>NC_053037.3:199479572-200851286 GCF_002575655.3 Aegilops tauschii subsp. strangulata | reverse complement strand
GATAGCATTGGTCAGACCAAAAGATGTAATTGTGTATGCTCAAGGGATCAACCACGAGTAAGACAACATTACGAACATCGTTGGTTCTGACTTGATTTGACGATAGCCCACACTCAAATCAATGTTTGGACAAGACGATAAATTCAACAACCGATCACGAGGAACAATCGATGAAGATATCATCTCTCGTCAACACACACACACACACACACAAAGATATCACTTAACATGAACTAAGTCAGACAAGCTTTCATCTGCCAACTCTCCAAGTTATTTGTTTGGCTTAACCAACTAGCTCAGGGGTATCCCACACAGATTCTTGGAGAATGGGTGGTTTGGAGGGAAACCAACATGATCACGAACTCAACATAGCGGTCAGGTGACAACCTGGTAATACTTCCGAGAAGATATTCCGAACATCACGAACCACCGATATGTTACTAGGCTCGCGAACAATCTTGCTTTTCAGAGCAAGACGATATGATCAAATAAGCAAGGGATTGAATAATCCTAACATATTGATCGAAGAGTGCACCAGAAATAAGGACTAGATGGCACGATCAATCTCAGAATGGTGATTCAATAACCAACACGCTAAGAATGAAACTATTGTCCATTTACTACTAAGTAACATGGTTGCTAGAAGTATTAATTTCACACATCACAATCCACTTGTCGGTATTCCGGTTACAATAACACGGAGACCGAGGAATGAACGATGGTGGCGAGAGGTATCACTGCGTCAAGAATTCATAAGAGTTGGTGCAATTCTCATGACATTCCTGACATCAAGAGGGCAATACTTCATGGTAGAAAAGAACAAAAGCTGTATTGGCATTTAGATCTGCAGGATACAACTACTTTGACCCAATCTTGGATATGGATGAGGTACTGGAGTTTGTTTCTCCTAGTCATTCTGGAATAGAATGGCTTGATGGACCACAAGGATAACAAGCATCGATAACACGAATGTACAATTACTCCTAACTATCAATTGATAGACGATGGTCGGAATACAAATGAAGAGGGACAACTCAAGGGGACATATATCTTTCTGAGTTGTGGATGCATAGATTAGTATGTCGAGCAAAACTCAACATTTCTTCCGGATAACCCATGTAGAACGGTAGAACTGGCAGTTTCACAATGTAGAATGGAGAACTCATTAAGAGCACTCTGGTTGTGATCTTTTGGTTCAAAAGAACTTCTGCCATAAGCAGTTCATGGTATTTGGAAGAAGGAAATACCACGGACCTTGAGGACTATCGCAAAGGTTACTAATATCCTAAAGGTACGAGCAACACTATCAACACGAGGTAAGTAGAGTGAATCTTGGGTCAAGAACCCAAGAGTAGAATACCTACTACCAAATGGCATCACGTGATGCTTTCGAGAATGGTGGCCAGAATCATCACACCGGGAACACAAAACATGGCTAGATTACTAGGTGACTCCCTAAAACACCTAGGGTCATAATAATAGCTCCAACATATATGTCGAGGCAACATAGTACTTGAACTCACCGATTAGTGTGGTTAATCTGGCCCTAAGAAACATCGGGAACAAAAAGAAGGGAGTTGCAAATGCATCAGACTATTTCGAAACCTGGGATGACCCGGACAGCATAACGGCTGTAAATACTCAAAAATATTTGAGACATCCTGCAAAAATAGTGGCATGACCGCTCAACATCACAATATCAAGGTTCTGAGGCTAGCTATGAACATACGGAAGTAATAGAAACTGGACTGAGACTTGAATCCATCAATCCTATAAGTCTACGGATTAGTAACACGTGATCCTGATAGAAAGATGAGAAGCCTAGTTCTTAATCCCCGTAGAAAAGAAGAGGATGACTCAGATCAGAGGGACATAAGGTAAAGGAGTAAAAAGAGCCTTATGTTCCCTTACACAATCAATTCCCTTATATAACTAAAGCATTTCTAGTCTCAACTTCGACCAGTTTGGCTTGGTAATCCTACAGGCAGTCAGGTTCTAATACCAAAACTTTCAGGACCCCGATTCCAAGTCACACCGATCTTGCCTGTAACACCTCGTATCACTTTGCGGCCTCACACACGGTATCCCCACGGGTGTCGCCTTACCATGGCCCGGGACCGTTTGCGCCTTCTGGCTCACATATATGATAGTGTCGCTAGCATCCATATGACAGAGAACCCGGGCCGACATGAGTAGCCGTGAACCCAAAGTGGCACTAACTTACGGGGACAGGCATACATGAATCAACATCGAGCATGTCGGTCAGCAGCGTGCGAATCCGGGCTGTAGCACTGGGCTAATAGGACTCCAGTGAACCGGGCTGTAGCAGGCTAGGCAGGACTCTGGATGTCACCGCGTGACATTTCCCCGAAGGGACAGACACATGAACGAAGTGAATCACATGCCGGCCAGTCAAGTGTTCCGGAGCAGTAGTGCTGGGCTAGCAGGACTCCGGTGAACCGGGCTGTACCGGACTACTATGGCTCGTGGAAGCACAAGACTACATTTCCCCATAAGAGAGGCTACCAAGGATAAACAACTAGGTTGTCAGATCCCACACATACCAAGCATTTCAATCATACACACAATATGCTCGATATTTGTAAATACAACATGGCATCACAACATAACTCTACGACTCAAGTATTTATTCATTAGGCTCCGAGGAGCCAAGATATTACAAACATGGGTCTCATGACCAAACATTCAGAGCATACAAGTCAAAGCACATGCGGAAGCTTAACATGTCTGAGTACAGACATCTACAAATGAAAAAGGCTGAGAAGCCTGACTATCTATCAGATCCTGCCGAGGGCACAAGATCGTAGCTGTGGTATCAAGCTAAACGTCGAAGTCCACACGGAACTACTAGCGAGACTGACGTCTCTCTGCAAAACATAAAATAGGCAAACGTGAGTACAAATGTACCCAGCAAGACTCACATCAGAACTAGCTACATATGCATCAGTATCAACAAAGGGGGTGGTGGAGTTTGACTGCAGCAAGCCGGCTTTGACTCAGTGGCTATCCTAAACTATGATTGTAAGTAACTCTTTTGAGGTGGTGCACACGAGTCCACATATTCACCATATCAATACACCACTATGGATCCGCTCCCGTCTCCCTACGAGAAGGCCATCCATAGCACTCACGCTTATCTTGCGAGTTTTAGAGAATCCACTTTCACTTGTCTATGAAATGTACAGGCAACCCAGAAGTCCTTTACCGCGGACACGGCTATTCGAATAGATCATTTATAACCCTGCAGGGGTGTACTTCTTCACACACACTCTCACCACTTACCACCGTTTAAACGACATGTACTCGGCAACCTTCAAGCGGAAGCCCAACGAGGGTGTCTGCCATGGCCTACCTAAACACTCAAGTCTCTAGTCCAGGTTTATCGCCTATTCAGGTTCCATCCGCAGGGAGTCCGGCCGAGGTTTCCACATACAGCCCCGAACGATGTGTACAGGGTTCCGAGACACCAAACGGGCGCCCGGCATGCCCGACCACGTGCCTACTGCATCACAGCCCACCCCTTGGGTCAGCGCTGCGCACGGCCTCCAGCATTCTACAAACACGAGAAACTACTTGCAACTCATGGACAGAGGACAAGGGTGGTTAAGAAGGCGAGAGGGTCCATTGGTTTCGGGCCCAATGCATGGTAGTAGTTGTTCATGGATCACAAACACAGAACTCAGTTCCTGAGGACGGCTTCAATGAGACAACCCACCATGTACTCCTACATGGCCTCTCACCGCTACCTTTACCAAATCGTGTTCACACACTTAGTTCACACACAGTAGGACATGTTCATCACCATTCCAATTCATCCCCGATGAATCAGACCTGACTCAACTCTAAGAAGTAGCAGGCATGACAAAAAAGCATGAATGGGTAGGCACATCAGGGCTCAAACAACTCCTACTCATGCTAGTGGGTTTCATATATTTACTGTGACAATGACAGGTCATGTAGAGGATAAGGGGTTCAACTACCACAACAGGTAACAGTTGAATCGTTGTTGTCCTAATGCAGTAAAAGAGATCAGGAGCGAGAGAGTGGGATTCTATCGGAATGAACAAGGGGGTTTTGCTTGCCTGACACTTCTGAAGATAGTATAGTTCTTCATCGGTGTCATCGAACTCATCGTCGGAACGTCGTCTACTGAGAGGCGACAATTACCGGCAAATAAGGAAGAACACAATCAATGCAATGCAACAATATGATGCATGATCATGACATGGCAATATGTTGTGGTTTGAGCTAATGCAACTAGAAACCAGATTAAATGAAGTTGGTTTTAACCAAGGGTTCAAATTCAAACTCCATATGTGCTTATTCAAATGCCAATTATGCAAATTGCCACATACAGCAACCTTAGGTTGTTCAAACATGCATGAAAATGGTGCAGATGGATAGATTGGATTTTTCTGATCATTTTTCATATATAATTTATTTCATTATGAGCTATAGATTAATTTCTATGATTTTTTGAAGTTTATACTATTTTCTGGAATTTCCTGTGTAAGAATAAATACAGAAAAAGAGTTATTGCGTCAGCATTGCATCAGGGTGACGTCATCAGTCAACGGAGACGGTCCAGGTCAACCCTGACCTATGGGACCCACTAGTCAGTGTCATAGTTAGCTAACTAATTAAATTAGTATTAGATTAACTCCTAATCTAGGTTTGACCAGGGGGCGGGGCCCACATGGTCAAATGGGTCAAACCCACCGGCGACATGATGCCGGCGAGGCCATACGCGGCGGAGGGGCTCGGGTTTCTTGCTCCGACGACCAAAAGGGACGGCGGAGGCATCAGCGTGAAGCTGGGAGTGCCCCGCGTCTTTCTGTGCGGTTGGGACAGGCTGAGACGGCCCGAGCTCGCCGGGGCGAAGCTCGCGGCGGTGGCCGGATTTCGGGCGAGGTCGGGGTTGGTGCTAGGGGGCACAGCAGGTCGAACGGGTGGGCGCGCCCGGCTCCTGGGAGAGTGCTGAGCACGGGGCAAAGCTCGGACGCGGGTGGCAGCAGCTGTGGCCGTGGCGGCGATGAGGCACGGCGCCGGCGAGCTTCGGCGTCCGCGCAACTACGGCCTAGAGGAGGCGGCGAGCAACGGGCTTCGGGGGAGGAGGAAGAGAAGGTCACCGCGAGCACGATGGGAAGGTCAGTGGGCGCGGGGGAGGTCCGGAGCAAGCAGGGCGACGGTGGCGATCTCGGCGACCCGAGGAGGAAGAAGGGGCCACGGCTACGGCGGTCGGCGGCGGCGAGCATGCTTGGCGGTGGTGGGGAACAGCGAGAGAGAGGCGTTGGGGGCGAATGGAGGGGTCCAGGGGGTCGGGGCGACGACGTGGTGGTCATCCAGACGTCCAGGGGCGCGGGCGGCAAGGAGTTGGCGCCGTGGCGAGCTCAGGCACGCCGGCGCTCACCTCTCTGCCCGCCTGGCGAGAGGAAGCAGCTGACTGGCCATGGGCCAGCACAGTGCTGGGCCGCCAGGTGGGCCTGCCAGGTAAGGCCGGGTGAGTTTTGTCTCTCTCTCTTTTTATTTGTTTTTGTTTTCTATTATTCTGTACTTTTAGGGCTTTAATACAAATACCAAAACAATCTCAAAATTCATGAAACTGCTCAAGACTACTGTTTGGAATAATTCCAACAGTAAACATTTTAGTTCATGAATATTTGTACATTTAAAATATTATATAGCATTTAAATGCCCAAATGCAAATAGCATATGATTTAATTCAGTGACCTTAAGATGACCTAGAAAATTGTGAACCAATTTTGTCAGAGGTTCTAACCCAAGAAAAAAATGATGGACATTTCAGAAGGGCATTTCAGGTTCATTGAAAATGATTTTAGTAAACCCTAGTTGGTTTCAGAGGGGGTGCTGGGGGTTCTGTCATCCCCATTTCAACTTTCTGTGAAAAGTAAACATGATGCACACATGAAGGGCTAGCCTAGTGCATACCAGAAATAGGGATGTGATAGCTTGACAACTTGGAAATATATCAATTGTATTTGTTTCTCTGGTATTTTCTAAAGAAAAATTCAATTTATTTCTCACATGGAAGACAATACAAAATTGCACCCTAAAGAATTGAACATCACATTTGTAGAATTGAACCAAACAGTTAACTGAACAGGACAACTAATTAATCAAACAGTTAATGAGTGAGCACCACATTGCATGACATATAGAACATATACACTAGAGCAACAGATTGCATGGTAAAATTAGATATCACAATTCACTAGAATTTGTTAAGGAAAGGTAGTAGCTAGCAAACTGAACATGGGTCATTATAGTGAGCTAATAAGACAAGCTACTCCTCATTGTCGGAGATATCGATGACGATTGGCTCCTTGGACATGGAAGAGGGCGAGGCCTCCGCGTCGTGGGTGCCCTCGTTGTAGTGGTGAGTTGCCTGAGCCTCTCCGGGCACCAACCTGCTGGCTCTCGAGATGATGTAAGCACGTGCATGCTGAGAAAACACCTCGTAGTCTTTGTCAAAGGCACCAATGGTGGGCTTGAGAAAATGCCACAAACTTTTGTTTAAAGCAGCCAATCGCGTCGTGACATCGACGCGCGAGGCATCGATGGTGGCCTCGACAGCGAGGTGCTCCTCCAAGATCTGGGGGTCGGCACGAATGGCAGCCATCGTGACCTCATCCACGCATGCGGCCGCGATTTGCTTCTCCGCTGCCAAATGCTCCTTGAGCTCCTTGCTATACCGCGTGCACCATGGCTTAGGGTGATGCTGATTTGGTGGAGGGGTCGGTGATGCGGGTGGAAGGTGTCGTGCCGGCGGTCGGAGCATGTGGGATGTGGAAGGAGGAGGAGGATGGGGGTCGGGTGTGGATTACGTGCCTGGATAGACGAGGCCGAGCAGCGTGAAGGAGGGTCGCCGGCGAGAGGCGATGCTTCCAGCAAGGAGTGAAGGTTTCAACTTGGGAAGGAAGGCGGAAACAGGGGAAATGTGGCTTTTGGTAAGGGGGAGGGGGCGGGGAGGTAGATATTTCCGCGGAAGCCAATTTTTTTGAATCGCTTCAGTGAAAAAACTAGCGCGCAAAGTGTCATCAGATACGGTCCCTTATTCAGAATTGTGTATGATATGTGAACATCACAAACGATTCAGATAGCTTAACCCGTGTGTGATGAGTTTGAACGTCAAAAATTTTGGTTCAAATTTCCTTGGTTATAGTGGGCATCCACGTCATTGCATAATTTGCGTACACAAAGGAGACTACAACTCACCCGCACTTCTTAATCGAGAAATTTTAGCACCTTCTCGCGTAAGCCGTATGCGTACTATACACCAACGGCGCTCCAGGATATTTTGTACCGCATCTCACACGTTTGGTGATAATAAATTGTGTGCGATCTACTTGATTTTTTGTCTTGATTTGAATTACATAATGGGGTCATAGCTGTAAAGGATGGTGTTTGAATTGCTAGAACTTTTATCTGTAGTGAACATGCAACTATAGGTGTGTCGTAAAAAAATTGGAATTATTCAGGGTTTGTTTGGACATTTTTATACATTAACGTGGTTTTCTAGGCATTTCAGGTGCACAATTCAAAATTAAACTACATGTATATGCTCCGGTGCACAAAAATGGGTTGTAAAATGATATGTGTCCATGGGTTGATGCTTATGTCCCATTCAAGAAATGGGGATGAATTTCAAGCACCACGGCATCGTGGCTCTGTAGCAAACGTTGAGGTGCTTGCTTTTGTAATTCTAGTAAATACAAAACTCGTCTGGAATTCATGAACCTTGGCATGCTATCATAGAACGGCATCAACATGCCGGGGTAAAATATATTGTCCCATTTGGTGCAGGTTATGGTATAAGCTTCTCGCAAACCAGAGCTTCTCTCACAACAAGCCTGATGGTTTCGGTAGGGAACATGCCACCTTGGGTTACGAAACGATATCCGTTGCCTCTTCTTACTTTCAATTTTTTTCTCGTGTCAATATAGAACAACACGAGTGTTGTGCAATTTTTGGGATTTTTGTGGTTTCTTGGACATTTTTATACATTAACTGAGTTTTCTACGCATTCATGTGCATAATTCAAATTTGAACTACATGCACATGCTCCAATGCATATAAATGGGTTGAAAAATCAAATGTGTGTCATTGGTTGGATGCTTAGGTCCCATGCAAGAATTGGGAATGAATGTCAAACACGTGCTGTGACAGCCTGGTTTCTGCCCTCTTTTCCTTTTCTGATTTTCTTACCATTTGATTTGAATTTGAGTTTTGAATTATCTCACTTGGACTTGATCACTTGGGCATGCCTTTGATTTTCACCCAAGTGACCCATCTCTCTCCCAAACCTATCATTTCCTCTCTGAAATATCCCAAAATGTCCCTAAGAATATTTTTCATAAATGAAAACTATTCATTTTCACTTCAAAACCACACTTCAGCAACATGTGCTCCAAAGCAACCCTCATTTTTCTTGCCCACAAAAATGTGAGAAAATTCTCAAATATTCTTTGAACCTTGGCACACATCCCTGAGCCAAAATTTGCATATGTTTTTGGAATATTTTTGCTACAGAAAATAATTTATGTTCTGGTCAGAAAATGCAGTTTCTACAGAAAGTGCATTTTTCCTTGATCCAATGGATCTGAAATTTTTAGGGCTTCATATCCCTCATAAGAAACTACTAACCACCAAAAATCAGCAATAAACTCTTTCTAGTTTTCTCTCAATTAACCTCACAAGTTTCTGACCAGAAACTTGCCAGGAAGAAACCAACTCACACAGAGCTCTTGTGACCAACTCAAACCCATGAAGCGACTCAAACCATCAAGGACTACACGCCGGACATGAATTTATGGCAATCGGTGGCTCTATGCCAAAGTTCACGCGGTGACCACGCGTGTGCACCGTGCCAGCGTGTGTGTCGACGTGCTCTGGATGCCGCCGACGGCTCTGTTGCGCGCGTGGTCGCTTCCCACCTCGCCGCACCTTGCCAAACCTCGCCTCAATCACCGTCCCGTAGCCCTTAACTCCTCCTGGAACTTGCCGATGCCGGAGCTCGCCAGAGCGAGCACGGGCACAACGCGGCCAAGCCAACAGTGGGCCCGTGCCCACTTTGCTCATCGCTACACGAGCCCTGAACTCGGCAGAGCACCGAGCCCCTCTCCTCCCTCGCCTATAAATACGGCCCTCCCTTGCTTCTCTGAGCATCACCACACACTCATACATCCACCACAACACCGTAGATAGCCGCAGCCCGGCCGGGCAGGCCTCGGGCCGCCGTCCTCGAGTTCAAGCTCGCCGGCGATCCCCTCTATTCACCTCCACCCATCCAGCTCCTCTCGAGCTCGTGCAACTTCTTCGGCGCCTCCACGGTGCTTCGCTGGTGCCCACTGACCTGGTTGGAGCCCCTGGAATCGCCTCCCTCCACTGTCTTCTTCAACTCCGGCGAGACCCGACCATAGCCAGCGCTTGGCAGCTTGATTCCGAGCTGCTCCGGCCATCTCTCATCGAGCCACGGGTACAGGCAGGTGCGCCTCAACCCCCTCTCTCTTTCTATCCCTCTAGAATCAGCCAAGGACCCCTCCTCGCCGGTGTGAGCTCCTCGCGCTCACCCAAGGAAGCCTATCAGTCAGTGAGTATCTGCATAAGTTCAATCATTTGGCCCGTTATTCTCTCTATGATGTGGCCACAGAAGAAAGAAAGGTCGATAGATTTCTTGGGGGACTAAACCAGCACCTCAGAGTCACTCCACCGCCAAATCCGCCCTCCACCGAGGAAATTCTACGCATGTTTGAGGAAAGGAGGAATAATGATCTGATTCAAACATTAAGGAGTGTGCAAGCTATGGTTGGGCAGAATGGAAATCAGAACGGTCATCACTCCAAACTGTCAGATTTTCAGAGAACCAAGCCTCCCAGTTTCAGTCAGGTTACTGATCCCTTGGACGCAGGCGACTGGTTACAAACTATTGAGAAGAAGCTTGAGATTGCTTGTACTGAAGAGGATGATAAAGTCCCGTTTGCAACTCATTATATTGAAGGCGCTGCCGCCATATGGTGGGAAAATGCAAAAGCCATGTGGCTTGCTGATGAAGAAATCACCTGGACAAAATTCAAGGACCAGTTCCATATATACCATATTCCTGCTGGAATTATGAAGGTCATGCAACGTGAATTCCTCGCGCTCCTCCAAGGAAGTTAGTCTGTGAGTGAATATTTTCATAAGTTCAATCATTTGGCCCATTACTCCCTTTATGATGTGTCCACCGAAGAAAGAAAGATTGACAAGTTTCTTGGGGGATTAAACCGGCATCTCCGATGCACCCTCACTATGTTTGATTTCCTAGATTTCCAAACTCTGGTAAACAAGGCACTCATTGCTCAAAGGGAGCACAAGCTTGTGCATGACAATAAGCCTGCTAATAATGATCACAAGCGTAAGTTTGAGCCTAAGAAGGATGGTCAGCCAATGCAGAAGGCTTGTACTTGGCAGCAGACTCAGGTGGAGTACAAACCCAATTGGCAGCAGAATGTTAACAAGATAACTACTCAAGTCAAGAATGTCATGGACCGGCCCGGTGAATGAAGAATGTCAGCGCAACAATTCGTGCTTCAATTGTGGAGAAACCGGACATTATGCTAGAAAGTGTCCAAGAACAGCAAGTCGAATGCTCCATTCAGGCTGCAAGTCAACCACATGGGGCCATACCCTGTCCAACGGACCATCCAAGGGCAAGTTCACCACCTCTTCACAAATGAAGCCCAAGAGGACAAGATGTTGTCATTGGTATGTTTCCTGTTAATAGCATACCTGCAATAATTTTATTTGACACTGGGCTTCCCACTCTTTTATTTCGCGGAGTTTTGTTGCCCAAAACAAATTTCCTTGTTCGATTTTGGGAAAAAGTATGCTGTTACAATCCCTGGGATCCGTGCTCAGAAGCAATCTGGTCTGCCGTAATTTCGAAATTGTTACCAAAGGAGTCCGCTTCCCGACTTCCTTGATAGTCATCGAGTCTGGCAAGTTGGACATTATTTTGGGGATGAACTGGTTGACCCAATATCAAGTATGCATCAACTATGCGACCAGAGAAGTCACCTTGACCAGTCAGGAAGGTCGAACTACAATATTCTATGCCCGCAGAAGCATACCCAAGAGAGAAATGGTCTTCACCGCTGTAGCTGAATAATTGGGATTAATTCCTGTGGTCAGTGAATTTCCAGATGTATTCCCCAAGGAATTACCAGGAATGCCGCCAGACCAGGAGCTTGAGTTTGCAATTGATCTTGTGCCCGGGGCCACACCGTTATACAAGAAGTATTATCAGATGCCTTCATTAGAATTAGTGGAATTAAAGAAACAACTTGATGACATGCTCCAGAAAGGTTATATCCGACCAAGCTATTCACCATGGGGTTCACCCGCAATATTTGTGGACAAGAAAGACGGTAGTCTCCGGATGTGTGTGGATTACCGTCAGCTGAATGATCTCACTATCAAGAATAACTATCCACTACCAAGGATCGATTATTTATTTGATCAACTCAGTGGGGCAAAAGTATTCTCCAAGGTTGATTTGAGGACCGGATACCACTAGCTCAAGATCAAGAAGGAAGATATTACTAAGACTGTGTTTACTACCCGATACAGTCTTTACGAATATACAGTTATGTCCTTCGGTCTCACCAATGCACCTTCTTTCTTCATGCATATGATGAACAAAGTATTCATGGATTTCCTCGATAAATTTGTGGTGGTATTCGTCGATGACATCCTAATATACTCAAAAGGTGAATAAGAGCACAAAGGACAGTAAATTAGGATTTCTTACAAAGACTTCATGACCATCAGCTATACGCAAAATTCTGTAAATGCGAGTTTTGGCTCAAGCAAGTTGGATTACTAGGGCATGTTCTGTCAGCAGAACAAATAGTCATGGATCCAAGTAAGGTAAATGACGTGCTTGATTGGACGGCACCCACGACAGTATCTGAGATCCGGAGTTTCCTTGGATTAGCCGGGTACTACCATCGTTTCCATGAAGATTTATCTAAGATTGCCAAGCCAATGACAGAGCTTCTTAAGAAAGATAAGAAATTCAAATGGACTTAGGACTACGAGAAAAAGTTTCAATGAGCTGAAGATTGTCGGATCACGGGTTCCGGCAAAACCCTTAAGGTTCGAACTCTGGGGTGCGCATGAAGATCTTCCCCGACCGATCAACGTCCTAGCTTCGGTAAGATCTCAAGGGCTAACTCAACGAACTCACAACATAAGGGACACAAGATTTATACTGGTTCGGGCCACCGTTGTGGTGTAATACCCTACTCCAGTGTGGTGGTGGTGGATTGCCTCTTGGGCTATGGATGAATAGTACAAGGGGAAGAACAGCCTCCTGAGGTTGAGGTGTTCTTGTGCTTGATGTGTGGCTAAGGATTGGCTCCAGATCAGATTGATCCTGAGGCTCAGCTGTCTCTTGATGAGTTGCCTCCTATGGTGGTGGCTAGGCCTATATATAGAGGCCCTGGCCCTCTCCCTTAATATTGAGCGGGATGGGAGCCAACAATGGCCAATTTGAAAGGGGACAACCAGTACAGCTTATCCTGACAAAAGCAGTCTTTGCCTGCCAAATGCTCTGGTGGTGAAGCCGTCTTGGGCTCCACAGTGATCTCCGTCTTGCCGTCCTGCTGGTCTTTGTTGTCATTGCACCGATATGGAAACCTTTGCTTGATGCCTTAGTACTCCGCGCCTGCACTTGCTTCCTTAGCACCAAAGAGGACACAAGGACACTGCGCGGACTGGCGCCCGCCTGGTCTCGATCGTCATGGCTCACGTCACGAGAACCTCGCGAGGTTTGTCTCGCCTTGAACTCTCCGCCCCTCGCAAGCCAACCTGGTGAGGCCGCTCCTGAGGAGGTCTTGTGTCGTCCGCCTCGCGAGGCTTGGCCCCTCGCGAGGGTCTTGAATGCATGTTGGTGAAGATGGGTCGTATGGGCCCACTCGCAGAGCCACGCCATGGGCCGCAGGCAGGCAAGTCCGGGGACCCTCGTTCCCAGAACGCCGACAGTAGCAGTCGGGCCCAAGGCGCGCTTGGGCTTGGCTTTGAGGCGAAGCCAAAGGTCAAGTGCGGAGCGCCGCGGGCCCCAATAGCCTGCGGCCTTGGTCGACGCGTGGCGGTTGATTGGACGTGGGCGTCTCCGCTTCCCCACGCTGCCTCAGCAACTGCCTGAGTTGACAAGTCCCTGCGACATGCAAGGAAAATCCATCATTACCTATGATCGTGGGGGGCGCTGGATGGCCTTCTCCTGCTATAAATGGGGAGGGGGGCAGCGCCCCCATCTCCTGTCTCTCCCCAGCCTTCTTGCTTCTCCTCCTCTACTCCATCGCCGACACCAATGGCACCCATCCGAATGTTTTCTGCTGCGGAGAAAGGAAAGACTCCCCTCGACGGGCCGGTGCCGCTCCCGCCGAAGAAGAGGTCGGTCCACTGCCGCGACGCGGCGGTGATGCAGGTGGTGACGAGGCCTTTGGTGCGAGCGGCCTCCTCCCGGGTATCGGTTACCCCTGTACGCCCAAGCCGGGGGCTCAGGAGGAAGAGGCGACGAGAGTCGGCGCGAGCGCCGTGGCCATGGTCGCCGTGCCGCGGTTGCGCGTGTCGCCACTCCTAGAATCCACGCCACGGACTCCTCGCGCGAGCTCATGCTTTGCGCGGCGATGCCCCCGAGCACTTGGATCTGCTTCCCTTCCTTCTTCTCAGCTGAGATGCCGCCAAAGGGGCCCCTTGAGCTTTGGCTACAGCACGCTGACTGCGACACGCCAGCGACTGGAGCAGAGGTCGAGGCCGTCTCCTCGGGGAAGATCTTCATGACCCGAGGCTGGGGCGAAGTCGCCCGAGTGTGTCAAACGGAGGGCGTCCTCGCAATCCATTTAGTGTATGACGGCGCCTCCTCGCTGTTCTTAAAGGTCTTCGACGCAGAAGGCCGCCGTCTGGAGTGCTGCCCCAGGTGGAGTCATCAGGCTGGCGCCGCAGCCGGGGCAGGGTCTGCCGCCCGCGTCGCCGGCGGCTCCTCCGGAAGTCGCATCGACGCTTGGGAGTCCAGCGATTCTCTTGAGCTCTACGAGACCCCGGAGAGGAGCGATGACAGCGACGCGCCCCCAAGCTCTCGCCGACCACGGAGCAGGGCTGCAGCGTCTGGCCGCCGCCGCTGCTGATCTGGATGAGGTTGGCGCCGGCCTCTGGTGGCCCACTGTTGATGATTGCGTCATCCACAAGGCAGGTGTAGATAGGATTCCCGAAGTCCTTGTCTTTTGTTCCGTGCGAGGAATCAAGGAGTACCCCATGGGGGCATGTAAAGGGTATGTAATGTCTTTTGTCTATATTGTCCTTATTATGAACTTGCGCGAGCGCGAGTCATGCTTCAGCTCGGTCTCCCCTTTCCGACCTCGCGACGACTTGGTGCTCTACGCCGACAGTTCCTAGTCCCCAGGCAGGCTACAGCCGTCGCTGGTATGCCAGGTCGCGTGCCGTGGTCAAGGCCAGGAGGTGAGCGGCCCGAGGTCCAGTAAGAGCCCCTGAGGCGTGATGCTCAGGAGGTCCCCTTTAGCGCCCAAGCAGCCATCGAGTGGTAGGAAAGGGCGGTGACGTTGCTGCAGCAGGGCTGCGGCTAGTGTGGTTCCTAGTCCTTGGCGGTTTTAGCCAATCCGAGCTCGAGACTTATCTTGACGGTCTGTAGTTGGTTCCTCATGATGCACCAGATTCGGGCATAGGTATCCGTTGCATAGCTAGGCTAGGCCCATACGAACCTTTCCGTCTTCTCTGCGCTCTCCTTTGTGCTCTACGTCCTCAAGTCCCGGCCCTCGAGCGAGCTCAACCGGCGCTGGTATGCCAGGTCGCGTGCCATGGTCAAGGCCAGGGGTGAGGGCTGGAGAGCCAGTAAGAGCTCCTGAGTCGCGATGCTCATGAGCCCCCCTTTTATCGCGCAAGAGGATTGCACGGGAGAAGAGGGAGCTCGCGGTGCCGCCTGCCATCATCCTCCGGAGATTCCTGCAAGCCAGCATAAGGAGAGACACGGTTTCCCATTATGGTTGCCGGTCGGCCACTGATCGCTTTGCCAGAGAACAGGGGCACTGAGGGCCTGGTGAGGTGGCGCGCGTGGCCAGAGCTCGGCCGCTTAGATTTGTCGACATTGCAGGGACGGACCCAAGCACAAGCGTCGTGCCAGAGTGAGCAACTCCCGGGGTAAGTGCCAATGAAGCAGGTGATAGTCATAGGTAGATTAACCATGGAAAGCATACTGGCTTAGGTAAATGCAGGGAAGATACATGCCACCGGGTCCGGTGAGGGAGTCCTGGATTAGGGGGTCCTCGGACAGCCGGACTATATACTTTGGCCGGACTGTTGGACTATGAAGATACAAGATTGAAGACTTCGTCCCGTGTCCGGGTGGGACTGTCCTTTTCGTGGAAGCTTGGCAATTCGGATATGTAGATCTCCTCCCTTGTAACCGACTCTGTGTAACCCTAGCCCCCTCCGGTGTCTATATAAACCGGAGGGTTTAGTCCGTAGGACAAGAACATTCATAAGCATAGGCTAGCTTCTAGGGTTTAGCCTCTACGATCTCGTGGTAGATCAACTCTTGTAATACTCATATCATCAAGATCAATCAAGCAGGAAGTAGGGTATTACATCCATCGAGAGGGCCCGAACCTGGGTAAACATTGTGTCCCTCACCTCCTGTTACCATCCGCCTTAGACGCACAGTTTGGGACCCCCAACCCGAGATCCGCCGGTTTTGACACTGACATCCGGCCCGAGCGGCTTGGGGATGATGCATCCCGAGGGGAGCCCCAACAAGGTAAGCTAAAGACATGAAAAAGGGGTACATGCCACAGGGACAGACCCACGCGCCATGGGAATGATGTAGCCCGGGGGGCACTCCCAGCTAAATAAACTTGGAAAATGTCACCTGGTTCTGTTGATGAAGGGATGTTGGAGCAGCTGAAGGTACGCGGCAAAGCGGTCGCTCCTCACGAGCCACCGGGGCCTTGAGCCTCGGGAGGCTTTGGGGATCCAGGCGGTTCCTTGAGGACCGTCTCCATTCCATCAGGACAGCATGGTGCCTGGCCTCCTGAGTCGCCAGGGCGCGCCGCAAGTTGTGTTGATAGGCAGACGCCATGCTCGGCAGGCCAAAAGGCATGCGAACGTAGCTGTGCGGTGGCCCCTCGCACCGTCCCATACGCGAAGGCCAGAAGAGCTCCTGAGATGCTACCCTGTTGAGCCCTTGGACGTCGATGCAGACGGGCAGCCCGACATCCTCGCCTGGACGGGGAGCTGCGCCTAGTGAACGGCGATTGCCGCGCACGGCCCTCGCATCTTCCAGCTCCTGGGTCGTCCTGGCGATGAACTCCTGAGCGGTGGGCGCTACTTGCCATGTGTTCTCCTCAGGGAAATATGCCATGAAGCACGCCTCCAAGTGGTGCCCAAGCGCCTCCCTCGTGATGCTGGCAAGGTCTGAGGCCCTCCAGAAGAGAGCCCCCGAGCCCTGGCCGAGAAGGGCGCCCGGTGCTCTTTCCTATGCAATGGAGGGAGGCGCCCTTGGCGCGGGCGCTGATCCTGATGAGGTACCGCTCACGACGCCACCCTCCTGAGGTCCTGCACGGCGCAGCTGCTTCTTCTTCTTGGGGGTGGCCTCAGGAGGGCGCTCGCCCTTGCTGTCGGGGTCGTCGATTGCTGCAGCATGGAAGTCACGCTCGAGGGAGCACACCGCACTTCTTTCTTCGCACGGGACTATGATGATTCCGCCGCTTCCTGGCATCTTGAGGACATTGTAGCCATGGTGGGTCACCGAAGTTGGCTAGGGCTAGATACCCGAGGATGGCGTTGTACGGCAGACGGATGTGCGCGACGTCGAAGTCGATGAGTTCGGTGCGGTAGTTGTTGCGTTCTCCGAAGGTGACAGGGAGGCGGACCTGCCCTATCGGTGTGGTGGAACCGTCGGTCACTCCTGAGAAAGGCTTGGTGGGCTCAAGCTGGTCGTAGGGCACTTGAAGGTTGTCGAATGTGTCGACGGACAAGACGTTAAGCCCTGCGCCGCCGTCGATGAGGGTCTTGGTGACTTGCACGTTGCTAATGACTGGGGAACAAAGCATCGGGAGGGTGCCAGCAGTAGCCACGTACTTGAGATGATCTGCCGAACTGAACGTATGGCGCACTTGGACCATCTGAGCGGGCGTGTGGCCTTGAGCTTGGGCAGGACTGCATTCACTTCACTAGCAAACTGTTTGAAGATACGCTGCGAGCCTGAGCTCCGCCCAAGATCCAGGCGATAGCACGCGGCTCCTGGAAGCCCCCAGCCCCCTCGTCTTGATGGTGGTCGTCATTCCTTCTTGGTGGTGGAGGTAGTGGAGGAAGACCGGCGTTGCCCTGAGGACGATCCTCACGAGGCTGGTCCCTCCAGTCGCCCTCACGAGGCTGATCCTGCAAGTGGTCCTCACGAGGCCGCTCGCGCCAATCCTGGCGCTGGCCGCTGTAGTCCCAGCGTCTGCCACCATGTCCTCCTCCTCGGCCGTAGCGCCAGTCGTTGCGCTCGGGGCGTCGACCGAAGCGTCCTTCTCGAATGGCTCTGAGCTCTTGACAGTCGTTGGTGTTGTGGCTATGCAGGTTGTGGAAGGCGCAGAATGGTCGGCTGCTCTTGGATGACTCAGGCTGGTCTCTGCCGCGCTTGGTGCCTGGCTCCGCCGCGAGCACGGCTCCTCCCTTGCGCTTCACGTCCTTGGCCTTGGCTTTCTTCTCCTCCGGGTCCGCAGCCGGGAGCTCGAGGAGGGAGAGGCGCCCTTCCTCAGCTCATGCGCACTTGGTCGCCAGGTTGATCAGCTCCAGGGACGTGCATAGCTCCTCGTGGATGGCGAGCTCCTCCTTCATCTTGACGTCACGGACGCCATCAGAGAACGCGGAGATGATGGCCTCGTTCGTCACCTTGGGGATCTTGAGGCGAACGTTGTTGAAGCGCTGGATCTACTTCTGGAGGGTCTCTCCTGGTTGTTTCTTGATGCGGCGTAGGTCACCCGGGGCCGGAGGGCGGTCGCGACTGCCGTGGAAGTTGGCGATGAAGCGGTCGTGCATCTCGTCCCAGGAGGAGATCGAGCTTGGAGGCAGGTTCAGGAGCCAGGAGCGGGCACCATCTTTGAGGGCCATGGGGAAACAATTCACCAAGACTTTCTCGTCACCGTTGGCCGCCTCGATGCTCAGCTTGTAGAGCTGCAGGAACTCTGCGGGGTCGGGGGTGCCATCGTAGCGAGGAGGCAGATCCGGCTTGAACTTGCCCGGCCAGGCGACGCTACACAGCTCGGGGGTGAAGGCGCGGCAGCCGGCCGTGGTCACCGAGGCCCGTCTCAGAGGTGGAGCTTGGTCTTGGCGCCCCGCGCCGCCGCGGCAAGCGGCACGAGGCCCTGCCGCAGAAAGCGATCCTGACGTGGCGGTGCGGGGAGTGGTGGACTGTTCTCTTGCGGTCGAGGGACTTCTTGACAGCTTCTTTCTTCACACGCGGGCGCCGGACGTGGTAGGTCGCACTGTGGAGCCACGCGCCTTGGCGCCAAGGCGCCGTCTTGGTGCAGAGGTGGTGGAGGTGTTTCGTGAGCTACGTCGCCCGTAGCCGGCGGAGGGCGAGGCAGCGAAAGGGACGGCGCAGGGGAGCCCCCTGCGGCGCTGACAAGCTCGGCAATGCGGTCGAGCCAGTCCTCGTAGAGGTCGTCGATTGGGCAGTAGCACAGGAGCTCGTGCGCCATGAGGAGCGTGGCCCGGGCGTCCATTGGAGCGCGACGAGCGTGAGACGACGAACCAGCGGGAGTCAGCGATGGAGTGGCGGTGCGGCCGTCCTGCCGCACCGAGGGGTGCAACGAGGATGCATGCTGCTCATTCCCCACCGGGCCGGTTGCGGCGTTGGCGGTAGGCGACGGAGAACGATGGGGTGGCCCGCCGACAGGGGCCGTCTGAGCAATGCGGGTGGCGAGAGCAGCTCGGTGCTCAGCGCGGGCGCAGCATGCGTCCGCCATGGAGGCGATGAAGCGACGGGATGCTGAGCGATGGAAGGGAAGCTTCGGCGCACCTATACCTGGCACGCCAAATGTCGGATCACGGGTTCTGGCAAAACCCGTAAGGTTCGAACTCTGGGGTGCGCACGAAGATCTTCCCCGACCGATCCACGTCCTAGCTTCGGTAAGATCTCAAGGGCTAACTCAACAAACTCACAACACAAGGGACACGAGATTTATACTAGTTCGGGCCACCGTTGTGGTGTAATACCCTACTCCAGTGTGGTGGTGGTGGATTGCCTCTTGGGCTATGGATGAAAAGTAGAAGGGGAACAACAGCCTCCTGAGGTTGAGGTGTTCTTGTGCTCGATGTGTGGCTAAGGATTGGCTCCAGATCAGATTGTTCCTGAGGCTCAGTTGTCTCTTGATGAGTTGCCTCCTATGGTGGTGGCTAGTCCTATTTATAGAGGCCCTAGTCCTCTCCCCTAATATTGAGCGGGAAGGGAGCCAACAACGGCCAATTTGAAAGGGGACAACTAGTACATCTTATCATGACAAAAGCAGTCTTCGCTTGCCAAAGGCTCTAGTGGTGACGCCGTCTTGGGCTCCACGGTGACCTCCGTCTTGTCATCCTGCTGTTCTTTGGTGTCGTTGCACCGATATGGAAACCTTTGCTTGATGCCTCGGTACTCCACGCCCGCGCTTGCTTCCTTAGCACCAAAGTGGAAACAAGGACGCTGCGTGGACTGGCGCCCGCCTGGTCTCGATCGTCATGGCTCACGTCATGAGAACCACGCGAGGTTTTCCTCTCCTTGAACTCTCCGCCCCTCGCGAGCCAACCTGGTGAGGCCGCTCTTGAGGAGGTCTTGTGTCATCCGCCTTGCGAGACATGGCCCCTCGCGAGGGTCTTGAATGCCTGTTGGTGAAGATGGGCCGTACGGGCCCACTCGCAGAGCCACGCCGTGGGCTGCAGGCAGGCAAGTCTGGGGACCCCCGTTCCCAGAATGCCGACAAAGACCAGACTAACAACAACACCTGTTTTGACTATTCCAAACATCTACCGCAACATTGATTTGTACTGTGATGCCTCCAGGCGAGGTATTGGATGTGTACTCATGCAAGACGGAAAGGTTGTAGCATACGCATCTCGCCAGCTACGACCACACGAAGGGAACTATCCTACTCATGATTTGGAGTTGGCCGCGGTTGTTCATGCCTTGAAATTTGGAGACACTACCTCATTGGGAAAAGGTGTCAGATATTTACCGACCACAAAAGTCTCAAGTATATATTCACTCAACCGAACTTAAACCTCCGACAACAAAGATGGCTTGAATTAGTCAAGGATTATGACCTTGGAATTAATTATCATCCGGGCAAGCCTACCAGTCTGAATGCCATGATGGAGTCCTTGCCTCCCGAAATTCAGAAAGTATGTTAGAAGGCAAGACCACAAAATTCTCAAGTATATATTCACTCAATCGCTCAACTCAATTTGTTTATTTTTTATACTGGTCTTGCTAATATGATGGAAGTTACCCCTACTCTCGAGGATGAGATCCGTAGGGCCCAGTCAGACGACCCAGTTCTAGAAAATCATGTCAAGCGTATGTTAGAAGGGAAGACCCAGGATTTCTCTATAGATCAGCAAGGTACACTAAGGTTCCAAGGAAGAGTTTGTGTACCTGGTCAAGCAGGCCTAGGAAAGAAGATCTTGACAGAAGCGAGGGAGTCTTGGATTAGGGGGGGGTCCGGGCTATGTGACGTGGGCCAGACTGGTGGGCCAAGAAGATATATGATAGAAGGCTTTCCCCCGTGTCCGAATGGGACTCGCCTTTGCGTGGATGGCAAGCTTGGCATTCGGATATGAAGATTCCTTCCTTTGTAAACCGACTCTGTACAACCCTAGGCCCCTTCGGTGTCTATATAAACTGGAGGGTTTAGTCCGTAGAGGCAATCATAAACATACAGGCTAGACATCTAGGGTTTAGCCATTACAATCTCGAGGTAGATCAACTCTTGTAACCCCTCTACTCATCAAAGTCAATCAAGCAGGAAGTAGGGTATTACCTCCATTAAGAGGGCCCGAACATGGGTAAACATCGTGTCCCCTGCCTCCTGTTATCTTCGATCCTCAAACGCACTATTCGGGACCCCCTACCCGAGATCGGACGGTTTTGACACTAACATTGGTGCTTTCATTGAGAGTTCCTCTAAGCTGTCGACAGAAGGATCGATGGCTCGTTAGATCATCTACAATGATGCTATTTCCGGGAAGACTTTCCCCCGGCCAAATCTTCATATTCGACGGCTTCGCACTACGTGCCAACTCGATCGTCCACCTTGAGCAGATCGACAGCTACGCCCCTGGTCATCAGATCAGATTCGGGAAACTAAATTATGTCGCCGATATCTGAGGAGACTTGATCTTCGAAGGATTCGCGGCCCCGACCGCCACTCTGGCCTTAGATCCAGAGCAGACTACCAGGTCCGAAGAGGGGAGTTTAGAGCCCACCGGACTCCCAATGACTATGGAACTTGCTACCGAAGATCTGGAGGAGACGGCGTCATCGACAAGCCCAAAGACGAAGAGAGCTTCCCTTCTCGCTAAAGTGCCAGACTCTCCCTCGGACTCTAAATACGAACTCTCGAGGTCCGTGTCGAGTGGGCATGGCCACGAGGCCCTCGCCCGGTCAGCCCAGCGGACCCTCGCTTCTCTGTCCAAACCTCACTCCTAAACGAGGCTCAAGACTTAATGCGATCGCTCACCATTATCGAAGAATCGCTTCTGAATTCCCAGCCCGGACTAGGGGCTGATGTCGGTGTTAAAACCGGCGGATCTCGGGTAGGGGGTCCCGAACTGTGCGTCTAAGGTTGATGGTAACAGGAGACAGGGAACACGATGATTACCCAGGTTCGGGCCCTCTCTATGGAGGTAATACCCTACTTCCTGCTTGATTGATCTTGATGAATATCAGTATTACAAGAGTTAATCTACCTCAAGATCGTAATGGCTAACACCCTAGAAGTCTAGCATGTATGATTATGATTGTATGGACTAAGCCCTCCGGTTTATATAGACACCGGAGGGGACTATGGTTGTACAAAGTCGGTTACAGAGAAAGGAATCTTCATATCCAGACGCAAAGTTTGCCTTCCACGCCAAGGAGAGTCCCATCCAGACACGGGAGAGAGTCTTCGGTCTTGCATCTTCATAGCCCATCAGTCCGGCCCACGTCATACAGTCCGGATCACCGAGGACCCCGCAATCCAGGACTCCCTAAGTAGCCCCTGAACCAGGCTACAATGGCATGGTGTCTGGCGCGCAGATTGTCTTCGGCATTGCAAGGCGGGTTCCTTCCCCGAATATTCCGAAATAGTCTTTGACCACAACGACTGTGTCTGGCTCTGCAAAACAAGTACCACACACAACCGCAGAGAGTATAATATTTCACGAGTCCAATCCGCTGACAACCTTTTGTAGCGTAATATCACGTCCCAGCCCAGTTATTATTTCGGACCAGTTTTCGGCCTGCCGCTTCACATTTCAAGATGCGGTTTCTATTGGCACGTCTTGTCGCGGCAGAGATCGTGTCCCCTTATTACGCGATTCTCATCAATACGGGTGTGGGTAATCCAACCGTGCCGTCTGCACAGCCCTTGGGAACTGGCGAGTTTTAAGGCGAGTGGTGAGGCGCTTGATATTCACGGCATTTATAAGGAGATACCGATTCCTTTTTTTCACCCACGCCTTCTCTCTCTCTGAGCTCCCATTCTCGAGCTCGAGCGCCCGACTGCTCATCCTTTCCTCAAGAAAGCAGTCTACCATGTCCGGATCTGGAGCGCATGGCAAGTGGATGGCCTCCTCCGTCATGGAGAAGGACATCACCAAGCTTCGGGAGGCCGGGTACCTGGCGAAAGAAAACGCCCACCGGCTTCCGGCCAAGCGGCAGATCGTCCCCACCCCGAAGCCCAATGAGAGGGTGGTGTTCATCCCCCACTTCGTCCGCGGGTTAGGGTTTCCTCTCCACCCTTTCGTCCGCGGATTCATGTTCTACTACGGACTAGACTTCCACAATCTAGACCCAAACTCTTTCCTCAACATCTCGGCATTTATTGTCATGTGCGAGGCCTTCCTCCGCATTCCTCCCCACTTCGGATTGTGGCTTAAGATATTCAACGTGAAGTTGAAGGTGGTGGATGGTCAACACGCAGAGTGCGGAGGTGCCATGGTGAGCAAGATGCCCAATGTCACATGGCCCAAAGGTACCTTCGTGGAGACCGTCAAAGAGTGGCAGAAATTGTGGTTCTATATCACATAGCCCCGCGACGCTACCTGGGCCGTGGCTCCCGAATTCAAATCCGGAGCCCCAATGCGGCTCACCTACTGGCTAGAGAAGGGCCTGAATTGGTCTTCGTTGGACAAGCTGACAGCGCTTCAAACGCTCATCCAGAGCATGGTGGACAAGAACATCAAGCCCGTCAATGTGATCCAGGTGATGCTAGTTCGCCGGATCCTTCCATGCCAGAGCCCGACTTGCCATTTATGGGAGTTCAATCCGGCCGAGCACCAGACCTTGCAACAGTTCTTCGGGACTACGCACGAAGATATCTCGAAGGTGCTCTTCAAGGGCAACGAGACACCGCCGGAGACAACCGAGGACCGTGGGCACGCCCTGGCCCATCCCGCCAGTGCGGTAAGTCTTTCGCATTTCAAGGTGTATCCCTAGCTTACTTGTTCAGGGAATACGCCTAAGCCTCACCATTTACATTTCCAGCATTGAACAAAGAAGGCGGAGCGGATTAAGTGTCTGGCTCCGCTGCCCGAGGAACCAGCCATCCCGCTCCTGACGAAGATGCTGGTTCCGGTGCCTTACCAAGAGCCGGAGAAGAAGGCTAAGAAGATGGTCAAGGGGGCCAGAAGTGGCCCCCGTCGCAAGGGTGCCTCGTACGTGACGTCTGAAGACAACGAGACTCGCTCCTCCGCCACCGAAGACGACGAAGAGGAGGAGGAAGAAAGCAACTCCCCCCCTGAGAGGGAAGGAAGAAGAGGGCGGCCTCCATGAATCTGGAGGCAGAGGCGTCCAAGAGGGGGAAGGGCTCCCTCGCGGATAACTCTGCGTGGGACATCGACAGCAGCACAGAACCGCGCCCCCGAGACAAGCCCCTGGCCGAATCGTGAGTACTAAAACACCCGGATGCGTCCATACATCCGACCTCTCCACTTCATAATTTTAACGTGTTGAATCATGCACTTGTAGTCCGGCTCGTTCCGACCTCGAGCGATCCTCATCTTCGAGGAATTCGCTGGACCTGAAGGTAATGGACAGCGGGTCCCTTCCGGCGGCCTCCTCTCCTAGGGCCATGGATGACACCGAGGTGTTGTCCCACAGGATTCCAGGCCAGGAAGACGTAGGAGGCCAACAGGGCTGCGACAGAGGGTGAAACCTCGGCCGCCGGACACATGGGGGAGCAAATCCCCATGGATACTAACGATGGGGACCGTACCCAGTGTGGCCCTCAGCCGAATACCATTCTGGAAGTCGGTGCGGCTCCAGATTCAGGCGAACAACATCCTTCGAAAGAAGGAGGTGCGCCTATTCCGCCGGTGACCTATGTCCAACCAGAGGCACCGGATACTCTACTGGAAGCACTGTGAGGTGCTTCCGTTGTTGAGGAACACTGTATCCTTATGGGTACGGTGGTTGAGAAGGTTCAGTCCGTTAAGAGCAGACTGACCAAAGCCTGCACAAGCCTTCTAACAGGCTTTGAGGTAAGCGATGTAATTATGTAAAAAGAATGTCAAAGTATAGACAACAGCCCCTGAGACACTGTCCGGTGTTCGAAAAGAAATGGTGGACAGAGGATCAAGTAATTTTCGCAGGAAACTAACTAAATATGTCTTATGTGAATAAGCAGGCGTCGTTGCTTGCCGCAACCTCTCATGCTGCTGAGGTCTCCGGACTAAAGCAGAGTCTGGAGCGGGCAGAGGAAGAGCTCAGCCATGTGAAAAAGCAGCTGGAGGACAAGCAAGGTATGTGATAACCTTATGTATATCCGGAAAGGATGAATGACTTGTGTTAATCATGGCCATGATATGTGTAGGAGCGGCTGTTTAGGTGGAAACCTTCAAGAAAGTGCTCGCTGAGGCCAAAAAGAAAGCGGCAAAGGAGCAAGCCGCCCGTGAAAAGCACGAGGACAGGGTTTGTGAGGTCCAGCAGGAGCTCCAGGACACCGTCAAGAAATGCGAGTCCTTGGAGTGCGACATTGCGGATCAAGAGACCAAGCTCGCAAAGGCTCGCCAACGCGCACAAGAGGCCCGGGTTGAAGCCCAAGGAGCCGTCCAAGAAATCCAAGAGGCCAAGAAAATAGCGGAGGGTAAGGCTTTTATTATGCAAAGCAAGTATGTGAGGAAGAGGTATCTCTTAATAACCCAGATTTGGAGTTCTCCAGGGGCGTTTGCGGATTTGCCGTGCAGTGTTTCTGACGCTGCGGAGTTCTTCCGAGCCGAAGAGGGGAGCTCGACGGAGAAGTTGTTCTGGTCGCAATACCTTGCGCCAGAACATCCGGTGCCCTTTAGCGATCAGCTGAAATAGCTGGTCGAACTGCATAGGGTGGCTGAACTGGCCATGAAGCACTTAATAATCTGGCTGTGGCCTGCCGAAGCCATACCCAGCAACTACTTCGGTCTCGTGAAGCGGCTGGTCAATGCCTGCCCCCGGCTTGACGCCATCAAGCGGTCGGTCTATATTGAAGGTCGCGGATGACCTTCGCCCGTGTCAAGGTGCAGTGGGTGAAGATGAATGCCGTGAAGATTGCGACCGAGGGACCACCCGAGGGCAAGGAGCACCGCACGCCCGAGCGATATTTTAGTGATGTCCTGAAGGGATCCTGCATTGTAGCGGAGCAATGTGCGAAAGATGTAATCTTTGAATGAATACATTCATGTTATCTCGCCCTGTATTATGAAACAAAGTCGATTATCTAATATAATGCTTGTTAAAAATTTCCCTCCTGTGCGGCCGTTTTTATGAAATCTGAGAGTTGGCCAGTCGTCGGCTTCAGCCCCCACGTAGTTAGTATGAGGGTGTTCGGGATGTAATCTAAACACTCTTGATCCAATTGTTTGGTCCTTGAAGGAGGTGTTTAGCGCAACGAACCAGGCAATCGGACTATGTGGCTTTATCACTCTCACTTAGCCATAGGAGCTGGGGTGCTGTAAAACACGTGATCGGGTAAGAACCGATCCATCGCATAGTGCGGAAAAAATCGCTAAAGATTTGAAACCTCCGAAGAGCTGACCGGCTCTCGCCGCATCATGACAGTCAGTTTTCGACTTTCTCTACTGAGGTGCTCTTCCGGATAAACCACGACACAATCGCAGTAGTTCTCCCTTTACTACGCTAGCCGATATAGCGGAACGTAAGGTAGTAAACACAGGAGCCGGGAACCCAACTATTGACCAAAGACATAATTCGGAGCAATGCATATAATGCTAAATTCGGGGTGCCGAACTATACTTTAAAAAAGTGTTCGGACTTTATTGCCGCATTGTGGGGCGCAATGAAGCCCCTAGCGGATTAAAGCGTACCAAAGTGTATGGGTGCAATAAAATTATCAAAAAAGGAAGAGTAGCAAGCTAGTGCCACAGAAGTTAGGCCGCAAACCGTTTCCATTATAGTTTGGTTAATACGTCAAAGCGTATTTGTACAAGTAGTGCAATAAGCAGCAGGGCTATTTAATATGCCACGACCAAGGGAGAGCTGGGTGTGGGTCCTAAAAACAAGTAGAGTGATTGTTTAAAGAGACCACCTAGAAATTCCCCTATGCGTTCGTGCTTCATGCCGTCTTGGTGTATCTATCCTTCGAAAGGACCGGTGATCAGGCCGTCAGGGAAGGCCTGTGGAAAAGAAACCTGAAAAGTAGAAAAAAGAAAAGTGAAAGTATGTGTGTCCAGGAGAGGTCGAGCCGTATTATGGAACGCCATCTAGTCATGCCTCCGTCTATGCCCATGGTATTTTGAGTGCATAGTTATGTACGTGAGGTACGAACGCCGCCACTTGGTCGGGACTGGGATGGAGGCCAAATTGCTAGTTGAGCTCTTGACGAGCTGGGCTGTCCTACTGCAGAGTAGTCCGGACTCGTTTGACAGTGTCCGGGAGCTCGGCCGCCAAATTAAGGTTCTTCTTGAAACGGACGCTCTGTACTTCTGCTGCTAAAGTCGCGGTATGCTCCTCGGTACGGAGGGAGCGTTCCGTGTTTCCATTGACTGTTATGACGCCGCGTGGTCTGGGCATCTTGATCTTGAGATAAGCGTAGTGTGGCACCGCGTTGAATCGAGCAAATGCGGTTCGTCCAAGAAGTGCGTGATAGCCATTGCGAAAGGGGACGATATCGAAGATCAACTCTTCGCTTCAGAAGTTGTCCGGAGATCCGAAGACAACCTCTAGTGTGATTGGGCCCGTACAGCGGGCCTCCACACCTGGTATGACTCCTTTGAAGGTAGTCTTTGTGGGCTTGATCCGTGATGGATTAATGCACCTTTTACACACTGTATCCTGATAGAGCAGGTTCAGGCTGCTGCCACCATCCATGAGGACTCGCGTGAGATGGAATCCATCGATGATTGGGTCGAGGACTAGTGCGGCTAAACTTCCATGTCGGATACTGGTCGGATGGTCCCTGCGGTCGAAAGTGATCGGGCAGGAAGACCATGAGTTGAACTTTGGGGCGACTGGCTCCATCGCATAGGTGTCCCTGAGCGCGCGCTTGCGCTCCCTCTTGGGGATATGTGTAGCCTATATCATATTCACCATTTTTACTTGGGGGAAACTTCTTCTTTTCCCCTGTGTTCGGTGGACAGGACTCCTCGTCATCGTCCTTGTTTTGCGACCCCTTTTCCTCATTATCGGCATTTAACATGCCTGCCTGTTTAAAAGCCCAACAACCTCTGTTGGTATGATTGGCTGGTTTGTTTGGGGTGCCATGGATCTGGCATGGACGATCGAGTATGCGGTCCAAGCGGGATGGTCCCGGATTGTTTCTTTTATACGGCTTCTTCCGCTGACCGGACTTGGAGCCACTCAATCCGGCATTAACGGCCGTGTCGTCGGTATTGTAACCGTTGCTTCGACGCTTGTGCTTGTTCCGTCGGGGCTTGCCATTGCTGTTCTTGGCCTCAAAGTTGCCCGCTTCACTGGCCGTGTTATTGCTACGGCTAGCCAACTATCCTCGCCCGCACAAAAGCGGGTCATCAGTGCCGTGAGGGCTTCCATGGACTTCGGCTTTTCTTGGACGAGGTGATGGGCGAGCCATTCGTCGCGGATGCTATGCTTAAAGGCCGCTAGGGCTTCGACATCCGGACAGTCGACGATCTGGTTCTTTTTAGTTAGGAACCTAGTCCAGAATTTCCTGGCTGACTCTCCAGGCTGTTTAACTATGTGACTTAAGTCATCAGCATCTGGAGGCCATACATATGTACCTTGGAAGTTGTCGCGGAAGGCGTCTTCCAAGTCCTCCCAGCTGCCCATAGAGTTTTCAGGCAGACTGTTTAACCAGTGCCGAGCTGGCCCTTTGAGTTTTAGCGGGAGTTATTTGATGGCGTGAAGGTCATCACCGCGGGCGATATGAATATGGAGAAGAAAATCCTCAATCCATACCGCGGGGTCTGTTGTTCCATCATATGATCCGATATTTACGAGTTTAAACCCTTCGGGGAATTCATGCTCCATTACTTCATCAGTGAAGCGGAGGGGGTGTGCGGCGCCTCTATATCGGGCCAAATCGCGACGTAGCTCGGATGTAGTCTGTCTGGGATTTTCGGCCCGGGTGTGGTTATGTTTATCATGTCCGGCCGAATGGCCGTCTACGCGCGTCAGGGCACTCCCCCGTGATCTGTAAATTGATCTGGTCTGACCTGTTCTGTTCTTTAGGTCCTGCCGTAGGTCATATGTATAACCCCGAGTCGTTTCATCTCTTCCCTTACGGTGAGGTGGGACGGGCTGGTGTTCGGCTTGAGGTGCCGTTTTGTCCCGGCCACGTGGTGGTCGGTCAGCCACATTACGCACTGACGGTACGGGCTCCAATGCCTCGTCATCGAATTGGGGTAACAATTTGTGCTTTGGGTAACTTTTGGTTGGGCGTTCGAGGCCGTATTCCTCGGCTGCCAGGACATTAGTCCATCTGTCGTTGAGCAGGTCTTGATCAGCTTGAAGCTGCTGCTGCTTCTTTTTCAGGCTCCTTGCAGTGGCTATTAGCCGGAGCTTAAAGCGCTCCTGCTCAAGAGGTTCCTCAGGTACGATGAAGCCTTTGTCACCGAGGCTCACCTCATCCTCGGAGGGTGGTAGATAATTTCTGTCCTCCGAGTCTTCGTTTATGGCCTGTTCGTCGGGGCTAACTTGCCCATCTTCCCGATCGTCATGTTCGGCAGTTTGCTCGTCGGGGTCTTCACTGTCTTCGGCATTGTCCGGAGTGTTGTCGTCTCCTGTGCCGGTGTTGCTGTCTTTTCGGCGGCGTGATTTAGAGCGGCGCCGCTGACGTCAACGCTTTGGTTGTATCTCAGGAGGTTGATCCTCAACTGGATCTTCCTTGTCATCGTCATTATTCTCTTTGGGTGCATCCACCATATATACGTCATATGAGGAGGTGGCCGTCCAACGTCTGGTAAACGGCCGGTTTTCGGCCTGCTCCTCTCCAGCATCGTCGTCCATACCGTCGATGTCTTCGGAGCCGTAATCAAGCATGTCGGTTAAGTCTTCGACAGTGGCTATTAAGTGGGAGGTGGGTGGGAATCAAAATTCCCCGTCATCAGCGCCCAGCTCAAACCGGATATAATTCGGCTGTGAGTCCCCTGCTAAGGAGAGGGTTTTTAATGAGTTTAGCACATCGCCTAAAGATGAGTGCCGAAAGATGTCCGCGGAGCTGAATTTGATGATCGATGTCTGATCAAGCTTGACGTATGCGGTCGCACGTGGTTCGGAACCTATAGCCGGAAACGAGTCCGAGGTTCCGCTGGCGTAGATTCCAGCCGAGGTTGGGTCCATGTGCGGCTCCAACGCCGCTGAGTCTGCCGCTTCCATGGCGGGATTGATCTTCCCGTCCTCGGATGGGGTGATCTGCTCCGGATCTAGGGCCAGAGCGGTTACAGGCGCTATCTGGTGGGTGTAGTCTGATGAAAGATTTAAGTCGTGTTCATCGTGGTGGCAGGGAGCGGCTGCCATGGGCGTGAATCCATCAAAGATCAAGTCTCTGCGGATATCAGCGACGTAGTTCAAGCTTCCAAATCCGACCCGATGGCTAGGGGCGTAGCTGTCGATCTGCTCTAGATGGCCAAGTGAGTTGGCCCGCAATACGACGCCGCCGAATACGAAGATCTGTCCGGGGAGGAAGACTTCCCGCTGGACAGCATTGTTGTAGATGATTAATGGGGCCATCAAACCTTTTGGGGACGAGGCAGCGGAACTCTCAATGAAAGCACCAATGTTGGTGTCAAAACCGGTAGATCTCGGGTAGGGTGTCCCGAACTGTGTGTCTAAGGCTGATGGTAATAGGAGACAGGGAACACGATGTTTACCCAGGTTTGGGCCCTCTCTATGGAGGTAATACCTGAAAACCCACAAGTATAGGGGATCGCAACAGTTTTCGAGGGTAGAGTATTCAACCCAAATTTATTAATTCGACACAAGGGGAGCCAAAGAATATTCTCAAGTATTAGCAGTTGAGTTGTCAATTCAACCACACCTGGATAACTTAATATCTGCAGCAAAGTATTTAGTAGCAAAGTAATATGAAAGTAACGGTAACGGTAGCAAAAGTAATATTTTTGGGTTTTGTAGTGATTGTAACAGAAGCAAGGGAAAAGCAAATAAGCGAAGAACAATATGTGAAAAGCTCGTAGGCATTGGATCGGTGATGGAGAATTATGCCGGATGCGGTTCATCATGTAATGGTCATAACATAGGGTGACACAGAACTAGCTCCAATTCATCAATGTAATGTAGGCATGTATTCCGAATATAGTCATACGTGCTTATGGAAAAGAACCTGCATGACATCTTTTGTCCTACCCTCCCGTGGCTGCGGGGTCCTAATGGAAACAAAGGGATATTAAGGCCTCCTTTTAATAGAGTACCGGACCAAATGTACGTTGGAAGTTGTCGCGGAAGGCGTCTTCCAAGTCCTCCCAGCTGCCCATAGAGTTTTCAGGCAGACTGTTTAACCAGTGCCGAGCTGGCCCTTTGAGTTTTAGCAGGAGGTATTTGATGGCGTGAAGGTCATCACCGCGGGCGATATGAATATGGAGAAGAAAATCCTCAATCCATACCGCAGGGTCTGTTGTTCCATCATATGATCCGATATTTACGAGTTTAAACCCTTCGGGGAATTCATGCTCCATTACTTCATCAGTGAAGCGGAGGGGGTGTGCGGCGCCTCTATATTGGGCCAAATCGCGACGTAGCTCGGATGTAGTCTGTCTGCGATTTTCGGCCCGGGTGTGGTTATGTTTATCATGTCCGGCCGAATGGCCGTCTACGCGCATCAGGGCACTCCCCCGCGATCCGTAAATTGATCTGGTCTGACCTGTTCTGTTCTTTAGGTCCTGCCGTAGGTCATATGTATAACCCCGAGTCGTTTCATCTCTTCCCTTACGGTGAGGTGGGACGAGCTGGTGTTCGGCTTGAGGTGCCGTTTTGTCCCGGCCACGTGGTGGTCGGTCAGCCACATTACGCACTGACGGTACGGGCTCCAATGCCTCGTCATCGAATTGGGGTAACAATTTGTGCTTTGGGTACCTTTTGGTTGGGCGTTCGAGGCCGTATTCCTCGGCTGCCAGGACATTAGTCCATCTGTCATTGAGCAGGTCTTGATCAGCTTGAAGCTACTGCTGCTTCTTTTTCAGGCTCCTTGAAGTGGCTATTAGCCGGAGCTTAAAGCGCTCCTGCTCAAGAGGTTCCTCAGGTACGATGAAGCCTTTGTCACCGAGGCTCACCTCATCCTCGGAGGGTGGTAGATAATTGCTGTCCTCCGAGTCTTCGTTTATGGCCTGTTCGTCGGGGCTAACTTGCCCATCTTCCGGATCGTCATGTTCGGCAGTTTGCTCGTCGCGGTCTTCACTGTCTTTGGCATTGTCCGGAGTGTTGTCGTCTCCTGTGCCGGTGTTGCTGTCTTTTCGGCGGCGTGATTTAGAGCGGCGCCGCTGACGTCAGCGCTTTGGTTGTATCTCAGGAGGTTGATCCTCAACTGGATCTTCCTTGTCATCGTCATTATTCTCTTTGGGTGCATCCACCATATATACGTCATATGAGGAGGTGGCCGTCCAACGTCTGGTAAACGGCCGGATTTCGGCCTGCTCCTCTCCAGCATCGTCGTCCATACCGTCGATGTCTTCGGAGCCGTAATCAAGCATGTCGGTTAAGTCTTCGACAGTGGCTATTAAGTGGGAGGTGGGTGGGAATCAAAATTCCCCGTCATCAGCGCCCAGCTCAAACCGGATATAATTCGGCTGTGAGTGCCCTGCTAAGGAGAGGGTTTTTAATGAGTTTAGCACATCGCCTAAAGATGAGTGCCGAAAGATGTCCGCGGAGCTGAATTTGATGATCGATGTCTGATCAAGCTTGACGTATGCGGTCGCACGTGGTTCGGAACTTGTAGCCGGAAACGAGTCCGAGGTTCCGCTGGCGTAGATTCCACCCGAGGTTGGGTCTGTGTGCGGCTCCAACCCCGCTGAGTCTGCCGCTTCCGTGGCGGGATTGATCTTCCCGTCCTCGGATGGGGTGATCTGCTCCGGATCTAGGGCCAGAGCGGTTACAGGCGCTATCTGGTGGGTGTAGTCTGATGAAAGATTTAAGTCGTGTTCATCGTGGTGGCAGGGAGCGGCTGCCATGGGCGTGAATCCATCAAAGATCAAGTCTCTGCGGATATCAGCGACGTAGTTCAAGCTTCCAAATCCGACCCGATGGCTAGGGGCGTAGCTGTCGATCTGCTCTAGATGGCCAAGCGAGTTGGCCCGCAAAGCGACGCCGCCGAATACGAAGATCTGTCCGGGGAGGAAGACTTCCCCCTGGACAGCATTGTTGTAGATGATTGATGGGGCCATCAAACCTTTTGGGGACGAGGCAGCGAAACTCTCAATGAAAGCACCAATGTCGGTGTCAAAACCGGTAGATCTCGGGTAGGGGGTCCCGAACTGTGTGTCTAAGGTTGATGGTAATAGGAGACAGGGAACACGATGTTTACCCAGGTTCGGGCCCTCTCTATGGAGGTAATACCTGAAAACCCACAAGTATAGGGGATCGCAACAGTTTTCGAGGGTAGAGTATTCAACCCAAATTTATTGATTCAACACAAGGGGAGCCAAAGAATATTCTCAAGTATTAGCAGTTGAGTTGTCAATTCAACCACACCTGGATAACTTAATATCTGCTGCAAAGTATTTAGTAGCAAAGTAATATGGAAGTAACGGTAACGGTAGCAAAAGTAATATTTTTGGGTTTTGTAGTGATTGTAACAGAAGCAAGGGAAAAGCAAATAAGCGAAGAACAATATGTGAAAAGCTCGTAGGCATTGGATCGGTGATGGAGAATTATGCCGGATGCGGTTCATCATGTAATGGTCATAACATAGGGTGACACAGAACTAGCTCCAATTCATCAATGTAATGTAGGCATGTATTCCGAATATAGTCATACGTGCTTATGGAAAAGAACCTGCATGACATCTTTTGTCCTACCCTCCCGTGGCAGTGGGGTCCTAATGGAAACAAAGGGATATTAAGGCCTCCTTTTAATAGAGTACCGGACCAAAGCATTAACTCATAGTGAATACATGAACTCCTCAAACTACGGTCATCACCGGGAGTGGTCCCGATTATTGTCACTTCGGGGTTGCTGGATCATAACACATAGTACGTGACTATAGACTTGCAAGATAGGATCAAGAAATCACATATATTCATGATAACATAATATGTTCAGATCTGGAATCATGGCACTCGGGCCCTAGTGACAAGCATTAAGCATAGCAAAGTCATAGCAACATCAACTTCAGAACATAGTGGATACTAGGGATCAAACCCTAACAAATCAAACTCGATTACATGATAAATATCATCCAACCCATCACCGTCTAGCAAGCCTACGATGTAATTACTCACGCACGGCAGTGAGCATCATGAAATTGGTGATGGAGGATGGTTGATGACGATGATGGCGACGGATTCCCCTCTCCGGAGCCCCGAACGGACTCCAGATTAGCCCTCCCGAGAGAGTTTAGGGCTTGGCGGCGGCTCCGTATCGTAAAACGCGATGAATCCTTCTCTCTCATTTTTTTCTCCCTGAACATGAATATATGGAGTTGGAGTTGAGGTCGGTGGAGCAACAGGGGGCCCATGAGGTAGGGGGCGCGCCCAGGGGGGCAGGCGCGCCCCCACCCTTGTGGACAGGTGGTGGGCCCCTGGCCTTGATTCTTTTGCTAATATTTTTAATATTTTCCAAAAATAAGTTCCGTGGAGTTTCAGGTCATTCCGAGAACTTTTGTTTTTGCACATAAATAACACCATGGAAAGTCTGCTGAAAACAGCGTCAGTCCGGGTTAGTTCCATTCAAATCATGCAAGTTAGAGTCCAAAACAAGGGAAAAAGTGTTTGGAAAAGTTGATACAACGGAGACATATCAACTCCCCCAAGCTTAATCCTTTGCTTGTCGTCAACCAATTCAGTTGATAAACTGAAAGTGATAAAGAAAAACTTTTACAAACTCTGTTTGCTCTTGTTGTTGTAAATATGTAAAGCCAGCATTCATGTTTTCAGCAAAGATTATGACTAACCATATTCACAATAACAATTAGGTCTCATGTTTACTCATGTCAATGGCATAATCAACTAGCGAGCAATAATAGTAAATCTCGGATGACAACACTTGAATGCTAGAAACAATCATAATATGATATAATAAGATGGTATCTCACTAGCCCTTTCTGAGACCGCAAAACATAAATGCAGAGCACCTTTAAAGATCAAGGACTGACTAAACATTGTACACACATTATAGGCGGTTCCCAAACAGAATGGTAAATTTTATACTCCCCCTCCACCAACAAGCATCAATCCATGGCTTGCTCGAAGCAACGAGTGCCTCCAACTAACAACAGTCCCGGGGGAGTTTTGTTTGCAATTATCTTGATTTGATTTGCATGAAGAATGGGACTGGGCATCCCGGTGACCAGCCATTTTCTCGTGAGTGAGGAACGGAGTCCACTCCTCTTGAGAATAACCCACCTAGCATGGAAGATACAGACAACCCTAGTTGATACATGAGCTATTCGAGCATACAAAACAGAATTTCATTTGAAGGTTTAGAGTTTGGCACATACAAATTTACTTGGAACGGCAGGTAGATACCACATATAGGAAGGTATAGTGGACTCATATGGCATAACTTTGGGGTTTAAGGGATTGGATGCACAAGCAGTATTCCCGCTTAGTACAAGTGAAGGCTAGCAAAAGACTGGGAAGCGACCAACTAGAGAGCGACAACAGTCATGAACATGCATTAAAATTAATGAACATTGAGTGCAAGCATGAGTAGGATATAATCCACCATGAACATAAATATCGTGAAGGCTATGTTGATTTGTTTCAACTACATGTGTGAACATGTGCCAAGTCCAGTCACTTGAATCATTCAAAGGAGGATACCACCCCATCATACCACATCACAACCATCTTAATAGCATGTTGGCACGCAAGGTAAACCATTATAAGCTCCTAGCTAATTAAGCATGGCACGAGCAACTACGATCTCTAATTGTCATTGCAAACATGTTTATTCATAATAGGCTGAATCAGGAACGATGAACTAATCATATTTACAAAAACAAGAGAGGTCGAGTTCATACCAGCTTCTCTTATCTCAATCAGTCCATCATATATCGTCATAATTGCCTTTCACTTGCACGACCGAACGATGTGAATAATAATAATAGTGCACGTGCATTAGACTAAGCTGGAATCTGCGAGCATTCAATAAACAGGAGAAGACAAGGCAATATGGGCTCTTGGTTAAATCAACAATAATGCATATAAGAGCCACTTCAACAATTTAATCATTGTCTTCTCCTATCGACCCCCAAAGAAAAGAAAAACATAAAACTATTTACACGGGAAAGCTCCTAACAAGCAAAAGAAGAACAGGAAATCTTTTTGGGTTTTCTTTTAATTATTACTACAACAAGAAAAGTAAACAAACTAAAAGCTACTACTAATTTTTTTTGGTTTTCTTAAGGTTTATCAAACACACAAGAAGAAAGCAAGAAAAAGAAAATAAACTAGCATGGATATTACAGTGAAAAAGTATGAGCACCGACATCTAGAAATGAGTCTGTGAACATGAATGTAATGTCGGTGGGAAATACGTACTCCCCCAAGCTTAGGCTTTTGCCCTAAGTTGGTTTATGGCCACGACTGGCCTGGCGGATATCCAAAGTTGTAGTTGGGGTCGTACTGAGATGCAGCGGCTATTGCATCGTGGGCTGTAGCTTGAAGATGAGCTGCCCTCGTCCTCCTTTCGTACTCATTTGCCTCCTCCCTGGTTATAAAATGTCTCCCCTTTGCCTGAAAGTCAAAGAGAGCAGGAGCAGGGAGAACAATATTGACAGCATGACGCCTGTCAAAGATTAGTCGGTACTGGAGAGATGGTTCATTCCTCTCAACAAACTGATGGTGAACCATAGCATTAAAGTCTAGATAAGTAGGAGGCAATTCAATATCATCATCACCTATGGTTACACCAAGAAAATCAGCTAAGCGGGTTGCATAAATTCCACCAAAGAAATCTCCATTAAATCTATTATGATGCAACCTACGTGCAACAATGGCTCCCAAATTATAAGATTTATCTCCTAACATAGCACTTCTAAGAATACTGAGGTCAGGGACACACATGTGACATGCTTCATCTTTACCATTTATGCACCTACCTATGAAGAGAGCAAAATAATGTATAGCAGGAAAATGAATGCTCCCTATGGTAGCTTGTGCTATGTGTCTAGATTCCCCCACAGTTATACTAGCAAGAAAATCTCTAAATTCAGATTTGCGAGGTTCACTAGCACTACCCCATTGTGCAAGTTTGCAAACAGCGGTAAAATCCACTAAGTCCATAGTATAAGAATTTTCATAAAGATCAAACAGGACAGTTTGAGAATTGCGTGAAGATGAAAATTCAAACCTCCTCACAAAGGAACTAGTGAGATAGTGGTACTGGGGGCACTTTTCTACCTCGAAGCTCACAAGATCAGCGTTACGCAAATATGCATTAAATTCGTCCTTAATTCCTGCTCGATCCATGAAGTCCTCTGAAGTCCATTCACAAGGCCGCACTGGAGCGTTCCTTGGTGGTTCATCATCGGCATCGCGTATTGCGAGCCTGGGTCCTTGCTTCCTTGAAGGGCCACCTTGGTACATTTTCCTAAACATATTTCTTCCTTCGAAAAATTTCTGAAATTTTTAGTAACTTCAAAATAAAAGTGAACCAAACTCAACAAAATTGATAGCAACTACTCCTACAAGTGCCTAGAGTCTATATCATGCATTAGAACTACTTGGAACCATATAAATTTGACACGCAAGCTCAAGAACATGGTCACCTAGGCAACACAAATTTGCAATGAATAAAGCACTAGAACAAAAACTAATTGGACCAATGGAGGAGTCACATACCAAGGAACAATCTCCCAAAGCAGTTTTGTGAGAGGTGCTTTGAGCAAGGAGATAAAAAATCGCAGCAAAATGAGCTAGAACTCGTGCTTCAGCTGGATAGTGATTTGTTTGGGAGGAAGAAGAAGTGTGTGGGTGCAGGAATAAGTGGAGGGGAGCCACCATGGGCCCACGAGGCAGGGGGCGCGCCCTGGACCCTCGTGGCCAGGTGTTTGCTCCCCCTGCTGTGTTCTCAGTGCCAGATATTCTCAAATATTCCAGAAAAAATCATATTAAATTGGCAGGGCATTTGGAGAACTTTTATTTTCGGGGTATTTTATATTGCACAGATAATTCAGAAAACAGACAGAAAAATACTATTTTTACTTTATTTCAACTAAATAACAGAAAGTAGAGAAAGGGTATAGAAGGTTGTTCCTTCTAGTTTCATCCATCTCATGCTCATCAAAAGGAATCCACTAACAAGGTTGATCAAGTCTTGTTAACAAACTCATTCCGAATAACATGGAACCGGAGAAATTTCGAATAACACTATGTTACCTCAACGGGGATATGCACATCCCCAATAATAAGAATATCATATCTCTTTTTGAAAGTGGGAAGAGGAAATTCAAAACCTCCAAAAATAATAGATGGAATTTTTCCAATAGAGTTTATACTATGAACTTGAGGTTGTTTCCTCGGAAAGCGTACCGTATGCTCATTACCATTAACATGAAAAGTGACATTGCCTTTGTTGCAATCAATAACAGCCCCTGCGGTATTCAAAAAAGGTCTTCCAAGAATAATAGACATACTATCGTCCTCGGGAATACCAAGAATAACAAAGTCCGTTAAAATAGTAACGTTTGCAACCACAACAGGCACATCCTCACAAATACCGACAGGTATAGCAGTTGATTTATCAGCCATTTGCAAAGATATTTCAGTATGTATCAACTTATTCAAGTCAAGTCTACGATATAAAGAGAGAGGCATAACACTAACATCGGCTCCAAGATCACATAAAGCAGTTTTAACATAGTTTCTTTTAATGGAGCATGGTATAGTTGGTACTCCTGGATCTCCAAGCTCCTTTGGTATTCCACCCTTGAAAGTTTAATTAGCAAGCATGGTGGAAATCTCAACTTCCGGTATTTTTCTTTTATTAGTAACAACTTCTTTCATATACTTAGAATAAGGATTCATTTTGAGCATATCAGTTAATCGCATACGCAAAAAGATAGGTCTAATCATTTCAGCAAAGGGCTCAAAATCCTCATCATCCTTTTTCTTGGATGGTTTGGGATGAAAAGGCATGGGTTTCTGAACCCATGGTTCTCTTTCTTTACCATGTTTCCTAGCAACCAAGTTTCTCTTATCATAACGTTGATTCTTTGATTGTGGGTTATCAAGATCAATAGCAGGTTCAATTTCTACACCACTGTCATTGCTAGGTTGAGCATCAACATGAACATCATCATTAACATTATCACTAGGTTCATGTTCTTTACCAGATTGTGTTTCAGCATCAGAAATAGAAATATCATTTGGATTCTTAGGTGGTTCAGCAATAGGTTCACTAGAAGCATGCAAAGTCCTATCATTTCTCTTTTTCTACCTTTTAGAAGGACTAGGTGCATCTATATTATTTCTCTGAGAATCTTGCTCAATTCTCTTAGGGTGGCCTTCAGGATACAAAGGTTCCTGAGTCATTCTACCAGTTCTAGTAGCCACTCTAACAGCATAGTCATTATTCTTACTATTCATTTCATTGAGCAAATCATTTTGATCTTTAAGTACTTGTTCTACTTGAGTGGTAACCATAGAAGCATGTTTACTAATGAGTTTAAGTTCACCTTTAACTCTAGAAATATAATCACCCAAGTGTTCAATCATATAAGCATTTTGTTTTAATTGTCTACCAAAATAAGCATTGAAGTCTTCTTGCTTAACCATAAAGTTATCAAATTCATCCAAACATTGGCTAGCAAACTTAGTAGGAGGGATTTCAGCTTTGTCATATCTATAGAGAGAATTTACCTTTACTACCTGTGTCGGGTTATCAAGACCATGTGTTTCTTCAATAGGTGATGAATTAAAATCATATATTTCTTCAACAGGCGGTAAATTAAGACCATGTATTTCCTTCAATAGGAGGTAAATTCTTAACATCTTCAGCTTTAATACCCTTTTCTTTCATAGATTTCTTTGCCTCTTGCATATCTTCAGGACTGAGAAATAGAACACCTCTTTTCTTCAGAGTTGGTTTAGGAATAGGCTCAGGAGTTGGGTCAGGAAGTGTCCAATTATTTTCATTGGTCAACATATTATTCAATAGAATTTCAGCTTCATCCGGTGTTCTTTCCCTGAAAACAGAACCAGCACAACTATCCAGGTAATCTCTAGAAGTATCGGTTAGTCCATTATAGAAGATATCAAGTATTTCATTTTTCTTAAGAGGATGATCAGGCAAAGCATTAAGTAAACAGAGAAGCCTCCCCCAAGCTTGTCGGAGACTCTCTTCTTCAATTTGCAGAAAATTGTATATATCCCTGTAAGTGCATCTAGTGCCCCTTAGTGATTTTGGTGTATTGAAGACTTATAGGTTAAGGGACTAATGTGTTTATGAGTGTGCACAGGTCTATAAGTCTATGAGGAGTTTGATATTTACAGAGAAAGTTGACCCCTAAAAATGGAGTTCTTCGACTTAAGACTTTGGATTTCTGAAGACTTTCTGAAGACTTTGAAAGTGAAGAAATTGGTGTGACCTTGAAGACTTAGTATTCATTTGAGGAATATGAAGCGCGAAGACTTTTGTTTTCGTAGTTTTCATTTTCTCTTTCTTGAGTCATAGAAAACACCGTACTGATAAAGGGGGTCGAGGAGATACTAAGGAAAAATTTCCATGTGATGCTCAACTCAAAATCCTACACCTACCAATCCTTTCGAGTGAAGCCATTGGAAATCTCATACAGTTCAGTCATATTCTTCAGTGACAGAGACGAAGTTATTCTGGTCTGTGAGGAATTTGTTCTGACTGAGGAGTTAGGAATTCGCCAGTGCGGATTGCCTACACAGTGAGGAACATGATAGCCCTGAGGAATTTGATACTCAAATTTCCGATCGTTGCCGTGCTATGCACCAGCTGTCCCAAAATATCTACCCACCTAACGGTCATATCATTGAAGGGCATTTATGTCTTATCATGTCGAGCTGCTCCCTAGGCTATAAATAGCCGCCCCCTACAACCACTAGCTGGTTGGCTACTCTGAGAGAAACTGACACTTGTCAATTGAGAGCATCCCATCCTCCGAGGACATTGAGTGAAAATCATCAAGTGAGGAAAAACCCCAAACCCAAACACCTACAAACCCCAAGTGATTGAGCATCACTGAAGAGATTGATCCTGCGTGGATCCGACGCTTGTTACCTTTGAAGACTGTGCTTCTTCCACACGGTTAGGCATCATGGTCTAGAGCATCCAAGAGGAAATTGTGGATCGCCGAGTGACCGAGTTTGTGAAGGTTTGGAAGTCACCTGAAGACTTACCACGAGTGATTGGACGAGGTCTGTGTGATCGTAGTTCAAGGAGAATACGGTGAGGACTGTGTGTCCGGGACTTGGTGCACTACTAGGAAAAGGCCTACTAGTGGCGCACCAGTTTTGCCTACTAATGGCGCACTACTGGTGCGCCACTAGTACCACGCCACTAGTATTAAATACTAATGGCTTAATCTCGGGTCACTATGGCTTAATCTCGGGTCAATATGCTTAATCTCAAGCCAAATCACACTAAGTGGTTAAACTTCCCGGAAGGTCACCCATCCCCACACTACTCCAGCCCGAGCATGCTTAACTTCACAGTTCTATCCAACTCCAGCACCACCTCACTAAACAGGCACTTGTTGATATATCTACCATATCAATCCTATTAAACCTTGTTGATGTCTAGGACTTTGTTCATGTTCATGACTATGATGAAATTTTGAAAAATATTTCAAACTTCCCGGTCATATTACGTATCATTTTTTGAAAAAAAAATTCAAAAAAATAAATTCAACACCAAATTTTTTCTGTTACTAGTGGCGCACCTAGCAAACGGTGCGGCACTAGTAAGTTTGAAATTTTTTGAATTTTTTTGCCTCTAGATCTTGAAAGCCCCGTAACTTTTTTCGGTTAGGTTTTTGAGGATTTTGAAAATGTTTAACGGGGTTCCCCCCGTTAAATTCGGATGTAACTTTTCGAGTAGATGATTTTTCATATAAAAAACTTTTTAATCCGAGTTCGTATGCAAAAGTTATGCCCATTTTACAAATTCCAGAGAGATTTTGCAAATACGAAATTCATATTTGTAAATTTTCCCAGCAACTAGACCACATATCACATGGGAAACTTATTTTCTTTTATTTTTTTGACATTTCCATCATTTTCTTTTATTTTTTTAAAAACTGAAAAGGTGGTCCACGGGGGGGGGGGGTGATGCATTCGGTGAAATTTTTGGGTCAAGTTAGTAATGGCGCACCGTGGGAGTGGTGCGCCATTACTAGTTCAACTAGTAATGGCGCACCACTCCCCCGGTGTGCCATTACTAGTTTTGAAAAAAAAAATTGAAAAAAAAATTGAATTTTTTTTACTAGTGGCGCACCGTGGATGTGGTGCGCCATTACTAGTTTAACTAGTAATGGCGCACTATCCCCTGGTGCGCCATTACTAGTTTTGAAAAAAAAAATTAAAAAATTGTTACTAGTGGCGCACCGTGGATGTGGTGCGCCATTAGTATTTGGACACTAATGGCGCACAAACACATGGTGCGCCATTAGTATATAGTAGTGGCGCACCACATGTCTGGTGCGCCATTAGTGTCCATATCATCTATAGCCCTTTTCCTAGGAGTGGTGTCCTCAGGTTTAAATACCTAGCCGCTCCAACCAGACGTACAACTGAGACAGCAGTTGGAACTGGTCTACCAAATCATTGTCTTCACCAAGCCAACTGGTTCTATTTCCTCAACACTTTCATTTCCTCATTACTGTGTGAATGCTTGTTCATATCTGTGTTTGAAGACTTTGACTGAAGACTTTCTCAATTTCCTCAGTTCAATTTCTTCAGTCTGTTTGTCTTCATCCTGTGTTATCCTGTGTTTACGCTTTGTGTACTCTGTGCTAGTTCTCATTTCATCATGATGACTATGCTTGTGTTCTACTATGCATACTTTTGAGTACTTATTCCGCTGCAAGTAGTTCTTCGCTAAGGAATTTCCTCAACCACAAATTCCTCAGTGAAGAATTTCTAAAAATCGCCTATTCACCCCCCCTAGTCGATATAACACACTTTCAATTGGTATCAGAGCAAGGTACTCCCTTGTTCTGTTTGATTTTGGTTTAACCGCCTGGAGTTTTAGTTATGTCGACCGCAGGTATGAAGAAAGTGACATGTCCCATCTTTGACGGTCATGATTATCCCAAGTGGAAGGCCATGATGAAAAAGCGCCTCATGGAGATGAACAGCGAACTGTGGAACATCACTGAGATTGGTCTTACCGATCAGTGCAAGACGGCGGAAGCTGATGACATTCGCAAGTTCACTCTTCTCAACCTCACGGCAAAGAGCGTAATCTGCTCCTGTCTGTGTCAAAATCAGTTCCGGAACGTCATGCATCTCGATCAGGCGAAGCTTATCTGGGACCGTCTCTCTGATGTCTATGAAGGTCATCGAACCCGTCATGATCCTTGGTTTGAGGACTTCAAGGAATCTCTCAAATCAATGACATTTGAACCAGAATCATCGTCCTCCTCACCATGCCTTATGGCAGATGGTGAAAAGTTAACAGAAGGCTATCTGTCTGAACCTAGTGATGATGAATCTGATGATGAATTAGGACCAAGTTATGTCAAACTTGTTTCCCTTGCTGGTAAGCAACAAAGAGCTTTGGAAAAGGTTCAAAACATGCTTAGTAAGAGCGATGATATGTTGGGTGAAGAAATGGATCAGTCAAAAGCTTTGGCTGAAAGTCTTCAGAGACTTCATACTAAGTATGACACCCTCCAAAGTCATCATAACACTCTCTTGTCTGATCATGAGAAGCTTTCTTATGAATTTCTTCAAAGAAAGCAAGATCTTGAAAATCTAAGTGTGAGTTATGAAGATCTTCAGAAGGAGCGCGCTTCATTACTTGCTCAACAAATCAGCGCTGCTCAGGAAGAATTTGTTCCTCCATGTTTGAAATGCATTGAACGTGAATCTGCTAATTCTTCACCTAAATGTTCAAATGCTTCTAATGCTACAAATTCCTCAACTGTCTCTGCTATCATTAATTCCTCATCTGAGGACATTGCTAGTCTCACTGACGATGCAGGGCCGAAGGAATTGTACATGACAGGCATGTTCAAAAGCCTCAAAGGGCATCAGACTCTTTTGATGTGCTTAAAAAGCAGATCCTCAACAGGAACCCTAGGAAATAGGGTATTGCCTTTGAGAGGAAACTCAATGCTGATGGTACATATTGGAAGCCTGAGCAGTACCCCAAAACCACATGGGTTGCTGCAAAGGGACCTCCAGTTGATCCATCTAATTTATCTGGCTTTACATGTGAATCTCCTCATTCTTCTGATGAGTCATTTGACTCCAACTATAAACTGTTCAAAAATCAGAATGGTGAAGTATTTGCTAGATATGTTGGCACTAACTGCAGGAATGGTTCCCCTATGAAGAAAATCTGGGTTCCCAAAAGGTGCCTCGAAAGTCTTCAGGTGAATGTCCTCATGACACCACCTTTGAAGAATAGGAACCCCAGATCAAATTCTTCGTATGGTTCCAAGTCCTCATACGGACCAAATTCCTCACATGGATCAAATTCCCCAAGAGGATCAAAGTCCTCATATGAACATCATCATGCTAACAACTCTATTTCACAGGGAAGAGCCAAGGCCTATGAATATGAGCATTATTCTTCAAATCATTATGTTCATAAGTCCTCGAAGAATTTCTCTGCTTATTCATATGCTTACCCTAACTTCTCTTATGTGAAACGAAATGGATTGGCTGCTATGCCACCTTTTTCATATGGAGCCCGCAGAGTGATGAACTCATTGCCACCCCTTCAGATGTGGGTGGTGAAGAAAAAGAACTAATCTTTTATGCAGGGTCAGGTCTCCAGACACACTTAGACGTCTGAAGAATTTGCTAGAGACCTAAAGTGTGCCTGAAAGGACGCAGGCTAATCATGAAGAAATGAACTTTCATTTCTCATGTCCTCATACTGTTTTATCTGTTCTATTTCTTGATGAAATTGATCTGATGAATTGATGTCATATTCTTCACTGATGAAGTATATGAAGTTCGTAAGCTGCACTAATTCATCTGCAGGATGATCAACCCAAAGCCACTGAGTGGGTCCTCGATAGTGGATGTACAAATCACATGACTGGTGACAAGAATCTATTGATTGATGCTCCATTATCACCATCACATCTGAAGCATATCATCTTCGCTGACAAAGGCAAAAGTCAGGTATTGGGTCTAGGTAAGGTTGCGATCACAAAGGATCGACACATGGACAAAGTCATGCTTGTCGAGTCCTTAGGATACAATCTTATGTCTGTCTCAATGCTTTGTGATCTTGATATGGTAGTTGTCTTTGGCAATATCGTTGTGTTGTGGTTTTGGAAGCTGACAATTCCAAAGTCTTCGAATGCTTTAGGAGAGGAGACTTGTATATTGTTGATTTCTCTACAGGACCGCAACCAGCCGTGTGCCTACATGCAAAAGCTTCAGAAGGATGGTTATGGCATCGACGACTTGGTCATGCAGGCATGAGGAATTTGCACACGCTTGCGAAGAAGAAGCATGTCATTGGCATTGAGAATGTCAAATTCCTCAAGGATCACTCGTGTGGAGCTTGTGAAGCTGGAAAAATGACCAAGGCTAAGCATCCAACGAAGACTATCATGAGCACTACTCGACCATTCGAATTGCTTCACATGGACCTCTTTGGTCCTAACCATTACTCAGCTGTCACAAATGACGCATCTCTCTATGGGCTTGTTATTGTTGATGATTACTCTCGTTACACTTGGGTACACATTGTTACTTACAAACATGAAGTGCAGGAAGTCTTCAAACGATTTTCCTCGAGGGCTTCAACCAACTTTGGTGTGAAGATCAAGCACATCAGAAGTGAAAATGGAACTGAGTTCAAGAATTCTGGTCTTGATGACTATCTTGATGAACTTGGTATTACTCACGAGTTATCTGCTCCTTACACTCCTCAGCAAAATGGCGTCGTGGAGCGCAAGAACAGAACTCCTGTTGAGATGGCTTGCACTAGGCTTGATGAGTACAAGACGCCTCGTCACTTCTGGATTGAGGCAATTTATACTGCGTGCCACATCATCAACAGGGTATATCTTCACAAATTCTTCAAGAAGACTGCCTATGAACTCCTCACTGACAAGAAACCCAATGTGAGTTATTTCAAAGTCTTCGGTGCTAAATGTTGGATTAGAGATCCTCATCACAATGCTAAATTTGCAGCGAAAGCACATGAAGGTTTTATGCTTGGTTATGGAAAGGACTCGCACACCTATAGAGTCTTCAACACCATTCTTCACAAGGTTGTTGAAACTGTAGATGTGCGGTTCGATGAAACTAATGGCTTGCAAAGAGAGCACCTACCCTCTGTGATAGATGAACCAGCACCTGAGGAAACTATCAAGTTCAAGGCTACTGAGGATGTCATTCCTACCGAAGAATCTGCTGAAGAATTCATTCCAGAACGTGAAGAACGTCGAGCCAATGCACCTGAAGAAATTGCTGAAGAAAATGCTGATTAAATTCCTCGACGACAACCAACTCATCCTCGCGTTGCAAAAGAACTGCAAGTTGAGAAGATCATCGATGACATTGAAGCACCAGGTCCTCTCACACGCTCAAAAGCTTCACATTTATCTAACTTTTGTGGGCACTAAGCTTTTGTCTCTATCTCAGAGCCCACTAAGGTAGATGAATCATTTCTGGAGCCTGAGTGGATTCAGGCCATGCAAGAAGAATTACATCAGCTCGAGCTCAACAACATTTGGGAACTGGTCAATCGTACAGATCCTCGCAAACACAATATCATTGGCACAAAGTGGATCTACCGCAACAAGCAAGATGAAAATGGCCTTGTGGTGAGGAATAAGGCACGACTATATCATTGGCACACAGGTTGATGGAATTGATTTCGATGAAACTTTTGCACCTGTTGCTAGACTTGAAGCTATTCGCATATTACTTGCTTATGCTAACCATCATGATATAACTCTATATCAAATGGATGTGAAAAGTGCATTCCTCAATGGTAAGCTTGAGGATGAAATATATGTTGCTCAACCCCAGGTTTTGAAGATCCTAAGCATCTTGACAAAGTCTTCAGACTAAATAAGGCCCTCTATGGCCTCAAACAGGCCCCTCGGGCGTGGTATGATACTTTGAAGGAATTCCTCATGAAGAAAGTCTTCAAACCCGGTTCACTCGACCCTACTCTTTTCACTAAATAAGGCACAACTAGTAGCTCAAGAGTGTTCAATTACGGTGGCCTCTGAAGTACCACTCAACGACATAATAAATAACCGCGATGCCACGGGCTGGATTGCTAAATGGGCTATTGAGCTCCTCCCGTTCGACATAACATACAAACCACGACGAGCCATTAAGTCACAATTACTGGCTGATTTCGTCGCCGAATGGACAGAAGCCGAACTCCCTAAAGAGTACAACGCGTACACCAATTGGATCATGCACTTTGACGGCTCTAAGATGCTGGCTGGTCTGGGGGCAGGCGTCGTCCTGACATCCCCCACCGGAGATACAGTCCAATACGTACTCCAAATATTATACACAGACTCCAACAATGCAGCAGAATATGAGGCCCTGCTGCATGGTCTCCGGATGGCAGTCTCCATGGGCATTCAACGCCTAGAGGTGCGTGGGGATTCGAACCTCGCAATATCTCAAATAAATGGAGACTTTGACGCCAAGGACCCAAAAATGGCGGCTTACCGCAACGCCGTCCTCAAAATGTCAGCTCGGTTCGAGGGGCTCGAATTCCACCATGTGGTCCGAGAAAACAATAAAGCGGCGGATATCCTCGCCCGCATCGGCGCTAATTGCGTCCCTGTCCCACCTGATATCTTCTTGGAAAGGCTGTTTAAGCCATCCGTGGTGTGGGAAGGGGAGACCGGCAACAACAGTCCGGATCCGGCCACAACGCCAGATCCCGAACACTCTGACGTAATCGGAGGCTCTGCCACCGAAATAACACCTTCGGCCCACGTGATTATGGCTGTCATCGCCCCGTGGACAGAACCCTTCTTGGCTTACCAAACTAGGCAAGAACTCCCTGAGGACCCAAACGGGGCACGTTGCATTGTGCGGCGGTCTAAAGCCTACAAGGTCCACGAGGGAGAGCTTTATAAGAAAAGCGCTACCGGAGTAATTCAATGGTGCATCTCCGAAGAGGAAGGATGACAACTTTTGGCAGAAGTTCATGCTGGACTCGGCGGCCACCACGCCGCAGCTTGGGCCCTTGTAAGCAAGGCCTTCCGTATAGGTTTCTACTGGCCGACGACCCGAGCGGACGCACAGGACCTCATCCAACATTGCATCGGTTGCCAGCTTTTTGCAACCAAAGCCATATGCCACCTACCGCTCTCCAAACAATCCCCATTACTTGGCCCTTTGCGGTCTGCGGGCTTGATATGGTCGGACCCCTTAAAGGAGGAAGCCATAAGAAAAAGTACCTATTGGTCATGGTGGATAAATTCACCAAATGGATAGAAGCCAAACCAGTTAAAACGGCCGAGTCCAGAGAAGTGATAGACTTCATATCCGGGGTTGAACACCGTTACGGTGTCCCCCACAGCATCATCACCGATAACGGCTCGAACTTTACAGCCGACGAGCTAAAAACTTGGTGCGGCAACATGGGCATTAAGCTCGATTATGCCTTCGTCTATCACCCCCAAACAAACGGTCAAGTTGAGCGAGCAAATGGTCTTATTATGAGCGGCATTAAACCCAGATTAGTGTGATCCTTGAAGGAATCAGATACACACTGGGTCGAGGAGCCAGACTCTGTACTATGGGGGCTGCGGACCACGCCGAATCGCACTACCGGATACACACCATTTTTATGGTGTACGGCGCAGAGGCGGTACTGCCCTGCGACATCATTCATGACTCACCTCGAGTGTGCATGTACGAAGAGAAAGAAGCCGAGCTTGATCGGCAGGACAGTTTGGATGACCTAGAGGAGGAGTGTGACATGGCAAAAGCCCGCTCCGCATTCTATCAGCAACAGGCTCGACGATATCAAAGCAGAGAAGAATGGGCCAAAACTTATAACGTTGGCGAACTCGTTCTATGCCTACCAGAGAAGAAAAAGGACAAGCTCAAGCCCAAATGGGAAGGTCCCTTCGTTATTGACAAAGTTCTAACCGGTGGAGTGTACCGTCTGGGGGATGCATTGGACAATCGACTCGAGCCAAACCCATGGAACGCGGCCAGACTCCGAAGGTCCTACGCCTAGTGCCGGACTCTGTGTTCGTCTCCTTACCTTCGTCAATTTTTTATATATATATCCGCTATCTGTCTTTCTTTCTTTCTTTCTTCCCTTTTTCTTCACGGCCTTAAAAGGTTAAAATGTGTCTTGACTACACAATCTTGACGCGCCAGGCATGCTCATTATACCTGGGGGCTTCTTATACAGAAGCTTAATATAACTATGTTCCGGGCTCTATGCCCCCTGCACATGTGTTACTTTTCCACCTGTACCTTTTCTTCGCCATTATATGCATCGATATGACTTAAGTTCTAGCCAAGCTGGGTTGCTTGGCTCTTGTGTTTATGCCCTACGTTCCCGTTAATTCGGCTAGGGCATAAGGGGAGCACCTCTGCGATTGTTACTGCCGGGTCAGCCGGATGTGTACCTCAGACTGGGTGATGCCGAAAGCTAGCGTTCTTAAGGGAATATTCGGTCGGTGAACAAAATATGACTTTTACTTATTGCAATACATGCCCCCAGATGTTTATATCCTGCGTCTCTTTTCGCAGTTCGGACATGCACATTAATGCATGCGTACCCAGGGAAAGGAACCCTTAACGGAACTATTCTCCCTGGAAGATGTTTCTTACTATCCATGTAATATAACATAGCTAGTTGGGTACTTGTCTGTTCGAGCACTTATGACCCCTACGCCTGGTTTCCACGCGTACCCCGGTTTTGACATAACTGAGCGGGTATTCCGATACACTCCGGACTGTCGGGTCCGGAGGTCAAAGCGAAAAGGTCCGCCATGAAAAATGATTCACAATTCGTCTAGGGACAAAATATGTCATTTGAAGTACACAATCACTTAGACTGACTAAATTCTTCTTCTATACCATCCAACAGGCTGTCTAGCCTACAATCCTGTTGGGAATACTTTGCGGCTAATTTTACCTGGTCATATACCAGACTAACGGGAATCTCTTTCCCATCAGACCCTACAGGTCCGACCTCGGCCATGTGGTTCGGGTCAGCCTTGGTATATCGCATCTTCACCATGGCCCAGGCTTCCCTTGCACCTTGTCGGCAGGCCAATATCTTCCATAATCGAAAGCGCCGCCGCGCTCCCTTGAGCATCTCTACGAGCTCCACCATGCCTCCTGGAAGGGAGGCGGATGGCCACAAGGCCTGGGCAATGCCCTGCATCACCTGCCAAACTTGTTCGTGCAGTTGTGAGAGCTCTTGCAGAAGACCGCCTGCAGATCCGGGCATCTCCTCAGCGGGATGACCCGTGAGCATACCTACATATATAACTCTGTTAGCCGGTTTCTTCGCCGAACTCCATAAAAGTTCGTTCAAGCACTTACTAAAAATGCCACGTCGAAGCCTCTTATTCTCCTTTACAGAGTCAGCAAGCTGGGCCCGAACATCTTTCAGTTCAACGCCCAGCCGAGTATTGGCATCTTGGAGATTGTTTTTCTCCTGCCTAACCTGCGTATGCACGCGCTCGCCAGCCTCTAGCTGTTATTGAGCATGTTGCTCATCCCCCCGTATAACCTTCGAATTCACTCCGGGATCATCTGCAGAATCTATTGTTAGATTTGCATGCATGTCAAATACTAACTGGTACATGTCATTCTTTTCGATAGGAACAGGTGTTACCAGATGGGGCCTTCTTGGACTCCTTCATTGCGGCAACTGCGGCCCGTAGCTAGGCTTTGCACTCCTCCAGCTCTTGAGACAACTGGGTATTCTTCTCCGTAAGAACCTACGCAAATAATGATCCTTAAATCAGTTGTGCCAACTGTTTCAAGTCTCAGGGGCTACTGATATACATAATTATCAGATTTTCTTACCCGTATATCCTTCACATATACTGGTCCGTGGCTCTGGCAAGACCATTTTGAGCAGCTCGGATGTACGCGTCTCCTGAGTTGAAGGCATCGAACGCCTCTTCAGAGAAACCAGGGTCGCGGAGTATGCCCGGCGACGCATGTGATTCATGGCACTCTCCACTTCGGAATTCGTAGCGGACAGCCTATCCGCATCCTCTATAGGAGGAACATCCGGTGTTGTCCCCACATTAGCATCTGCCTCTATGTCCGGATCTAGAGCCCGGCTGGTGGAGGTGTGGCCGGCAGGCTCTCCGGATACGGTCCGGTGAGCGTTTTTTCTGCCAGGAACCATGGACGTTATTATATTTTAAAGACGACAACCTCGGAGCAGGGTTCTTTTTCATACCTCTGCGACGGCGTCTCAGTCCTGACCGCCTTCCTTTTAAGCCTACCCAGCTTCGGTGCCCCTTGTTGGTGAGGCACCGTGGGTTCGGCATGGCGTCCAGAGGGCCTTCCCTGTAAGACACCATATGTGTGCAGTGGGTGAAGTGCAAAAAAGGGATCCTTCTCGGAAGTTGGGACTCCGTTTTTACTTACATGCGATGTAGGGAGCAGTCCAGGATAATCGGCTACGATGGCCACCAAGGCACCGTCGCAGCTTAACTGATAGAACGTCATGTCGATAAGCTCCACAAATATGTCCGGATCTTCTTCGAGTCTGGGGTCGAGGGCCCGGTCAGGGTCCTCTGGCTGTGGAGACGGGCTGTGGACCTCCCTCACGGCTTTTCGCAGTTCCTGCTATGAAATAGCAAGGTAAATATTTAAGACGAAGAATGCGGGAAGGTCTGGAGTAAAAAGTAACAGCTCACCCAGTTTGGGGGGTTGTACATAGAGAATCCATCCCATGTCTTAATGCGGATGAACTCCTCTTCATCTCCTTTATATAAATCAGATAGTATTTTCGCTAGAGCAGCGGCGGAGTCCGGACCTTTACGGCCGCAGCGGGTGGCATCGTCTTCTCCATTGAAGTGCCACGTGGGTTGTCCCCGATATTGAAGTGGCTGCACCCCCCGCATTATACATATTGACATAACCTCAATTATTATCAGTCCTGATTTGGCCAGCGTTTTTATCCGGCCCATCAGTTAAAGGACCTCTCTATTATCTTCCTCCTGGGGGCTCCAAGGGCGCCAGCTGCGGCGTTTCTTCAAAGGGGCGTTATTAAACTCGGGAAGGCCCATCCGAATAGGGTCCGGAAGGGGGACGTCCTCCATATAAAACCACTCCGAAGGCGAGTCTTCGGATGTCTTCTTCGGAGTACCGAACAGGTATACGGTCCCGGCGATGCGCCATATTTCGGCTCCGCCCACTTGCTATATTGACCCCTCCTGTGTACGGGGTACAAGGCAGAATAGCCTCTTCCATAGCTCAAAATGAGCTTCGCAGCCCAGAAACAGCTCGCAAAAGGCGACGTAGCCAGCGATGTGTAAAATGGAGGCAGGAGTAAAGTTATGCAGCTGGAGGCCGTAGAACTCCAGGAGCCCGCGGAGGAATAGATGGATTGGAAATACGAGTCCCCTTAATAAGTAAGGGACAAGGCATACCCTCTCCCCCATGGATGGGTTGGGAAAGCTCTCTGCTTGCTCCCCGCCATTGTAAGTGGCTAGTCCGGCTCGGACGGGGACCATATACGCAGGAGGAAGAAACCCCTGGGTCTGTAACTCTACTAATTGGCTGTGGGGGACGGCAGACTTCTCCCAATTGCCTGGCTTAGTGCTACGGGAGCGAGAGGAGGAGCTGCGATGGCCGGCCATGATGGGATGGGCTTTTCCAGGCGCTCTCTGATGAATACTAGCTATGGGAGGATGGTGTGATCTGGATCTGAGGATCCCCGGCTCTTTAAATAGACGATTTACTCGCATGGTTAGGGTGGCAAGTGTAAAAATGCCCCGACTTCTCGCATTCGCTTGACACGTGGAAGATAGCCATTATTAGGTGCAGAAGCCAAGGAGTGCAACATTCATGGGAAGCCAGACACTACTCGATAGGTACTCGGAATTTGGAGAAGAACCCGCCTTGCAATGCCGAAGAGAATCTGCGCGCTGGACTCATCGTCATTGAAGCCTCGTTCAGGGGCTACTGAGGGAGTCCTGGATTAGGGGGTCCTCGGACAGCCGGACTATATACTTTGGCCGGACTGTTGGACTATGAAGATACAAGATTGAAGACTTCGTCCCGTGTCCGGGTGGGACTGTCCTTTGCGTGGAAGGCAAGCTTGGCAATTTGGATATGTAGATCTCCTCCCTTGTAACCGACTCTGTGTAACCCTAGCCCCCTCCGGTGTCTATATAAACCGGAGGGTTTAGTCCGTAGGACAAGAACATTCATAATCATAGGCTAGCTTCTAGGGTTTAGCCTCTACGATCTCGTGGTAGATCAACTCTTGTAATACTCATATCATCAAGATGAATCAAGCAGGAAGTAGGGTCTTACCTCCATCGAGAGGGCCCGAACCTGGGTAAACATTGTGTCCCCCGCCTCCTGTTAGCATCCGCCTTAGACGCACAGTTCGGGACCCCCTACCCGAGATCCGCCGGTTTCGACACTGATATCCGGCCCGAGCGGCTTGGGGATGATGCATCCCGAGGGGAGCCCCAACAAGGTAAGCTAAAGACATGAAAAAGGGGTACATGCCACAGGGACGGACCCACGCGGCATGGGAATGATGCAGCCCGGGGGGCACTCCCAGCTAAATAAACTTGGAAAAGGTCACCTGGTTCTGTTGATGAAGGGATGTTGGAGCAGCTGAAGGTACGCGGCGAAGCGGTCGCTCCTCACGAGCCACCGGGGCCCTGAGCGTCGGGAGGCTCTGGGGATCCAGGCGGTTCCTTGAGGACCGTCTCCATCTCCGTCAGGACAGCGTGGTGCCTAGCCTCCTGAGTCGCCAGGGCGCGCCGCAAGTTGCGCTGATAGGCAGACGCCACGCTCGGCAGGCCAAAAGGCATGCGAACGTAGCTGTGCAGTGGCCCCTCGCAGCGTCCCATATGCGAAGGCCAGAAGAGCTCCTGAGATGCGGCCCTGTTGAGCCCTTGGACGTCGATGCAGACGCGCAGCACGACATCCTCGCCTTGATGGGGAGCTGCGCCTAGTGAACGGCGATTGCCGCGCATGGCCCTCGCATCTTGCAGCTCCTGAGTGGTCCTGGCGATGAACTCCCGAGCGGTGGGCGCTACTTGCCCTGTGTTCTCCCGAGGGAAATGTGTCGTGAAGCACGCCTACAAGTAGTGCCCAAGCGCCTCCCACGTGATGCTGGCAAGGTCTGAGGCCCTCCAGAAGAGAGCCCCCGAGCCCTGGCCGAGAAGGGCGCCGGACACTCTTTCCTATGCAATGGAGGGAGGCGCCCCTGGCGCGGGCGCTGGTCCTGATGAGGTACCGCTCACGACGCCACCCTCCTGAGGTCCTGCACGGCACAACTGCTTCTTCTTCTTGGGGGTGGCCTCAGGAGGGCACTCGCCCTTGTTGTCGGGGTCGTCGATCGCTGCAGCTTGGAAGTCGCGCTCGAGGGAGCACACCGCATCTCTTTCTTCGCACGGGACTTTGATGATTCCGCCGCTTCCTGGCATCTTGAGGACATTGTAGCCGTGGCGGGTCACCGAACTTGGCTAGGGCTGGATACCCGAGGATGACGTTGTACGGCAGACGGATGTGCGCGACGTCGAAGTCGATGAGTTCGGTGCGGTAGTTGTTGCGTTCTCCGAAGGTGACAGGGAGGCGGGCCTGCCCTATCGGTGTGGTGGAACCGTCGGTCACTCCTGAGAAAGGCTTGGTGGGCTCAAGCTGGTCGTAGGGCACTTGAAGGTTGTCGAATGTGTCGACGGACAAGACGTTAAGCCCTGCGCCGCCGTCGATGAGGGTCTTGGTGACTTGCACGTTGCTGATGACTGGGGAACAAAGCATCGGGAAGGCGCCAGCAGTAGCCACGTACTTGAGATGATCTGCCGAACTGAACGTATGGCGCACTTGGACCATCTGAGCGGGCGTGTGGCCTCGAGCTTGGGGAGGACTGCATTCACTTCACTAGCAAACTATTCGAAGATACGCTGCGAGCCTGAGCTCCGCCCAAGATGCAGGCGATAGCACGCGGCTCCTGGAAGCCCCCAGCCCCCTCGTCTTGATGGTGGTCGTCATTCCTTCTTGGTGGTGGAGGTAGTGAGGAAGACCGGCATTGCCCTGAGGACGATCCTCACGAGGCTGGTCCCTCCAGTCGCCCTCACAAGGCTGATCCTGCCAGTGGTCCTCACGAGGCCGGTCGTGCCACTCTTGGCACGGGCCGTGGTCGTCCCAGCGTCTGCCACCATGTCCTCCTCCTCGGCTGTAGCCCCGGCCATTGCGCTCAGGGCGTCGACCGAAGCGTCCTTCTCGAATGGCTCTGAGCTCTTGACAGTCGCTAGTGTTGTGGCTATGCAGGTTGTGGAAGGCGCAGAATGGTCGGCTGCTCTTGGATGACTCAGGCTGGTCTCTGCCGCGCTTGGTGTCCGGCTCCGCCGCGAGCACGGCTCCTCCCTTGCACTTCACGTCCTTGGCCTTGGCTTTCTTGTCCTCCGGGTCCGCAGCCGGGAGCTCAAGGAGGGAGAGGCGCCCCTCCTTAGCTCATGCACACTTGGTCGCCAGGTTGAACAGCTCCAGGGACGTGCATAGCTCCTCGTGGATGGCGAGCTACTCCTTCATCTTGACGTCACGGACGCCATCAGAGAACGCGGAGATGATGGCCTCGTCCGTCACCTTGGGGATCTTGAGGCGAATGTTGTTGAAGCGCTGGATGTACTTCTGGAGGGTCTCTCCTGGTTGTTGCTTGACGCGGCGTAGGTCACCCGGGGCCGGAGGGCAGTCGCGACTGCCGTGGAAGTTGGCGATAAAGCGATCGTGCATCTCGTCCCAGGAGGAGATCGAGCTTGGAGGCAGGTTCAGGAGCTAGGAGCGGGCACCATCTTTGATATCCATGGGGAAACAATTCGCCATGACTTTCACATCGCCGTTGGCCGCCTCGATGCTCAGATTGTAGAGCTGCAGGAACTCTGCGGGGTCGGGGGTGCCGTCGTAGCGAGGAGGCAGATCCGGCTTGAACTTGCCCAGCCAGGCGACGCTACACAGCTCAGGGGTGAAGGCGCGGCAGCCGGCCGTGGTCACCGGGGCCCGTCTCGGAGGTGGAGCTTGGTCTTGGCGCCCCGCGCCACCGCGGCAAGCGGCGTGAGGCCCTGCCGCAGAAAGCGATCCTGACGTGGCGGTGCGGGGAGTGGTGGAGCGTTCTCTTCCGGTCGAGGGACTTCTTGACAGCTTCTTTCTTCACGCGCGGGCGCCGGACGTGGTAGGTCGCGCCGTGGAGCCGCGCGCCGTGGAGCCACGCGCCTTGGCGCCAGGGCACCGTATTGGTGCAGAGGTGGTGGAGGTGCTTCGTGAGCTATGTCGCCCGTAGCCGGCGGAGGGCGAGGGAGCGAGAGGGACGGCGCAGGGGAGCCCCCCTGCGGCGCTGACCAGCTCGGCAATGCGGTCGAGCCAGTCCTCGTAGAGGTCGTCGATTGGGCGGTAGCGCAGGAGTTCGTGCGCCATGAGGAGCACGGCCCGCGCGTCCGTTGGAGCGTGACGAGCGTGAGACGATGAACCAGCGGGAGTCAGCGATGGAGTGGCGGTGCGGCCGTCCTGCCGCACCGAGGGGTGCAACGAGGATGCATGCTGCTCATTCCCCACCGGGCCGGTGGCGGCGTTGGCGGTAGGCAACGGAGAACGACGGGGTGGCCCGCCGACAGGGGCCGTCTGAGCAATGCGGGTGGCGAGGGCAGCTCGGCGCTCAGCGCGGGCGCAGCATGCATCTGCCATGGAGATGATGAAGCGACGGGATGCTGAGCGATGGAAGGGAAGCTTCGGCGCAACCCTACTTGGCGCGCCAAATGTGGGATCACGGGTTCTGGCAACACCCATAAGGTTCGGACTCTGGGGTGCGCACGAAGATCTTCCCTGACCGATCCACGTCCTAGCTTCGGTAAGATCTCAAGGGCTAACTCAACGAACTCACAACACAAGGGACACGAGATTTATACTGGTTCGGGCCACCGTTGTAGTGTAATACCCTACTCCAGTGTGGTGGTGGTGGATTGCCTCTTGGGCTATGGATGAACAGTAGAAGGGGAACAACAGCCTCCTGAGGTTGAGGTGTTCTTGTGCTCGATGTGTGGCTGAGGATTGGCTCCAGATCAGATTGTTCCTGAGGCTCAGTTGTCTCTTGATGAGTTGCCTCCTATGGTGGTGGCTAGTCCTATTTATATAGGCCCTGGTCCTCTCCCCTAATATTGAGCGGGAAGGGAGCCAACAACGGCCAATTTGAAAGGGGACAACTAGTACAGCTTATCATGACAAAAGCAGTCTTCGCCTGCCAAAGACTCTGGTGGTGACGCCGTCTTGGGCTCCACAGTGACCTCCGTCTTGTCATCCTGCTGGTCTTTGGTGTCGTTGCACCGATATGGAAACCTTTGCTTGACGCCTCGGTACTCCGCACCCGCGCTTGCTTCCTTAGCACCAAAGAGGAAACAAGGACGCTGCACGGACTGGCGCCCGCCTGGTCTTGATCGTCATGGCTCACGTCACGAGAACCTCGCGAGGTTTACCTCGCCTTGAACTCTCCGCCCCTCGTGAGCCAACCTAGTGAGGCCGCTCTTGAGGAGGTCTTGTGTCATCGGCCTCGCGAGACTTGGCCCCTCGCGAGGGTCTTGAATGCCTGTTGGTGAAGATGGGCCGTACGGGCCCGCTCGCAGAGCCACGCCGTGGGCTACAGGCAGGCAAGTCTGGGGACCCCCGTTCCCAGAACGCCGACAAAGACCAGACTAACAACAACACCTGTTTTGACTATTCCAGACATCTACCACAGCTTTGATGTGTACTGTGATGCCTCCAGGTGAGGTATTGGATGTGTACTCATGCAAGACGGAAAGGTTGTAGCATGCGCATCTCGCCAGCTACGACCACACGAAGGGAACTATCCTACTCATGATTTGGAGTTGGCTACGGATGTTCATGCCTTGAAATTTGGAGACACTACCTCATTGGAAAAATGTGTCAGATATTTACCGACCACAAAAGTCTCAAGTATATACTCACTCAACCGAACTTAATCCTCCGACAACAAAGATGGCTTGAATTAGTCAAGGATTATGACCTTGGAATTAATTATCATCCTGGTAAGGCCAACGTGGTTGCCGATGCCCTTAGTCGCAAGCCTACCAGTCTGAATGCCATGATGGAGTCCTTGCCTCCCGAAATTCAGAAAGTATGTTAGAAGGCAAGACCACAAAAGTCTCAAGTATATATTCACTCAATCGCTCAACTCAATTTGTTTATTTTTGATACTGGTCCTGCTAATATGATGGAAGTTACCCCTACTCTCGACGATGAGATCCGTAGGGCCCAGTCCGACGACCCAGTTCTAGAAAATCATGTCAAGCGTATGGTAGAAGGCAAGACCCAGGATTTCTCTAAAGATCAGCAAGGTACACTAAGGTTCCAAGGAAGAGTTTGTGTACCTAGGCAAGCAGGCCTAAGAAAGAAGGTCTTGACAGAAGCGAGGGAGTCCTGGATTAGGGGGGGGCGTCCCGGCTATGTGACGTGGGCCAGACTGGTGGGCCACGAAGATATATGATAGAAGGCTTTCCCCCGTGTCCGAATGGGACTCTCCTTTGCGTGGATGGCAAGCTTGGCATTCGGATATGAAGATTCCTTCCTTTGTAAACCGACTCTGTACAACCCTAGGCCCCTTCGGTGTCTATATAAACTGGAGGGTTTAGTCCGTAGAGGCAATCACAAACATACAGGCTAGACATCTAGGGTTTAGCCATTACGATCTCGAGGTAGATCAACGCTTGTAACCCCTATACTCATCAAAGTCAATCAAGCAGGAAGTAGGGTATTACCTCCATTAAGAGGGCCCGAACCTGGGTAAACATCGTGTCCCCTGCCTCCTGTTATCTTCGATCCTCAAACGCACTATTCGGGACCCCCTACCTGATATCGGTCGGTTTTGACACTGACATTGGTGCTTTCATTGAGAGTTCCTCTAAGCTGTCGACAGAAGGATCGATGGCTCGTTCGATCATCTACAATGATGCTATTTCCGGGGAGACTTTCCCCGGCCAAATCTTCGTATTCGACGGCTTCGCACTACGTGCCAACTCGATCATCCACCTTGAGCAGATCGACAGCTACGCCCCTGGTCATCAGATCAGATTCGGGAAACTAAATTATGTCGCCGATATCTGAGGAGACTTGATCTTCGAAGGATCCGCGGCCCCGACCACCGCTCTGGCCTTAGATCCAGAGCAGACTACCAGGTCCGAAGACGGGAGTTTAGAGCTCGCCGGACTCCCAATGATTATGGAACTTGCTACCGGAGATCTGGAGGGGACGGCGTCATCGACAAGCCCAAAGACGAAGAGAGATCCCCTTCTCGCTAAAGTGCCACACTCTCCCTCGGACTCTAAATACGAACTCTCGAGGTCTGCATCGAGCGGGCACGGCCACGAGGCCCTCGCCCGGTCAGCCCGGTGGACCCTCGCTTCTCTGTCCAAACCTCACTCCTAAACGAGGCTCGAGACTTAATGCGATCACTCACCACTACGGAAGAATCGCTTCTGAATTCCCAGCCCAGACTAGGGGCTGATGTCGGTGTTAAAACCGGCGGATCTCGGGTAGGGGGTCCCGAACTGTGCGTCTAAGGTTGATGGTAACAGGAGACAGGGAACACAATGTTTACCCAGGTTCGGGCCCTCTCTATCGAGGTAATACCCTACTTCCTGCTTTATTGATCTTGATGAATATGAGTATTACAAGAGTTGATCTACCTCGAGATCATAATGGCTAAAACCCTAGAAGTCTAGCCTCTATGATTATGATTGTATGGACTAAGCCCTCCGGTTTATATAGACACCGGAGGGGACTATGGTTGTACAAAGTCGGTTACAGAGAAAGGAATCTTCATATCCATACGCAAAGCTTGCCTTCCACGCCAAGGAGAGTCCCATCCAGACACGGGAGAGAGTCTTCGGTCTCGCATCTTCATAGAGCATCAGTCTGGCCCACGTCATACAGTCCGGACGCCCGAGGACCCCGCAATCCAGGACTCCCTAAGTAGCCCCTGAACCAGGCTTCAATGGCATGGTGTCTGGCGTGCAGATTGTCTTCGGCATTGCAAGGTAGGTTCCTTCTCCGAATACTCCGAAATAGTCTTCGACCACAACGACCGTGTCTGGATCTACAAAACAAGTACCACACACAACCGCAGAGAGTATAATATTTCACGATTCCAATCCGCTGACAACCTTTTGTAGCGTAATATCACGTCCCAGCCCAGTTATTATTTCAAACCAGTTTTTGGCCTGCCGCTTCACATTTCAAGATGCAGTTTCTATTGGCACGTCTTGTCGCGACAGAGATCGTGTCCCCTTATTATGGGATTCTCATCAATACGGGCGTGGGTAATCCAACTGTGCCGTCTGCACAGCCCTTGGGAACTGGCGAGTTTTAAGGCGAGTGGGGAGGCGCTTGATATTCACAGCATTTATAAGGAGATAAGGATTCCTTTCTTTCACCCACGCCTTCTGTCTCTCTGACCTCCCATTCTCGAGCTCCAGCGCCCGACTGCTCATCCTTTCCTCAAGAAAGCAGTCGACCATGTCCGGATCTGGAGCGCAAGGCAAGTGGATGGCCTCCTCCGTCAAGGAGAAGGACATCACCAAGCTTCGGGAGGCCGGGTACCTGGCGAAAGAAATTGCCCACCGGCTTCCGGCCAAGCGGCAGATCGTCCCCACCCCGAAGCCCAATGAGAGGGTGGTGTTGTCACGACCGGTTTTTCAATAAAATATTTATTGAGAGACCAATCCCTTTTACGAACCAGTAAAGAAGAATTCCTTCTCACTGTTAGACAATATCTTGGTCACAGAAGAAAAGTACCAGGAGTACTGAATATAATACAAGGTTGAGTGGGGACTGCTCAACCATTTATTACATGCACGCCGAATAAACATAACGGCGGATAGGGTGGCATAACTACTAACTCACGATAACAACGGTGGTGGAAATATCACCGCGAAGTGGGTGATATGACTCCTGAAAACTACAGCTCTTCGAGCATCGGAGTGAGGCTCGAGGAGACTTATTGCGGGTGGCGGAAGTGTATATAATAGAAGTGAGCAATATCCGGGATCGCACAGGACTGACTGGGACTCCTCTAGGCGTCGGACGCACTATCAAACTCTTCATCCAAGAGATCGCCTTCGTCAACATCTGGCCAAATCAACAAGCCAGGTGAGTACTATGAAAGTACTCGCAAGACAGCTCGGACATAAGATATAACAAATGTAAACATGAAGCATATGAACAGATTAACAAGTGCGTTCAGACATAGAGATAATAATGCATGGGAAAATAACAGAGAAGTCGGGCGGTAGTCCTCCCGAAATCCCAAAATAAATACTGGGTGCCAAACGAGGGTCTGAATGACTCCTCGAGAGGAAACTGCAAGAATAATAATGCCGCAGTCGGGCGTCAGGGCGACACCACATAAAGGGCTTATAAAAGGAAATAAAAGATAGTGCATGCCACAGTCGGACGTCTGAGCGACATCACATAAAGGGCTTATATCAAAAGTAAATAATCAATATGCCACAGTCGGACGTCTGAGCGACATCACATAAAGGGCTTATATCAAAAGTAAATAATCAATATGCCACAGTCGGACGTCTGAGCGACATCACATAAAGGGCTTCATAACTTAACATCTTATTAGCTCAAGAATTTAAATCATATCCAGAGAATAATCAGGCATGAGATAAACTACAGGGTTAGTCCATCCACAGGAGTAACGTTCAGCTAAGTCTACTACTCATGCTCACTTACCGGAAAGAAGAACAAACCACGAGGACTTGACATAGATATGGATACACTGATCACGATACTTGACCATGGATACGATGACTCGAAAGGATTTGACTCTGCAGAGTTTGTACTTTAACCACAGCCAACGTATTTCAGTAGTCACGGGGACTAGTTCCGTCTATGGAGTTTTGGAAGAAACATGTCTAACCAGTACACACCCATTCAACATTCCGAAGCCAGGAATCACCCTCGGCAACGTTCAAGAAAAACCTTGAGACGGGGAGGCTACAACCTCGCGTAGCATGGGATCAAAATTTCTATACGCGCGCTCTAAGGGTGCCCCCCTCTCGGTCCCAACCGGAAACACCAATGCCCCCTGACCGGATGACTGGCTTTAATCCAGGGCCATGGAACCATCATCCCGGCCCCTCTGTTTGGTGTGTACACAGAAAGAGGTTACCAACTTACTAAACCGCATTCTGGCAGAAAACATGTGGTAGCACGGAAGGGGGAAGAACGATAACGTGACTCCGTCCACGTTAACGTCAGAATTTAACGGATGACGTAAGGCTGGCATGCTACAACAGTACCACCTTACTGCCCTTCATGTCACCACATGACTAGGCCATCTCTCATCAGAGATCACCGCAACTTTGGAACACACGGGTAGTTGCCTCACATGCAACGAGGTGCTCACCGATACTCGTATGCCATGCACAACCTTTCACGCAATCATGCAAACACCTATCATATCAAAGGTTCAAACATGCTTGCCTGGCTCGGAGAAGTCGGAGTCTAGCTCGGCGAAGTTCGCGGCTCCGTCACCTCTTCCGGAACCTACGGTATAGCGAAAAAGCATACTAACGTGAAAACCAACGTGTGCATAAAATTTGTTTCAAATTTTTTTCAAATAAATCCCATAAAAAACTAGACAAAATTTTAAGACCGCCAGAAAAAGAATCACTCAAAAATCACTTTTCATTAAAAAGTTATAAGGGTTTCTATCCAGGGACTCATCTGTAATGAAACAGAAAAGTTCCTGGGGTTTAACTGAGAAAACAGAAAACGGTTCGAATAGAAACGCGCAAGCCCACAGAGAAAACGTACTCTGCCCGAAGGCGCCAACAGAAAACGGTTCGCGGGGAAAGAAAGAGAGGCTGACGTGGGGGGTCCACATGTCAGGTTTGAAAGACCTCGCCGGCGCCCGAAGGCTGCGGTGGTCGCCGGCGTCGAACCACGGCGAGTGAGGGAGATCGGAGTGTACCAAGAGTATCAGCGTGTCCTTCCGCATCGGTGGGTGGTGGACTTGGGCGTCGGGGAGCACCACGTCGACGGCAACACTTTCTCCGGCGGACGGCGGCTCGGGCGATGGTGGGGAACTCCCGTGGTGTGCTGCAAACTTCGAATTGAAGCGCGGGTCAGAAGGAGGGATGCACTAGAGAGCTACTGGCAAGAGATGGGAGGCAGAGGTGCACGCACGGGAGCGAATCGAGCTGGATCCCGTGGCGGGTCGCGGCGGCCGGAGATGAGGAAGGAGACTTCCTCGGGGCACTTCTAGTGGCTAGGCAGGGTCTTGGTGGAGTGTAGAGGTGGTGTGGGTACTAGCTGGAGCTCGGGGCCTCTATTTATAGGCGGCTCGAGGGGTGGCCGTGAACGGGGTTGCTCCGGCGAGCAATTACAGCGAGGCAACGGCTTGGTAAGGAGTTTAGGTGGCCAGGCAGCATCAGTGAGGTGTACTGGTGCCGTTCCCCGCTAATCCTGGTCGGTCTTGGCGTAATGGCGCCGGTCCACTTTGGGGTGGCCGCACGGGCACGACGGCGGCAGAGAGCACGCTCCGTGCCCAGCGGTTCACGACGAGGGTGGCAGCGCGCACTTGGGAGTGGAAGACCACACGACGCTCTCCGGTGGCTTGGGCGGCGCTGGGTGGCGCCGTCTGCGCTGCGCCTCTCTCTGGCGGCCGCAAAGCCGCCGCTGGCGTCGGTCACGGGGCGGCGCACCTCCTCCAGCTCGTCGCCGACGCCCGCAAGCATCCAGGCGCTCGTGCGGTGCAAAGGACAAGGGGGAGGGGACAGGAAACACGGCGACGCCGGGCACTGGCGAGATCGACAACAGACACTGAAGAAAACGACAGTGATTCAGCCACTGTTAACTGAATTTGACTGAACCTGATATTGACAGTGCTCTGAAGGTGTTCGATGAAATGATTAGGTATGAAGAAATTTTTTCCTAGAGCTGGGGCTTGGTGAGGTGACCACTCAATGCACCCAGAGGCTGCCTGATTTTACTCAGAATTTTTGGAGAAGGATTTGAATGAATTTCATCAAATTTGGCAAATCTGGTCCAAACTTGCAGCAAGTATAGTTTGAAAATTTTGAACTGGAGACCAGTGGATCTTCATGGATCTTGGTTGAGGGTTCAAAGGACTAGGAAGGGAAAAAGGTTTGGGGGCAAAAATCAAAGCAGAAAGAGTAGTTCCTTTGTAAACCTCCAATGATAAAGATATAAGGTAGAAATTGTTTTGATAAGAAATAAGTGGAAAATAAAAATATGGAGAGGTCCAACTTGCTGGATTTGAAGTAAATCATGATCCAAAGATAAGGAAAGGCTTATGAGAGTGGATTTGCACTAAGGTCATGGCAAGAGAGATTTGTTGAAAGTGGTAAAGGATTATTCCAAAAGCTATAGAGTATTTTCAAAGAAATTTTCAAAAGACATTTGTCCCAAGTGAAAAGCATTTTGGCTTGAGTCCAAAATAAAAAGCAAGAACCTCCAAGACCAAAAACAAGTGTTGGGTGAATCCAAATAAAACTCTTGCCATAAAAAATATTTTGAAAGGGAGGGTTCTTTTGAAGAAAAAATTTAAATCACCTCCCTCACGTCAAGTAAATTTTTTGAAAAATCCAAATGAAATTTTGGGTGTCACAACACCTAGCCCCTTAGGAAAAATCTCGTCCTCGAGATTTCAGCTGATCCTCGAATAGATATGGATATTCTGCCTGAAGAAAATCTTCCCTTTCCCATGTAGCTTCATCCTCAGTGTGGTTGCTCCACTGAACTCTGAAAAATTTGGTCGTTTTCTGACGGGTCCTCCGTTCAGACACTCCTAGTATCTTTACTGGCCGCCCTCGGTAGGTGAGATCTGGTAGTACATCAATGCCCTCATGAGATACATGCTTCTCTGGGTTAACACATTTTCTCAATTGTGAGACGTGGAATACGTCATGGACGTCTGACAGCTCCTTGGGTAAGTCTAGTTTGTAGGCCACTGTGCCTCTTCGTGCCTCTATACAAAATGGTCCGATAAATCTCGGGGCTAGCTTCCCCTTAATTTTGAACCGTTGCAGGCCCCTCATAGGAGACACTCGTAGGTACACGGAATCACCGGGTTCAAAGCTGACCTCACGATGTTTTTGATCGTAGTAGCTCTTTTGTCGGCTCTGCGCTGTCTTGAGTCTGTCCCTGATCTGCTTAACTTTCTCCTCGGCCTCTTTAAGCATGTCTGGGCTGAAGATACGGCTGTCACCTGTTTCTGACCAATTCAGTGGGGTACGACACCTCCGCCCGTACAATGCTTCAAAGGGTGCCATTTGCAAGCTGGCTTTTGATGCTCGGCCTTGATGCGCTGACATGAATCGCAACAAGCAATAAATGCGGCTATATCCCTTTTCATACCGTGCCACCAAAATTTTTCCTGAATGTCTTTGTACATTTTGGTTCCTCCAGGATGGATCGAGTATGGAGCGGTGTGGCTTTCGGTTAGGATTTGTTGCTTGAGTTCCTCAATGTTAGGTACGCAAAGTCTGTCTCCGTACCATAATATTCCTTCACTGTCTGTGACGAACTCTGAAGCCTTACCAAGGTTCATTTTCTTCTTTATACCTTCGATGCTAGGATGTCCCTGTTGAGCCTTCTTAATTTGTTCCACTAGGGTGGGTTGTATCTCCAGATTTGATACGGTGCCCTCAGAGACTAACACCATGTTGAGCCTAGCGAACTCTTGCTGAAACTCAGGCCTCAAGTTTTGCGGACCGTCGTTGTCCGGGCTGGGGTTTTGACTAAGGGCATCAGCCACTACATTTGCTTTCCCTAGATGGTAGTGAATGCCGACATCATAGTCCTTGACCAATTCCAGCCAACGTCGTTGGCGTAAATTCAGCTCTGGCTGTGTGAAAATATATTTAAGGTTCTTATGGTCCGTATATATTTCACAGCGATTTCCCAACAAAAAGTACCTCCACTCCTTGAGTGCATGTATGACTGCTGCTAGCTCCAAGTCATGTGTTGGGTAATTTTCCTCATGTTTTCGCAGCTACCTGGAGGCATACGCGACAACTTTGCCATCCTGCATTAGTACACATCCGAGGCCTTTTCGGGACGCGTCACAATATACTTCAAAACTCTTGTGTATGTCTGGCACGGTTAATACCGGTGCGGTTGTTAGCTTCTTCTTAAGTTCTTGGAAGCTTCTCTCGCATGCTTCCGTCCATACAAATTTATTGTCTTTCTTGAGCAACTATGTTATTGGTTTTGCCACAGTGGAGAATCCTTCAATAAATCTTCTGTAATATCCGGTCATTCCCAGGAAACTCCGCACATCTGTAATGTTGGCGGGTGGCTTCCAGTCAAGTATGGCTTTGACTTTTTCTGGGTCTACGGCCACGCCTTCTTGGTTCAATATATGGCCTAGGAAACCAACCTGCCTTAGCCAAAACTCACACTTGCTAAATTTGGCGTACAACTGATGTTTCCTTAATTCTCCCAAAACAATTCTGAGATGCTCAGCATGCTCTTCTGGTGTCCTTGAGTATACCAGAATATCGTCGATGAACACCACAACAAATTTGTCCATGAATTTCATGAACACTTTGTTCATGAGGTGGACGAAATATGCGGGGGCGTTTTTTAGACCAAAAGGCATCACTGTGAATTCATATAATCCGTATCTGGAGGTGAATGCTGTTTTAGGGATATCTTCTGTCCGTACTTTCAATTGATGATATCCCGATCTCAAATCAATTTTTGAGAACACCTTGGCTTGTGCGAGCTGGTCAAACAAATCATTTATCCGTGGCATTGGATATTTGTTTTTGATGGTGACCATATTGAGAGCTCGATAGTCTATACACAGTCTCAGTGTCCCATCCTTTTTCTTGGCGAACAACACTGGCGAACCCCATGGTGAGGAGCTAGCTCGAATAAATCCTTTGTCCAATAATTCCTTTATCTGCTTCTTCAACTCCACCAATTCTGAGGGTGCCATTCTATAAGGTTTCTTATAGATGGGAGCGGTGCCAGGTGCTAGTTCGATGCTGAATTCTATCTCTCGGTCTGGTGGCATGCCTGGCAGTTCTTCAGGAAATACGTCAGGAAACTCGCATACCACTGGAACTTTTCTCAGTTCTGAAATGTCCACTTTGTTTAGTTTTGGTTGCCGTGACCGTGGCCTTTCTTGAGCTGTAACCTTTATTGTTGTGGCACCCAAGTTTTTATTTGGATTTTTTTTGAAAAGATTTTATTTGACTTGAGGGGAGTGATTTAAAATTTTTTCTTCAAGAGAACTCTCCCTCTCATATATTTTCTTTATGGCAAAAATTTTATTTGGATTCACCCTAGATCTGCCTTTGACCTTGGGAGTTCTTGCTCTTCATTTGGACTCAAGACAAAATGTTTTTTTTCATTTGGGAAAAGAACTTTTGAAAACCTTTTTCTGAATTTGCACTATGGCTTTTGGAAGGTACTTTCAACTATTCCTTCTTGCCATGGCATAAGTGCAAATCCTCTCTCCTAAACACTCCCTCACCTCTGGATCATGATTTACATCAAATCCAGCAAGTTGAACCTCCGAGTATCTCCTATGAGGGGTTTGCAACGGTTCAAAATAAAGGGGAAACTAGCCCCAAGATTTATTGGACCATTTTGTGTGAAGGCACGAAGAGGCACGGTAGCCTACCAGCTAGACCTACCCAAGGAGCTGTCAGACGTCCATGACGTATTCCACGTCTCGCAGTTGAGGAAATGTGTAAGCAACCCAGAAATACATGTACCTCATGAGGACACTGATATACAACCAGATCTCACCTACAGAGAAAGGCCAGTAAAGATTTTGGAAGAGTCTGAACGGAGGACCCGTCAGAAAACGACAAAGTTTTTCAGGGTTCAGTGGAGCAACCACACTGAGGATGAAGCTACATGGGAAAGGGAGGATTTCCTTCGAGTAGAGTATCCATATCTATTTGAGGATCAGCAGAAATCTCGAGGACGAGATTTTTCCTAAGGGGGTAGGTGTTGTGGCACCCAAGTTTTTATTTGGATTTTTTTTGAAAAGATTTTATTTGACTTGAGGGGAGTGATTTAAAATTTTTTCTTCAAGAGAACTCTCCCTCTCATATATTTTCTTTATGGCAAAAATTTTATTTGGATTCACCCAAGATCTGCCTTTGACCTTGGGAGTTCTTGCTCTTCATTTGGACTCAAGACAAAATGTTTTTTTCATTTGGGAAAAGAACTTTTGAAAACCTTTTTCTGAATTTGCACTATGGCTTTTGGAAGGTACTTTCAACTATTCCTTCTTGCCATGGCATAAGTGCAAATCCTCTCTCCTAAACACTCCCGCACCTCTGGATCATGATTTACATCAAATCCAGCAAGTTGAACCTCCCCATGTATTTATTTTCCATTCAAATTCTATTCAAATATGTTCTGCCTTCTATTCTACCTCTTGGAGATTTACAAAGGAACTCCATTTTCTGTTTGGACTTTTACCACCAAACTTCTTTCCCCTCCTAGTCCTTTGAACCCTCAACCTAGAACCATGAAGATCCACTAGTCTCCAGTTCAAAATTTTCAAACTACATCAGCTGCAAGTTTGGAGCAGATTTGGCAAATTTGGTGAAATTCATTCAAAACCTTCTCCAAAAATTTCAAATAAATTCATGCAGCCCCTGGGTGCTTTGAGTGGTCATCTCACCAAGTTGCAGCTCCAGCAAAATTTACCTCTATACCAAAACCTACTGTCGAACACCTGCAATGCATGGTCACTGTCAAGTTTCAGTAACTTCAGAGTTTCAGTTCAGTGCTTGCTGTCGTTTTCTTCAGAAACGGGCATCGATCTCGCCAGTACCGCCGCGTCGCCTTGCTCCTCGTCCTCGCCCACTTGTTCCTGCACCGCACGAGCGCCTGGCACCTTGCGGGCGTCGGTGACGGGCAGCAGGAGGTGCGCCGCCCCGTGACCGACGCCGGCGGCGGCTTTGCGGACGCCAGCGGGAGACACGGCGCCGACGACTCCACCCAGCGCCGCCCAAACCACCGGAGCCCGCCGCGTGGCCGTCCACTCCCCCGAATGCGCTGCCGCTCTCGTCGTGAACCGCAGGGCGCGGAGCGCGCTCTCTGCTGCCGTTGAGCCCGTGCGGTCACCTCACTGTGGGCAGACGCCATTACGCCAGGGCCAGCTCCGTTTAGCTGCAAAACGAGTCCCGTTACATCCACCGATGCTGCCCGACCGCTCAAACCCTCTGCCAACCCACTGCTCCGCCGTAATCGCTCGCCGGAGATTCTCCGTTCACGGCCACCCCGTCGATCTGCCTATAAATAGAGGTCCCGAGCTTCAACTCGAGCACCCACCAGCCCTGCACTTCCTCTAGAGCACGCCTAGCCACTGGAAGAGCCCCGAGGAGGTCTCCTTCCTCGACTCCGGCCGCCGCGACCCGCCACAGGATCCAGCCCGATTCGCCCCCGTGTGTGCTCCGCAGCCTCCATTCTCTTGCCAGTAACTTCACCATGCATCTCTCATTCTGACCCGCACTTCAATTTGAAGCTTGCAGCCCTCCACCGGAGTTCCCCATCCTCACCCGAGCCGCCGTCCGCCAGAGATAGTGTCGCCGTCGACGTGGTGCTCCCCGTTGGACGAATCCACCACCCACCGACGCAGAAGAAGACACCGAAGCTCTTGGTACCCTCCGTTTCTCCTAACTCGCCGTGGTTCGACGCCGGCGTCCACCGCCGTCTTCGGGCGCCGGCGAGCCTTTTCAAACCTGACATGCGGGCCCGGCGTGTCAGCCTCTGTTCTATTTCCCCGAACCATTTTCTGTTGACGCCTTCGGGCAAAATACGTCTTCTCTCTTGCGCTTGCGCATTTCCAAACGAACCGTTTTCTGTTTTCTCAGTTAAAACCCTGGAACTTTTCTGTTTCATTTCAGAAAGGTCCCTGGACAGAAACCTTTATAACTTTTTAATAAAAAGGTATTTTTGAGTGATTCTTTTTCTGACATTCTTAAAATTTTGTCTAGTTTTTTATGGGATTTATTTGGGAAATATTTGGCAAAGTTTCTATGCATGTGTTGGTTTTCACGTTAGTACCCGTTTCGTGATTGCTGTAGGTTCCGGGAGAGGTGACGGAGCCGCGATCTTCGCCGAGCTAGATTCCGACTTCTCCGAACCAGGCAAGCATGTTTGGACATTTGATATGGCATAAGTTTTGCATGTTCATGTGAAAGTTTGTGTGTGGCATATGAGTGTCGGTAAATATCTCGTTGCTCGTAAGGCAACGACCCGGTTGTTCCGAAGTTGCGATGACCTCTGATGAGAGGTGGCCTAATCATGTAGTGACATGAAGGGCAGCAAGGTGGTACTGTTGTAGCATGCCAGCCTTGCGTCATCCGACTTTGTTCGACGTTAACATGGTTGGAGCCACGTTATCGATCTTTTCCCGCATGTTCCAAAGTTGCAATGACCTCTGATGAGAGGTGGACTAATCATGTGGTGACATGAAGGGCAGCAAGGTGGTACTGTTGTAGCATTCCAGCCTTGTGTCATCCGACTTTTCCGACGTTAACATGGTTGGAGCCGTGTTATCGTCCTTTCCCCTTTCCGTGCTACCACATGTCTCATTGGCAGGATACGGTTTAGTAAGTTGGTAACCTCTTTCCGTGTACACACCAAACAGAGAGGCCAGGATGATGGTACCTTGGCCCAGGATTAAAGCCAGTCATTCGGTCAGGGGGCATGGGTGTTTCCGGTTGGGACCGAGAGGGGGGGCACCCCCTTATAGCGCGCGTATAGAAATTTGATCCCATGCTACGCGAGGTTGTAGCCTCCCCGACTCAAGGTTTTTCTTGAATGTTGCCGAGGGTGATCCCTGGCTTCGGATGGTTGAATTGGGTGTGTACTGGTTAGACGTGTTCCTTCCAGAACACCGTAGACGGAACTAGTCCCCGTGACTACTGAAATCCGTTGGCTGTGGTTAAGTACAAACTCTGCAGAGTCAATTCTTTCCAAATCATCATATCCATGATCAGTAGTGTATACATTATATCCATATCTATCCATGTGAAAAACTTGTCCCCGGTGAACAAGCTCAAGTGGTAAAATCTCAGGTTTTATTGTTATTCCAGTGGATGGACAAGCTATATTTTGTGTCTCATGCTTGTGATAATTTATGTCTCCGAGCTGTTGTAATAATGAAATGTGATATAAGCCCTTTAGGTGACGTCGCGCAGACGTCCGACTGTGGCGTGTACTCGTTTCTCACTTTCGATATAAGCCCTTTATGTGATGTCGCTCAGACGTCCGACTGCGGCATGCACTGCCTTTACTTTCTGTTATAAGCCCTTTATGTGGTGTCGCCCCGACGCCCGACTGTGGCATTATCATTCCACATTTTCCGCTCGAGGAGTCTTTCAGACACTCGTTTGGCACCGGTATTATTATTCCGCATTTTCCGCTCGAGGAGTCTTTCAGACACTCGTTTGGCACCTGCATTATTATTCCGCATTTTCCGCTCGAGGAGTCTTTCAGACACTCGTTTGGCACCTGCATTATTATTCCGCATTTTCCGCTCGAGGAGTCTTTCAGACACTCGTTTGGCACCTGTATTATTATTCCGCATTTTCCTCTCGAGGAGTCTTTCAGACACTCGTTTGGCACCCGTATTACTATTCGGCAGTTTCCGCTCGAGGCGTCATTCAGACCCTCGCTTGGCACCCAGTATTTATTATCTCTATGTCTGATCGCACTGGTTAACTTATTCATGTGTTTCATGTTTGCATTTGTTATACCTTATGTCCGAACTGTCTTGCGAGTACTTTCATAGTACTCACCTGGCTTGTTGATTTGGCCAGATGTTGACGAAGGCGATCTCTTGGATGAAGAGTTTGATAGCGCGTCCGATGCCTAGAGGAGTCCCAGTCAGTCCTGCGCGATCCCGGATTTTGGTCACTTGTATTGTATACGCTTCCGCCACCCGCAATAAGTCTTCTCGAGTCTCACTCCGACGCTCGAAGAGCTGTAGTCTTCTGGAGACATATCACTCGCCTCACGGTGATATCTCCACCATCGTCATTATCGTGAGTTAGTAGTCTGCCACCCTATCCGCCGTATTGTTTTATCGGCGTGCATGTAATAAATTGTTGGGCAGTCTCTTCTCAACTTTGTATTATATTTAGTACTCCTGGTATTTTTTTCTTCTGTGACCAATGTATTGTCTATCAGTGAGAAGGAATTCTTCCTCGCTGGTCCGTAACAGGGATTGGTTTCTCAATAATTATTTTATTGAAAAACCGGTCGTGACAAGCTTGGTATCAGAGCCAGGCTAACTGTAGGAAGCCACTAGGTGCGACCGCTAATCAGTGATTAGCGTCTTTTGTGTTTCTTCAGCATTTTGCAATTGTAGCTATTTTCTGTTGGTCATCATAAAATTTATGACATGACTACTCAGAATTTTTGCCTACTTTTGTAGATGGCTGGCAACAGCTGTGAGAATCGAGTGTTCACCAACGTGCCCGAGGGGTTTGTCAAGCTCCTCGTCTCCATCACCAAGCTCGCGATCGGGCCAGCAGCTCACCCGGAGTTCACCCTCTATCAGCACAAGCTCAGTGACGGCGTGTCTATGCACCAGGCTGTGGTGCAGTTCAAGGGAGGACGTTCAGCTGCACGCCACTTCCGTTTTGTGGGAAGGGCCATGCCTACAGAGAGGCATGCCATGCAGATGGCCGCCCGGGAGGTGATAGCTCGCCTTCGGGACATCCTTCCTACGATGAAGACTCGTCGCTACCGCTACCTCCCATGCCATGTGCCTTACACCAGCCACTATGTGTTCGCCTGCCATCGGGGAGAGCGAGATGAAGCCATCGAGATGGTTGTGGAGTATCTCAAGGCTCTGGAGGAGTCTTTCGACAACCTCGTAGATGATCTTGTGGCTGCCCGCATGGACTTAGTCCGGGGCGGTCCTGCCAGCAGGAAGGAGCTTCTCCACACGGCGCCGCCTCTGACATTCGTCTCGTCTTCAGCCTCGTATGCACCGGCCGTTTTGGCCACTGCTCGCCGTCTGCCTACCACTGAGGAGTTCGACCGAGTCATCGCTCCTACTCCAGTCAGAGCCGCACCGCCTGCCGCTCGCGCTCTACCGCCAGTCGCCCCCGCACCATCACCGCAGCGCAGCATCGCAAGTATGTCGTCTCTTCGAGCAAAGCCAGCAACAGCACCAGGAGATGATGAACCATGTCATCAATATGGGAAACCACCGTGAACCCTATCAACCACATTCCAAGTTATCTGAGTTACAGAAGACTCGCCCCTCAACTTTTGCTCACACCGACAGGCCACTGGAAGCCGATGATTGGCTTCGCGAGATTGAAAGGAAACTGATTATCGCTCAATGCTCAGATCATGAGAAGGTGCTTTATGCACCACAGTACCTTACTGGAGCAGCCGCAGCATGGTGGGAAAACTTCCTACACATGCACCCCAGGGAACACAACATCACCTGGGAAGAATTCAAGGAAGGCTTCCGTGGGGCACACATTCCCAGGAGCATCCTAAAGATCAAGAAGAGAGAGTTTGATGACCTGAAGCAAAGAGGCATGACCGTCACAGAATACAACGGCCAGTTTACCCAACTGTCTCGTTATGCCTACGACGAGCACATGACAGAAAACAAGAAGATGGAAAAATTCCTGGACGGCCTGGCACCAGCATTAAGATGCCAACTGATTGTACACACCTTTCCGGATTTTAAGACGCTGGTGGACAAGGCCATCACCCTGGAGAATGAGCGCCGTAGTCTGGAAGATATCCGCAAGCGGAAGAGGGACAAGACGACTCTTGCCCGCAGCAACCGAGGCAAGACTGAGGTCCCAAGGACAGACACGAGGAGATCCACGACTACTGAGCCAAGACCCGTCAGACAATTTCATGCCAGAGACAAGGAGTTCACATACCGTCCAGGGGTCACCTGCTATGCTTGTGGTCAACAAGGGCATTATGCTAAACAGTGCCCGAAGCCAAGAGACTCGGCACCCAAGCCGAACAATGGTGGAAACAATCCAGCCCCCAAGCGCAACAACTTCAATCCCATCAACAACCACAGGAAGGGTCACTTGAACCATGTGACCAGGGAAGAAGCGCAGAATGCCCCAGACATCGTGCTCGGTACGTTCCCTGTCAACACAGTACCTGCCACGGTTTTGTTTGATTCTGGAGCTTCCCATTCGTTCGTTTCGAAGAGTTTTGTTTCGCAACATGGTTTTCCGATACTCCCCTTGGAAAAATCTATGATCATCAAGTCCCCCGGAAATAAGCTAATTGCTCAGGGTTACTGCCAAGGAGTGGTCATTGAGTTCGAAGGACTACCATTCCACGCGAATCTCATCGTGTTGGAAAGTAAAGGACTGGATGTCATTTTAGGAATGGACTGGTTGACCACCAACAAAGGATTCATCGACTGTTTCAATCGGACAGTGATTCTCACTCACCATCACGGCAAGACTATAAGAGTTTCCGCTCAAGAAAGGCCACGATCACAGAAACCAAAACTGAACAAGATGGACATCGCAGAATTAAGAAAAGTGCCAGTGGTATGCGAGTTCCCTGATGTGTTCCCGGAAGAACTACCAGGCATGCCACCAGACCGAGAGATCGAATTCAGCATCGAACTAGCACCTGGCACCGCTCCCATTTATAAGAAGCCATATAGAATGGCACCCTCAGAATTGGTGGAGTTAAAGAAGCAGATAAAAGAATTGTTGGACAAAGGATTTATTCAAGCCAGCTCCTCACCTTGGGGTTCGCCTGTGTTGTTCGCCAAAAAAAAGGATGGGACTTTAAGGCTGTGAATAGACTATCGAGCCCTCAATATGGTCACCATCAAAAACAAATATCCGATGCCACGAATAAATGATTTGTTTGACCAGCTCGCACAGGCCAAGGTATTCTCGAAAATTGATTTGCGATCGGGATATCACCAATTGAAGGTACGGATGGAAGATATTCCCAAGACAGCTTTCACTTCCAGATATGGGTTATACGAGTTTACGGTGATGCCGTTTGGACTAACAAACGCCCCCGCATATTTCGTCCACCTCATGAACAAAGTATTCATGAAATTCATGGACAAATTTGTGGTGGTATTCATTGACGACATTCTGGTTTACTCAAGGACACCAGAAGAACATGCTGAACACCTCAGAATTGTTTTGGGAGAATTGAGGAAACATCAGTTGTACGCCAAATTTAGCAAATGCGAATTTTGGCTAAGAAAAGTTGGTTTCTTGGGCCATATATTGAACCAAGAAGGCGTGGCCGTAGACCCAGAAAAGGTCAAGGCCATACTGGACTGGAAGGCACCCGCGAATGTTACAGATGTACGGAGTTTCCTAGGAATGGCCGGATATTACAGGAGATTTATTGAAGGATTCTCCACTGTGGCAAAACCTATAACACAGTTACTCAAGAAGGACAAGAAATTCGTATGGACGGAAGCATGTGAGCAGAGCTTCCAAGAACTCAAGAAGAAGCTAACAACCGCACCAGTCTTAACCGTACCAGACATACACAAGAGCTTTGAGGTGTATTGTGACGCGTCCCGAAAAGGTCTCGGATGTGTGCTAATGCAGGATGGCAAAGTTGTCGCATATGCCTCCAAACAGCTACGAAAACATGAGGAAAATTACCCAACACATGACTTGGAACTAGCAGCAGTTATACATGCACTCAAGGAGTGGAGGCACTTTCTGTTGGGAAATCGCTGTGAAATATATGCAGACCATAAGAGCCTCAAATATATTTTCACACAGCCAGAGCTGAATTTACGCCAACGACGTTGGTTGGAACTGGTCAAGGACTATGACGTCGGTATTCACTACCACCCAGGGAAGGCAAATGTAGTGGCCGATGCCCTTAGTCGAAACCCCAGCCCGGACAGTGACGGTCAGCAAAGTTTGAGGCCTGAGTTTCAGCGAGAGTTCACTCGGCTCAACATGATGTTAGTCTCTGAGGGCACCATATCGAACCTGGAGATACAACCCACCCTAGTGGAACAAATCAAGAAGGCCCAACAGGGACACCCCAGTATCGAAGGCATAAAGAAGAAAATGAACCGTAGTAAGACATCAAAATTCGTCACGGACAGTGAAGGAACATTATGGTACCGGGACAGGCTTTGCATACCTAACATTGAGGAACTCAAGCAATAGATCTTGACGGAAAGCCACACCGCCCCATACTCGATCCATCCTGGAGGAACCAAAATGTACAAGGACATCCAGGAAAGATTTTGGTGGCACGGTATGAAAAGAGATATAGCCACATTCATTGCTTGTTGCGATTCATGTCAGCGCATCAAGGCCGAGCACCAAAAGCCAGCAGGGCTACTCCAGCCTAACAGGATACCGGAGTGGAAATGGGATGAAATCGGAATGGACTTCATTGTCGGATTACCCCGATCGCAACGCGGAAATGACGCCATATGGGTCATCACAGACCGACTAACCAAGGTTGCACACTTCATTCCCGTGAAGACTACCTACTCCACACAAAGACTGGCAAAACTCTATCTCTCCCGTATAGTTTGCTTGCACGGAGTCCCAAAGACTATAATATCTGACCGAGGCACCCAATTCGTCTCCAAATTTTGGGAACACCTACAACAAGCTCTGGGCACACAAATGGCTTTCAATACAGCATACCACCCTCAGACAGATGGACAAACAGAGCGTGTAAACCAAATCCTAGAGGATATCCTAAGAGCCTGTGTACTCACCTATGGATCCAGTTGGGAAGAGAGTTTGCCCTATGCCGAATTTGCGTACCACAACAGTTACCAAGCCAGCTTGCAAATGGCACCCTTTGAAGCATTGTACGGACGGAGGTGTCGTACCCCATTGAATTGGTCAGAAACAAGTGACAGCCGTATCTTCGGCCCAGATATGCTTAAGGAGGCCGAGGAAAAAGTTAAACAAATCAGGGACAGACTCAAGACAGCACAGAGCCGACAAAAGAGCTACTATGATCAGAAGCATCGTGAGGTCAGCTTTGAACCTGGTGATTCCGTATACCTCCGAGTATCTCCTATGAGGGGTTTGCAACGGTTCAAAATAAAGGGGAAACTAGCCCCAAGATTTATTGGACCATTTTGTGTGAAGGCACGAAGAGGCACGGTAGCCTACCAGCTAGACCTACCCAAGGAGCTGTCATACGTCCATGACGTATTCCACATCTCGCAGTTGAGGAAATGTGTAAGCAACCCAGAAATACATGTACCTCATGAGGACACTGATATACAACCAGATCTCACCTACAGAGAAAGGCCAGTAAAGATTTTAGAAGAGTCTGAACGGAGGACCCGTCCGAAAACGACAAAGTTTTTCAGGGTTCAGTGGAGCAACCACACTGAGGATGAAGCTACATGGGAAAGGGAGGATTTCCTTCGAGTAGAGTATCCATATCTATTTGAGGATCAGCAGAAATCTCGAGGAGGAGATTTTTCCTAAGGGGGTAGGTGTTGTGGCACCCAAGTTTTTATTTGGATTTTTTTTTGAAAAGATTTTATTTGACTTGAGGGGAGTGATTTAAATTTTTTTCTTCAAGAGAACTCTCCCTCTCATATATTTTCTTTATGGCAAAAATTTTATTTGGATTCACCCAAGATCTGCCTTTGACCTTGGGAGTTCTTGCTCTTCATTTGGACTCAAGACAAAATGTTTTTTTTCATTTGGGAAAAGAACTTTTGAAAACCTTTTTCTGAATTTGCACTATGGCTTTTGGAAGGTACTTTCAACTATTCCTTCTTGCCATAGCATAAGTGCAAATCCTCTCTCCTAAACACTCCCTCACCTCTGGATCATGATTTACATCAAATCCAGCAAGTTGAACCTCCCCATGTATTTATTTTCCATTCAAATTCTATTCAAATATGTTCTGCCTTCTATTCTACCTCTTGGAGATTTACAAAGGAACTCCATTTTCTGTTTGGACTTTTACCACCAAACTTCTTTCCCCTCCTAGTCCTTTGAACCCTCAACCTAGAACCATGAAGATCCACTGGTCTCCAGTTCAAAATTTTCAAACTACATCAGCTGCAAGTTTGGACCAGATTTGGCAAATTTGGTGAAATTCATTCAAAACCTTCTCCAAAAATTCCAAATAAATTCATGCAGCCCCTGGGTGCTTTGAGTGGTCATCTCACCAAGTTATAGCTCCAGCAAAATTTACCTCTTTACCAAAACCTACTGTCGAACACCTGCAATGCATGGTCACTGTCAAGTTTCAGTAACTTCAGAGTTTCAGTTCAGTGCTTGCTGTCGTTTTCTTCAGAAACGGGCATCGATCTCGCCAGTACCGCCGCGTCGCCTTGCTCCTCGTCCTCGCCCACTTGTTCCTGCACCGCACGAGCGCCTGGCACCTTGCGGGCATCGGCGACGGGCAGCAGGAGGTGCGCCGCCCCGTGACCGACGCCGGCGGCGGCTTTGCGGACGCCAGCGGGAGACACGGCGCCGACGACTCCACCCAGCGCCGCCCAAACCACCGGAGCCCGCCGCGTGGCCGTCCACTCCACCGAATGCGCTGCCGCTCTCGTCGTGAACCGCAGGGCGCGGAGCGCGCTCTCTGCCGCCGTTGAGCCCGTGCGGTCACCTCACCGTGGGCAGACGCCATTACACAAGGGCCAGCTCCGTTTAGCTGCAAAACGAGTCCCGTAACATCCACCGATGCTGCCCGACCGCTCAAACCCTCTGCCAACCCACTGCTCCGCCGTAATCGCTCGCCGGAGATTCTCCGTTCACGGCCACCCCGTCGATCTGCCTATAAATAGAGGTCCCGAGCTTCAACTCGAGCACCCACCAGCCCTGCACTTCCTCTAGAGCACGCCTAGCCACTGGAAGAGCCCCGAGGAGGTCTCCTTCCTCGACTCCGGCCGCCGCGACCCGCCACAGGATCCAGCCCGATTCGCCCCCGTGTGTGCTCTGCAGCCTCCATTCTCTTGCCAGTAACTTCACCATGCATCTCTCATTCTGACCCGCACTTCAATTTGAAGCATGCAGCCGAGCTAGATTCCGACTTCTCCGAACCAGGCAAGCATGTTTGGACATTTGATATGGCAGAAGTTTTGCATGTTCATGTGAAAGTTTGTGTGTGGCATATGAGTGTCGGTAAATATCTAGTTGCTCGTAAGGCAACGACCCGGTTGTTCCGAAGTTGCGATGACCTCTGATGAGAGGTGGCCTAATCATGTAGTGACATGAAGGGCAGCAAGGTGGTACTGTTGTAGCATGCCAGCCTTGCGTCATCCAACTTTCTTCGACGTTAACATGGTTGGAGCCACGCTATCGATCTTTTCCCGCATGTTCCAAAGTTGCGATGACCTCTGATGAGAGGTGGCCTAATCATGTGGTGACATGAAGGGCAGCAAGGTGGTACTATTGTAGCATGCCAGCCTTGTGTCATCCGACTTTTCCGACGTTAACATGGTTGGAGCCGTGTTATCGTCCTTTCCCCTTTCCGTGCTACCACATGTCTCATTGCCAGGATACGGTTTAGTAAGTTGGTAACCTCTTTCCGTGTACACACCAAACAGAGAGGCCGGGATGATGGTACCTTGGCCCAGGATTAAAGCCAGTCATTCGGTCAGGGGGCATGGGTGTTTCCGGTTGGGACCGAGAGGGGGGGCACCCCCTTATAGCGCGCGTATAGAAATTTGATCCCATGCTACGCGAGGTTGTAGCCTCCCCAACTCAAGGTTTTTCTTGAATGTTGCCGAGGGTGATCCCTGGCTTCGGATGGTTGAATTGGGTGTGTACTGGTTAGACGTGTTCCTTCCAGAACACCGTAGACGGAACTAGTCCCCGTGACTACTGAAATCCGTTGGCTGTGGTTAAGTACAAACTCTGCAGAGTCAATTCTTTCCAAATCATCGTATCCATGATCAGTAGTGTATACATTATATCCATATCTATCCATGTGAAAAACTTGTCCCCGGTGAACAAGCTCAAGTGGTAAAATCTCAAGTTTTATTGTTATTCCAGTGGATGGACAAGCTTTATTTTGTGTCTCATACTTGTGATAATTTATGTCTCCGAGCTGTTGTAATAATGAAATGTGATATAAGCCCTTTAGGTGACGTCGCGCAGACGTCCGACTGTGGCGTGTACTCGTTTCTCACTTTCGATATAAGCCCTTTATGTGATGTCGCTCAGACGTCCGACTGCGGCATGCACTGCCTTTACTTTCTGTTATAAGCCCTTTATGTGGTGTCGCCCCGACGCCCGACTGTGGCATTATCATTCCGCATTTTCCGCTCGAGGAGTCTTTCAGACACTCGTTTGGCACCGGTATTATTATTCCGCATTTTCCGCTCGAGGAGTCTTTCAGACACTCGTTTGGCACCTGCATTATTATTCCGCATTTTCCGCTCGAGGAGTCTTTCAGACACTCGTTTGGCACCTGCATTATTATTCCCCATTTTCCGCTCGAGGAGTCTTTCAGACGCTCGTTTGGCACCTGTATTATTATTCCGCATTTTCCTCTCGAGGAGTCTTTCAGACACTCGTTTGGCACCCGTATTACTATTCGGCAGTTTCCGCTCGAGGCGTCATTCAGACCCTCGCTTGGCACCCAGTATTTATTATCTCTATGTCTGATCGCACTGGTTAACTTATTCATGTGTTTCATGTTTGCATTTGTTATACCTTATGTCCGAACTGTCTTGCGAGTACTTTCATAGTACTCACCTGGCTTGTTGATTTGGCCAGATGTTGACGAAGGCGATCTCTTGGATGAAGAGTTTGATAGCGCGTCCGATGCCTAGAGGAGTCCCAGTCAGTCCTGCGCAATCCCGGATTTTGGTCACTTGTATTGTATACTCTTCCGCCACCCGCAATAAGTCTTCTCGAGTCTCACTCCGACGCTCGAAGAGCTGTAGTCTTCTGGAGACATATCACTCGCCTCGCGGTGATATCTCCACCATCGTCATTATCGTGAGTTAGTAGTCTGCCACCCTATCCGCCGTATTGTTTTATCGGCGTGCATGTAATAAATTGTTGGGCAGTCTCTGCTCAACTTTGTATTATATTTAGTACTCCTGGTATTTTTTTCTTCTGTGACCAATGTATTGTCTATCAGTGAGAAGGAATTCTTCCTCGCTGGTCCGTAACAGGGATTGGTTTCTCAATAATTATTTTATTGAAAAACCGGTCATGACAATTGTCTTGCCATGATGGTGAGTGAGAATCACGGTCCGATTGAAACAGTCAATGAATCCTTTGTTGGTGGTTAACCAGTCCATCCCTAAAATGACATCCAGTCCTTTATTTTCCAACACGATGAGATTTGCTTGGAACTGTAGTCCTTCGAACTCAATGATTACTCCTTGGCAGTAACTCTGAGCGATTTGCTTATTTCCGGGGGACTTGATGATCATAGATTTTTCCAAGGGAAGTATCGGAAAACCATGTTGCAAAACAAAAGTCTTCGAAACGAACGAATGGGAAGCTCCAGAATCAAACAAAACCGTGGCAGGTACTGTGTTGACAGGGAACGTACCGAGCACGATGTCTGGGGCATTCTGCGCTTCTTCCCTGGTCACATGGTTCAGGTGACTCTTCTTGTGGTTGTTGTTGGGATTGAAATTGTTGCGCTTGGGGGCTGGATTATTCCCACCATTGTTTGGCTTGGGGGCCGAGTTCCTCGGCTTTGGGCATTGTTTAGCATAGTGCCCTTCTTCACCACAAGCATATCAGGTGACCCCTGGACGGTATGTGAACTCCTTGTCCCTGGCATGAAACTGTCTGACGGGCCTTAGATCAGTAGTCGTGGATTTCCTTGCTTATGTCCTTGGAACCTCAGTCTTGCTTCGGTTGTTGCGAGCAAGAGTCGTCTTGTCCCTCTTTCGCTTACGGAGATCTTCCAGACTACGGTGCTCATTCTCCAAGGTAATGGCCTTGTCAACCAGAGTTTTAAATCCGGGAAAGTGTGTACAACCAGTTGGCATTTTAGTGCCGGTGCCAGGCCGTCCAGGAATTTTTCCATCTTCTTGTTCTCTGTCATGTGCTCATCGTAGGCATAACGAGATAGCTGGGTAAACTGACCGTTGTATTCTGTCACTGACATGCCTCTTTGCTTGAGATCGTCAAATTCTCTCTTCTTGATTTTTATGATGCTCCTGGGGATGTGTGCCCCACGAAAGCCTTCCTTGAATTCTTCCCAGGTGATGTTGTGTTCACTGGGATGCATGTGTAAGAAGTTCTCCCACCATGCTGCAGCTGCTCCAGTAAGGTAGTGTGGTTCATAAAGCACCTTCTCATTATCTGAGCACTGAGCAATAATCAGCTTCCTCTCGATATCACGAAGCCAGTCATCGTCTTCCAGCGGCCTATCAGTGTGAGCAAAAGTTGAAGGGCGAGTCTTCTGTAACCCAGATAACTTGGAATGTGGTTGATAGGGTTCACGGTGGTTTCGGATATTGATGACGTGATTCATCATCTCTTGGTGCTGTTGCTGGCTTTGTTCGAAGAGACGGCATACTTGAGACAAGGCTGCTTCGCTGTCTTGTTGACTGGACTGTCCCTGAGTGAAGTTGTTGCTAGTCTGTGTCCCATAAACTTCTTCTGGCGGATTGGGCATGGAGCGAGTCCACGGGCGAGACATTTTTCCAGTCTGGGGTATTATTTTGCAAAACCCATGAGAAGAACTGTGTGGCACAAGGAAAATCTTGCAAAGGCAAAAAACTTAAAAGACCTCAAGATTTTTCAAGAAAGCATAAACGATTTTGCACGGAGGCGAACTGCTTAACCCAAATCTTACACGCGAAAAGCAAACACACGATACAGCACTCAGGATGTGCGTACACAATCCTAACATGTTATTTAGACTAGCATACTCCTCCGGAAAGCAGCGAACACACTAATATAAACTAGCGTACAGATAAAACACATCATACAAGCAGACATAACGCGCGGCTACTCGGCGCTCTCAGTCGGAGATGTTGACGATGTCCTTCCCCTTGCCGAGGGCAAGACTCAGCGGTGCAGGAGATTCAACCTCCACCTCCTCTCTAGCTGGCTCCTGGCGCGTAACACTACGCTGCGGTGATGGCGCGAGGGCGACAGGTGGTAGTGCGGGTGCGGCAGGCGGTTCAGCTCTGACTGGAGTAGGAGCGATGACTCTGTCGAACTCCTCAGTTGTAGGCAGACGGCAAGCAGTGGCCAAAACGGCCGGTGCATAAGAGGCTGAAGACGAGACGAATATCAGAGGCGGTGCTGTGAGGAGAAGCTCCTTCCTGCTGGCAGGACCGCCCCGGACTAAGTCCATGCGGGCAGCCATAAGATCGTCCACGAGGTTGTCGAAAGACTCCTCCCGAGCCTTGAGATACTCCACAACCATCCCGATGGCTTCATCTCGTTCTCCCCGATGGCAGGCGAATGCATAATGACAAGTATATGGCACATGGCATGGGAGGTACCGGTAGCGACGAGTCCTCATCATAGGAAGGATGTCTCGAAGACGAGCTATCGCCTCACGGGCAGCCATCTGCATGGCATGCCTCTCTGTAGGCATGGCCCTTCCCACAAAACGGAAGTGGCGAGATGCAGACCGTCCTCCCTTGAATTGCACCACGGCTTGGTGCATAGACACGTCGTTGCTGAGCTTGTGCTGATAAAGCGTGAACTCCGGACGAGTCGCTGGCCCGATCGCGAGCTTGGTGATGGAGACGAGGAGTTTGACAAACCCCTCGGGCACGTTCGTGAACACTCGAGTCTCACAGTTGCTGCCAGCCATCTACAAAAGTAGGCAAAAATTCTGAGTAGTCATGTCATAAATTTATGATGACCAACAGAAAATAGGTACAATTGCAAAATGCTGAAAAAGCACAAAAGACGCTAATAACCGATTAGCGATCGCACCTAGTGGCTTCCTACAGTCAGCCTGGCTCTGATACCAAGCTTGTCACGACCGGTTTTTCAATAAAATATTTATTGAGAGACCAATCCCTTTTACGGACCAGTAAAGAAGAATTTCTTCTCACTGGTAGACAATATCTTGGTCACAGAAGAAAAGTACCAGGAGTACTGAATATAATACAAGGTTGAGCGGGGACTGCTCAACCATTTATTACATGCACGCCGAATAAACATAACGGCGGATAGGGTGGCATAACTACTAACTCACGATAACAACGGTGGTGGAAATATCACCGCGAAGTGGGTGATATGACTCCTGAAAACAACAGCTCTCCGAGCGTCGGAGTGAGGCTCAAGGAGACTTATTGCGGGTGGCGGAAGCGTATATAATACAAGTTACCAATATCCGGGATCGCACAGGACTGACTGGGACTCCTCTAGGCATCGGACGCACTATCAAACTCTTCATCCAAGAGATCGCCTTTGTCAACATCTGGCCAAATCAACAAGCCAGGTGAGTACTATGAAAGTACTCGCAAGACAGTTCGGACATAAGATATAACAAATGTAAACATGAAGCATATGAACAGATTAACAAGTGCGTTCAGACATAGAGATAATAATGCATGGGAAAATAACAGAGAAGTCGGGCGGTAGTCCTCCCGAAATCCCAAAATAAATACTGGGTGCCAAACGAGGGTCTGAATGACTCCTCGAGAGGAAAATGCAAGAATAATAATGCCGTAGTCGGGCGTCAGGGCGACACCACATAAAGGGCTTATAAAAGGAAATAAAAGATAGTGCATGCCACAGTCGGACGTCTGAGCGACATCACATAAAGGGCTTATATCAAAAGTAAATAATCAATATGCCACAGTTGGACATCTGAGCGACATCACATAAAGGGCTTATATCAAAAGTAAATAATCAATATGCCACAGTCGGACGTCTGAGCGACATCACATAAAGGGCTTCATAACTTAACATCTTATTAGCTCAAGAATTTAAATCATATCCAGAGAATAATCAGGCATGAGATAAACAACAGGGTTAGTCCATCCACAGGAGTAACGTTCAGCTAAGTCTACTACTCATGCTCACTTACCGGAAAGAAGAACAAACCACGAGGACTTGACATAGATATGGATACACTGATCACGATACTTGACCATGGATACAATGACTCGAAAGGATTTGACTCTGCAGAGTTTGTACTTTAACCACAGCCAACGGATTTCAGTAGTCACGGGGACTAGTTCCGTCTACGGTGTTTTGGAAGAAACACGTCTAACCAGTACACACCCATTCAACATTCCGAAGCCAGGAATCACCCTCGGCAACGTTCAAGAAAAACCTTGAGACGGGGAGGCTACAACCTCGCGTAGCATGGGATCAAAATTTCTATACGCGCGCTCTAAGGGGTGCCCCCCTCTCGGTCAAAACCGGAAACACCCATGCCCCCTGACCGGATGACTGGCTTTAATCCAGGGCCATGGAACCATCATCCCGGCCCCTCTGTTTGGTGTGTACACGGAAAGAGGTTACCAACTTACTAAACCGCATTCTGGCAGAAAACATGTGGTAGCACGGAAGGGGGAAGAACGATAATGTGACTCCGTCCACGTTAACGTCGGAATTTAACGGATGACGTAAGGCTGGCATGCTACAACAGTACCACCTTACTGCCCTTCATGTCACCACATGACTAGGCCATCTCTCATCAGAGATCACCGCAACTTTGGAACACACGGGTAGTTGCCTCACATGCAACGAGGTGCTCACCGATACTCGTATGCCATGCACAACCTTTCACGCAATCATGCAAACACCTATCATATCAAAGGTTCAAACATGCTTGCCTGGTTCGGAGAAGTCAGAGTCTAGCTCGGCGAAGTTCGCGGCTCCGTCACCTCTCCCGGAACCTACGGTATAGGGAAAAAGCATACTAACGTGAAAACCAACACGTGCATAAAAGTTGTTCAAAATTTTTTTCAAATAAATCCCGTAAAAAACTACACAAAATTTTAAGACCGTCAGAAAAAGAATCACTCAAGAATCACTTCTCATTGAAAAGTTATAAGGGTTTCTGTCCAGGGACTCATCTGTAATGAAACAGAAAAGTTCCAGGGGTTTAACTGAGAAAACAGAAAACGGTTCGAATAGAAACGCGCAAGCCCACAGAGAAAACGTACTCTGCCCGAAGGCGCCAACAGAAAACGGTTCGCGGGGAAAGAAAGAGAGGCTGACGTGGGGGGTCCACATGTCAGGTTTGAAAGACCTCGCCGGCGCCCGAAGGCTGCGGTGGTCGCCGGCGTCGAACCACGGCGAGTCAGGGAGATCAGAGTGTACCAAGAGTATCAGTGTGTCCTTCCGCGTCGGTGGGTGGTGGACTTGGGCGTCGGGGAGCACCACGTCGACGGCGACACTTTCTCCGGCGGACGGCGGCTCGGGCGATGGTGGGGAACTCCGGTGGTGTGCTGCAAACTTCGAATTGAAGCGCGGGTCAGAAGGAGGGATGCACTAGAGAGCTACTGGCAAGAGATGGGAGGCAGAGGTGCACGCACGGGAGCGAATCGAGCTGGATCCCGTGGCGGGTCGCGGCGGCCGGAGATGAGGAAGGAGACTTCCTCGGGGCACTTCTAGTGGCTAGGCAGGGTCTTGGTGGAGTGTAGAGGTGGTGTGGGTACTAGCTGGAGCTCGGGGCCTCTATTTATAGGCGGCTCGAGGGGTGGCCGTGAACGGGGTTGCTCCGGCGAGCAATTACAGCGAGGCAACGGCTTGGTAAGGAGTTTAGGTGGCCAGGCAGCATCAGTGAGGTGTACTGGTGCCGTTCCCCGCTAATCCTGGTCGGTCTTGGCGTAATGGCGCCGGTCCACTTTGAGGTGGCCGCACGGGCACGACGGCGGCAGAGAGCACGCTCCGCGCCCAGCGGTTCACGACGAGGGTGGCAGCGCGCACTTGGGAGTGGAAGACCACACGGCGCTCTCCGGTGGCTTGGGCGGCGCTGGGTGGCGCCGTCTGCGCTGCGTCTCTCTCTGGCGGCCGCAAAGCCGCCGCTGGCGTCGGTCACGGGGCGGCGCACCTCCTCCAGCTCGTCGCCGACGCCCGCAAGCATCCAGGCGGTCGTGCGGTGCAGAGGACAAGGGGGAGGGGACAGGAAACACGGTGACACGGGCACTGGCGAGATCGACAACAGACACTGAAGAAAACGACAGTGATTCAGCCACTGTTAACTGAATTTGACTGAACCTGATATTGACAGTGCTCTGAAGGTGTTCGATGAAATGATTAGGTATGAAGAAAATTTTTCCAAGAGATGGGGCTTGGTGAGGTGACCACTCAATGCACCCAGAGGCTGCCTGATTTTACTCAGAATTTTTGGAGAAGGATTTGAATGAATTTCATCAAATTTGGCAAATCTGGTCCAAACTTGCAGCAAGTATAGTTTGAAAATTTTGAACTGGAGACCAGTGGATCTTCATGGATCTTGGTTGAGGGTTCAAAGGACTAGGAAGGGAAAAAGGATTGGGGGAAAAATCAAAGCAGAAAGAGTAGTTCCTTTGTAAACCTCCAATGATCAAGATATAAGGTAGAAATTGTTTTGGTAAGAAATAAGTGGAAAATAAAAATATGGAGAGGTCCAACTTGCTGGATTTGAAGTAAATCATGATCCAAAGATAAGGAAAGGTTTATGAGAGTGGATTTGCACTAAGGTCATGGCAAGAGAGATTTGTTGATAGTGGTAAAGGATTATTCCAAAAGCTATAGAGTATTTTCAAAGAAATTTTCAAAAGACATTTTTCCCAAGTGAAAAGCATTTTGGCTTGAGTCCAAAATAAAAAGCAAGAACCTCCAAGACCAAAAACAAGTCTTGGGTGAATCCAAATAAAACTCTTGCCAGAAAAAAATTATTTTGAAAGGGAGGGTTCTTTTGAAGAAAAATTTTAAATCACCTCCCTCACGTCAAGTAAAAATTTTGAAAAATCCAAATGAAATTTTGGGTGTCACAGGTGTTCATCCCCCACTTCGTCCGCGGTTTAGGGTTTCCTCTCCACCCTTTCGTCCGCGGACTCATGTTCTACTACGGACTAGACTTCCACGATCTAGCCCCAAACTGTTTCCTCAACATCTCGGCATTTATTGTCATGTGCGAGGCCTTCCTCCGCATTCCTCCCCACTTCGGATTGTGGCTTAAGATATTCAATGTGAAGCTGAAGGTGGTGGATGGTCAACACGCAGAGTGCGGAGGTGCCATGGTGAGCAAGATGCCCAATGTCACATGGCCCAAAGGTACCTTCGTGGAGACCGTCAAAGAATGGCAGAAACAGTGGTTATATATCACAGAGCCCCGCGACGCTACCTGGTCCGTGGCTCCCGAATTCAAATCCGGAGCCCCAATGCGGCTCACCTACTGGCTAGAGAAGGGCCTGAATTGGTCTTCGTCGGACAAGCTGACAGCGCTTCAAACGCGCATCCAGAGCATGGTGGACAAGAACATCAAGCTCGTCAATGTGATCCAGGTGATGCTAGTTCGCCGGATCCTTTCATGCCAGAGCCCGACTTGCCATTTATGGGAGTTCAATCCGGCCGAGCAACAGACCTTGCAACAGTTCTTCGGAACTACGCACGAAGATATCTCGAAGGTGCTCTTCAAGGGCAACGAGACGCCGACGGAGACAACCGAGGACCGTGGGCACGCCCTGGCCCATCCCGCCAGTGCAGTAAGTCTTTCGCATTTCAAGGTGTATCCCTAGCTTACTTGTTCAGGGAATACGCCTAAGCCTCACCATTTATTTTTTCAGCGCTGGACACAGAAGGCGGAGCGGATTAAGTGTCCGGCTCCGCTGCCCGAGGAACCAGCCATCCCGCTCCTGACGAAAATGCTGGTTCCGGCGCCTTACCAAGCGCCGGAGAAGAAGGCCAAGAAGAAGGTCAAGGGGGCCAGAAGTGGCCCCCGTCGCAAGGGTGCCTCGTACGTGACGTCCGAAGACAATGAGACTCACTCCTCCGCCACCGAAGACGATGAAGAGGAGGAGGAAGAAAGCAACTCCCCCCCTGAGGGGGGGAAGGAAGAAGAGGGCGGCCTCCATGAATCTGGAGGCAGAGGCGTCCAAGAGGGGGAAGGGCTCCCTCGCGGATAACTCCGCGTGGGACGTCGATAGCAGCGCAGAACCGCGCCCCCGAGACAAGCCCCTGGCCAAATCGTGAGTACTAAAACACCCAGATGGGTCCATACATCCGGCCTCTCCACTTCATAATTTTAACGTGTTGAATCATGCACTTGCAGTCCGGCTCGTTCCGACCTCGAGCGATCCTCATCTTCGAGGAATTTGCTGAACCTGAATGTAATGGACAGCGGGTCCCTTCCGGCTGCCTCCTCTCCTAGGGCCATGGATGACACCGAGGTGTTGTCCCAGAGGATTCCCGTCAAGGAAGACGCAGGAGGCCAATAGGGCAGTGACAGATGGTGAAACCTCGGCCGCTAGACACATGGGGGAGCAAATCCCCATGGAGACTAACGATGGGGACCGTATGCAGTGTGGCCCTCAGCCGAATACCATTCTGGAAGCCAGTGCGGCTCCAGATTCAGGCGAACAACATCCTTCGAAAGAATGAGGTGCGCCTGTTTCGCCGGTGACCTATGTCCAACCGGAGGCACCAGATACTCTACTGGAAGCACTGCGAGGTGCTTCCGTTGTTGAGGAACACTGTATCCTTATGGGTACGGTGCTTGAGAAGGTTCAGTCCGTTAAGAGCAGACTGACCAAAGCCTGCACAAGCCTTCTAACAGGCTTTGAGGTAAGCGATGTAATTATGTAAAAAGAATGTCAAAGTATAGACAGCAGCCCCTGAGACACTGTCCGGTGTGCGAAAAGAAAAGGCGGACAGAGGATCAAGTAATTTTCGCAGGAAACTAACTAAATATGCCTTATGTGAATAAGCAGGCGTCGTTGCTTGCCGCAACCTCTCATGCTGCTGAGGTCTCCGGACTAAAGCAGAGTCTGGAGCGGGCAGAGGAAGAGCTCAGCCGTGTGAAAAAGCAGCTGGAGGAGAAGCAAGGTTTGTGATAACCTTATGTATATCCGGAAAGGATGAATGACTTGTGTTAATCATGGCGCCATGATATGTGTAGGAGCGGCTGTTTAGGTGGAAACCTTCAAGAAAGTGCTCGCTGAGGCCAAACAGAAAGCGGCAAAGGAGCAAGCCGCCCGTGAAAAGCACGAGGACAGGGTTTGTGAGGTCCAGCAGGAGCTCCAGGACACCGTCAAGAAATGCGAGTCCTTGGAGTGCGACATTGCGGATCAAGAGACCAAGCTCGCAAAGGCTCGCCAATGCGCACAAGAGGCCCGGGTTGAAGCCCAAGGAGCCCTCCAAGAAATCCAGGAGGCCAAGAAAATCGCGGCGGGTAAGGCTTTTATTATGCAAAGCAAGTATGTGAGGAAGAGGTATCTCTTAATAACCCAGATTTGGAGTTCCCCAGGTGCGTTTGCGGATTTGCCGTGCAGTGTTTCTGACGCAGCGGAGTTCTTCCGAGCCGAAGAGGGGAGCTCGACGGAGAAGTTGTTCTGGTCGCAATACCTTGCGCCGGAACATCCGGTGCCCTTTAGCGATCAGCTGAAATAGCTGGTCGAACTGCATAGGGTGGCCGAACTGGCCATGAAGCACTTAATAATCCGGCTGTGGCCTGCCGAAGCCATACCCAGCAACTACTTCGATCTCGTGAAGCGGCTGGTCAATGCCTGCCCTCGACTTGATGCCATCAAGCGGTCGGTCTGTATTGAAGGTGCGCGGATGGCCTTCGCCCGTGTCAAGGTGCAGTGGGTGAAGATGAATGCCGTGAAGATTGCGACCAAGGGACCGCCCGAGGGCAAGGAGCACCGCATGCCCGAGCGATATTTTAGTGATGTCCTGAAGGGATCCCGCATTGTAGCGGAGCAATGTGCGAAAGATATAATCTTTGAATGAATACATTCATGTTATCTCGCCCTGTATTATGAAACAAAGTCGATTATGTAATATAATGCTTGTTAAAAATTCCCTCCTGTGCGGGCGTTTTTATGAAATCTGAGAGTTGGCCAGTCGTTGGCTTCAGCCCCCACGTAGTTAGTACGGGGGTGTTCGGGATGTAATCTAAACAATCTTGATCCAATTGTTTGGTCCTTGAAGGAGGTGTTTAGCCCAACGAACCAGGCAATCGGACTATGTGGCTTTATCATTCTCACTTAGCAATTGGAGTTTGACAATAAAAATTTAGGCGCAGCCCCTAGAATCCGAACTGGGGTGCTGTAAAACACGTGATCGGGTAAGAACCGATCCATCGCATAGTGCGGAAAAAATCGCTAAAGATTTGAAACCTTTGAAGAGCTGACCGGCTCTCGCCGCATCATGACAGTCAGTTTTCGGCTTTCTCTACTAAGGTGCTCTTCCGGATAAACCAGGACACAATCGTAGTAGTTCTCCCTTTACTATGCTAGCCGATATAGCGGAACGTAAGGTAGTAAACACAGGAGCCGGGCAACCCAACTATTGACCAAAGACATAATTCGGAGCCAATGCATATAATGCTAAATTCGGGGTGCCGAACTATACTTTAAAAAGTGTTTGGACTTTATTGCCGCATTGTGGGGCGCAATGAAGCCCCTAGCGGTAAAGCGTACCAAAGTGTACGGGTGCAATAAGATTATCAAAAAAGGAAGGGTAGCAAGCTAGTGCCACAGAAGTTGGGCCGCAAACTGTTTCCATTATAGTTTGGTTAATACGTCAAAGCGTATTTGTACAAGTAGTGCAATAAGCAGTAGGGCTATTTAATATGCCACGACCAAGGGAGAGCTGGGCGCGGGTCCTGAAAACAAGTAGAGTGATTGTTTAAAGAGACCACCTAGAAATTCCCCTATGCGTCCGTGCTTCTTGCCGTCTTGGTGTATCTATCCTTCGACAGGACAGGTGATCAGGACGTCAGGGAAGGCCTGTGGAAAAGAAACCTGAAAAGTAGAAAAAAGAAAAAGTGAAAGTATGTGTGTCCAGGAGAGGTCGAGCTGTATTATGGACCGCCATCTAGTCATGCCTCCGTCTATGCCCATGGTATTTTGAGTGTATAGTTATGTACGTGCGGTAAGAACGCCGCCACTTGGTCGGGACTGGGATGGAGGCCAAATTGCTAGTTGAGCTCTTGACGAGCTGGGCTATCCTACTGCAGAGTAGTCCAGACTTGTTTGACAGTGTCCGGGAGCTCGGCCGCCGACTTAAGGTTCTTCTTGAAAAGGACGCTCTGTACTTCTGCTGCTAAAGCCACGGTGTGCTCCTCGGTACGAGGGAGCGTTCCGTGTTTCCATTGACTGTTATGACGCCGCGTGGTCCGCGCATCTTGAGCTTGAGATAAGCGTAGTGTGGCACCGCGTTGAATCGAGCAAATGCGGTTCTTCCGAGAAGTGCGTGATAGCCATTGCGAAAGGGGACGATATCGAAGATCAACTCTTTGCTTCAGAAGTTGTCCGGAGATCCGAAGACAACCTCTAGTGTGATTGAGCCCATACAGCGGGCCTCCACACCTGGTATGACTCCGTTGAAGGTAGTCTTTGTGGGTTTGATCCGTGATGGATTAATGCCCCTTTTGCACACTGTATCCTGATAGAGCAGGTTCAGGCTGCTGCCACCATCCATGAGGACTCGCGTGAGATGGAATCCATCGATGATTGGGTCGAGGACTAGTGCAGCCGAACTTCCATGTCGGATACTGGTCGGATGGTTCCTGCGGTCGAAAGTGATCGGGCAGGAAGACCATGAGTTGAACTTTGGGGCGACTGGCTCCTTCGCATAGGTGTCCCTGAGTGCGCGCTTGCGCTCCCTCTTAGGGATATGTGTAGCGTATATCATATTCACAATTTTAACTTGGGGGAAACTTCTTCTATCTCCCTGTGTTCGGTGGACGGGACTCCTCGTCATCGTCCTCGTTTTGCGACCCCATTTCCTCATTATCGGCATTTAACTTGCCGGCCTGTTTAAAAGCCCAACAGGCTCTGTTGGTACGATTGGCTGGTTTGTCTGGGGTGCCATGGATCTGGCATGGACGATCGAGTATGCGGTCCAAGCGGGATGGTCCCGGATTGTTTCTTTTATACGGCTTCTTCCACTGACCGGACATGGAGCCACTGAATCCGGCGTTGACGGCCGTGTCGTCGGTATTGTCACCGTTGCTTCGACGCTTGTGCTTGTTGTGTCGGGGCTTGCCGTTGCTGTTCTTGGCCTCAGAGGTGCCCGCTTCACTGGCCGTGTTATTGCTACGGCTAGCCAACTATCCTCGCCCGCACAAAAGCGGGTCATGAGTGCCGTGAGGGCTTCCATGGACTTCGGCTTTTCTTGGCCGAGGCGATGGGCGAGCCATTCGTCGCGGATGCTATGCTTAAAGGCCGCTTGGGCTTCGGCATCCGGCCAGTCGACGATCTGGTTCTTTTTAGTTAGGAACCTAGTCTAGAATTTCCTGGCTGACTCTCCACGCTGTTTAACTATGTGACTTAATTCATCAGCATCTGGAGGTCATACATATGTACCTTGGAAGTTGTCGCAGAAGGCGTCTTCCATGTCCTCCCAGCTGCCAATAGAGTTTTCAGGCAGACTGTTTAACCAGTGCCGAGCTGGCCCTTTGAGTTTTAGCAGGAGGTATTTGATTGCGTGAATGTCATCACCGCGGGCGATATGAATATGGAGAAGAAAATCCTCAATCCATACCGTGGGGTCTGTTGTTCCATCATATGATTCGATATTTATGAGTTTAAACCCTTCGGGGAATTCATGCTCCATTACTTCATCAGTGAAGCAGAGGGGGTGTGCGGCGCCTCTGTATCGGGCCAAATCGCGACGTAGCTCGGATGTAGTCTGTCTGCGATTTTCGGCCCAGGTGTGGTTATGTTTATCATGTCCGGCCGAATGGCCGTCTACGCGGTTTTCGGCCTGCTCCTCTCCAGCATCGTCGTCCATACCGTTGATGTCTTCGGAGCCTTAATCAAGCATGTCGGTTAAGTCTTCGACAGTGGCTATTAAGTGGGAGGTGGGTGGGAATCAAAATTCCCCGTCATCAGCGCCCAGCTCAAACCGGATATAATTCGGCTGTGAGTCCCCTACTAAGGAGAGGGTTTTTAATGAGTTTGGCACATCGCCTAAAGATGAGTGCCGAAAGATGTCCGCGGAGCTGAATTTGATGATCGATGTCTGATCAAGCTCGATGTATGCGGTCGCACGTGGTTCGGAACCTGTAGCCGGAAACGAGTCTGAGGTTCCGCTGGCGTATATTCCGCCCGAGGTTGGGTCTGTGTGCGGCTCCAACGCCGCTGAGTCTGCGGCTTCCGTAGCGGGATTGATCTTCCCATCCTCGGATGGGGTGATCTGCTCCGGATCTAGGGCCAGAGCGGTTACAGGCGCTATCTGATGGGTGTAGTCCGATGAAAGATTTAAGTCGTGTTCATCGTGGTGGCAGGGAGCGGCTGCCGTGGGCGTGAATCCATCAAACATCAAGTCTCCGCGGATATCAGCGATGTAGTTCAAGCTTCCAAATCTGACCCGATGGCTAGGGGCGTAGCTATCGATCTGCTCTAGACGGCCAAGCGAGTTGGCCCGCAGTGCGAAGCCGCTGAATACGAAGATCTGTCTAGGGAGGAAGACTTCCCCCTGGACAGCATTGTTGTAGATGATTGACGGGGCCATCAAACCTTTTGGGGACGACGCAGCGGAACTCTCAATGAAAGCACCAATGTCGGTGTCAAAACCAGCGGATCTCGGGTAGGGGGTACCGAACTGTGCGTCTAAGGTTGATGGTAATAGGAGACAGGGAACACGATGTTTACCCAGGTTCGGGCCCTCTCTATGGAGGTAATACCTGAAAACCCACAAGTATAGGGGATCGCAACAGTTTTCGAGGGTACAGTATTCAACCCAAATTTATTGATTTGACACAAGGGGAGCCAAAGAATATTCTCAAGTCTTAGTAGTTGAGTTGTCAATTCAACTACACCTGGATAACTTAATATCTGTAGCAAAGTATTTAGTAGCAAAGTAATATGGAAGTAACGGTAACGGTAGCAAAAGTAATATTTTTGGGTTTTGTAGTGATTGTAACAGAAGCAACGGAAAAGCAAATAAGCGAAGAACAATATGTGAAAAGCTCATAGGCATTGGATCGGTGATGGAGAATTATGCCGGATGCGGTTCATCATGTAATGGTCATAACATAGGGTGACACAGAACTAGCTCCAATTCATCAATGTAATGTAGGCATGTATTCCGAATATAGTCATGCATGCTTATGGAAAAGAACCTGCATGACATCTTTTGTCCTACCCTCCCGTGGCAGCGGGGTCCTAATGGAAACTAAGGGATATTAAGGCCTCCTTTTAATAGAGTACCGGACCAAAGCATTAACACATGTGAATACATGAACTCCTCAAACTACGGTCATCACCGGGAGTGGTCCCGATTATTGTCACTTCGGGGTTGCCGGATCATAACACATAGTAGGTGACTATAGACTTGCAAGATAGGATCAAGAACTCACATATATTCATGATAACATAATAGGTTCAGATCTGGAATCACGGCACTCGGGCCCTAGTGACAAGCATTAAGCATAGCAAAGTCATAGCAACATCAATCTTAGAACATAGTGGATACTAGGGATCAAACCCTAACAAATCTAACTCGATTACATGATAAATCTCATCCAACCCATCACCGTCCAGCAAGCCTACGATGTAATTACTCACGCACGCCGGTGAGCATCGTGAAATTGGTGATGGAGGATGGTTCACTACTGGAATTTGCTTATTTGCCGTCCGCTGGCGGACGGCAAAGAAGCTCTTTGCCGTCAGCTTGCGAAAAACGGACGGCAAAGAACTGGCTGATGGCAAAGAACGTCTTTGCCATCAGCCAATTCTTTGCCGTCTGCTAGCGGACGGCAAAGAATCTTTGGCTGGCGGACGGCAAAGAGAGAGGTGGGCCCTACTAACGAGCTGTTTAGAAAAAAACCTAACGGCCCCCCTCTTTGCCGTTCGCTAGCAGACGGCAAAGAAAGTGGCCAAGCTAACGCCTGTTAGCTAGGATCTTTGCCGTCTGCTGGCGGACGGCAAAGAACCGTGCCCTAACTAAAATCAACATCGATGCCCGCCTGCGCCCCACATCTGTCCCTCTCTCTCTCCGCCCCCGCCCGAGCCGCCGCCGCCCCGCACCATCCCGCCCCCGTGCCGCCGCCGCCCCGCGCCACCCCCGTCGCCGCGCCGCCCCAGCAGCCCCGGTGACCCCCCTTCCCCGCCCCAGCAGCCCCGGTGACCCCCTTCCCCGCCCCGCGCCATCCCCGTCGTCACGCCACGCCGCCCGTGCCCGAGCCGCCGCCGCCCCACGCCACCCACGTCGCCGCAGCACCCCCTCCTCCACCCCAGCGGCCCCGGCGCCCCTCTGCTCCACCACCGCAGCCGCCCCGCCGCTCCGGCGCTCCCTCCTCCACCCGGCGGCCCCGGCGCCCCTCTGCTCCACCACCGTGGCCGCCCCGCCACTCCGGCGCCCCCTCCTCCACCCCAGCGGCCCCGGCGCCCCTCTGCTCCACCACCGCAGCCGCCCTGCCGCTCCAGCGCTCCCTCCTCCACCCGGCGGCCCCGGCGCCCCTCTGCTTCACCACCGTGGCCTCCCCGCCACTCCGGCGCCCCCTCCTCCACCCGGCCGCCCCGACGCCCCTCTCCTCCACCACCGCGGCCGCCCCACCCCTCCGGTGCCCCCTCCTCTACCCAGTGAGATCTCTTGTTTTTTTCTGTTTTTGTTTCTGTATTTTAAGTTTAGTTTAGGTTTATTTTTGGATTGGTTTAGTTTAGGTTTACTTTAGTTTAGGTTTAGAGCATAGATAGCATCTTCTCTACTATAATTGTGTATAATCTCAATTCTCACTAGTGGTTCACGAAAGTGACAAGAGTTGTTAATTGTTCTGTGTTGTTGCTGATGTTTTATTTCCACAATTCTTCTCTGCCCATGATGCTATGTACAAAAAATTAGCAACCTTATGGAAAAAATTATTTATGCCCAATGGAGGGAGTAGAATTTTAATTTTGATGAATTGGATCCTTGGAGACGCGCATTTTGGAGTGCAATATTAGTTTTCAGTCTTGCAACCCATTTTTTGTTTCATATTAGTACCCGTTTCCTTTTGCTAAACTTCTAAGACTGCGATGCTCCTTGCACCCCAGCTTGCTTTGGAATATATGTATCTTATCAGTATATTAATATTTGCAGTTGCAAATGCCTTGTTCCTTTTGTTCACCGGTCGTGTTGCTTATTCATATTCAAACTCCTCTGCTGATAATAAACCGGAGATAGTTATGCTGGTCCCTATAATCTTTATGGGCTTTTGTTCCTTTATTTATGCAGTTCACTGTTCCTTTTTTGTTGTACAGCTAGAGTAAACATAATATGGAGAGAATTTGGTTGGAACTTCGATATAGGAGATGGCAAGCTGAAGATTTGCTTGATGGCTTGATTAATTTAAATAACAGATTTATGTCTGCTTGCTTGGCTAAGTCAGATGTGTCCTGTTGTACATCAGAGCATAGATAGCATTTCTCTACTATAATTGTGTATAATCTCAATTCTCACTAGTAGTCATTGCTTTATTCTGTATTCTGTGTTAGTACATTGTACATCAGAGCATAGATAGCATTAGTTAGTACATTATGCTTTATTCTGTGTTGTTTAAATAATGTAGTGCCAGATTTCTCAACTCATTGCCATATAATGAATTATTATTGTTATATTATTAATAGATGATGGAACAAAAACTATTTCCCTTCAAAGTGAAAAATCTTTCAGTGAAGTAAATATTAGTGCTCTTTTTTGGTTAAGAAGAAAGAAGAAAGATGAAAAAAAGAAGAAGATAAAGAGGAGAAAGAAGACGTGTATTTTCCCCCTATTTTTGGTTAAGAAGAAGAAACAAAAACTTTAGGTTTAGTTTTGGTTAAGAAGAAAGAAGAAAGTGAAAAAAAGAAGAAGATAAAGAGGAGAAAGAAGAAGTGTATTTTCCCCCTATTTTTAGATTACTATGCTCTTTTTTTCAACATTTTCAGTTTTTCTTTCATGTCTAAAGAAATCCCTAGTTTTGAAGGGTGCCAATTGCCATTGCCAACTAACCTACCAAATTAACTAAGTGTTGTTGATGTTGTTGAGCACAAGTGCATTGCTTTTTTTTCTCAGTTTTCTTTCATGTCTAGAAACTTGGCTCTATGTTTATAGATATGCTTCTAGCTAGATACTAATTGGTCTCTTCTGCTGCTTATTAGAGATGGGGGGAGGCCGTCACCGCTGTCTCCGCTCTGCCACACCGAAGTACGAGTTGGATGCTTTCGAGTTCTTCAGTATCATACTTGGGACTTCCTCCAAGAGGCAGGTATATAGACGGAGAGATCTCCCCTTCACCCATCTAATTATGATAACTCTGTTGTTTGCTACATCACTCCTTGTCCCAAACTGCAGAGGCTGCCTGACACTTATATGAACATGCTGGGTGAAGATCCGCCAAATAATGTGAAGCTGCGACAGGCCGGCAGCGGGGTTCGCAGGCTGTGGGACGTGGACTTGGTGATCAAGGAGGGCCACATGTACCTGTGTCATGGCTGGGAGAAGTTCTACCGTGCCTACGACCTGCGGCTGGGGTACATCCTTCTCTTTAGGCACGACGACGACGCCAACATGCTCATCGTGAAGGTGTTCAACGCGACTATGTGTCGCATGCGCTACGCTGACGACGATGATGCCGGTACGTTCTGCCTCTTCTTATTCCTCTACATTTGGCTTTGTCTTGCATCGATTGTTAACGGTCATTAATTGTTGCATTTGGACAGGCAATGGGAGCAGCAGCAGCGACACTGGCTACAGCCAAAGCAGTAGCGATTCTGGCTGTAGCAAAAGCAGTAGCGATTCGGGCTGCAGCAAAGACAGCAAGGAGGATGATCCGGACTGGAGTGGGGAAGAAGAGGAGCAGAGTGGGGAAGAAGAGGAGCAGAGTGGGCATCAGGCTAAGGATGACCTCCTAGCGATGGTGGTGGCCGACCAAGGGTAGGAGATGGTGGTGGCGCACCATGGGCAAGAGATGGTGGTGGCTGAGGATGACCTAGCGATGGTGGTGGCGCCGGCGATCCCACAGCTGGGCGACATGACCACGCCAATTGTGGTAGAAGACTACATCCCACTGCCTCCACCGCCTCCACCGCCTCGCCGCTCTTGGCGCATCAGGCCGAGGAAGGAGAAGGAGAAGAACAATGAGAATTGAACTATGTCAGGTATGTCAGATCTCCAAAATGATCTATATATAGTTTGCTCTAATATGCTTAGTTACCTATGTTAGCTCTAATATGCTTAGTTACATATGTTAGCTCTAATATGCTAAGTTATCTCTACTATGCTTAGTTTCCTATAGGTTAGCTCCAAAATTACTTATGTTAGCACAAAATGACCAAGTTTACATAATAAGCTTATAGTCTTCTTCTTCTTCTTCCAAAATGACATAAGTTAGCTATAAGTTAGCTCTAATATGCTTAGTTCACTCAAAGATGGCATAATTAGCTAGGTTGGCTCCATTTTACCTAAGTTGGCTCTAATATGCTAAGTTATCTCTAATATGCTTAGTTTCCTATAGGTTAACTCCAAAATTACTTATGTTAGCACAAAATGACCAAGTTTATATAATAAGCTTAATTATAGTCTTCTTCTTATTATTATTATTATTATTATTATTATTATTATTATTCTAGTCTTCTTCTAGTATTCTTCTAGTCTTCTTCTTCTTCTTCATTTTCTTCTAGGATAGCTCCATTTTACTTAAGTATGCTTATTTCTTATAGTCTTCTTCTTCTTCTTCTTCATTTTCTTCTTCTTTTTCTAACATCTTGTTTATCATTTTGCAGATTTGATTTAATTCACGGAAGCTTGCATGGATGGAGTGCTTCTTTTCCATTTGTGCTTTTATTTTGTATCAATGAACTTGCATGGTTGGAACTTGTTATATGGATGGATGGACAACGGTGTAGGATGAATAATGTGAAACTTTTGTAATATGTAAGGATGGAACTATATATGTGTTTGTTATGTATGTATATATGATGAAACTTGTGTGCTGGATATGCTTGTTGTGTATATATGTGAATTGCTGTGTATATCTCTGTATATCTATGAATTGCTGTCAAATTGAATGAATTAAATTAAAAACAGGGCTGTACAGGCTCTTTGCCGTCTGCCACCGACGGCAAAGGGCTCTTTGCCGTCCGCCGCGGACGGCAAATAAGCCACATGGCAACCACCTGTGCTTCCTGGCAGCTGACCCATTTGGTCAGTTTGCCTACAGTGGCAGACGGCAAAGGCTGCCGTTAGACGCCTAACGGACTAACAGCGAATTTATTGCCGTCGGCTTTCTTTGCCGTCCGCCGCTGATGGCAAAGGCCCCTTTGCCGTCCGCTTCAGAAAGCAGACGGCAAAGAAGCTCGTTACCGTAGCCTACTTTGCCGGAGCCTTTTGCCGTCCGCGGCAGACGGAAAGCTCTTTGCCGTCCGCCACCCTTGCCTTTGCCGTCCGCCGTGGCAGACGGCAAAGTAGCAGATTCCTGTAGTGGTTGATGATGACGATGTCGACGGATTCCCCTCTCCGGAGCCCCGAACGGACTCCAGATCAGCCCTCCCGAGAGAGTTTAGGGCTTGGCGGCGGCTCCGTATCGTAAAACGCGATGAATCCTTCTCTCTCATTTTTTTCTCCCCGAACATGAATATATGGAGTTGGAGTTCAGGTCGGTGGAGCAACAGGGGGCCCAGGAGGTAGGGGCGCGCCCAGGGGGCAGGCGCGCCCCCACCCTTGTGGATAGATGGTGGGCCCCCTGGTCTTCATTCTTTCACCAATATTTTTAATATTTTCCAAAAATAAGTTCCGTGGAGTTTCAGGTCATCCCAAGAACTTTTGTTTTTGCACATAAATAACACCATGGAAAGTCTGCTGAAAACAGCGTCAGTCCGGGTTAGTTCCATTCAAATCATGCAAGTTAGAGTCCAAAACAAGGGAAAAAGTGTTTGGAAAAGTTGATACGACGGAGACGTATCAACTCCCCCAAGCTTAAACCTTTGCTTGTCCTCAACCAATTCAGTTGATAAACTGAAAGTGATAAAGAAAAACTTTTACAAACTCTGTTTGCTCTTGTTGTTGTAAATATGTAAAGCCAGCATTCATGTTTTCAGCAAAGATTATGACTAACCATATTCACAATAACAATTAGGTCTCATGTTTACTCATGTCAATGGCATAATCAACTAGCGAGCAATAATAGTAAATCTCGGATGATAACACTTGAATGCTAGAAACAATCATAATATGATATAATAAGATGGTATCTCGCTAGCCCTTTCTGAGACCGCAAAACATAAATGCAGAGCACCTTTAAAGATCAAGGACTGACTAAACATTGTACACACATTATAGGCGGTTCCCAAATAGAATGGTAAATTTTATACTCCCCCTCCACCAGTGACCAGCCATTTTCTCGTGAGTGAGGAGCGGAGTCCACTCCTCTTGAGAATAACCCGCCTAGCATGGAAGATACGGACAACCCTAGTTGATATGAGCTATTCGAGCATACAAAACAGAATTTCATTTGAAGGTTTAGAGTTTGGCACATACAAATTTACTTGGAACGGCAGGTAGATACCACATATAGGAAGGTATAGTGGACTCATATAGCATAACTTTGGGGTTTAAGGGATTGGATGCACAAGCAGTATTCCCGCTTAGTACAAGTGAAGGCTAGCAAAAGACTGGGAAGCGACCAACTAGAGAGTGACAACAGTCATGAATATGCATTAAAATTAATGAACATTGAGTGCAAGCATGAGTAGGATATAATCCACCATGAACATAAATATCGTGAAGGCTATGTTGATTTGTTTCAACTACATGTGTGAACATGTGCCAAGTCCAGTCACTTGAATCATTCAAAGGAGGATACCACCCCCATCATACCACATCACAACCATCTTAATAGCATGTTGGCACGCAAGGTAAACCATTATATGCTCCTAGCTAATTAAGCATGGCACGAGCAACTATGATCTCTAATTATCATTGCAAACATGTTTATTCATAATAGGCTGAGTCAGGAATGATGAACTAATCATATTTACAAAAACAAGAGAGGTCGAGTTCATACCAGCTTCTCTTATCTCAATCAGTCCATCATATATCGTCATAATTGCCTTTCACTTGCACGACCGAATGATGTGAATAATAATAATAGTGCACGTGCATTGGACTAAGTTGGAATCTGCGAGCATTCAATAAACAGGAGAAGACAAGGCAATATGGGCTCTTGGTTAGATCAACAATAATGCATATAAGAGCCACTTCAACAATTTAATCATGGTCTTCTCCTATCGACCCCCAAAGAAAAGAAAAAAAATAAAACTATTTACACGGGAAAGCTCCCAGCAAGCAAAAGAAGAACAGGAAATCTTTTTGGGTTTTCTTTTAATTATTACTACAGCAAGAAAAGTAAACTAACTAAAAGCTACTACTATTTTTTTTGGTTTTCTTAAGGTTTATCAAACACACAAGAAGAAAGCAAGAAAAAGAAAATAAACTAGCATGGATATTACAGTGAAAAAGTATGAGCACCGACATCTAGAAATGAGCCTGTGAACATGAATGTAATGTCGGTGAGAAATACATACTCCCCCAAGCTTAGGCTTTTGCCCTAAGTTGGTTTATGGCCACGGCTGGCCTGGCGGATATCCAAAGTTGTAGTTGGGGTCATACTGAGATGCAGCGGCTATTGCATCGTGGGCTGCAGCTTGAAGATGAGCTGTCCTCGTCCTCCTTTCGTACTCATTTGCCTCCTCCCTGGTTATAAAATGTCTCCCCTTTGCCTGAAAGTCAAAGAGAGCAGGAGCAGGGGGAACAATATTGACAGCATGATGCCTGTCAAAGATTAGCCGGTACTGGAGAGGTGGTTCATTCCTCTTGAAAAACTGCTGGTGAACCATAGCATTAAAGTCTAGATAAGTAGGAGGCAATTCAATATCATCATCACGTATGGTTACACCAAGAAAATCAGCTAAGCGGGTTGCATAAATTCCACCAAAGAAATCTCCATTAAATTTATTATGATGCAACCTACGTGCAACAATGGCTCCCAAATTATAAGATTTATCTCCTAACACAGCACTTCTAAGAATACTGAGGTCAGGGACACACATGTGACATGCTTCATCTTTACCATTTATGCACCTACCTATGAAGAGAGCAAAATAATGTATAGCAGGAAAATGAATGCTCCCTATGGTAGTTTGTGTTGTGTCTGTAGATTCGCCCACAGTTATACTAGCAAGAAAATCTCTAAATTCAGATTTGCGAGGTTCACTAGCACTACCCCATTGTGGAAGTTTGCAAACAGTGGTAAAATCCTCTAAGTCCATAGTATAAGAATTTTCATAAAGATCAAACATGACAGTTTGGGAATTGCGTGAAGATGAAAATTCAAACCTCCTCACAAAGGAACTAGTGAGATAGTGGTACTGGGGGCACTTTTCTACCTCGAAGCTCACAAGATCAACGTTACGCAAATATGCATTAAATTCGTCCTTAATTCCTGCTCGATCCATGAAGTCCTCTGAAGGCCATTCACAAGGCCGCACTGGAGCGTTCCTTGGTGGTTCATCATCGGCATCGCGCATTGCGAGCCTGGGTCCTTGCTTCCTTGAAGGGCCACCTTGGTACATTTTCCTAAACATATTTCTTCCTTCGAAAAATTTCTGAAATTTTTAGTAACTTCAAAATAAAAGTGAACCAAACTCAACAAAATTGATAGCAACTACTCCTACAAGTGCCTAGAGTCTATATCATGCATTAGAACTACTTGGAACCATATAAATTTGACACGCAAGCTCAAGAACATGGTCACCTAGGCAACACAAATTTGCAATGAATAAAGCACTAGAACGAAAACTAATTGGACCAATGGAGGAGTCACATACCAAGGAACAATCTCCCAAAGCAGTTTTGTGAGAGGTGCTTTGAGCAAGGAGATCGAAAATCGCAGCAAAATGAGCTAGAACTCGTGCTTCAGCTGGATGGTGATTTCTTTGGGAGGAAGAAGAAGTGTGTGGGTGCAGGAATAAGTGGAGGGGAGCCACCATGGGCCCACGAGGCACGGGGCGCGCCCTATAGGGGTGGGCGCGCCCTGGACCCTCGTGGCCAGGTGTTTGCTCCCCCTGCTGTGTTCTCAGTGCCAGATATTCTCAAATATTCTAGAAAAAATCATATTAAATTGGCAGGGCATTTGGAGAACTTTTATTTTCGGGGTATTTTTATATTGCACAGATAATTCAGAAAACAGACAGAAAAATACTATTTTTACTTTATTTCAACTAAATAACAGAAAGTAGAGAAAGGGTACAGAAAGTTGTGCCTTCTAGTTTCATCCATCTCATGCTCATCAAAAGGAATCCACTAACAAGGTTGATCAAGTCTTGTTAACAAACTCATTCCAAATAACATGGAACTGGAGAAATTTCGAATAACACTATGTTACCTCAACGGGGATATGCACAACCCCAATAATAAGAATATCATATCTCTTTTTGACAGTGGGAAGAGGAAATTCAAAACCTCCAAAAATAATAGATGGAATTTTTCCAATAGAGTTTATACTATGAACATGAGGTTGTTTCCTCGGAAAGTGTACCGTATGCTCATTACTATTAACATGAAAAGTGACATTGCCTTTGTTGCAATCAATAACAGCCCCTACAGTATTCAAAAAAGGTCTTCCATGAATAATAGACATACTATCGTCCTCGGGAATATCAAGAATAACAAAGTCCGTTAAAATAGTAACGTTTGCAACCACAAGAGGCACATCCTCACAAATATCGACATGTATAGCAGTTGATTTATCAGCCATTTGCAAAGATATTTCAGTAGGTATCAACTTATTCAAGTCAAGTCTACGATATAAAGAGAGAGGCATAACACTAACACCGGCTCCAAGATCACATAAAGCAGTTTTAACATAGTTTCTTTTAATGGAGCATGGTATAGTTGGTACTCCTGGATCTCCAAGTTTCTTTGGTATTCCACCCTTGAAAGTGTAATTAGCAAGCATGGTAGAAATCTCAGCTTTCGGTATCTTTCTTTTATTAGTAACAATTTCTTTCATATACTTAGAATAAGGATTCATTTTGAGCATATCAGTTAATCGCATACACAAAAAGATAGGCCTAATCATTTCAGCAAAGCGCTCAAAATCCTCATCATCCTTTTTCTTGGATGGTTTGGGAGGAAAAGGCATGGGTTTCTGAACCCATGGTTCTCTTTCTTTACCATGTTTCCTAGCAACCAAGTCTCTCTTATCATAACGTTGATTCTTTGATTGTGGGTTATCAAGATCAATAGCAGGTTCAATTTCTACACCATTGTCATTGCTAGGTTGAGCATCAACATGAACATCATCATTAACATTATCACTAGGTTCATGTTCTTTACTAGATTGTGTTTCAGCATTAGAAATAGAAATATCATTTGGATTCTCAGGTGGTTCGCCAATAAGTTCACTAGAAGCATGCAAAGTCCTATCATTTATCTTTTTCTACCTTTTAGAAGGACTAGGTGCATCTATATTATTTCTCTGAGAATCTTGCTCAATTCTCTTAGGGTGGCCTTCAGGGTACAAAGGTTCCTGAGTCATTCTACCAGTTCTAGTAGCCACTCTAACAGCATAGTCATTATTCTTACTATTCATTTCATTGAGCAAATCATTTTGAGCTTTAAGTACTTGTTCTACTTGAGTGGTAACCATAGAAGCATGTTTACTAATGAGTTTAAGTTCACCTTTAACTCTAGACATATAATCACCCAAGTGTTCAATCATATAAGTATTTTGTTTTAATTGTCTACCAAAATAAGCATTGAAGTCTTCTTGCTTAACCATAAAGTTATCAAATTCATCCAAACATTGGCTAGCAAACTTAGTAGGAGGGATTTCAGCTTTGTCATATCTATAGAGAGAATTTACCTTTACTACCTGTGTCGGGTTATCAAGACCATGTGTTTCTTCAATAGGTGATGAATTAAAATCATATATTTCTTCAATAGGCGGTAAATTAAGACCATGTATTTCTTCAATAGGAGGTAAATTCTTAACATCTTCAGCTTTAATACCCTTTTCTTTCATAGATTTCTTTGCCTCTTGCATATCTTCAGGACTGAGAAATAGAACATCTCTTTTCTTTGGAGTTGGTTTAGAAATAGGCTCAGGAGCTGGCTCAGGAAGTGTCCAATTATTTTCATTGGTCAACATATTATTCAATAGAATTTCAGCTTCATCCGGTGTTCTTTCCCTGAAAACAGAACCAGCACAACTATCCAGGTAATCTCTAGAAGTATCGGTTAGTCCATTATAAAAGATATCAAGTATTTCATTTTTCTTAAGAGGATGATCAGGCAAAGCATTAAGTAATTGGAGAAGCCTCCCCCAAGCTTGTCGGAGACTCTCTTCTTCAATTTGCACAAAATTGTATATATCCCTGTAAGTGCATCTAGTGCCCCTTAGTGATTTTGGTGTATTGAAGACTTATAGGTTAAGGGACTAATGTGTTTATGAGTGTACACAGGTCTATAAGTCTATGAGGAGTTTGATATTTACAGAGAAAGTCGACCCCTAGAAATGAAGTTCTTCGACTGAAGACTTTGGATTTCTGAAGACTTTGAAAGTGAAGAAATTGGTGTGACCTTGAAGACTTTGTATTGATTTGAGGAATATGAAGCGTGAAGACTTTTGTTTTTATAGTTTTCATTTTCTCTTTCTTGAGTCATAGGAAACACCGTACTGATAAAGGGGGTCGAGGAAATACTAAGGAAAAATTTCCATGTGATGCTCAACTCAAAATCCTACACCTACCAATCCTTTCGAGTGAAGCCATTGGAAATCTCATACAGTTCAGTCATATTCTTCAGTTCTTCTGGTGTGTGAGGAATTTGTTCTGACTGAGGAATTAGGAATTCGCCAGTGCGGATTGCCTACACAGTGAGGAACATGATAGCCCTGAGGAATTTGATACTCAAATTTCCGACCGTTGTTGTGCTATGCGCCAGCTGTCCCAAAATATCTACCCACCTAACGGTCATATCATTGAAGGGCATTTATGTCTTATCATGTCGGGCTGCTCCCTAGGCTATAAATAGCCGCCCCCTACAACCACTAGCTGGTTGGCTGCTCCGAGAGAAACTGACACTTGTCAATTGAGAGCATCCCATCCTCCGAGTACTTTGAGTGGAAATCATCAAGTGAGGAAAAACCCCAAACCCAAACACCTACAAACCCCAAGTGATTGAGCATCACTGAAGAAATTGATCCTGCGTGGATCCGACGCTTGTTACCTTTGAAGACTGTGCTTCTTCCAGATGGTTACGCGTCATGGTCTAGAGGATCCAAGAGGAAATTGTGGATCGCTGAGTGACCGAGTTTGTGAAGGTTTGGAAGTCACCTGAAGACATACCACGAGTGATTGGACGAGGTCTGTGTGACCTTAATTCAAGGAGAATACGTTGAGGACTGTGTGTCCGGGACTGGGTGTCCTCAGGTTTAAATACCTAGCCGCTCCAACCAGACGTACAACTGAGACAGCAGTTGGAACTGGTCTACCAAATCATTATCTTCACCAAGCCAACTGGTTCTATTTCCTCAACTCTTTCATTTCCTCATTACTGTGTGAATGCTTGTTCATATCTGTGTTTGAAGACTTTGACTGAAGACTTTCTCAATTTCCTCAGTTCAATTTCTTTAGTCTGTTTATCTTCATCCTGTGTTATCCTGTGTTTACGCTTTCTGTACTCTGTGCTAGTTCTCATTTCATCATGATGACTATGCTTGTGTTCTACTATGCATACTTTTGAGTACTTATTCCGTTGCAAGTAGTTCTTCGCTATGGAATTTCCTCACCCACAAATTCCTTAGTGAAGAATTTCTAAAAATCGCCAATTCACCCCCCCTCTAGTCGATATGACGCACTTTCAATCCCTTAAAGCAGCTTGTTTCTTATGAGCAGGGAAATATTTAGCGGAGAAGTAATAAATCATATCCTAGGGACTACGCACACAACCAGGATCAAGAGAATTAAACCATATCTTAGCATCACCCTTTAATGAGAACGGAAATATTTGAAGGATATAAAAGTAGCGAGTTCTCTCATCATTAGTGAACAGGGTGGCTATATCATTTAATTTAGTAAGATGTGCCACAACAGTTTCAGATTCATAGCCATAGAAAGGATCAGATTCAACCAAAGTAATTATATCAGGATCAACAGAGAATTCATAATCCTTATCAGTAACACAGATAGGTGAAGTAGCAAAAGCAGGGTCTGGTTTCATCCTAGCAGTAAGAGATTGCTGCTTCTATTTAGCTAATAACTTCTTAAGATCATATCTATCATTGCAAGCTAAAATAGCTCTAGCAGCTTCTTCATCCATAACATAACCCTCAGGAACAACAGGTAATTCATATTTATTAGGGGGAGAGTCTTCATCATCACTATCATCAAGATTATCAGTCTCAATAATTTCATTCTCTCTAGCCCTAGCAAGTTGTTCATCAAGAAATTCACCAAGTGGCACAGTAGTATCAAGCATAGAAGTAGTTTCATCATAAGTATCATGCATAGCAGAAGTGGCATCATCAATAACATGCGACATGTCAGAATGAACAGAAGAAGTAGGTTTAGGTGTCGCAAGCTTACTCAAAACAGAAGGTTAAATCAAGTGCAGAGCTAGATGGCAGTTCCTTACCTCCGCTCGTAGTTGAGGGATAAATTGTTGTTTTTGTGTCTTTCAAGTTCTTCATAGTGACCAACAGATATAAATCCCAAGTGACTCAAAGAATAGATATATGCTCCCCGGCAATGGCGCCAGAAAATAGTCTTGATAACCCACAAGTATAGGGGATCGCAACAGTTTTCGAGGGTAGAGTATTCAACCCAAATTTATTGATTCGACACAAGGGGAGCCAAAGAATATTCTCAAGTATTAGTAGTTGAGTTGTCAATTCAACCACACCTGGATAACTTAATATCTGCAGCAAAGTATCTAGTAGCAAAGTAATATGGAAGTAACGGTAACGGTAGCAAAAGTAATATTTTTGGGTTTTGTAGTGATTGTAACAGAAGCAACGGAAAAGTAAATAAGCGAAGAACAATATGTGAAAAGTTCGTAGGCATTGGATCGGTGATGGAGAATTATGCCGGATGCGGTTCATCATGTAACATTCATAACATAGGGTGACACAGAGCTAGCTCCAATTCATCAATGTAATGTAGGCATGTATTCCGAATATAGTCATACGTGCTTATGGAAAAGAACTTGCATGACATGTTTTGTCCTACCCTCCCGTGGCAGCGGGGTCCTAATGGAAACTAAGGGGTATTAAGGCCTCCTTTTAATAGAGTACCGGACCAAAGCATTAACACATAGTGAATACATGAACTCCTCAAACTACGGTCATCACCGAGAGTGGTCCCGATTATTGTCACTTCGGGGTTGCCGGATCATAATACATAGTAGGTGACTATAGACTTGCAAGATAGGATCAAGAACTCACATATATTCATGAAAACATAATAGCTTCAGATCTGGAATCATGGCACTCGGGCCCTAGTGACAACCATTAAGCATAGCAAAGTCATAGCAACATCAATCTCAGAACATAGTGGATACTAGGGATCAAACCCTAACAAATCTAACTCGATTACATGATAAATCTCATCCAACCCATCACCGTCCAGCAAGCCTACGATGGAATTACTCACGCACGGTGGTGAGCATCATGAAATTGGTGATGGAGGATGGTTGATGATGACGATGGCGATGGATTCCCCTCTCCGGAGCCCCGAACGGACTCCAGATCAGCCCTCCCGAAAGAGTTTAGGGCTTGGCGGCAGCTCTGTATCGTAAAACACGATGAATCCTTCTCTTTGATTTTTTTCTCCCCGAACATGAATATATGGAGTTGGAGTTGTGGTCGGTGGAGCAACAGGGGGCCCACGAGGCAGGGGTTCGCGCCTAGGGGGGCAGGCGCACCCCCCACCCTCGTGGACAGGTGGTGGGCCCCCTGGCCTTGATTCTTTCGCCAATATTTTAAATATTTTCCAAAAATAAGTTCCGTGGAGTTTCAAGTCATTCCGAGAACTTTTGTTTCTGCACATAAATAACACTATGGAAAGTCTGCTGAAAACAGCGTCAGTCCGGGTTAGTTCCATTCAAATCATGCAAGTTAGAGTCCAAAACAAGGGCAAAAGTGTTTGGAAGAGTAGATACGACAGAGAATCAATACCCTACTTCCTGCTTGATTGATCTTGATGAATATGAGTATTACAAGAGTTTATCCACCTCGAGATCGTAATGGCTAATGCCCTAGAAGTCTAGCTTGCACTACAAAAAAATACACTTCCGTGATGATACGTGTTTGTCACAGTAGGTCGCGTTTTCTGTCATGCATGTACATCCATGACGATTTTATGACCAGAATCAAGATAGTCATACCTGTATTGTCGTAGAAGTGTTCCATGACACTACCAAAATTATCATCACGGAAGTGTCCACTTCCATGACGATAAATCGTGCGTCACAGAAGTGCTTTCGTCAAGGGTGACCGACACGTGGAATCCACTGTAACGGAACGCCGTTAAGCTATCGGGTCCGGTTTTGGATCCGATAACCCGTTAATAGCCCCAACCAATGGGGATTTTCCACATGTAAAATCATCATTGGCTGGAGGAAACACGTGTCGGCTCACCGTTGGGACACATGTCATCCACTCATTGGACCCAAAGCGCCTATGATACGTCGAGACGTGGCACGGACCAACAGAGGCCCATTCCTATGAAAAGGTCGGCTCATTCGACTTGGTCAAAAGGTGGCGGGCCGCCCCACGGCAAGCCTGTTAACGGCCCGTTCGCATATAGCCCATTTACAACCCGCTAACCCAGGGCCCGTTTACAGCCTATCCGAATTAGGCCCAGTAGCGTCATCTGGACCGTCCAATATAATTCCAGCCCGTTTTAACTTCTGGCCCATGTATGGCCCATGACATCTTTCGGCCCATATGTGGCCCTTAGTAACTCTCGGCCCATTAACTGCCCGTGGTAAAACTGGCCCGTAATGAACAGTGTATCACTTTATACCCATTAACGGCACGTGGTGAAACTGGCCCGTAATGAACAGTGTATCACTTTATACCCATTAACGGCCCATTATTCCATTGGGCCGTTTCCAGCCCATGTTATCTTTCGGCCTTTTCAGGACCCATTTATTCTTGGGCTCATTTCCAGGATTCGTTTACTTACGGCCCGTTACTGTCATTTTCTGCTTGTGGGCCAAATTCAGCCCGTGGTTACAGTCGGCCTGTTTGTGGCCCATTAATACATTGGGTCGTTTTCATAGCGTCATCAAATACGGACGATTAACGACCGCCCGTTATGGTCGGCCCACGAATGGACGATTTCAACTCTAGCCCATTTACGACCATAATGTGGTCTGTTATTGGCCCATGTTTGGCCGACCGATCATACGGCCTGTAGAAGTCCCATTGATGATACGGCCCGTAGAAGGCCCATTGTGTCTACGGCCCGTATAAGGCCCATTGTTTCTATGCCCCGTAGAAGGCCCATTGTTTCTACAGCCCGTAGGAGGCCCATGTTAACTACAGTAAATATGTAGCCCATGGTTATTGTGGCCTAGTTCTAAAAAATAGGTTATTGCGGCACTAGCAAACCGCGAAAAAAGAACTGCATTGACTACAAGAAAACAAATAAACAAGACAATAAGGAAATAAATTAGCAAGCAACTTACACTAGGCTATCACGGCTATTACACATATTAAATCCACTGGGCATCAAAGTTCGCCAACAGTGCAAATATAGGGAGCAAAGCAGCATATAAACGCCGCAGCAAAACAAGTCCAGAACTGAAACCACTTCAGAAGAGCTCAAGAAACAATATCCTGGGTACCCATAATGGTGGCAAGATGCTTAGCAAGCTTATTAACTTTCTCTTGTTTGGCACTTAAATCCTCCAGCACTTGCTGTTGCACCAGAAAGTATGCATCCGAATTCTGCAGGGACTTCCTCAGTCCTTCGGCTTCCTGTCGCATAACATCTGATCGATGTCTTTCAACTTGAAGTTGAGACTCAAGAAGCCGAACTGATTCAGGCAGCGAGTTCGAAGAGCTGGTGCCAACAGTAGTAGCCAGTAACTCAAACACTACATCAAGACAGGACTTTGGGGTTGTCTCAGTGTCTTCAATATAGTTTTTATCAGCTTTCTTGGAGACCAACAAGGATGTCTCACTATCTTGAACCTTATCTGCATTACTTCCTTTACCATTGCATAACGGGGTACTCTTCTCCAATATTTTATCCGCGTTCTAAAAGAGAAACAAACAAACACATCACATGTTTACAATGTAGTATATGAAACTCATTTTGGTAAACCAGTTCAGTAGTAAGGTGGACAGGATAACAGCATGAAACAAACATATATCTATGTAGTATGGTCACTGTATGGTCTATATCATTCTAGTTTATGTTGGCAAATCAAGATAGATACAGTTCAAATCATATCTATTTAAGACAAAGCAACATAGACAGAATATAAGTGTGGGAAACTACACAGCAATAACAACACTTGTAATGTGCATGGCATGAGAACATAACTATTTATTCAATTGAAACTGAAATCAACATAGAGCAAGTTACAACAGCAAACACGTTAAAGAAACAGGTTTAAAACATACATGTTGCGCCATTGGAGTTCCAATTGCATCCTTCAAATTTGAAATTAGTTGGTATGAGTAAATACAGTGATGCAAGAGAAAAGTAGTATGAACCATAGCTACGGAACCTGACCTGAGAACAATTCTTCTTCTGCTTTAAGCGTAGACTTGGGGTTCGGAGTGGTGGTCCTCGTGCTTTGGGCACTGCAGTTGCCTTACTAACTGCTCGTGTTTGGGTGCTCTGTGGTGGAGACGGTGCTGTGTCAACGGGAACTGGGTTACTATCTGATGGGGTTGGGGTTAGAAGGGGTGTAGCTGGTTCTCTGTCCAACTGGGTAGGGGTACAATCTGCGTGAGTCTGGGTTATGAGTGGTGGGGCTGGTTCTTGGGCAAGTACAACCGTGGTTCTATCTCCATCGACAAGTAGCACGATCTTTTCTAAAGACCGTGTTTTTACTCCCACAGATACTGCCATCACCCCCTCCAATTGAAATGGATAATAAACAAGAAAAGTAATTGAATGTACAGACATTGTAAGATAGACAGGTGCAATGGATAGTAGGGAAGGAAATAGGGCATGAAATAATTCACATTTATGTTGTCTAACAAAACAGAATAGCATGACATAATTTCACATATATGATGGCTAATTAAACATGACACAATTTCACATGTATGATGGCTAACTAAACAGGATAGAATGACATACTTCAAAATATGATGACTATGTAAACAGGATGACATGATATAACTATACGATGTGTCTATTAAAGTGGTTGGCATGCCATAAATCACAAACATACCGTCGATGGAAACATGATGCCATGATATAATTCACGGATAGAATGACATAATTCAAAATATGATGACTATGTAAACAGGATGAGATGATATAACTATATTATGTCTTTATAAAATGGGTTGGCATGCCATAATTTAGATGCATGCTCTCTATGCAAACATCATGGCATGATATAGTTCAAATATATGATTTATATACTAAGGAAGTGAGCAGAGGGCAATCGCATATATGATGTGTCAAATAAGGAGATGGCATTTGATATCGTGTATATGATGTAAAAACTAAGCATTGCAATACAACATATGCATGATATGAGTAATATAACCCTGCCAAGTTTGAGCATACACCTCAGGGGGATAATAGGACTGGTCATCTGCCTCTGAATCCTCCTCCGAACAGCTATCTATAACCAGCAAGATATCTGCTTCAGCAGGTAGCATTGTCTGCTCTGAAGACCTTGTTTTCACTCCAGATTTCTCCATCACCAATTCAAATGGCTGATGCACAGGAAGAGCAGTTGAATATACAAACATTGTCGACAAAAGCAATGAGAAATACAAAAAAAAGGACGGCATGAGACAATTCACACATATGACGCTTGGCTAAACAACATGGCATTGCATAATTCACATATATAATGCCTTGCAAGAAGATAGCATTGCATAATTCACATATATAATGTCTTGCAACAAGATGGCATTGCATAATTCACATATATGGCAATTAGACACTAAACAGGTGGCATTCACACAAAGCATGTCTAAACTAAGCAAATGACATAGCAATGCAAGATACCATACGCACGATATGAGAAACATAACCCTGCCAAGTTAGAGCATGCACCTCGAGGGGGAAATAGGACTGGTCATCTGTCTCTGAATCCTCCTCTGAGGAGCTATCTGTAACCAGCAAGACATGCGCTTCGTCAGATAGCATTGTCTGCTCTGAAGACCTTGTTTCCACTCCAGTTTTTTCCATGACTGTGCCGAATGGCTGATGCACAGGAAGAGTGATTGAATGTACTAAAATTGTTGACAAATTTAACACGTAATAAAAAATGATGTCATGAGATAATTCACATATAAGATGACTGGCTAACCAGGGTGGCATTGCAAAATTCACATATATGATGCCTGGCTAAACAAGATGGCATTGCATGATTCACATATACGATAAAGAAACTAAACATATGGCACTGACACAAAGCATGTCTAAACTAAGAAGATGACATCTTTGATGTATACAGTAAGCAATGCAAGGCATCATATGCATGATATTACCAACATCAACATGCCAAGTTAGAGCGAAGACCTCATAGGGTAAATAGGAGTGGTCTTCTGCTTCTGAATCCCCCTCAGAATAGTTATCTTCCTCTTGATTACGATCCAAAATGGGTGGAGGGGGGACTGCCTTTGCACCCACCATGGAGCGACGTCTGCATGAAATTTTATTGCCATGCAAGGCTCGTTTCTTTTGCTCTACATGTTCAGTTCCATTGTGTACAATAACTCACATGCATAGGAATAAAACATAGTGAGATTATGTAAGGAGTGCATGCACAAATCCAGAGTGATGGTAGCAAACTGTGGATAGACCCAAAACCAATGATAGCAGGCAGATAATAGCTTTAGTTAACAATACAGATAATGGCTCCTTTAATGTTTGTTTGCACCCAACATGAAACTCATAATAGACACCCGAGATTAACCAGAAGTAGACAGATAGTACTAATTGCTGCCCCAATATGTACCACACAACCATTTAAAAACTCAAGTTTCAGCATAAGTTTAGACCTGACTCGGAGTCTAATAGGTGAACACGACGATAAAGTAGCATGTCATCATATTAAGCGATGCATAACGTAAGCAGACACGGAAGAGTGCGACCTCTCTCGCGGACACATGTAGTCCTCATGGTCATCTGCTCAGTTGATGATGGTAATGCAGTTGTCCTGGCTGCCGGCGGCGGGGAAGAAGATCTGAGGCGGCGAAAGACAGTCTGGAGAGCGGATCCCTGCTGTGGAGAACCCTTCCGTCGTTGGAGCAACAGAGCTGGGGTGGAACACAGCACCGCAGGAGTAGGACAAACCACACAAGGTTTTCTTTGACACATATCTGTAACAAAAGTAATTGTGTAAGGGCTTATTTGAATTTGAGGATTCTAACAATGCAGGGATAGGAAATAGACAGGAATAGGATAGGAATGCACGTGCAAAACAGAGAATTTAAAAACACAGGATTTCTGCCAATCTGGGTGTTTGGTTCACAAGAATTGGAAGATCACATGATGCAAAGAAGCATGGTGAGATTAAGTCAAACCACAAGAAAATGTACGGTTATAATGCTATTATGCTACTATCTCTTAGTCTTGTGCTTCATGAATAGGAATTTGAAAAGGAGGACATGTGGAAATTAAAATTCCTACGGTTTTTCTTTCAAGGAGACACTAAAGAAACAAATCCTAAATTTTTCCTTTGCTCCATTCCTTTGCACCAATTCATGAAAAGTAGTACCATACGAAACTTTCCAATTCCTATGTTTTTCATTCACTTTTCCTTTCAAGCACTGGCAATTCTAGTAGGCAGGCTTGAGCAAGGAAAAGCCTACACTAAAAAAATGTTTTTGTGCTACTTCTATTACTTTGGACCCAGGCCACTGCCCTACTAGCTCAACTCCCAGGGCCATCGACAAATGCACAGCTCAAACGCGTAGAGATAAATAATGATGGTGTTCAAGAGAGTCCATCACGGATAGCTAAGTTGCCTGGTACCTCACTGCTTGTCATATAGTAGGATAAAATAGTCGTATTTCCGGTTACTCCGTGTGCTCAGTGGACAATATATATAACATGAAGAGTAAAAAAGAGATGCAACAAGTGTACAATCACTTTGGCGAAGCCATGTCGATCTCGGCGTGATTGGGTTGGCCGGTGAGGATGCTCTGGCTGATTTGCCTGTCGGAGGAGGTGAAGAAGATCTTAGGCGTCTGGAGATGGAGCCCGAGGTACTGCTCGGTTGTTATGGAATGTTTCGTCGTTGGAGCAGCTCTGCTGAGTTGTACGACGTCGAGGCCGAAGCAGGAGAAGAGAGACAATGTTAACCTGAGTGGAATTCTAATAGCAACTCCAATAGATGACATAAAATACATAACCACAAAGTTCTAGATGTAAAATACATTAGCCACTCATCTCTGAACTTAACTGTCGAAACTGAATTTAACTTTCGAAACTTAACTTAACTGTGAAAACTGAATTTTGCTGTCGAAACTGAACGCACTAGAGGTGAGCCTACACGTCAGTCGACTGACTTTTTCATCTCTGGTCAGTCGATTTTGCAGCCGTTGGATACGAAATCAAGGGCCTGCAGTTCATCTTCAACCTCCACCCCCTGAGCCGCCAGCCACCACCGGCCAAACAGCCGCCCCCCGCTGCCCGCGGCTGGCGGTGCGCCGCCCCGCCCGCCCCGAAAACACTCCCCACCGGCGCCCCGGCCATCCCTCTAGCCCCCCCCCCCCGTGCCGAGCTTTTTCTCAGGTGATCCCCACGCCACCGCCCCACCACCGCCCCCACCCTGAACCCTAAGATAGATAGTGGGGTACCTCTTCGGCGAGCCCCCCTCCCCGCTGCGGCTGGTTCTTCCTTAACTCCGGCGAGCCCCCCACCCCCTGAAAATTGACTGACCCAAAAGTCGATTCAGTCGACTGAAGTGTAGCTAAATCGGAGCAGCATCGCAAGCAAGAGCAAGAGCGAGAGCAGCAGCGCGAGAAAGAGCAAGAGCAAGAGCAGACCAGGCAGGGGACCGAGAGCGAGAGACGAGCAGCAGCGCGAGCGAGAGCTAAAGCAGCAGCGGCTCCTACTTATGTGGATGTCGCCGCCGAGGGAGCGACGCCGTGGAGGAAGTGGCCGGCGACGCTACCGTGGATGGGGCCGCGCCGTGTCGGCTCGGAACCGAGCGCCAGCAGCACCGTGAGATCGAATCAAGAAGAAAATGCGGCGATTAGTGTACAACCTCTTTGGTGGCGCCGATTAGGCCGCAGCTTCATCCGAGGAAACGGTGATGATGCTGCTCTTCCGGTGGTGCATGTGAAGACAGCGGTGTGGGAATGGAGGTGGCGCGAAAGACGAGGGGAACGTCAGGGCAGCTCCTTGGAGGTGGAGGACGGGGTGGCTGAACCGGCGGGACGACCAGATCGACAACAGATCCTCATCCGGTACGGTGGATGAGGGGCGTCGAGGTGTTGTTGTGGATGACGTCGTCGGGGAAGATGCTCCGGCTGGGTGGCGGACGGAGGAGGGTGTGGGGCTTCACGGGTTTTCGCGGTCTCGGTGTATGAATTGCTGGGCGGATGGGATGGGAGTGGGAACCATGGCTTAGGGACGCGCTTGTCCAAAATGTGGGGTAAGTTACGAAAGTATCCCCACCGATTTGAGGCGGTTCTTTCGGTTCAGGGGTATCACGGGCATTTCGTGTCTCGGGATTTCATAGGAGGTGGGAGTTTTCGCGCGCGTTGTAATTTTGGAATAGCAAGGCGCGGGGTGAGCTGGAGGGAGTTGTCAGAGCACAACGAGACAAAGATTTATCTTAAATATTTCGGGGTAACAAGGCGCCGGTTGAAGATGTGGGAGTTTCGCAGCACGATAGACAAAGACACTAGCTTGAAATTTCGGCATAACAAGGCGCAACTTGAAATTTCGGGAGAACAAGCTTAACATGTACCCAAAAAAGACAATTTAGACTAGTATGATATACTACGTACAATGTGCTTAACACGCACAACAGACTCAAAGACACCATTTAGACTAGTAAGGTACACGTGCATTGCACGGATGAGATTTGGCAACCAAATTATGAATAAATACCACATTATAGCATGTAAGCTTTGAGTCATATATGCATGACGTAGATGTTCGTTTAATTCTTATAATTCATTTCATTCAAAATCATCTAGTTTTTATAAGAAAGCTAATCTATTTTAAGATTCATGGAATTGTGCATTGTAAGGCTTAAAGTAAAAACAAATCATGTAGAAAAACATTTGGGCAATTCTGATATGGAAGATTCTAGAACAAAGAAGAAGTGCTTGTGTTTTGAGGTTTGTGCATTATGCTTAAGTTCAACCATAGAGTCTTCTAGATTGTACATGTGGCAAAATCTTGTGGAATCTAGATGATATCCAACGGCCAGTAGTGCTCAAATTTGCCAGCTCTGCACCATCGGATTGGCCTCATCCAACGACCATCTTTCAAAGGTAAAGTTATCCGCACACTATATACAAAAATATAAAATATAAAATATATATAGGGGTATAGATATAGATATGTGATGCGAAAGCCACCCATCATCTCCAATTAGAATAGTGTGTCCATGCACGGATGCAATGTGGCCAAACGATGTCTGCCATCGGTATCTCAAATTCAAACCAGTCTGACCTTGCTCAATGTGCATACATTACAACATGCTCGTTTCCAAACCACACTGCACAGATCTCCGTTATATTCATGCATGCATGGGTTTCAAACATTATGATCTCTTATTCAAATATTTGAATTCAACTTTACATTGATTATGACCTCACCTAGTCTTTTACACCCACCCATTGGTCTTCTCTTTATAATTGTACCACTAACTTTCTCTCGTGCATGCATGCACACACACTACCAGTTGGCATTATCCATCGCACACATGCAATATTTTTCTTCAGGTCGGTCTCCCATGAAGGCACACACACACATCCCCCTCTCCATCATATCGGGCATTCTTTATCTCTCACGTGCATGCGCAATGATCGATGTTCCTCTATGTGTGTGTTTATATAGCTAGGTCTTTCATAGTTTTCCACATAAACCGATCAATCTATATATCTAGTGAGGTCTCACCCTCTTTCCCACGTCCACATCGATCAATCTATACCTCTCTATATAGGATTACATATATATAGCTAATACACCCACATTAATTATATATCCAACGCCCCCCTCTCATCATCCATGCCTTCCACTTCATCTCTCAGACGCACGCACAATGGGGAAGACAGGGGGCAGCAAGGGCCCTGGCCCCCCCCTAACGTCACTATATATCGAGGCTAATATGAATGTGATCATTAGACAATTGCTGGTAAAGATGGTTTAAGTTGATGAATTGGCCCTCCTCGTAAAGGATTAGAAATGCTTTGCCCCCTAGCTCATGGGACATTTTCATGGCTCCGCCACTGCGTGCAACAGCGCACGTTCTCGCCCCCTCTCTCTAAATATCGATCTCACAGTTGTGCACTCCTTCATAGTCTCCCTCCACTCGGCCCCTCGCACCATATTCTAGCCCCCCACCGGATTTTGCCACATGTACAATCTAGCAGACTCCATGGTTGAACTCAAGCATAATGCACAAATCTCAAAACAACAGTGGTTCTCCTTTGTTCTAGAATCTTCCGTATCATAACTGCCCAAACTTTTTTTCTAGTTGAATTGCCATTATTTGTTTTTACTTTATGCTTTACAACGCACAATTCCATGAATCATAAAATAGATTAAGGGCTTCTTTGATTCAAAAGATTCTCAAAGGAATTTTGGAGGATTCTAATCCTTAGGAATTTTTCTGATCTTGGTGGTTTGATTCGTAGGATTGTAAACCATAGGAATTTTTCCATATGATTCATTCGCACTAGATTTCATAGGAAACAGCCCATCCACTCAAACCTCTTTGAAATAATTCTGCGTTTTTTCTATGCACAATCAAACACTCGTACAATCATGTAGAATTCAAGACGACATTCCACTCCAATCCCATGTTTTTCCTACTCCCGCGTTTTGGAAATCCGACGAATCAAAGAGGCCCTAGGTTTTTTATAAAAATTAATTGATTTTGAATGAGATGAACTATAAGAATTAAACGAAGGTCTACATCAGGCATATATGACTCAGAGCTTACATGCTATAGTGTGGTATTTATTCATAATTTGGTTGCAAAATCTGACGCGTGCAATGCACGTGTACCTTACTAGAACTTCAAGTATGTGCAAAACACAATGGCACGCTACACAGTGTCTCTCTTAGAGTTCATGAAGCCACGTGGCTCATGTGGAGGCATTGTCGCAACAGCATTGTGTGGATTGATCAGAGTGACGTGCTGCTGGTTCCAAAAGAATGTACTCGTCCTCCCTGAGCCACACTGGCGGTACATGCACGAAGCAAAGATGTGCACGCACTCATTCCCTCGAACGCACACGCGGGTACACGAGCGGACGCAATTTTGTACCAAGATCCACCCCATGTGATAAATTGACGCGTGTAAAGTCCTTCACTTCATTGATGGTCAACTAATATAGTGCATGCAAATTGAGTGGACGTGAGGGTGGAAGAAAGACATTACTACACCGCGCGCATGCGAGTAGTTAAATCATGGGTTGTTAGTAGTACTTCCATTGGTCTCCTTTGTATTTTGTGCTAATTTTTGACAGTAACATAATATTTACGCATCTGAGCAGTGTAGTCTACTTGAAATTTATGTTCCACTAAACTCATCGGGAGCCGTTTCGGGCCTCGAAACCAAAACCCATCAAATTATCTTTACCTTGTTCCCATCACATTCGAAAGTACTAGTGCTACAATTAAGTGCAAGCCTGCTCACACCTACTAGTACGTACCAAACCTGAACATGTTCCCACTATGAAGGTATTAGTACTAGTGCTAGTAATTAGGTTATAAAGAGGGGAACTACCTAACCAAAAATTACTCTATGTTTCCTCCTCATAAGTGCTTCTTCTTCTTCCGTCCTTGCCATGTCCGGTGCGCAGAGCTATAGGTCGAGACCAACTCGTAACAAGGGAGCGGCAACCAAGGCTGCAAAAAAAGAGAGGGCTCGCCGCCCCGCAGAGACCTCGAAAGATCTCTCACGGGCTGGCGATGGCTCCCAGGAGCGCCATAGCCGCGGAGGTGAACATGCCGAGCTGGCGGCGCTGCAGTCGTTATCCCTCGACGGCATGCCCGATCAGCTCAATAAGCACCTCAATAAGCAGAAGGAGTTCATCCATGGCTTGGTGGAGCTGCTGAAGGAGAGCCTCGACGACATGCCCGCTGAGCTCAATAAGCAGGGGGAGTGGACCGCCGGCTTGGTGATGCTACTGAAGAAGAGCATTGCCTCGGAGAAGAAGGCGACCGGCAAAATTCTGCAACTTCAGGAGGACAAGGCAAAGCTCTGCCACGTGCTCGACCTGCTGAAGGAGAAGAACACCGGCTGGAAGAAGCTGCATGAGAGTAGTAGTTCCTCAATGAAGATGTTGCAGGACCTCGTCATGGAACAAAAGGAGGAGTTGGCGAAACTCCGCATCGAGCACCCGACTGCTGTCAAGGTACGTAATGCAGCCATGGAACAGATGATGAAGGCTCGCATCGAGAAATCCCGCGTCATGGACAGAATGAAGAAGATGGCAGAGGAGATGCGCAAGGAGATGGAGGTCGTGGAGGTGATGAAGAAGCAGTTACGACTCCACGGCGAATTAGATCATTTGGGGTGATAATCTTCCTTCTTCTTTTGCTCCTGTGATTCTTCTTTTCCTTCGGGTGTTTCGCCGCACGTGTCACGTTCTCTGCGAGGCATGAATAGGACAATGCTAACAATGAGATGACTAGCAAATTAGATCATTTTTTATCGCCATATGGCACTGGGCTGCCGTGTTTCGTGCTCCTCCATCGTAGTACTACTCCAGTGGAAAACTTGAGTATACCGTACGGTTCTTTGCTCCTCCTCAGGTCGTTGGCACATTTATACGAGCAGTCGAATCACAAGGGCCTGCCTTCTAGCAGTAATGAGCCGTCAAATAACAAAGGCCCTCGCCTCTCGTGAAAAGGACCAAGCTAGACCGCCCCACCCTCTAGCCTTTTAAAAAATGTATACATTTGTACAGTAGTAGTATCGATGGACTGCGCCATGGAGCACAACTAACAAGATGAAATTAAAGAAAAAAGGTGGTACATATAGAGAGCACTCGTTGCCAAATTATGCATATACTATATGACACTACCCACTATGAAGGTACCAGTAACATAGACTAGTTACTAGTCTATGTTACTCTCCACTATGACCAGCCAAAGTAGAGGCGCGGATACCAACGAGGGCCTGGTTGTGTCTATACTTGGACAACTCACCCGACTGCATGCGCACCAGGCAGACGAAGCTCGTGTCGTGTTGGTGCCGTGTGCGGCCCGCACATTAACCAAAACCTTGCGCCTCCATCTTAGCCTCTGCATTTTTAACTTCTCAATATCAAGGCCAAGGAGCAACATGAAACCTATGATAGAGCCAATCGGATGGTTGAGAACACTACAATTCGTAGCTACATATGCGTGTGTGAGAGAGGACGAGTGCGTGTGTGTACCTCTTCTCAGAGTACAAGTGTATGTGGGTGGCATCGACCTAGGGAGTAGTGATGGTGCGTGCGAGAAGTCCCGAGAGATAGGTGTAATGCGTCTGAAAAAAGATAGTCTATAGCTCACCACGAGGCTATTCCCGTCGAACGCCAAGCGTAAGATATGTATCCGACGGTGCCAGTTTTTGCAAGTACACAGGAGTAGAAAAAGAACCATGGCATATCCTACACAACGGCCGAGAAAATGTGCCAACGTTACGCCATCCGGGAATAGTGCCGCACTTCGTAACTAGAACCATCAATAAATTTTGAGCGCATCTCGTCGCATTCCAAATGACTACTACTACCACGCTATATTTAATTGCAAACCTTTTCACACCGATCACAACCTAAACGGTTTCCCACTTAGGAGCGTATTAGTAGTACTCGGTTATAAATACTACTATGCTAAGATGAATGCACATTCCTCCTCAACTCCTCATCCACAAAAAACAATCAAGTCAATCAAGCCATGGCCATCATGAGTTCTCGGTCAAGAGATTTCCACTAGGGAGAGGTGAGCATGGAAGAGGAAGCACAAGAGATGTCCCGCCTCGCCGCGAAAGCAGCTGACATGTCCAGCTGTGCAGCAGTAGCAGCACAGAGGTCCCGCCATGCCGCCGAAGCAGCACGGAGGTCCCGCCGCGCCGCGGCGGCCTGGGAAAATTTCTCGCAGGCAGGCGAGGACTCTTACAGGCGCATGCATGTGATGGTCCATAGCCAAATGGATCAGATCTCCGGCTAGGCAAGGTTGCAGGACGAGGCTACCGGCATCATCCGGCAACTAGGGGAGGGCAATTTGAAGCTCCGGGGTGAGCACGACCTGCTGAGGGCGAAGATCTCCAGAAGGGCGAAGCAGGAGGAGGAGACCGCTGCCTTGTTGCAGAGGACGGGCGTCATCATCAAAAAACTTATGGATGAGAATGCCAAGCTCTGCATCGAGCACAACAGGTTGGTGGAGGAATGCATGGATGCTGCCAAGCAGCGTATTAAGGACATGAAACTGATGAAAGAGATCATCGCCCGCCGCGAGAACTAGTCTCCGTGACCTGCAGCGCATAAAGAAATTAGAGATCAGCGAGCCAGATCGTTGTATGCGTCTTCCTTCTTCTTTTTCCCTTGTGTATTTCGGGCGTAGCCACATGTGGCTTTTTTAGTTATCTTTCTAATTATGTAAGAAAATTATTATCCACTCTGGTTGACCTTATATATATTTAGTAGATGCTATATAGGTCCGTCGGATCTGACATCAAGATCCGTGCAAAATTTTCTTTTCAGATTTCCTTTTTCCTCTCTTAAATCTTAGTCGAGTGAGACATTGCCACGCCATTAAATAGAGGCTCGGGCGCCATTAATGGAGACCTTGGGAGAGAGGTGGACGGCAGGTGGAGGTCAAAGAGCTCTCCTCCCGATAAGCACTGGCAGGGGTCTGATCGCACGCCTCCCGTACTCAAATAGCTACCCTGCACGGCGCCTCCTAGCTAATAAAAAAAGGGGACGTATGGTGGCACGTAAATGGTAAATAGAATGCCCACGGTTTCAATAATACTTGTGTTTCCGATTGTAACGTGACATCACTTGTTCAAAAATGACTTTGTTGATTGTTAATGTGTGCGCCTTCGCAAATTGGACAGCAAAATTACCACAACATGTTGGTGCCATGTCATGACACCAAGCCTAGTTTCATGATTTTCACGCGTGTATCGGATTTAGAGGAATTAAAAAACCAAGTTTCTCAATGTTTCCAGCCAAGCCATGACGCCCAGATGTTTGAATTTCATTCCCATTTCTTGCATGGGACCTAGAAATTTACCCGAGGACACACATGTGATTTTTCAACTAGCTTTGGTGCACTGGGGCATGTGCTTCTATTTAAAATTTGAATTATGCACAAAAAGGTGACACGTTCCCTCTCTACACCACAAGCCTTCTTGAGAGAAGCTCCGGTTTGCAAGAAACTTATACCAAAACTTGTTCCTATTCTGCAATTGTTTTTACCACAGCATGGTAGTACCATGAGATGACACCATGCCATGTTTCATGATTTTCAGGCGTGTTTTGGATTTACAAGAATTTTAACCAAACTTCTCAATGTTCTCGGCCGAGCCACGATGCCCAGATGTTTGAATTTCATTCCCATTTCTTGCATGGGACCTAGAAATTCACCCGAGGACACACATGTGATTTTTCAATCAACTTTGGTGCAAGGGAGCATGTGCTTGTAGTTCAAATTTGAATTATGCACATTAAATGACCAGAAACTCAATTAATGTATAAAAAGGCCAAATGAACCTGGAATAATTCCAAAATTTAACCTGGAATAATGCATATAGTTCTATGTTGCCTTTGTAAAGAAAATCTGGGGGGAGGCAGCGTATATTGTTTCGCACACAAAGGTATAAAGAAATAAAGAAATTAGCATACCTATTTAGTTCTTGGGTTCTTATTATTTATGCCACTAGTTGTGTATCAGTACTCAGTTTTGCCATTAGAAGTTACAACTACTCAGAAAATGCCATCGATCCGTGAGATGCCTACTCAAAAATGCAATTAGATATCTAAAAAATGCCATCGTTAAGTTAGATGTTTGCTCAGAAATGGCATTAGACATTGTTATTTTCACGTCAAACCCGTTGACCATGTTACATGAAAAAAATAAGCCGATTCTCACAATGATAAGTTAATGGTGTCCAGCACAACACACCCCTCAAATAAAACTAAGCACCCTTGAATTCTTTGACAAAACTAAGCACCCTGAAATTCTTTGACAACTAAACTGCTGGCTATATGATGTTGGCCATATATATTGGATGTATATAATGTGAAGAAACGAGTGGTAGTACTATACCAACTAAAAGATGAAATGTACGAAATATAACTAGAAGAAACATAACATAGTTCTGCTGGGGGCTCAGCACAACACACCCCTCAAATTAAACTAAGCACACCTGAAATTAAACTATGCAACTAATCCGGTAGACACTGCATTAGAACCACCTTGAGCAACGACACTTCCACCTTACTCGGAGTCCTCATCCACATCCTCGACTTCGTCCTTGTCCCTCTTCCTCTTGGCCGATACTTCTTTGCTTTAACCGCACAGTTGGCTCTTGCTCTTCACCCAACCCTTGTAGATATTGAAACAAAGGTAGCCATCCATTGCAGCGTAGTGGATGTGGTCTATATCTAGTACATTCCACTGCCATGCATGACGATGAAACGTGTACGGAGGTTTCTCTAGTTTACTGTACGAAGGATGAACCATGGCTCCTGCCAGGGTCAGCATTGAAGGCTGACCACGGGAGGGCAGCAGCCGATTCTTCTGGAGGTCGAAGTGGTTGCCTACAACGAGGCCTCTCTGACCCAGGACTCTTTTGTCGTTCGTAAAGTCTAAAGTAATGAATTTGACTAGGCCGCCTTTGAGGAAGTTCTTAAATTCCTCGCGCTCAACGTCGGCATGGCATATGTGGTAAACCAAGCATAAGTCATGCACGCAAACCTGGATCACGGCGGTCTTCTTCTTCTCTACCTCCTTTAGATCCTTCTCTTGTCCCAGGACTATGGTGTACTCAACATCTAGCCCAGCGACCCACTCATCATTTGAGTTTTCGAACATGCGACTAGAGCGAGCAAGGCATCCTTTCACCGTTGCGGAAGAACGGGTGTAGATGACGTCGAACTCATCGCCGGTGATGGTTCTAACCTTGTACTCACCGCCGGTCATGGAGATATGGGATGCCATGAGTTTGGGAGGAGGGTTAGGATTAGTGGAACTGCCGTAATGTGAAAGGACGGGACGACTAGGAGTTAACTGTCGTAATGTTAAAGGACATCCGGGGACGGGTAGGAGCGAACCGCCAGCGGTTTTTCGATTGTAAAAATGCTGAGTGGGGCGTGCGAACGGAAGGGTAGTGGCTTGCCTGCTGGATAAATGGATCCATGCACAGTGCTATGGGGGCCCAATTAGATGTCATGTCTACTCGACGCCCAATTAAATGGCTTTCGATGTCATGTCAAGCGTCGGGAAAATTACAGGTGATACGAAGCTTTCCATTCTCCCATGATACGGGCTTCCGAGAGCCCTTGGATCTGAGATCGAACGGTTGCATGGCGTGATTCTAGACCTATGGGTGAATATCTTATCCTGGAGGGTTATTCTGCAAATTTTCAGCAACTTAGCATGCGACCATTCGATCTCAGATCCAAGGGCTGCCAGTAGCCCGTATCATGGTCGCGCCGCCTACCACGACCGTCGCCTCGCTCGCGCGGTCGCGCCCTTGGATATTTAACATGGTTTGTTAGGCTATCTGATGTTGGCATGTCATACATAGTCATCACTTAGTCACTCGTACTACAACAAGGTTAGCTATAAGGTTGGCTATAAGAGTATTTTTTTACTTCTCTCTATTTCTTTCTTCGTAGTATTTATTGCATTTGCCAAGGAGTGACCTCTTTCAATGAAATGGTGCTTAGATGAGGTGCTAAGGGCATTAAATGGCTTAGCTATCAAGTCCCCAATGCATAGGTGCTTAGTTTTTGGTTTCTAAGTTTGCTTCATTCAATTAACTATAGACTCAAAATTGTCTTTTTACCTAGGTACACGCGCTTAGCACCGTTTCTTCCTTGGGTCACCAAACTAGTCTCTCTCTTCTTAATTAACTTGCCACATCAGAGTTTATGCCTATGTGGCAAGCTTAGCACCTGTAGGAGCAAGTAAGTACTCCATCCGTTCCAAAATAGATGACTCAACTTTGTGCTAACTTAACTTTAAGTTAGTACAAAGTTGGGTCATCTATTTTGGAATGGAGGGAGTACAATAGTGGGCTATAAGCCCGCTTTACATGGCATTTTTGCATATGTGGAGGAAAGAGGCAAGGAAAAAGTGGAGGAGTGGGCTCTCATGCAAGAGCCAACCTCTACATGGTGGAGCATTGGGCGAGGTACCTCTATGGAGGTGGTCAGGAATCGGGAGACTCACGCCGGTCGTAGCGCCGCAGTTAAAATGATAATGGCAAGTCAAATCACGGGGCCCCACCTGTCCAGCAGTAACTCGTTGTCAAATCACACACCCCTACGTTTGCAGCAGCTTACTCCCTCATCTTCTCGCGTCTGTGTCGAACCGACTTTTAAATAGTACAGTATACTAATTCTGTATCCATGGATTGCGCCATCGAGCAAAGCTTCAATAAAACGGAGGTACCCATGTATGGAGTATACAACACGCCCATCGCGTTCGCGTCGCACCCCAGGCGGTCGGTCAGTCTGGCACGCCGCTCTCCGAATGGAACGCGCGTCATATTGCGTTTGAACACACATGTGGGACCGCAATTGAGAACCAACCATTGGCACACTGCCCGGCCCCGCATGTCGGTGAGTTAATAGAACAGAGAGACAAGCGATAGTACTACTAGAGAAGTGTTGTAGGAGTACATACGTTGGTACCTGGACGATCCCTGCAAGACACGGAAGATCAGTTCGTCCATGCATGTGACCAGACTCAAGCAGACATGCCTGGATTGGCTATCGTCTACATATCGTGCAGGCTGTGTTGTATAGGGCTGTAGTTCTGGTGAGAAATCTAAAAAAAGGTTTCTTGTCATCTCGCAAAATTAGGTGTCATGTGCTTCGGATCACTACGAGGGTTAAACAGCGACAACTGAGTTGGGCTAGTCCTTGGGGGCACATGCACAAAGACTACTCGGCTGCCATCTAGGTCAAGCCGGCTATGTTAATTAGGACATCTATCGACGGACCCCTTTTCTACGAGTTTATCTTTAATTTGAGCTTTGATCCTCGTCTAGTTTGTCCGTCGGGATTCATCTTGTATCCTTTGGGCAGTGAGGTTATGATTTCTTGTCATGTTGCATTTTTTCGTGTTATATGTTATAATCCGATGGTTCAGATCAAAATGACGACAACTGCGCCTCCGGGGCACGTGCATGAAGACTTCTCGCTAGTCATTGCCGAGGTCATGCCGGCTCCGGCCGGTAGACAAAAGAAACCTAGTACTCCACTATATAGGCAGGAGTCTCCACACTTGCTTGCTAGTGTTGATCTCTTCACACTGTCTCGTCCCCTCCAGATCTAAACACGACAGCGGTGGCCACACTCTCTCTCTCTCTCTGCTCACCGCTGGTCACAGATCCAGCCGGATCCTCTCCGCCGGGGAAGGTGAGAAGGTGCAACGTTCACGCGGTCGTCCTCGGCGACGGCTCTTACCCACTGCCGGCGTGTCCCGATCAACGTGCCTTGCCGTTCTCTCCCAAGCATCGCTGGCGAGGGAGGACCCCCCACCCCTTCTTCCTCGCTGCCGTAGTGTGGGCAAATCCGGCGTCCCGCCGCCCACCTAGAGAGATCCCGCCGACCCTTAGGTATAACTTCCTTCAAAACCGGCCTTGCTCTACTTCCCGAGATCCTGACGTCACTGCATTTGTATCTTTTACTATTTCTCAGGCCCCCTCGTAGATAGGATCGATCGGCTGTTCGAAAACCACCTAATTTTTTACTGTTAAGAGGTAAAACTAGTTCATGCACTCGAATCTAGTACTACTTGGTTCAAACAAGGAAGAAAGGGGGTGGGGGTGGGGGAAGATTTGTTACCTGAATCTAGGACTTGGTCGAAAGAGGAAATAATGGGGGTGAAAAGTAGGAGAGAGTGGCTATCCAACTGTTCTCTAGGTCTAATAGGGAAACAAAGGGAACGCAGTACAAACTCAATATAAACCCGATCTATTGGTTGAAAAAGGAAACAAAGTAGGGACTGGGGGACAAGTCAACAGACTAAGTCCAGCATTAGATTTGCTAGCCTCACACAATATAAGGTGGCTACATACCGAACAAAAATGGGACCAACCCAGATATCCTCGTCTGATGTTTGTTGCCCCGAGCCGCTCTTATGTGATGCCACTGGTAAAATGTAGCAGTCGCACTGTTAAAAGTAAGGACACGTTAAACCAATGTTGTTTTCAATGTAATTCCTCTAGTTATATGAATCAATGGCACTTTTTTCATGTCCTGCTAAATTTCCCATTAAGATAAGTTGCTTCTTTTCGTTAGAGATGCAACTGTCCTGGTCCGCGTACTCTCCCGTGCACAAATACCGACTCTGTAGTAGCTGTTAATGTAATGTTGCTGGTAAAATGAAGCAATGGCACCATTAAAGTAATGTCGTATTTAACGGTTGTCATAGTTAATCCTAATGCCCACACTAATATCTAGCAATGCTGCTAGAAATTGCTATTGTCCTTGTACAATTGCCATTCAGAAAAGGAACATGCTCTTTTTCATTTGATGCATGTTTCATCACTTGTTAGTCACCCTCCTTTCCACCTTTTTTGTGCAAACAGAGATATACATTTCACGCTTGATCTTAGTTGAACTTCACAAATGATATCCAAATTATAGTTGAACATTCCAGGAGCTTCACGACCAACCTTGATGTTGCTCAATTTTATTGCAACTAATGAAGAAGAAGCTTTGTGGGTTTCATTTTCTGATGGAAATGGAACCGGGGCTGGAGCCCTTTTCTTAAAAAAAAGAAGATGAAGCTGCTAGCTCATGGGAGATTGCTTCATTTTAGGTGAACTGCACCAAAAGGTCCCATGAATTGAATAATCCATGTTGGTGACCGGTGTCATCCCTTCTACGATGGCGTTGACTGCAGATGTGGTTCCCATCACGAGGTATGTTCCTTTTTGGTCCGACCGTTTGCCAAATATCCTGCTTGTTGATCCTGCTCTTGTGCTACTGTTTTGGCACTGCCATGATAAAGCAGTAATGTTATTATTTTGCACCTTAATCTAGTGGCACTATTAATTTGAGGCAATGTTTTGGCACCGCTAGTGCCACTGCTTTTTATATATATCGAAAGAGGGGGTTCCCTCCGATTTCACTAAAGAAACCCAACCATAGAGAACCATTAGCCGACAACATCTCAGTGTAAACGGGCAGTTATGCAACTACTACTAGAACGGACTGAGTACTAGCAGGAGACAAGTTTGCCACATAAGCTAGGCAGGTAGGGGGACGCAGCACCAGCTCGACCAAGTTTGGATTACAACCCAAATGCTACCACAGAAACATCAGGGGGAAGACAGGGACAGAAAGAGCCAGCTTCAGCATCCCAGTCTAAGCACCCCCGGCCTTCATCCTTGCGATGCACGGTACACCTCGTTTGCCACCTGCTCGACCCTAGTGTCACTGATAAAATGAAGTAATAATACAGTTAAAATAGAGCAAGTGTCCTCTCTATCATTTCATTTCCAATGTAGATAAAGAAAGTGCTTCTCTTTGTTAATGTATGTTTCATCAACTAGTCCCATTGTTAATGTTTAAGCATTTCTGCAAACCGGGGTGCTTAATTTTAGTTGATATGCACAAAAATAGAGATTTGAATGTCTCAAGGCCCCTCCTTGTACTACCGCTGTACACTGATGTTCAGCAGTGGCAGAAGGTGTATCAGGGATACTTGGGACGATTTCCAGTATCAGGCGTGGCGTACCATATGAGGCGTCGCAGGGCACATCTCGCCCTCACAGCATGGCATACTATGATACTATCGCAATATTTTCTTCTATTTATTTTGCGTGTTTCATCAACTAGTGCCACTATAATGTAATCATGCTTTTCATTATCTGTGCCAACAGGGTTATTCAGTAGCATTTTGGTGGAACTGCACAAATGTACGGATGGAACCGGCATATATGCAGAGTGCGAGGTTTGCCATGTAAAAATTACCGACACCAACCATGCTCCATGCACGCATTGGCATCCACCACCACTAGTGGGATGTGTGGCGCTCTCTGTGGACGGATCTTTCTCGGCACCAAATCCTCTAACCAAATACTAGTAGCTTATATTGGCAGTATTCTAGGGAGTACTCTTTTCTGAAAGAAGCACCAATCTATTTTTCTTTATTTGTACATAGTGTCACAACTTTGACCCATAAGTCCAGAGCTATTTAAGGGTCATTGGAGTAGTACTCGGAGACTGATTGTAAGCATGATTTTCATCAGTTGTCACACTGATTGTAAGCATGAGCAGGTGGAAGATTAGGTTAGTGTGAAGCTTACCTTAAACCCTACTGCCCCCATTGAAACAAGGCGAGCGTCGAGGGAACCGTGGAGAACGGCGGGGAAGCAACGTCGCGCCATCCGGCCTCCTGTTGCGGTGGGAGAACGAATACTCCCGTGGCTCCGGCTGGCTCTGCACCCTCACCAACGGCACACCGTACTCGATCGATTCATTATCCCCTGGGTGCTCGACCTTCGACCTGTACGCCCACCACCTCCGCCCGACTTTCGCCTCGGGCGAATCTGTCTGCTCCATCGCCTAGAGGAGATACTCGATGAACTCGAAGGACTACGGTGTGACTGCCGCCGAGGAGTAGATGTACATCGCCGCCCTCATCGCCGCCGTCTCGCTCTTTCGCATACATTGCCACATGGCCCTCACCGTCCTCGAAATCTCCGAATGATTGTCAAACCAAGTAAGGATCTACTTCAACCCGGCTAACTTTTCCTGGTCACCGCCGGTGATCTGCCTGATTCGATGTTGCATCCTGTCCATAGATGTCCTTCTGAGTGGTCCGGTGCTAGCTTTGCAAGATGGGAGGAGAGACGGTGGTCTTGCAATAGAGAAGAGGGAGAGGCGAGACGGTGGTTTTGGAATGGAGATGATGGAGAGGAGAGGAGGTGGTGTTGCAATGGAGAAGAGGGAGAGGCGACACGGTGGTTTTGGAATGGAGATGATGGAGAGGAGAGGAGGTGGTTTTGCAATGGAGAAGAGGGAGAGATGAGACGGTGGTTTTTGAATGGAGATGATGGAGAGGAGAGGAGGTGGTTTTGCAATGGAGAAGAGGGAGAGGGGCGTGCGGCAGAGATTTAGGATTGGACGAGAGGGTCGGCGCGCTGTAACTGGATCAAAATCAAAATCAATTTAGCCTTCAATTAAGAAAGCGACCCCACATTAACTAGTCTCCCTTTTATTCTGGGTCATAATTGACCATGATTTTTGCAAATAAAATATATGTTATACCTTGCAAAAATAATATAATTTGAAAGTACATTCAGATATGAACCAAATGATACAATTTTTGGTGACATGCATTCACATTTTGCTTCTCAAATACAGTATGTGGTCAAACAGTGTTAACATCATGTTGATCAACATTCATGCATAGCACATCTTCATATGATGCATAGTCAAAAAGATATGCTATTTTCAAAATGCCCACACAATGTTGAGTGTGCGAAAAATAGAGAAAACGAGGGACGAAGTTTTGGCAAGTGTTGGACGTTTGTGCGTAGATGACAATTGGGACCCACATGTCAATAAAGGCAGAGGCAAAAAATTTGGAGATATTTTCTCTGCACAGGTGGGATCGAACCCGTGCAGAACAGCTGTTGGGTAGTGTCACTCGGCCACTAGGCTAGTTCAGTTCTTTCGTTACTAATAAGGCACTTCCTCAGGTGGTCGGATCTCCTCCTGCGCCTTTGTGCGCTCGCCGCGACACCACCATCTGCCGTTGTGAACATGTTGAACAAACGGGAGGACTCTAGAGAGGACTGTACGTGGAGAGGTGGACAGTCGGGACCCACCAGGTCTATGGCCGTACACAAGCAAGTGCCTCATCGAAAAAATACTTCCTCCTAATGCTATACTGACGTTGGGGCCCACGGGTTTGTCAACATAGTTACATTTTTTAGGTGCTTCAACGTAGTTACTATAGGAGATAAATTCACAACGAAGCTAGGGAGCTAGCAGGTATCATTTATTATCACTGGGGCGGCAAGTATCAGCTAGGTTTTGGGCTGCCCCGTCTAGGCTTTCTTTTTTAACATGCACAGCCCACGACCTCGGATGGGAGGTCCATAGGCATGTTTGTATTTTCTTGAGGTCCGTCATGTATCGACCGGCCTATGGACCTCCCATCCGAGGTTTTATTTTTCCTGAAACATCGGCAGCCCAATTTATGTTTTTTTTGAAGAAAACGCAGAGGACTGTTCTATTATTCTATATAAGAATAGGAACACCTGGTCCAACTTATGTTTCCCTTCTAACTATATTATATATATTTAAATTATTTTATATGTTATTATATATTATTGTTATTGTCATCATATATTTAACATATACTTACATATGTAAGAAAACAATATCCCACATCTTATTAACTTATAAAAATAATTTCTTAACAAGAAAATCCTGGATTTTTTTGGCAACGAAAAGCCTAGTGATTGTGTACAAAAGCTTGGTAAGATTTAAGGACCAATGTAATAATAAATCACTTATCATTTATATATATATATACATATATATATATATAACAAAATGCTCAACCCCTGTTTATTTTTTGATAACATTGCTGCGCCCACCCCAACATTATAATTAGAATCGGCCCAGCAAAATCGTGTATTTCGAGAAAGTGCAAATGGCCTGTAATTTTTTAGGAAAAACATAAATGGGCCGCATGGATGCTACATAATTTGTTCACCCAGCCCAGCTAATGGACTGTAATTCAAAAAAAGAGATCAAATTGACTGTAATTCTATGCCAATCTACTTTCTTTGTAGTTTGCAAATCCCACCTGGTATGATCAAGCAGTTGGACAGAATCTTCAGACAGTGCCTCTGGAGGGGGAGTACTGATGCTCCCAAGCAATCTTTGGCCGCTTGGGATTTAGTCTGTCGGCCAAAAGACAAAGGTGGTCTTGGGGTCATCAACTTAAACATTCAAAACAAGGGTCTTCTGCTCAAGCATTTGCATAAATTTTATAATAAGGCTGACATACCCTGGGTGTCCCTCATCTGGAACAGTTATTATGCTGATGGTGTTCCACACGCTACAACCCCAGTGGGCTCCTTTTGGTGGAGAGATATCCTCAAGCTCCATGATGCATACACAGCTATTGCTTCAGTGCACATCAACATGGCTGACTCTGCTCTGTTTTGGACTGATGCTTGGTTTATTGGTGGCTCTTCTAGACATTTATGTTGGAGATTGCCAAGGTTATTTTCCTTTGTTAACAATGACAAGGTTTCAGTGCATGAATTCCTCATATCGCATGATATTTTTACCATGTTCTTCTTGCCATTGTCTCATGAGGCTGCTTAGGAGTTGCAAGTGCTAGAAGATTGGATCATGGCCTTAAACAGGGACACCAACATACCAGATGTTTGGGTTTGGCCGGGCAGATCTGGTTGTTTCTCAGCCAAGAGTTTCTACACCTTGATGCACTCATATTTGCCCACAATTCAACCGTGTAAATGGTTGTGGAAAAGCAGATGCACCATGAAGATTAAACTCTTTGGATGATAATATTTGTGTTATCTGTCATGAATTTTCATATGAGGATAGGCTACATTTGTTCTTTAACTGTAATTTCAGTCGGAGGGTTTGGAACTACCTTTCTATTGACTGGTTAAGAGGGCCGGATATTCAGCAATGTATCGAACATGCTAGCTCAAGCTTCATGCATCCTTTCTTCTTCGAAGTAATGTTGACGGCAGCATGGAAAATTTGGATCCTCAGGAATGGCAGAACTTTTAGAGGGGAGAGAGCCACTTTTGCTGCTTTGCGGTCTAACTTTGTACATGATCTTTCAATCCTAACTCATAGGCTCAAGGATGATACCAGCATCAAGCTTAAAGCTTGGATAAATGCTTTAGTCTAATTAGTCCAGGTAGGTAGTTCTAGTCTTGTACCTTAGCTTTGTAGGCTAGTTTCTTAGCTCCTGTATATACTCCTACTATTCTTTTTGTACAGTTGTTCGATTTCAATAAAGGGCTGTGGGGCTTTGCCTCACAGTAAATATTCAAAAAATAAATTGACCATAAATTCTACCCCGCAAAAAATGGGTTGAATACGTGCCACATTTTTGGAGGCCGAAATGTGGGCCAATATGTCGAAGCCGACGCAAGTCGTTGTCAACTTAGTCAATAAATGATTCTGACATCGTTAGCTGTAGGATTTACATCCAACGACCGGCATCCATCTTCAATCTCTCGTCTTCTTCCTCCAGCACCTCCGGGACCACCTGCTCCCGCCTCCTCCTGCTAGCAGCTCTGCTTAGCGCGCTTCGCTATGAAGCGCTACTCCTCCGTTGGCCAGGTCATCCCTCCACCCCTCCACACCTCATGTTCTTCTCCACCGACTGCCGAACCACACCGCACCAGAACCAGTTAACCCTCGTACACCTCTCCGTCTGCAACTCTACTCCCGCGTCTTCCCATCTCCGGCTCGCTGCTGTCCGGGGCCTCGCCGTCGTCCACCACCTTGGAGGCGCTCGGCGCGGAGTGGTCAACATGGTCAACGAACGACACCATCGGAAGTAGACTGTGCGTGGAGAGGCTGACAACTGGGTCCACGGCCACACGCAAGGAAATGCCTCCTTATTACGCGCAAAATAATGATTGCTCCACCTAATAGCTGGGACCCACCGGAAGGGCCTCTGTATTTCGTGAAAAAAACATTCCCACCACTGACAGGTCGGACCCACCAGCTATATCTTCGCACGCAAGGAAGGGCTTCCTTATTACGCACAAAAAGATGAATACCCCTTGCTAGCTGGGACCCACAATAGTGCGAGGCTGACTTGTGGGCCAACTAAGTTGACGGGGACGGAGGGCTTTGTCAACTTAGACAATATGAACGATTCTTGCTCCGGTGACCGTACGATGTCCATCCAACGGTCGTAGTGCTTCTTCAACCTCTGGTCTTCTCGCTCCAGCCGCCCAAACCAGCGCCGGTCGTGCCTCATGCTCCTGCCTCCCGTGGCCGGCTGCGATGCCGCGGAGGCCTCACCGCCCCCTACTACTCCCACCGCTGGCCAGGCCATCCCTCTACTCACCCACACCCCCTGTTATTCTGCGGCGACGGCAGCCTCAGACCGCAGCGAACCAGTGAACCCTCATACTCCTCTACGCGTGGGCATCCACTGCCGCGTCTTCCCCGGCTCCGCGTCGTCCCCTTCCTAGGCCTCGCCGTCATCCACCGCCCTGGTGCTCTCGGTGGCGCATGGTCAACGTGGTCAAGGAACGGTTTCCATCGGACGTGGACTGTACATGGAGAGGCTGACAGCTGGGTCCACGGCCACAGCAAGGAAGTGCCTCCTTATTACGCGGAAAATAATGATTCCTCCACCTGACAGCAGGGACCCACCGGACGGGCAACCATATTTCGCAAAAAAAACGTTTCCCCCCTGACTGCTGGGACCTACCAGCTACATATTCGCACGCAAGGAAGTGCGTCCGGGCAAAAAAAACACGATTTGCCCCCTGACTGCTGGGACCCACCAGCTACATCTTCGCACGCAAGGAAGTGCCTAATAGTCGGGACCCACCTGGTCGAAGCGTACGTAGCGTTGTCATTCTGGTCGTGAATGTCTACGTACATACTGGTCGATGTAGAGGCGCGCACGTGTCGTAGTAGAGGCGCACACGTAGCATGTACACGTACGTACAACGACAGTGTGCAAGAAAGAAAATACGGCCACGTACATACATACAGGCTGGGGCTCGAACGCCTACTCGCGCATACGTACGGCCAGGGCTCATGTAGATGGCTGGGTCGGAACGGAGAAACTGCGTCGTCGTCGTGTTCATGGGGAGCCAACCAGCTGGGTCGGAATGGAATGGGTCCTCGTGTTCATCGGGAGGGCTTGGATGGAACAACCGATGGAAACGAGGCCTGGCGTACCGCAGAAAGGAGGAAACGGCCTTGTGTTCGACCGCCCACATTCGAAACGGGATCCTGTTCATCGGGAGGGGTCTGGCGTATCGCAAAACAGAGGAAACGGACTTGTGTTGGACCTCCTACGGTCGAAATGGGGTCCTGTTGATAGGGAGGGGTGTGGCGTACCGCAAAACGGAGGAAACGGACTTGTGTTGGACCGCTACGGTCGAAATGTGGGTCCTGTTCATCGGGAGGGGTGTGGCGTACCGCAAAACGGGACTCCACGGGATACTATTCATCTCCACCGTCGACCCCCTCCAGCCTCCACGGGCTACTGTTCATCCACCGTCGACATCCTCGAGCCTCCACCTGCGACTGTTCATCCACGGGCTCCTGTTCATCCAGCCTCCACCGCGCGCTACTGCACAGGCTACTGTTCAACCAGCCCTCTCCACGGGCTCCTGTTCAACCACCCCTCCACGGGCTACTGTTCATCCAGCCCTCCACCGTCTACTGTTCATCCAGCCCTCCACGGGGTGGTCCTGTTCATCCAGCCCTCCACGGGGTCCTGTTCATCCAGCCCCAACCGGCTCGATCGATCGGGGTTATGTTCATCCAGAGGCAACACCACGGGGTCCTGTTCATCCACCCCCACCGGGAACTGTTCATCCAAACCCCCCCAGCAACGCTCAGTGTTCATCCAGAGGCAGCATCGATCGGCTTCACTTAGCAGCAGTAGCGAAGGAATCGCTCGATCGGGCTCAGTTAACAGCCATCGATCGATCGCTTGGGTTCAATAACGCGTAGCCTGGAGTGCAATCGCTCGGGTTCAGTAGGCGAACGCCTCGCTCGGGTTCAGTTAGAGCCCAACGCCTCGCACCCACGTGCGTGCGTGTACGAGAGAAACGCGCAAACCTTCGTGCATTGCTTGGCCCCGACCACCCACCGTAACCGGGACCACGCCAATATTTTCCTCGCCCTCGCTTCTACCACGGTTTTTTCCGTAGACGGCCCAAAGAATGTCATGAAGCTGCGTCTCCGGCCCACCCAGGACAAAAAGCCCATTTTCTGTCATGATTTTTTGTCATAGAAGTGGGAGCCCACCACATCTATGATGATACTGGGTTTTGTCACAATTATCGTCATAGAAGTGTCATAAGTATGACATAATTTTTTTCGTTCGACCCAAAATGTCATGGATGTGTCTTTTTTTTGTAGTGTTGTATGATTATGATTGTATGGACTAAGACCTCCGGTTTATATAGACACCGGAGGGGGCTAGGGTTGTACAAAGTCGGTTACAGAGAAAGGAATCTTCATATCCAGACGCCAAGCTTGCCTTCCACGCCAAGGAGAGTCCCATCCGGACACGGGAGAGAGTCTTCGGTCTTGCATCTTCACAGCCCATCAGTCCGGCCCACGTAATACAGTCCGGACGCCCGAGGACCCCTCAATCCAGGACTCCCTCAGCTGAGAGCGGGGAATTTTACGTCCCACCCACCACCAACTTCATAGCCACTATTGAAGATTTAACCGACATGTTGGACTACGCCTCCTAAGACATCGACGGTATGGACGACGATGTTGGACATGAACAAGGCCAAGACCCTCCGTTTACCGGACCATGAATGGCCACCTCCACGTACGATGTGTACATGGTGGATACACCCAAAGAGGATGGCGACGACGGCAAAGAGGATCCTATTGAGGACAAGCCTGCTAAAGCACCTCCGAAGCGTCGACGTCAGCGGCACCGCTCAAAATCACGTCGCGACAAAGACAGCAATACCGGCACCAGAGACAATAACACTCCGGAGAACGCCGAAGACCCCGAAGCCCCTGTCTAGCCATCATCTGAACAGGACGATTGGGAGGATGGGCAAGTTAACCCCGACGACCCTGTCGGGAACGAGGACTCGGAGGATAGTAACTACCTACCGATCTCCGAAGAGGATGTGAGCCTCGGCGACGAAGACTTCATCGTGCCAGAGGAACCCCTCGAGCAAGAGTGCTTTAAGCGCCGACTAATCGCCACTGCGAGAAGCCTAAAAAAGAAGCAGCAACAGCTTCGAGCTGAACAGGATTTACTCAATGACAGATGGTCTAATGTCCTGGCGGCCGAGGAATACGGCCTCGAACACCCAACTAAGAGTTACCAGAAGCGCAAGCTACTACCACAATTCGACTACGAGGCCGTTGAGCCAATACCGCCAAAGAATAAAACTGCTGACGAACCTGACCACCCACCACGTGGATGGGACAGACCGGCTACATAAGCCGAACACCAGCCCGAGCCACCCCGCCGTCGAGGCAAGGAGGCAACAACCCCGGGCTATACCTACAACCTACGCAAGGACCTGGACAATAGAGCTGGTCAGACAAGATCAATCTATGGATCGAGGGGACGTGCTCCAATCCGGGAGGGCGGCCATCAGGCTTGGCGCGACAGGCACAACCTCACCCGGGCCAAAAACCGCATACGGACTTCATCCGAACTGCGTCACGATATCGCCCGATACAAAGACGTCGCACACCCCTTATGCTTCACCTATGAGGTGATGGAGCACCAGTTCCCAGAAGGGTTTAAACCCGTGAACATTGAATCATACGATGGTACGACGGATCCCGTAGTATGGATTGAAGATTTTCTTCTCCATATCCACATGGCCCACGGTGATGATCTCCATGCCATCGAATATCTCCCGCTCAAATTAAAGGGACCAGCACGGCACTGGTTAAATAGCCAGAAAATTATATTGGAAGCTGAGAAGACTTGGAGGATGCCTTTAGAGACAACTTCCAAGGCACCTATGTTCGGCCTCCAGACGCCGATGACCTTAGCCACATAGTCCAGCAACCCGGAGAATCAGCCCGGAAACTCTGGACCAGGTTCTTAATTAAAAAGAACCAACTTGTGGATTGTCCGGATGATGAAGCCCTCGCGGCCTTTAAACACAACGTCCGAGATGAGTGGCTCGCCCGACACCGCGGCCAAGAGAAGCCGAAGTCCATGACAGCCCTTACGCACTTATGACCCGCTTTTGCGCGGGACAAGATAGCTGGCTAGCTCATAGAAGCAATAGCACCAGCGACACTGGCACCTCCGAGACCAGGGACGGCAATGGCAAGCCACGATGCAACAAGCACAAGCGTCGAAGCAATAATGAAGGTAATGAAGACAAGGCGGTCAACGCCGGATTTAGTGGCTCTAGATCCGGTCAACGGAAGAAGCCATTCAAAGGAAACAGAGATGGTCCATCTAGTTTGGACAGAATACTTGATCGATCTTGCCAGATTCATGGCACCCCCGACAAGCCTGCCAATCATACCAACAGAAACAGTTGGGTATTTAAATAAGTCGGCAAGTCAATGCCGAACACAAGGGGAAAGGGCCGCCCAGCGAGGATGATGAGGAAGAGCCTCGCCTACCGAACACAGGGGGACAGAAGATATTTCCCACGGAGGTCAAAACGGTGAACATGATTTACGTTACTCATATCCCTAAGCGGGAGCGCAAGCGCGTGTTAATGGACGTCTACGCCATCGAGCCAGTCGCCCCAAAATTTTACCCGTGGTCAGCCTATCCGATCACCTTTGATCGTAGAGACCATCCGACCAGTATCCGTCATGGAGGTTCGGCTGCATTGGTCCTCGGTCCAATTATTGACGGATTTCACCTCACGCGAGTCCTTATGGACGGCGGCAGTAGTCTCAGTCTACTTTATCAGGACACCGTCCGTAAAATGGGCGTTGATCCATCAAGAATCAAGCCCACTAAAACTACATGTAAAGGGGTAATACCCGACGTAGAGGCCTGTTGCACAGGATCCATTACGCTGGAAGGCATCTTCGGCTCACCGGATAACTTCCAGAGCGAAGACCTGATCTTCGACATCGTCCCATTCAGCAGTGGCTATCATGCACTACTCGGACGAACCGCTTTCGCCCGTTTCAATGCAGTCTCGCACTATGCTTATCTAAAGCTTAAGATGCCTGGACCACGTGGCGTTATAACAGTCAATGGAAACACGGAGTGCTCCCTTCGTACAGAGCAGCATACCGCGGCCCTCGCAGCCGAGGTGCAGGGCGGCCTCGCTAAGCCGAATACTACACTGGTAGTCAAGTCCCCGGACACTGTTAAAGAAGTCTGATCTACCCTGCAGAACGACAGTCCGGCTCCTCCAGAGCTAGATTAGCAATTCGGCCTCCATCAATGCCCCAGCCTGCTAGCGGCATACGTACTGCGCGTACATAACTACGCGTTAAAAATACCATGGGCAAGGACGGAGGCACGCTAAACATAAGGTCCACGGTACAACTCGACCCTATCCGGACCTCCATATTGTACCACCTTTTTCTTCTTGTTTTTATTTTTCAGGTTCTTTACAACCCACATCAATTTCTTGTGGTAACATGGGCCTCCTTCTAGGCCCATTATGCATACTCGATTGTTGATTCTCTCAAAGGATCATACACCAAGGAGAAAAGCGGCGCAGACATGCGGTAGTGTGTCCAAAGGATCTTCAAGATCATCTTTTCAATTTTAGGACCTGTATACAGCTTTGCCTTGTCTTTGACATGTAAAATAGTCGTTATGCTTATCACATCTTCTGTACAGATAAGTTTTGACGTACTAATCAGACTATAATGGAAACAGTTTTTCGCCCAAAGCTATTCGGTATTGGCTTATTTTTCCATTTCAAGTCGAAATTAGCATATACACCTTGGTATGACTTAAATCGCCAAGGGCTCTACTCAAGCCATATATATCCTCACCAATAGAAAGTCCAAACACTCTCAGAGTACACTTCGGCGTCCCGAATACTGCATTATATGCATCGGCTCTGAATCACATCTTTGGTCAATAGTTGGGTTGCCCGGCTCCTGTGCTTGCTACCTTATGTTCCATTTTCGGCTAAGGTAGTAAAGGGATAACTCCTGCGATTGTGTTTCCGGCTGGCCCGGTCAAGCGTCTCAGTAGAGAAACCCAAAATTGACTGTCGTGATGCGGCGAGAGCTGGTCAGCAATTTGGCGACTTATAGAATCTCTGGCGATTTCTTCCGTATTACACGAAGGGCTGACCTTTTTCAGTCATGCGTTTAAGGCATCCAAGTTCGATAGCCGCATACGCACCAGGGGCTATCTTACAACCCCATTGTAGAACTCCTATGGCTAAGTGAGAGTGGTAAAGCTACATAATCCGGTTGCCTGGTCGTTGCACTCACACCTCCTTTACGGACCAAGACGTTGGATTAACGCGTCGTCAAGTGCTAGGGGCTGAAGCCGACGATGGGCAAACTCTCAGTGATACAAACAGACGCACAGGAGGAAAAACACTTTTAAAGACATACAACATAAATATATTACAAAGCTTTGGTTCATACAACCATATGGGCAGTTCAGACACATTTATTCGAACAAGATGGCCTTTGAGCACTGGCCCTCTATCAAGCGGGCACCTTCCAGGATGTCTTCAAAATAGCACTCCGGCGTACCATGGACCTTATCTACAGGCGGACCTTCAACGGCCACGCTGGCGGCCTTCATCTTGGCACAGTGCATCTTGACACGGGCAAAGGCCAGCCGCCCGCCTTCTATACATGACGACCGCTTGACCGCGTCAATACGGGGCAATGCGTCGACAAGCCACTGCACTAGGCCAAAATAGCTGCTCGGAACGGTTTCGGTTGGCCACAGCCGGACTATGGCATCCCTCATGGCCGAACCGGACATCCTATGTAGCTCGGCCCACCGCGCCAACTGGTCATTTAGCATCACTAAGTGCTCCCGTGCCTCGCACTATGACCAGAATAGCTCCTCCATCTCGTCTCCCTCCTGAGCCCGGAAGAACTGCGCGGCATCGGAGGTACTCTTCGGAAGATCCGCATAGACATCTGGAGCATGCCACAGCCGCGTGATTAAACATACTTCTAATTACCGAATATACTCCATAAAAAGAAAAGGCTTACCAGCCGCTCTCTACTCGGCTTGCTGGATCTCCTTGCGAGCCACTCAGGATTCGGCCCGCGCTTCCTCGGTCTCTTTAAGGGCCTGGGCAAGATCGGTCTCCTGGGCTTTGCTCCTCTCCTCTAGGGACTCGCACTTGCCGGCGGCGTGCTTGAGCGCCTGCTCCAATTCGGTCACCCGCTCCTAATATTGGCAGCGGACAGCCTGCTCGGACTTCAAATCCTCGACCACTTTATCAGCGGCCACCTTGTTCACCCTTGCCTGCTCCTTGGCTTGGGTAAGTTCACCCCGAAGGGCCTCAACCGCAGCTGTGCTGCCTGCTGATACGTCCATTTTACATCATGCTTTTATATCGATATTTATTGCATTATGGGCTGTTACTACACGTTATGTCACAATACTTATGCCTATTCTCTCTTATTTTACAAGGTTTACATGAAGAGGGAGAATGCCGGCAGCTGGAATTCTGGGGTGGAAAAGGAGGAAATATTAGAGACCTATTTTGCACAGCTCCAAAAGTCCTGGAACTTCATGGAGGCAGTTTTTGGAATTAGTAAAAAATACTGGAGAAAGAATCAACCAGAGGGAGCCCACACCCTGGCCAGGAGGGTGGGGGCGCGCCCTACCCCCCTGGGCACGCCCCCTGCCACGTGGGCCCCCTGGCAGGCCTCCGGTTCACATCTTCTTCTATATGAAGTCTTTTACCCTGGAAAAATTCATAAGCAAGCTTTTGGGAAGAAACACCGCCGCCACGAGGCGGACCCTTGGCGAAAACAATCTAGGGCTCCGGCGGAGCTGTTCGGCCGGGGAAACTTCCCTCCAGGAGGGGGAAATCATCGCATCGTCATCACCAACGATCCTATCATCAGGAGGGGGTCAATCTCCATCAACATCTTCACCAGCACCATCTCCTCTAAAACCCTAGTTCATCTCTTGTATCCAATGTTTGTCCCAAAGGCTCAGATTGGTATCTGTGGGCTGCTAGTAGTGTTCGTTACTCCTTGTAGTTGATGCTAGTTGGTTTATTTGGTGGAAGATCATATGTTCAGATCCTTTATGCATATTAATACCCCTCTGATTATGAACATGAATATGATTTGTGAGTAGTTACGTTTGTTCCTGAGGACATGGGAGAAATCTTGCTATAAGTAGTCATGTGAATTTGGTATTCGTTCGATATTTTGATGAGATGTATGTTGTCTCTTCTCTAGCGGTGTTATGTGAACGTCGACTACATGGCACTTCACCATTGTTTGGGCCTAGAGGAAGGCATTGGGAAGTAATAAGTAGATGATGGGTTGCTAGAGTGACAGAATCTTAAACCCTAGTTTATGAGTTGCATTGTAAGGGGCTGATTTGGATCCATATGTTTCATGTTATGGTTTGGTTTACCTTAATACTTCTTTTGTAGTTGTGGATGCTTACAATAGTGGTTAATCATAAGTGGGATGCTTGTCCAAGAAAGGACAGCATCCAAGCACCGGTCCACGCCCATACCAAATTATCAAAGTAACGAGCGTGAATCATATGAGCGTGATGAAAACTAGCTTGACGATAATTCCCATGTGTCCTCAGGAGCGCCTTTCTCTATATAAGAGTTTGTCCATGCTTTTCCTTTGCTACAAAAAGGATTGGGCCATCTTGCTGCACCTTATTTACTTTCATTACTTGTTGCCCATTACAAATTACCTTATCACAAGACTATCTGTTAACGATAATTTCAGTGCTTGCAGAGAATACCTTACTGAAAACCGCTTGTCATTTCCTTCTGCTCCTTGTTGGGTTCGACACTCTTACTTATCGAAAGGACTACGATAGATCCCCTATACTTGTGGGTCATCACATGCAATCGTACACATAGCAGTGCATGAGCTTTGACACAAAATCTGCATGAACAAAGTGTTCTAAAACATACCTTGTGCCTCATCCAATCTCTTGTTGATGCGGCCTAGATCCTGATCGGCCAGCCCCAGCTTACGTTTAAGTTCAGATAATTCGGCGGCCTGAGCGGTCGGCGCTAAAAGTGAATCCTACATTTCAACGTGTAGAAGTACATTATCACCTGTGAACATTATTGATCCTCTGTCCCCCCTCTTTTAGCAAAAGGGATGATCAGAGTCTCAAGGGCTACTAGCTATACACATGCATCTTTTCATATGAAAAGCGGTTAGGGATATTACATTGCATACCTCGAAGCCTGTTAGCAGGCTAGTGAAGGCCCTGTTCAGTCCGTTCTTGGCGGACTAAACATTTTCAACCACCACACCCATTAGGGTGCAGTGCTCCTCCGACATGGACACACATTGCAGTGCCTCCATCAGGGTGTTCGGCACCTCCGGACTAGTGGAGGTTGCCGCGGGAGTCGACACCCCCTCGATTGAAGGGGGTCGCTTATTCGGTTCTAGAACCGTTTGGGTTTTCGGAACGAGGTTCGGCTGTGGGCCGAACTGATCAAGGCCCCCGCCGTCGGTCTTCATGGGGATTGCGCCCCCATGTTCTCGGCAGCCAAGGCATTACCCTCTGGCACCGTTTTGGTGGTCTCCCATACCGCTCCGTGGCCCTGAGAGGCCCTGTGGGACAACACTTCATTGTCGTCCATGGCGGTTGGCGGGGAGGCTCGCGGAGGCGACTCGCTCTCCATCATCCCCGGATCTAAAGAATTCCCCTCCAATGATGGTTGGGGGAGATCGCGGGCCGGACTGCACCATACAATGTGTTAGGACCGTAATCATAAAGACCGAACTTATGTAAGGCATCCTTGGATACTTACGATTCGGCGAGGGGCTTCGGCCTAGGGCGCCACTCGCGGATGGCTTCGGCATCCGAATCTGAGCCGTCTGGGAGGGACAATTTTCCCCTTTTGGACGTCCCCGCCTCGGGGTGTTCGTAAGCCGCCCTCTTCTTCTTCCTCCCCTTCGGGGAAGGATTACTTTCTGCCTCCTCCTCCTCTTCGTCTTCATCTTCCTCGGAGGATTGAGTATTGGTCTCTCCGGACACCAAGTCCGGAGTACCTTTGTGGCGAGGGCCATCTTTGGCTCCCTTGTTCTTCTTCTGGACCTTTTTCTCTGGCTCTTGATAGGGCGCCGGGACCAGCATCTTCATTAGAAGAGGGTCTGTTGGGTTTTCGGCAATGGAGCTAGACATCTGATCCGTTCCGCCTTCTCCGTCCAGCTCTATTTTACAGGATGGAATTCTTAGTACACCCCCTCTTTCGGTTAATGAACTATGTTATGTTCGGAAAGGTACCACTTATGGGGGAGGTTGGATGATTGCAGTCGAGGCCGATGTCCTCGGACGTCTCTGGCCACGACTTTTGGGTCTTGAAAAGTAGCTTCCAGATTTCTTCGTGCGTCGTGCCGAAGAATCGCTTCAGGGTCCGTGGCCCTTCCGGATTGAACTTCCACAAGCGGAGAGGCCGGCGTTGGCAGGGAAGGGACCGGCGGATGAGCATCACCTATATCACATCTGTGAGGCTGGTGTCCTTCTGTATGATATTTTTGATGCGCTTCTTCAGCATCAGCACCTCGTCGGATGATCCCCAATCCAGACCCTTGTTGGTCCATTACTCTAGCCGAAGGTGGGTCCGGATCTAAACGCATGGACGGGCGCCCACTTGATGCCGTGGGGTTCAGTGATGTAAAACCACTCCTGCTGCAATATCTTGACGGTGTCCACGAAGGCCCCTTTGAGCCAGATAACATTGGGAAGCTTTCTCAACATGGCACCGCCATAATCTGCATGTTGCCCGTCAATCAACTTCGGCTTCACATTGAAAATCTCGAGCCACAGGCCGAAGTGTGGAGGGATGCGGAGGAATGCCTCACACACGACGATAAACGCTGAGATGTGGAGGAAGGAGTTTGGGGCCAGATCATGAAAATCTAGCCCATAATAGAACATGAGACATCGGACAAAGGGGTGTAGGGTAAACCCTAGTCCACGGAGGAAGTGATGGATGAATACAACCATCTCGCCGGCCTCTGGAGTGGGGATAACCCGCTCTTTGGCAGGGAGTCTGTGTTTGATCTCCGTTGTCAAATAGCTCGCCTCCTGAAGCTCCTTAATGTCCTTGTCTATCACGGCGGAGGCAATCTACTTGCCCTCTGAGCCCGATCCGGACATGGCTGGGGCGGTTCGTGGTGACGGGAAAGTTTGGAACTTGGGCGCTGAAGCCTGAGGGCAGATGGGCTAGGGAGGAAGAAGGTGTGGGGTAAAAAGATGGATCCTTATCTTCTTATAAAAGGCAGCAAATATCAAGCGTCCCCCCATGAACCTTAAAACTCACCTATTCCCAAGGGGTCGTGTGAACGGCACGGTTGTATTACCCAAAGCCGTATTGATGAGGATCCTGGGATAAGGGGACACGATCTCTGCTTTGACAAGACGTGTCAATAAAGACCGCGCCTCGAAATGCGAAGCAGGAGGCTGAAAAATGGTTCGAAATAATAATAAGGCTGGAACACAATGCCTCACCGAAAAAGCTGTCAGAAGACATAACCTATTTTTGTTTAAGTATTTTTCCCTTGTGGTTCAGGGTTGTAACTATTATACAGAGCCGGATATAGTTCTTTTGATCAACTATTTTGAAGTGTTCGGAGGAGGAACCGCCATGCAATGCCGAAGACGTTGGACACATCATCATTTAAACCTGGTTCAGGGGCTACAGAGGGAGTCCTGGATTAGGGGGCTCCACGGGCGTCCAGGCTATGTGACGTGGGCCGGACTAGTGGGCCGTGAAGATACAAGATAGAAGGCTTTCCCCCGTGTCCGGATGGGACTCTCCTTTGCATGGATGGCAATCTTGGTTTCCGAATATGAAGATTCCTTCCTCTGTAAACCGACTCTGTACAACCCTAGGCCCCTTCGGTGTCTATATAAACCGAAGGGTTTAGTCCGTAGAGGCAATAACAATCATACAGGCTAGACATCTAGGGTTTAGCAATTACGATCTTGAGGTAGATCTACTCTTGTAACCCCTATACTCGTCAAAGTCAATCAAGCAGGAAGTAGGGTATTACCTCCATTAAAGGCCCAAACCTGGGTAAACATCGTGTCCCCTGCCTCATGTTACCTTCGATCCTCAGACGCATAGTTCGGGACCCCCTAGCCGAGATCGGCCAGTTTTGACACCGATGAGAAGCGCATGAATCTTCGTATTCCATTCACCTCGGAAGTACTAAAATGTACGAAGACCTTCGGCAGATATTTTAGTGGGATAGAATGAAGAAGGACATCGCCTATTTTGTAGCTTGCTGCGATGTATGCAACAAAGTGAAGGCAGAACACCAGAAACCAGCCGGACTTGTCCAACCTCTGCCCGTTCCGCAATCGAAGTGGGATGATGTCTACATGGATTTTATCACAGAACTACCAAGGACTCACCGAGGCAATGATGTAGTATGGGTCGTGGTGGACACAGTGACCAAAGTAGCCCACTTCATTCCCATCCGAACGACCTACCGAGCCGATCAGCTCGCACAGTTGTATGTGTCCAGAATAGTCAGTGTGCATGGAGTGCCTTGAACTATCACTTCCGACAAAGGGTCACTTTTTACCTCGGCTTTATGGTCACGTCTCCATCAAGCTTTGGGGACCATACTAAAATACAACACGACTTATCATCCCCAGACAGACGGGCAAACTGAGTGAGTAAATCTAATACTTGACGATATGCTTCGACCATGTGTTGTGGCCCAAGGACCCAAACGGGAAGATTGTCTGCCATATGCCAAGTTCTCTTACAACAATAGCTTCTAGAACAGCCTGAAGATGTCACCCGATGAAGCTTTGTATGGTCATAAGTGCCGCACTCCACTAAACTGGTCTCAAACCAGAGATAGCCGCATTTTCGGAACTGATTTCATGATGGAAGCTGGAAAGCAAGTCAAGGAGATCCGAGATAGATTGCAGTTGGCTAAGTTCCGACAGAAGAGTTATTATGATGCAAAGCACCGTCAGATAAGTTTTAAACCCGGGGAACATGTATACCTTCGAGCCACACCAATGAAGGGAGTTAAGAGGTTTCAGACTCGCAGAAAATTGGCACCCAAATATATTGGTCCGTTCCCCGTCATTTCCAGAGTTGGAATTGCCCCCGGAATTGTCAGAAGTGCACAATGTGTTCCATGTCTCACAGCTACAAAGGTGCATCTCGCCACCGGAGAAAAGGAGTGATATGGTAGAGATAAAACTTGCTAAGGATTTAACATATGAGGAGAAACCGTTCCGAATCATGGATGAAATGGAAAGGGTCACTCGCAATGAAGCGATAAAGTTTTATCAGGTTCAGTGGGAGCACCACACCGAGGAAGAAGCAACTTGGGAAAGAGAAGAATTTTTAAAGGCAGCCTATCCAGAATTGTTTTCCCTAGCAACCAAATCTCGAGGACGAGATTCATCCTATGTGGGGGCGGTTTGTGACAGCCTGGTTTTTTCCCTCTTTTCTTTTTCTAATTTTCTTGCCATTTGATTTGAATTTGAGTTTTGAATCAACTCACTTGGACTTGATCACTTGGGCATGCCTTTGATTTTCACCCAAGTGACCCATCTCTCTCCCAAACCTATCATTTCCTCTCTGAAATATCCCAAAATGGCCCTAAGAATATTTTTAATAAATGAAAACTACTCATTTTCACTTCAAAACCACACTCAGCAACATGTGCTCCAAAGCAACCTTCATTTTTCTTGCCCACCAAAATCTAAGAAAGTTCTCACATATTCTTTGAACCTTGGCACACCTCCCTGAGCAAACATATTGCATAGGTTTTTGGAATATTTATGCTACAGAAAATCATTTCTGTTCTGGTCAGAAAATGTAGTTTCTACAGGAAGTGCATTTTTCCTTCATCCAATGGATCTGAAATATTTAGGGCTTCATTACCCTCCTAAGAAACTACTAACCACCAAAAATCAGCCCTAAAATCTTTCTAGTTTTCTCTTAGTTAACCTCACAAGTTTCTGACCAAAAACTTGGTAGGAAGAAACCAACTCACAAAGAGCTCTTGTGACCAACTCAAACCCATGGAGCGGCTCAAACCATCAAGGACTACACGCCAGACATGAATTTATGGAAATCCGTGGCTCTATGTCAAAGTTCACGCGGTGACCACGCGTGTGCACCATGCCAGCCTGCGTGTCGACGCGCTCTGGATGCCGCCGACGGCTTTCTTGCGCGCGTGCTCGCTTCCCACCTCGCCGCGCCTTTCCAAACCTCGCCTCAATCGCCGTCCCAATGCCCTTAACTCCTCCTGGCACTCGCTGACACCGGAGCTCGCCACAGTGAGCACGGGCACAACGCGGCCAAGCCAATAGTGCGTCTGTGCCCACTGTGCTCGTCGCTACACGAGCCATGTGCTCGTCTCCGCTCGCCTACAGTGGCCGCGTGATCCACGGCGTCCTCTCCCCCTCTCACTGATGCCAATCATCGCCGGGCGCTGCTTCCAAAGAACTCCGATGGAGCCCCGAGTGCCTCTCCTCCCTCACCTATAAATACGGCCCTCCCCAGCCTCTCTTAGCATCGCCACACACTCATACATCCACCACAACGCCGTGGATAGCCGCAGCCTGGCCGGGCAGGCATCAGGCCGCCGTCCTCGAGTTCGAGCTCGCCGGCAATCCCCTCTGTTCGCCTCCACCCATCCAGCCCCTCTCGAGCTCGTGCAACTTCTCCGGCGCCTCCGCGGTGCTTCACTTGTGTCCATTGACCCGGTTGGAGCCCCTGGAATCGCCTCCCTCCGCCATATTCTTCAACTCCGGAGAGACCCGACCGCAGCCGCCGCTTGGGAGCTTGATTCCGAGCTACTCCGGCCATCTCTCGTCGAGCCTTGGGTTCAGTCAAGTGCGCCTTGACCCCCTTTCTCTTTCTATCCCACTAGAATCAGCCAAGGACCCCTCCTTGCCGGCGTGAGATCCGGTGAAGCGCCGCCACCCCTGTGTTTCCTTCTCTCTCTCTCCACACCCGACAGTGGGCGCCCTCTGTTAGCCTCACGGCCATGCCCGAAGCGATATAAGTGAAGGCGCCCCGCTGAAATACATCTTCGACGTCACCCCCCTGGAATTTCTGTTTATATAAACTCAATTCAAATTTTGACCAGAAACTTTGACCAGCCATAACTTTTAAACCATAAGTTCAAATGAATTGATTATTTGTGCATTGTTTTTATTTTGAAAAGTTCTAGCAGCACACCAAAAGGTAGATTTTTCTCTGCTGTCAAGAATTTCTGGTGATTTTCAGAGTGATTCTTGATATTTTCTTTCTCTGTTTTTAAATATTTTCAGAAGGAGAAGCTTGTCTTGAGGATCACTAGGAGGAGTGTGAACCTGTTCTGCATTAAGGCAAGCCACACCAACATTTACATGGTGTCATTTCAATATTTGTGATTTTCCCAACTTGAATATGAGTTATTTCATGCATTTAAATTATTTAAATGAATATTGATTTTGCTAGTTACTTTTTTTGCTTGTAATGCTTAGCTTCCAGTAGTCCGAGAATAACTAAGTTAGTACGAGTCAGTAGAAGTATTTTTTATTATGTGATAATGACATGGTAATGATATGACTTGCTTTGGTATCATTTTCTTAAGCAAGAAATTGATTTTAATATGGTAGTATCATAACTAAACTTGATCAAGAATAATAACCAGTGGAGTAGAATAAGTATGGTTTGATGATGACTTGTGCTAGTAGAATACTTGATGATGTTGATCCATTTACTCCTAGTATTATGTGATGCATGTCGTATGGTTGCATATTCATGGCATATCATGATAGCTGTTATTTTTATTTCAAGTTAAACCTGATAACAATTCAACTTGAACATACCGTTGCTCGAGTTATAGTGCCACTGAATCGAGTTTTCCCAGTGCAACCACGTTTGCCTTTATGGGAAGTCCTTTATTCGGTCCGTTGTCATGCTTCTGGTCGGTACCTCCAACGAGGGAAGGTTATGGGCGTGCCGTTCCCTGGCCCGATAAGTAGACATAACCTTGTGTTCCCGTTTGTTGTTATGGTAACTTGTCCCCGTTTGGGACCATTTATGTTTTGCCACGATGGTGACCGTTGATGCCTTTGGTAGGCACGGGGCCACCCAGGACTTAGCCCACTGGGGAGTGAGTCGAAGTGGCCGGGAGAGTGTCATGGCAATGGGAGGGTTTCGTCGGAATGTCGTTGGTCCACCCGAATGGGAGTGCGAGGCCATGGATTCCATGGTCTGGGTACTGTGCGCTACCTCTGCAGAGTGTTATTTAATCTATAGATTGTCGCGTCCTCGGGTATGGACACAACTTGTGAGTAGGTCACATCATGGATCAACATTTATAAGTAATCATGCACACTAATTATAATTACTTAGCACTGTTTGAGAGATGTTGGATGAGAAATTATGATGATTATGGAAACCGAAGTGTTGGTTTTGTTTGGGATCTAAGTAAGATCACCGTTTGGTTACAGGGTAACCCGTTCGGTAAGGAAGTCCGAGGAACTTGGTGCACGAGTTATTTTCATTGCATCAGTAGTATGCTTTTGCATTGCATTTAATTTGATTAAATATGATGATATCGTTTGCTATTATGTTTATGCTTGTTGTGAGCTTGCAAGTACATTCCATGTACTGACCTGGCGTGTCATGCCAGATTTCAGGAAAGTCTGACTGGATCAAAGTGTTGCCCGTGTCTAGATCGTGTCCACATGGGTGTCCATGTTCTATGGAGTGCTGCTTCATCGTCGTTCCGCTGCTGCGTAGTTGTCGTGATCGAGGCCCATTTATGTTCACTAAATAATGTACATATTGTTCAGCCGCACCGTGTGTGCCACTTGGCCTTGCTACTTGATATAACATCAAACTATGTTCCGCTAGTATCAATAAAGTGATTGTTTCCTTTACCAAGATGTTGTGTATTGCCAGAAGACTTGATCTCTGGGCTGGCAATGCAAGGTAAACCGGTTTCTCTGAGCCGGGCTGTCACACCTGCCATGTCACTCGGCCGCAAACATTGAGATACCTTGTTTTAAAATTCTAGTAAATCTAAAACTCGTCCGAAATTCGTGAAACTTGGCATGCTATCATGGAGCGGCATCAACATGTCGTGGTAAATATATTGTCCCATTTGGGGCAGGTTTGGGTATAAGCTTCTCACAAACCAGATCTTCTCGCAACAAGCCTGATGGTTTCGGTAGGGAACGTTTCACCTTTCTGGAGGAAATTATATCCGTTGCCTCTTCTTGATTTCAATTTTTCCTCACAAACATAGAACAACAGGAGTGTTGTGTTAAATTGCGGAATTTTCTGGGGTTCATTTGGACATTTTTATACATTAATTGAGTTTTCAATGCATTTATGTGCATAATTCAAATCTAAACTACAGGCATGCTCTAATGCATACAAATTGGTTGAAAATTCAAATATGTGTACTTGGTTGCATGCTTAGGTCTCATGCAAGAAATGGGATTGAATGTCAAACACCTTGCCACCGTCACTTAGCCACAAACATTGAGATACCTGGTTTTTAAATTCTAGTAAATCCAAAACTCGTCTAAAATTCATGAAACTTGGCATGATATCATGGAGCGGCATCAGCATGCAGTGGTAAGTTAATGGTCCCATTTGGTGTAGGTTTGGGTATAAGCTTCTCACAACAAGCCTAATGGTTTCGGTAGGGAACGTGCCGCCTTTGGGGACGAAACGATATCCATTGTGTCTTATTGTTTTCAAAAAATTCTAGTGTCTTTCTAGTGTCAACTTAGAACAACAGGAGTGTTGTGTTAAATTTTGGAATTTTTTGGGGTTCGTTTGGAGATTTTTATACATTGCTTGGGTTTTCTTGGCATTTTATGTGCATAATTCAAATTTGAACTACGTGCACATGCTCCAGTGCATATTAATTGGTTGAAAAATCAAATCTGTGTCCTTGGGTGCATGCTTAGGTCCCATGCAAGAAATGGGAATGAATTTCAAACACCAGGGCACTGTTGAGTTTCAGTAAAACGTTGAGATACTTTGTTTTTAAATTCTAGTAAATCCAAAACTCGTCTATAATTCATGAAACTTGGCATGCTATCATGGAATGGCACCCGACATGCCGTGGTATTTTTCGTGTCCATTTTGAGAGAAGACGCACTCGAATAACAACCAACAAAGGCATTTTTAAACAAATAGCTGCCACTGTAACATCTCAAACATTTTGTATAATTTAAATCGTGGGCGCTGTGTTAACCATTCGCGTGACGCCACGCCTCTCTCTTTTAATGGCTAGGAGGTGCCGTGCGGAAAGGTGCTTGACTAAACGGGAGGTGTGCGAGTTGTACTCCAATGCACATGCTCATCAGGAAGCGTGCGAGCTGTACTCCGCGCAGGCTCACCGGGAAGCGAGCCCTTTGACTTCCATGGCCGCCCGCCTTGCTCACATCCTCTCCATTAATGGCGCCCAATCCGTAGTTTAATACGGTTTTTAAATATAATACACTAATCGCAAATGTTTTAGTTAGAACTCCCGTATGCAAACCGACAGCTTCCCCAAGAAGCCAAGGGAAAATGTGCCAAGCAGGATATGTGCTGCTCTTGATCGCAAACGTTTTAGATAGAATGTATGCAAAGTGAGAGCTATGGTCTTCCCCCCTTAAGGGAAGGGAAAATTCACAGCGCGGGATTTCTGCATCTCTTCAACGCAAATGGTTCATATTGAATACGGTATGCAAAGCCAAACTTTGCGCGCTAAGCTAAGAGAAAATGTACCGGGAAGGATTTGTACATCCCTTCAACACAGACGGTTGTTTTGGATGACCCGTGTGCAACCACGTACAAACAATTTGGTAAGATTTGCATCTGTCATATTGGGTATGTTGCCATTTGTCAAACTGGAAAGATTGACATTTGTTGATCTAGTAACATTGCCATTTGTCAATCCTTGTAACACTGCGTCGTTCTTAATTTATACAAAGAGTTCAACAGGACAGCTGAACCGACCAAACTTTTCCGCAATTCTTGCCAACCACTTACTGTATACTAGCTAAGTTTTAGTACGTTGCACAGTTGCACCACATCTATAGTCAGATTAACTGAACAAAATAGCCCCTAAATACTACTACTACGCGGGGGCTTTGTACTACTTCCGGCAGCCTCTCCTCTGCCGAGCGGGCTCAGTAAGAGGAAGAGGAGGAGGAGCCTACCGACGACCTGGACAACTGCAATATGGTGCCTGCTGCTGCTGCACTTTCAATGACGCTCACCAGCTCAAACGCCCTCTGCCACTCAAGACGACCCCTCTCGAAGCGGCCGAACAGCTCATAGATCTCCTGTTTCCTCACCTCTACGTCGGCGTGTGCTGTGGCCACGGCTGCGGTAAGGCTCTTTGCGTGCTCGACGAGGCGCTCCTCCTCCTCCCGAAGGAACTCGATGTGGTGCTCAAGGTCGCTGACGCACGTGCGGGCCTCCACCTCCGCCTCCCTCCTTCGGGCGGCGGTGGCAGAGCGGGTGATGATCCCGGCGGTCGACGGTGGGCTGGAGGCCACGGGGGACGACGAACGGGTGGCGGCCAACCACCACCTCCCGCCTTCGGGCTGCGGTGGCGGAGCGGGTGATGGCCACGGTGGCTGGCAGTGGGGTGGCGGCCACGACTGCCACCTCCCGCCTTCGGGACGCGGGGGCAGAGCCGGCGATGGCCCTGGCTTTTGATAGTGGTGTGGCGGCCACGGTGGCCGGCACTGGGGTGGCAGCCACGATGGCCACCTCCCACCTTCAGGCCGCGGCGGCGGAGCAGGTGATGGCAATGGTTTCAACGGTGGTGTGGCGGCAACTGGGACCGGCAACAGCTGCCGACGGGTAGCGGCGGCGGAGCGTGTGGTGGGTGTTCCGCGCACACCCAACACGGATGCCATGCGCACTACACTACGCCCGGGACTGCGCCGCCGCCATGGTGTAGCGTCCGAGCTGGATATTTCCTCTGATGACAGCGGAGTAGCTGAGCGGCGACGATGGACCGGTGCCATTGGCGATTATGGGAGAAGAGGACGAGATAAGCTACAGGGAGGGAGGGGAAAATGCGACGCAAGACTCGTCGGCCATCAGGGTTTATGTAGTAGGCTGGTAAGCACTGGGATTTTGGAGATTTAACCGAGTCGGGTGGGAAGCTTGCGCGGTTGCGCAGGAACAGGCTCACCATCGTTTGGCCAAAAGAACGCCCCCGCGCGCTGCTCAAGCTTGTGCTCGAAGCCGTTTGCGGCAGCGGGGTGACAAGACGTGCGAGAGGAGGATGAAAGGACACGTACACATACGGTTAATAAAAAAGTTTGAGATTTAATTTCCTACTATACCCACATCCTGGTTTATAACTAGGATTTAACTAATAAAATACGACTGCATGTCGCCAAAGATTATATCGTTGGATTCGTATTTGAACATAGTTTCCAGTTATATAATTTTTGTAACATGCATTAACATTTTGTTGGTTAAATTTAAGTTTATATACCAGCAAGCATTTGCCCACAACACACACGGCTTATCCCATCACAAACAGGTCGGATGGATCAACTATATGCCACATATCGCACACGCACCTCTAATCCGATTCGTGCTTGATGTCTCCAACATCGCTCACACATTTCGTCTTATTTGCCATGTATCAGTGTGCTGGCCTCTGCTCACGTCCCTCGGCAAGCTCTACTTGCTCTTAGGCACCGCAGCGCGCTCGGCTCGCGCCCGTCGGCGAGCTCTGATCCCGTACGTCGACGCGCTCGGCTTGTGGACAACTTTTCCTTGCGTGTTCCACGGCTATATGCATATATATAGTTGCTCACCGTTGAGGCGACCACGGAGCGCTCTGCTCATGTCCCTCCGTGCGTGCTCTGCCAGCGGTTGGCCTGCGCATGATCACGTCGGGGGCCCCATATGCATGCGGTTGCGTCGCGTGTGTTGCCACGCGATGCAGTTTCGTGTGCCACGATGGAGTTACCTACTGTAAATTAGAACTGCCATCAGGGCGTGCCAATATTGCAGGCCGTTCAGCTTCCCCTTTAATTCCCGTGGCCATTATAACCTTAGTCTCTTGAACCTTTCGATCGTGCCCCACAACACAACAAGCACACCCACGACGACACATAGAGAGGGGATGTGTAGCGGCACTTTAATGGAGTTCGCCAAGCATAAAGTGGAGACCGACGCGAGGGAGACGGATCTCTTGGTGGTGTACACCATCGATCTGGCCGTGGTGGACGACTACATCAACACCGTTGAGCAGTTGCTTGCTCGAGACAACTACAAGGTGGTCGGTATCGACCTCCAGTACACCGCCGGTCATCCCAACGTAGATTAGAAGGTTGTTGTCGCCCAGTTGTGTGTGCACCATCATGTCCTCATCTACCACTACTGCATGTCCACAAAGCCTTCCGACCGTTTTGCCAGGTTTGTCAACAGCACCGACTACAAGTTCGTTATGGTGGAAACCACGGACGATGTAAAAGTGCTCAGGGTTACGGGCTTGGCCTGCGAGAACCTTCTCGAAATCCGTGAGCACTACAAGGTCTGGAGCAGCACGAAGAAGGACTCCCTGGTTGAACTCACCTCGGCCATCATCGACCCATACTATGAACAGATGAAGCAAGATGCCGACAGAACACGTCCCGTATCCGGGCATGGGGCCTGGATGCGGCAACTGGATGAACCTCAACTCAGGTTCGCGCCAAGAGCGTGTACACATGCTATGAGATGCACAGGCGGATCGTTGACATGAGGAAGTGCCTTGTTAGGGAGATCGACGAGGCCGGATCGAGCCACAAGCAGAGCAAGCGTCACAAGAAGTCGATGATGATCAGATGATCGTTTATCCTAGTTAATCATGCTTGTAATATATAGTTTACTTTGGTATGTGGAAATTTCATGTGTGTAGTAGCCACCTATGTAATTATGCATGTAATAGTTTACTTTGGTGTGTGCAAATGCCATGGCTGTAGTAGCCACCTATGTAATTGGATGTTTAATTTGGTTATGCAACCATGACCTTATAATTGAGTGTGTCTATATATATATATATATATATATATATATATATATATATATATATATATATATATATATGTTGTTGTTCGGTATGCAATCCCATTGCACAACACACACGTCTTATTAGCAGCAATCATCTGTGTTATTATCGGTCTTCTGACACATTTCTGATTATAGACCTGTTTGCCGCGTATCACACACATCTTGTTATATTGAACCGTTTCTGTTCTCTTGTCTCAACGCAAACAGTTCATCCGAGTGAACCGCATGCCGTCTGTCGCACACACCTTGATCTGGCTGACTGTTTCTTTTGTGTTGCCTAATACAAACAGTTCATCCGAGTGAACCGTATGATGTATATCACACACACCATCATCTGGCTGCCCATTTCTTTTGTTCCTCCTCATCGCAAACACTTAATTGAACTGAACCGTATGCCCTGCATCGCACACGCAACTAAAATCTGATGCGCTATCATCGCCAATGTCTTGCACCTTTTTTGAAAAAAATTACACCATCGTTTGCGGTTATTACATCGCACACAGTTTCGTCAAAGGGTCTCTGGCCGTAGTGTCGCGTTAGCAGCATCCTGCAGTAGTGGGAAAACATCCGAGAATGTTTTCCTGAAGTTTGGCATTTTTGGATAGATGAAACGGAGGGAACGGTTGCTTGTTCGCTATGCTAGGGATGTGTGGCAGATGAATAGAGAGCTTATCCAGATTCGTCTCGTCTTTCTGAGAAACTTACATGTATAAAACTTTTTCATCCGAGGTACGATTTAATTTCTATGATTTATCGAAGTTTAAATTGATTTTCTGGAATTAAAAGTTTTAATCTAAAACAAAGAAATACTGCATCAGCATGACATGAGGGTGACATCAACAGTCAACCAAGCCAGTCCAGGTCAAACCCGACGGCTGGGTCCCACAAGTCATACACAGGGGGCAAATAGAGGGTTAAACTTAATTAATTAGGTTAATTAGCATGTGGGCCCCATCTGTCAGTGACTAATCTAATTAGCAGATTACTTGAAAAGTTAATTAGTTTAATTAAGTGTGGAGGGCCCACATGTCGGCGACTGGGGGTTGCCCAGTTAGCACCGTTGACCAAAGTCAACCTGGTCAAGGGGGCGGCGGGGGCCACCGGTCAGCGACCCAGCAGGTGGCCTTGGGGCGGCCACGTAGGCGGGCCACTGCCGGAGTGGCTCTGGCGACCAAAGCAACGGCGGCGCCCCGCCGGAGTTAGCCTGATCCGTGCTAGAGGGGGCCTCCGGACCTACGGATGCGGCCCGGCGTCGCGCACACGATGGTGACGATGGCCGGTGTCGGGGACGACCGGAGCATCGCCGGTGGCGAGCGGAGGCGGTAGCGCCGTTCCGGTGGTTGTCGAGCTGGGGCTACGAATGTCGCCTTCAGGCACTGCTGGGCTCGTTCGGAAGCTGGGGCTATGCCGTGTCTAATGGCACAAGGGACAGCGTTAGGGACAGCGTGTAGAGGGCACGGAGGCGACGGCAAGCGGCGGCGACGCTCGGGTATGCTACGGGGACTGCAACACGTGGCCCTAGCGGCTAAATGGAGGACTTCGGCCGCACCATAGAGGTTCCCCGAGCACACTGACGTGCTCGGACGGCCACGAGAACGACGGTGTTGACAGCAGCGAGCTGCGCGGCGGAGCGGAGCTTGGCCCATGGCGGCCAGCAGGGCTTCCGGCGAGGCAGCAGGGGGGTCGTGAGGGGAACAGGGCGATGCTCACTGCGGGTCGGCAGTGGAAGGTAGTGGGCTCTGGGAGGGTCGACGGTGATGGAATCTGCAGCGGAGCGTGTCGGAGCTGAGGATGAAGAAAAGATGAGGTGGGCTCTCTGGTGTCTCAGCAGAGTTGAAGGTGATTGCGTGCTTGGACCACCTGAGCGGACGCGACGCCTTGAGGTTGGGGTGGGCCGCGTTCAGCTCGCGAGCGAACAACTTGAAGATGCGATGGGAGGCAGGGGCCTGAGCGCCGCCTAGGATGCAAGCAATTGCACGAGGCTCTTGGAAGCCCCCGGCTCCTTGGCTGTGGCGGCAGCGGAGGAAGGCCAGCATTGCCCTGAGGACGGTCCTCACAGGGCTGGCCCTGCCGGCAGTCCTCACGAGGTTGATTGTGCCAGTCCTAGCGGGGGTCTCGGTTGTCCCAGCGTCCCCCACATGGGCCTCCTCCGCGGACATAGCCGCGGTCGTTGCGCTCGGGGTGGCGACCAAGGCGCCCGTCCCGGGTAGCCCCGAGCTCTTGGCACTCGTTGGTGTTGTGGTTGTGCACATTGTGGAAGACGCAGAACGGGCGGCTGCCCTTGGAGGACTCCAGGTGGTCGCAGATGCGCTTCATCTCAGGTTTGGCCGCGAGCACAACTGGGCCCTTGAGCTTCACATCCTTGGCCTTGGCCTTCTTATCTTCTGGATCGGCCTCCGAGAGCTCAAGGATGGAGAGGCGACCTTCCTCAGTTCTCACGCTTCTCGTTGCCATGTTGAACATCTGCAGAGCCATGCTCAGGTCCTCGTGTATGGCGAGTTCTTCCTTCATCTTGACATCTCGGACGCCATCAGTGAACGCCGAAATGATGGCCTCGTCCAACATCTTGGGAATCTTGAGGCGAATATTGGTGAAGCACTGGAGGTATTTGTGCAAGGTCTCCCCTGGCTACTACTTGATGCGCCGCAGGTCACCCACCACAGGGGCGCGGTCGCGAGTGCCCTGGAAGTTGGCAATGAAGCGCTCTCGCATTTGATCCTAGGAGGAGATCGATCCCGCGGGGAGGTTCAGGAGCCACGAGCATGCACCATCCTTGAGGGCCATGGGCAACCAGTTCGCCATGACCATCTCGTCTCCGTTGGCCGCCTAGATGCTCAGCTCATATAGCTGGAGGAACTCGGCAGGGTCGGGGGTGCCATCATAGCGTGGCGGCAGGTCTGGCTTGAACATCCCAGGCCAAACGACACGACACAGCTCCAGGGTGAACGCATGGCAGCCCGCAGTGCTCACAGGAGCCCGCCATAGAGGGGGAGCCTGGTCTTGGCGCTCACGCACCGCCACCTGGGGCAGCTCACGGACTTGAAGTGGTGGTGCTGGGAGCGCATGCGCCTGTCCTTGGGGCTGCTGCACCACTTAGCAGCTTTCTTTGTCGCATGCCGGTGCCCTGCACGGCGGGTCGCGCTGAGGGGCCTCACATCTTGGCTCGAGGACGGCATCTTGCCTAGCAGGTGGAGGAGGCGCACCGTGGGCCACATCGCCCACAAGAGGCGGCAGAGGAGGCTGCGAGTGAGACGCTGCAAGGGCCTCTCCAGCGGCGCTCCCAAGCTCGGTGATGCGGTCCAGCCAGTCTTGTAGAGGTCATCGATTGGGCGATAGCGCAGAAGCTCGAGCGCCATGAGCAGCACAGACTGCGTGCTCGCTGGCCCGCGGCGAGCATGGGAAGACGAAGCAGCCACCAGAGTCAGTGATGGACTGGCGGTGTGTCTATCACGCCACATAGAAGGCTACAGCGACGAAGCCAGCTGCTCATGACCGCGGGGCGGGTGGCGGCGTTTGCCGCAGGCGATGGGGAACGACGGGGGGCGCGGTCGCCAGCAGGTGCTGTCTGGGCGACGCGGGCGGCGACGGCAGCCCGGCGCTCAGCACGAACTCGATGAGTGTCGGCCATGACGATGGCGGAACGGTGACGAATCGACCGGTGGGAGAGAGGCTCCGACGCACCCCTACCTCGCGCGCCAAATGTCGGATTCAGGGCTCTGCAGACCCAACAAAGGTTTGAACTCTGGGGTGCGTGCGAGGAACTCAATCTCCCCAGCCTACTAACTTGTCGGTCTCACAGCCTAGCTCGATGAACGGGAAGGGAAAGAGACACTGCAGTTTACCCAGGTTCAGGCCACCTTGCGGTGTAAGACACTACTCCTACTTTATGGTGGATTGGCCTCACGGTGGGTTGAAGATGAACTGGTACATAGGAAGAACAACCTCTGGAGGTCTGTTCTTGTGTTGGTGTGAGCTGGTGAGGGTTCGGATGGTCCGATCCCCTTCGATGGTGGTGGCTAAGCTATATTTATAGTGGTCTTGGTCCTCTTACCCCAAAATGAAGGCGGAAAGGGGTCCCACAACAGCCAAGTTTGAAGGGAGACAAATAGTACATCTTATCCTGACGAAAGGTGGTCTTCGCCCGCAAAGCTTCTGGTCATGACGTCGTGGTGGGCTTGCCGATGACCTCCGTCCTGCCGTCCGGGCGGTCTTGGTCTTGTAGAATGAAAATGGAAACCTTTGGTTGATTCCTCGGGACGCCGCGCCTGCACTTGCCTCCTTAGCGCCAAAGAGGAAACCTACTGTACTGCGCCCGCTGGCGCCCACCTGGACTTGGTGGTCATGGCTTGCGTCACCTTAACCTCACGAGGTGAGTGCGTGCATACGAATCTCCGCTCCCCAGGAGCCATCCTAGGGAGCCCGCTCCCTCTGGTGGTCTCGGCGCCGCCCCCCTCGCAAGGCTTGGCCCCCACGAGGGTCTTGCTTTGTTGATGCCGAAGATGGGCCTGTAACACGCCAGAAATTTTGACCTTGTTTTATTAATTAAAATTTTGCCAAGAAATTAAAAAATTTCTGGATTTCTCCTTTGATTTCAGAACCCCTCTTCTCTTTAATATTGTGGGTTTTTACCTCAAGTGGAAACTTTCCAAAAAGTATTATTGGACTTATATGCCCTCTTTATAAAAACAATTCTTTATCAGTGGATTTATGTGCATAATTGTTTTTCATGAGCTTTATTCATTTAAAATGATCTTTCATAAATTTGGAGCCCCTTTTGCACTGCAACCTTTTGATAAATGCATTTAAAATTTTCACCAAAATTTGGGGATGTCATGTGAGGTTTCCACATCACTTTTATGCAAAAATATCCTTTGGTCATTGGAGATTTTGAGCTATACATCAATTTTTCAAATCTGGTCCAGTAGGTATTTTTGCACTACAACCTATTTAAATATTCTTCTAAAAATTCTTCCAAGTGTTTGGAGATGTCAGTGGATGCTTATAATTCAACTTCATGCAAAAAACCCAGTGATGTTCTATGAAAGATTTGAGTGTATCAACCTCATTCTCATTCTGGTCCAGTTTGGTGATTTGTACTGCAACCCCATTTTTATTTTGCTCTAGTACCCATGAGCTTTTTCCTACTTATAGTCCTCCCTACCAAACACTTAAGTCCAGGAGATTGGACCCATTGGAGTATGTTTAGTGCATGCAATGATAGCCTTTAGTTTCTGCCCAAAACTGATTTTCTCAAAAACTTGCACTAACAAGTTCCTGTTTTTGCCAAACTAACCTTACCACCTTCTTGAGCTCCTAAAGAGACTAGGATCTGGAGAGTTTGGCCACCCCAAGAGTTGCCTAGATGCCCATGGCATTCTGTCGAACACCCTGTGTGCAGGAACAGTTTTGGCAGGTCTTCTAGTTTGCATTGTGGACTTGAGCCCCTGACCCATCCAGCATGTCCACTAACCTCCTAGCTATCCCTAACCCTGGCCTGTTGACTACCCGCATCACCCAAGCTCTCTAGAGCGCGCTGGCTTTTCGTCGAACACCTGGTGTGCGTGCTCTGGGCGCGGCCAGAGCGCGCGTTTTGCACGCGCATGCGCACGGGTCGCCGCGTCGCACACCTGGCCCTTGCTCGCCTGCAGAGCCGCGCCATGCACTCGTCCACTCGCCAGAAACCTCCAAGCCTCCCTAGCGCCCTACAGCGCCGCCGTCAGAGCTTCCTTGGTGGCACGCCGGCGTCGGCAGCGGGCTCTGCCGTGGACGGCGCCGCCCAAGCCAACCGCGCGCGCCAGCTGCCCCCTGGGAACAGCCCGAGCCTATCCACATGCTCGTCGGCACGCGCTCGTCGCCCCCACGACGCCCTGCAGCTACAGAACAGCGACTCGCCGTCGTTCTTACCCACCACCGCGGAGCCAGCCCCGTCGCGCCTATATAAGGAGGCCCCGAGCTCCTCCGAGCACTCAGGCAACCCCAGGACACCCCCATAGTACTCCCGCAGCCAGCAATCGATGGGGAAGGGCTTCCTTCCTAGTCTCCGGCCAGTTCGGCCGCCGCTGAGCTCCGGTGCCGTGCGTCGTAACCGGACCCTCCCCCGCCTATCCAGCGCCACCAAACGTCTCCCCACAGTCTTGCGGAGCTGCCTAGCGCCTCAGCCTCGACCAAGGACCACCATAGCCCGAAGCCCTCTTTGCTCCCGAACCACCGTCGCCACCTGCCCAACGACCACCGGGAGGACCGCCCAGGTCTGGCAGGTCCATTCCTGCCCTCAGGTGCCCTCGAAGAGCCGCCGTTCGTCGACGGCGATCGCCGAAGGCCCGCCACCGTTCGGGCAGAGAGAGAAGAGGGAGGGAAGACCAGTCAAACCTGACCAGTGGGCCCCCTGGACCCACTGTCAGTGACCCGCGCGCCCATCCACTCTTGTTAAGTGATGGCGCAAAATCCCGAGTACGTCTCCTCTGCTTCGAAAGCGTATTCTCCCCGAAGCGTTTTCTTTTTCTGGTTTTATTAAAAACAGAACTTTGACTGATCTTTGACTGGCTATATCTTTTAAAATAAAACTCCAAATGAGTTGATTCTTTTTCCTACCTCCCTCAAATTTCATCTAGTTTATTTTAAGATTTATTTCAAAAATATTTGGGACAACTTTTTGTACTGTATTTGAAATGTGTGTTATTTGAATATTTCTCAAAATAGGATTTTGGAGAAAAGGCAACCTTCAAAAAATGCACCCCCACATGCATACACTTGAAGGCAAGCATTCTGAACCCCGGCTTAATATTTTTGGATGTTTTTGATACGGTTACAACATCACCTTGACTTGGAGCATACGCTATTTTATGTGACGGTAAGATCAGACGCATGAGTGAAAAATGGAGTTTTCCTTGCTGTTATAAATGGATATGCTGGTGATAGTGATCGTCCTCGTAAGCTTCTCATGCATGCCGGAAGGAAGTCGGGAAAGTCGCGGTCTTGGGTAGACGCGAGCTTGTCCCTAGTGCCTCGTTGAGACGAGTATGTCCGGTATGGCATGGTGGAGCTTGATGAGTGTTAAGCTTATCTGTTATTGGAAATATTTTTGTTATGCTAATCACGCAGGGAACACTTGAACCTCCTGAGTCGGCCTTAGATCGAGTCTTGTCCAGTAACCCCCACACTTGCTTCATACTACCACTTGTCCCTGCCATAGGTAGGGTACGGTTCAGTAAGTTGTCAACCCCTTTCGAGCACACACCGTACAGAGAGGCCGTGATGAGGGTCCCATGGCCATGGATTAAAGCCAGTCATCCGGTCCGGGGGCATGGGTGTTTCGGTTGTAGCCGAAGGGGTAGCTCCCCTAGTTTGCGCGCGGTATAAATTTTGTGATCCCATGCTACGTTGAGGTTGTAGCCTCCCCACTTAGAGTTTCGCTTGATAGGTGTCGTGGGTGATTCCAGACACCGGTAAGTTAAGCTGGTGTGTGCAGGTCAGGCGTGTTTTCAATTAAAAGACCGTAGACGGAATTAGTCCCGATGGACTAAAGAAATCCGTTACCCGTGGGTAAAGAGTACACCCTCTGCAGAGATTATACCTCTATTCGAATAGCCGTGTCCATGGTTAAGGACTACAGTCTGGGATGGGTCAAGTGTCGGTCTTAGTGTCGGTCTTCGGAGGAAAAACTGTTAAACCAGAACTTGGATTATGACTTGTGACATGTGACGATTATGATTACTATTATTATGGACTAACCATTTGCATTATTTGAATTATTGAGTATCCCTGGGACGGTTCTACCTCCTGGATATTCACTGTGATTATCCTTTATAAGCCCTTTATGTGGTGTCGCTCAGACGCCCGACTGCGGCATGCTTGTTATTTAATTATCCTTTATAAGCCCTTTATGTGGTGTCGCATAGACGCCCGACTGTGGCATGCTTGTTATTTCTTTTATTTATAAGCCCTTTATGTGGTGTCGCATAGACGCCTGACTGTGGCATGCTTGTTATTTCTTTTATTTATAAGCCCTTTATGTGGTGTCGCATAGATGCCCGACTGTGGCATGCTTGTTATATCTTTTATCTATAAGCCCTTTACGTGGTGTCGCATAGACGCCCGACTGTGGCATGCGTGTTATTTCTATTATTTTTAAGCCCTTTATGTGGTGTCGCTCAGACGCCCGACTGAGGCATGATTTTTTTTTCTTTCCTTTCGAGGCGTCTCTTCAGACACTCGATCGATGCATTCTATGTCTACTCCCGTAATGAATTTTACATGAATAACTTGCATGCGTGCATCATGAATTTTGTTTATCTCGTGACTGACGTTATGGTCATGGAATATTTTCGGAGCATGATTACCCCTTGTTATATTATACCCGTGTTCTAAATGTTTGCGAGTACATTCAAATGTACGCACTGGCTTGTCCCTAGCTATTGTCTTGGCCAGATTTTTTGCGTGGAGAAGAGCGTTACGACGACAGACCCGGAACCCATGTAAAGGTGATAGCAGCCTCGCGAAGATAGGAGTTATCCTGGTCAGCTGTTCTTGTGGGAAATGGAGTCCCATAGACACAGATGAACCTCAAACCGCTTCCGCCATCAACCACTAGAAACCAAGTGTTGTACTCATAGGCCACAATGGTCTTGTACTACATATTTTGTACCTTGCTTGGAATTCTTGTATCAAGTTGGTGCCTCATTAGCTAACAGTAATCCTGGGGCTGGTCAGCACAAGGGCCATTTTGTGGAGAATTAATATCCCGAAAATCCGGTCCTGACAGGGCCGTACCAGACTGTTGATGAAGCCACGCCGTGGGCTGCAGGTAGGCAAGTCTGGGTACCCCGGTTCCCAGAACGCCGACATAGACCCACCACTCCTACTATCTGAGATAGATAAACAATAAACATATAAGTAGAGAGTAACGAGCTAAGGATAAACCGATAAGGTAGATAGATAGAGAATGTATGTCTCACACCATTCAAGTCGAGTCTCACAACACAGGGTCCACAAACTAAGAGAAAGCAGATAGAAACTCAAGTTCCACTCTCAACTTCGAAAAAGAAAAACACACCCCAAGAAACTCCCATGCAAATCCCGAGACCTAATAGAACTCTCTCCCCCTTTGGCATCAAGACACCAAAAAAATAAAAGAGCAATGCTAACGCCCGAGAGCTTAATAGATCTCATCTGATCCCTCGTTCTCATCAGAATCACGATCTTCGGACTCTTCATCTTCGTCCATAGCATCATGAATAGCAGCAGAGGCGGAGGTGGTAGGATGACCAGATGCCTCAGCCTCATCATCAGTCCAGGTGTTGTGCGTAGAGATCCACCGGTCCTCTGGAGTGATGCTTTTCTCAGATCCACTCTTTCATAGCCATATTGAGGTGCGTCATCATGGCAATCTGACGGCGCCGAGCAAGCTTCTCATTGACATGTGCCTCATACATCTTCTTCTGAATGTCTGTGTGAAGGCAGAAGGTCTTCTTAACTTTAGCCGTGAGTTTGGCCACCCAGGAGGGCTTGGCTCCCGGCTCCATCTCAAAGTCCTCATCATCGGAGGTGGCAAACACGTCCCCGGGGTCATTCGCAGGAAAGCGGGGCTCAGCATGCTTCTTCTTCTTGAGCTGCTTGACCTCATGCACGGTGAGGTGGGGAGCTCTCCAGGACGGCGAACAGCCCAAACTGAGTTCGGAACGCACATGACAAATGGTGCATAAATGGGAACCTTTCTGTAGATGACCATGTTGTACATCTCCTGCCAACGCCAGTTGGACACATCAAAAGTAGCACCAGACCCCACTTTGGTCTTCATAGCAACAAGCAAGTCAACAAGATACCCATAGATCTCATCCTGATTCCCAACCTTTGGCAGAAGCCCATTGCAAAACACGTGATGCATGATATCATAGACTTTCTTAAGATCCTTGGACTCACCAATGATGCCACATCCACTAATGTACAGAGGAGCAAGTTTCTCCTTAGGCATGGAATTGGGATGCTTGTGAGGACGAATACCCCCATTTCCTTCAAGACCAATATTCTCATAGCCAAGAGCATTGCAGAAGGCCCTCTAGGGCACATGAAAGAATTCATCACGGCACATGAAGGAGAGAGTGCGAGCATCATCTTCACCAAACTGAACGGTTGCATAAAACTGATAATAAGCTGAACATCAAAATCAAAGTGGACAGACATGAGTTTGACCAAATCAAACTCCTCACAAAGGGCCAATGCCTCTCCAAAGTACTCCATGTTGCTCCTCCAACAGTCAAGGTCAAAGGTGCATTGCTTGGTGAACCAATTCTTGTTATGCTCGAAAAGCTCATGAACAATCCTCGCTTGCATCTCATTCCAGAACTGAACATTAGTCCATCGAGGAGAAATAGGAACTGTGTATGGATTGCTTTTACGAAAGGCATCCCACTCCTTGGCTTTCCATTTGTGCTTAGGCATGACCACACGTTGCTTAGCAGAGGCATACTTGTCATGGCGGGTCGGCTTGGTGAGAATCACAACCTCCGCCTCCCCATCTAACTCACTAGGGCGCTTGCATCTTCGAGCTCGTTTCTTGTTCTTGGTACGAGGAGCAGAAGGAGAGCTAGAGCCACCTGCAAACACACACGGGAAGAACACAAGAGACCCAGCACAGATGAGAGGATTGCACACAAGAGCAAGACAATATATTGCTTGTGAATCAGAGAAAGTAAAATAGTGCTATGTGGTTCAAGAATCCTGGTTGTACCGGTTCTACAACTGCTGGAACCGCTCAAGTGGTTGTTCCGCCCATAGGGGCGGTAGAACCGCTGGAAGCGAGCAGTATCACCAAGTTGAGAACAACTACCTATGGGATTTTAATCAACCTAGCATTATTCTAAGTTCTAAGAAAACACAAACAATAGAAGGAGCATATATAAATCTCTTCCGCCCAATAGTTTGAACAATAAATGCAGGATATCAAGCAATGCCCTAAGAAGAAGGAATCAAGGAATGTAACCCTAGAAAGAAGAAGTGGGGCATTACCGGCATCCATGGGAAGAGATCGAGAGGGAGGGGGCCTCCACGGAGCCGATGCAAGGAGGGCCCATGGATCCGAGCACCGAAGAGCACTCCCGGGCATGGGGAATGATGACTGTCGGCTAGGGCAGGCGAGGGGAATGGGGGCGAGGGGAGGAAGAAGATACTCCTTCAGCCCCGACCCCTATATATATACCCATAGATGGCGAAGTAGTTGTACCGCTCCCTGGGACATACCAGCGGTTGCGGGCGGTACTTCCGTCGCCTGGGAGGCAGCGGTAGTACCGCCAGAAACCGAGCGGTAGTACTGGCCAGGAGCTCAACCTGGGGGCCAGCGGTGGAACCGCTCAGACAACCCTGGTGGAACCTCTGGGACGGCACAAACGAGTGTTCTAGCGGTTGAACCGCCAGGGACACCGGTTGTACCGCCCAGTCAACAGCACCCACACCATGATCAATTTGTGTGCAATTGGAATAGATGGTTATGAGATAGAGAAAGGCTTGGGATGGAAAAAGTCACTGGAATAGGGTTGGGTGACCTCCACGAGTGCAAGAAGCAACCACAGAAAACCACTACTTGGAGATCACAACACCTAGGACCTAAAAGATCTAGCAAGAGCGAATAAGATCCAAAGAAACCATCCCTTTTAAGGAGAAAAGGGGCGTTGGCCAAGACCACCTATGTTTCAGTGCAAAGGTATGGCACCGCGAAGATTTTAACCTTGGACCCATGACCAGAACTCATCTTTGAAGCACAAGTACCATAAAAATGGCTAATGTGAAAGACATGATCGATTTATGCATAATGGGGGGAGGGAGAGTTCATTGATAGAACAACACTCTCCCTATCTCCAAGCCTACATATAGAACAAGATATGATAATGAGTGTGGTGGGGAGTGCCTAGATTCAAGTCACATTGCTCAAATGAATGATATTTAGCTCATGCCTTAACTCGCGAAATCTTGCTTCATCTAGAGGCTTGGTGAAAATATCCGCTAGTTGCTCTTGAGTGTTGATGTAGATGATATCAATATCTCCCCGCTTGATGTGATCTCGAGTAAATTGATGACGAATCTCAATATGCTTCGTCTTGCTACATTACACCAGGTTGTGAGAGATCTTGATAGCACTTTCATTGTCACATAGAAGAGGCACTTTGTCACAAGTGATACCGTAATCCTTTAAAATTTGCCTCATCCATAGCAATTGTGCACAACAACTTGCGGCAGCTACATATTCAGCCTCTGTGGACGAGAGAGACACACAATTTTACTTCTTCAAAGACCAACTAACCAAAGAGCGACCAAGGAATTGGCACCCTCCGGAAGTTGACTTTCTATCCACACAATCTCCCGCCCAATCCGAATCCGAGTAACCAATGAGATCAAAGCTTGCTCCTTTGGGGTACCATAAGCCAATGTTTGGGGTATGAGCCAAATTGAAAGATTCGCTTGACTACCACATAGTGGCTTTCCTTAGGTGCGGCTTGAAACTGTGTACAAATTCCCACACTCAATATGATATCCATTCTAGATGCTAAAAGGTAAAGCAAAGATCCAATCATGGAACGATATACCTTTTGATCCATCGCTTTACCATTGGGATCACTGTCAAGCTTGCATTTGGTTGGCATGGGGAACTTGACCAGCTTGACATCATCTAGCTTGAATCTCTTGATCATCTCTTGGGTATACTTGGCTTGGTTGATGAATGTTCCATCTCATATTTTCTTGTCTTCAAACCCGAGAAAGAACTTGAACTCTCCCATCATAGACATCGCAACCTTCTCGTTCATTAGTGCGGCAAACTCATTATTGAAAGATTTGTTAGGAGAACCAAAGATAATATCATCAACATATAGTTGGCATATGAACAAATCCCCTTTAATCCTTTTAGTAAAAAGAGTGGGATCGATTTTATGAATTTCAAACCCATGATCTTGCAACAACTCGGTAAGGTGCTCATACCACGCACGCGGGGCTTGTTTAAGGCCATAGAGCGCCTGATTGAGTTTGTATACATGAGTGGGAAAGTTGGGATCCTCGAATCCCGGAGGTTGTTTGACATATACCAATTCATTCAAAGGACCATTAGTGTCACAACCCTAGTCAATGCATGCATTAGAGTGACTGCATCATGTTTACTTTTCCCAGAAAGTTGAAATGGGGATGACACAAACCCCAAACACCACCTAATCCAACTAGGGTTACTAATTTTTTTCAAAGAATCTGAAATGCCCTTCTAAAATGTTCATCATCTTTGCCTTGGTCTAGAACCTGTGTCAAAAGTGGTTCACATTTTTCTAGGACAACATTGGGTCATTGAATTAAATCATACCTTGTTTGCATTTGGGCATTTAAATTTTCTATGTTGTTTTAAATGTCCAAATATTCATGAACTGAAATGTTGGCTGTTGGAAATAATCCAAACAGTGGCCACAAGCAGTCTCATGATTCTTGAAAGTGCATAAGTATTTCTAATAAAGCCCTAAAGCTTATAGAATAATAGAAAACAGAAATAAAAGAGAGAGAGAGAGAGAGAGAGACTTACTGGCTTACCTGTGCAGCCCACCTGGCATCCCAAGTGGCCAGCCCAGCCCACTGGCCTCCTCCTGTCGTCTTCCTCCTTGCCAGGAGGACGGGCGCGTGCCCGACGCGCGCACACCGCCATGCGGCCACCTCCACCCTGACTGGCTATCCCCTCCTCCCCCTGGTTGTCTCTTGCGGCACCACGCAGCCCCCTGAACCCCCTCGACCTCTCTCCCATGCTCCTCCCCCTCCTCTGCTGTCTCCCTCGCATCACCCGAGCGCCACCATCAACGTCGCTCGCTGCCGCCGTGGCCACAACCACTGCCTCGCCTCGCCGATGCGCTCAAAAGCTCCGCCTCGACCACCTCTTCGTCCTCGTCGAGCCATGCCCCGCAGGAAGCCCTGCAGCATCGTCCCCAACCTCATCTTCAACCTCTGACCGCCGGCGACCTCACTGGGGATTCGCGAGCTCCAGACCCTCCCCGGCCTTGCCGTTGCCTCTGCTGGATTCTCCGTGAGCCCCTGCCTGTTTCCCCTCTCTCCCCTTGCTCGTCCGTGTCTTCTAACCACCATGGCCATCGGAGCCGATAGTTCCACACCGCCGGTCATGTCGCCACTGCGACTACGGCCATGCAAGCACGCGTCCGAGCTCACTGCCACACTCACTGCACTCCCGCGAGTTCAACAAGATCGCCCACGGCTCCTCCCGTGCCCCGCATCACCCACAACGCTATTGGCCGAACTCCGGCCGCCGCCAGAAGCTCATTTCCGGCGAGCTCGGTTGACCCCAGCTGCTGCCACTAGCCATGTTGGATGCGCGCGAGTCCCAGCACCACGTAGAGCCTCTCCGCCATCTTTTTGGTCGCCGGAGGAGCTAACCCGAGCCCTCCGCCACATCTGTCGTTGACGCCGGCGGGTTTGACCCCGCTGGCCGGGGGTTTGACCTCCCCTGGGTCACTGACAAGTGGGCCCGGCCCCAGTTAATCCTAGTTTAGTTTTTAATTAAGTTTAATTAACTCCACTATCTTTTTTAGTTAGTAGTTTAACACTAATTAACTTATATTAGTTAGTTAGTGACTGACATGTGGACCCCACACGTTAGGTTTAACCTGGACCACACAGTTGACCTGCTGATACGTCATGCTGACGCAGTAAAGTTTTCTGGAATTAAAATAAATCAGAAATGATTTATAAATTTCAGAAAATACCCCAAATTCTAAAAATCATACAAAATCAACCGTAACTCCAAATAGAATAATTTGGATATGAAAAATTATCAGAAAAATTCAGTCTTTCCATCTGTACCATTTCCATGCATGTTGGAGCAACTTAAAGTTGCTGAATTGGACCAAACAAATAAATGGCATTTAACTAACCCCTTATGGAGTTTGATTTTGAACCTTGAGTTCAAACCAACTTCATTCAACTCGTTGCTAGTTGCATTAGCTCAATCAACAACATATTTCCATGTCATTATCATGCATCATATTGTTGCATTGCATTGATTGTGTTCCTTCTTTGTTTGTCGGTGCTTGTCCCGTCTCAGTAGACGTGGTTTCGACGATGAGATCGATGACACCGATGAAGAACTATAATATCTTCAGAAGTGCCAGGCAAGGTAAACCCCCTTGTTCATTCCGATACAATCCCACTCTGTCGCTCCTGCTCTCTTTTATTGCATTAGGACAACAACGATCCATCTGTTACATGCTGCGGTAGTGTAATCCCTTTTCGTCTGCAAGACCTGTCATTGCCACAGTAAATAGATGAAACCCACTAGCATGAGTAGGAGTTGTTTGAGCCCTGATGTGCCTACTCATTCATGCTTGTTTGTCATGTCTGTTACTGCTTAGAGTTGAGTCAGGTCTGACTCATCGGGGATGAATTGGAATGGTGATGAACATGTCCTACTGTGTGTGAGCTAAGTGTGTGAACACGATCTGGTAAAGGTAGCAGTGAGAGGCCATGTAGGAGTACATGGTGGGTAGTCTCATTGAAGCCATCCTTAGGAACTATGTTCTGTGTTTGCGAACCATGAACAGCTACTACCACTCATTGGGATCCTTAATTGACCCTCTAGACTTAGTAACCGCCCCTGTCCTTTGTCCGGGAGTTGCAAGTAGTTTCTGGTGTTTGTAGAATGCTGGAGGCCGTGCGCACCGCTGACCCGAGGGGTGGGCTGTGATATGGTAGGCATGTGGCCCGGTGTACCGAGTCGCCCATTTGGTGACCCGGGAACCCTCCACACATCGTTCGGGGCGTATGTGGAAACCTCGGCCGGACTCCCTGCGGATGGAACCTGAATAGGCGATAAACCTGGACTAGGGACTTGTGTGGTTAGCCAGGTTGTGGCCGACACCCTCGCCAGGCTTCCGCTTGAAGGTTGCCGAGATATATGACGTGTACATGGCGGTAAGTGGCGAGAGCGTGTGTGAAGAAGTACACCCCTGAAGGGTTAACATCATCTATTCGAATAGCCGCGTCCATGGTAAAGGACTTCTGGGTTTCATGTACAGTTCATAGACAAGTGAAAGTGGATACTCTAAAATGCGCATGATAAGTGTGAGTGCTATGGATGGCGTTCTCGTAGGGAGACGGGAGCGGATCCATAGTGGTGTATTGATTGGTGAATATGTGGACTCGTGTGCGCCACCTCAAAAGAGTCACTTGCAGACGTAGTTCAAGATAGCCACTGAGTCAAAGCTAGCTTGCTGCAGTTAAACCCCACCATCCTTTGTTGATACTGATGCATATGTAGCTAGTTCTGATGTAAGTCTTGCTGGGTACATTTGTACTCACGTTTGCTTACTTTCTGTTTTTGCAGAGAGACTTTAGTCTCACTAGTAGTTCCGCGTGTACTTCGACATTTAGCTTGTTACCTCAGCTACGATCTTGTGCCCTTGGCAGGGTCTTGTAGATAGTCAGGCTTCTCAGCCTTTTCCATTTGTAGTTGTCTGTACTTAGAAAAGTTAAGCTTTCGCTTGTGCTTTTTGCTTGTATGACTTGAATGCTGGGTCATCAGACCCATGTTTGTAATATCTGGCTCTTCAGAGCCTAATGAATAAATAATTGAGTTGTAGAGTTTTGTTGTGATGCCATGTTGTATTTGGACATATCGAGCATATTGCGTGTATGATTTGAAATGCTTGGTATGTGTGGGATCCGACAACCTGGTTGTTTATCCTTGGTAGCCTCTCTTACCGGGAAATGTCTACTAGTGCTTCCACTGAGCCATGAAAGCTTGCTACTGCTCCGGAACACTTAGGATGGCTGGCATGTGTCCTTCTTCGTTCCTGTGTCCGTCCCTTCGAGGAAATGTCACGCGGTATCTACCGAAGTCCTGTTAGCCTGCTACAGCCCGGATTCTCCAGAGTCCTGTTAGCCCAGCTGCTACAGCCCGGATTCACTCGCTGATGACCGACACATTCGTTGCTGGGTCATGTATGCCTGTCCCCGTAAGTTAGTGCCACTTTGGGTTTACGACTAGTCATGTCGGCCCAGGTCTCTGTCATATGGATGCTAGCGACACAATCATATACGTGAGCCAAAAGGTGCAAACGGTCCCGGGCCAGGTAAGGTGGCACCTGTGGGAATACCATGCGTGAGGCCGCAAAGTGATCTGATGTGTTACATGCTAGATCGGTGTGAATTAGGATCGGGGTCCTGACAATTAAGAAATGCATTTTTCATATCCATTTGTTGCAATTTAAAATAATGATGAGATGCATAAGCAAGGAACATGCGAATAGATTCAAGATGAGCAACGGGAGCAAATGTTTCACCATAGTCGATACCCTCGACTTGGAGTAGCATTGTGCCACCAATCTTGCCTTGTTTCGAACAACCACACCATTTGCATCTTGCTTGTTCTTGAAGATCCATTTGGTTCCAATGGCATTATGTTCCTCCATTGGACTTGGCACTAATTCCCAAACTTGATTATGCTCGAAGTTGTTGAGTTCATCGTGCATTGCTTCAAGCAAATCCTCATCATCGAGCGCCTCATGTACCTTTTGGGGTTCAATACACAAAACAAACGCGTGATGCTCACAAAAGTTTGAAAATTGTTTACGAGTAGTTACCCCTTTTCTCAAGCATCCAAGCACATTCTCCATGACATTTTGTTGACAATCAAGCTTAGAAGCCAGCTTAGTGGCACGGCGCTCCAAAAGTTCCTCGATAGGCATTTCAGGATCATCTTGCACATCTTGAGCGCCGAGCTTGCTCTTGATCTTGCGCACCGTCTTGAGCTTGCTCTTGAGCTTGAGCTTGATCTTGGTCTTGAGTGAGCTCGGAGGCATGAACTTGATCTTGGGCATCATTTGGTGCATCATCATCTCCATGGAGTTGGTCTTCCCTTGATCTTGCTCATTGCGTTGACGCCCTTCATTTTTTTCTTCGAAAGCATGTGAGTCTATTGTAGGTGATGGCTGCACTTGAGTAGAGCATTGTCCTTCTCATTCGGCCACAAGGGGTTCCTCAATGTGGAGTATTTGACCAATCCCCATTCTTCTTATGGCTTGGGCAGGAATTTCATCACCTACATCACAAATACCACTTTGCTCCACTTGGGAGCCATTATTTTCATCAAACTCCATGTTACACGTCTCCTCAAAGAGATCCGGTGGACTTGTTGAGAACACAGTAAGCATGAGAGTTTGTAGCATAACCAACAAATATGCCCTCTTGAGCTCTAGGTTCGAATTTAGACAAACGGACACCTTTCTTGAGAATGAAACACTTACAACCGAACACCAGGAAGTACTTGAGGTTGGGCTTGTTGCTGGTAAGCATCTCATATGGAATCTTGTTCAAGCCTTTGCGGAGGTAGAGCCTATTGGATGCATGACTTGCGGTGTTGATGACTTCGTCCCAAAAGTTGTACAGAGACTTGAATTCCGCCATCATGGTCCTTGCTGCATCCATCAACGTTCGGTTCTTCCTCTCCGCCACACCATTTTGTTGAGGGGTATAGGGTGCGGCATATTGGTGCTTGATCCCCTCATCACTAAGAAACTCATCCAAGGTGTAGTTCTTGAACTCGGTGCCGTTGTCACTTCTAATCATCAAGATCATTGCTTCATGTTGACGTTGAGCTTCATTTGCAAAGTTGATGATGGTTTGTTGTGTTGGGAAACGTAGCATGCAATTTCAAAAAAATTCCTACGCTCACGCAAGATCTATCTAGGAGATGCATAGCAAGGAGAGGGGGAGAGTGTTACCACATACCCTCGTAGACTGAAGTTTGACAATGCGGTTGATGTAGTCGAACTTCTTCTCGTTCTGGCTGATCAAGTAACGAACGTACTGCACCTCCAAGTTCTGCACACATTCAGCTCGATGACATCCCTCAAACTCTTGGTCCAGCAAAATGTCGAGGGAGAGTTCCGTCATCACGACGTCGTGGTGACGGTGATGGTGAAGTGATCCGCGCAGGGCTTCGCCTAAGCACTACGTGAATATGGCCTGAGGCGTAAATTGTGCAAGGGGCGCCGCACACGGCTAGGAATCAATGTTGTGTGTTCTAGCGGTGCCCATATATATATATATGTATATATATATATATGTTGGAGGGGAGGAGAGGCAGCCAAGGGGGTGCCCCAAGTAGGAGGAATCCTACTTGGGCGCCACCCAATTCGGCCTCCCCCCGTTCCGTATTCATCTCGAGGGGGAAGGAAGGAGGAGGGAGGAGAGAAGGAAGGCAGGGGCCGAATCCCTCCCCTTCCTTTCCCTCTTCTCCTCTTTCCTACCCCTATTTTGGCCTACATGGGGCGCACCAGCCCCCTAGGGGCTGGTCTGTCCCCTTCTTGGCCCATTAGGACCATGTAGTTGCCGTGGGGGATGCCCGGAACCCCTTCAAGTGACCCGATACTTACCTGGTAACCATAGAACACTTCCGGTGTGCGAATACTATCGTCCTATATATGAATATTTACCTCTCGACCATTTCGAGACACCTCGTCATGTCCGTGTTCTTATCCGGTACCGAACAACATTCGGCCTCGAAATCACGTAACTCATATAATACAAAATCGTCATCGAACGTTAAGCGTGCGGACCCTACGGGTTCGAGAACTATGTAGACATGACCGAGACACCTCCCCGGTCAATAACCAACAGCAGAACCTGGATGATCATATTGGTTCCTACATATTCTACGAAAAGATATTTATCGGTCGTACCGCAATGACAACATACGTAATTCCCTTTGTCATCGGTATGTTACTTGCCCGAGATTCGATCGTTGGTATCTTCATACCTAGTTCAATGTAGTTACTGGCAAGTCTCTTTACTCGTTATGTAATACATCATCCCGCAACTAACTCATTAGTCACATTGCTTGCAAGGCTTCTTATGATGTGTATTACCGAGAGGGCCCAGTGGTACCTCTCCGAAACTCAGAGTGACAAATCCTAACCTCGATCTATGCCAACCCAACAAACACCTTCGGAGATACCTGTAGAGCATCTTTATAATCACCCAGTTACGTTGTGACGTTTGATAGCACACAAGGCATTCCTCCGGTATCCGGGAGTTGCATAATCTCATAGTCGAAGGAATATGTATTAGACATGAAGAAAACAATAGCAATAAAATAGAACGATCAATATGCTAAGCTAACAGATGGTTCGTGCCCATCACATCATTCTCCTAATGACGTGATCCCGTTCATCAAATGACAGCACATGTCTATGGTTAGGGAACTTAACCATCTTTGATTAACGAGCTAGTATAGTAGAGCCTTACTAGGGACACGGTGTTCTGTGTATGTATCCACACATGTATCAAGTTTCCGGTTAATACAATTCTAGCATGAATAATAAACCTTTATCATGATATAAGGAAATATAAAATAATAACTTTATTATTGCCTCTAGGGCATATTTCCTTCAGTCTCCCACTTGCACTAGAGTCAATAATCTAGTTCACATCGCCATGTGAATAACACCTATAGTTCACATAGCCATGTGATTAACACCTATAGTTCACATCGCCATGTGACCAACACCCAAAGTGTTTAGTAGAGTCAATAATCTAGTTCACATTGTCATGTGATTAACACCCAAAGAGTAATAAGGTGTGATCATGTTTTGCTTGTGAGAGAAATTTAGTCAACGGGTCTGCCACATTCAGATCCGTATGTATTTTGCAAATTTCTATGTCTATAACGCTCTGCATGGAGCTACTTTATCTAATTGCTCCGACTTTCAATATGTATCTAGATCGAGACTTAGAGTCATCCAGATTGGTGTCAAAGCTTGCATCGACTTAACTCTTTACGACGAACTTTTTATCACCTCAGTAACCGAGAAATATTTCCTTAGTCCTCTTAGGTAACTAAGGATAACTTTGATCAATGTCAGTGATTCACTCCTGGATCACTAACGTACCCTCTTGCCAAACTCATGACAATGTACACAATAGGTTTGTTACACCGCATGGCATACTTTATAGTACATGTGGCTGAGGCATAGGGAATGACTTTCATTCTCTCTCTATCTTTTGTCGTGGTCGGGTTTTGAGTCTTACTCAAACTTCATACCTTACAACTAAGTGATGAACTCCTTCTTTGACTGATCCATTTTGAAATCTTTCAAAATCTTATCAAGGTATGTACTCATCAAAAGTCTTATCAAGTGTCTTGATCTATCTCTATAGATCTTGAAGCTGAATATGTAAGAAGCTTCACAGAGGTCTTTCTTTGAAAAACTCCTTTCAAACACTCCTTTATGCTTTCCAGAAAATTCTACATCATTTCTGATCAACAATATGTCATTCACATATACTTATCAGAAAGGCCGTAGTGCTCCCACTCACTTTCTTGTAAATACATGCTTTACTTCAAGTCTGTATAAAACTATATGCTTTGATCAACTCATCAAAGCGTATATTCCAACTCCGAGATGCTTGCACCAGTCTATCGATGGATCGCTGGAGCTTGCACATTTCCTTAGCACCTTTAGGATTGACAAAACCTTCTGGTTGCATCATATCAACTCTTCTTTAATAAATCCATTAAGGAATGCAGTTTTGATATCCATTTGCCAGATTTCATAAAATGCGGCAATAGCTAACATGATTCGGACAGACTTATGCATTGATACGAGTGAGAAAATCTCATCATAGTCAACAACTTGAACTTATTGAAAACCTTTTGTGACAATTCGAGCTTTTTAGATAGTAACACTACCATCAGCATCCGTATTCCTCTTGAAGATCCATTTATTCTCTATGGCTTGCCGATCATCGGGCAAGTCCACCAAAGTCCATACTTTGATCACATACATGGATTCTATCTCAGATTTCATGGCCTCAAGCCATTTATCAAAATCTGGGCTCATCATAGCTTCTTCATAGTTCGTTGGTTTGTCATGGCCTAGTAACATGACTTCCAGAACGGGATTACCATACCACTCTGGTGCGGATCGTGCTCTGGTTGACCTACGAGGTTTAGTAGTAACTTGATCTGAAGTTTCATGATCATTATCATTAGCTTCCTCTCTAGTTGGTGTAGGCATCACGGGAAAGGTTTTCTGTGATGAGCTACCTTTCAATTCGAGAGAAGGTACAATTACCTCATTAAGTTCTACTTTCCTCCCACTCACTTCTTTCGAGAGAAAGTCCTTCTCTAGAAAGGATCCATTCTTAGCAACAAAGATCTTGCCTTCGGATCTGTGGTAGAAGGTGTACCCAACAGTTTCTTTTGGGTATCCTATGAAGACGTACTTCTCCGATTTGGGTTCGAGCTTATCAGGCTGAAGCTTTTTCACATAAGCATCGCAACCCCAAACTTTAAGAAACGACAGCTTAGGCTTCTTGCCAAACCACAGTTCATACGGTGTCGTCTCAATGGATTTAGAATGTGACCTATTTAACGTGAATGCAGCTGTCTCTAGTGCACAACCCCAAAACGATAGTGGCAACTTGCATCAAATGCACATGAATTAGAGGAAGTCACTTATCTAATCCAAACATATGCTTCATGAATGGAACATGAAGATAATGCTTATAAAAGTTGCCAACACTACTTAGATGTTCGACATGAATCATGGACAAGATGAAAATATTGTCAATGGGCTCAACAACAAATCATCGATACTTCCATGAAGATGGAATTCCACAACCATGTGAACAAGGTGATAACATTGGTCAGACCCAAAAGATGTAATGATCTATGCTCGAGGATACAACCACGAGTAAGACAACATTATGAACATCGTTGGTTCTGATTTGATTTGACGATAGCCCACACTCAAATCAAAGCATTGATAAGACAATAGCGCCGACAATTGATCATGTGGATCAATCGATGAAGATATCATCTTTCTTCAACACAGATACAAGATATCCCTTAGGGATGAGCGTGGTCGGACAAGCTTTTATCTTCCAACTCTCCAAGATGTTGTTAAGCTTAACCAACTAGATCAGGGGTATCCAACACAGATTCTTGGAGAAAAGGGTGGCTACAAGAAACCAACTTGATCACGAACTCAACATAGCGGTCAGGTGACAACCTGGTGATACCTCCGAGAAGATATTCGGAAAATCACGAACCGCCGATATGTTACTAAGCTCGAGAACAATCTTGCTTTTCAGGGCAAGACGATATGATCAACAGAGCAAGGGTTTGACAAATTCCTAACTCATTGATCGAAGAGTGCACCAGAAAAAAGGACTAGGTAGCACGATCAATCTTAGGATGATGATTTAATAACCAGCACACTAAGAATGAGAGTGTTGTCCATTAACTACCAAGCAACAGGGTTCCTAGGAGTATTGATTTCGCACATCACAGTACACTTGTCAGCGTTCCGGTTACAATAACATGGAAACCGAGGAATGAATAATGATGGCAAGAAGTATCACTACGGCAAGAATCCATAAGAGGTGGTGCAATTCTCATGAAATTCTTGACATAAAGATGGTAACACTCCAAGGTAGAACATAACAAAAGCTGGATTGGCATTTGTTCTTTGGAATACAACTACTTTTACCCAATCCCAGAAATGGACGAGGTACTGGATTGTGTTTCTCCTAGTCATTCCAGAGGAGAATGGCTTGGCGGACAATAAGAGTAAAAGGCATTGATGAACAAGGATGAACAAATACTCCTAACTATCAATTGATAGACGAAGGTCAGAAAACAACTAAAGAAGGACAGCTCAAGGAGCGTATAGCTTTCTGAGTTGTGGATGCATAGATTAGTATGTCGAATAAAGCTCAACATATTTCTTCCGGAAAATCCATGCAGAAAGGTAGAACTGGCAGAGTCACAACATAGAATGGGGAACTCATCAAGAGCACTCTTGTTGTGATCATGGTTCAAACATCTTCTGCCATAATGGTTCATGGTATTGGAAGAATGATATACCACGGACCTCGAGGACTATCACAAAGGTTACTAATATCCTAAGGAACTAGCAAACACTATCAACAAAAAGTAGGTTGGGTGAATCTCGGGTTAAAAAACCCGGAAATGGAATACCTACCAACTAAATAACATCACGAGATGCTTTCGAGAATGATGGCCAGAATCATCACACTAGGAATATAAACATTGCTAGATTACTGGGTGGTTCTCTAGCATGCCTAGGGTCATAATACTAGCTCCAACATATATGTCAAGGTAATGGAGTACCCCAACAGACGATTAGTGTGGTTAATCGGGCCCAAAGGAACATCGAGAACGGAAAGAAGGGATTTCCAAATGCATCAGACTATTTAGAAATCTGGGATGACTCGGACAGCATAACGACTGTAAATGCTCAAAAAGATTTGAGATATCCTACAAAATGGTGGCATAACCACTCAACATCATAATATGAAGGTTTCGAGACCAACTGCCGATACATAGAAGTAGTAGGAACTGAACTGAGGCTTAAAACCGTCAATCCTATAAGTCTACAGATTAGTAACACGTGATCCTGATAGAAGATGAGAAAGCCTAGTTCTTAATCCCCGTAGAAGAGAAGGGGATGACTTAGATCAGAAGGACATAAGGTAAAGGAGTAAAAAGAGCCTTACGTTCCCATCCACAATGACCTCCCTTACATAACTAAAGAATTTCTAGACTCAACTTCGACCAGTTTGGCTTGGTAATCCTACAGGCAGTCAGGCTCTGATACCAAAGTTGTCAGGACCCCGATTCTAAGTCACACCGATCTAGCATGTAACAACTCGTATCACTTTGCTGCCTCACGCACGGTATTCCCACGGGTGTCGCCTTACCTGGCCCGGGACCGTTTGCGCCTTTTGGCTCGCGTATATGATAGTGTCGCTAGCATCCATATGACAGAGAACCCGGGCCGACATGACTAGTCGTGAACCCAAAGTGGCACTAACTTACGGGGACATGCACACATGAAACAACATCGAGCATGTCGGTCATCAGCGTGTGAATCCGGGCTGTAGCAACTGGGCTAATAGGACTCCGGGAACCCGGGCTGTAGCAGGCTAGCAGGACTCCGGAAGTCACCGCGTGACATTTCCCCGAAGGGACAGACCCATGAACGATGTGAATCACATGCCGGCCAGTCTATGTGTTCCGGGGCAGTATTGGTGGGCTAGCAGGACTCCGGTAAACCGGGCTGTAGCAGACTACCATGGCTCAGTGGAAGCACTAGACTACATTTCCCCATAAGAGAGGCTACCAAGGATAGACAACTAGGTTGTCAGATCCCACACATACCAAGCATTTCAATCATACACACAATATGCTCGATATGTGTAAATACAACATCGCATCACAACAAAACTCTACGACTCAAAGTATTTATTCATTAGGCTCTAAGGAGCCAAGTATTACAAGCATGGGTCTCATGACCCAACACAGAGCATACAAGCAACAAGCACATGCGGAAGCTTAACTTGTCTGAGTACAGACAACTACAAAAGAAAAGGCTGAGAAGCCTGACTATCTACGAGACCCTGCTGAGGGCACAAGATCGTAGCTGAGATAACAAGCTAAATGTCGAAGTCCACGCAGAACTACTAGCAAGACTGAAGTCTCTCTGCAAAAACATAAAATAAGCAAACGTGAGTACAAATGTACCCAGCAAGACTTACACCAGAACAAGCTACATATGCATCGGTATCAACAAAGGGGAGGTGGAGTTTGACTACAGCAAGCCAGCTTTGACTCGGTAGCTATCCTGAACTACGACTGCAAGTAACTTTTTTGAGGTGGCGCACACGAGTCCACATATTCACCATATCAATACACCACTATGGATCTGCTCCCATCTCCCTACCAGAACGCCATCCATAGCACTCATGCTTATCTTGTGCATTTTAGAGTATCCACTTTCACTTGTCTATGAACTGTACACGCAACCCAGAAGTCCTTTACCGCGGACACGGCTATTCGTATAGATGATGTTAACACTGAACGGGTGTACTTCTTCACACACGCTCTCACCACTTACCACCATGTACACATCGTGTATCTCGGCAACCTTCAAGCGGAAGCCTGGCGAGGGAGTCGTCCACAACCTGACTAACCACACAAGTCTCTAGTCCAGGTTTATCGCATATTCGGGTTCCATCCTCAAGGAGATCCGGCCGGGGTGTCGCTCACGGCCCTAAACGATGTGTGCAGGGTTCCCAAGCCCACCTCGACGGATGGATCTACGCTTGGTACACCGTGCCATGGTGCCTAGTCTGTCCCAAGCCCACCTGTACTGGGTGCCACTTGGTAGACTACTAACACTACCTACAAACACCAGAAACTAGTTGCAACTCCTGGACAGAGATCGGGTTGATTAATAAGTCGAGAGGGGCACTTAAGCATTCCAATGCGTGGTAGTAACTGTTCATGGATCACAAACACAGAACTCAGTTCATGAGGACGGTTTCAATGAGACAACCCACCATGTACTCCTACATGGCCTCTCACCGCTACCTTTACCAAATCGTGTTCACACACTTAGCTCTCAACAGTAGGACATGTTCACCACATTCCAATTCATTCCCGATTAATCAGACCTGACTCAACTCTAAGAAATAGCAGGCATGACAAACAAGCATGAATGAGTAGGCACATCAGGGCTCAAACAACTCCTACTCATGCTAGTGGGTTTCATCTATTTACTGTGGCAATGACAGGTCATGCAGAGGAAAGGGGTTCAGCTACCGCAGCATGTAACAGTTGAAACGTTGTTGTCCTAATGTAGTAAAAGAGAGCAGGAGCGAGAGATTGGGATTGTATCGTAGTGAACAAGGGGGTTTTGCTTACCTGGCACTCCTGGAGATGATATAGGTCTTCATCCGTGTCATCGAACTCAACGTCGGAACACGTCTATCGAGAGGGAACATCCACCGGCAACAAAGAAAGAACACAATCAATGCAATGCACAATATGATGCATGATCATGACATGGCAATATGTTGTGATTTGGGCTAATGCAACAGAAAGTCATTTTGATTGAAGTGGAATTCAATGCTAGATCAAATTTGTCCTAATCACGTTTCATCCTAAAAAGTGAGGTTAACTTGCTCAAAGATGCATGAAAATGGTACAGATGAGAATATTGGATTTTTCTGATCATTTTTCATATATAAATTATTTCATTTGGAGTTACAGTTGATTTTCTATGAATTTTAGAAGTTTTGGCTATTTTCTGAAATAAATAAATCATTTCTGATTTATTTAAAATCCCAGAAATTGTTTACTGCGTCAGCATGACCTCATGCTGATGTCAGCGGTCAACAGGGCCGGTCTAGGTCAAACCTGACCAGTGGGGCCCATTGGTCAGTGTCACATTGCTGGCTTGGGTCACTTACGTGTGGGGTCGGTCAAGGGCCGCGTCAGCAAGGTCAACGCTGATGCGTGGGGCCACGGTGACTAGTTAAAACTAAACAGGAACTAAACTGTGGTTAATTATGGGTGTGGGGCCCATATATTAGTGGGTCAAGGGGGTTAGTTAGCGGGTGATTATCCCTAACTAGGTGGCCACGTCGGCGGCTAACCGCCGGTGGCACACAAACGCAATGAGAGGAGGCGGCTTGGGCTCGTTGCAACGACCACGACGCGACGCTTCCAACGGTGGTGGTAGCAGGTGCTGGGGCTGCCGGAGACGACGACGGCGAGCGGCGCGGCGGCGGCCGGAGCTCGGGGGTGCACGGGAACGCAGCTGAAGCAACATTGACTTTCTCGAGTTCACGGTGGCAACTTGCATCAAATGCACATGAATTAGAGGAAGTCACTTCTCTCATCCAAACATATGCTTCATGAACGGAACATGAAGATAATGCTTATAAAAGTTTCCAACACTACTTAGATGTTCGACATGAATCATGGCCAAGATGAAAATATTGTCAATGGGCTCAACAACAAATCATCGATACTTCCATGAAGATGGAATTCCACAAGCATGTGAACAAGGTGATAGCATTGGTCAGACACAAAGGATGTAATGATGTATGATCGAGGATACAACTACGAGTAAGACAACATTATGAACATCGTTGGTTCTGATTTGATTTGACTATAGCCCACACTCAAATCAAAGGATTGATAAGACAATAGCGCCGACAATTGATCACGTGGATCAATCGACGAAGATATCATCTTTCTTCAACACAGATACAAGATATCCCTTAGGGATGAGCGTGGTCGGACAAGCTTTTATCTTCCAACTCTCCAAGTTGTTGTTAAGCTTAACCAACTGCGGCAAGAATACATAAGAGGTGGTGCAATTCTCATGAAATTCTTGACATAAAGATGGTAACACTCCATGGTAGAACAGAACAAAAGCTGGATTGGCATTTGTTCTGTGGAATACAACTACTTTGACCCAATCCGAGAAATGCACGAGGTACCGGAGTTTGTTTCTCCTAGTCATTCCGAAGTAGAATGGTTGGCGGACCATAAGAGTAAAAGGCATCGATGAACAAGGATGCACAAATACTCCTAACTATCAATTGATAGAGGAAGGTCAGAAAACAACTAAAGAAAGACAACTCAAGGAGCATATAGCTTTCTGAGTTGTGGATGCATAGATTAGTATGTCGAATCAAGCTCAACATATTTCTTCCGGAAAATCCATGCAGAAAGGTAGAACTGGCAGAGTCACAACATAGAATGGAGAACTCATCAAGAGCACTCTTGTTGTGATCATTGGTTCAAAGATCTTCTGCCATAATGGTACATGGTATTGGAAGAATGATATACCATGGACCTCGAGGACTATCACAAAGGTTACTAATATCCTAAGGAACTAGCAATCACTATCAAAAAAAGTAGGTAGGGCGAATCTTGGGTTCAAAAACCTAGAAATGGAATATCTACCAACTAAATAACATCACGAGATGCTTTCGAGAATGATGGCCAGAATCATCACACTGGGAATATAAACATTGCTAGATTACTGGGTGGTTCTCTAGGATGCCTAGGGTCATAATACTAGCTCCAACATATATGTCAAGGCAATGGAGTAACTCAAGAGACGATTAGTGTGGTTAATCTGGCCCAAAGGAACATCGAGAACGGAAAGAAGGGATTTGCAAATGCATCAGACTATTTAGAAATCTAGGATGGCTCGTACAGCATAACTTCTGTAAATGCTCAAAAAGATTTGAGATATCCTACAAAATGGTGGCATAACCACTCAACATCATAATATGAAGGTTTAGAGACCAACTGACGATACACAGAAGTAGTTGGAACTGAACTGAGGCTTAAAACCGTCAATCCTATAAGTCTACAGATTAGTAACACGTGATCAGGATAGAAGATGAGAAAGCCTAGTTCTTAATCCCCGTAGAAGTGAAGAGGATGAAGCTGATCAGAAGGACATAAGGTAAAGGAGTAAAAACAGCCTTACATTCCCATCCACAATCAATTCCCTTACATAACTAAAGAGTTTCTAGACTGAACTTCGACCAGTTTGGTTTGGTAATCCTTCAGGCAATCAGCCACTGATAACAAAGTTGTCAGGACCCTGATTCTAAGTCACACCAATCTAGCATGTAACACCTCATGTCACTTTGCGGCCTCACGCACGGTATTCCCACGGGTGTCGCCTTACCTGGCCCGGGATCGTTTGCGCCTTTTGGCTCGCGTATATGATAGTGTCGCTAGCATCCATATGACAGAGAACCCGGCCCGACATGACTAGTCATGAACCCAAAGTGGCACTAACTTACGTGGACAGGCATACGTGAAACAATATCGAGCATGTCGGTCATCAGCGTGTGAATCCGGGCTGTAGCAACTGGGCTAATAGGACTCCGGGAACCCGGGCTGTAGCAGGCTAGCAGGGCTCCGGAAGTCACCGCGTGACATTTCCCCGAAGGGATAGACCCATGAACGATGTGAATCACATGCCGGACAGTCTAAGTGTTCCGGAGCAGTAGTGGTGGGCTAGCAGGTCTCCGGTAAACCAGGCTGTAGCAGACTACCATGGCTTAGTGGAAGCACCAAATTACCTTTCCCCATAAGAGAGGCTACCAAGGATAGACAACTAGGTTGTCGGATCCCACACATACCAAGCATTTCAATCATACACACAATATGCCCGATATGTGTAAATACAACATGGCATCACAACAAAACTCTACGACTCAAAGTATTTACTCATTAGGCTCCGAGGAGCCAAGTATTACAAGCGTGGGTCTCATGACCCAACATACAGAGCAGACAAGCAACAAGCACATGCGGCCGGGGTGAGAAGCCTGACTATCTACGAGACCCTGCCGAGGGCACAAGATCGTCGCTGAGGTAACAAGCTAAACGTCGGAGTCCACGCGGAACTACTAGCGAGACTGAAGTCTCTCTACAAAAATATAAAATAAGCAAACGTGAGGACAAATCTACCCAGCAAGACTTACATCAGAACTTGCTACATATGCATCGGTATCAACAAAGGGTTGGTGGAGTTTGACTGCAGCAAGCCAGCTTTGACTCGGTAGCTATCCTAAACTACGACTGCAAGTAACTCTTTTGAGTGGCGCACACGAGTCCACATATTCACCATATCAATACACCACTATGGATCTACTCCTGTCTCCGTACGAGAATGCCATCCATAGCACTCACGCTTATCTTGCGCATTTTAGAGTATCCACTTTCACTTGTCTATGAACTGTACAGGCAACCCAGAAGTCCTTTACCGCGGACACGACTATTCGAATAGATGATGTTAACCTTGCAGGGTGTACTTCTTCACACACGCTCTCGCCACTTACCACCATGTACACATCATGTATCTCGGCAGCCTTCAAGCGGAAGCCCGGCGAGGGAGTCGGCCACGACCTGACTAACCACACAAGTCTCTAGTCCAGGTTTATCTCCTATTCGGGTTCAATACGCAAGGAGATCCGGCCGGGGTGTCGCTCACGGCTCCAAATGATGTGTGTAGGGTTCCAAAGCCCACCTTGACGGATGGATCTATGCTTGGTACACCGTGCCACGGTGCCTAGTCTGTCCCAAGCCCACCTGTACCGGGTGCCACTTGGTAGACTACTAATACTACCTACAAACACCAGAAACTAGTTGCAACTCCTGGACAGAGATCAGGTTGATTAATAAGTCGAGAGGGGCACTTAAGCATTCCAATGCGTGGTAGTAACTGTTCATGGATCACAAAGACATAACTCAGTTCCTGAGGATGGTTTCAATGAGACAACCCACCATGTACTCCAAAATGGCCTCTCACCGCTACCTTTACCAAATCGTGTTCATACACTTAGCTCTCAACAGTAGGACATGTTCACCACATTCCAATTCATTCCCGATGAATCAGACCTGACTCAACTCTAAGCAATAGCAGGCATGACAAACAAGCATGAATGAGTAGGCACATCATGGCTCAAACAACTCCTACTCATGCTAGTGGGTTTCATCTATTTACTGTGGCAATGACAGATCATGCAGAGGAAAGGGGTTCAACTACCGCAGCATGTAACAGTTGAAACGTTGTTGTCCTAATGCAGTAAAAGAGAGCAGGAGCGAGAGATTGGGATTGTATCGGAATGAACAAGGGGGTTTTGCTTGCCTGGCACTCCTGAACATGATATAGGTCTTCATCGGTGTCATCAAACTCAACGTCGGAACACGTCTATCGAGAGGGAACATCCACCGGCAATAGAGAAAGAACACAATCAATGCAATGCACAATATGAAGCATGATCATGACATGGCAATATGCTGTGATTTGGGCTAATGCAACAGAAAGTCATTTTGATTGAAGTGAAATTCAAAGCTAGATCAAATTCCAACTCCTAATCTATTATCAAATTTGTCCTAATCATGTTTCATCCTGAACAGTGAGGTTAACTTGCTCAACATGCATGAAAATGGTACAGATTAAAAGATTGGATTTTTCTGATCATTTTTCATATATAAAATATTTCATTTGGAGTTACGGTTGATTTTCTATGAATTTTAGAAGTTTTCGCTATTTTCTGAAATAAATAAATCGTTTCTGATTTATTTAAAATCCTAGAAAATGTTTACTGCGTCAGCCTGACCTCATGCTGATGTCAGCGGTCAACTGGGCCGGTCCAGGTCAAACCTGACCAGTGGGGCCCATTGGTCAGTGTCACATTGCTGGCTTGGGTCACTCACGTGAGGGGTCGGTCAAGGGCCACGTCAGCAAGGTCAACGCTGACGCGTGGGGCCACTATGATTAGTTAAAACTAAACAGGAACTAAACTGTGGTTAATTATGGGTGTAGGGCCCATATGTCAGTGGGTCAAGGGGGTTAATTAGCGGGTGAGTAGCCCTAACTAGGTGGCCACGTTGGCGGCTAACCGCCGGTGGCACACAGACGCGGCGGCGTCGCTCGTACCGGTGATTCCGGCGACAAGAGGAGGCGGGGTTGGGCTCGTTGGAACGACCGTGAGGCGGCGCCTCCAACGGCGGTGGTAGCAGCTACTGGGCCGGCCGGAGACGACGACGGCAAGCAGCGAGGCGGCGGCAAGCACAAAGGAGGCACACACGGGGCCGTTTGGTCACCGAAGCCACGCCGGCGATGAGCTCGTGCGGCGGTGCGCTGCTATTAGCGAGGGGGCGACGGCTACAGCGAGAGGTAGACCACAGGGTTAGGGGGGAAAGGATCGTGACCTCACAGCGTGTCTTCTGGTGCGGTCGTTGAGCTCGGGGAGGCACGGACGGCGACGTAACGACGATGGCGATCTGGCGACCGTCCGCGAAGAAGATGGGTCGATGGTGAGGCGACAGGGCGTCCGGCGATGCTCGCGTTGAGGGGGAGCTTCAAGGCGTCGAGGCGGACGTAGGGGACAGCACGGGGAGGCGCTGGGATGGCTGTGGTTGCGCGTAGGGCGGTCGGCGTCGACGACCGCGCTCGGTGGACGCGCGTGAGAGAGACAGGAGAGGGGAGAGAGGGCGAGGAGAGAGAGATCAATCCAGACAGCTCTGGGGCTTATCCCCTCACCGACGAGGCAGGCAAGAAGGCAGGAGGTGGCGCGAGGAGAGAGCGCGTGCGTCGGCCACGTGCTCGGTATCCTACTGGCGAGAGGAAGACGACGACCGGTGCGTCGGCTGCCTGCTGGGCTGGGCCTCAGCTACACTGCTGGGACACGAGGTGGGTTGCACGGGTGAGTTCACTGCCTTTCTCTGTTTTGCTATTTAATTTTCTGTTTTCTATTGGTTTAACTCTGTTTTGATTTAGTATAATACTAAACCACATCTAAAAATCCTGAAATAAATTGTGCGGACATTTTGAATTATTTCCAACAACCCACATTTAGTTTCAAAATTATTTGAGCATTTAAAATAATTATAGCAATTAAATGCCCAAATTCAAATACATAATGATTTAATTGAAATGTCCAGAAATGGCCTAGAAATATGTGCATCATTTTTGGCAGAGGTTTTCACCTTTATCGAAAATAATGAACTTTTCTAAAGGGCATTCTAGGATCATTGAAAATGTTTTTATTTGAACCTATTTGAGTTCATTTGGTGCTAGGGCTTGGATCAGTCCCCATTTCAAGTTTCGTGAAATTTAAACATGATGCATGGATGCAATGCCACTAGTTACAAGCAAACTCTAGGGCTGTGACACTCATCTTCTTGGCGCTGGGGCCAGCCGACTCCATTTTCCTAGCGGGTGTCGCATCGAGCTCGCAGGTTTGAGCTGAGTAGCTAGAGACGAGCCTAGTGGCAGTGCGAGTGGGGAAGAAGGAGGGATGGGGTTTTCTGTAAGAGTGGAAGAAGAGGAGAAGGCATTTTCTGTACGAGTGAGGAAGAAGGTGAGTGGGGGTTTTCTGGACGAGCGAGGAAGATGGGGAGTAGGGGGAATTGGGGGGAGACGGAAGCGGGAGAGTCCAGCGAGCTGCAGTATAAGTGGAAGCGAGGAGGAAGGAGGGTTTTTCTGGGATCGCCCCTCTCCAAGAAATATGGGCTTCTCCTCGCAAAAAACAAAAACAAATGGGCTTTAAGATGGATAGGCTTTTGTATCGGCCAAGTTGGCTGCCTGTGTTTCGTACTGGAGGGCCTTGTGCTAGAGGCAGCCTGAGGCGCTCTCCAGCTTATTGCCCATTCGAAAGAAAAAAGGAGACGGCTCCAGCTTAATTATGGCTCCTCATGGGTAACATTCTTCAACTTGAAAAAAAGTTATAGCTCCTTTTCGGGCCGTCTTGGCATCCACCAAATTAGAGGATGGTGTACTGCATGCAGACACTCACACTGGTCATAGTGTGGTAAAATGAGGGGTCAAATAACATGCCCACAATATACATAGATTAACAGGGATTGTGGGGATTAAATCATGTACAAGCCAAATTCCCCTCCATTCCTCTCCAAACTCCTTGGGAGGAGGTTGAACCGAACAAGGCCTAAGAGTAACCACAATGGGAGTAACTTAGGCTAGTCATAGTGGGAGTAACTTAGGTAGTAACATAGCGCACTCCAAGAAATTTTTTCTTATGTGGCATGTTGTTAATGAGGAGAGAGATGTTTAGAGTAACATAATATGTTACTATAACATAGCACTTCCCGAGAAAGAATGAGTCTGCAAGCTAATAAATGTAGCCATCTATGTCACTAGTACAACGTTACTTACCACTATGGAGGTAGTAACTTAGACTAGTGTCATATGCACGACACTAGCATAAGTTACTCCCCACTATGACCAGCCTTAGGCCTATCCCAGTGCTCCACCATCTATACAACTCCCTCCGTTCCAAAATAGATGACTCAACTTTGTACTAACTTTAGTACAAAGTTTATACAAAGTTGGTTCATCTATTTTGGAACGGAGGGAGTAGGTGCCAAGCCTGCCACGTTGGCATAAAATATGTGTGGCAAGTTAATTAAGAAGAGAGAGACTAGTTTGGTGACCCCAGGAAGAAACGGTGCTAAGCGCGTGTACCTAGGTGGAAAGACAATTTTGAGAGTATAGATAATTAAATGAAGCAAGCTTAGCAACAACAAACTAAGAACCTATGCATTGGAGATTTGAGTTGCTAAGCCATTTAACGAAATTAGCACCTCATCTAAGCACATTTGCATTGGAAGAGGTCTTAATTCCATACAGTATGATAATATCATACTCAATCCTCTCTTTCTACATTTAATTATATGCTACCTCATCAAATTTGCCTACTAGTTGGCATGCATGATACTACGTATAATACTCCCATTACAACCAGCCTGGTAGAATTAAAATACCTAATCTAAATGGTCGCCGCACGATCTCTTTGTCCTCCTCCAACATCCGGCAGAAGAAGAATCGTGCAAGACACCGGCTGTATTCGCCGGCGTCACCTCGGCGGTGGCCTTCATGGGATACAATTGGCGGCGACCTCCCGTGTTCTACTTCTCCTCGATGATGGCGGCAGCGGGGACGAGCTGCCTGTCACCTCGTCAACATCCGCACAGCCGCGTCACCTTGTCGACATCCGCGATGGCTTCTTTCTCTGCCTGCATGTCGCGGCTACGCGCACGTCGACGGCGGATGCCGCAGTCGCAGACACTGGAGGTGCTGTATGACGCGGCGGCATCGTGAGCAGTGATAATGCCCATGCCGCCGTGCTCCCCGACAAGCCAGCGTGGAGCAAGTCGGCACTCTTCCTCGAGCTGTATTGGAGAAGCCAGCTACGGAACCACGTGGTGGCTTAGTGCGGCAACTGCCTCTCACGGGCTAAGCGAGGTAGGTGGTGAAGCGAGCTGCCTCGCTCGTAACTGCCGGGCTCGGCGGGCCACCCAGACGGCTTTTATGCCGGAGAACTGCTCTTCCTCCTCGTCGAATGCCGCCGAAAGAGTGGAAAAAATGGTGGAAGGAGGAGCTTGGCCGGCGTCCTGCTCTTAAACGGGCGTGTGTGGCCGGAGTTGGTTTCTCGCATTCCACGCGGGTTTAAATGTAGGTTTTTGAATGAAGCGAGGAGGCGGGTAAAGCCGGGAGTACAGCGGGCGGCGCCCTGGGCCAGCGCACCACTTCAAATGGCAGACACAGTGAGAGGTCGCGTCCGCCCTGACCCCCTTGACCATGGACCTTGACGGTGTACGTCACCTTGTATCCAAATCTGAGATGCCACATGTACCAGATGAATGACTCCAAGTTCGACCACCGTGATGCTAGAGGTGCGCGCCGAGGAACACTCTTGGAGACACCCCCTCATAATTTTCCTAGAGACTAGCAAGATGCCTGTGCGCTACACGGAACATCAAGATCTTGTGTGAGAAAAGGATGAATGAGGGAAGGCCTTATCTGCAAATGTGGAGAGGAGTGCGGGTAAATTTTCATAGTTTCCTTCCTATCCGTTAGATATAGATCGGACGGCCTATATTGCAGGATGGCAGGCACATCATCATCACCAACTCTTCTTTTTATAAGAGTAGAGATAAGAGTAGAGATAAATACAATGATGGTCACTGAAGTTGAGGTCAAAGCACAATACGGTCATTGGACCTTAGAATAAGCTCAATACAATCACTGAATACGAGTTACAGTAATTATACGGTCACTGGCTCGCCGTAGAGCTTCGTATTTTGTCCAGTTGACTGGTCAAATTTGTATACGTGGAACTTACTATTGCATTGTCATTACTACATCCTGCCTGTCTCATGGGTCCCGCCTGTCAACTGATGAAATAAATATACATGTAAAAATAAAAGGACTATGCGCGTAGAATCCGGAATCTCCGGCTTGCTGATCACGTAGTAGGCTTACTATTTGAACCAATACACTTGAATGATAATGTACAGATCTTTTCTTTTTAAATAATGCCCATGCATGCACACACGGCGCACACCACGTCCGCACAGAACACATGGATACCCGTGCCTGCCTTCGCGTGCGCCATCTGCGGCTAGGTGGAAGGGGGCGGCGGATGCATGCCAGACGGCTGCACCACATAGCCGGTCGCGTGCTCTGCTCTGCTTGACCCATCGTGCAGCACCACCATGGCGACCACACACAACAGAAGCCAGCAAGTGAGGAGACCTCTCCGCGCGCCGCTGCAGCAGCAGCTGATCACACGAGAAGGCAGGCACCCACTATCATGGCCTTCACTGTCCTGTTCATCATGCTACAAGCAAGTTTGTCCAAAATAGCACCTTGTTGTGCCATCTCTTGCAGCACCCTGCTTCGTCCTTACAGCACCGGCGGAATGCACACGCACACACAAGGACATACGGACAATGGAGCAGCGGCCAACCCCTTCATCGCCCTTGACATGCTCATGTTTTTCGTGTGCTTGCTGTCTTCTGCAGCCGACGTGCTCCTCCATGACATGCTTGGGATCAATGCGCTCCTGCATGGAGTTCTGCTCTCGCGTGAACCACTCTTGATCACTCTTGAGTATCATTGTTAGATTAGAAATATAGGATAGAGTAGGAAATATTATGACTTGCCATATACTCCAAGATGACCATGTACTCCTATATATATGCCCACGAGGCTCAAGCAATACAATCAACTATCACCATGCCAGATCAGCCCCCTGGAGAACCAAATCGCCTTGCCACCATGTGTCCACAGCCCTACCTACTGCTCTGCATCTTGTGCCTCCTGCCATCGGCCGTCTAGTCTGTATCGTCATCATCTGAGTCCTAGAAGATCTCACCCACATCATCATTAGGCATGCAGCCGCCTTCATAGACAATGTGCGTAGGAGTACAGGTGACTGGGGACGCACCACGTTGTGGGCACTCCGTACGTGCTCGTGTGCGTGCAACGTTGATACGTCTCCAACGTATCTATAATTTATGAAGTATTCATGCTGTTATTTTACCATTATTGGGTGTTTTACAATCATTTTATCACAACTTTATATAATTTTTTGGGACTAAACTATTTACCCAGTGCCAGTTGCTGTATTTTAATTGAGTTTCCTTCAAGTCCTCTACAACCGGATATTAACAAATTCCCATCTGCCACATAACCGGGGGCACGGCATTTGAAAGTTTAAACCCTGCAGGGGTGCCCCAACTTAGCCCATCACAAGTTCTCACGGCCAGCGAAGGATATTCCTTCTCCCGGAACAACCCGATCAGACTCGGAATCTTGGTTACAAGACATTTCGACAATGGTAAAACAAAACCAGCAAGACCGCTCTATGCACCGACCTAGCCTGATAGGAGTCGCACGTATCTCATTCTCAGGGTACACTGGATGGGCAAGATGTCTGGTTGGCTGAGACCCTGGTTGCCCAGGGGGCGCCGGACATCGCCCGGTTTGGACCAACACTCATGAGGAGCATTGGCCCGGGGGGTTGATTAAAAGACCTCGGGTGCCGACGGGTCCCTATGCATGTTTTAGTTGTTATTAGGCAAATGGAAAACCAATGATGGGCCTTGCTAGAAGAGTTTTATTCAAAGTGAACTGTCAAGGGGGTCCCATAACCCCAACCGCCTAAGGAAAGCAAAATCAAGGAACATAGCCCCGGTATGACGGAAACTAGGGCGGCAAGAGTGGAAAAAAATACTAGGCATAAGGCCAAGCCTTCAACCCTTTACCAAGTATATATGTGCATTAATTAAATAGGAGATATCGTGATATCCCAAGATATCCATGATATCCATGTCCCAACATGGAACAACCTACAACTGCACCTACAATTAGGAACGCTATAAGAGGGGCTGAGCAAAGTTGTACCATAGCCAAACAACGGTTTGCTAGGAAGGGTGAGAAGGTTAGAGGCTATCATGGCAATTTGGGAGGCTTGATAAACAAGTGGTAGGTAGCGCGACATAGCGATAGCATTGAGACAACTTGCAGCAAAGATAGTAGTGAGATCCAAGGTGACGGTCATCTTGCCTAGAATCCCGCTAGGAAGAAGACCGAGTCCATGAAGAAGATGAAGCCACATAGACGAACCAAGCGTAGACGAACGAATCCTCACGATCGCAACGAAACGAGAACTAACGAGAAGAAGCACAACCGGAAAGAAGCAAACAACATGGTAAACACACAACACATAAACATGACATGATGCTCAACCAAGTATGATGCATGACAAGTCTATATGATGCTACTCATGGCAAGGGATGATGCATACAAGAACAACACATCAAAGCAAGTTTAAATGAGGCCAGAAACAACATATAACAACTCCGGTAAATCCTGATATGCAAATTTCGAAATTGGTCCAGATCTGATTACAACACAACGTTGAAGTTGTTAAATAGCAAGTTAAGATGCACCAAGATGATCTACATGGTTTTCTAGTCAAGATACATATAAAGTTCGTTTAATTCGGAGCTACGGCCCAGAAGATATGAGCAAAATAATTTAAACATGGCATTGATGCAAAAGCAAGCAAAACAACATCACAAACACTCCAAAACAAGGATGCAACAAGGTAACATGAAACTATATGCAAAACTAATAAAGTATCATATAGACCATGCTCAAAACGGAACAACAGTTCAACACATACACTCAATACAAGTTTCAAACACAACATGCCCAAAACAACAACTAAGCACTTTGCAATCAAGGAAATAACATGCTACAGGAAACATATGGGCATAAACATGATATGCGCTCAAATTACAGGTTACAAGCTTCAAGTAACATCAAGGTTCGAGTTCATAGGCATCAGGATTAATCCAACATGATCAAAGCAAGAAGCAACTTAATAACACAGATTATGACTAAAAAACAGGGCATACATGTGAGCAGAAATAACATGTTGACATGTTGGAGGCATGAAACAAACATGATACAGTGCAAGATCATGGCAAACAAAAATATGGCATTAAATTACAGGTTAAACATGGTAAAACATGATTACTAAGCATCTCCATGTAGCTCCTAGATCAATGGAATCCATCAAGACAAGATTGCAAGTGTAGATGATATAATTCAAATCAATGGAAATCTGGGAATGCAGAACAATAACATTATGATGCTGACTTTGGAGGCACATGACAGCAAGCATAGCAACTTTAATAATCATGCAAAAGACATGGGAATGTAGTGTAGATGATATGCTTCAAATTAGCCCAAGGGCACAAGTTCATATGAAGCATGTAGTAATCACAATGATGCTTGCAAAACGGATGAGGGAGTCCTGGACTACGGGGTCCTCGGGCGTCTGGCCTGCTATCCATGGGCCGAACTGATGGGCTCTGAAGACCGAAGACCATGCTTGTGTCCGGATTGGACTTTCCTTGGCGTGGAAGGCAAGCTAGGCGACCAGCTGTGAAGATTCCTTCTTATGTAACCGACTCCATGTAACCCTAGATCTCTCCGATGTCTATATAAACCGGAGAGCATAGTCCGGATAGGACACACTCATTATCATATTCACATAGGCTCTCGTGCTAGATCAACTCTTGTAATACTCATATTCATCAAGATCAATCAAGCAGGAAGTAGGGTATTACCTCCATAGAGAGGGCCCGAACCTGGGTAAACATCGTGTCCCCCGTCTCTTGTTACCATCGATCCTAGACGCACAGTTGGGGACCCCCTACCCGAGATCCACCGGTTTTGACACCGACATTGGTGCTTTCATTGAGAGTTCCACTGTACCGTCGTCAAAAGGTTTGATCGATGGCCCTTCAATCGTCGATGATGACGCTCTCCAGGGAGAAACCTTTCTCCCCGGACAGATCTTCGTGTTCGGTGGCTTCGTACTGCGGGCCAACTCGCTTGGCCATCTGGAGCAGACCGACAGCTACGCCCCTGGCCATCACATCAGATTCAGAAGCTTGAACTACGTTGCGGACATCCGTGGAGACTTGATCTTTGACGGATTCGAGACCGCGGCAATCGCTCCCTGCCGCCCAGATGGACATGGCTTAAACCTGTCATCGGGCCGCATCCAGGAGAGAGCTCCTGCAACAACTCGGGCCTTAGATCCGGAGCAGATCAAGTCCCCCGAAGATGGGAAGCTCAACCCCATCGCGGGGGCTCAACATCATGTTTATTTTAGAGTATACCTTTACGGATCTTAGCTTCGAGAGAATTCTTGAAGAACAATTGAAGAATGAAATGAATCCTTGACGAACCACCATGTTGAGCCTTCATGAGAACTCCGGTAATAAAAGGATGATAAAAAGAAAGAGAAGTTGAGAACACAAGGTGAAGCCTTGCGATGATTTAGATGGAGCTTTGAAATGATATAACCGAGAAAACTTGGAACTCCGGAAAGAAAAAAAAGAAGGATCTCGAACCGAGAATGTGACATGATGAACAACTCTGGAAAGAAGAAATTAGATCACTTGGATGAAACAAGAATAAGAATTATGTCTTGCCTATCCTTCACCAATTTAAACTGATGACAAGCAACGGATTTGGCATACCACTTATTCTTCTTGAGGGATTAAGGATAGACATAGCACAAACTTGGGAAAAGCTTTAACAAACCACCGGTAGGATTAGGAAAGAACAAATTAATTGATACGATAACAATGGAAGGGGAATGTTGAAAGAACCACCGTAAGAATTGAAAATGAAAGTAGCAAAGGCACAATTCACCGGGAAGAATTGGAAAACGAATGAAGATACTTGAGGGGATTTAGATACTTGAGAACGAAGAGATCATGAACTGATTAGAGGATACTTGAATGATGCACCGGTAAGATTTGGAGAATGAGATCTGAAAGCTGAGAATGAATAATTCTGAGATGATGGCTCAGGAGAATCAAGCTGAAAAGACTCCTTCATTGCTCCGGATAGGTGGAAAGAATTCTCACAATTGAAAACAATTATGAGCGGATGGCATCAAGCTAGAACCATGAACCTTGAAGAGAATGGAGCAAACCCTTCTTCGGTCTTCAAATGTTGAGAATGACAAGGAGAAGCACCACCATGAATTGTTGAGGCACTCCGGAATGATAATTAGAAAGGTTGAACCAACGACGAAAGAATTTGAAAGATCTTGGAGAAAGACATATGACTGATGATAATTCATTCTTACATCAAAATTTGAAAAAGAATTTGAGAATAACTCCGGGAAAATTAGAAGAGTCAGGTAAGATCATGGGAAAAGACCTGTGGGTTAGGGCCCACTCAAAAGATACGCCGTTGCATGATTAAAAGAAAGATTGTGCCGGTTAAATTAAATGGCTCAAAAGAGATAACAACCTCGAGATAGCTTGAACGGATTGGGAATGGAAATGCGAATCTTCTGAGATATCTTCAACACTCCAGATAACATGAATAGCAAGAGGTGGATGATTAAGAGATGCACCGACATGAGAAAGCATTTGAAATGAGGAAAAGAATACGATCAACACTTAAAGCTTGACTTGAGTCCACCGGAGAAGAAAAGAATGAAGAATAATAGACTTGAAGCTTCCTTAGCATCTTCATGAGAATCACCTGGTAAGAACATGGAGGAAAAGAATGGAGAGACTTCCCATCAATAACATGATACTTGATTAAGAAATCTGAGTCCTTGAAGGGAAAGGGTGGGAGGGCGGGAAAACAAAGGACACTTGGGGACGGACGAAACGAACAACGTTGGGAAAACTGAGGGGTGATCTTGCGAATGTTGAAATGATCGGATCCACTTGAAGAAAAGCACGCCGGTTGTAAAAGAATTGACAAGACAATCTTGATGATCAAGAAGGATTAGTATTGACATAGGAATATGAGAACACCGCTTAGGGAAGGTATGGAATCAACACTTGACATTGAAGCAACTCGAATACCACAGCTCACAACAAAACAAAGACTTGGCTTGCAGAATAAGCCGGAAACAAACATATGATAGAGATTTCGCCCAAAGTGTTCATGACGAGGCCCCACGGGCACGACGTACAGCGGACGTCACGAATGACAAACAAGACGTCCCCGAATCGGCATAGCCAAGGATTCTTTAAGACGCCTCGCGACCGCTGTAAATCGACCGTGAAAAGCGAACCACTAGACGTTGGACCCCAATCTCAAATCATACATCTACCGAAAAGATATTCTAGGAGCTACTTAAATTCCCACCTATAAACTCCCGAAGGCTGCGGTCGGTGGGCTGGATCGGGAGGGGATCCCGAGGAAGAAGGGACTGGAGGAGCGGCGGCGGAAGGATTGGACTGATGGGACAACTCCCTAGAAATTAGGGTTCGGTCTGATTATATAGGCAGGGGCTAGGTAGGGTAATCCGGTCCGGCCGATTATAATCGGGCGGTCGTAAATAAATAGGTTAGGTAGTCCGAATAATAAAACGGAGATGTTTTATAGATGTTTGGGGATGATCCGGACCCAACGGTAACGATAGCCCAGTTCGGGTTCGGGGAAGTTTCGGACGTGCGCGAGGGGGGTATGAGCAGTGTGCAGAAAGGTTAGGAAGCCAGGCAAGAGGGAAACAAAATGTGGTTGGCTTGGAACGGCCAACGAAAGCAAGGGGAGATGCCGCAACTACGAGGGGATGCAAGTTTTAAAACAAAGACGGCAACAGAGTGCCGATGCAAATGCGAATGATGCCATGATGAATGCAGTAAACAAATAAATAACACGGATGACTCGCAAAACAAGGAAGGCATCTGAAGCGTCGGTCTCGGGGCGTTACACCGCAGTCCGCAGAGTGGCTGTTTGGCTGGCCAGACGGCAGCCGAGGGAGGGCCGCAAAGGAAAAAAGCCAAGGAGTAGAAAGCAAGGAAAGATAGAACTCGGCAAGCATATTTACATATCAAAAGGCCCTTGGCCAACATTCAACAGAAGTTTGAAATACACCCCGCGGATGGAATTGTGCGAAGTTAACAAAGTTTGTCGAGACTGATAAGCAGGTAAAAACAAAGGATAAATTGGCAGCCTAGGGAGCAGCAGACGAGTTCGGCGGAACGGTGGAGTCGGTGGTGCCGGTTGGTGGAGCGACTGGCTGGCCGGTCTCTGCTTGGTCGCCTTCAGTAGCAGTAGGCTCGCTCGGGCGTGGCTCGTTGCTGGAGGCGCGGTCGAGATGAGGCTGGCCGTGCACTTCAACCTCTGGCGCTTCCTGTTCACCTTCCTCGTCCTCCTCGTCTTCTCCCTTGTCGCTGGAGTCGATCACTTCAGCCGAGTCCTCGCCATCCTCCGGGTTCAGCCCGAACCACTCTGGCGGCGCCTCGACACCATTCTCAGCCAGCTCCGGGACGAAGACGCTGGTGTTGGTGTACTCGGCGATCGCCGCCGCCCGCTTGATGAGATCACGCTCTACCGCCACTAGCTCCTCCTAGGCCTCCTGATGAAACGTGGTCAACTGGGCTAAATTTAGCCCAGGGTACCATGCCTTGACGAACTCCAAGGCCCGGCGTGCTCCAGCCTGGGCCGAGGAGCCCTTCCAGGCCTCAAGATGGCCAGCCGCCACCACCAACCAGTCGACAGTCCGAGTGCGCGGGGCCGGCGTATCTGGCCACAGGGCGGAGATGGCCTGCGCCCCGACGTGCTGAAGACGGCACAACATCCGATGAGTTGGCTGAAGACAGGACTGAATGCTGAGGAGCTGCTCGCTGAGGGTCTAGGGGGCGTTGGCAGCAATCTGTGCACCTTCCGCCCTCCGCTCTTCGCGATCAGCCTCGATGGCCTGGTTGGTGGTGTCAGAGTGACAAGGGAAGAAGTCTGCTCAAACAGAAAGCAAAAGATCAAAGTTAAAGAAAAGAAGCCGGTTCGATCAAGCAGCCGACAGCTCAAAGAAAGACAAAAGAGGGAAGCTCACCATCAACCATGTCCTCAATTTTGGCGAAGCCGGCAGTCAGCAAAGCCTCCTTGTCGGTCCAGGCGGAGCGTTCAGTCTCGAACTCAGCAAGGAGAGCAGCCTCCTTTTCCCCCGCCTCCTTTTGCGCCTTCTTGAGAAGCTCCGCCTGCTCCGCCAGTTGCGTGGTCAGCCGGTCACGCTCCTCGGCCAGCTTGCTGCAGTCCGCTTCCTTGGCACGTAGCACGGTGTTAGATTCACACAGCTGCTGCTGCAGGGTAGCGTTGGCCTCTGCATGAAGGGAGAAAGAAAAAGGCGTCAGCAGCCAACAGAGAAGAAGTACAGTTGCCGGGGAGATCCGGCCCGACTGCTCAGTAGTCGGCCCGAATCTCGGGGACTATAACCAGCGGGTGCGCCAGCACGCCCCCGCAGAGAAAGAAGTTATCAATATCAACTAAGAAGAAGAACAGTTGTCAGGGAGATCCGGCCCGACTGCTCAACAGTCGGCCCGAATCTCGGGGACTACAGCCCGCGGGTGCGCCAGCGAGCCCCCGCAGAGAAAGAAAAAGACTTACTCTAGCGTTCCGACAAGTCGACGGTCCGGGGACTTTGGAGTTGAAGGTGGCCGCGCGAAGGTTACGATAATCCTGCAGTGAAGATATCAGACAATGTTAGTACTCAGAGCTTGCCAATTAAAGTTCCGAGCCACCTGCTCAGCAGTCGGCCCAAAACTCGGGGACTACACCCAGTGGGTGCGCTAGCCCGCCCCCACAGAGAAATACAAGAATAAAAAATGAAGAAGCAAGAAGTATACCCGGATGGCTGCTCGCGACTCCAAGAACGCTTGGTTGCACTGCTTCAGGGCGTCGGCCTCGGCTCGAAGTTTGCCTTGGACGTCCAGGATCGCCTGATTCAAAGGGCCCGTCCCGCCTCCCTGCACCCAATCGGTGGGTGCGGCGCTGGTCGCCTCGGCGTCCGGGATCGAAGAGATCGCGGCACCGACTTCCAGCGGACGTGGCGCCGAGGCCGCCTTTGCAAACTGGCGGCGCGATGGTGTGCGGACCTCGGGAGTTCGGCTCGTCACCATCTCGTCCCCGACTGGCGGTACTGGCAGGTCCGCCGGCTGCTTATCCCCCGCCTCTCCAGATGTTGGTGGCGGAGGCACCGCCACGTCCGGCATGGCGACATCACCGCCATCCCTCTCCATGATCGGGTGCTCGTTGCTGGCTCCCCCAGTCGGCGCACAAACTCTTGCGGTGGCGGCGCGGAGTTCAGGGGGATGACGAATAATGTCGACTAACGGCGCGCGGCTTCTTCTGCCTGCTCCTTCGCCGCGGCGGCAGCCTCGGCCTCCGCCAGCTTCTTCAGCGCGGCGGCCTCCGCCTTGTCCGCCTCCTCCTTCTCCAGACGGGCGGCTTCCTGCTCCTCGCGTGCCTCCCGCGCGTTTCCCTCCTGCGCCTCCCGGAGGTCGACGGCCGGATCGATTCGCCGGGTGGTGGTGGAGGTCTCCGCCGACCCAATGACGGAAGCGGCGGCCGACTTCTCAAGAGAGAGTGGAGCCCTAAGTCAAGAAGACGAAGAAAGGAAGCTCAAAAAGAATCGACAAGAAAGAAAAGCACAAGAAAAGATACTTACGACGACACCATCGAAGGCGCCTTCGGGAGTTTCTGATACTTGGCCGCCTTCGCTGCAGCCTCCTTCCGCCTAGTCGCGGTGGTCGGGTTCTTGGCCTTCTTCGGCGTGCTGCCGAACAAGACAGCGCCCTGTTTGCACTTTCGTGTACCGCCTCGAGCTGTCGGCTCGGCTGAAGGGCCCGCGTCCGCATTGCCAGCGCCTCGCGTCAGGCGCGGCTCGTCTTCCTCATTGTCATCATCAGGCCAAGTCTCGATGCCGCCTCTTCTTCGGAGCCACCCGCTCCGTCACCACCACCTATGGCGTCTTCCTCCAGGGCGGCCGCCCCCAAGTCGGGGTCGTCCACATCGCTCGCCTCCCGGTCCGGCTGGTAGTCTCCACCCGGCCCCACGACAGCGACCGTCGCCGGAGACATGTAGATGTGCGTCCAAAAGATCGAATGTTCAATACCAAGAACGAGACCAAGAAAAGCGCTAAAAAGAAGATTTGAGGAACTTACAGTAGGCGGCGGGTTGGCACGGGAGTACGGCCGCTTGCCGAACCGCCATGACCCCTCCGACAGCTTGAGGTCCGTGATCTCATTCACCATCCAGGCCACCTCAGCAGTCGGCATGTCCCTTGTGCACATCCGGCTCGGGTCTCGATGCCTGCTCATCCGACAGATCAGATGAGGCCGGCCTTGGAGCGGGAGAACCCGGCGCTTGACGAAGGCAACCAGCAGGTCGGACGCCACGAGGCCCTCCGCCTCCGTCAGCACCCGGAGCCGGTTAATGGCGGCAGTGGAGTGGTCTGATAGGGGCTTTGGCTTATAGCCCCAGTTGGCCCGAGGCTCGGCTGGGGGGTCGGCTTCGTAGGGCGGCAGGTTGATGAAGTCGATCGTCGGGTCGACATTCTCCACATAAAAATATAATTTCTGCCACAGTTTCACCGACTGCGACAGGTTGATGGCGGGGAAGGCGTTCTTCGGCGATGGCCGGCGCACAGCGACAAAGGCGCCGCACTGGGCCGCACCTCCCGGACGAAGGTGCCTAGTTTGGTGTAGAAGAAGGCTCCCCACAACTCGATGGTGGGGAGGATGTCGAGGTATCCCTCGCATGCCGTGACAAAGGCAGACAGCAGCGTCACGGTGTTGGGCGTCAAGTGATGCGGCTGAAGATGGTAAAACTCCATGAAGGAGCGGAGAAACCCACTCGCCAGTAGCCCGAAGCCGCGGAGGAAATGCGAGTGGAAGATGACCCGCTCGCCTCCTTGCGGCACCGGCGAGATTTCCTTCTCCGGCGGCACGCGCACCTTGATGAAGCCGGGCCGGGCAGCTGCCGTGTCGCGCGGAGGAAGGTGAGGTGTTCGTCAATCACCACCAAGCCGTCCCAGTCCCCTCCCTTCTCGCGCGTCATGGAGACCGAGCACGATCGAGCAAGAAGCTTGGGGCGGGGAAGCCTAGCGGTGGCAGGGTGCGGCGGCGCCTCGGCGGAGCACAAAGGTGCGGCGGCAGCAAGGGGAAGAAGAAGAAGGTGACGAGGATGCGGCAGGAGGGCGCGCGTGCTCCGCCGCACCCCCTCCTCCCCCTACTTATAGCCGGGGGGCTATGAAGCCGAGGGGGCGAGGCGTGGGATCGTAGGATTAACTGTGCCCACGACCCCGCGTTCCCACATTTATCGTGTGAGTTACTGCGCGTAGTAACTCCGCGAAGAAGCTCAACCAGCGGCTTCGACCGCCGCGGATCCGCTCGCGTGTCGAGGCCCGGTAGTGGCGGGCCCAGCCTGCTGTCGCGTCCCATCATGCGCGTGGGCTAGCAGGCTGGCCCGGCTGGCTGACGCCACGTGGCATGCCCAGAACAAGCGGTGGGCCTGGAGGCTTCGCTAGCACGCCACCTAGTTCCCGCAGTTGCGTTCAAAGTTTCAGACAAATCCGACAGAACGTGGCCGACTCCCACCTGGCGGCTTGCTAGAAGTCGGATGAAGCTTCCATCCATAGCACCCGGGAAAGGAAACTGCTGAAGCTTCGCGGCTCGGCAACCGCGACGCCTCACCAGCTTCGGGGACTACTGTCAGAGTAATGGGTCACGGGTAGCCTAACCCGAGTCCCTGAACCTTTAAAGACATCGGGGCCGGCTGTGCCCCTCAGGACATCAAGATGAAGCGCCGCCTTCGGATGGTCGGCTGGCCCAAGCGGCCGGCTACCAGAAGGCGGGTAGGCTCCAGAAGGCGGCACCAACACGGGACGACTCCTTGTAGGCGGCCTCCAGAGAGGCCGACTCCTAGCAGTCGGCCCACGGCGCCCTCAGAGTCTGCGCCCCATTAAGGAAGAAAAGACATGGTGAGGCTACAGTTTAGCCCATCACCCCCATATCCAGGGCCGGGCATGGCCACAGTGCCTCGTACAGGTGGAGATCTCCGCCCGGCGCGACACTGTTACCACTCCGCCCCTGACGTCACTACTAGCAGGAGGAGCCCTGTTCCCACGACGGCCTGTCGGTACGGCCTGCAGGCCGCGGGCCCTACCGGGCAGCGAGAGCCTGGAAGACGGCGGAAGCCTGACCAGTCGGACTCGAGGAGGTCGGCTTCTAGTAGGCGGCTCGCCCCCTCCCTCGGGGCCCGCGCACCATTAAGCAGATGAGACACGGTGTGGCTACAGTGATCTCCCACCAGGCGGCAGGACTGTAGCCATGCCCCCCTGACCAAGCCTACGTCATTAGCATCACGGCTATAGTAAGCTAGCGATCTTAAAGGATATAATTGGTCGGCAACGACGGAAGTGACAATTTAGGTTCGCTAAAGACCACATAGTTCAGGAACTTTCCCCAAAATAAATCCTCAATACTTTTCTCCCGTATTGATCGGAGGTGAGGTTTCATGATCATAGTCGGCATGACGACCAAAAGAAAGAAACCGATAGCGGTACTATTTTCTTTGGAAGATATTTCTTACATTAAATAGTAATGTAACATATCTCTCCGCGTTCCTTTGTTTATAAAATCATATGGCCGGATTGCCTTGTTTTTCGTAAACTTTTGCCCTTGTAAAGGCTTCATAAAGTGGGACAAACACTCCCCGGCCACTAGCCGAGGAGGGGGAAGCCGATGGTCGGTCAACAAAGTTTTGTACAATGCAGATCTGAGCATTATTGATGTAAAGTACCTGGATACATAGAATCATTACACATAATTTGTGATTTCACTCTGGATATCGATCCTTAATTCGGCCACCTGTGCCCACATTAAGGCTCAGGGGTTACTGAGCTTCGTGCTTATCATTATTTATAAGTATTAAAGGGGCACATCAATCCCCTGATCTCGTATTGCCACCGACTAGTGGCTCGGGACTACTGCATTACCTATTCAATGCAGAAAATTCAAAGTGCTCAGTGTTCGGCAGGACCGAACTATAGACAAGCGCGTCTTCAGACAACAATAAGTACCATCTGGGTCTTATAGGGATCAAGCTAAGATATCACGGTGACTTCTCACGACCCTCTCTCAGGGGGCCGTCCGCCGGTCACTATCTCCTCTAATGTGCATCTTGGATTTTAGGCCGACACACACCTTGAGGGCTACTGTATATATATCTCGTCAGTAAATAAACCTCAAAAAATCAGCCCAAGCCCGAGGTGGTGCTTCACCTCAGAAGTAGTCAGGCATAAAGTTCGGTAGTAAGTGGCTTGCTCCATAGAGGCCATTTCTAGCATTAAGCTCGGATAACCTCCTTCAAACTTTTTTAAGTGAAGGTGATCTATGACACCTCGGATATAGTCCGGCGTTGGATGTCGGATATAGTACGGCATTGGAGCTCGGATACAGTCCGGCTTTGGAGCTCGGATACAGTTCGGCGTTGATTCTCGGCTGCAAAAGATACCTCGAATGCAGTCCGGCGTTGGAGCTCGGATGCAAGAGGACACCACCGCACGAAAACAATTTAAAACCCGAGGTGTGGCGTAAAAAATAACCTGGCATTGATAAATGCCGAGAACTTAAAAGGGCTCCTCGGATACCCGACGTAAACTCTTCGGATTCACTTCGGCGGTCCTCAAGATCGAAGATGAGAAGATTTGTTGAACCAGATTTCAAGACCGACGACCGAAGATGAAGAACGGTTCGGAAGAATCGAGGAGCGTCTCCAACTTGAAGAACGGTTCAGGGGGCTACTGACGGTGTCCTGGACTAGGGGGTACTCACCACATTGTCTCCTGATCAGTTGGATTGGGCCGAGGACCCCCATGGCCGTTTACTCATGAGCCAGTTCGCACAGCTGATGTATACACGAGGAAGATTCCACAAGACTTGGTGATCAAGACAAGGACTCCTCTCCGCCGACGTATTCGACTAGGACTCGTGTTATCCTAGGCCTGTGGTACATTATATAAGCCGAGGCCGGGCTAGTCGATAGGCATATACTAGATCATTATGATATTATTCATCATGCCATCAGGTTTTAGACCACAACATATGATCTCGAGGTAGATCAACTCTTGTAATCTCTATATCCATCAAGATCAATCAAGTAGGAAGTAGGGTATTACCTCCATTAAGAGGACCCGAACCTGGGTAAACATCGTGTCCCCTGTCTCCTGTTATCCATCGATCCATGACATACAGCTTGGGACCCCCTACCCGAGATCTCCCGGTTTTGACACCGACACTCAGTCTCTGGCGCGCTAGGCGGGCCGTCATCTTTGGCTGAGCTCGACGCCCTCACAGTAATTACATGTCACACAAACATATATATGTAGAATATTCCATTTCCATTACCCTTCAGATGTTTTATGTCGCATACATGTGTTTGCAGGCCCACGAAACCCCATGCACCATACTCTACTTGATCAAACGCCAGAAGGTGGACGTGGGAAAGCTGGTGATAACGAAGCCCTTGGATCTCACGTTCCACAACCAGCCGATGACCGCTGGGCACTTCAGGGTTACCTTGTCGAGTGTGACATCGGGGCATGAGGATTTGCCTCCTCCATTATGCCTAGTGGGAGAGTGTCGGTGTCAAAACCGACAGATCTAGGGTAGGGGGTCCCGAACTGTGCGTCTGAGGATCGAAGGTAACAGGAGATAGGGACACGATGTTTACCCAGGTTCGGACCCTCTTAATGGAGGTAATGCCCTACTTCCTGCTTGATTGACTTTGATGAGTATAGGGGTTACAAGAGTTGATCTACCTCGAGATGGTAATGGCTAAACCCTAGATGTTAAGCCTGTATGATTATAATTGCCTCTACGGACTAAACCCTCCGGTTTATATAGACACCGGAGGGGCCTCAGGTTGTACAGAGTCGGTTTACAGAGAAAGGAATCTTTACATCCAAACGCCAAACTTGCCATCCACGCACAGGAGAGTCCCATCCGGACACAGGGGAAATCCTTCTATCTTGTATCTTCATGGCCCACCAGTCTGGTCCACGTCATATAGTCCGAATGCCCGGGGACCCCCTAATCCAGGACTCCCTTAGTAGCCCTGAACTAGGCTTCAATGATGACATGGTCAGCGCACAGGTTATCTTCGGCATTGCGAGGCGGGTTCCTCCTCTGAACTTTTCGAAGTAGTTGATCAAAAGAACTATATCCGGCTCTGTATAATAGTTACAACCCTGAATCATAAGGACAAAACATTTACACAAGTCACGTCCACTGACAACTTCTCAGGCGAGACGTTAGGTTCTGGCCTTATTATCATGTCGAACCGTTTTTTAGCCTCCCGCTTCGCGTTTCAAGGCGCGGTTATTGGCACGTCTTGTCAAAGCAGAGACCTAGCTATGTATTGAGGGAGATCGATCGGCACCCATGCATATGTAGCAGAGGAATCAGGTTGGGAGAAAGACAAAGGTAGAGTGTCGGAGGGTTGGTGGTGGAGTGGCATCTCACAAATGGTGGGAGAGACCTGCTAGACAAACGGAGAGTACGAGTGCAATATCAATAAGAGAGGGCCGGGGATGTCTGTCTGTCTATGCACGTGCGTGTGAGAGACGGGTCTGGAGGTATGCAAGGATGATAAGGGGAGACGATATTGTTGTGGTAAGCATACGTAACTACATAGGAAGATCAATCGTCGTGTGTCCGAGAAAGGGAGAGACATAACTAGTGAGGTAAGTCTATTGGTGCACGGGGAAAACGAATTATAGTCGACCTGGCTATATGTAGGAAGATTTGTACGTATGCATGCATGCATGTGTTAGAAGCAAATATGGTCCGGAGAGACAGACAGGGGGAGAGGGGTGCGGCTAGGAGGTGGTGCGAGTGGCCTACCATTTCGAGGGGGAGGAGTGTGCGAGTGTGAGATTGATGAAAAGAGGGGAGGGAGTGTGCACCTGCGTGGAACCGTATTGGACATAGGGGGGCATGGACGGTGAGAAGAGAAGAGGGGAAGTATGTGTTTGTGGTAGGCACACTTGGCTAGAGAGGTATATCGACCGGTGTTTGCTGGAAAGAAGGAGCCGGGGGGCCTACACACACCGCGGGTGAACGACCTAAAGAGAAATAATGAATGTGTGCGATGGAGGGGACGCTGAGGGAGGGTGAGAGGGGGCGGGCGTGTGCATGCATGATAGAAAGTTACCGCTAGCTAGCTACAAAGATAATAGGATCGTGAAGGTGTAAAAGACGAAAAAAGATCATAATTCATTATAAAAAAGTGGATACGGATACTTGAAGAAGATATCATAATGTAGAACATTGATTATAATTTGGGCTAATGTGTGGCTTTTGCAGCTCAAGGATAAATACTTGTCATAATGTAGGGAGCGGGCCACTATACTTTGTGTGATAAACACGGTGTACATATGGAACATAGTTTAGATTATGAATATCTAGTTAGTACATCCAATCTACTATTATTTGGAATCAACATCAAGTGTATTCAAAAAATTGAATTCGAGTTCATATAGTACACATAGTTCATATCTATCTCTATAGTAATAATGTGGTGTGTTGTTAAGGTAATACACGAATGATGGTTGAAGTTGGCAGCAATCATGATTGTAGATTCCTACTGAAATAGAGAGACGAATTCAAATTTAGTTCGAATTGCAGCGGTAGTATAGACATTTGGAATGCACTAACATGTTGGTGTGAGTAGGTTACATGCATTATACAGCCAGCAATTTTTTTAATTGGACATAACATGGATTCATAGCTTTGAATAGCATTTGTATAGTAAAACGGGACTAGACTCTCTCTTTGTGTGGTGTCAATAGTTTTATCTTTTTCATTTTTTCGTTGAGGGAAGTGCGAATTGATTTGGTACGTACAAGTACAATATTACATGTTAGGCTTGTCCCTAAAATTCAACCCGCGCCTTGTTGCATCCCGAAAATTCAGATATTGTGCTGCCAAAACTCGTGCCTTCACAACCCGCCCCTTGCTATTCCGAAATTACAACGCGCGTGAAAACTCCCTCCAGCTGCCAAATCCTGACACGCGAAATCCCCCTTCTAACCCTGAGCCGAAAGGGCCGCTAGTTCAAATTGGTGGGGTACTTTTGTAACACACCCTACATTTTCGACCAGCGCGTCCCTAAGTCATGGTTCCCCCCTCCCATCGCCTCCTTTTCGCCATTCGAAATCCCAGGCCGCCATAACCTCTCCGCTCCAGCCGCGAAACCCCACCCTCCGTCCGCCACCTCAACGCTGCCCAGCCGGAGCCTCTTCCCGACGATGTCGTCCACCGCAACAACTCGACGTCCCTCATCCACCTCCCCGGATGAGGATCCGTTGTCCATCTCATCGTCCCGCCAGTTCAGCCGCCCCGTCCTCCACCTCCAAGGAGCTGCTCCGACGATCGCCTCATCTATCGCGGCTGCTCCATCCCCAAAGCGCCGCCTTAACCTGCTCCATCGGAACCGCAGCATCCTCACCGGCTCCTTGGACGAAGCCGAGGCCTACTCGGTGCCACCAAAGAGGTTGTACACTCATCGCATCGCACCTTCTCCTTAACTTGACCTCCCGGCGCCGACGGTGCTCCATCCCGCACCCCCATGGAGCGGCTACCTCGAAGCCGGCGCCCGCGCGACATCTCCACGGCGGCTCTCCCCAGTGCGAGGCCCCTTCGGCGGCGGCGTCCATACCAGCCGGATCTGCAACTGCTGCTCCGGCTCTCACTCGCTCACGCTGTCGCTGCTCTGGCTCTCACTCGCTCGCACTGTTGCTGCTGCTCTCCCCCTCGCTCGTGCTGCTGCTCTGCTCCGATTTAGCTACACTTCAGTCGACTGAATCAACTTTTGGGTCAGTCAATTTTCAGGGGGTGGGGGGCCTCGCCGGAGTTCAGGAAGAACCACCCGCAGCGGGGAGGGGGGCTCGCCTGAGATGTAACCCACTATCTATCTTAGGGTTCAGGGTGGGGGCGGTGGTTGCCGGCGGACGGGGGGCGCGGTGGTGGGGCGGTGGCGTGGGCATCGCTGGAGAAAAAGCTCGGCGCGGGGTGGCCTAGAGGGCTGGCCGGGGTAGCGGCGGACCGGTGGTGGGGAGTTGTTTCGGGGCGGCGAGGCGGCGGCGGACGGGCGGTGGGGAGTTGTTTCGGGGTGGAGAGGTGGCGCGGGGGTTGGCGGTTCAGCGGGTGGTGGCTGGCGGCTCAAGGGGGTGCTGGTTGAAGATGAACTGCAAGCCCTCCATAAACTACATGTGAAGTGCCTCTCTGCTACCATTGCGTTCACTTTCGATAGTAACATTCAGATTCCACAGTAAATTTCAATTTCGATAGTTAAGTTCAGAGTCAACGGTTTTTACCTCATCTGTTGTAGTGAGGTGGTTTTTGGTGATGTAAATTTTACATCTATCACTTTTTGGTAATGTATTTTACATCATCTATTGGAGATGCTTCTAGAATCCCACTTGAGAATGACGATGTCTGTCTTGTGCTGCTTCAGCATTGACATCTTACGGCCTACCGGAGCTGCTCTAACGATGGAATGATCCATCACAACAAAGCAGTGCCCTGGATGCCGTCTACAGATTCTTCAGATCTTCCTCCACACCTCCGACAGCCAGCTCTGCCTCAACTTCTTCAGCGACCAACCCAATGATGCTGAGGTCGACACGGCTACGGCAAAGAGGCTATACACTTGTTGCATCACTTATTACTCTACATTCATGTCGATCCATTAGGGCTATTTTGCTTCAAAGGAAAAACATAGCAATATGAAATTTTCCTATGGCACTCTACTATGCAATTATTCATGCATTTCGTTGAAAGGAATGGAGCAAAACATCCACCTGGACCTACTTTTCAAAATCCTATGCATGAAAACAAGACCAAGTGCATTAGTGGCAGAATAATATTCCAACTGTACATGCTTTCATATGGTTTCACTTTATTTTGGCCACGTTTCTTTGCATTCCTATGTTGTTCCAATTGCTGTGAACCAAACACCCAAGTTGGCAGAAATCCTCTGTTTACAGCAGCTTTGTTTACCATGTGCATTCCTATCCTATTCCGGTGTTTTTCCTATCACTGCATTTTTAGAATCAGGCAAGCCAAATGAGCCCCTACAGAATTACTTCAGTTACACGTAGGTGTCAAAGGAAACTTTGTGTGGTTTGTCCTGCTCCTGCCATGACGTCGTCCACCTCACCTGAGTTGCTCCATCGACAGAAGCATCCACCAAACCAGACATCACGACTCCTGACCGTCTTTCACTGCCTCAGATCTCCTTCCCTGCCACCGGCACCCACCGCAACAGCATCACCATCATCGACTCAGCAGATGAACCTGGGGAGTACACGGGTCCACAAGAGAGCTCGCACTCATTTGTTTCTGCTTATGTTATGCATTGCTTAAAATTACCTGCTACTTTATCGTCCTGTTCACCTCTTAGACTCCAAGTCAGGTCCAAATTAATGGTCAAACTTGAGTTCTAAATTAGTTGTGGGGCACATATCGAGGCAGAAATGAATAGTATCTCTGTCTAATATCTGGTTCAGCTAGGGTATGCCTATGTTGTTCATCTTGGGTGGGAAACAAATAGTAAACCAATCATCATCTGTCTTTTTATTAAATTAAAGCAATCATTAGCCTGCTATCATTATTTTTGGATCCATCAATGGTTGTTACCATCACTCTAGATTTCTGCATGCTCTCCTTACATAATCATGTCAGATATTGTACACAGTCATGTTGAACATGTAGAGAAAAAGAGAAGAGTTTTGTGTGGCAATACAATGTCATGCAGACATTGCCTCATGGTGGGTTCAATGGCAAACCCTCCCCCCTCTCCAGATTGTAATCCAAAGGAAGATATTTTTTCTGAGGCAGATTCAGACGCAGCTAACCACTCCTATTTACCCCCCAAGGTGTTTGATCTACCTTGGCATGATGATGTTAGTCATATCGTGCATATGTTTCCTTACAGTCCCTACTTTTGACATCATATATGTCATCTGCTTAGTTTAGACATGTTCTGTAATGCCACCTATTTAGTTTCTATATCATATATGGGAATTATGCAGTCTCATGTCTTTTAGCCAGCCATAATATATGTGAAATGTGCAATGCCATCCTGTTTAACCAGGCATCATATATTTGAATGATATCTTGCCCATCCTTTTGTTCACTACATTTCCATTTGTCAACAATGTTTGTACATTAAACTACTCTTCCGGTGAATCAGCCATTTGGGTGGGAGATGGAAAAATCTGGAGTGAAAACAAGGGCTTCAGAGCAGACAGTGCTACCTGCCGAAGCAGATCTCTTTTTGGGTCCCGATAGCTCCTCAGAGATGGATTCAGAGACAGATGACCAGTCCTATTCCCCCACCGAGGTGTATGCTCTAACTTGGCACGGTTATACTGCTCATATCATGCATATGGTGTCTTGCATTACAAAGTTTAGACATCATATACACAATATTCAACACCATGTTCTTAGTTCAAACATCATATATGCGAATGCCCGCCGCTTAGCATATAAATCACATATGTGAATTAAATCATGTGATCCTGATTACTTAGATAACATGTATGTGAATTATGTCATGCAATCATGTTTAGTTATTCATCATATCTTTGAATTACGTTATGCTATGCTATCCAGTTTAGATAGACATCACATATGTGAAATTATGTCATGCTATCCGTTTTAGTTAAACAATATACATGTCAACTATTTCATGCCCTCGTTTTTCCACACTATCTATTGCATATGTCTCTGATACAATGTATGTACATTCAACTATGTTTCCTATCAGCCATTTGAATTGGAGCGGGTGATGCCAGTATCTAGCGGATTAAAAACACGGCCTTCAAATAAAACAGTGCTACCTCTTGGTGGAGATAGCACCCCGGTTGTACATGCACGAGAACCAGCCCTACCACACATAACCCAGACTCTCGCAGATTGTACCCCTACTGCGATGGACAGAGAACGAGCTTCACCCAATCTAACCCCAACCCCACAAGATAGTAACCCAGTTCATGTTGACATAGCACCATCTCCACCACAGAGCTCCCAAACAATAGTAGTTAGTAAGGCAGCTCCAGTGCCCAAAGGGGCAGTACTACCACGACGAACCCCAACTCCACCAGTTAGTACACCTATTCCTGTGGAGGAAGCACAACCAGCCAGTCGTAGTTTAGCATATATCGCATTTGATGTTGTTAAATCCTATGTGCGTATCTTCCCATCATGGAAATATTATACTGAAGATGAAGGAAAATGCCAGTTGCATGTGTTTTTCTAGGAGTTATGTTTAAGTAATGTTATTCATGGCAATTACTTTGCTTTGTCCCATACATTCTACCTCCATGATGGTTATAATACAACAAATTTTCCCATTTTTCTCTATAGAGAAGGACTGATTTGGAAACTCAGGATGAAGTAACATGTGCTAATACCTCTGCTATCTTCAACAATGCTTGGTGGCAGTATCGGAATTACCTAAAGAAAACGTACTTCACTGGCAAAGAAACTCATCAAATTCCCTTATGTTCTCCTGAGACACATTTACTCGATGATGACTGGGAACGCCTTGTTCTGTACTGGTCCCGAACCAAGAATATGGTAAGCTCTATGAGCTCATTTTCTATTTTTAAGTTCTATATTCTTGCGTCTTGCTGTACTCAGTTCATGTAGAACAAGTGCTTAAACCTGAAGAACAACTGTTCTAATTTAAGATTCCATTCCTATCGTGCATACTGCTTTGCTCTTGTATCACTGTATTTACTAATGCAAACTTATTTTTAAATTGAAGGATCCAATCGAAACTCCAATGGCACAACAGGTATGTTCACACATGTTTCTTTAACAGGTTTGCTCTTATCAATAGCTCTATTGATTTCAATTTCACTTGTGTATACAGTTGACTTCTCATATCATGCAGATTTCTATCATCACAATAGAGCCAATAGTGTTGTTGTACATGTAGACCCGTGGTACCCATCTGAAATCTTGTTGTGCCGTGTAGTTCCCATGCTTTGTATTCTTTCGGTGCTGCTTTGTCTTGAACTGATATGATTTGAACCGTGTGTCTATTTTGATTTGGCAAGACAATGCAGTGACCATAGGACATAGGTATATGTTTGTTTGATGCTTTTATTATGTACTACTTGGCAATAGAAGACTTGGTAGTTTAACCATGTCCACCTTACTAATGCACTGGTTCACCGAAATGAGTTTCATATACTAGTACATGCTAAACCTGTTATGTGTCTGCTTGTTTTGTCTTTTCGAATGTTGACAGAATATTGGGGAAGAGTGCCTTATTAAGAAATGGTAAAGGAAGTAATGGATATAAGGTTCAGGATAGTGAGACATCCTTGTTGGTCTCCAACAAAGCTGATAAAACAGCTAAGGAAAACTATCTTGAAGACAGTGAGACAACCCCAAAGTCCTGTCTTGGTTTAGTGTTCGATTTACTGGGCACTACCGCTTGCACAAGCTATTCAAACCCACTGTCTGAATCAGTTTAGTTTCTTGAGTCTCAACTACAAGCTGAAAGACATCGATCAGTTGTGCTGTGACAAGAAGCGGAAGGACTGCGGAAGTCCCTGGCGCATTTAGATGCATACTTTCTGGCGCAACAACAAGCGTTGGAGGATTTTAGCGCCAAACAGGACAAAGATAATAAGATTGCTAAGCTTATTGCCAGCATGGTGGATACCCCAGGATAACGTTTCTTGAGCTCTCCTGAAGTTATTTCAGTTATGGACTTGTTTTGCTGCCACGTTTATTTGCACTGGTGGCCAAATTAGACGGCCAATGTATGTAATATGCTACTTTGTTCCCTATATTTGCACTGGTGGCGAACTTTGATGCCCAGTGGATGTAATATGTGTAATAGCCGTAATAGCCTAGAGTTAGTTCCTTGCTTATTTATTTCCTTATTGTCTTATTTAGTTGTTTGCTTGTAGTCACTGTAGTTCTTTTTCCGTGTTTTTCTAGTGGCCACAATAAACTAGGCCACAATAACCATGGCAACACACGAACTGTTGTGACCGTGGTCCTGCTACCTACTGTAGTGACCTGGCCCCCACGGGTTGTATGATCCATGGGCCTTCCATGGGCCATAGGATCTATGGGCCTTCTAATGGCTGTAGGTTCCATGGGCCTTATATGAGTCATAGGATCCATGGGCCTTCTACATGTCGTCTCATCTATGGGCCTTCTATGGGTTGTATAATCATATCACCAAACATGGGTCGTACTATTCGTGGACCAATGACGGACCGCAAAATGGGCCGTAAACGGGCTAGAGTGGAAATCGTCTGTTTTATGGCCCGACCATAATGGGCCATTAATAGGCCGTAATTGATGATGCTACGAAAACAGACCAACGTGTTAACGGGCCACAAGCAGGCCGACTGTAACCACGGGCTGAATTTGGCCCACAAGCTGAACAGGCCAGCAACAGACTGTAAGTAATCGAATTCTGGAAATGAGCCCCTGAATAAATGGGCCCTTAGATGCCGAAGTTAACACGGGCTGGAAACCTGCCGACGGACTAATGGACAGTTAATGGGTATAAAGAGATACACTGTTCATTACGGGCCAGTTTCACCATGGGCCGTTAATGGGCCCAGATTTACAAAGGGCCTCATATGGGCAGAAAGACTTCATGGGCCAAACATGGGCTAGAAGTTACAACAGGCTGGAATCATACTGGATGGCCCAGATGACTCTACTGGGCCTAATTCGGGTAAGCTTTAATGGGTCGTGACCTAGCGGGCGGTATATGGGCTATATGCTAACAGGCTGTTAACAAGATTTCCATGGGCCGGCCCGCTACCTCTTTGACCAAGTCAAATGGGACGGCCTTTTCACCCGAATATGCCTCTGTTGGGCCGTGCCACATGTCGACGTATCATAGGCGCCTCCTGTACAGTGAGTGGATGACATCTGTCCCATCAGTGAGCTAACACGTGTTTCCTCCGGCCAATGAGAATTTTACACGTGGAAAATCCCCATTGGTCCGAGCTGTTAATGGGTTATCGGATCCAAAACCGGACCCGATAGCTTAACGGCAACCCATTACGGTGGATGCCACTTGTCGGTCACCCTTGACGAAAGCATTTCCATGACGCGCCATTTATCATCATGGAAGTGGACACTTCCATGATGATAATTTTGGTAATGTCATGGAACACTTCTACGACAGCACATGTATGACTATCTTGATTTTGTCATAAAATCATCTTGGTTGTACATGCATGACAGAAAACATGACTACTATGAAAAGCACGTATCATATCGAAAGTGTATTTTTTTGTAGTGTAGGAAGCGCGACATAGCGATAGAATCGAGACAACTAGAAAAGCAAAGATAGTAGTGGTATCCAGGGTAACGGTCATCTTGCCTGAAATCCCGCAAGGAAGAAGACCGAGTCAATGAAAAAGACGAACCCACGTAGTCGAACGAATCCTCACAATAGCAACGTTACCGGAACTATCAAGAAAAAGCAACACCGGAAAGAAGCAAACAACATGGTAAACACACGACACAAAACATGGCATGATGCTCATCCAAGTATGATGCATGACAAGGCTACATGATGCTACTCATGGCAAGAGATGATGCATACAAGAACACCACATCAAAGCAAGTTTAAATGAGGCCGGAAACAACATATAACAACTCCGGTAAGTCCTCATCTCCAAATTTCGAAATTGGTCCAGATCTGAATAACACATTATGTTGAAGTTGTTAAACAGCAAGTTAATATGCACCATGATGATCTACACGTCTTTCTAGTAAAGTTACATATAAAGTTCATTTACTTCGGACCTACGGTCAAGAAGATATGAGCAAAACAAGTTACACATGGCATGGATGCAAATGCAAGAAAAATACAATCACACATACTCAAATCAAGGATGCAACATGACATAATGAAACTACATGCAAAACCAAGCAAGATTCATATAGATCATGCTCCAAACGGAGCCACGGTTTAACACATACACATGAAACAACTTTAAAGGACAAGCTGTCCAAAAGAACGACTAGGTATATAGCAAGCACCAAAGCAACATGCTACAATAACAAGATTGACACAACCATGACATGCACTTGAAGAACAGGTAACATGCTTCAAAAAACATCAAGGTTCAGTTTCATAGACATCAAGATTAAACCAACATGATCAATGCAACAATCCACTTTATAACACAGATTATGGCTTAGTGAAAAACAGGGCATACATGTGAGCAGGAATAACATGTTGACATGTTGGAGGCATGGAACAATGATGCTAAATTGCAATAACATAGCAAGAAAAAGCATGGTATTAAAGCACAGGTTAAATTAGGCAAAACATGATTACTAAGTATCTCCATATGACCCCTAGATCGACGACATTCATCAAGACAGGATTGCAAGTGATAACATATTCTCCATGCAAAACAGATTCATGATGCATACTTTGAGACAACAAAAGTATATGCTACAGGAAACTTTCATGGTATCAAAGGACATGGAAAGCATGTAAGCAACACCCTTAACACAACATCATTACTAATCATGATCATTGGAGCAACAGATTTGTTGATAGCTTCAAGTGGACATGGCAAGATTATATAACAAACTGAAAACAGGGCATGCTGACAGTTATATTCTCAAGCAAATTGAGGGCCCCAAGAGAGCAAGCTACAGCAAGTTCTAATTAAAAACAAGGGCATGGATTCGTAGATCATAACATGATCTTGAAAACATGTTTACTGGACATCTCCTAAATATGCACATGTTAGATGGTAGCATCAACTAAACATGGCATCACAATATAACAGTAACCACAAGTATGCTACTTTACAAGCTTGTGCTAGTGACCACATGGCATATCAGAATAAATGGATTGCACCACTTCAAGTATAGCATGATTATGCTCCTAAAACATATTGGCATCATGCTAAAAAGAAAATCACACAAAATGCTATGAAAAAGAAAAAATAGGCAAGTTACAGGAGTTTTCAGCAGGTTATAACACATAGCACTTTTTCAATGATGATTAAGGCATCAAGATGAATAGTAACATGCATGCAAATTATACTATAATGTGGATAATCAAGAGATGAACAATTTGACATATAATACACCCTAATCGGAGCGACATGCACAAAGCTATGACATGACAAAGATGCACACATGCTGCTGAATCTTAGGGACTTGAACGAAAAATTATACCCTGTGAAAAAGTGGATCTCGCTCTCTCGAGGACGAGATGGTGCAGAGCAGCGTTTGGTTGGGGGGGAGTGGTGGACCTGGTCCACTCCCTGGATCCGGCGCCGGCGAGGTGCAGCGCCGGCGACGAGACGACGACGACGCGAGGCGGCGGCTGCGCAGCGCGTGGTGCGGCGGTGGTGGTCCGGTGAGCGGCGCACGTTGGCGACAGCGAGTCGGCAGCGAGTGGCGCGGGCGGCGGGGAAGGGAGTTGGGCGCAGCGTGGGGGCGCGGGGCTCGGGTGGGCCAGATCCGGGTCCCACGAGCCGCGACATAGGGGGAGTTGGCGGGGCCATATGGTGGCGCGCGAGTGGCTGCAGGGCCACGGCGAGATGACATGGCGGTGGCGGAGGACGGCGCCGGAACCGAAAATGAGGTGAGGGGGCTGGAGGTTGGTGTAAGCTAGGGTTTGTTGAGATTTGGACGGGGGAGGTGTTTTTATAGCTAGAGGGAGATAGGAGAGGAGTTTTTTAGTGCGGTTTTCGCCCACACGATCGTCATCCGATGGCGAAGAGCATGGAGGGGAGTTGGTTGGGCTAGTGGGCTGTTGTGGAGTGGTGTTGGGCTGCAAAGGGAGAGCTGTCCGACGGTTAACGCGGTTAACCGTTGGGGCATCGAACGACCTCCAAATGGAACAAAATTTGACAGGCGGTCTACCGGTGATGTACCAAGACCGCTCAACAACTCTCGGCCCGTTCCGAGAATGTTTTTCTCCCGCTCACGAGACAAGATCTGGGAGGTGCGACGGGTGCGTGTGTGAGTGTCGGAATCCAAAATGGACAACGGAGAAAATGCTGAACATGACCAGATGCAAGTTTTGAAAAACATGGAGATGAAATGCATATGATGACATGGCAAAGTGCAACGCACAAGCGAATAACATGGCAACGACGGCGAAAAACTGGAAGAGACCTGGCACATCGGTGAAAGCACAGGTGCTCCCTGGGTGATTTTGGTAATTAATGTCAACATATCTCTTGTTGGACAAATGTTTTCACCTAGTATATTTCAGATAAGTTCAACAATGGAGTGGCGTGGGCAAGAAGATGTGGAACTCCTTCAAGATGATAAGGACAAAGGATTGGCTCAAGCTCAAGGCTCAAGACTCTGCATTTTCTATTTTAGTGATCCAAGATCACATTGAGTCCATAGGAAAGCCAATACTATTAAGAGGGGGTGAGGTGCTGCTTAATGGCTTGCTTGCTCAAAGTGCTTAGTGATATGCTCCAAAGCCCTCAACCACTTTCTCACATCCACATATGTCCCAAACCAAAAGTCAAACTCGGCCCCACCGAAACTTTCTATCCGGCGCCACTGAGTTCTCCTCACATAGCCACTGCCACAAACCCTAATCAATTCGGTCTCACCGATGGGATCTCGGTCTCACCGAGATGGGCTTGCAAAATCTCTGTTGCCTATTGCAATAATTTCGCTCTCACCGAGATATGCAATCGGTCCCACCGAGTTTGCTTGGCCAACTCTCTGTTTTGCTTATTACCCAAATCGGTCCCACCGAGTTTGTGTAATCGGTCAAACCGAGATGAGGCTTTACCCTAAGCCTAGCACATCGGTCCCACCGAGTTGATCAATTCGGTCCCACCGAAATGCCTAACGGTCACATTATGATCTAAATCGGTCTGACCGAGTTTTCTGATTCGGTCCCATCGAGTTTGGTAAATTGTGTTTAACGGTTAGATTTTGTGTGGAGGCTATAAATACCCCTCCACCCACTCTTCATTCGAGAAGAGAGCCATCAGAACATGCTTACACTTCCAACATACATTTGCTAAGAGAGAACCACCTACACTTGTGTTGAGGTCAAGATATTCCATTCCAACTACATAAAGCTTGATCTCTAGCCTTCCCCAAGTTGCTTTCCACTCAAATCATCATTCCACCAAATCCAATCCTATGAGAGAGAGTTGAGTGTTGGGGAGACTATCATTTGAAGCACAAGAGCAAGGAGTTCATCATCAACACACCATCTATTACCTCTTGGAGAGTGTTGTCTCCTAGATTGGTTAGGTGTCACTTGGGAGCCTCCGTCAAGATTGTGGAGTTGAATCAAGGAGTTTGTAAGGGCAAGGAGATCGCCTACTTCGTGAAGATCTACCCTAGTGAGGCAAGTCCTTCGTGGGCGACGGCGATGGTGGGATAGACAAGGTTATTTCTTCGTGGATCCTTCGTGGGTGGAGCCCTCCGTGGACTCACGCAACCATTACCCTTCGTGGGTTGAAGTCTCCATCAACGTGGATGTACGATAGCACCACCTATCGGAACCACGGATAAAAAATCTCTGTGTCTTCAAATTGCGTTTGCACACTCCAATCCCTTCCCTCTACATTCTTGCAACATGCATGCTTTACTTTCCGCTGATCATATACTCTTGTCATGCTTGCTTGATATGTATTGTGAATGTTTGAACTTGTGCCAAAACTCCACTTCAACTTAAAGAAATTAAAAACTGCAACTTTTATTACTTAGAGTCTTCACCCCCTCTAGACACTTCTTCTCGATCCATTCAATCGGTCTCGGGGCATCACATGTTAGCAACAAGGGTCTTAGGAACCCAAATAGACCATTCAATGTACTCAGAGTAAGAACCAACGAATTTGGCATAAATATGCCCATCACTAGCACGACATAAAACATAAGAAGGCTTAAAGTCGCCGGCTTTGTTGTTGGGAGCGGTTTTGCCCTTGGCATTACCACCCACTTCCTTGTGCTTCTTCTTCTCAAGAGTACCCTCACCCGCCTTGACAAAGGTCTCCTTTAGTGGGAGAGATTGCTTTTTCTTGTTCTTCTTTGACTTGGGTACAAACCCAAGTCCTTCCTTTCCTAGAACTTCCTTTTGATTGCTCAAAAGGTCCTTGAGGTTCTTCTTTCCTTGTGTGCAAGTCACAAGGCCCTTCTCAAGTTGCTCTTTCAACTTAGCATTTTCCTCCACAAGATGCACATGCTCACAACAAGGGTTAGTAGCATGGGCATTATCAATTAGAACGAAAGCAAGACAAGTGGAAATCTCCTTGGTTAGCTTCACTTGGAGTTGATCGTGAGACTCTTTGAGAGAGGCATGAACACCCTTCAAAACCTTGCGAGCCTTGTCAAGTATATCAAACTCGTCCTTGCGTCTAGCATTGCCGACCCCAAGTTCGGCTTTCTCGGATTTAAGCACACGCGTAAGAATAATAGCATGATCAAGATCTTTTTGCAATTTAGCATGATCAACGTTGTGTGACTCCTCAAGAGTCAAACGAATATCTTTCTTTTCCTTTAGAGAAATGGAAATATCCGCAATCTCATCAGCATACTCACGACTATGCTCCACCAACTTGAAGATAGTATCCTCATGAGACTCAGTGATATCATTGGCCTCACCAAGTTGTTCCAAGAGAGCAACAAAGTGCTTCTCGGACTCACCCTTGAGCTTGCTCGCAAACTTGGTGAATTCATTCTCATCAACTTTCTCCACCTCACTGTCATCACAACAATCCAACAATGAAGGAGTAGTAATGATGGTGGTTTTGATGTTAGGAGTTACCTTGTTGATACCTTTGGCCAGAGACACTTGGCAATGGTGTTTTCGTTGGGGGCACCGAAGAGAGACACCTTGGAGGGAGAAGATGTATCAATGGCAATGGTTGCCATTGCCATTCCTTCTCCACTTGTATCTTCCTCCTCATCACCAGAGGGGTACTCTTCATGTGCCACCAAGCCCTTTGGAGGAGTCTTCTTGGTAAAGTTGTTCTTGCTAGGGAAGGACTTGGCTTTATCTTTCCAAATGAGTTTTCCACCATTGTCTTCTCTCTTCTCGCAGGGGCAATCCACCACAAAGTGACTCACATTGCCACAATTGTAGAAAGTTCTTACACATTGCTTGGTCTTTGACCCACTGGAGTTGTTCTTGGTGAAGTTGGGCCTTGAGTTCCTCTTGTTGCTCCAAAGTTGTGTTGATGCAAGAGCCATGTGCTCATGCTAAGCATTTGGTGTCCTCAGGACCACACTCCTCTTTTTCTTCTGGAATGGCCTTGACCTTCAAAGAGAGAGTGGGAGTGCTTTTCTTTGACTGGACCCGAGAAAGAGCATTGCCGCGGTCTTGTTCATGATGTTCATAGCAATAAGCTCATCCAACACTTCACTTGATGTTAAGGAGTGAAATTCTGGGCTTTGACGAATCATGGAAGGCATGGCCTTGTTGAAGGGCATGATAGCCTTGAGCAACTTGCGCTTGATCCAAGTGTCATCCGTATCCTTGATTCCATGGTCTTGGAGAGCAACCGCAAGAGTAGTCACCCTCCGGTAAAGGTCACGCGGATCCTCATCTTCAAGCATCACAAATTCATCGGCCTCATCAAGGACCACTTCAAAGTTGGATTGTTGGATGCTTGAGCTCCCCTTGTACATTGAAACAATGTGGTCCCAACAATCCTTTGCACGAGTGAAAGGTCATAGTGTGCTAGGTCTTCGGGAGGGACTGCTTCTTGAAGGATGAACAATGCAGAGTGATTGTATTGGTTGTCCACTTCTTCTCTGGTGTGAAGTTGTTTGGATCATCGAGTAGAAGCCTTGCTCAATGATTCTCCAAAAGGTTAGTTGATGATTCAAATGAGACTTAATGCGAAAGATCCAACTAGCAAAATCACCCTTAAAAGGCTTGGGAGGAGGACCATGAATATTAATGCGAGTTGTGGGCACCGGTCCTCCATAGACCGAGGCAGGGCGAACCGAGGCAAAGGTTCCCGTCCCATTCTTGTCATTAGGGGAAGGAACATGAGTACCTTTAGCTGCTTCCTTGGCGGAATTGGCCTCCGACTTCGATGTAGTGGGTTAACCATAAGCATAGGCTCGGGAGTGGATTTCATCCTCTCAAGTAATTATTTAAGCATGGACTTGACTTCGGCCGTCATAGACGTCTTAAGTGAAGCCATAGCTTCATTTATGTCGTCTCGAGTGATCGAAGTCAACTCCATGGCCTCGGGCACTTCCTCCTCGGTGTCACCCATACTCTTCGAGTGGTGAAACCCTTAATAAAGAGACGAGGCTCTGATACCAATTGAAAGGATCGATATGGTTGACAAGAGGGGGGTGAATATGCAACTACCAATTTTTAGCTTTTCTTAACAAATTAGGTTTAGCAACAAATAGGTTGTCTAGATGTGCAACTAGGTGAGCAACCTATATGATGCTAACAACAACAACAAGTGCAAGCAAATGATACAACACAATAATAGCTTGCACAAAGTAAAGGGAAGAGATAACCAGAAGTGGAACCGGTGAAGACGAGGATGTGTTACCGAAGGTCCTTCCCTTTGGGGGAAATACGTCTTCGTTGGAGCAGTGTGGAGGCACAATGCTCCCCAAGAAGCCAATAAGGCCACCGTATTCTCCTCACGCCCTCAGACAATGCGAGATGCCGTGATTCCACTAGTGGTGCCCTTGAAGGCGGCAACCGAACCTTTAAAATCAAGGTTGGGTCTCTCTCCACAACCAAATTGGAGGCTCCCAACGAAACCATAGAGCTTCACCACAGTTGAATATGGCTCCGAGGTGGCCTTAACCATCTAGGTTGCTCAAACACCCAAGAGTAACAAAATCCACACAAGAAAGTATGGGGGAATTAAATATCCTTTGGTGGAAGTGTAGATCTAGGTCTCCTCCTTCAATCTCTAGCAAATAAACAAGTTTGAGTGGCTAGAGAGAGAGATCAGGCAAGAAAGCTTGAAGGGCTTCAATGGTGGAGAGAGAGAGATAGGCAAGAGGTAAGGGGGTAGGTGGCAGAAACCCCCTTATATAGGAAACCCTAAGATCCAACCGTTACAATAGATTTTATACAGCAGCGGTACAACCGCTCCTCTCCCAAGTACAACCGGGAATCACGGGTAAGTTGCTGAAACCCTAACAAGCGGTACAACTGGACGCTAGAGCGTTAGTACCGGTTATTAGGAATAACCAGACCAACTGCTTCCCTACCGCTCAGCCACCGCCTTGAAACCAGAAGGTAATGACCCCTATGGGCGGTGGTCGAGCGGTAGTGCTCCGGAACTACCGCCTGCTCCTGGTGCTAGGGGTGGCTAAGTCCCAGGCGGTATAACCGCTTAGGACACCTGGTAGTACCGGTATGCAGAGCACAACCGGGACAACCGGGCCACCACCACCCAAGTACCGCCCTATCACTGAAGCTACTCCGGTGGTCGGGTGGTACCCGGTCGGTACAACCGCCCAAAGTACAACTCCGGAGTTCTTCCAGCGGGTGGGCGGTACCACCGCCCGGGGGCAGTGGTACAACAGCTTGGCAAGAAACTGGGAGGTGCAACCCCGAGGGTATCACCCCTAGGGCGATGGTTGAGCCGGTACAACTGGCCAACGGTACAACCGCCCTAGTAGGCGGCACAACCGCTGAGGAGAGACCACTTCACCAGAAAGAACCAAAAGGGACCTCTCTCTACACGGAAAGGAAAGTAACGGTGGGTGATGAGAAGAGTGTACGTGCAATGATTCACCCCATGCCTTCCGATGTGGATTCCCTCTTGATAGCACGGGTTTCCTACGACTAAGGAAATAAACACGCAGAAAACTCCGTCTTCGACCTTTTCCATCCAGAGAGAATGTCTAATCAATGCGTACCTGAGCATAGACAACCTGGATAACTTAACACATGATTAGAACATATGGAGAGTTTTCATCATCACCCAAAACACAAAGACAGGAAATGTCCTAACACTAGACCAATTCATGCGAGCGAGGAAGAAGTTGAACACGACGGTTTACCCAGGTCCGGGCCACCTTGCGGTGTAAAACCCTACTCCTGCTTTGTGGTGGATTGGCCTCACGAGGGGCTGAGGATGAACTAGTACTGAGGATGAACAACCTCACGAGGGCTCGGGGAGAGAATGAGTCGGACCCTTCTACAATGGTGGCTAACCTATATTTATAGTGGCCTTGGTCCACTTCCTCCAAAACGTATGCGGGAAGGGATCCCACAGTGGCCAATTTGAAAGGGGAGAAGTAGTGCATCTTATCCTGACGAAAGGTGGTCTTCGCCTGTAAAGCTGCTAGTCGTGACGCGGCAGTGGGCTTAGCGATGATATCCGTCATGTTGTGCTGGTGGTCTTGGTCTCGTTACACCGGAATGGAAACCTTTGGTAGAATCCTCGGGAACCTATGTTTGTCCTTGCCTCATTAGCACCAAAGAGGAAAGCGCCTCCTCTGCGCCTGCTGGCGCCCGCCCGCCTTGGTCTTCATGGCTTGCGTCATGGCAGCCTCATGAGGCTAGTACCTGCATAGAAATCTCTGCTCCATGGGATGCAGCCTGGGAGGCCTCCCCCTCCGGAGGTCTTGGTGTCGTCCGCCTCGCGAGGCCTGGGGGCCCTCGCGAGGGTCTTGTCTTGGCGGCCTTGCAGATGGGCCGTACGAGGCCATCGAAGGACCGACGCCATGGGCTGCAGGCAGGCAAGTCTGGGTACCCTGGTTCCCAGAACACCGACAGATTCGACCCCGTCTGTGTTCTAAATTCTGATTCAATGTACGAATGGACTGCCTAGTTCTTCCCATAGATTGCGCTACTCATTCCTCATATAAATTTTGTAGATTAGATTCGAGCAAAAAAATTGGTTTAAGTTTTTGCGGAATGCATCTTGAACCGACCAATTTGAAGTTTTTGGAGTCACCAATTTGGCCTTGGCCATTGCACTAGTACGTCACGGTGCCACTGAGTTGTACTAACTCGTGAAACCGAAAGTAAAGTTTCAATGAAACCCTAGCATATCAGAGACACCGGGCCACATATCGGTCTAACCGAAACTGTGTGTTATGTTTCTGTTAAGTGCTTCGGTATTACCGAGATGATCAACTCGGTTGATCCGAAATGCCTTATGTGAAAACTTGAAACTAAGATTTGAACTCATTTTTCTTCAAAAATATCTGCCTTTTGTGATAACTCATCTACTCTACCATACCCAACTATTCACAGGGTCAGCTTGCAAGATGTCAAAAGCCAATGACAGTCAAAACGCCACTAAAGCAAATGTTGACCTAAGTGCAGGGTCAAGTCCAGTAGGAAGTTTTGATGAAGGCAGCAGGAGCACTCCTAGCAACTTGCCTAAGGCTGCCAAGAGGACAAGGAAAAACAAAGGCTTAGAAACTGAACATGAGGACTTACAGCCTGAGGAAGTGACCTCAAAGAAGAACAAGGTGGTTCTGGCAAAGGAATATGGGACTGCTGCAAGTTCCAGGACATCTGCTAGTTCCAAGGAGAGGACTGCAGTGAGGAAAGTTCCTGTCTCGAAGATAGACAAAGTCATAGAAGCTACAGAGAAGGAACCAACCAAGAAAAGGAAACAAAGTTAGAAGAAAAGTTATGTTGTTAGCAGAAAATCCACTTTGTATGAAGATCCAGAAGGTGAAGTGTAAGACACAGCAGCTAATCCACCTCCTACCAATTCTCAGAAACTTATGGAAGATGCTATGAAGACTGTTGCCACTTGAAAGTCCAAACCCAAAGTTTCAGCACCCAAGAGAACTACCAGAAATGTCTCTGCAAGTGAGAAGAATAAGGCCCTGGTGCCAGAAGCTGTTGTTGATGATGAGCCACTAGTGCTCAGAAAGTTTATACCCAAGATTCCATATCATGACAATGCTCATCCTATTGCTGAGAACATGGTGTTCAGAAAGGACAAAGGTTTGCGTCAGTAGAGATTACCTGACACATATTCTATTAGGAGGAGAAGTGCTTGTGGTTATTGTTTCCACACCAAAGAGCAACAAGATTTCTATGAATAGTGCTGCTAGATAAGATGCCTATAGTCAGTGACATGAAATGTGTGGATTGGGAATGCATTAATGAGAATGAAGACAACTTTCCCCATTTTCATGAGAGCTTCAAACTTGCTAGTGTTGATGCTTTTCTTGGGAAGAATCTTACCTCATGGAATTATGAGATGATCATGCAATTCTATTCCACTGCTCATTTCTATTCAGATGGAAGGATTGTGTGGATGACTGAGGGAGTGAGATACCGGTCAACCGTATCTAAGTGGGATGCTCTTCTTGGTGCTCCTGAAGAAGGAGAGAGAGAAGTTGATGTATACGAAAATCCCAAGATGGATCACAAGTCATGAAGAACATCTACAAGCCCATTCCTGAGAAAGACCTTGAGACTCACAAGTTAGGTTTTGTGAAGCATTTGTTGTCTGGATTGGCCACCACAAATACTATTTTTAGGCACATTCTATTGCCCAAATCTGGAGATGACAAGACGATCTGTGGCTACTCCATCAACCTTTTGCATCTCTTTGACACACCTCAGATGTTCAAGGCGATGAGCTTAATTGTTGATGCTATCAAGAGGACAACTTCAGACCGAAAGAAATCATGTGGTTTTGGTCCACACATTTAGTTGCTCATCAATTTCAAGGTTGGAATGAGCACATATCTTCTTGATCGCGACCACTGACACAATTCGAGTATAATGTAGTGGTGATGGACCCTTCTCACCCTACTTCTGCTGAGGAACGATAGAAGATCCAGGCAGTTGCTGCAACCAAAGCAGCCAAGGAAGCATCTACTCCCAATGCTCCAATGGCTAACCTCAAGTCGAAGAATGATCAAATGACTTATCTGCTAGAAGCAACATTGATGATTGAATGAAATCTGGCCAACCTCAGCAAGTACCTGGAGATCATGATCTTGATGTGAAGATCAGAAAGGTTCAAACCGTAGTGGAGAAGCCAAGGGATGACGTTGATGCAGCTAGAGTTACTGCAGAGGACTGTGGAGATGACAGACCTACTACTCATAGATTCCAGATAGAGCCTAGGTGAAAAGATCGAGAAGAGGTGTCTAGAGAGGCGGTGATTAGACCCTCAACAAAGAAAAGTAGCAGTTTTTCATTTCCTCAAGTTAAGGTAGAGTTTTAGCACAAGTTTAAACATTCACAATACATTTCAAGCAAGCATGGAAAGAGTATATGAGCAGCAGAAAGTAAATCATGCAATTTGCAAGAATGTAAAGGGATTGGATTGGAGTATGCAAACGCAATTGGAGACACGAAGATTTTTTCCGCGGTTCCGATAGGTGGTGCTATCATACATCCATGTTGATGGAGACTTCAACCCACAAAGGGTAACGGTTGCGCGAGTCCACGGAGGGCTCCACACATGAAGGGTCCATGAAGAAGCAACCTTGGCTATCCTACCATGTCCATCGCCCACGAAGGACTTGCCTCACTAGGGTAGATCTTCACGAAGTAGGCGATCTCCTTGCCCGTACAAACTCCTTGGTTCAATTCCACAATCTTGACGGAGGTTCCCAAGTGACACCTAACCAATCTAGGAGACAACACTCTCCAAAAGTTAATAGATGGTGTGTTGATGATGAACTCCTTGCTCTTGTGCTTCAAATGATAGTCTTCCCAACACTCAACTCTCTCTCACGGATTTGGATTTGGTGGAAAGATGATTTCAGTGGAAAGCAACTTGGGGAAGGCTAGAGATCAAGATTCTTGTGGTTGGATTGGAATATCTTGGTCACAACACATGAGTAGGTGGTTCTCTCTCAGAAAATAAATGCTGGAAGTGTAGGCACATTCTGATGGCTCTCCTCACGAATGAGGGAAGGGTGGAGGGGTATATATAGCCTCCACAGAAAATCTAGCCGTTACACACAATTTAACAAACTCGGTGGGACCGAATCAAGAAACTCGGTCAGACCGATATGGTTCAAACTGTGAACGTTATGATTTTCGGTCGGACCGATATGATCAACTTGGTTGGACCGATGTGCTAGGGTTAGGCTAAAACCTCAAATCAGTTCGACTGATTACACAAACTCGGTGAGACCGATTTTCGTAACAAGCAAAACAGAGAGTTGGTCAAGCAAACTCGGTGGGACCGATTGCACATCTCGGTGAGACCGAGGTCCCATCGGTGAGACCAAACTGATTAGGGTTTCTGGTGTTGGGGAACGTAGTAATTTCAAAAAAATTCCTACGCACACGCAAGAACATGGTGATGCATAGCAACGAGAGGGGAGAGTGTTGTCCACGTACCCTCGTAGACCGACAGCGGAAGCGTTATCACAACGCGGTTGATGTAGTCGTACGTCTTCATGATCCGACCGATCAAGTACCGAATGCACGGCACCTCCGAGTTCAGCACACGTTCAGCTCGATGACGTCCCTCGAACTCCGATCCAGCCGAGTGTTGAGGGAGAGTTTCGTCAGCACGACGTCGTGGTGACGATGATGATGTTCCACCGACGCAGGGCTTCGCCTAAGCTCCGCGACGGTATTATCGAGGTGTAATATGGTGTAGGGGGGCACCGCACACGGCTAAAATATCGTATATCAAGTGTGTTTAGAGGTGCACCCCTGCCCCCGTATATAAAGGAGCAAGGGGAGGCCGGCTGCCCTAGGCGCGCCAAGGAGAGGGGGGGAGTCCTCCTCCTAGTAGGAGTAGGACTCCCCTTTCCTAGTCCAACTAGGAAAAGAAGGGGGGAAGGAAAGAGAGGGAGAGGGAGAGGGAAAGAGGGGCTGCGCCCCCCTCTCCTAGTCCAACTAGGATTCCTCATGGGAGGGGGCGCGCCACCTCCTGGCTGCTGCCCTCTCTCTCCCCTCAAGGCCCACTAAGGCCCAATACTTCCCCGGGGGGTTCCGGTAACCCTCCGGCACTCCGGTTTAATCCGAAACTTCTCCGGAACACTTCCGGTGTCCGAATATAGTCGTCCAATATATCAATCTTTATGTCTCGACCATTTCGAGACTCCTCGTCATGTCCGTGATCACATCCGGGACTCCGAACAACCTTCGGTACATCAAAACATACAGACTCATAATATAACTGTCATCGTAACGTTAAGCGTGCGGACGCTACGGGTTCGAGAACTATGTAGACATGACCGAGACACCTCTCCGGTCAATAACCAATAGTGGAACCTGGATGCTCATATTGGTTCCCACATATTCTACGAAGATCTTTATCGGTCAAACCGCATAACAACATACGTTGTTCCCTTTGTCATCGGTATGTTACTTGCCCGAGATTCGATCGTCGGTATCTCGATACCTAGTTCAATCTCGTTACCGGCAAGTCTCTTTACTCATTCCGTAATACATCATCCTGCAACTAACTCATTAGTCACAATGCTTGCAAGGCTTATAGTGATGTGCATTACCGAGTGGGCCCAGAGATACCTCTCCGACAATCGGAGTGACAAATCCTAATCTCGAAATACGCCAACCCAACAAGTACCTTTGGAGACACCTGTAGAGCACCTTTATAATCACCCATTTACGTTGTGACGTTTGGTAGCACACAAAGTGTTCCTCCGGTAAACGGGAGTTGCATAATCTCATAGTCATACGAACATGTATAAGTCATGAAGAAAGCAATAGCAACATACTAAACGATCGGGTGCTAAGCTAACGGAATGGGTCAGGTCAATCACGTCATTCTCCTAATGAGGTGATCTCGTTAATCAAATGACAACTCATGTCTATGGCTAGGAAACATAACCATCTTTGATTAACGAGCTAGTCAAGTAGAGGCATACTAGTGACACACTATTTGTCTATGTATTCACACATGTATCAAGTTTCCGATTGATACCGTTCTAGCATGAATAATAAACATTTATCCTGATATAAGGAAATAAATAATAACTTTATTATTGCCTCTAGGGCATATTTCCTTCAGTCTCCCACTTGCACTAGAGTCAATAATCTAGTTCACATCGCCATGTGATTTAACATCAATAGTTCACATCACCATGTGATTAACACCCATAGTTCACATCGTCATGTGAACAACACCCAAAGGGTTTACTAGAGTCAGTAATCTAGTTCACATCGCTATGTGATTAACACCCAAAGAGTACTAAGGTGTGATCATGTTTTGCTTGTGAGATTATTTTAGTCAACGGGTCTGTCACATTCCGATCCGTAAGTATTTTGCAAATTTCTATGTCTACAATGCTCTGCATGGAGCTACTCTAGCTAATTGCTCCCACTTTCAATATGTATCTAGACCGAGACTTAGAGTCATCTAGATTAGTGTCAAAACTTGCATCGACGTAACCCTTTACGACGAGCCTTTTTTCACTTCCATAATCGAGAAACATATCCTTATTCCAGTAAGGATAATTTTGACCGCTGTCCAGTGATCTACTCCTAGATCACTATTGTACTCCCTTGCCAAAATCAGTGTAGGGTATACAATAGATCTGGTACACAGCATGACATACTTTATAGAACCTATGGCCGAGGCATAGGGAATGACTTTCATTCTTTTTCTATCTTCTGCCGTGGTCGGGCATTGAGTCTTACTCAATTTCACACCTTGTAACACAGGCAAGAAACTCTTTCTTTGACTGTTCCATTTTGAACCACTTCAAAATCTTGTTAAGGTATGTACTCATTGAAAAAAACTTATCAAGCGTCTTGATCTATCTCTATAGATCTTGATGCTCAATATGTAAGCAGCTTCACCGAGGTCTTTCTTTGAAAAACTCCTTTCAAACACTCCTTTATGCTTTGCAGAATAATTCTACATTATTTCCGATCAACAATATGTCATTCACATATACTTATCAGAAATGTTGTAGTGCTCCCACTCACTTTCTTGTAAATACAGGCTTCACCGCAAGTCTGTATAAAACTATATCCTTTGATCAACTTATCAAAGCGTATATTCCAACTCCGAGATACTTGCACCAGTCCATAGATGGATCGCTGGAGCTTGCATATTTGTTAGCACCTTTAGGATTAACAAAACCTTCTGGTTGCATCATATACAACTCTTCTTTAATAAATCCATTAAGGAATGCAGTTCTGTTTATCCATTTGCCAGATTTCATAAAATGCGGCAATTGCTAACATGATTCGGACAGACTTAAGCATATATACGAGTGAGAAACTCTCATCGTAGTCAACATCTTAAACTTGTCGAAAACCTTTTCCGACAATTCTAGCTTTGTAGATAGTAACACTACTATCAGCGTCCGTCTTCCTCTTGAAGATCCATTTAATCTCAATGGCTCGCCGATCATTGGGCAAGTCAATCAAAGTCCGTACTTTGTTCTCATACATGGATCTCATCTCAGATTTCATGGCCTCAAGCCATTTTGCGGAATCTGGGCTTGCCATCGCTTCTTCATAGTTCGTAGGTTCGTCATGGTCTAGTAACATAACCTCCAGAACAGGATTACCGTACCACTCTGGTGCGGATCTTACTCTGGATGACCTACGAGGTTCAGTAATAACTTGATCTGAAGTTCCATGATCATCATCATTAACTTCCTCACTAATTGGTATAGGCGTCACAGAAACTGGTTTCTGCGATGAACTACTTTCCAATAAGGGAGCAGGTACAATTACCTCATCAAGTTCTACTTTCCTCCCACTCACTTCTTTTGAGAGAAACTCCTTCTCTAGAAAGGATCCATACTTAGCAACGAATGTCTTGCCTTCGGATCTGTGATAAAAGGTGTACCCAACTATCTCCTTTGGGTATCCTATGAAGACACATTTCTCCGATTTGGGTTTGAGCTTATCAGGATGAAACTTTTTCACATAAGCATCGCAACCCCAAAGTTTAAGAAACCACAACTTTGGCTTCTTGCCAAACCACAGTTCATAAGATGTCGTCTCAACGGATTTAGATGGTACCCTATTTAACGTGAATGTAGCTGTCTCTAATGCATAACCCCAAAACGATAGTGGTAGATCGGTAAGAGACATCATATATCGCACCATATCTAGTAAAGTACGGTTACGATGTTCGGACACACCATTACACTGTGGTGTTCCAGGTGGCGTGAATAGTGAAACTATTTCACATTGTTTTAACTGAATGCCAAACTCGTAACTCAAATACTCTTCTCCACGATCAGATCGTAGAAACTTTATTTTCTTGTTACGATGATTTTCCACTTCACTCTGAAATTATATGAACTTTTCAAATGTTTCAGACTTCTGTTTCATTAAGTAGATATACCTATATCTGCTCAAATCATCTGTGAAGGTGAGAAAATAACGATATCCGCCACGAGCCTCAATATTCATCGGACCACATACATCTGTATGTATGATTTCCAACAAATCTGTTGCTCTCTACATAGTTCCGGAGAACGGCGTTTTAGTCATCTTGCCCATGAGGCACGGTTCGCAAGCATCAAGTGATTCATAATCAAGTGATTCCAAAATCCCATCAGTATGGAGTTTCTTCATGCGCATTACAAAAATATGACCTAAACGGCAGTGCCACAAATAAGTTGTACTGTCATTATCAACTCTGCATCTTTTGGCTTCGACATTATGAATATGTGTGTCACTACTATCGAGATCCAACAAACCATTTTCGTTGGTGTGTATGACCATAGAAGGTTTTATTCATGTAAACAGAACAACAATTATTCTCTAATTTAAATGAATAACCGTATTCCAACAAAAATGATCAAATCATATTCATGCTCAACGTAAACACCAAATAACACTTATTTAGTTTCAACACTAATCCCGAAAGTATAGGGAGTGTGCGATGATGATCATATCAATCTTGGAACTACTTCCAACACACATCGTCACCTCGCCTTTTACTAGTCTCTATTTATTCTGCAACTCCCGTTTCGAGTTACTACTTTAGCAACTGAACCAGTATCAAATATCGAGGGGTTGCTATAAACAATAGTAAAGTACACATCAATAACATGTATATCCAATATACCTTTGTTCACTTTGCCATCCATCTTATCCACCAAATAGTTGGGGTAGCTCCGCTTCCAGTGACCAGTCCCTTTGCAGTAGCAGCACTTAGTCTCAGGCTTAGGACCAGACTTAGGCTTCTTCACTTGAGCAGCAACTTGCTTGCCGTTCTTCTTGAAGTTCCCCTTCTTCCCTTTGCCCTTTTCTTGAAACTAGTGGTCACGTCAACCATCAACACTTGATGTTTTTCTTGATTTCTACCTTCGTCGATTTCAGCATCACGAAGAGCTCGGGAATTACTTTTGTCATCCCTTGCATACTATAGTTCATCACGAAGTTCTACTAACTTGGTGATGGTGACTAGAGAATTCTGTCAATCACTATTTTATCTGGAAGATTAACTCCCACTTGATTCAAGCGATTGTAGTACCCAGACAATCTGAGCACATGCTCACTAGTTGAGCGATTCTCCTCCATCTTTTAGCTATAGAACTTGTTGGAGACTTCATATCTCTCAACTCGGGTATTTGCTTGAAATATTAACTTCAACTCCTGGAACATCTCATATGGTTCATGACGTTCAAAACGTCTTTGAAGTCCCGATTCTAAGACGTTAAGCATGGTGCACTAAACTATCAAGTAGTCATCATATTGAGATAGCCAAACATTCATAATGTCTGCATCTGCTCCTGCAATAGGTCTGTCACCCAGTGGTGCATCAACGACATAATTCTTCTGTGCAGCAATGAGGATAATCCTCAGATCACGGATCCAATCCGCATCTTTGCTACTAACATTTTTCAACATAATTTTCTCTAGGAACATATCAAAAATAAACACAGGGAAGCAACAACGCGAGCTATTGGTCTACAACATAATTTGCAAAATACTATCAGGACTAAGTTCATGATAAATTCAAGTTCAATTAATCATATTACTTAAGAACTCCCACTTAGATAGACATCCCTCTAATCCTCTAAGTGATCACGTGATCCATATCAACTAAACCATGTCCGATCATCACGTGAGATGGAGTAGTTTCAATGGTGAACATCAGTATGTTGATCATATCTACTATATGATTCACGCTCGACCTTTCGGTCTCCGTGTTCCGATGCCATATCTGCATATGCTAGGCTCGTCAAGTTTAACCTGAGTATTCCGCGTGTGCAACTGTTTTGCACCTGTTGTATTTGAACGTAGAGCCTATCACACCCGATCATCACGTGGTGTCTCAGCACGAAGAACTTTCGCAACGGTGCATACTCAGGGAGAACACTTTTATCTTGAAATTTTAGTGAGAGATCATCTTATAATGCTACCGTCAATCAAAGCAAGATAAGATGCATAAAAGATTAACATCACATGCAATCAATATAAGTGATATGATATGGCTTGTGATCTCCATCTCTGAAGCACCGTGCTTGTGATCTCTATCTCCGAAGCACCGTCATGATCACCATCGTCACCGGCGCGACACCTTGATCTCCATCGTAGTATCGTTGTCGTCTCGCCAACTTATTGCTTTTACTACTATCGCTACCGCTTAGTGATAAAGTAAAACTATTACATGGCGATTGCATTTCATACAATAAAGCGACAACCATATGGCTCCTGCCAGTTGCCGATAACTCGATTACAAAACATGATCATCTCATTCAACAAATTATATCACATCATGTCTTGACCATATCACATCACAACATGCCCTGCAAAAACAAGTTAGACGTCCTCTATTTTGTTGTTGCCTGTTTTACGTGGCTGCTACGGGCTTAGCAAGAACCGTTCTTACCTACGTATCAAAACCACAACGATAGTTTGTCAAGTTGGTGTTGTTTTAACCTTCGCAAGGCTCGGGCGTAGCCACACTCGGTTCAACTAAAGTGAGAGAGACAGACACCCGCCCGTCACCTTTAAGCAAGGAGTGCTCGCAACGGTGAAACCAGTCTCGCGTAAGCGTACGCGTAATGTCGGTCCGGGCCGCTTCATCTCACAATACCGCTGAACCAAAGTATGACATGCTGGTAAGCAGTATGACTTATATCGCCCACAACTCACTTGTGTTCTACTCGTGCATAGCATCAACGCATAAAACCTGGCTCGGATGCCACTTTTGGGGAACGTAGTAATTTCAAAAAATTTCCTACGCACACGCAAGAACATGGTGATGCATAGCAACGAGAGGGGAGAGTGTTGTCCACGTACCCTCGTAGACCGACAGCGGAAGAGTTATCACAACGCGGTTGATGTAGTCGTACGTCTTCACGATCCGACCGATCAAGTACCGAACGCACGGCACCTCCGAGTTCAGCACACGTTCAGCTCGATGACGTCCCTCGAACTCCGATCCAGCCAAGTGTTGAGGGAGAGTTTCGTCAGCACGACGGCGTGGTGACGATGATGATGTTCCACCAACGCAGGGCTTCGCCTAAGCTCCGTGACGGTATTATCGAGGTGTAATATGGTGTAGGGGGGCACCGCACACGGCTAAAATATCGTATATCAAGTGTGTTTAGAGGTGCCCCCTGCCCCCGTATATAAAGGAGCAAGGGGGAGGCCGGCTGCCCTAGGCTCGCCAAGGAGAGGGGGGAGTCCTCCTCCTAGTAGGAGTAGGACTCCCCTTTCCTAGTCCAACTAGGAAAAGAAGGGGGTAAGGAAAGAGAGGGAGAGGGAAAGAGGGGCTGCGCCCCCCTCTCCTAGTCCAACTAGGATTCCTCATGGGAGGGGGCGCGCCACCTCCTGGCTGCTACCCTCTCTCTCCCCTCAAGTCCCACTAAGGCCCAATACTTCCCCGGGGGGTTCCGGTAACCCTCCGGCACTCCGGTTTAATCCGAAACTTCTCCGGAACACTTCCGGTGTCCGAATATAGTCGTCCAATATATCAATCTTTATGTCTCGACCATTTTGAGACTCCTCGTCATGTCCGTGATCAGATCCGGGACTTCGAACAACCTTCGGTACATCAAAACATACAAACTCATAATATAACTGTCATCGTAACGTTAAGCGTGCAGACCCTACGGGTTCGAGAACTATGTAGAAATGTCGAGACACCTCTCCGGTCAATAACCAATAGCGGAACCTGGATGCTCATATTGGTTCCCACATGTTCTACGAAGATCTTTATCAGTCAAACCGCATAACAACATACGTTGTTCCCTTTGTCATCGGTATGTTACTTGCCCGAGATTCGATCGTCGATATCTCGATACCTAGTTCAATCTCGTTACCGGCAAGTCTCTTTACTCGTTCCGTAATACATCATCCCGCAACTAACTCATTAGTCACAATGCTTGCAAGGCTTATAGTGATGTGCATTTCCGAGTGGGCCCAGAGATACCTCTCCGACAATCGGAGTGACAAATCCTAATCTCGAAATACGCCAACCCAACAAGTACCTTTGGAGAGACCTATAGAGCACCTTTATAAGCACCCATTTATGTTGTGACGTTTGGTAGCACACAAAGTGTTCCTCCGGTATACGGGGGTTGCATAATCTCATAGTCATAGGAACATGTATAAGTCATGAAGAAAGCAATAGCAACGTACTAAACGATCGGGTGCTAAGCTAACAGAATGGGTCAGGTCAATCACATCCTTCTCCTAATGAGGTGATCTCGTTAATCAAATGACAACTCATGTCTATGGCTAGGAAACATAACCATCTTTGATTAACGAGCTAGTCAAGTAGAGGCATACTAGTGACACACTGTTTGTCTATGTATTCACACATGTATCAAGTTTCCGATTGATACAGTTCTAGCATGAATAATAAAAATTTATCATGATATAAGGAAATAAATAATAACTTTATTATTGCCTCTAGGGCATATTTCCTTCATCTGGCAGTGGCTATGTCAAGTGAACTCGGTGGCGCCGAATAGATCAAATCGGTGGGGCCGAGTTTGACATTAGGTTCGGGACATATGTGGACATGAGAACGTGGTTGAGGGCTTTGGAGCATATCACTAAGCACTTTCAGCAAGCAAGCCATTAAGCAACACCTCATCCCCTTTTAATAGTATTGGCTTTCCTATGGACTCAATGTGATATTGGATCACTAAAATGTTAATGAAGAGTCCTGATCTTATGAGCTTTTGCCAATCCTCTGTCCTTAGCATCTTGAAGGGGTTCCACATCCTCTTGTCCACGCCACGCAACTCCACTCACTACAAAAAAATACACTTCCGTGATGATACGTGTTTGTCACAGTAGGTCACGTTTTCTTTCACGCATGTAAATCCATGACGATTTTATGACAGAATCAAGATAGTCATACTTGTGTTGTAGTAGAAGTGTTCCATGACATTACCAAAATTATCATCACGGAAGTGTCCACTTCCATGATGATAAATTGCGCGTCAGAGAAGTGCTTTCGTCTAGGGTGACCGACACGTGGCATCCACCGTAACGGGTCGCCGTTAAGCTATCGGGTCCGGTTTTGGATCCGATAACCCGATAACAGCCATGACCAATGCCGATTTTCCACGTGTAAAAATCTGATTGGCTGTTGGAACCACGTGTCAGCTCCGCGTTGGCACAGGTGTCACTCATCCAATGGGTGAGATGCGCCTATTATATGTTGACACGTGGACCGGCCCAAAAGTGGCCCATAAAGATTAAATGGGCCGGCCCAACTAATAGCCCACAAGATTTAGCGGATAATAATGGGCCGCCAAGCTAAAGGCCCACAAGATTTTGTAGACCATAATGGGCCAGCCAGCTAAAGGCCCAACATTCTCAGTTAAGGCCTGTACGGCTAGTGTCAAATTGGCCCATCAACGGCCCGTCCTAAACTTGTGATCATCGCGGCCCATGGTCACTTATGGCACGTTAACAGTCCGCTAAGTATTTGGGCCGAATTACGGCCCGGTGTGTTTTTGGCCCGTTAAAGGTCATGCTTCATTTGGGCCCATTTACAGGCCATTGAAACTTTCGGCCCATAAACGACCATGAAGGATTTGGGTCATAATCGGCCATGTCTGACATTCGGCCTGTTAGAGGCCCACTATAGATTTGGGCCACTTTCAGCCTGTACTTTCGGCCTCTTAACATTGGACGAAATCCATGGGCCATATGTGGCCCAATGTCACATCGGGCCTACTAACGGCCCATATAAAAATGACACTAATCAAGCCCGACCAAACTTCATGCCTATTAAAGGCCCATGTAGTCGGTCGGCGCATTTACGGCCCATCTGAATTTCGGCCTGTGGACGATACACATTGTAAATGGGCCACCATTTCGGCCTGCTATGACCAGTGGGTTATTTGGCACAATCAGGGCCCAATCTCACTTTCGGCCTATTAAAGGCGCATGTTTTTCATGGGTTTGAGATATTTACACCTGTAAACGGACTATTATTACTAAGGGCCCAAATTATCTTTAGGCCTATTAAAGGCCCACTATGGGTATAGGCCTACCAGAAAAATATGAAAGCTTATGCTGATTTAGGCCCAGATATTTTTAGTGGGCTACATGCAAATTTCGGCCCATAATTATTTTTAGCCCAATTGGAATAGGCCCGACGAATGTTGGCATGTCGGGCTCCTACGAAGCTTTCGGCCGAATACATTACTAAGATAAACCTACACTATACAAAAATAGCGTCGTAATTACTTCAGCCTTTGGCATCATCATAAATGTTCTATCACAACCAAATAAATTCCAACCACACAACAAAAGGCCTATTGGCATAAAGTTTACAGTCCTTGCAGATAAAAGCACCATCAGATGTATAGGAGCACATATCATTTGACCTGAGTGCTAATGTTTCAGGCTGTAGAATCTCATGGAGCAGCACGATCTTCCCCTTTTTTCCGCCATTGCTCTTGAACAAAGAAGCAAATGTCTGATAGTCTGGTTTCAAAATCATTCATATCTTCACGATATTTGTCAACCATTATTCTTGTTTCCGAAACAACGTCCATTAGGGATTGGACTTGTGTCTCGCACAGATATATCACTCTGTCTAGCCGGAAGATTTTATTCAGTAGGCGATTTGGACGAGGTTACCTTGACAACCAACCCAGAATTACGCAGGAAGGTGCTTTTTGCAGGTTAGGGTTTAGGGTAGCAATGCAGCAAGAGGTGACATTGTGTCTCTGGTAGCCTCATCACCTTCAGGTGGTTGTGGCTGTTCAATCATTTGTTCCATAGCTTGCTGAAACTTTGAATTTGTAGATTAGTGTACCAGATAAGTTACTAGTGAGACAAAAACAAACAAAGTAGGTTTCATGTTTATACATAACTTATTTTGGTGAACTACTGTAATTCATTAGCATGTATTGTAGTGCCAACTACATAATAAAATCACTTTCGGAACATATGCCGATGTAGCATGCGTACTGTATTGTCTATTTCCTCACATTTGTTGACATCTAAGGATAAAGATACATGGTTTAAAATAGGATGAACATAGTATGACATCATTCATATCATGGGAAAACAGATATAAAGCAAACATGCTATTGTATCATTGTGTGCGCACGTGAACATCACAACTAGATTACAAATCAAGACCAAAAGAATATCCTTTATCTCTTTTAAACCATGTAAGGAGAAATGATACGTTAAGACAACTGTGTATAAAAGTGAACAGAGTAACCGACATTGGCTGCAAACCAAGCAGTTAAATGAGCACATCATAGTACCAATCAGTTCAAAGGCAGGAGGAGTAAAGACTTACAACAGGGGCTTGAGCTAGTGTGCTCATTCCCTTCATCTTGCTGGTGTGGCAATCCTTGAAGATTTGCACTGCATTCGGTTCAGGTTCTTTTTGGTCCGCACGGGGTTTCCTCTGTATTTGGAACGAGTCAATATAGATACGATAATATGGCATAGAAAAAAGAAGGAACTACCAGCTATTTACAAGAGCCTCGCAGTGTGCAATATAGCTATGAGATCCTGTTGTCTGTTGGAATTTCACTTTAGAATGGTTGGTCTTGTTCTTCAAACAGTTATCCTAGAAGAAGATACACTTGTAAGGCACATACATAAATACAAGTTCAATATGTGGTCTGATCAAATACATAAACCCTACCTGATACTTTGGATCAGACCAGTTTTTAACAAGGGCTGTCTAGTCTTCATCTGTAATATATTCCACTTGAGATGTTTGGGCAATTTTCATTGCTAGCCTTGCCTTCAATGTGAGATTTTCTAAGGTGGTACCGATACTGTCCCAGAGTAGACTGAAAAACATGAGTGCATGCTTGTTTAGTTTCATCATCTTTCGGATCCAACTTGAACCTCATCTATTGAAAAAAGAATGTGAGTCTTATTAGGAGGAAGCTAGAAAGTATGGCATAGAGCAATACAATATTACAAATTGCGATGAATAACATTACTTACAGATAAATGGTAAAGAAAGGTGTTAAACTAGGTATTGTCTTTCTCATTCCTGTACTGGATCCACGTTGGGAGGATACGTGCATGACACCTAATGGCAACAGCTACCTCTGATACAAACTTGGCTGACTCTGTAGCATCACATGGCCTTTTTAAACCTGCCTCAAAATGGATCTCCATTCTTCCTCCTTTAGATTTTGTTAATCTGTCAAGAATTATCCCTGATGTCTGTTCCTGCTTGCGCCGTGGTGCTAGTTCAACAACGAATATGGAAAGTGTTAGTGCACATCAAACTGTGAGAGTACATATAAAGGAGCATGCAACGGCAACTTGACTCGGTCAGGTACCGTCTTGGTGTTGATGCTCATGAGGTTCATCTTATCTTGCCAAGTCCTGTTGTGTCAGCAGTGCTTTGGAATTAGTGTTAGGTGTGAAGGCAGCTTGGCAACTGGCCAGTTCCGGAGCAAACGAACGAGTAACTCGTTGAGATGCCGGTACAATTGAAGCAGATGCTGCAGCTAGTGCAGCAGGTGATACCGTGTTTGTAGATTTAGCCGGTGGACTTGGACCTTCTATTGCACTATAAGTACCAGCAGAATCTCGAGGGCAGATCCTTGTCCGTTTCACCCGACGAGTAACACCATTCCCTACTATATTCTTTTCCTTGCTCTTTCTTGACTTTGCCATGTCAAGCCGTACCCACAACACAAAAGAATAAAATCGCTCTTCAGAACTCATTGATGCATGATACAGACAAACAATAGTTTGAGGATGGAATATGTAAAAAAACAGGACAACGTGACATATTCACAGCTACGATGTGTAAACTAAGCAGAAGGATTTACAAGAAAATTAAAGTAATGGAAGCTAGACACCATATGAAAGATGCAACCAATATCACTCTGCCAAGTTAAAAGTGTCTTGTCATAAGTGGCATTTCAAAAAATTAGAAGCAGTACAATGTAGAAATCAATGCAAGATGCAACCACTATCAAACTGCCATGTTAAAAGCGTCCAATCATGAGTGGCTGATGCGAGAAACACAACAGCAGTACTTTGATGTAAGAACATGGTATGATTGATAGAAGCAGTGCATTCTAGACACAGAAAGGCATGTGATATGCACATGTATAACGTATAAACTCAGCAGGTGCAATTTAATCAAAATAGAAGAAATACAGGTTGGACAACATATGCAACATGAAACCAACTGAGCGCAAGCACCTGCGATGGTGGAGTGCGGGAGATGAACTCATCATGTACGATTGGGACATCAACTTCATCAGCAGTAGCAGTGGCAAATCTAGAGAGTCTCTGTTTGCGTCGGTCCGGATGACCACCAACATCCCCTAACTTACTCTTTTCCTTCCTATTTTCTAATATTGCCTTATGAAGTCAAAACCAAAAGAAGATGAATAAAATAAGCTCTCCATAACTGCTTGATGCATGATACACACGAATACTACTTTGATGTAAGGCAAGCGCAGGATAGGAGGATGGAATATATACAAAAAAAGACAACATTGCATATTCAAACGTACAATAGGAAGATGGAATGTGTATGAAAAACAGTAAGCAGAAGGCATTTCAGCAAAATTAGAAGAAATGAAAGCTAGGCACCATATGAACATGCAACCAATATCACTCTATCAGGTAAAAAGTGTCTGGTCATAAGTGCCATTTCAAGAAATTAGAAGCAGTACAAGCTAGAAGACAATGCAAGATGCAACCTACATCACACTCCCAAGTTAAATGTGTCTTATGGGTAAGTGATCGTTGCAGGTATAAGCTGTAAGCTACGTAGATGCAATTCAACAAAATTAGAAGCAATACGAACTAGACATCATACGGAACACGCAACCACATATGACAGTTCCAAGTTAGAGCAAGCACCTGTGATGGTGGAGTAGGGGAGATGTTCTCATCATCTACACATATGTTCTAGAAACAGGAACAGGTGTCATATTCACAGGCATTATGTGTAAAGTAAGCAGATGCAATTCAACAAAGTTAGAAGCAATACAAGCTAGACATCATACGCAACATGCAACCACATATAATAGTGCCAAGTTATAACAAGCACCTGTGATGGTGGAGTAGGGGAGATGTGGTCATCATCTACACAGCTACGTTGACTGTCCAGCCTTGTGTTGTCTTGTGAATCTTGTTGGGAGGATGGCGGAGTAGAATCTGTAGAGACCCTCTATTTGAGTTGCTCCGAGGGACCACCATCATCCACTGCTGGACTAATTTCCTTCAGTTGTATTGATTTTGCATTGCGAAGTCAAACCGATAAGAAAAAGGAATAAAATTCGGTCTTCAGAACTCATTCATGCATGATACTGACGAACACTACTCGGATGAAAGGCAAACAAATGATACGAGGATGGAATATGTACGAAAAATAGGACGGTGTGACATATTCACACCTATGATGTGGTAACTAAGTAGAAGGCACTTCAACAAATTAGAAGCACTGTAAGCTAGACACCAAATGGAAGGTGCAATCAATATCACTCTACCAAGTTAAAACTGTCTCGTCATAGGTGGCGTTCATCAAACTAGAAGCACTACATGCTAGAAATCATATTCAAGACGCAAACTAATATCACACTGCCAACTTAAAGGTGTCCCATCATAAGTGACTGATGCAAGATACACAAGAAGAGTAGTTTCATGTAAGCACATGGTGTGGTAGACAGATATAGTATGTACCAAAAACAGGAAAGCGTGTCATATTCACATGTATCATGTGTAAGCTAAGCAGATGCAATTTACACTAATTAGGAGCAATACAAGCTAGACACCATATGCAACATGGAACCAGATATCACACTGCCAAGTTAGAGCAAGCACCTTGGATGGTGGAGTAGGGGAGCGGAGAATTGGAACTTGTAATGCACTAGCAGTACAAGGAGAATCTGCACAGATGCTCCATTTACGTTGCAGAGGACCGTCATCATCGCCTTCCTTACTCTTTTCCTTCCTCTTTTTTTATTTTGCCTTGTCATGTCAAACCCACAAGAAAAAGGAATAAAATTTGCTCTTCAGAACTCATTGATGCATGATACTAACGAACACTACTTTCATGTAAGGCAGCCGCATGATAGGAGGATGGAGCATGTATGAAAAACAGGACGACATGACATATTGACATGTATGATGTATAAAGTGTAAAGTAAGCACAAGGTGTTTGAACTAGTTAGAAGCAATGCAAGCTAGAAACCATATGAAAGATGGAACCAACATCACTCTGCCAAATTAAAAGGTTGGCCTATCAAATGTATTTGACCAAATTAGAAGCAATGCATAGCAATAGGATAGAAATAATATCCAATATGCAACGAATAAAGGTGTATCATCGTAAGTGATTGATGCAGGATACAGAAGAGAGGTAGTTTCGAGGTATGTCATATTCATGTCATATTCACAGGTATAATGTGTAAACTAAGAAGATGCAATTTACCCTAATTAGAAGCATTACAAGGTAGACACCGTATGCAACACGCAACCACATATCACACAGCGAAGTTAGAGCAAGCACCTGGGATGGTGGTGTAGGGGAAGTGCGGTCTTCAAGTACAGAGCTACGTTCAATATCTTCATTTAGGCTTGTTGTTTCTTGAGAAGCATGTGGAGAGGATGAAACTTCACTCTTTATAAGAGTAGCGCGTCTCATACTAACACACGGGCGTGACTGTCTCATCATAAGCGATAGATGCAGGATACACAAGAACAGTAGTTTGATGTAAGAACATGGTGTGATAGGCAGATGTAGTATGTACCAAAAATAGGAAGGCGTGTCATATTCACATGTATAATGTGTAAGCTAAGGAGATGCAGTTTAACAAATTAGGAGAAATACAAGCTAGGCACCATATGCAACATGCAACCAGATATCACATTGCCATGTTAGAGCAAGCACCTAGGGTTGTGGAGTAGGGGAGATGAGATTTGGAACTTGCACTGCAGTAGGAGTAGCAGGAGAATCTGCAGAGATCATCTGTTTCGGTTGCTCCAGAGGACCACCATCATTCCGTGCCTTCGTTATTTAGATTTTGCCTTGTCAAGAATACACACAAGAAAAAGGAATGAAATTCACACTTCCAAATTCGTTGATGCATGATACTGACGAACACAACTTTTATGTATGGCAACCACATTGTAGGAGGATGGAATATGTACGAAAAATGCTAAGCAGAAGGCATTTCAACAAATTGGAAGCAATGCAATCTAGACACCATATGAAAGATCCAACCAAAATCACTGTACCAAGTTAGATGTGTCTCATTATAAGTGGCACTTCAACAAATTAGAGGCAATACATGCTTGAAATGATATGCAAGATGCAACCAATATTACACTGACAACTTGAAGGTGTCTTGTCAGAAGTGATTGATGACGGATACACAAGAAAAGTAGTTTGATGTAAGAACATGGTTAATAGAAAGACATAGTATGTACCAAAAACAGGAAGGCATGTCATATTCACAGGTATAATGTGTTAACTAAGCATATGCAATTTACCCTAATTAGAAGCATTACAAGGTAGACACCATATGCAACATGCAACCACATATCACACTGCCAAGTAAGAGCAAGCACCTGCGATGGTGGTGTGGGGGAATTGCGGTCATCAACTAGAGATCTACGTTCACTATCTTCATTTAGCCTTGCTGTTTCTTGACAATCATGTGGGGAGGATGACACTGCACTCTTTAGACGAGTAGCGCGTCTCACAGTAACCCACTGGGTTTACTGTCTCATCATAAGTGATTGATGAGGGATACAAAATAGCATTAGTTTGATCTACGAACATGGTTAATAGACATATGTAGTATGTATCAAAAACAAGAAGGCATGTCATTATCAAAGGTATAATGTTTAAAGTAACCAGGAACCAAATTGGAAGAAATACAAGCTAGACACCATATGCAACATGCAACCACATTTGATAGCGCGAAGTTAAAGCAAGCACCTGGGATGGTTGTGTGTGGCAATTGAGATCATCAACTGCAGAGCTATGTTTACTGTCTCCATGTGCTGGCACTACACCCTTTAGAGCGCTAAAAAGCTTAGTGCTTATCTTCAAAATACACTGGAGCGACTTCTGTCTTTTATTTTTTGTATTCATCAACACCGCGTCAGAGTCTCAAATACCCATGCATAAAAAACAATAGTGTGAGTATGGGTGAAGTGTGTGCACAAGTAGTACAGTGTAAAGGTAGCAAATAGCCAGTCAGTGAGTAATAAATGACGGGAGACATAAAATAGCTCTACAACATGCATGGCACACGAAATTACTAGATTCTATGATTTTGAAATATGAGCACAGGGATGGCTGGGAAATGCAGATGCTCATCCAGCACACCACAAGGTGTGGTCCTATTTAAATAACAGTCAACTAAAAACAAATAGGTCAGTCCATTTTTTTCTGCACCGTCCGATGTAAAAAGAACGGGCAGCTCACCTTCATCTACCTCCAGCCAGTCAGTGTTATGATCTTCCTCGAAACGCCAGCGACCACCGGCCCAGTCCCCTGCCTCTACCCTTCCCTCGATATCTGTAACATCCCAAATTTCCTATTTGGAATGTTTTACAATTGTAGCTAAGCATCTATGCATATTGCTTGAATTGAGTGACATTTGAATTATTTCAGAGGCTTTTGAGTTTGTTGGAATTTGGATTCAAATTGGCAGTTGAATTTATTTCAAACAATGCCTGACAAATACTTGAGCAAAAGTATGAGAGGAGTAAACATGACACTCCAAAAATGTCAGAAGAAAAATATTGCCAAAAAGTTTGAATTTAAATTTGAAATTTTATTTGGGATTTCCAAAAAATTGTTTTTTTTAGTTTGAGTTTTACCTCTGAAAAATGTCCACGTTGTAGGATTAATTCCCCTGAGAATTTTGATATATATATGTCCTATATAAAAATAATATATATTTTTGTATATTTTTTTCTTTCTCTCTAATTCAAAAAAAAGAAGAAAAAGCCCCAGGCGCCAGCCAGGCCAACCGGCCCAGCCAGCGCCGAGCGCAGCCCACCAGCGGGCCAGGCGCAGGCCACCGATGCCCGAGCCGGCCTGCCCAGCGCCCGATGCCCGAACCCCTGCCCTTCCCTACTACTCCACCGGAACCGCGGCTTCCACACGCACCCCCCTGACACCATCTACCTGCCCAGGAGCCCCTGAAGCCGTCGCCCCTGACCTCGTTCGCCGCCCGCCGGAGCTGCAGAGCACCGGGCTCTGCACCGCCTCGTCCCCGCCGCTCCAGTCGCCCCCGAGCTCCACCGAGACCACCCTCGACCTCGCCACGCTCCGCCGCATCTCCCCGACGTCGCCGCCGCCGCCCAGGACCACCGGAGCAGCCGCGCCGTCCACGCCCGAGCCGCCGTTGTCCGTCGCCGTCGTCGCCACACTGTAAGTCGCCGGAGCCGCCCTCCATCGTTCGATCTGCAATCTACGGAGTAGATTAGAAGTAGTGAAGGGTTAGGTTTATTTGTTTAGATCGGTTTTAGTTTCGGTTTAGATCGGTTTATTTTATGTTGTGGTTTAGTTGGACCGGCCGACTGGTTTATTTCTGTTAGCCCGTGGACGCGTTGGATTATTAAACGCTTAGGCGCTGTTTAGTTTTAGAATGCTCACTGTTTCGGCCCGTTAGCGCGTTAGTTTTATTTTCGTTTCTGTTTTAAAACAGAATAGTTCCAATCTTGAAAAAATCTATATCTTTTAGGTTATTTATTATTTTTAGTTGATTCTTTTTTTGTTAGTTTGCAAATTTGTTGTAGTTTCTGTAGAAAATAGGTTTAGCCATGTTTAAATTATTAGAAATAGTTTTATATTAGATTTAGACAGATTAGTTTTTCTGCCATAAATTGAATTAGGATTTTTTTTAGTGATTCTTTTTTTCTGCTGCTTAGTTTTGACCATGCCTAGCAGTAGGAACTTGTTTTGGTATTTTAGATTTAATAAACAATTAGTTTTATGTCGAAATCAAGTTTTTCTTGTTTATTTAGCTAGCTATTGTTTTCCTACTGTTCTAGTTAGTAAATAATTTTATTTTTGTTATGTTATAGTTTATTTTAGATTAGTTTCTGTAGCTACAGAGGATGAACTTTTATTTACAGTAGAATAAAAAAATTTATTTTATTTTCTTTGCTAGGATTGTTTTAGGCATAATAGGAGTTCTATAATAGCTTTTGATGTGATTCTTTTTGCTCCTAGTTTGTATGATGTTTTTCCTTCTGTTACTTAGCAAAACCAATGCTTAGGTTCTGTTAAGAAAAGTTTTAGTTGTGTCAAATTATTTCTTAGTTGTTGCTTGATATGATGAAAACCTTGATTTGGTTTCTCCGAGTTTTTCTTTGGTTTTGGTTTGAGTACGTGGGTGTTTTAGTTCAACTTGCTGTTATGTTATATTGTGCTATACTTATTTGTGCTATTGTTTGACTCGGTAGAATTTCCGGAGTGCGAAGCCTGCTATTACGAGTCGCTAGCTTTCGAAGACCGTCAGCCAGGCAAGTCATTTGATCATGTTTTTACAATACCTATGATTTTATTGCATTAGAGTTATACCTCCCCACCATGCATGCAGTAGGAGAATTTTGTTAAGTTATGTTCTTAAGTAGTATCATGAGGTAGGATGAACCCTTCTCCCTTGTTACCAATGCCCGGGACGATGTAGTTTATTTTGCTATGCTCGTAGACGGGGTTGGTTGAGTGATTCATAAGGGAGATGTGAGAGTCAAGATGATGACAACCCCATGACGTCAAGCTCAAGATGGACTTCAAAATTCACTACTGGGTGGAGGACGGTTGACGGGCACCCTGGAGAAACCAGCGGATGGCCGGGATGCATGGAGAAGCGCCATGACATCTTGCGGAAAGCTTCACCCAGCCACGAAGAGACAGATGGATAACCCATTGACCGGAAGCTTACCTGTGCAGCCGCAAGCCATTATGGGCTCTGGCTTGGTTGACCCTAGGCGTGACTCTGGCCGGACGGTGCTACGAGATGTAGAAGAACGGTACGATTGGATGGGCACCGGCAGTGGCCCAGAGGAACTCTTCGGAAGACCCTGTTTCGTTCTCCCATCTTCAAACACCAGGCAGTGCGAAGACTTAAAAGGAGGGAACGATTCTTGCGGGTAAAGTGCACAAACCTCTACAGAGTAACAACCTAATCGATTAGCCGTGTCCCCGGTTACGGACAAATGAGCCTCTCGAATTGGAGTATTTCGGATATCTCAACACTAAACTTAATAAATTAATTGAGGGGGTTATTTAATAATTGGGAACGAGACATTGGTTGGCGGAACCATCTCAATAACTACCAACAATTTAGTAGTAATTGCAAACAAGTCCTTGTTGTAGGAAAAAAACCGGCTTTTTCGCAAAACAATGAAACTTAGAGCCCCACAACCAAATTGCATATAGTATTAGTAGTTTTATTGTTGTTCTCTCTTCATGACTTGCCGGCATATTCAAAATGCTGACCTACACGGCTGCAACGTCTTATGTTGCAGAGGAGTTTTCCGACCAGGAGTGAGGCTACGATCCACGCTTGGCGATTGCCCTTTGGAGTCGGATGGACTCGCTATTCGTCTACGCTTCCGCAGCTTTATTTAGTTTATTTCTCATGAGTTGGCCTTCAGCCGAATTTATTATGATGTAATAAAGACTCGATATGAGAATCGTGTAATAAATTCAGGTGTGATTGAACTTTGAATCTTTGCATCAATGTACTGTGTGTGCCAGCATGATCTTGGGATGGTACAGCTACACAGAGACTTGACCGATTTCAGGTCGGGTCGTTACAGAGACGGTATCAGAGCACACGCTGACCGTAGGACGTAACCCCTAGGATCGGAAAGCCATAGGAAGAGACTATTTTATTTTTTGTCCTTATCATTCCGTAATTCTCCCCTGTTCATTTCTGACTTCTCTCCGATTTTCAACATTCTAGATGGCCGCCGAGTTCACCCCAGTTCTGCTACCGGAGTTTTGCCAGCCAGATGAGACGATGCTTCTCGGCAAGAAGCTGGTTCAGATCATGAAAAAGCTGAAGATTGCCCTGCCCTCAATCACCGGGAAGCCTATCAATGCACTTCCGACGGATACCCGCTACAGGATTATGGTGCACATTCCAGGGAGGACCTTCGGAGGACATTCAGAGCCCATTGACTTTGAGTTTACCGATTTCACTTGGATCCTCGGAAGAGACATGGCGATTTATCGTGCACTTGGACATCTCCGAGAAGAGTACAGGGCCGAGCTCGACCCATCAGACCTCGCCATGATTTCTCGCAGAGCTAGGAATGGAGATATCATCCGTACCGTAGAGGACGACTCCATTCTTTCATATGTCCAAGACTTGGAGAGTCTCATCAGGAACCGGGAAATCCAGACGCGCCGAAACTCGAAGGTACACAGGAGGTTGTTGTTCCGTGAACTGGAACTGGAGGAGAAAGCACGCGCGGACTTCCTTGAACATGAAGAAGAAGTCAAGGATTTTTTGGAGAGAATCGAGGTCCGGGATAAATATATTGCCACACTAGAGGAGAAGATAGACCTGGGAGAAGACCTTTTTTCGAGTGGAGATGATGGACCTCTCGTAAGCAATGATCAGGATTATGAAGAGAGCTCCACCGAAGGAAGCCGCAAGAGGAGACGCCGCACCAGAGGACGCCGCACCGGAGGACGCAAGAATAATTGATGAAGACATTTAGTCGACCGCCATGTTATTTTATTTTTTCGTCGATCAGTTAGGCCGTTATTTTGATTAGTCGTGAGATTTTTGTAATCCCAGAATTAACCTTGTTTGAGATGAATGAATAAATGATTGGTGTGTTTATGATTGTGCATTCATATGGGTAGTGCTATTTTCTCATTAGACCCTTGTTCTATTCTAATTTTCTCATCCACTCTAAAACACCAGATGCCTCCGAGACGTGACCCCGGTTTCAACTTTCCGCCGGAGCTCACCCAGCTGATCCAGCAGCAGAATGCCCTGATGCAGATGCTCATCCAGAACCAGAATAACAACAACAACAATCCACCGCCACCACCCCCTGTTGACAACTTGACACGCTTCCTAAGGCTGAATCCGCCAGTGTTCTCTAGCAGCACTAAGCCGATTGTGGCCGACGATTGGCTCCGCAACGTCGGAAGGGAGTTAGCCACTGCTGGATGCACAGATGCAGAGAAGGTGCGCTTTGCAGCACACCAGCTTGATGGACCTGCAGCTTCTTGGTGGGAGAACTACACCGCCACTTATCCGGCCGCCACCGTGACATGGGCTGAGTTCCAGCAAGCCTTCTGCACCGCTCATGTCTCAGCTGGAGCCATGAGTCTGAAGAAGCGTGAGTTCCGCAACTTACGCCAGGGGAACCGTACTGTGGGGTAGTACGTGGATGAGTTCAGCAAATTATCTCGCTATGCCCCAGATGATGTGGCCACAGATGCCGCAAAGCAAGAGAAGTTTCTCGAGGGACTCAATGATGAGCTAGGAATGCAGCTAATGGTGGCTACCTTCAACAACTACCAGGAGCTGGTAGACAAGGCCACCATACTTGAAGGCAAGCAGCAACAGATTGATAGCCGCAAGCGGAAATATGGCCAGGGAAAGTACAACTCCGGAGCTCAGCAGAAGCCCCGCTATACCCCATACTCGGGAGGACATACCCATCACACCCATGGAGGACATAACCATGGAGGGAATGGGAACAATCGCAACCACGACAACAACTCCAAGTCAGGCAATGGAGGCAATGGCAACCAGCACCGTCCTGCTCCGGCTCAGAAGGATCTGAGTCATATCACCTGTTTCAAGTGCCAGAAGACAGGACACTATGCCACCGATTGTCCGGAGGCCAAGCAGAGGAATGGAAACGGCAACGGCAATGGAAGCTCAGCAAAGAAGCCCAACCCTTTTCCTCGTGCTCAGGTGAATCACCTTGACGTGGAGGACGTCTATGATCAGCCAGACACTGTGGTTGGTAAGTTTTTATTAAATTCACATCCAGTATTGGTACTCTTTGATTCTGGTGCAACGCATTCATTCATATCAAGGGTAGTTGTGGAAAAGTACGGGTTGCCCACTAGAACCCTTAGAACCCCGCTTCAGGTCACTTCCCCAGGAGGAGAGATGACGGCAGGCTTAGGCTGTCATTCGACCCTCAGCATCGGAAACCATGATTTTCCCGCAGACCTCATAGTATTGGAATCCCAGAGTTTGGATGTAATTCTAGGCATGGATTGGTTGACCAAGTTTGAAGGAAACATCGACTGTGCTTGCAAGACGATTTTGCTCACCACCCCGAAGCAGAAAAGGATCAAGTATGTACCCAGACGCACACCGATGAAGAATCGGGTGAATTCCCTCACGGGTATTGTTCAGGAGGAAGTGCCCGTAGTGCAAGATTTTCCCGATGTGTTTCCAGAGGAGTTACCAGGAATGCCACCTGACAGAGACATTGAGTTTTTGATTGAGTTATTGCCCGGCACAGCCCCAATATCCAAGAGACCCTATCGGATGCCCCCGAATGATTTGGAAGAGATCAAGAAGAAAATTAAGGAGCTATTGGAGAAAGGATATATTCGCCCAAGCTCGTCACCTTGGGGAGCCCCAGTTCTTTTGGTAGAAAAGAAGGATGGAACCCTAAGAATGGTTGTGCATTATCGTTCATTGAACGATGTGACCATCAAGAACAAGTACCCTCTGCCGATGATTAATGATTTATTTGATCAACTAGTTGGAGCCAAGGTATTCTCCAAGATCGATCTTCGATCAGGGTATCATCAGTTGAAGATTCGTGAACAAGATATACCCAATACAGCTTTCACCACCAGGTATGGTTTATATGAGTATACCGTCATGTCATTCGGATTAACTAATGCCCCTGCGTATTTCATGAGCATGATGAACAAGGTATTTATGGAATATCTGGACAAGTTTGTCGTGGTGTTCATCGATGACATATTGGTTTTCTCCAAGAGCGAGGAAGAGCATAAGGAACATCTGCGTATAGTTCTGGAGAAACTCCGGGAACATCAGTTATATGCCAAGTTTAGCAAATGTGAATTTTGGCTAAAGGAAGTCGGATTCCTCGGACATGTTATTTCAGGAGAAGGAATAGCAGTCGACCCCACCAAGGTCGAATCGGTCACCAACTGGCAGTCCCCCACCTCAGTCAAGGAGATCCGCAGTTTTCTCGGACTCGCAGGATATTATCGGAGGTTTATTGAGAATTTCTCCAAGATTGCCTAGCCCATGACTGAGCTGTTGAAGAAGGAAGCCAAGTACATTTGGCCCGAGGATTGTGAAGCCAGTTTTCAGGAGCTGAAGAAACGTCTGGTTACAGCCCTAGTGCTAATTTTGCCGGACATACACAAGGATTACCAGGTATATTGTGACGCTTCTCGTCAAGGACTCGGAGGAGTGCTCATGCAGGAAGGAAAAGTTGTAGCTTATACCTCCAGACAGCTACGACCTCACGAGATGAATTATGCCACACACGATTTGGAGTTAGCAGCCGTAGTGCACGCACTCAAGACCTGGAGACATTTCCTCGTCGGAAACAGTTGTGATGTTTACACGGATCATAAGAGCCTGAAGTATATTTTCACGCAGAAGGAATTGAACCTCAGGCAGAGGAGATGGCTTGAATTGATCAAGGACTATGACATGAGATTGCATTATCACCCAGGGAAGGCAAATGTTGTAGCAGATGCCTTGAGCCGTAAAAGTTATGTGAACACCCTCCTAGTTGGAGGATTACCTCAGGAATTAGCTGACGATCTCAGAGAGCTCCGACTGGAGATAGTACCGAGTGGATTTGTCGCCACCTTGGATATACAGTCCACTCTGACTGAAAGAATCCGTGAAGCCCAGAAGACAGACAAGGAAATTGCAGAGATAAAGGAAAAGATGTGTAACGGAAAGGCGAAAGGTTTTCGTGAAGATGAGCATGGAACTTTATGGCTTGAGGATCGCATCTATGTGCCTAATGACCCAGAGGTCAGGAAGTTAATTCTTCAAGAGGCCCATGATTCACCATACTCGATTCACCCAGGCAACACCAAGATGTATCTGGATTTGAAGGAAAGTTTCTGGTGGACAGGTATGAAGAAGGATGTTGCCGAGTACGTAGCAGTATGCGATGTTTGTCAGCGAGTAAAGGCGGAACATCAGAAGCCGGCAGGGTTACTTCAACCTTTGCCAATACCCGAGTGGAAATGGGAAAAACTTGGAATGGATTTTATCACAGGATTACCGAGGACCCGTTCAGGTTATGATTCTATCTGGGTAGTGGTTGATCGCTTGACCAAGGTAGCTCATTTCATTCCCGTGAAGACCACATATACCAGCGCCAAGTTGGCCAAGATATACATGACCAGGATCGTATGTCTGCATGGAGTTCCGAGGAGTATCGTGTCAGATAGAGGAACACAATTTACCTCAAAGTTTTGGAATCAGTTGCATGAAACTTTGGGTACGAGGCTGGAGTTCAGTACAGCTTTTCATCCGCAGACAGATGGACAGACCGAGAGAGTCAACCAGATTTTGGAGGACATGTTGAGAGCCTGTGCGCTAGACTATGGGTCTAGCTGGGATGACAACTTGCCATATGCAGAGTTCTCGTACAACAACAGCTATCAGACCAGTCTGAAGATGGCCCCTTTCGAAGCTCTATACGGAAGGAGGTGTAGAACACCATTGCTGTGGGATGGTGTTGGAGACCGAAAACTTTTTGGTCCCGATCTTATCAGAGACTCCGAAGAGAAGGTCAAGCTGATTCGAGATAGACTCAAGATAGCACAGTCGAGACAGAAGAGTTATGCCGACAGTAAACGCAAGGAGATAACGTATGAAGTTGGAGACCGAGCATATCTTCGTGTGTCCCCACTTCGTGGAATCAAGAGGTTTGGTGTTAAAGGAAAGTTGGCACCCAGGTTCATTGGCCCCTACAAAATCCTCGAACGTCGTGGAGAAGTCGCTTACAAGCTGGAATTGCCGGAAGGATTGTCCGGAGTTCACGATGTCTTCCATGTTTCTCAGCTGAAGAAATGCCATGCTGAGATGGCCGAAATTCCGTTGAGAGACACAGTGCCCCTAGAGGCCATACAGCTCGACAGTGACCTGACTTATAAGGAGAAACCCGTCCGAATTCTCGAGACTGCAAACAGAGTCACCCGCAGCAAGATCATCAAGTTTTGCAAGGTTCTGTGGAGTCATCATTCCGAGGAGGAGGCCACCTGGGAGCAAGAAGAAGACCTCCGCCGAGACCACGCGCACCTATTTGCTAGCCAACCCGAATCTTGAGGGCGAGATTCATCTTAAGGTGGGTAGGTTTGTAACATCCCAAATTTCCCATTTGGAATGTTTTACAATTGTAGCTAAGCATCTATGCATATTGCTTGAATTGAGTGACATTTGAATTATTTCAGAGGCTTTTGAGTTTGTTGGAATTTGGATTCAAATTGGCAGTTGAATTTATTTCAAACAATGCCTGACAAATACTTGAGCAAAAGTATGAGAGGAGTAAACATGACACTCCAAAAATGTCAGAAGAAAAATATTGCCAAAAAGTTTGAATTTAAATTTGAAATTTTATTTGGGAATTCCAGAAAATTGTTTTTTTTAGTTTGAGTTTTACCTCTGAAAAATGTCCACGTTGTAGGATTAATTCCCCTGAGAATTTTGATATATATATGTCCTATATAAAAATAATATATATTTGTGTATATTTTTTTCTTTCTCTCTAATTCAAAAAAAAAGAAAAAGCCCCAGGCGCCAGCCAAGCCAACCGGCCCAGCCTGCGCCGAGCGCAGCCCACCAGCGGGCCAGGCGCAGGCCACCGACGCCCGAGCCGGCCTGCCCCAGCGCCCGATGCCCGAACACCCTGCCCTTCCCTACTACTCCACCAGAACCGCCGCTTCCACGCGCACCCCCCTGACACCATCTACCTGCCCAGGAGCCCCCGAAGCCGTCGCCCCTGACCTCGTTCGCCGCCCGCCGGAGCTGCAGAGCACCGGGCTTTGCACCGCCTCGTCCCCGCCGCTCCAGTCGCCCCCGAGCTCCACCGAGACCACCCTCGACCTCGCCACGCTCCGCCGCATCTCCCCGACGTCGCCGCCGCCGCCCAGGACCACCGGAGCAGCCGCGCCGTCCACGCCCGAGCCGCCGTTGTCCGTCGCCGTCGTCGCCACACTGTAAGTCGCCGGAGCCGCCCTCCACCGTTCGATCTGCAATATACGGAGTAGATTAGAAGTAGTGAAGGGTTAGGTTTATTTGTTTAGATCGGTTTTAGTTTCGGTTTAGATCGGTTTATTTTATGTTGTGGTTTAGTTGGACCGGCCGACAGGTTTATTTCTGTTAGCCCGTGGACGCGTTGGATTATTAAACGCTTAGGCGCTGTTTAGTTTTAGAACGCTCACTGTTTCGGCCCGTTAGCGCGTTAGTTTTATTTTCGTTTTATTTTCGTTTCTGTTTTAAAATAGAATAGTTCCAATCTTGAAAAAATCTATATCTTTTAGGTTATTTATTATTTTTAGTTGATTCTTTTTTTGTTAGTTTGCAAATTTGTTGTAGTTTCTGTAGAAAATAGGTTTAGCCATGTTTAAATTATTAGAAATAGTTTTATATTAGATTTAGACAGATTAGTTTTTCTGCCATAAATTGAGTTAGGATTTTTTTAGTGATTCTTTTTTTCTACTGCTTAGTTTTGACCATGCCTAGCAGTAGGAACTTGTTTTGGTAATTTAGATTTAATAAACAATTAGTTTTATGTCGAAATCAAGTTTTTCTTGTTTATTTAGCTAGCTACTATTTTCCTACTGTTCTAGTTAGTAAAAAATTTTATTTTTGTTATGTTATAGTTTATTTTAGATTAGTTTCTGTAGCTACAGAGGATGAACTTTTATTTACAGTAGAATAAAAAAAATTATTTTATTTTCTTTGCTAGGATTGTTTTAGGCATAATAGGAGTTCTATAATAGCTTTTCATGTGATTCTTTTTGCTCCTAGTTTGTATGATGTTTTTCCTTCTGTTACTTAGCAAAACCAATGCTTAGGTTCTGTTAAGAAAAGTTTTAGTTGTGTAAAACTATTTCTTAGTTGTTGCTTGATATGATGAAAACCTTGATTTGCTTTCTCCAAGTTTTTCTTTGGTTTTGGTTTGAGTACGTGGGTGTTTTAGTTCAACTTGCTGTTATGTTATATTGTGCTATACTTATTTGTGCTATTGTTTGACTCGGTAGAATTTCCGGAGTGCGAAGCCTGCTATTACGAGTCGCTAGCTTTCGAAGACCGTCAGCCAGGCAAGTCATTTGATCATGTTTTTACAATACCTATGATTTTATTGCATTAGAGTTATACCTCCCCACCATGCATGCAGTAGGAGAATTTTGTTAAGTTATGTTCATAAGTAGTATCATGAGGTAGGATGAACCCTTCTCCCTTGTTACCAATGCCCGGGACGATGTAGTTTATTTTGCTATGCTCGTAGACGGGGTTGGTTGAGTGATTCATAAGGGAGATGTGAGAGTCAAGATGATGACAACCCCATGACGTCAAGCTCAAGATGGACTTCAAAATTCACTACTGGGTGGAGGACGGTTGACGGGCACCCTGGAGAAACCAGCGGATGGCCGGGATGCATGGAGAAGCGCCATGACATCTTGCGGAAAGCTTCACCCAGCCACGAAGAGACGGATGGATACCCCATTGACCGGAAGCTTACCTGCGCAACCGCAAACCATTATGGGCTCTGGCTTGGTTGACCCTAGGCGTGACTCTGGCCGGACGGTGCTACGAGATGTAGAAGAACGGTAGGATTGGATGGGCACCGACAGTGGCCCAGAGGAACTCTTCGGAAGACCCTGTTTCGTTCGTCCCGTCTTCAAACACCAGGCAGTGCGAAGACTTAAAAGGAGGGAACGATTCTTGCGGGTAAAGTGCACAAACCTCTGCAGAGTAACAACCTAATCGATTAGCCGTGTCCCCGGTTACGGACAAATGAGCCTCTGGAATTGGAGTATTTCGGATATCTCAACACTGAACTTAATAAATTAATTGAGGGGGTTATTTAATAATGGGGAACGAGACATTGGTTGGCGGAACCATCTCAATAACTACCAACAATTTAGTAGTAATTGCAAACAAGTCCTTGTTGTAGAAAAATAACCGGCTTTTTCGCAAAACAATGAAACTTAGAGCCCCACAACCAAATTGCATATAGTATTAGTAGTTTTATTGTTGTTCTCTCTTCATGACTTGCCGGCATATTCAAAATGCTGACCTACACGGCTGCAACGTCTTATGTTGCAGAGGAGTTTTCCGACCAGGAGTGAGGCTACGATCCACGCTTGACGATTGCCCTTTGGAGTCGGATGGACTCGCTATTCATCTACGCTTCCGCAGCTTTATTTAGTTTATTTCTCATGAGTTGGCCTTCGGCCGAATTTATTATGATGTAATAAAGACTCGATATGAGAATCGTGTAATAAATTCAGGTGTGATTGAACTTTGAATCTTTGCATCAATGTACTGTGTGTGCCAGCATGATCTTGGGATGGTACAGCTACACAGAGACTTGACCAATTTCAGGTCAGGTCGTTACAATATCACCACACCGCCGTGCTTGGCACGGCCCCCGACCATCCCTTCATAACGTCGACCTCCAAATCGGGCGCAAGCAGCTCCTGCGCCCCACACCCCTATGATAGACACCGATGCGCCGCTTCCCCGGCAAACAGGCGGACTAGGTGGTCCGCACGCCTAAGCGGGTGCTGCTTCTTTTAATTGCGATTCGACTTATCCTGAATTGAAATCCAGGTGGGCTACTGACCTCTAGCAAAGGTGAAATATTAAATTTGAGGAAACCTTGTGCATTTAGTACCATGAAGAAGATGCAGTAAGAAGTGCTCAACTAGTTTCTTTCGTGGGATGAATACGGTATGAGCAGAGACGTAAGATTTGCACGAATAAGGGAAGAGGAGTACCTCTTTCTGCTCGCAGTGCTGTGTCCTCCTTCTATTTTTCCAATGATCTTCTTGTGGTTCAATGGAAATGAGAAGTTGTGGAGGACGGTGGAGCCTTGGACGAACCCATGGCCCAGTTGTTGAGTGTGGTGCGGTGGCCGTCTGTCGGTGGCGGGGAACCAGATCCGAGGCAGCGAACAACAACGTAGCGGTTGCGACTGTGGAGGGGCAGCGGTGGGGCACAGCACTGCGTGGTCGAAGTGGTTCTGGTACGGCGCACGTTTGTGTCAGTGTCGTGGAGGCAGCTCTGCCTCGGCTTCAGCTGCTAAGTCCTTGAGGGTGTTGCGGTTGCGTCGGACGACGATGTCGGGGTACCGGCTCCGGCATGATGGAGGAGGGCGGCGGTGGATTGGGCGCAATGGGGTGGATGACGGAGGAGGCTGGGGTTTTGCGGCTGGTGGAGTGGGTGTTTTGGCACCCACGAAGTATGAATGGGGAAACGGAGGGAGGGAGGAACTAAGGGGGAACAATGTTTCGGTTTGGGACGCATTTGTTTGAAATTTGGGGAAAGTTACAAACTTTTCCCCCATCTAAAATTTTGGACATATTGCGGGTTGGGTGTAGGACAGTAACCTCAGGTGTACCAAATGGTGGGCGGGATAGATTTCGGCCGAGCACATGGGTGTTTAGGCGCCCATGGCATATGAATGCTTCTCGGAGGCGGTTGATAGTGGCGTCTTGGTGAAGTTACAAACCTAACCCGATTTAGACCATTGGACATCGGGCCGATAGGCTACATGGGCCAGAGTCAGGACAATAATTTCCTACCACCAAACATTAGTCTCGCGCGGTTTCGGGTGACCAGAGGCTTATTTGGTGCTTCGTTCAATATTTGGGAGTAGAAGCATTAACGTTTTCGATTCTCTTGAATTGAACTTTCAGGATTTGTCAAACTTCACAAATCTTTACTCTTGAAAATCCTAAAACTACGATTATTTTGGAATGGAGGGGGTACATTTGAATATACATTGTACACGAGTATATATTAAACAATATGCAACTTACCTCAGATCATGCATGCTTCCAGATTAAATCTCCTTGGTTGCAAAAAAATAGTTAGACATACGTATGAATATATAGCATGTTCAAACGCACAACAAAGATTGATGCCCCCTTTTAGGTCTGATTTACAAATGCCATTATCTCGGGTTCAAATAGATGAATGCACTTCCTATGATTTCGAATCTTCGAAATCCCCTTTATGTTGAATTCAACATGTATTCTATTTCGTAGCACACATGCTCACAATCTCTCCCGGGGTGTCGGGGTATCGGGGTGTCTCAGGCACACACTCTCTTTCTGACTACTATGTACCACTCTTTTCACTAATCTCAGTTGGAAAACACTATTTCTCTCACATGCATATATACACATGCACAGTCTCTACTAGCCCTCTATACGCATATATATGTGCCTACGTGTCTCCCACACACACATTATCTTTAGGCCTCTCTCGCACACATTGCCCCCCCCCCACAGACACACCTCTCTCCAAGTAGTTGGCAGATATGATTCCATCAGATCATTCGGTAGGATATCCCTGACTGTTAGGATGGATGGTAATACGAGGCAAAGTTTTACCCAAGTTCGGACCCTTGCAGTTGAGGAAAAAACATACTCCTGGTACTGTATATTAGTGATAGGGGTATGTACAAAGTACACTTGAATACCAGGCATTGTGCGTGTGTGTATACTATCGACAAACTAGCCCCCAGGCTTCTATATATATAACATACTCGCACAACAAAAAAAGACACATCCGTGACATTTTGGGCCGAACGAATTTTTTTTCTGTCATACTTATGACACTTCTATGATGATAATTGTGACAAAACCCGATATCATCATAGATGTGCTGGGCTCCTACTTCTATGACAAAAAATGATGACAGAAAATGGGCTTTTCGTCCTGGGTGGGCCGGAGATGCAGCTGCATGACATTCTTTGGGCCGTCCATGACGGAAAAAACCGTGGTAGAAGCGAGGGCGAGGAAAATATCTGGGTGTTCCCGGTTACGATGGGTGGTAGGGCCGAGCGATGCACGTTTCTCACGTACACGCACGCGCATGGATGTGAGGTGTTGGGCTCTAACTAAACCCGAGCGAGGCGTTGGGCTCTAACTGAACCCGAGCGATTGCACTGTAGGCTACGCGTTACTGAACCCGAGCGATCGATCAATGGCTGTGAACTAAACCCGATCAAGCAATTCCTTCGCTACGGTTGCTAACTGAAGCCGATCGATGCTGCCTCTGGATGAACAGTGAGCGTTGCTGGTGAAGGAAATATGCCCTAGAGGCAATAATAAAGTTATTATTTATTTCCTTATATCATGATAAATGTTTATTATTCATGCTAGAATTGTATTAGCCGGAAACATAATACTTGTGTGAATACAAGGACAAACCGAGTGTCAATAGTATGCCTCTTCTTGACTAGCTCGTTGATCAAAGACGGTTATGTTTCCTAGCCATTGACATGGGTTGTCATTTGATTAACGGGATCACATTATTAGGAGAATGATGTGATTGACTTGACCCATTCCGTTTGCTTAGCACACGATCGTTTAGTATTCGGCTATTGCTTTCTTCATGACTTATACATGTTCCTATGACTGTGAGATTATGCAACTCCCGTTTATCGGAGGAACACTTTGTGTGCTACCAAACGTCACAACGTTACTGGGTTATTATAAAGGTGCTCTACAAGTGTCTCCGAAGGTATTTGTTGGGTTGGCGTATTTAGAGATTAGGATTTGTCACTCCGCTTGTCGGAGAGGTATCTCTAGGCCCACTCGGTAATACACATCACTATAAGACATGCAAGAATTGCAACTAACAAGTTAGTTGCGGGATGATGAATTACGGAACGAGTAAAGAGACTTGCCGGTAACGAGACTGAACTAGGTATTGAGATACCGACGATCGAATCTCGGGCAAGTAACATACCGATGACAAAGGGAACAACGTATGTTGTTATGCGGTTTGACCGATAAAGATCTTCATAGAATATGTAGGAGCCAATATGAGCATCCAGGTTCCGCTATTGGTTATTGACCAGAGATGTGTCTCGGTCATGTCTACAAAGTTCTCGAACTCGTAGGGTCCGCACGCTTAAAGTTTGATGACGGTTATATTATGAGTTTATGTGTTTTGATGTACCGAAGATAGTTCGGAGTCCCGGATGTGATAACGGACATGACAAGGAGTCTCGAAATGGTCGAGACATCAAGATAGATATATTGGAAGCCTATATTTGGATATCGGAAGTGTTCCGGGTGAAATCGGGATTTTACCGGAGTACCGGCGGTTACCGGAAGCCCCTCGGGGGTTTAATGGGCCAACATGGGCCTTAGTGGAGAAGAGGAGGGGCGGCTAGGGCAGGCCACACGCCCCCTCCCCCTCTAGTCCAAATTGGACAAGGAGGGGGGGCGGCGGCCCCCTTTCCTTCCTCTCTCCGTCCTCCTTCCCCCTTCTCCTACTCCAACTAGGAAAGGAGGGAGTCCTACTCCCGGTGGGAGTAGGACTCCTCCTGGCGCGGGTCCTCCTGGCGGCCGCCTCTCCCCCCTTTGTCCCTTTATATACGGGGGCAGGGGGCACCTCTAGACACAACAATTGATCCCTTGGATCTCTTAGCCGTGTGCGGTGCCCCCCTCCACCATATTCCACCTCAATAATATCGTAGCGGTGCTTAGGCGAAGCCCTGCGTCGGTAGAGCATCATCATCGTCACCACGCTGTCGTGCTGACGGAACTCTCCCTCAAAGCTCGGCTGGATCAGAGTTCGAGGGACGTCATCGAGCTGAACGTGTGCTGAACTCGGAGGTGCCGTACGTTCGGTACTTGATCGGTCGGATCATGAAGACGTACGACTACATCAACCGCGTTGTGCTAACGCTTCCGCTTTCGGTCTATGAGGGTACGTGGACACACTCTCCCCTCTCGTTGCTATGCATCACCATGATCCTGTGTGTGCGTAGGAATTTTTTTGAAATTACTATGTTCCCCAACAGTGGCATCCGAGCCAAGTTTTATGCGTAGATGTTATATGCACGAGCAGAACACAAGTGAGTTGTGGGCGATACAAGTCATACTGCTTACCAGCATGTCATACTTTGGTTCGGCGGTATTTTTAGATGAAGCGGCCCAGACCTACATTACGCGTACGCTTATGCAAGACTGGTTCTACCGACGTGCTTTGCACACAGGTGGCTGGCGGGTGTCAGTTTCTCCAACTTTAGTTGAACCGAGTGTGGCTACACCCGGTCCTTGAGAAGGTTAAAACAGCACTAACTTGATGAACTATCGTTGTGGTTTCGATGCGTAGGTAAGAACGGTTCTTGCTCAGCCCGTAGCAGCCACGTAAAACTTGCAACAACAAAGTAGAGGACGTCTAACTTGTTTTTGCCGGGCATGATGTGATGTGATATGGTCAAGGCATGATGCTATATTTTATTTTATGAGATGATCATGTTTTGTAACCGAGTTATCGGCAACTGGCAGGAGCCATATGGTTTCGCTTTATTGTATGCAATGCAATCGCCCTATAATGCTTTACTTTATCACTAAGCGGTAGCAATAGTCGTAGAAGCATAAGTTGGCGAGACGACAACGATGCTACGATGGAGATCAAGGTGTCACGCCGATGACGATGGTGATCATGACGGTGCTTCGGAGATGGAGATCACAAGCACAAGATGATGATGGCCATATCATATCACTTATATTGATTGCATGTGATGTTTATCTTTTATGCATCTTATCTTGCTTTGATTGACGGTAGCATTATAAGATGATCTCTCACTAAATTATCAAGGTATAAGTGTTCTCCCTGAGTATGCACCGTTGCGAAAGTTCTTCGTGCTGAGACACCACGTGATGATCGGGTGTGATAGGCTCTATGTCCAAATACAACGGGTGCAAAACAGTTGCACACGTGGAATACTCAGGTTAAACTTGACGAGCCTAGCATATGCAGATATGGCCTCGGAACACTGAGACCGAAAGGTCGAGCGTGAATCATATAGTAGATATGATCAACATAGTGATGTTCACCATTGAAACTACTCCATCTCACGTGATGATCGGAGATGGTTTAGTTGATTTGGATCACGTGATCACTTAGAGGATTAGAGGGATGTCTATCTACGTGGGAGTTCTTAAGTAATATGATTAATTGGACTTAAATTTATCATGAACTTAGTACCTGATAGTATTTTGCTTGTCTATGTTGATTTTAGATAGATGGCACGTGCTGTTGTTCCGTTGAATTTTAATGCGTTCCTTGAGAAAGCAAAGTTGAAAGATGATGGTAGCAATTACATGGACTGGGTCCGTAACTTGAGGATTATCCTCATTGCTGCACAGAAGAATTACGTCCTGGAAGCACCGCTAGGTGCCAGACCTGCTGCAGGAGCAACACTAGATGTTATGAACGTCTGGCAGAGCAAAGTTGATGACTACTCGATAGTTCAGTGTGCCATGCTTTATGGCTTAGAACCGGACTTCAACGATGTTTGGAACATCATGGATCATATGAGATGTTCCAGGAGTTGAAGTTAATATTTCAAGAAAATGCCCGGATTGAGAGATATGAAGTCTCCAATAAGTTCTACAGCTGTAAGATGGAGGAGAATAGTTTTGTCAGTGATCATATACCCAGAATGTCTGGGTATAACAATCACTTGATTCAACTGGGAGTTAATCTTCCGGATGATAGCATCATTGACAGAATTCTTTGATCACTGCCACCAAGCTACAAGAGCTTCGTGATGAACTATAACATGCAAGGGATGGATAAGACGATTCCCGAGCTCTTCGCAATGCTAAAGGCTGCGGAGGTAGAAATCAAGAAGGAGCATCAAGTGTTGATGGTCAACAAGACCACCAGTTTCAAGAAAAAGGGCAAAGGGAAGAAGAAGAGGAACTTCAAGAAGAACATCAAACAAGTTGTTGCTCAGGAGAAGAAACCCAAGTCTGGACCTAAGCCTGAGACTGAGTGCTTCTACTACAAACAGACTGGTCACTGGAAGCGGAACTGCCCCAAGTATTTGGCGGATAAGAAGGATGGCAAGGTGAACAAAGGTATATGTGATATACATGTTATTGATGTGTACCTTACTAATGCTCGCAGTAGCACCGGGGTATTTGATACTGGTTCTATTGCTAATATTTGCAACTCGAAACAGAGACTACAGATTAAGCGAAGATTGGCTAAGGACGAGGTGAAGATGCGTGTGGGAAATGGTTCCAAAGTCGATGTGATCGCGGTCGGCACGCTACCTCTACATCTACCTTCGGGAATAGTTCTAGACCTGAATAATTGTTATTTGGTGCCAGTGTTGAGCATGAACATTATATCTAGATCTTGTTTGATGCGAGACGGTTATTCATTTAAATCAGAGAATAATGGTTGTTCTATTTATATGAGTAATATCTTTTATGGTCATGCACCCTTGAAGAGTTGTCTATTTTTGTTGAATCTCGATAGTAGTGATACACATATTCATAATATTGAAGGCAAAAGATGCAGAGTTGATAATGATAGTGCAACTTATTTGCGGCACTGCCGTTTAGGTCATATTGGTGTAAAGCGCATGAAGAAACTCCATACTGATGGACTTTTGGAACCACTTGATTATGAATCACTTGGTAGTTGCGAACCGTGCCTCATGGGCAAGATGACTAAAACGCCGTTCTCCGAAACTATGGAGCGAGCAACAGATTTGTTGGAAATCATACATACAGATGTATGTGGTCCGATGAATGTTGAGGCTCGTGGCGGGTATCGTTATTTTCTCACCTTCAGAAATTATTTGAGCAGATATGGGTATATCTCCTTAATGAAACATAAGTCTGAAACATTTGAAAAGTTCAAAGAATTTCAGAGTGAAGTTGAAAATCATCGTAACAAGAAAATAAAGTTTCTGCGATCTGATCGTGGAGGAGAATATTTGAGCTACAAGTTTGGTCTTCATTTGAAACAATGCGCAATAGTTTCGCAACTCACGCCACCCGGAACACCACAACGTAATGGTGTGTCCGTACGTCGTAATCGTACTTTACTCGATATGGTGCGATCTATGATGTCTCTTACTGATTTACCGCTACCATTTTGGGGTTATGCTTTAGAGACGGCTGCATTCACGTTAAATAGGGCACCATCGAAATCCGTTGAGACGACGCCTTATGAACTGTGGTTTGGCAAGAAACCAAAGTTCTCGTTTCTTAAAGTTTGGGGCTGCGATGCTTATGCGAAAAAGCTTCAACCTGATAAGTTCGAACCCAAATCGGAGAAATGTGTCTTCATAGGATACCCAAAGGAAACTGTTGGGTACACCTTCTATCACAGATCTGAAGGCAAGACTTTTGTTGCTAAATTTGGATCCTTTCTAGAGAAGGAGTTTCTCTCGAAAGAAGTGAGTGGGAGGAAAGTAGAACTTGATGAGGTAACTGTACCTGCTCCCTTATTGGAAAGTAGTTCATCACAGAAACTGGTTCTTGTGACACCTACACCAATTAGTGAGGAAGTTACTGATGATGATCATGAAACTTCAGATCAAGTTGTTATGGAACCTCGTAGATCAACCAGAGTAAGATCTGCACCAGAGTGGTACGGTAATCCTGTTCTGGAGGTTATGTTACTAGACCATGACGAACCTACGAACTATGAAGAAGCGATGGTGAACCCAGATTCCCCAAAATGGCTTGAGGCCATGAAATCTGAGATGGGATCCATGTATGAGAACAAAGTGTGGACTTTGGTTGACTTGCCCGATGATCGGCAAGCCATTGAAAATAAATGGATCTTCAAGAAGAAGAGTGACGCTGACGGTAATGTTACTGTCTATAAAGCTCGACTTGTTGCAAAAGGTTTTCGACAAGTTCAAGGGATTGACTACGATGAGACTTTCTCACCCGTAGCGGTGCTTAAGTCTGTCCGAATCATGTTAGCAATTGCCGCATTTTATGATTACGAAATTTGGCAAATGGATGTCAAAATTGAATTCCTGAATGTATTTCTGGAAGAAGAGTTGTATATGATGCAACCGGAAGGTTTTGTCGATCCAAAGGGAGCTAACAAAGTGTGCAAGCTCCAGTGATCCATTTATGGACTGGTGCACGCCTCTCGGAGTTGGAATAAATGCTTTGATAGTGTGATCAAAGCATATGGTTTTATACAAACTTTTGGAGAAGCCTGTATTTACCATAAAGTGAGTGGGAGCTCTGTAGCATTTCTGATATTATATGTGGATGACATATTGCTGATTGGAAATGATATAGAATTTCTGGATAGCATAAAGGGATACTTGAATAAGAGTTTTTCAATGAAGGACCTCGGTGAAGCTGCTTATATATTGGGCATCAAGATCGATAGAGATAGATCAAGACGCTTAATTGGACTTTCACAAAGCACATACCTTGACAAAGTTTTGAAGAAGTTCAAAATGGATGAAACAAAGAAACGGTTCTTGCCTGTGTTACAAGGTGTGAAGTTGAGTAAGACTCAATACCCGACCACTGCAGAAGATAGAGAGAAGATGATAGATGTTCCCTATGCTTCAGCCATAGGCTCTATCATGTATGCAATGCTGTGTACCAGACCTGATGTGTGCCTTGCTATAAGTTTAGCAGGGAGGTACCAAAGTAATACAGGAGTGGATCACTGAACAGCGGTCAAGAACATCCTGGAATACCTGAAAAGGACTAAGGATATGTTTCTCGTTTATGGAGGTGACAAAGAGATAGTCGTAAATGGTTACATCGATGCAAGCTTTGACACTGATCCGGACGATTCTAAATCGCAAACCGGATACGTGTTTACATTGAACGGTGGAGCTGTCAGTTGGTGCAATTCTAAACAAAGCATTGTGGCGGGATCTACGTGTGAAGTGGAGTACATAGCTGCTTCGGAAGCAGCAAATGAAGGAGTCTGGATGAAGGAGTTCATATCCGATCCAATGAAAATCTTTTGTGACAATACTAGTGCAATTGCCTTGGCAAAGGAATCCAGATTTCACAAGAGAACCAAGCACATCAAGAGACGCTTCAACTCCATCCGGGATCAAGTCCAGGTGGGAGACATAGAAATTTGCAAGATACATACAGATCTGAATGTTGCAGACCCATTGACTAAGCCTCTTCCACGAGCAAAACATGATCAGCACCAAGGCTCCATGGGAGTTAGAATCATTACTGTGTAATATAGATTATTGACTCTAGTGCAAGTGGGAGACTGAAGGAAATATGCCCTAGAGGCAATAATAAAGTTATTATTTATTTCCTTTTATCATGATAAATGTTTATTATTCATGCTAGAATTGTATTAGCCGGAAACATAATACTTGTGCGAATACATAGACAAACAGAGTGTCACTAGTATGCCTCTACTTGACTAGCTCGTTGATCAAAGATGGTTATGTTTCCTAGCCATTGACATGGATTGTCATTTGATTAACGGGATCACATCATTAGGAGAATGATGTGATTGACTTGACCCATTCCGTTAGCTTATGTAACGCCCACGATGCGGCTATATCTCCCACGTGTCGAGGCACGACTTAGAGGCATAACCGCATAGTGGTTTTGTCGCAAGAAGGGTCATCTTCACACAATCCCATGTAATGAACAAGAATGGGATAAGGAGTTGGCTTACAATCGCCACTTCACACAAAACATGAATATAATCCATACATCATCCAAAATACAAACATATAGACTGACTACGGCCAAAATCCAGATGAAAATAAGATAACCCCAAATGCTAGATCCCCGATCGTCCCAACTGGGCTCCACTACTGATCATCAGGAAAAGACACATAGTAACGACCGCGTTCCTCGTCGAACTCCCACTTGAGATCGACCCCATCATCTGCACTGGCATCGTCGGCACCTGCAACTGTTTTGGTAGAATCTGTGAGTCACGGGGACTCAGCAATCTCACACCCGCGAGATCAAGACTATTTAAGCTTATAGGAAAGGATGGTGTAATGAGGTGGAGCTGCAGCGGCAATAAGCATATATGGTGGCTAACATACGCAAAAGAGAGCGAGAAGAGAAGCAACGGAACGGTCATCATCTAGCAATGACCAAGAAGTGATCCTGAACTCCTACTTACGTCATACATAACTCAGACCATGTTCACTTCCCGGACTCCGCCGAGAAGAGACCATCACGGCTACACACGCAGTTGGTGTATTTTAATTGGGTCAATGACAAGTTATGTACAACCCGACATTAACAAATTCCCATCTGCCTCATAACCGCGGGCACGGCATTCGAAAGATAATACCCTGCAGGGGTGTCCCAACTTAGCCCATCATAAGCTCTCACGGTCAACAAAGGATAAACCTTCTCCCGGAAAGACCCGATCAGTCTCGGAATCCTGGTTTACAAGACATTTCGACAATGGTAAAACAAGACCAGCAAAGCCACCCAAATGTGCCGACAAACCCCGATAGGAGCTGCACATATCTCGTTCTCAGGGCACACCGGATTGTCCAAGCTTCCGATAGGCCAGACCAGAGTTTCCCCTGGTGGCCAGCGGCGACTGACAGTTTGGACCAATACTGAGAGGAGCACTGGCCCGGGGGTGTAAATAAAGATGACCCTCGGGCTCTAGAAAACCCGGGGGAAAAAGGCTTAGGTGGCAAATGGTAAAACCAAGTTTGGGCCTTGCTGGAGGAGTTTTATTCAAGGCGAACTGTCAAGGGGGTCCCATAAATCACCCGACCGCGTAAGGAACACAAACTCAAGGAACATAATCCCGGTATAACAGTAACTAGGGCGGCAAGAGTGGAACAAAACACCAGGCATAAGGCCGAGCCTTCCACCCTTTACCACAATATATATAGGTGCATTAATTAAATAAGAGATATTGTGATATCCCAACATATCCATGTTCCGACATGGAGCAAACTTCAACTTCACCTCCAACTAGCAACGCTATAAGACAGGCTGAGCAAAAGCGGTAACTTAGCCAAACAACGGTTTGATAGGAAATGATGGTTAGAGGCTGACATGGAAAAATGGGAGGCATGATATAGCAAGTGATAGGTAGCGTAGCATGGCAATAGAGCGAACAACTAGCAAAGCAAAGATAGAAGTGATTTCGAGGGGTGGTCATCTTGCCTGCAAGGTTCTCAGAGTTGTCGAAAGCTTGATCCTCGTAAGCGTACTCAACAGGTTCCTCCTTCATGAACTCGTCTCCCGGCTCTACCAAAGACAAGAACACAAACAAACGGAACCACAATCAACCATGAGAAATGCACAAGCAACATGATGCAAAACATGTATGATATGCGAGATATGATATGCGATGCATATGCGTGCTCTGGAAGGAAAATGATGAACAAGGCAGTAACTTGGCAAACCAAGAATTCCACTGGAAAGATGAGATGATTTCGGTCGAAATCGATATAAAGATCACCGGAAACGGATGCACGGTTTGCAAATGGCAAGCAAAATAAGAATGACACGAATCTGCGATAAACAGCATGATAGCACTTAAAATGCAACAAGCAACAATGCTACAGCATAGCAACAAAGCATATGGCAGTAATCTAAAGGAGATGCTTGACAAAAGATGAACACTGAGCTATGGCTAGTTCACAACATATCAAGCTCAAACAAGCATGGCAAAAGTGCAAAAGATAACAGGTTCACAGACTTAGTGAAAAACTGGACATGGCAGAAAACAGCATCAGGTAGCAATGTTCAGAGCACGAAATCAACATGATACAGGAACTTAACATAGCAAAACAAGGCATGGCAGTATTCTACTAAATGCATATGACAAAAGTCCCTTACTGACCATAAGCCAAAAAGGACCAGAAGATATGATGGCAGAAATAATAATATGAAGGCATGTTGGTGAGCTTGATGCACTCGCTACAGAGCAATGCATGACAAAACAAGCATACCTACAGCAAGATGGCATGTTTATGAAGCTATCCATGGCAAGAACAAAAGCATAGCATGTATGGATCAACTACAACAAGCTTGGCAAAATTTCAAATCATGTTAAGAATCTGCCAGAAATATTTTATAGCAAAAGTAGAGCAAGATAGAGTCATGCTATGGCACTCCATAATTGCAAACAAGGGCAGGAATGGATCAATTACAACAATATCTACAAAACACCCTTACTGAACATCTCCAAAATATGCATGGATCTCTCTGTAGCATCAAGTTTACATGGCAACAAAATAACAGCAGACATGGACTTGGAGAAATCATTAAGTCCCTGAAATCAGAAATATTACGGAGCCTACTTTGCATGCTTGTGATAGTCACCACAGAGATCACAAAAATACATGGCATACACCCTTGGAAAGATATCATGGCATACAACAAAACACATGTAGAGCTCATGCCCATAAGATGCAGAGATTAAAAGATACAAAAATGACAAATCTCCAAGTTCTGCTAAGAACCAGCAGATAACAGCAACTAGCCCTCTTGCAACAGATATTTGGGCATCAAGATGACCCCTAATGAACATAATGCAATTGAACAAAATGAAGAGCATCACGAGGCGAACAATTTGACATATTACACGCGCGAAACGGAGCTACATGCAAGAAGTTATGCACTGTTGAATATGGGCATATAATAAGAAAATCCAAGACTTGGACGAAAATCGGGCACGGGAAAGTCAACCTTGCTACAGTGGACTGGATCCAGATCGGGAACAGGAGCTCGGGCTCGGGCTCGGCCTCGCCGGCGATGGGAGAGGAAGAAGGAGGCGGGGCGGCGGCCGGAGCTGCGGGAGGAGGAGGCCGGCGGGGTCGGGCCGCGGTGGCTCGCCGGAGACGGCGTGGAGGCGGCGGGCAGCGGGCAAGGCGCGGCGGCCGGAGGCGGCGAGGCTGGCGGCGGCGCGGGGCGGCGCGAGCAGGCGGCGGCGGCGCGCGGGCACGGCGGCGGCGCGGGCAGGCGGCAGGGCAGGCGCGTCGGGCGGCGGCGGTTCGGGCCGGCGGGCCGGGCGGGCCGGCGCGGTGGAGGGGGCGGCGGCGACAGGTGGCGCGCGCCGATTCGCTGGACGCGGCGGCGGAGATGTCCGGCCGGCGCCGGACACGTCCGGTGGCGGCGGGGGAAGTTAGGGTTTCGGGGACTGCGAATGTAATTTCGGGGTACTCACATATAAATAGGTAGAGGGAGCTAGGAGGCTCCAAATGAGGTGCGGTTTTCGCCCACACAATCCTGTTTGGTGGGTCTTGAGCTGGTTTTTAGGGGGGTTTTGCTGCAACACACAAATGGACTTTGCGGATGCCCGGTTAACCGTTGGAGTACCAAACGACCTCCAAATGGAACGAAACTTGACCGGTGGTCTCCGGGTGGTATATTAAGGCCACTTGACAAGCCTCGGTCCATTCCGAGAACGTTAGACACCCGCTCATGAAAGAAAACAAGAGGGATGCGCCGGAGGAGATAGGAGCGCCGGATTGCAAAACGGACAACGGGGAAAATGCTCGGATGCACAAGACGAACACGTATGCAAATGCAATGCACATGATGACATGATATGAAATGCATGACATGAACAAAATGCAAAACGAAATACAAAAACCCGACCATGGAGGGAATATCATATCACATAGCCGAAAATGGCAAGAGTCGGAGTTACAAATATGGAAAGGTACATGCGGGGTGTTACAACACTCCACCACTACGTGAGGATCTCGTCCCGAGATCTAGGACTGAAAGAACTCCGCATATTCGGAACGGAGATGGTCCTCGCGTTCCCAGGTGGCTTCCCGGTCGGAATGGTGCGACCACTTCACTTTCAGGAATTTGATTGACTTGTTGCGAGTCTTGCGCTCAGTTTCTTCAAGAATAGCAACGGGGTGCTCATGATAAGACAAATCTTCTTGGAGGTCAATCTCTTCGAAGTTGATAGAGCGCTTAGGCGTCTTGAAGCACTTGCGGAGCTGTGACATGTGGAACACATCGTGCACGTTCGCGAAGTTGGAAGGAAGCTAAAGTTGATAGGCGAGGTCGCCTCTTTTGCCACTGATCTTGAAAGGACCCACGTATCTAGGGGCAAGCTTCCCTTTGATACCGAAGCAACGAGTGCCTTTCATTGGAGAGACGTGGAGGTAGACATGGTCTCCGATCTCGAAAGCCAAATCACGGTGCTTACTATCATAGTAACTCTTCTGGCGCGATTGCGCGGCTTTGAGATTATCACGGATGACTTTACACATTTCTTCAGCTTCAGTGATTAAGTCATTGCCAAGAAGTTGGCGTTCACCAGTCTCTGACCAATTGAGAGGGGTACGGCACTTTCTGCCATAGAGAATCTCGAATGGGGCCTTGCCCGAACTCGCTTGGAAGCTGTTGTTGTAGGAGAATTCGGCATATGGAAGACAATCTTCCCATTTCATGCCAAAGGAAATGACACAAGCCCTGAGCATATCTTCAAGAATTTGATTGACTTGCTCGACTTGGCCACTAGTTTGAGGATGGAAAGCTGTGCTAAAGCGAATATTTGTGCCCATGGCCTTCTGGAAGGAGTCCCAGAACTTAGAGGTGAAGATGCTTCCACGATCTGAAGAAATCAATTGTGGAATGCCGTGCAAGGAGACAATTCTGGAGGTGTATAGCTCTGCCAGCTGAGCTGCTGTGATGGATTCTTTGATTGGAAGGAAATGAGCCACTTTAGAAAGCTTGTCGATGACAACGAAGATAGCATCATTTCCCCGCTTGGACTTTGGAAAACCGGTCACGAAGTCCATTTCGATATGATCAAACTTCCACTCTGGGATAGCAAGAGGTTGAAGGAGACCAGCTGGTCGTTGGTGTTCTGCTTTCACTCTTCGACAGACATCACATTCATTCACGAATTGAGCAATCTCTCGCTTCATTCGAGTCCACCAATACGACTGCTTGAGGTCATGGTACATCTTCGTACTTCCAGGATGAATGGAAAGGAGAGAATTGTGCGCTTCGTTCATTATGACTTTCCTTAGATCACCTTTAGGAACCACAATCCGGTCCTCGAAGAACAAAGTGTCTCTGTCATCAATGCGATAGCACTTGTATTTGGAAAGACCCTTGTCGATACCACGTTTCACCTTCTTCACCATGGCATCAAGAAGTTGTGCCTCACGAATTTGATCTTCCAAAGTAGGAGAGACTATGAGGTTGGCAAGGAAGCCTTGAGGAACAACTTGGAGATTCAGCTTGCGGAAAGCTTCACAAAGATCCGGTTGGAATGGCTTGAGAATTAAGCTGTTGCAATAAGCCTTCCTGCTTAAAGAATCTGCAATGACATTAGCCTTGCCTGGAGTATATTCAATACTTGGATTGTACTCTTGAATCATTTCGACCCATCGAGTCTGCCTGAGGTTGAGGTTGGGCTGAGTGAAGATGTACTTGAGACTCTTGTGATCGGTGAAAATGTCCACTTGTCTTCCCAACAAGAGATGTCTCCACGTTATTAATGCATGGACAACTGCCGCCAACTCAAGATCGTGAGTGGGGTAGTTCTTCTCGTTGGGCTTCAACTAACGAGAGTTATAGGCCACAACTTTCTTCTCTTGCATTAACACAGCACCGAGACCTTGGAGAGAAGCATCACAGAAAACTTCAAACGGCTTGGATTCATCAGGAGGAGTTAAGACAGGAGCTGTGACTAGTTTCTCTTTGAGAGTGTTGAAAGCAACGTCACACTCAGGAGACCAGACATACTTCACATGCTTCTGGAGGAGGTTGGAAAGAGGCTTTGCAATCTTGGAGAAATTCTCAACGAATCTTCGGCAATAGCTTGCAAGACCAAGAAAACTGCGGAGCTACTTGACATTCTGAGGAGGTTCCCAATTCACAATTGCGGACACCTTCTCGGGATTAACAGCGATGCCCATGGCAGCGATGATGTGACCAAGGAAAAGAACTTCATCAAGCCAAAACTCACATACACGTGGGAGATATAGCCGCATCGTGGGCGTTACAGCTTAGCACATGATCGTTTAGTATTCTGCTATTGCTTTCTTCATGACTTATACATGTTCCTATGACTATGAGATTATGCAACTCCCGTTTACCGGAGGAACACTTTGTGTGCTAGCAAATGTCACAACGTTACTGGGTGATTATAAAGGTGCTCTACATGTGTCTCCGAAGGTATTTGTTGGGTTGGCGTATTTCGAGATTAGGATTTGTCACTCCGATTGTCGGAGAGGTATCTTTGGGCCCACTCGGTAATACACATCACTATAAGCCTTGCAAGCATTGCAACTAACAAGTTAGTTGCAGGATGATGTATTACAGAACGAGTCAAGAGACTTGCCGGTAACGAGATTGAACTAGGTATTGAGATACCGACGATCGAATCTCGGGCAAGTAACATACCGATGACAAAGGGAACAACGTATGTTGTTATGCGGTTTGACCGATAAAGATCTTCGTAGAATATGTCGGAGCCAATATGAGCATCCAGGTTCCGCTATTGGTTATTGACCGGAGACGTGTCTCGGTCATGTCTACATAGTTCTCGAACCTGTAGGGTCCGCACGCTTAAAGTTTGATGACGGTTATATTATGAGTTTATGTGTTTTGATGTACCGAAGATAGTTCGGACTCCCGGATGTGATCACGGACATGACGAGGAGTCTCGAAATGGTCGAGACATAAAGATTGATATATTGGAAGCCTATATTTGGATATCGGAAGTGTTCCAGGTGAAATCGGGATTTTACCGGAGTATCGGGGGTTACCGGAACCCCCCCGGGGGGTTTAATGGGCCAACATGGGCCTTATTGGAGAAGAGGAGGGGCGGCCTGGGCAGGCCGCGCGCCCCCTCCCCCTCTAGTCCGAATTGGACAAGGAGGGGGGGCGGCGCCCCCCTTTCCTTCCTCTCTCCCTCCTCCTTCCCCCTTCTCCTACTCCAACTAGGAAAGGAGGGAGTCCTACTCCCGGTGGGAGTAGGACTCCTCCTGGCGAGCGTCCTCCTGGCCGGCCGCCTCTCCCCCTTGCTCCTTTATATACAGGGGCAGGGGGCACCTCTATACACAACAATTGATCCCTTGGATCTCTTAGCCGTGTGCGGTGCCCCCCTCCACCATAGTCCACCTCGATAATATCGTAGCGGTGCTTAGGCAAAGCCCTGCGTCGGTAGAACATCGTCATCTTCACCACGCCGTCGTGCTGACGGAACTCTCCCTCCAAGCTCGGCTAGATCAGAGTTCGAGGGACGTCATCGAGCTGAACGTGTGCTGAACTCGGAGGTGCCGTACGTTCGGTACTTGATCGGTCGGATCGTGAAGACGTACGACTACATCAACCGCGTTGTGCTAATGCTTCCGCCTTCGGTCTACGAGGGTACGTGGACACACTCTCCCCTCTTGTTTCTATGCATCACCATGATCCTGTGTGTGCGTAGGATTTTTTTGAAATTACTGCATTCCCCAACAGCTGGGGGGTTTGGATGAACAGTTCCCGGTGGGGGTGGATGAACAGGACCCCGTGGTGTTGCCTCTGGATGAACAGGACCCCGATCGATCGAGCCGGTTTGGGCTGGATGAACAGGACCCCGTGGAGGGCAGGATGAACAGGACCACCCCGTGGAGGGCAGGATGAACAGTAGACGGTGGAGGGCTGGATGAACAGTAGCCCGTGGAGGGGTGGTTGAACAGGAGCCCGTGGAGAGGGCTGGTTGAACAGTAGCCGGTGGAGTAGCGCGCGGGGGAGGCTGGATGAACAGGAGCCCGTGGATGAACAGTCGCAGGTGGAGGCTGGAGGAGGTCGACGGTGGTTGAACAGTAGCCTGTGGAGGCTGGAGGGGGTCGACGGTGGAGATGAACAGTATCCCGTGGAGTCCCGTTTTCTAGTAGGCCACACCCCTCCCGATGAACAAGACCCCCGTTTCGACTATAGCGCTCCAACACAAGTCCGCTTCCTCCGTTTTGCGATACGCCACACCCCTCCCGATCAACAGGACCCCCGTTTCGACCATAGGAGGTCCGTTTCCTCTGTTTTGCGGTATGCTAGACCCCTCCCGATGAACAGGATCCCGTTTCGAACGTGACCGGTCAAACACAAGGCTGTTTCCTCCGTTCTGCGGTACGCCAGGCCTCGTTTCCATCGGCTGTTCCGTCCAAGCCGGTTGGCTCCAACGCGTTCGGTTGCCTCCCGATGAACACGACGCATTCCGTTGCCTCCCCATGAACACGACAACGACGATGTTTCTTTTTTCTGACCCAGCCATGTACACGAGCCCTGGCCGTACCTACGCGCGAGTAGGCATTCGAGACCCCGCCCGTATGTACGTACGTGGCCGTATTTACTTTCTTGCACCCTGGCCGCTGTACGTACGTGTACATGCTATGTGCGCGCCTCTACTACGACACATGCGCGGCTCTACATCGACCAGTATGTAGTTACACGTTCGCGACCAGAATGACAACGCTATGTACGCTTCGACTAGGTGGGTCCCGACTGTTAGGCACTTCCTTGCCTGCGAAGATGTAGCTGGTGGGTCCCAGCAGTCAGGGGGCGAGTCGTTTTTTTGTTTTCCCCGGACGCACTTCATTGCGTGCGAAGATGTAGCTGGTGGGTCCCAGCAGTCAGGGGGAAACGTTTTTTTCACGAAATACGATGGCCCGTCCGGTGGGTCCCCGCTATCAGGTGGAGGAATAATTATTTTGCGCGTAATAAGGAGGCACTTCCTTGCTGTGGCCGTGGACCCAGCTGTCAGCCTGTCCACGTATAGTCCACGTCCGATGGAAGCCGTTCCTTGACCACGTTGACCATGCCACGCCGAGCACCAGGGCGGTGGACGACGGCGAGGCCCAGGAAGGGGACGATGCGGAGCCGGGGAAGACGCGGCAGTGCATGCCCACGCGGAGAGGAGTACGACTGTACGAGGGTTTACTAGTTCTTCTGCCGTCGTTGGAGAATAACAGCAGGGGTGGGTGAGTAGAGGGATGGCTAGGCCAGCGATGGGAGTATGGTGGGGCGGTGAGGCCTACGCGGCAGCACAGCTGGCCGCGGGGAGGAGAGAGCAGGAAGTCCCGCCGGCGCTTGTTTGAGCGGCTGGAGCAGGAAGAGCAGAGATTGAAGAAGCACGATGGCCATTGGATGGACATCCAACAGTCACTGCTTGTGCGTCAACTTTTTTTAGGAAAGCCTCAAATCTATGGAAAACATCATGCAGCCCATCTGTCACTATTTCTAATAATTTACAGCCCATTTGCTAATTCTTAAGGTTTTTATTGGAGCCCATATTCTTTTTGTTAGCATTACAGCCCATATCGTGGCCACGGTTAAAAAATTATACGAAATTTTGCATATTTCGGTGCGGTCCGAACTGTTTTTAATCCCGAAATTTCGAGTCACATTCAAACTGATTTTAAAAATAAATGTATATCAATATAAAATCCAACAAATTGTCCACACATAAAAACCAATGCAATTTAAAATCTTGAAATGAAAAAAAAACAAATTTGAAACTAATTGTTGGTTTGATGTGTTTTAAAAATGTACAGCCCATTTCTCATTACTGATAGGCCATTTTCTCGGCCAGCCGAATGAAGCGACTTACTTGGCAAATCACAAAAAAAGTGGGCTGTGGCCGTGGACCCAGCTGTCAGCCTCTCCACGTACAGTACTCTTCTGATGGAAGTCGCTCGTTGACCACATTGACCACGCATCGCCGAGAACACCAAGGCGGTGGATGATTCGTCTCCAACGTATCTATAATTTTTTATTGTTCCATGCTATTATATTATCTGTTTTGGATGTTTATGGGCTTTATTGAACACTTTTATATTATTTTTCGGACTAACCTATTGACCCAGAGCCCAGTGCCAGTTCCTATTTGTCCCTTGTTTCAGTGTTTCGAAGAAAAAGAATATCAAACGGAGTCGAAACGGAATGAAACCTTCTGGAGAAGTTATTTTTGGAAGGAAAGCTACCCGATAGACTTGGAGTGCACGTCAGGAAAGAAACAAGGGAGGCACGAGGCAGGAGGGCGCGCCCACCTCCCCTGGGCGCACCCTCCACCCTCGTGGGCCCCTCGTGGCTCCCATGACGTATTTCTTCCGCCTATATATATCCATATACCCTAAAATGATCGGGGAACAGAATAGATTGGGAGTTCCGCCGCCGCAAGCCTCTGTAGCCACCAAAAACCAATCGGAACCCTGTGCTGGCACCCAGCCGGAGGGGGAACCCCTCACCGGTGGCCATCTTCATCATCCCGGCGCTCTCCATGATGAGGAGGGAGTAGTTCACCCTTGGGGCTGAGGGTATGTACCAGTAGCTATGTGTTTGATCTCTCTCTCTCTCTCGTGTTCTCGAGGTTATACGATCTTGATGTATCGCGAGCTTTGCTATTATAGTTGGATCTTATGTTTCTTCTCCCCCTCTACTCTCTTGTAATGGATTGAGTTTTCCCTTTGAAGTTATCTTATCGGATTGAGTCTTTAATGATTTGAGAACACTTGATGTATGTCTTGTCGTGCGTATCTGTGGTGACAATGGGATATCACGTGATTCACTTGATGTATGTTTTGGTGATCAACTTGCGGGTTCCGCCCATGAACCTATGCATAGGGGTTGGCACACGTTCTTGTCTTGATTCTTCGGTACAAACTTTGGGGATCTCTTTGAGGTTCTATGTGTTGGTTGAATAGATGAATTTGAGATTGTGTGATGCATATCGTATAATCATACCCACGGATACTTGAGGTGACATTGGAGTATCTAGGTGACATTAGAGTTTCGGTTGATTTGTGTCTTAAGGTGTTATTCTAGTACGAACTCTAGGATTGTTTGTGACACTTATAGGAATAGCCCAACGGATTTATTGGAAAGAATAACTTTGAGGTTGTTTCGTACCCTACCATAATCTCTTCGTTTGTTCTCCGCTATTAGTGACTTTGGAGTGACTCTTTATTACATGTTGAGGGATAGTTATATGATCCAATTATGTTATTATTATTGAGAGAACTTGCACTAGTGAAAGTATGAACCCTAGGCCTTGTTTCAACGCACTGCAATACCATTTGTGCTCACTTTTATCATTAGTTACCTTGCTGTTTTTATATTTTCAGATTACAAAAACCTATATCTACAATCCATATTGCACTTGTATCACCATCTCTTCGCCGAACTAGTGCACCTATACAATTTACCATTGTATTGGGTGTGTTGGGGACACAAGAGACTCTTTGTTATTTGGTTGCAGGGTTGCTTGAGAGAGACCATCTTCATCCTACGCCTCCCACGGATTGATAAACCTTAGGTCATCCACTTGTAGGAAATTTGCTACTGTCCTACAAACCTCTACACTTGGAGGCCCAACAACGTCTACAAGAAGAAGGTTGCGTAGTAGACATCAGTGGACGACGCCGAGGCCTAGGAAGGGGACGACGCGGAGCCGGGGAAGACGTGGCAGTGGATGCCCACGCGGAGAGGAGTATGAGGGTTCACTGGTTCGGCTGCGGTGTGAGCCTGTCGTCGCCGCAGAATAACAGGGGGTGTGGGTGAGTGGAGGGATGGCCTGGCCAGCGGTGGGAGTAGTATGGGGGGTGACACCTCCGCGGCAGCACAGCCGGCCACGGGAGGCAGGAGCAGGCGACACGACCGACGCTGCTTTGGGCGGCTGGAGCAAGAAGACCGGAGGTTGAAGAAGCACTAAGGCCGTTGGATGGACATCGTACGGTCACTGGAGCTAGAATCGTTCATATTGACTGATTTGACAAAGCCCTCCGTCCCCGTCAACTTAGTAGGCCCATAAGTCAGCCTCCCATTGTGATGGGTCCCAGCTGGCAGGGGGTATTCATTTTTTTGTGCGCAATAAGGAGGCACTTGCATGCGAAGATATAGTTGGTGGGTCCGACCTGTCGGCGGAGGGAACATTTTTTTATGCGAAATGCAGAGGCCCTTCCGGCGGGTCCCAGATGTCAGGTGGAGGAATCATTATTTTGAGCGTAATAAAAGGAGGCATTTCCTTGTGTGCGGCCGTGGACCCAGCTGTCAGCCTCTCCACGTACAGTCCACTTCCGATGGATGTCGTTCGTTGACCACGTTGACCACGCCGCGCCGAGAGAACCAGGGCGGTGGACGACGGCGAGGCCTACGAAGGAAACGACACGGAGCCGGGGAAGACACGGCAGTGGCTTCCCACGCGGTGGAGAGTATGAGGGTTGACTGGTTCGGCTGCCGTCGCCGGAAAATAACAAGAGGTGTGGGTGAGTAGAGGGATAGATAGGCCAGGGATGCGTGTATATGATGGGGCCGTGTGGCCTGCCCGGCAGCACAGCCGGCCACGGGAGGCGGGAGCAGGCGGTTCCGACGGCGCTGGTTAGGGCGGCTGGGGCAGGAAGATCAGAGATTGAAGAAGCACGATTGCCGTTAGATTAACATCTAACGGTCCGACGCTGGTAGAGTCGATTGTTGACTAAGTTTCTTTTTTGATAAACCTTGTGTACGCATGAACTTAGTAGGCCCACAAGTCAGCCTCCAAATCTGTGGCAGACAACATAGAGCCCATTTGGTATTTTTTAATAATTTGCAGCCCATTTGCTAAGTCTTTAGTAATTTATTACAACCCATTTTCTGCCCAGGACCACGGTCAAAAAGTTCAACCTTATTTTGCATATTTCGGTGGAGTCCGAACTTTTTTAATCCCGAAATGATAAAAAAAATTTAAGAACTTGTTGATTTCCCAGAAAAATCGTTTTGTTTTTGTAAGCAAATAAGACGTGGGACAATTGATTTAGTTTAAAGGAAAACCAGTGGTAAAAAAATCAGCGCCAGAGGCCAGTAGATACCTGCTGGATCTTTGTGCCCCGTTGTCGTCATGGGCTGGGCCTGTTAAAAACAAAACCAAGCCTGGGCAGTCTACAGCCCAGTTGAAACTTGCTTGACCTGAAAAAACAATATACGTGCTCAATAAACGAGAGAATTCTACAAGTACAGACTGATAACTGGGATGCAGCAGGGATATTGTTTTTTCATCGTGATAATAAGAGCATGCACTTGTTTCGAAAAATTTGCAGAACTAGGAATTCAAACGGCAGGTGCTTATGCTACCCATCAAATAAAAATCAGGTGCCTGAAAATTCGTTTCAAAACAAATGATTCAGCTTTATATCCACGTCGACCCTCGGCATGATGGTTGGAAGCAAATGCCAAGTTCATACCAAAGGATCGTTAACAACAATACCAACTTGCGGACGACAAGGTAGTACAAGTACCAATACCAAACTAACTTATAATCTTTTTACTCCTGGCCCTAGTGTTCGTCTGGTAGAAAATCTTACAGAGGACTAGCTCCCGCTTGTTCTCTTGCTCCAGGTCCCCGAGGTGGTACTGGTGCATCACCCAGTTTGTCCTCTGCTGGTCGAAGTTCTTGTTGGTCTGCAGCACCAGAACCTTTTTGCTGCCGGTCTGCCGGCCATTCACCATCACCAGCAAGGTATTTCCGGTGTTGTGCCACATCGCGTGCATGCCGCACTCCGACTGTATCTTGCGACGCGTCCACGTGCCCCTTTTGAATGCCCTGGAATTGCGCTGGAACAAATGCTTGCTCAGGCCGCTTAGTGTGATACATGCAGTATTGTCGAATACAGGTTTTATTGTACGTAGTTGGCATTTTCATAACATCTTTGGGATGTTGCAGTCACTTGTTTCACTTTTATTAACTGTCAAATTGTAATTGCTTCACCAGGTCCGCGTCTAAAAAGAAAAATAGAGCTATAAACAAAGGAATATGTTTGTGCAAGTAGACGGCCGATCGGTGTCTTACCTGGAAGTTTCTCAGGATGGGTGTAGCATATGACGTGTGCTACCTCTTGAGCACTGCGTTGGTTTTCCCTTGAAGAGGAAAGGGTGATGCAGCAAAGTAGCGTAAGTATTTCCCTCAGTTTTTCAGAACCAAGGTATCAATCCAGTAGGAGGCCACGCACGAGTCCCTCGCACCTACACAAACAAATAAATCCTCGCAACCAACGCAATAAAGGGGTTGTCAATCCCTTCACGCTCACTTACGAGAGTGAGATCTGATAGATATGATAAGATAATATTTTTGGTATTTTTATGATTAAGATGAAAGTAAAATAAAAGCCAATGAAAATAACTAAGTGTTGGAAGATTAATATGATGGAAAATAGACCCGGGGGGCATAGATTTCACTAGTGGCTTCTCTCAAGAGCATAAATATTATGGTGGGTGAACAAATTACTGTTGAGCAATTGACAGAATTGAGCATAGTTATGAGAATACCTAGGTATGATCATGTATATAGGCATCACGTCCGAGACGAGTAGACCGACTCCTGCATGCATCTACTACTATTACTGCACACATAGACCGCTATCTAGCATGCATCTAGAGTATTAAGTTCATAAGAACAGAGTAATGCTTTAAGTAAGATGACATGATGTAGAGGGATAAACTTATGCAATATGATATAAACCCCATCTTGTTATCCTCGATGGCAACAATACAATACGTGCCTTGCTGCCCCTACTGTCACTGGGAAAGGACACTGCAAGATTGAACCCAAAGCTAAGCACTTCTCCCATTGCAAAAAAGATCAATCTAGTAGGCCAAACCAAACTGATAATTCGAAGAGACTTGGAAAGATAACCAATCATACATAAAAGAATTCAGAGAAGATTCAAATATTGTCCATAGATAAACTTGATCATAAACCCACAATTCATTGGTCTCAACAAACACACCGCAAAAGAAGATTACATCGAATAGATCTCCACAAGAGAGGGGGAGAACATTGTATTGAGATCCAAAAAGAGAGAAGAAGCCATCTAGCTAATAACTATGGACCCGAAGGTCTGAGGTAAACTACTCACACATCATCGGAGAGGCTATGGTGTTGATATAGAAGCCCTCCGTGATCGATGCCCCCTCCGACGGAGCTATGGAAAAGGCCCCAAGATGGGATCTCACGGGTACAGAAGGTTGCGGCGGTGGAATTAGGTTTTTGGCTCTGTATCTGGTAGTTTGGGGGTACGTAGGTATATATAGGAAAAAGAAGTACGTCGGTGGAGCAACATGGGGCCCACGAGGGTGGAGGGCGCGCCCATCGGGGTAGGCGCGCCCCCTACCTCGTGCCCTCCTAGTTGATGTCTTGACGTAGGGTCCAAGTCCTCTGGATCAGGTTCGTTCCGAAAATCACGTTCCCGAAGGTTTCATTCCGTTTGGACTCCGTTTGATATTCTTTTTCTACGAAACTCTTAAATAGGCAAAAAAACAGCAATTCTGGGTTGGGCCTCCGGTTAATAGGTTAGTCCCAAAAATAATATAAAAGTGTATAATAAAGCCCAATAATGTCCAAAACAGAATATAATATAGCATGGAACAATAAAAAATTATAGATACGTTGGAGACGTATCAAGCATCCCCAAGCTTAATTCCTGCTCGTCCTCGAGTAGGTAAATGATAAAAACAGAATTTTTGATGTGGAATGCTACTTAGCATAATTTCAATGCAATTCTTCTTATTGTGGCATGAATGTTCAGTTTTAATATGATTCAGGATAAGAGTTTAATGTTGACATAAAAACAATAATACTTCAAGCATGCTAACCAAGCAATTATGTCTTATCAAAACAACATAGCCAAAGCAAGTTATCCCTACAAAATCATATAGTCTGGGTATGCTCCATCTTCCCCACACAAAATATTCATATCATGTACAACCCCGGTTTTAGCCAAGCAATTGGTTCATACTTTTTAACGCGATTCAGCCTTTTCAATTCTTACGCAATACATGAGTGCAAGCCATGGATATAGCACTATGGTGGAATAAGGTATAATGGTAGGGGTTATGTGGGAAGACAAAAAAAAGAGAAAGTCTCACATCAACGAGGATAATCAACGGGCTATGGAGATGCCCATCAATTGATGTTAATGCAAGGAGTAGGGATTGCCATGCAACGGATGCACTAGAGCTATAAGTGTATGAAAGCTCAAAAAGAAACTAAGTGGGTGTGCATCCAACTTGCTTGCTCGCGAAGACCTCGGGCATTTTGAGGAAGCCCATCATTGGAATATACAAGCCAAGTTCTATAATGAAATTTCCCACTAGTATATGAAAGTGACAAAATAAGAGACTCTCTATTATGAAGATTACGGTGCTACTTTGAAGCACAAGTGTGGTAAAAGGATAGTAACATTGCCCCTTCTCTCTTTTTCTCTCATTTTTCTATTTGGGCCTTTTCTCTTTTTTTTATGGCCTCTTTTTTTTATTTAGTCCGAAGTCTCATCCCGACTTGTGGGGGAATCATAGTCTCCATCATCCTTTCCTCACGTGGGACAATGCTCTAATAATGATGATCATCACACTTTTATTTACTTACAACTCATGAATTACAACTCAATACCTAAAACAAAATATGACTCTATGTGGATACCTCCGGCGGTGTACCGGGATATGCAATGAATCAAGAGCGACATGTATGAAAGAATTATGAATGGTGGCTTTGCCACAAATACAATGTCAACTACATGATCATGCAAAGCAATATGACAATGATGGAACGTGTCATGATAAACGAAACGATGGAAAGTTGCATGGCAATATATCTCGGAATGGCTATGGAAATGCCATAATAGGTAGGTATGGTGGCTGTTTTGAGGAAGATATAAGGAGGTTTATGTGTGATAGAGCGTATAATATCACGGGGTTTGGATGCACCGACGAAGTTTGCATCAACTCTCAAGGTGAGAAAGGGCAATGCACGGTACCGAAGAGGCTAGAAAATTGCGGAAAGGTAAGTGTGCATATAATCCATGGACTCACATTAGTCATAAATAACTCATATACTTATTGCAAAAATTTATTAGCCCTCGAAGCAAAGTACTACTACGCATGCTCCTAGGGGAAGGGTTGGTAGGAGTTAACCATCGCGCGATCCCGACTGCCACACAAAGGATGACAATCAATAAATACCTCATGCTCCGACTTCGTTACATAACGGCTCACCATACGTGCATGCTACGGGAATCACAAACTCCAACACAAGTATTTTTCAATTCCACAATTACTCAACTAGCACAACTATGATATTACCACCTTTATATCTCAAAACAATTATCTAGTATCAAATTTCTCATGCTATTTTATAGGACTCTCAAAAAGATATAAGTGAAGCATGAGAGAACAATAGTTTCTATAAAACAAATCTACTTCCGTGCTCTAAAAGATATAAGTGAAGTACTAGAGAAAAACTATATAACTGAAAAGATATAAGTGAAGCACATAGAGTATTCTAACAATTTCCGAATCATGTGTGTCTCTATTAAAAGGTGTGTACAGCAAGGATGATTGTGGTAAACTAAGAAAAAAGACTCAAATAATACAAGACGCTCCAAGCAAAACACATATCATGTGGTGAATAAAAATATAGCTCCAAGTAAAGTTACCGATGGAAGTAGACGAAAGAGGGGATGCCTTCCGGGGCATCCCCAAGCTTTGGCTTTTAGGCATTCTTAGATTATCTTGGGGTGCCATGGGCATCCCCAAGCTTAGGCTCTTCCCACTCCTTGTTCCATAATCCATCAAATCTTTCACCCAAAACTTGAAAACTTCACAACACAAAACTTGACAGAAAATCTCGTGAGCTCCGTTAGCGAAAGAAAACAAAACACCACTTGAAGGTACTGTAATGAACTCATTCTTTATTTATATTGGTGTTAATCCTACTGTATTCCAACTTCTCTATGGTTTATAAACTATTTTACTAGCCATAGATTCATCAAAATAAGCAAACAACACACGAAAAACAGAATCTGTCAAAAACAGAACAGTCTGTAGTAATCTGTAACTAACGCAAACTTCTGGAACTCCAAAACTTCGGCCAAAATAGGAAGACCTAGATAATTTGTTTATTCATCAGCAGCAATTGGAATCAATATTTTATCACGTTCTGGTGATTTTTAACAATTATTTTCGTGAACAGAAAGTTTCTGGAATTTTCAGCAAGATTAAATAACTATCATCCAAGAAGATCCTATAGGTTTAACTTGTCACAAACACTAATTAAAACATAAAAACACATCTAACCAGAGGCTAGGTCAAATATTTATTCCTAAACAGAAGCAAAAAGCAAAAAAAAACTAAAAATAAAATTGGGTTGCCTCCCAACAAGCGCTATCGTAACGCCCCTAGCTAGGCATAATAGCAAGAATAGATCTAGGTATTGCCATCTTTGGTAGGCAATCCATAAGTGTCTCTCATAATAGATTCATAAGGTAATTTTATTTACTTTCTAGGGAAGTGTTCCATGCCTTTCCTTAACGGAAATTGGAATATAATATTCCCTTCCTTCGTATCAATAATTGCACCAATCGTTCTAAGGAAAGCTCTACCAAGAATAATAGGACATGAAGGATTGCAATCTATATCAAGAACAATAAAATCTACGGGCACATAATTCCTATTTGCAATAATAAGAACATCATTAATTCTTCCCATAGGTTTCTTAATGGTGGAATCCGTAAGGTGCAAGTTTAGAGAGCAATCATCAAAATCAGGGAAGCCTAACAAATCACACAAAGTCTTTGGAATCGTGGAAACACTAGCACCCAAATCACACAAAGCATAGCATTCATGATCTTTAATTTTAATCCTAATAGTAGGTTCCCACTCATCATAAAGTTTTCTAGGGATAGAAACTTCCAACTCAAGTTTTTCTTCATAAGATTGCATCAAAGCGTCAACGATATGTTTAGTAAAAGCTTTATTTTGGCTATAAGCATGTGGAGAATTTAGCACGGATTGCAACAAGGAAATACAATCTATCAAAGAGCAATTGTCATAATTAAATTCCTTGAAATCCAAAATAGTGGGTTCATTTATATCTAGAGTTTTGATCTCCTCAATCCCACTTTTACCAATTTTTGCATCAAGATCTAAAAACTCGGAATTTTTGGAACGCCTTCTAAGTAAAGGTGGATCATCTTCAGTCCCATCATTATCAAGATTCATATTCCAAAACACATATTTAATAGGGGACACATCAATAACTTTTAGATCTTCATCTTTATTTTCCTAACTAGAAGAACACGCTTTCACAAAACAATCTTTCTTAGCAGGCATCCTAGCGGTTCTTTCTTTGCACTCATCAATCTAAATTCTCATGGCTTTGAGAGACTCATTGATATCATGCTTAGGTGAAATAGATCTAAGTTTTAAATAATCGACATCAAGAGAAATTCTATCAACGTTCCTAGCCAATTCATCAACTTTAAGCAATTTTTCTTCAAGCAAAGCATTGAAATTCTTCTGCGAATTCATAAACTCCTTAACACTAGTCTCAAATTCAGAGGGCATCTTATTAAAATTTCTGTAAGAATTGTTGTAGGAATTACCATAATTATTAGAGGAATTGCTAGGATACGGCCTAGGATTAAAGTTTCATCTATATGTGTTGTTACTAAAATTATTCCTACCAACAAAATTCACAATCATAGATGCATTATTATTCTCAATCAAAGTAGACAAGGGCATATCATTAGGATCAGAAGAAACACTTTTATTAGCAAATAATTTCAAAAGTTCATCCATCTTTCCACTCAAAACATTAATTTCTTCTATCGCATGCACTTTCTTATTAGTAGATCTTTTAGTGTGCCATTGATAATAATTAACCATAATATTATCTAGGAGCTTAGTAGCTTCTCCTAAAGTGATTTCCATAAAAGTGCCTCCCGCGGCCGAATCTAAAAGATTTCTAGAAGCAAAATTCAATCCGGCATAAATTTTTTGTATAATCATCCACAAATTCAAACCATGAGTAGGGCAATTACGTATCATTAGTTTCATCCTCTCCCAAGCTTGTGCAACATGTTCATGATCAAGTTGCTTAAAATTCATGATGTTGTTTCTAAGAGAGATGATCTTAGCGGGAGGAAAATACATAGAGATAAAAGCATCTTTGCACTTATTCCAGGAATCAATACTATTTTTAGGCAAAGACGAAAACCAAGCTTTAGCACGATCTCTAAGCGAAAAAGGAAATAGCTTCAATTTAACAATATCAATGTCCACATCTTTCTTCTTTTTCATATCACACAAATCAATGAAGCTATTTAGATGGGTAGCGGCATCTTCACTAGGAAGGCCGGCGAATTGATCTTTCATGACAAGATTCAACAAAGCAGCATTAATTTCACAAGATCCAGTATCGGTAAGAGGAGCAATTGCAGTGCTAAGGAAATCATTGTTGTTGGCATTGGTAAAGTCACACAATTTAGTATTATCTTGAGCCATCATGACAAGCAAGCAATCCAACACACGAACAAACAAGAAGCAAGCGAAAAAGAGGCGAACAGAAAAGAGAGGGCGAATAAAATGGCAAGGGTGAAGTGGGGTAGAGGAAAACGAGAGGCAAATGGCAAATAATGTAATGCGGGAGATAAGGGTTTGTGATGGGTACTTGGTATGTTGACTTTTGCGTAGACTCCCCGGCAACGGCGCCAGAAATCCTTCTTGCTACCTCTTGAGCACTGCGTTGGTTTTCCCTTGAAGAGGAAAGGGTGATGTAGCAAAGTAGCGTAAGTATTTCCCTCAGTTTTTGAGAACCAAGGTATCAATCCATTAGGAGGCCACGCACGAGTCCCTTGCACCTACACAAACAAATAAATCCTCGCAACCAACGCAATAGAGGGGTTGTCAATCCCTTCACGCTCACTTACGAGAGTGAGATCTGATAGATATGATAAGATAATATTTTTGGTATTTTTATGATAAAGATGCAAAGTAAAATAAAAGCCAATGAAAATAACTAAGTGTTGGAAGATTAATATGATGGAAAATAGACCCGGGGGCCATAGATTTCACTAGTGGCTTCTCTCAAGAGCATAAATATTACGGTGGGTGAACTAATTACTGTTGAGCAATTCACAGAATCGAGCATAGTTATGGGAATATCTAGGTATGATCATGTATATAGGCATCACGTCCGAGACAAGTAGACCGACTAATGCCTGCATCTACTACTATTACTCCACACATCGACCGCTATCCTGCATGCATCTAGAGTATTAAGTTCATAAGAACAGAGTAACACTTTAAGTAAGATGACATGATGTAGAGGGATAAACTCATGCAATATGATGTAAACCCCATCTTGTTATCCTCGATGGCAACAATACAATACGTGCCTTGGTGCCCCTACTATCACTGGGAAAGGACACCGCAAGATTGAACCCAAAGCTAAGCACTTCTCCCATTGCAAGAAAGATCAATCTAGTAGGCCAAACCAAACTGATAATTCGAAGAGACTTGCAAAGATAACCAATCTTACATAAAAGAATTCAGAGAAGATTCAAATATTGTCCATAGATAAACTTGATCATAAACCCACAATTCATCGGTCTCAACAAACACACCACAAAAGAAGATTACATCGAATAGATCTCCACAAGAGAGGGGGAGAACATTGTATTGAGATCCAAAAAGAGAGAAGAAGCCATCTAGCGAATAGCTATGGACCCGAAGGTCTGAGGTAAACTACTCACACATCATCGGAGAGGCTATGGTGTTGATATAGAAGCCCTCCGTGATCGATGCCCCCTTCGATGGAGCTACGGAAAAGGCCCCAAGATGGGATCTCACGGGTACAGAAGGTTGCGGCGGTGGAATTAGGTTTTTGGCTCTGTATCTGGTAGTTTGGGGGTACGTAGGTATATATAGGAAGAAGAAGTACGTCGGTGGAGCAACATGGGGCCCACGAGGGTGGAGGGCGCGCCCATGGGGGTAGGCGCGCCCCCTACCTCGTGCCCTCCTGGTTGATGTCTTGACGTAGGGTCCAAGTCCTCTGGATCACGTTCGTTCCGAAAATCACATTCCCGAAGGTTTCATTCCGTTTGGACTCCGTTTGATATTCTTTTTCTGTGAAACTCTGAAATTGGCAAAAAACAGCAATTCTGGGCTGGGCCTCCGGTTAATAGGTTAGTCCCAAAAATAATATAAAAGTGTATAATAAAGCCCAATAATGTCCAAAGCAGAATATAATATAGCATGGAACAATCAAAAATTATAGATACGTTGGAGACGTATCACCGTGCTCGCTGTCGATGGTTGGTATGAACAAATCGATGAGAGGGTGAGATCTCGCGCTTTCACCACTCACTTTGGCCTCAAGGTGCTCGATCAGCTCCTGATACATGGGATCGAACTTGATGCCAGCCGGCAGCACCGGCCAATCCTTCTTCGACTTGCATGGGTTATTTCCAGTTATATGGTACTCAATGTATGATCAATCGACTGTTTTAAGTGAATGATGAAAGATTTCGACAGATAAGTGGTACTCCAAATCTGAAGTCCAGAATACCCGAACACGCCGCCGGGATTCTTGTGTCACCTCATGCGTAGTGTGTTGTCACGTCAATTCAATGTGTGGACATGATGAAGAATTTGACCGACGTATACTAGTACTGCTACTCTACTACTTACTAGTCGTATTTAGTGTCACATTTTAACCATAGGTTTAACTAACAAGTACGCACTTGAAGCCTAAGTGATATATATATATATATACTGCACAACATCTCCATCATCATTATCAGTACATCCTGCGCAGGTGAGTTAGGATGCACTTGATTCCAGAAAGGTATCTATCCTTCAAACCAGAGGAGTGCTTCAAACTAACAACAGTACATAATATCCAACAAAAAAGGGTCGTGCTACACCGGCAGAATACATGGCTCAGTGTACATATCAGTACGAATCAAGTTGTGCATATTTGATGTTGGCATGAACCACATCGCCGCATGTCGGGTTTGCAAAAGCCATCCATCGCATGGAAGCTTGATGCCTTTCACACACTGAAGATTATCTCGCAACATGCTGTGTCGACGAATCTCTGGATATCGTGATTCATGAAACCCATGGTATGATGTGTAAACACAGACCCCCCTGGCGAATGGAAGTTGCATAGCACGGTAATCATCGCCGGTGATACGATCGATGATTGGTTGGATGATCGGATAATTGAGCCCGAGGAACATGGAGTGGTTGCCGAGGCTGTAAACCCACCTCCAGTTGAATACGCCTAGCCCAACGGAGCTGGGATCTTTCTCGAACACGAAGCAGCCATAGCCATCAATGTCACGAACGCCCCAGGCATTGTACTGCATTTGGTTTGATGAAATGGTTTGGTCAATTTGGTACGTGCAAATGAGCATCAAATGACCACCGTCAGCTGAACGAGCGATAAACCACCACCCATCGGCTGGTATGATTCCAGGTCCTGGAATCATGAAGGCCAGTGCATTTGCGTCTGCTGCAACAATTCAAATTGGAGACCAAAAGGACAAAAATAAACAATCATGTTCAGAGTATGTGTGGAATTAAGATTATTATAACAGTGACACATATCATAGCCAGAGAATTGCAATGCCGTGGTCATAATCATACCCCAAGTTAAAAAAATAAAGCCAATGGCTTTCATATTCTAGCAATATATCATGGTTCAAACAACATGTAACAATGAGAGCAAAACAGATATGACAGGGCCTACTCATATTCTACCATAGCACTTACTACAATTATCATATCAACTCTAAGCAATAACATGTGTTGTTATAAAAATCCTGGAAATGAGAGTAACATATAGCAATCATGAGGTTATACTCATAATATCTATTCTAACAATCATTAGATACCAATTTTTCTCATATCAACTCTAACAATAACATGTGTGGTCATAAAAATCTAGGAAATGAGAGGAACATATAGCAATGATGTGGTTATAGACATACTATATATTCTAAATTTGTAACAATGAACATGCAGTCGTATTCTTAAGGTAAAGATGAGATGAGATAGTACAATTACACGACAATAGATTCCACCAGTATAGGCAGCCAATCTCTGCGTTAACCGCATAAACGATGCCATCATGCACTATAGCATCAGACAGAAGTGTTGGGTGAAGAGGATCGACGATGAGCCATAACCATGTATGGCGACCGTATTCCAGATAGACTAATCCCATGTTGAACACAGCAATGAGCTTGTAATCCATGTAGTCCTCTAATGGTGTGGGCACTTCCCAGATTACAACCTTCAACAAACAGAGGTCGAGCCAAAAGCTCGACGCGTCTCGTGCATAGTAGACAGGGGTGTCCGGCGGGCCGTGAGGCTTGATGGCGGCGGTATCCAAAGATGGAAGGGTGATCTCTCGCTGGGTGTAGATATCCACGAGACGCCACGGACTACCGGAATGATGGATGAGGACGATCCAGTTGGCCTTCATGCCCGCCCAGTAGTGGCCACGCATGAAGGGCAGGTGGACGAGTAGTGGTAGCATGTCGAGGGGCACCACGGCAACCTCCGTAGGATCGTCAGGTCGGTGTTTGGGCCACCTGCGAGGATCGGGCATCAGCAAGCAGGGTGTCTTGAAAAGAGTCGGCCGGTTGCAGACGAGTAGACAGTACAAAGACACCGAGCATGCGGCCAGACGGACGGTGCTGAGTAGGTCCATACGATTACAGATCTGCTCCAAGAGAACATCGGGGAGGGAATTCCAATCGCGTCTCTGCGTGTCACTCGTTTCTGCCATTGGGGTTTTCAGTGCCTGCGAGCCAGCGGGGAAGTGGATTCGGGTGGGCGAGCGAAGAAGCTTCTCCTCGTGTGGCCGAGCAGTGAGCGGGGGGATATGGTACGCGCGATCTACCAAGGAAGATAGCGCGGGCGGGCGAGCAGTGAGCGGGGGGTAATGGTGTGCGGCCGACGATGGGGAAGAGAGGAGGAAGAAGAAGAAATGCGGAAGAAGAGTGGAAGACGGGGAAGAAAGTGCATTAAATCTCAATTCTACTACTACTACCAGGATATACCGTCCTTTGGACTGTAAATAGTTACACCAATGACATGTGGGTCTACCACAAGAGGGCCCATATGTCAGTTAACGGAGGACAGAAATGTGCTCTACTGGCAAACATGATGGTAGTACTGGGTAAGGCTGATTTAGTAACACCAACACGCTCGTTCAGCTTAATAATTAAGTATCCCATCTGCTGCAGCGTGTATTGTCACTTCACTGCGAAGACTAGTTGAATAGTTCTCTCTGACCGAGATGGGGAATAATGGATCGCGAAGACTTCCTTTCTACATTATCCCTATGCCTCTACGCTCACTTCACTCATTTTGCTCCGTGCGTAGTCACTTGTTGAAATCTCTAGACTGACAAATACTCCATATTTGGGAATAGAGGGAGGATTTTACTCCGTATTTGGGAACAGAGGGAGGATTTTACTCCGTATTTGGGAACAAAGGGAGTATCACCATATGGAGGGAACAGAGGAAGCTTCAAATATGAACATGTCAATGGGAGGGAGTAAGCCCCATGCATGCAACATGCAACATGCAACACTCACACGTACACATGGACGCACGCAACACTCAAGCACCCATGCGGCACACAAAACACGACGCAACACAGACGCTCACGCTCATGTGCTCAACCTACTCCCTACGTCCGTGAAAGACTGTACATTTAAAGATTTATACATTGACCAGGGCATAATTAACGCCCAAAAGTCATGTGTGCATGCGACCATTGAGAGAAGAAGATTAAATGAAGGTCGTTGCATGCTGTAATTAAGGATAGACATGTAACCTATACCTAGAGCACAACTTGGTGCATTAGGCTGTCAATATTGATTTAGATTAAAGGCTAAATGCATAGGAAGTGTAGATGTACTGCACTATTTTTTTAGCTGATTTCTTTGCTCTGCCAACTGACAGGTGGGACCCAGAAACCAGGTGACAAATTAACCAGTCAACAAAGTGCCACGTCGACTATGTGGCCGGTTAGTAGGGTGCAATACGGTGCTCTATGATGAGCTAATGATTGTATAATCACCGCAAAACTATATATAGTGACCGTAAAGAGTGTATTGTTACATACGTTGACCGCCAGTGTATTTTTCTCATTTCAAATTAAGCCATATTAACCGGAAAGGACGCAGTATGGACTAGTACTAGTACTGCTTTGATGTGTCCCGTCAACTCGCCGAACGAGGAGAAGCTTGCTTACTACGCCTCTCCCTCGCCGATGCGCGCGGTGGTTCGCAGGAGGAGGAGAGGGTTTTGACTACAGCGCGCCCTCTCCCTCTCCCTCGCCCTCGCCCTCGCGGTGGACGTGCAGTAGTTCAATCGGTGTCAGATTGCCAGAAGCATAATGTGTACTGTAGTATCATCATTGTTGGACCTTCCGAAGAGGCGAAGAGCCAAGTGCAAGGTTCACACGAGTACGAACTGTTGCACCTCCCGAAGAGGCAAAGAGCCAAGCGCAAGGTTTTATAGGAGTTGTCGTCCTAGTAGGAGCGTACTACAACTATAGCGAACGATGCTACTGTATGATGCCGCCACGTCACGTATATCCAAAGCTGTGCCACCTTTTTTTCTCAAAGAGCGTGTTGGAGCCCGTGCAAGTATGCCACACAAGTTCATCTCCAATTCATGTGATAAATTTGTGCACGACTAGTCTACATATATTCACAGCGCTACCGTTCACAATTTACCGTACTCCACTTACACGTTATAGATGGGCTACATGTCCTCCTCCAGGTTCCAATCGCAGGTGTTCTTCATGGATGGCATGATCCATAGCGGTGGGCAAAGAGAATCATTGTCGCAGCTTTCTAGTCCGGTTCCACATGATGGAGACTCATCCAAGCTGAAGCGGCATAAATTAGGGATAGCGTGTCCCAGCATGTCATTCATCCGGCGGTGCACATGGAAGACACAACCATGCTTCATGAATGGCAGGCCTTCCGTGTCGTGCACGGAAGGTGGCATCCGCTTCACAATGGGGTAGCTATCCCCAATGAAAAGCAAGTACTCTCCAAGAGTGTTCCTCGGCACCCACGTAGCATCACGGGGGTCGAACTCGGCGCCTCAGATCTGGACACATGGTGACATACATAGTCAAGGTCCATGCATAATAATGTTGAGCTCAAATATGGTGGTCAGTAATACTGTGCAGCAAATAGTACTACTCCGGTATAGAGGAAGTAAAATAACCGGCTTATTATATATAGCCACTGTTGGCTACATGGATGAGATAGTAAGACATGGAAAAACAAAAATGGTGGCAGCTAGTGGGTTCAAGTCTTCAAGGGCCTAGCTAGCTATACGCATCCTCCAAGGTAAAAAGTACTCCTACTAGTACGTAAGTAGAGTACTAGTACAACAATGAAAGAGAAGGCAAGAGGGTTAAAAAATGGAAATCGACTGCTAAGATACCATGGTAGATGGTGACGGTCCGATCGTGGTAGATTGTGTGACCATGTTGCACATCAGTGGTACCATGGGTAACGACTACTAAGATAGTTGATCCCAATATACCAAAGTCAGCTACAAGGTTCTAGGTTAGACCAAATCGCGGATGCAAATGCACATCCAGGATCGGCGATCTTATTTTGATCGCGGGATGACTGGTCCCTGCAAAATAATGGAGTACCGTTAGGGATGCAAATGATGGTTTGTGCATTCCGTTTGTAATCTCCCATACCATAGGATGGCAACCAGATGAAACAAGTCCCCTGGCTTGTCACCGCGAAGATGCGGCCTAGATGGCGCACGGCGTCTTCGAACGTGTAGGGGTACAAATCTGCCGCCGCCAACATGCGCCAGCCTCTGCCGTTACTGCCTCTTGCATTGATGGAAATCCTTATGTCGAACACCGCGATCAGATAGTAATCGTCGTAGCCGCGTCGCTTTGTCGATGGGTCCGCAATTGCTATCTTCATCAATCTCATGTAGGCATCATCATACGTATTCAAGCCCAGCCAGTCCGGAAGGCTGATCCCAATGGTGGACAAGGGGTCTACCGGAACGGCCGCACTGCTGTGGATGTTGTGCAAAATGATGGTGGTATCCGGCTGGAGATATGCAAGCCAATATTCGTTGGCACTGACCCAGACCTATATATAAGACGGTGGGCAGCGGAGAAATTACGGGATGGAAATGGAATAACTAAGTACTACATGATCAAACTCCATTACCGACCTGCTCATCGGACAAAATCCGACTACCTCTCAACGTTGGAAACTCTAGCGGAGTCAATGTGCAACCATGGCCAGGGAGCGGTGGACTGTTTGAAGGATTGTCCCATAGAAGAATCTTCTCCTCAAGGATGCATGGAAGACCAACAAGCATGGCCTTTTCCGAAGCCATTTTAAGCACCATCTTGAAATAGTTGGTGTAGGAAGCACCGAGTCTTGCGGCGGTGAGGACGTCGGAGCGGCGTGCGATTTCTCCCAGAGGATCATCGTCCAAGGTCTCCCAGCCCCGACGAGGGGGACAACCGCCTAGCGAATCCATGAGAGCAGCGTTGAACTGCCTTCTCTTCGGGGTGGGGGGGAGGGGAACTGGTGAGGAGGAGATAAGAGCGTAGTAACCGCAGGGCCTCGTCCCTTCCACCTGTAGATCATTTCCTCCAACTGTAGCGAAGGGGTGAGGCTATTATTTACTACTAGTACTAGCATTATGGGACGTTATGGGATTGCATTATACTATAAATAATAGCACTAGTAAGAAATTTTTGGCACTAGCTAGTAGTTTTTGGCGTGGATTAAGAAATTTTGGGTATGTTTTTGCTATTTTTTATACATGCCAACTAGTGTCAAAAAACGTCTTACATTATGTGACGGAGGAGTACATACTCGTACTGTAGCAGTACTAGTACTACTTTCTCAACTAGTAGTGCGAGGGTACTACTAGTGCTATGTACTGTACTTCTAGTATAGTGCACCAGTTTTGAACTCTTGAATCTCACGGCCAAGGAGCTACAGTTGGAAGTGGAGGGTACTACTGTTCTCTAGAACCATCGCTGTACTATCAATGCAGGGAAAGTACACCTGCATAGTGGCCTAGTGGGTACTTTTGGTGCTCTATTCAGCCGCTCCTCTCACGTAGCTGGCCTACTCAGTTGCTCCTCTCACGCACACACTAGCAGCCGTTTTATCAGCGACGGTTACTGCGGGGGCAGAACATTTGAGTTATTTGATATAGCCAGACTAGGCTTTTCGCTTCCATTTGTGGAGGTGTAATGGATCTCGTCGAACTTTGTTAGTATTTCCTTCTTTATGAATGAGATGAAGCAAAGCTGTTGCCTCCGTTTCAAAAAAAACACATCAAGAGGAATTTCTTTTATAGTAGAGCCGCTAATGGAGTGAAGTCCATGCATGCAATGCCACAAGCTACAGAGTAATAGTAGAGCACTTTACGTACAGAGCCATATTGCATAGTTCCCAATGCCCCGCCAGGCTTTTCCGGCTCCTCGGGCTTAATTGGGAGGCGCTAGTTTAAATATGCTACTAGCTGATGAGGAAGCTGCAAGCGAGGTGCGGCAAGGGCGAGCACGCGAGCCATGAGATGCTGTGAAGGAAAACCCGTTCACGTGGGTAGGCTATCCAGTGCACCAAGAGTGTGGTGCCGCATGTCCGTTTGACTTCAAAACTCAAACTACCCATGTAAAATATTGGCTCGCAGCGAAGTTACTATTTAAAAAAAGGCCGCCGTGCATTCGGCCGATATCGGAACCACAAAACGAGGTATACACTCCCGCAACCACTAGTAGTACTCGTTGGAGTACAACGCAACCTAGAATCGCCTTTTGTCGCTAGTAGTACATTGTTCCTTACAAGAAACCCCTAATAATGCAAGAAACCACTAATAATGCCAAGAAACTACTACCACTTGCATACGTGGCAGACTTAAGACAAGACTACCTTATCAACCATTGTACATGCTCTTACCAACGAGCCCTACCAAGAAACGACTACTATAAAAAGTGTCATTATAGGAACGTTTCAACCCATGGCCCTGTTCGGATACATTTGTTGTCAATCTAACCCTACCATCCAAACACCACTTTGGTTAGAGTTTGTCCAGGGTTAGAATCTAACCTCTGACTTAGAGTATCCAAACAGGGCCCGTGTCGCCCACTAAGTCAACGCCTTCTATTCGACCGGGCGTTATGACCTGTGTGACCTACATGTCAGTCTGCACAAAAATCCCCGAGTGACCTCCTACCTCCGGCCCATCCACCTAGTCATCCACGGCCATGGGACGCAGCTACCGCTGCCGGCAGAAGGCGAGGTCAAAACCGCCGGCGGTGCGGAGCCCATCTTGCGGCAGCCCGTATGCTAGCTCCGTCCGGCGCTCGCGGCCGCTAGCTAGCCAAGATAGCTCCGTCCAGCTGCTTGTCTGCAAGGTTTGCTAGCTAGATTGGCACTGCGGCGCGGTGGCTTGCTCGCGCGCGCCGCGCTAAGGCCAGCCATCTGGCTCGAGCGAAGGCCAGCGTGGCGGCTTGCTCGCTCGTGAGTCACGCTCGGGCCATCCTGCCAACCCGTGCGGAGGCCAGCGCAGCGTCCAGCCCGTCCGGCGGAGCGGTGGCCAACTATCTCATCACCGGCGCCACCGACGAACACGCATCATCACTGTTTGAAGTAATGTTCAGGAAAAATAATGATTTGAGGGGGAATAACACGATAGAAGGTCAGATGTGGGTCCCTCGTATCAATGGTTAAACAAAATGTGTTGGTTTAAGCTGCCTCGTCAGCACGGATGTGTGGGCCAACCCTGTCATAAATGGGTTTAAACTAACCTAATCGGTAGGTAGTAGTTTTTGGCGTGGATTAAGAAATTTTGGGTATGTTTTTGCTATTTTTTGCACAATAGATTCTTCCTAGGGCTGGTTGCAAGTGGTAGTTTTTTGTTAAACACTCTACATATTGTAAGTAGGATTGAAAGTTAAGCTTTGGAACCCAATAAGCAAGGCTAGTTACATAGTGCATATGTATACATGATTGAAAGTAAATATCAACCATGAGTGACTAATATCTTGATGGAAAACTCGAAAATATGGAATACTAGGGAAAAACTTTGCATGGTTGGAAATACTAGCAATGTTCATGTGCGTTGCAACGAATCATAATTAGAATAATACTTATTCACAAACTTGATACAAAACACTCTAATTTTGATATACATACATCACCAGAGATATATTATGTTTCAATTAGAATATATTCCTTGGGCTGTTTTGGTGAGGCCAGGGAGGGATGTGGTTGGTTTTAAGATACTAATTATGGGTTTTTCTACAAATTGGTAGACAAGTAGAATGTTTGTGAGGAAAGGCAACAACTTACCTCACAGTCGTTACATGTAGATCTAATGGTCACAAACGACGGATGGCAGACACACCATCATCACCAACTTAGTCTTCTGTAGGAGTACTAGCAGACCGTGCATTGCACGGAACATCAAGATGCATTTTTTTTTATAAAAACACTCGTTGTGATTGACCCATGCGGGAGTAATCCCATGTGCGAAAACTAATGATATCTTGAGAAATAGGAGATAAGGTGAAGAGGAGTGGGGCATGGTGGTGATTGGTGGTCGGACTGAGCGGAGGCATGGGGATTGATGACGCCGGCAGTGGCCACCAGGCCAGTTTGTTCCAGAGGCTTCCTTTCTTAATTGCTCAACAATGAGGTTGTTGGAGATAAGGATGAACGAGGGAAGGCCTTGTCTGCAAATGTGGAGAGGGGTGCGGGTATCTTTTAGTTTAATTTCCATATGTCAGATATGGATCGGACGATCTATATTGCAAGATGGCACGCGTACCATCATCACCAACTCGGTTTTCTGTAAGAAAAGAAATATAAGTATGTAGATACAAACGTATTATTGATACTTGTTTCCGTAAACTAGCATCCACATTCTATTCAACGCCTCAGCATGTGAGGCCTTAGCACAATGACTTCTCGACTGTGTAAAACAAAGGTTTTGCCGTCGCCGATAAGGAGGGGGTGACGGCGGCGCGCTTTTTGGCTTGCTCTAGTCCTAGTAGTCATACTATGTGGTCTAAGAACGTGTAGATTTATTCTTTTTCACGTCTCGTGTTGGCCGTACTGCCACGACTGTTGATGAATAGACGGTAAGTTGTTCACGAGGAAACCCTTGTTGAGCGTGTTTGCGAGAGAGAGAGAGAGAGTGTGTGCGTGTGTGATATGTCTAGAGACTGAGGCAATGATAACAGATTCTTTGTGTCTATGTGTGTGGAGGATAGAGAGAGACATGTACATGGGGCTTTGTGTTGTGTTACAGGGAGACACATATACATAATTAGAGAGTGAGTGTGCGAGATACACATGAGGACATGGGGAGAGATGAGGATCCAGATTAATGAGTGTTTGTGCGTGTCTGTGTGTGTTTGTGCGCGCGTTTGTGTGTGAGAGGGAGTGTGTGTATGTGGCGTAGAGAGACCACTAATGATGTAAACCTAGTATAAGGGAAGGGGGAATGGTGTGACATGTGTAGTAGCGGGATAGCATGGGTGCGGGCGGGGGGAGCAGACTATTTGGAAGAGACACCGATTGTGTGTGGGAGAGGGGTGTGAGAGCGAGAGAGAGAGAGAGAGAGAGCTAGCGACAGAGAGAGAGAGAGATCTAGCACGGAGAGAGAGAGAGAGAGAGAGAGAGAGAGGAAGAGAGGGGGCGTTTGTGTCCATAAATGGCGTATAGATAGGGAGACAATGTTGATGTTGTTTGAAATTGGCCTATGTACGGAGACGCAAGGGAAGCGAGTCATCGTGTGTGTGATAGGTACTTCATGAGAGATCTAGAATAGATGGTGTAGAGAACAATGTGCGAGATCGAGAACGATGATACATTAGGGAGCTATGGAAACAGTCACGACATATATGTATACAGGGAGGAGCTGGGGCGGGTCCGCATGTGGGAGAGATAGAAAGAGGAGAGTGGTGCACAAGGAGACAAAGTCTGCTTGTTTTGCAGTGGGTGTGGTGTGTGAGGTGAGTGTGCGAGAAGCACATAACTAGGGAGATAGACATTTGGGGGCGACGTTTTGTGTGTATGGGAAAGATATACTCTACATAGTGCGTGTGCTTGGGAAAGAGAGATGCCGGGAGACCTAGCTAGAGAGTGGGGGAAGAAATGTTTGCATACCCAAGAGATAAAGTGATAGAGACCTATATTGGGGTCCGGACTTTAGAAGAGAGAGGGTTGTTAATGTGCTCGTGTGTTGGTGTTTGGGGGAGACAACGACTTCTCTATGTGTGTGGGGGGTGACGAGGGGGGGTGCTTCAGATAAAGAGCGAGGTGTCTATATTTGAGGGACCTTAGCGTAATTCAGATATACATGGTCAATAGTGTGTGCACTCAAGGTTGATCAATTTGTTGCAGAGTTTGGACTACGAGATAACGATAGTTTTGAACATGCGTGATATACTTTGATGTACCAGAATTACAAACCTCAGATTGGAATTTTGGAATTCGACTCCATCATTAGCTTTTGTAATTCATTTAAACGGAGGTACATTTTTAAGCCGGGATTTCGTGATTTCAAATTCATATATCAAACCTAGAGATATACACATACGGACATGTTCAAACTTTATAATCATCCACTTTATTCATACACATACACATTTTTGCTTTTGTCATCATATTTAGGATAAACACATTAGGAATTTCATTTGAATTGGACCATATGATGGTATTTGCTTGTAGTAGCTCAATGATCCATATTTGAATTGAATGGACAATCTAAGTTTCGAGTTGGAGACATTGATTTTCAAAACTTGCACCTTTTTTGCATGCAAAACAAACAAATTCTCGGCCATGATATCATAGTCGGCCGTACAAGAGCAGAATATAATTTCAGGCGCCAAAAGCTTTCAAACTTCCCGCTCACATCGAAATATCTCACGCCCAAAAGCTTAGCCCTGCGATATTCTTGTTTTCCCCCTGCCACATGAACGGAAAAGGGCTGCTTTGGTAACTCCATTGTTTTCCCCTCTTTGCCCCCAACATTCTTCCCCAGAGCCCCTCCCCTTCCCCTCCCCGACTCCGCAGCGGTGGACCTCACACCCCGACGGATCTAACTTCCGCACCTTGGAACGCCCAACTGCCAACTCACCACTTCACCGGAGCCGCTTCAGCGACTGGCTTGTACACCGCTCCAGATCTCCTTGACCGCCATCATGGTCCACCGCACCGGATCTGCTTAACTGGCGCCCTCGTCCACCACAGTGTTGGCCCTTCACTGACTCCCTCGTCCATCCCTTCTCTGGCCCTTCATACAAGTCCTCGTCCGCCGCAACAGATCCGCGTCACCGAAAGCACTGTACAACGCGCCCACCGAAGCCTTCGTCCACTTCACCGGACCCGCTCCACGGACGCCATATTCAACTCCACCGGCCCTGCTTTACCGATGCCGCAGCCTCATCAGGTTATTTCGATCTGTACTCCTTCGGTTTTTATCTTTATCGTGCAACTGTTCACTTACCACAGATGAGCTTTCTTGTATGTCGACAGGCGCCGCGACCGTAGCACCGGAGCCGCTTCAGCGACGGCGACAGCCGGCCCAAACTCAACCGCAACACGAGCACCATCGACGATCCTTAGCTATCAAGTATGCCAACGATACCCATACGCCGCAGAGAATCAGGTACTATTATCCAACGGCCGGCACCTATGTTCACTTTCTTAGTATAAGCACCGCACCTTTGAATTTCTTCAGGGCATCATTCAGTTTTTCTTGAGACGCATTATTCAGCTTTGACGTGTAGGGCCATACTTTTGGCAGTGAACATGTTACATGTGCTAAATTACATACCATTGCACATATAGTTAATATGCTTTAGTTTTGTCCTAAGTATTACTGTACTTCCTAGATATCACTGCCTACTATTTTACTTCATCCATGCTAGATTTATGATAATGGTGTTGTTCTGATGCCACCTGTTGGTTCCATCAGACTGCTTCATGTTCTCTATGCTTAATTACACATCAGCAAACTAGCATGTGGTTCCACTGGTTTTTGTTCGTTTTACCCTACATTTTTTGATGCTAGCTATTACATCACTGCTACGAGCCTCTGTTCATTACTTTTTTGTGTGTTCTTGATCTTCCCAGTTGCATGACTAATTTGATGCTTCTATTAATTATGGAGCTGCCAACCCCATCAAGCAAAATATTTGTTCTTTTGGGGCTGGCACCTCGAACAGGCATAAAAATAGAGGGAAGCGGATATATTGTCGTGTATGCACACACCCTTCTTTCATTAGTTTAGATGAACCATTGATGATCAATTCGAACCAGTGCATGTGATTAAAATTAATTTTACCTAAATAGAGGGTGCAGAATAAACTACAACCAGTAGATTTGCAACCACGGGATGCTGACGATATCTTCAAAGAACATTGCAACATCAGCGAGGCTTCACAGCAACATATGGTAAGCGAGTGTGTTTTAGTACATGTGAACTGTAATGCGTGTGGGCTGCTTTCTTGGCTTGTGCCCTCAACCTGTAATCCTATAGAATAACAAATAGTTCAGCTGTCTGCTTTGTTGTATTGCTTGATTCGAATGCTTGTTTGTTACATGTTACGCTATACCTGAGTTGGCCAATATGTCAGCAGTGCCTGCTGTAGTACCGTAAAGAAATGCATGCCTAGTTCATTTGAGTCCTTAACTTTTCCTCTAAACTTCATCACAAGACTGTCTTCGTAGTTTATATGATGCCACACTGTTAAGTGCTTTCTCAGATTATTTCAACTGCTTAGATGCCTTGGCAACTTAAATATAGAAGTGGTACACTCCCTTTCAACTAGGGAAGTCAACTGGGTCCCGTTTAATCCCGATTAAAGTCCACTACTGGTATGATAGTTCAAAAGAGTTTTTGTTTTTTGAGGAAAATAAACCAAGGAGCTAGCAAAAACTAAATAGATGGGACTGGCGGATGTCGTTTATTTGCCACTTACATCCCTAGTTTCATCTTACCATTTTAAATTCTTTTCGGCTAATGCTGATTCGAACCATTTAAATATAGCTTGCCATGCTCGGCAATAATTCGTATGTCGTTTACCATGTAAGCTTACTGCTTGGATCATGCGATAACTATCTCTTACTTATGTCCATCGGAAACCTTTTAGGATGCGGTTCACACTAGGACACAATGTACAACCCCAGAATCTAATTGTGGAAGCAGTGCGCCATCCATGTTACCAGATGGTAGCAGTTCAGAGGCAACACCGCCGGAGAGCAGTCTGAGCACAGATATTATAGTTCTTGAGGCTCTACCAGAGGCAGAAAGAGATGGTGTGGCTGCCATGAATGAGGTAATCTCGATCTTGAAGCTGGAAATTATGCAATTAGCTGCCCGCATTATGCAAGCAACCCAAGAATTGGAGGAAGTAAGAATGTTGCATTTGCAGACGGAGGAGGTCCTGCTGCTTCTGCTATCTGAAGCCAGGGTAATCCCAGTTCTTCTTTAGATAGCATTTGAAATTGTCATTAGATTATTGTACTTGCATGTTGTGTCATGTCTCTGAATGGATTATGTTGTAAGACCCCCTATGTTGTCCATGTGTTGTAATGATCCGAATTTTTTAGGCGAGGTAATCCTCAGTACTTGTATGATTGACATAAGGTTTAACTATTTTTTTTGTGTGAGCATATTCTATTGGATGAAATAACTGTTTGACTCAAAGTGTATCCAACCTACTGAATTCGAAGATCACGACATTTCTAAATCATAATCATATATAAAGGTGGAATAAATCTTTGTTGTGGTTTTGAAGAAATAAATAACAAAACGTAGAATTATCTGTGGATATTCGTAATCGAATAAAAATTGGATTTGGATTTAGTTGCCAGGGCCCAGGGCAAACGTGAATGCTAATTCTCCCAAGTTTTGAACGAAGCGGCTAAAAACCCACTATCATTTGTGGTCTGCCCGAAGCAAGTGTTTGCGAGATGGAAATTACTGTCTATCCCTGACACTTGACATCCTTATCGACCGGATTTACACTGCTGTCGATAGGGGTAGACTAGTAACTTCAATTAGACGTGACAGGACGGCCTCTGAGCCCATTCAGACACGGTGGGTGCCAAACATGGGCGGCAAAACACATTTGATTCAAGCTCGTCCGAAAGACATGTGTCTCTCCCTCCATTTCCCCATTCATCCACGGTGGGCGGCAAAACAACCTCTCCTCATCCCAAATCGATGTAGGCTAATATTTTAAATAGGGGCAGATGTGTAACTTCCCTCAGACGTGACACAACCGCCCTACCTGTCAGCCCCGTACATACACCGTGGGCGCCAACCGTGGGCGGTAAAACAACCTCTCCTCGCCCGAAATCGTTACGGGCAAATATTTGGGAGATGTGAGATTAACGTCCTATCCCCAACCGACGTGATGTCCGAAATTTTAAACGGGGGATAAGTTCATAACTTTTCCACATTTCAAACAAGCGCGTCCCAAAGTTTGAGATCCCCCCTCCATTTCCCCATTCATACACCGACGGTGCCACGACAACCTCCCCACTGCGGCCAGCCTCCTCCGTCCGCCACCCCATCCTCCACCTTGCCGGAGCCGCTACCCCTACCCCATCGTCCACTGCAAGAGATGGACGTCTCTCATCCACGGCACCGGACCAGGATCCTTTCATCGCGTCGTCTTGCTTCATCGGCACCGTCGTCCACTTTGCCGTTGCCGCTCCTACGATCGCCTCGTCCACGGAACATGATTTATCCCCCAACCCGGCCGTCTGCCATCTCAAGTCTTCTTCCCCGGCGCCGACAGCCATCACACCCGCAGCACCCTCAACGTATCAGCAGGGGCCTACACGGCGTCGCAAGAGAGGTGGTACTCTTCCATATGTGCTTAAGTTATTGATCTCACCTGGAAAATAGATCTTAAATTGTTTACTGTACTTTTCTTGTACATACCAAATCGTAGTGGCTAGTTGAATGCAAACATTGGTTGCGAAGTAGCTTTCTCCAGTTTGCACCTTCAGATCCGCCATGTCACAGTCGCTATACTCGTAAAGCTTATGGTTTCCCCCCTTTATATTCACTACCATCATCTTAGGTGCTTCCCTGCTTCGTGTCATGCTAGCACTGCTCCTCAAGACCTCAACCCATCAAGCGAAACAACATGCCACTCATAATTCCAAAGCTTACATGTTGAAATACGAATCTGATATGATGCTCATATTACTAAAACAGAGAACGTTTAATTGGCCACCTAATGTTCCTATATTCGTTTCGAAAAGCATGTGCGCCACCCACTGTTCCAGCTAGTTCCACTTTCCTGATTTTACTCTTGATGCTTAGGGTTTTCCCCTTTTATCTACTTTACTATGATCTGTGTAGGTGCTTTTTGTCAGACTAGCATTACTCCACCCTTCAAGCTAAACAACACAACACTCAAAATTCCAAAGCTTAGTTGTTCAAATATAATTGTGATATGATACTGATATTAGTTAACAGACACATTTAATTGGTTAGCTAAAGGTCCCACTTGAGTTTCCAAATGCATGTCGCGACATATAGTGAGACAGCAGAATTGCATTTCTTTGTCACTTGTTGACTGTACTTTCTTGTTCATACCCTTTGCGCAGTTGTTATTTCAAAGCAAATATCGGTTGCTAACTACCCTTTGCACAGTTTGCAGCTTCAGATCTGCCATCCCACTGTCACGGTCAACACTATACTCATCATGCTTACGGTTTCCCCATTTTATGATGACTACGATCAACCTACGTGGTTCGTGTCGTAATAGCACTGCTCCACCCATCGAGCTAAACAAGCTTAGTTGTACAAATTCAAATATGATATTATGCTGATATTAGTAAAACCGAGAGATGTTTAATTGGTCAGCTAAATGTTCTACTTTAGTTTCGAAATGCATGTGAGCCACATATGGAGAGACTGGAAGTAATAGTATTTCTCTGTGCGCTCTAGTTCATCATGGGTGGCCAACCGACATTGTATAGAAAGACTTGTAATATCTTCAATATGCTTGCTCTTCTGCCGTTCTTTAGGATGATCCTCTTCTCTTGCGGTCGACTGGTCAGGTCGAGTTATTCTCCCTTAGTATATTTTGAATCTGTCAGGTCAGGTCGACTTGTTCTTCTTTACTATATGTCGAAGCTGTCATCTTCGAAGTATCATCACTTCTGGAGCTTTCATATTTTGAGTAGTAGGCCACATTATATTAATGCACACACCAAATTACAGCATGCATGGCACCTCTTAGAAGAATTGCAGAGATAGCACAAAGGGGTTTACAGGGAGGAAGTATTGGATTAGAATCACTTCTGCATTACAAAGATAATCTCACTTGTTTTTATGTTTTCATGCATGTCAGGTATTGAACATTAAAAAAATGAATATGAGAATGGGCGCACGAGAGGAATATTGCAGAACGATCCATTGGCTAACAAACTTGGCATGGTGGAGGATGGACTATCTTATTCACCCATCAAGGTGCATGCTCTAACTTGGCAAGGTTGTATTGGTCGCACATATTTTGCAGCTGACCTCTTGCATTACGACTTTGTTACACCATCTGCTTAGTTTAAGCATCATATATGAGTATATGCCATACCTATCCATTTTCTGTACCTATTCCATGTGTCGTCATACTATGTTTTTCCAGTCAAATGGTGTTCTTTCATAATAGATGTCCAAAAGGAAGAGGGTGATTGCAGATCCTCAAGGAGTACAAACTAAGTATTTGGAAAAGGTAGTGATACCTCTTAAATCAGATAGATCAGCAGCCACAGAAAACACATGCCCAACTATAACAGACTTTACCCCTACTCCAGTGGCCAAACCCCTATTAGAACTGCTGACAGCCCGACGTCAGGTACTGTCTATGATATCAATTCAAAATTTGAACTCCTAAATTTCTGCATGTGCCTTACCTTCTCTCTTGTATGAAAACTAGTTTCAGATGAATCTCCTTGCTCAAAGGATCATAGGATCTCACAACAATACTGGGCTCTGCATTGCTCTTGTCAGTACCTCTTGCCCTTTGTCAGCATACTTACACTCATTGCTGTTTGATTATGTAGCATCACTGTAAATGTTCGCTTCTTATCCTTCCTTTGCTTGAAATTATAAGATCTATATTTACTCTTAGATAAATGTAGAATTAGCACAATGGTTATGAAGTTTCGGATTGTTCATGTAAGTACATGTTGTCATGTATTCCCTCTATATCGAATTAATTGCTGATCAATTGGATGTATTTAGAACTTAATAGTGCTAGATACATCCATATGAGCGACAACTAATAACGGACGGTGGTGGTATTACTGTACATGCATCGCGAGATAGTTGATTGTCTAGCATTAGTCTGCATCTTATCTGCCCCGCCCTCCACTTTCTCCAAATTATCATATCTACATTTACTCTTACCAAAATGTTGAATAAAGCCAATGCCACTGCACACGTTGATGTCTGCATTCCTCTTGTCAGTACCTTTTGCCTTGTAATGCTGTACTTAATTAATTGCTATTTGATTATGTATCATCAGTCTGCACCTGAGCTTCATTATCCTCTATTTCTTCCAGTATTATTTGATCTATATTTACTCTTTGCAAAATGTAGAATAATGGCAACGCTTATAAAGAATTTTCTTTAGGGAATTTATTGAATTATCTTTCCATCAACATGGAGAAGGGCTTTGTCCAGCCCGTGTTAACATGTAATGTAAATTCATCATTCTCAAGCCTTCAAACTTTGTTCTAGTATAGATTTGGATAGGCATCATTTCCTCCACTGCTCTTTACATCTCATTGGATGTTTGCAACAACTACCAGTTTTAAATTGTAGTTGTAAAAACATGTTCCTTATGCAGAACAGATCCATTTATTTGCTTATATAATTGTGAAACCTGTTACGTGTCTCCTTGTTTCTCTTTCAGAGTCGTATCTCTTATGCCAGGTAGAACTTTAGGAAAGATAGTGAGCCAAACCATCTTGAGGACAGCGAGATGACCGCAAGGTCCTGTCTTGATGAAGACAGTGAGTTGAAGCTACTCACCAGCATGTGTGAGACAACCTCCGTGCAGTCGTTGCCTCAATCAGTTTGACTTCTTTAGTCTCAACTTAAAGAGGAAAGGCTTGCTTCAGCTCAGCTCTGACTTGAAGTCAAAGATGTAATGAAGATGTCAGGGGATTTCCTTGCGCACTATGGTGCCATACAGCTAGGGATGAAGCATCTATCGGTGTCACAACTGAGGTCTCATCAGCTTGTTCGGCTGCTTGCGGGGGCCCGAGCTTGCCAGGTCTAGTTCCTTCTGAAGTGCTCTCAGTTTTGTATATTCTTTTGTCGGCGTGTTTATATGCACTGGTGGCGACCTTTGATGCCCAGTGTATGTAATCCGCGGTCTTGTTGCGCTTTATTATCACTGGGTAGCAAACTTTGATTCCTAATATGCCGTAATTTCTTTGTTGTATAGTCGAGGTTTATTCTTTGGTCGGTGAGGGAGTCCTGGATTAGGGGGTCCTCGGACAGCCGGACTATATCGTTTGGCCGGACTGTTGGACTACGAAGGTACAACATTGAAGACTTCGTCCCGTGTCCGGGTGGGACTCTCCATTGCGTGGAAGGCAAGCTTGGCAATTCAGATATGTAGATCTCTTCCTTTGTAACCGACTCTGTGTAACCCTAGCCCCCTCCGGTGTCTATATAAACCGGAGGGTTTAGTCCGTAGGACAACAACAATAATACCATAGGCTAGGTTCTAGGGTTGAGCCTCTAAGATCTCGTGGTAGATTAACTCTTGTAAAACTCATATCATCAAGATCAATCAAGCAGGAAGTAGGGTATTACCTGCATCGAGAGGGCCTGAACCTGGGTAAACATCGTGTCCCCCACCTCCTGTTACCATCCGCCTTAGACGCACAGTTCGGGACCCCCTACCCGAGATCCACCGGTTTTGACACCGACATTGGTGCCTTCATTGAGAGTTCCACTGAGTCATCGCGATAAAGGCTTGATGGCTCCTTCGATCATCGACAACGATGCTATCCGGGGCGAGATTTTCCTCCCCGGACAAATCTTCGTATTCGGCGGTTTCGTACTGCGGGCCAACTCGCTTGGCCATCTGGAGCAGATCGAAAGCTACGCCCCTGGCCATCAGGTCAGGTTTGGAAACTTGAACTATACTGCCGACATCCGCGGAGACTAGATCTTTGACGGATTCGAGCCCATGGCAGGTGCGCCGCACAGTCACAACAAGCATGACTTAGCTCTGCCGTCGAACAGTGTTCGGGAGATCACACCTGCAACTACTCCGGCCCTCAATCCGGAACAGATTGCACCGTCCGAGGACGGGTGGATGGACCCCGCCCCGAAGGCCGCACACTCAGCGGCGATAGAGCCGAATGCTGACTTCACATCCTATGAGACCCGTGTTGCCAGACATTTGGATTCGTCCCCGGCCATGGGCTCCGAGCCGCCTGCGTCCGTGCCTATCGAATCCGATTGGGCACCGATTATGGAGTTTTCCTCCGCGGATATCTTTCAGCACTCACCACTGGGCGACGTGCTAAACTCATTGAGGTCTCTCTCCTTGTTAGGAGAACCTTGGCCGAACTATGTCCGGCTAGAGTGGGATGCGAACGATGAAGAAATTCGCTCCTCACCCACCACCCACTTAGTAGCCACTGGCGACGACTTAACCGAGATGCTCGATTTCGACTGCGAAGAAATCGACGGTAGGGACGACGATGCAGGAGAAGAACAGGAACCACCGCCCGCAGGGTGCTGGACAGCGACTTCATCACACGATATATATATATGGTGGATACACCCAAATAAAACAATGATGAGGAACGGAAGGATGCAGCGAGGGATAGATCCATCGAGAAGCAACCAAAGCGACGGCGTAGGCGCCGCTCCAAATCCCGCCTCGGCAAAAACAGCGATAACAGCGCACGAAAAAATAATACCCCGGTCGACTCCAAAGGAAACAACGACCACACGGACCCAGCAATAGAGCAGGATGAGCCAGCGGATGGCGAACATAGTACGGAGCCGCTGTCCGATCACGGCGACGCCGAGGATAAAGCTCATCAACCTCTCTCCGGAGAGGAAAACAGTCCGGACGACGATGCACACATCATCCCGGAATGGCACTTGGAACAGGAGAACCTCCATAGAAGGCTTATTGCCACTGCGAGGAGTCTGAAGAAGCAGAAGCAAAGGCTCAAGGCCGCGCAGAATACGCTCAATAGTAGATCGAACAAAGTGCTCGACACTGAAGAAAAGTATGGTGGTAGTCGCCACACAAAGAGCTATCCAAAGCGCAAGCTATTGCCTGAATTCAATGATGAGGCCTTAGATCCTACACAGCCGAAAAATAAAATGGCCGACCGGTCAGATCGACCACCTCGTGGCCACGGTAGGGCGGCTAACGAGACCGCACATAAGTCAGCACACGATTCACGTGAGGACTTGCATCAAAAAGCCGGCATGACCAGATCGATCTATGGATCTAGGAAGCACGCTCCAGCGCAGAATCAAAAACGAACACTACAACCGTCAGAACACCATGACACATCCAAATATAGCGGTGCCGCGCACCCCCTATGCTTCACCGATGAGGTGCTGGATCACGAATTTCCAGAGGGGTTCAAACCCGTGAACATAGAGGCGTACGACGGAATGACAGACCCTGGGGTCTGGATTGAGGACTTCATCCTCCATATCCATATGGCTCGCGGAGATGATCTCCACGCCATCAAATACCTGCCCCTCAAGTTGAAAGGACCAGCTCGGCACTGGCTGAAGAGCCTCCCCGAAAATTCAATTGGAAGTTGGGAGGAGCTTGAGGATGCTTTTAGGGCTAACATTCAAGGGACCTATGTCCGACCTCCGGATGCAGACGAGTTAAGTCATATAATTCAACAGCACAGAGAGTCAGCCCGAAAGCTTTGGAACAGATTTCTCACTAAGAAGAATCAAATCGTGGACTGCCCGGACGCTGAAGCCTTAGCAGCTTTCAAACACAGCATCCGAGACGAGTGGCTCGCCAGACACCTCGGCCAAGAAAGGCCGAGGACAATGGCAGCCCTAACAAGCCCTATGACCCGCTTTTGCGCGGGCGAAGATAGCTGGCTGGCCCGTAGTAGCACCAGCGATCCAGGCACCTCTGAAGTCAGGGATGGCAATGGAAAACCACGACGCAGTAAAAGCAAGCGTTGAAATAACGAAGACAACCCAGACAACATGGTAGTAAATGCCGGATTTAGGGGCTCTCGACCCTGTAAACGGAAAAAGCCTTTCAAAGGCAACAAAGATGGACCATCCAGCCTAAACAAGATTCTCGACAAATTATGTCAGATTCATGGCACCTCCGATAAACCTGCAAATCACACCCACAGAGAATGCTGGGTCTTCAAGCAGGCCGGCAAGCTAAACGCCGAACACAAGGGGAGGGAGACAACAAGTGAAGACGAGGATGAGCCTCGCCAGCAAAACACTGCGGGACAGAAAAAATTCCCACTAGAGGTCAAAACAGTGAACATGATTCACGTAACAAAAAGGAGGAGCAAACATGCACTCCGGGACATATGCACCGTAGAGCCAGTCACCCCTAAGTTCAACCCTTGGTCGGCCTGCCCGATCACTTTTGATCGTAGGGATCACCCGACTAGTATCCGGCACGGAGGATTGGCTGCCTTGGTGCTAGACCGAATAATCGACGGATACCATCTCACCCAAGTCCTCATGGACGGCGGCAGTAGTCTTAATCTGATATATCAGGGCACAGTCCGCAAAATGGGGATAGACCCGACAAGAATCGGCCAAAGCAATACTACCGTTAAAGGAGTAATACCAGGCCCAGAGGCCCGCTGTACGGGCTCTCTAGTACTAGAGGTTGTATTCGGTTCTCCCGACAACTTCCGAAGTGCAAAGTTAACCTTCGACATCGCTCCATTCCGAAATGGCTATCAAGCACTACTCGGAAGAACAGCCTTCGCTCGTTTTAATGCAGTACCGCATTACGCTTCTCTTAAACTTAATATGCCAGGTCCACGTGGCATCATCATAGTTAGCGGAAATACTGAGCGTTCCTTACGCGCGGAAGAACGTGTGGCGGCTTTAGCAGCCGCACACTAAACGGCCTCCCCATCCAGAATAAATGATCGGTCGTCAAGACCGCGGACACGGCTAGACGAGTCTAGCGCACCACTAGCTGTAATAGCTTAGATAAACCTGAGATTGGTTTGATGGATATACCCCCATGGGCGGTACCAGGGGCTTCCCGCATGTAAAAAGGACTACAGTTCGGCGAGACCTCATTTAGATTGAATTTTAATGAGAATAATTAGTTTTTCGCATGAAGACTTTCATCTAAATTTTTCTCTTTTACAGATGACAATCGTGCTACACCCTTCCAGGATACGGCACAACGGAGACACTGGCGCAGACGTGCAGCAGGGGCCTGCTCAAAGGTTTCTTTTTAGATTAAGACCCTGTGTAAACCTTTCTTACTATCTCTAGTTGCTTGACACCCCCCCAGATACCTAACACAACCATGAGGGATGTGTTGTTGGCATTTCGCCACGTCAGACTAATGCACGTACCTGGAAATTTAGGGTCCATTATCAAGGGCGTTACTGAGCCAGGTACATGTTGTAAAGACCGAACACCTTAAGGAGTGTTTGGCGTCGCGAGTTTGGCCTTATATGCACCAGCTCCGAATCATGTATTTGGTCAAATGTTGGGTTTGCCCGGCTCCCGCGTTTTGCTACCTTACGTTCCACTCTATCGGCTAAGGTGGCACCGGGAGAACTACTGCGATTGTGCCCTGGTTCATCCGGATGAGCACCTCATTAGAGAAAGCCGAAAACTGACTGTCATGATAAAGTGCGAGACTGGTCAACCACTCGATGACTTAGCGGAATCTTTGGGATTCCTCCGCATTAACGAAGGGCCGATTTTCCCGATCATGTACGTACGCGCCCCGTACTCGGATGAGCGCGGAAGTACCAGGGGCTATATAGTAGCCCCACTGTCAAACTCCTATGGTTAAGTGAAAGTGTTAAAGCAATATAGTCCGATTGCCTCGTTCGCCGCGCTACCACCTCCTTAATGGACCGAGACGTTGGATCAAGTGTGAACACGCGCTTTTGCGAACACCCCCGCATTATATGCGTGGGGGCTGAAGCCGACGACTACAAACTTTCACGTTATATATATATATACATAAACGGCCGCACAGGAGGCATCATAATACTTTTAGGCAAAAGTATAAACATAGCCTTCATAATTCAAATAGCTCTGTTTTTACAATCGGGATACATGTCACTCGAACATGACACTCTTCGAACACTGAGAATCTATTAAACGAGCACCTTCTAGGACTTCTTCAAAATAGTGCTCGGCCGAAACCTGGCCTACGGCCGGATTGTGGGTTGCAATAGCGGTGGCCTCCATCTCTGCCTAGTATGTCTTGACACGGGAAAGAGCCATCCGCGCACCCTCTATGCACGCCGACCTCTTTACAGCGTCGATATGCGGCACAGCACCAAGGAATCGTTGCACTAGACCAAAATAACTATTCGGCCTTGGTCCTTCCGGCCATAGATGATCCACGACAGACCTCATGGCAAGTCCGGACAACCTATGGAGCTCGGCCCACTCAGCTATTTGCTCATTTAACAGCAGCGGACGCGTTGGAGCATTGAACTACGACCAGAACAACTTTTCCACTTCGTGATCTTGTCAATCTTTGAAAAACTTGGTCGCATCAGCAGCACTCGCTGCCAAATCCAAGTACTCGTCCGGAGAACTCCATAATTGATCCAGAAGGGCATACTTAGGATCTCCGAACTTCGTCCGCAACAAAAAGGGCTTCCCAGCCGTGATATCTCCGGCTTGACGTAGCTCCTCCTTCGCCGCTCTGATTTTAGAGCGGGTTTCCTTGGCTGCTACCATGGCTTTCTCCAGGTCCGCCGTCTTCGTTTGACTTTCCCTTTCAAGAAGCTCATAACGGTCGGCGGCATCTTTTAACTCAACAGCCATCTTGGCTATTTTCTCTTTGCACTGGCAATGCGTGGCCTGTTCGGCTCTTAACTCTTCGACCGCCTTTAGGGCGACCGCATCACTCCTCCTGGCTTGTTCCTTGGCTCGGGCAAGTTCCGCCCGAAGGGTCTCCACGGCGGCAGCTCCATCTGTAGTCACAACATATTATAGATACTAGCATCATGCTCCTCTTAATATATGTTGATCATCGGAGAATACATACCCTGTGCCTCGTCAAGCCGCCTGTTTACAAGCACGATGTCGGCATCCGCCGCATCAAGCTGCCGCTTCAGTTTGGCAAACTCACCAGTCCGGCTAGCCACCGGACCCTGAGCCGCCTGCACATGAAAGTGGCATGATCATTACCTGGGACTATGATCCTCTATTTGCCGCCTTTTTCAACAGCAACCAGAGTCTCAGCGGCTACTATCTACATAGGGCACACCTAGCGTGTGCGGTACCGTCAAAAATATACATATTACTTTGTGTACCTCAACGCCTCTCAGCAAGCTCATAAAAGCTTCATGCAACCCACTTTCGGCGGATGAGATCCTCTCAACCACCGTACCCATTAACGTACGATGCGCTTCTGAGATAGCCGCTTGCTCCAGAAGATTCATCAGTGCGTCTGGTCGCGCACCGGACAGCTCTGGACTCTTTCTGTTGCTCCCCTTAGGAGCCGAATACTCCAGACTTCGGGAGGCCGAAGGGTCACCTTCTGGCCTTGGTGGATCAGGAGAAATCCTTCGTGACGACACCTCTGGGTCGTCCGCCTCATGAGGTAGGGAGGCATGGGGAGGTGTTTCGCTCTCCGTCATCTCCGGAAGAAGATCCCCCGAAGATGAACTCTGTCGAGAAGGACTACGATCCGAACTACAAGACATACGTCTCGGTTATTGTGCTCGGAAATAAAGTAGGATATATTTACTATAAAGTAATTTTGTTTACTTACAGCTCGGTGGAGGGCCGGTCCCCTTGCGGGCACTGTGCAGTAAGGATGCCCTCCGGGGTAGGGCCCCCTGACAAAGGTTTCTTCCCTCGTTTGGAGACCATTGTTTTCCAAGTCTTCAGAGGCGGTCCTCTTCCTTCCCTGGGGAGAGGGAATTTTAGATTCTTCTCCCCGGTTATCCTCCTTCGCGGAGGCACTAATTTCCCTGGTTTGGATGAATAATGAGTGAGGCCCGCTTTCAGCTTCTTTATTCCTTCCTTTATCTTCCCCTGATGGCGCTTGATATGGCGCAAGCTCAAGCATCCTGGCTAGTACAGGATCAGGTGAGCCTTCGGGAAGGGGGGCCGAACACCTGATCATCTTCGCCTTTGTTATCCAGTCCTGGTCAGAGACCGACCTTTCAGAATGATGTTGTGATAAATAAAGAGACAGTATGTTCGGCCGAAGAGTTACTTACTTGGGTGTCTGGACGATTGCAGTTTAGGCCCGCATCCTCGGTGGTGTCCCGACACTTTATTCGTGATCTGAAGAACAATCCGTACATCTCTTCGAGCGTCACGCCGAAGAATTGCTGAATGGTTTGCGGTCCTTTTGATTTGAACTCCCACATGCAGAGAGATCGATGTTGGCATGGCAGGACCCGACTAACTAGCATGACTTGCATTACCCTGACAAGGCTGACATCTCTCTTGAGGAGATCTCGGATGCGACTCTGCAATGTCGGCACGTCATTAGCCGGCCCCCAGTCCAGCCCCTTGTTGACCCATGACGCCAGTTGTGGCAGGAGGCCCGAACGGAAGGCAGGGGTAGCTACCAACTTAGTACTTCGGGGAGCCGTGATGTAAAACCACTCCTGCTGCCATAAATCGGACATCTCCAGGAAGGATCCCTTTGGCCATGGAGCATCGACGCCTTTGCTTATTATGGCGCCTCCGCACTCTGCGTGTCGCCCATCGATCATCTTCGGCTTCACATTAAAGATCTTGAGCCATAAGTCGAAGTGTGCGGCGATGCGGAGGAAGGCCTCGCACACGACGATAAACGACAAGATGTGAAGGATGGAATCCGGAGCCATATCCTGGAAATCGAGCCCGTAATAGAACATAAGCCCTCTAACAAATGGATCAACACTAAAGCCTAGCCCTCGGAGGAAGTGGGAAACAAATACGACGCTCTCGTTAGGTTCGGGAGTGGGGATGACCTGCCCTTGAGCGGGCAGCCTGTGCGAGATTTCGGTGGTCAGATACCTGGCTTCTCTTAGCTTCTTGATGTCCTCCTCTGTGACAGAGGAGGCCACCGACCGGCCTTGAAGGTTGGATCCGGACATGATTGAAGGTCTGAAGCGCTTGGCCTCCGCCTTGGGTGCTGGAATTCGAGTTGGGAGAAGGGAAAGATCGAGCGCAAGAAGAAAAGGACAGGCCTTGACCCCTTTATAAAGAGGGTCAATATCAAGCACCCTCCGCACGACCGTTTGGAACTTGCCTAAAATCGAGGAGTCGAACCAGCGGGCACGATTGGGTTACCCACACCCGTATTGATGAGAATCACGTGAAAAGAGGGACACGATCTCTTCTTCGAGAAGACGTGCCAATAAAACCGCCTCGCAACACGTGCAGTGGCAGGCTCGGAAAAACGGTTCGTCATGACCAGACCACGGCCGAACGTCACGTTAAGAAAAGTTGTCAGCAGATTAGATTTGTGGGAATATTATTCTCTCTACGGTGGTATGTGGAATTTGTTTTGCAGAGCCGGACACTATCCTTGAGTTCAAAATCTTCTATGGAGTATTCGGAGGAAGAACCCGCCTTGCAATGCCGAAGACAATCTCCACGCCGGACTCATCGTCATTGAAGCCTGGTTCAGGGGCTACTGAGGGAGTCCTGGATTAGGGGGTCCTCGAATAGCCGGACTGTTGGACTACGAAGATACAAGATTGAAGACTTCGTCCCGTGTCCGGCTGGGACTCTCCTTTGCGTGGAAGGCAAGCTTGGAAATTCGGATATGTAGATCTCTTCCTTTGTAACCGACTCTGTGCAACCCTAGCCCCCTCCGGTGTCTATATAAACCGGAGGGTTTAGTCCGTAGGACAACAACAATAATTCCATAGGCTAGCTTCTAGTGTTTAGCCTCTACGATCTCGTGGTAGATCAACTCTTGTAATACTCATATCATCAAGATCAATCAAGCAGGAAGTAGGGTATTACCTCCATCGATAGGGCCCGGACCTGGGTAAACATCGTGTCCCCCGCCTCCTGTTACCATCCGCCTTAGACGCACAGTTCGGGACCCCCTACCCGAGATCCGCCGGTTTTGACACCGATAGTCGGTATGCTGTAATTTAGGCCGGAAGGTTCAGTGGATCTCAGTGTTGTCGGTCTTCAGGCCGGCTCGTTACTCATATGGGCCAAAACGTGGGCCTATAATCATCTTGGGCCATTAGCAGGTCTAAACCTATAGTAGTTTCCCACCTTTAACAGGCCATGGGCTACATATTTACTCTAGTGACACTGGGCTTCCTACGGGCCGTAGAAACAATGGGCCTTCTACAGTCCGTAGAACAATGGGCCTTCTACGGGCCGTAGAATCAATGGGCCGCCTACGGGCCGTATCATCAATGGGCCTTAGACGGGCCGTATGATCGATTGGCCAAACATGGGCCAAAAACAGACCACATTTTCGCCGTAAGCGGGGTAGAGTTGGAGTCATCCGTTCATGGGCTGACCATAATGGGCCGTCGTTAATAGGATGTATTTGATGACGCTATGAAAACGGCCCAACGTATTAACGGGCCACAAACGGGCCGACTCTAACCACGGGCTAAATTTGGCCCACAAGCAGAAAATGCCAGTAACGGGCCGTAAGTAACCGAATGCTGGAAATTAGCCCTAGAATAAATGGGCCCTGAGAAGGCCGAAAGATAACATGGGCTGCAAACGGCGCAATGGATTAATGGGCCGTTAATGGTTATAAAGTGATACACTGTTCATTACGGGCCAGTTTCACCACGGGCCGTTAATGGGCCAAGAGTTACAAAGGGCCTCATCTGGGCCGAAAGTCGTCATGGGCCATACATGGGTCGGAACTTAAAATGGGTTGGAATCATATTGGACGGCCCAGTTGATGCTACTGGGCCTAATTCGGATAGGTCGTAACGGGCCCTGGGTTAGCGAGCTGTAAATGGGCTATATGCGAATAGGCCGTTAATAGGTTTTTCGTGGGCCGGCCCGCCACCTTTTGATTAAGTCAAACGGGCTAGCCTTTTCACAGGAATGGGCCTCTGTTGGGCCGTGCCACGTGTCGACGTACCATAGGCGCCTTCTTTCCAATGAGTGGATGACATCTGTCCCAACGGTGAGCCGACACGTGTTTCCTCCAGCCAATGATGATTTTACACGTGGAAAATCCCCATTGGTCGGGGCTATTAGCGGGTTATCGGATCCAAAACCGGCCCCGATAGCTTAATGGCGTTCCGTTACGGTGGATGCCAGATGTCGGTCACCCTTGACGAAAGCACTTCTGTGACGCGCGATTTATTGTCATGGAAGTGGTCACTTCCGTGATAATAAGTTTGGTAATGTCATGGAACACTTCTACGAGAGCACAGGTATGACTATCTTGATTCTGTCAAAAAATTGTCATGGATGTACATGCATGACAAAAAATGCGACCTACTGTGACAAGCACGTATCATCACGGAAGTGTATTTTTTTTGTAGTGTCGGGGCCTAGGGTTACAAATCATATATAGTCGGCTTATCACCAGTGGGGATAGAGTCCTCCATGACTCTGGTAGCTTCATGTTTTACGCCGAGTCCTCCACATGGGTCTTCGTATAATGCGTCTCGGTCCAATCTATGTGGCGCAGGATGGAACCGACCCATGAGTCCTCATGTTGACCCACCACAACTAGAAATGATGTGCCCGACCCAACTAGTAATGATGTGCCCACCACACCACACGCAATCGGCCACTAAGAAAATAAGCATATACAATAGTACAATGTTATACATGAAAGTTAATTGCATGGTGCATCCAAAAATATTTGTTCTACATTGTGAATGTTTATATTTTCTCCTAAAATATTAAGCACGGGAAAGAGAAACAAAGGTCATACTCTCCTTGTCTCCACCGGACACCCCCTCTTTCTACACCACTTTCACGTACGCACACAAACTATCTCTCGGCCCTCTAAAAGTATGCATGCCCATGACACATTCACGCGTGACGGTCACTGTATTTCAAGCAAAAGCACAATACGATCACCGGACTTCAGAATTTGCTCATTACGGTCACCGTATACATTCTCATGGTGATCATATGGTATCTAGCTCACGATACGTCTCTGTATTTTATTGATGACACTGACGGACATTGTATTTGGTGCGTGCTCCGTATTTTGTTGACAACACTTACGGTCATTGTATTTGAAGAGAAAGCACGATATGGTCACTGGACTTCAGAATAAGCTCATCACGTCGCCACATACATTTTGTGGTGCTAACCAACCTGTGGTTGGATGGTTAGGAGGACAGTTGTTTCCCGAGCCCACCAGGGTTATAGTCCTGGTGCTCGCATTTATCCTGGGTTAATTTCAGTATTTTCCGGCGATGTGCGTTCAGTGGGAGGAGACGTTCCACTCGACTATGAGGCACCTATGGTGACTTCATAAAATCTCAAGATCATATGCTGGCTCACTCTCTCGAAGGTGCTCACAGGGGTAGGGTCTGTGCGTGTGCGCTTATAGTGGTGAGTGCTTGCGCGCATATATGAGCGCTTGCATCTGTACCATGCTAACAAAATACATGTCATGGTTATACGGTCACTGGCTCACCCGTACAACTCCGTATTTTGTTAATGACACAATCAATTGACCAGTCAAATGTTCCACGTGGCACAACTAGTGTTGCACCATCGGGGAGCGTAACTGTGGGGCCCACCTGTCAGCGTGTATATGAAAGAAAGAAATGGTAGCTTGAGTAGTACTGTGTTAATAAAATACATTTTAAGGTGATCAGACGGTCACTTGCTCACCATACAGCTCCGTAATTTGTTGATGACACGATCAATTCATCAGTCAAACGGTCCACATTTAGGAGCGCACATTACAATAGGGCCCACCCGTGAGCGCGTATATGAAGGACAGAAATGGTAATAAAGTAGTGGTCGATGGGGATTCGAAGCCGTGAGATCTCTGATTGGCAGTCGCCGGCGGTGGGGACGTGGTGATTGGGCGGTGGCGTGGGGATCGCCGGAGAAAAAGCTTGGCACGGGGGGGGGGGGCTAGAGGGATGGCCGGGGCGGCAGCGGACCGGCGGTGGGGAGTGGTTTTGGGGCGGGCGGGGCGGCGTGACGGCGAGGGCCGGCCGCGGGCGGCGGGGGCCGGCGGTTCAGCCGGTGGTGGCTGGCGGCTCAGGGGGTGGAAGTTGAAGATAAACTGCAGGCCCTTGATTTCGTATCCAACGGCTGGAAAATCTACTGACCAGAGATGAAAAAGTCGACTGACGTGTAGCCTCACCCCGCACGTACACATGCATGCACGCAACACTCACACAAACACACTCACGCATGCAGGCGTAAAACACTGACACGTACACATAACGAACACACGCACGCATGCAGGCGTGCAACACTGAGACGTACACATGCACTCACGAACACACGCATGTACGCACACGTGCTTGCAACACTGAAACATACACATGCACGCACGCAACACTCGCACCCCTGCATGCACACAACACACCACGCAAGACACACGCTCAACTTATACGTGCATGCACCCTTTGTCAAGGACATGGATTGTTACGGGTATTAATCAATCTTATCTGTGATAAGCAGAACATTGATGTTTGCAGCGGTCTTTATGAATCACAACGTATCAAATGGGCTATCAACGTATATATGAAAAAATTTAAATTCTCTTACATTATATAGTAGGCTTATCTACATGAAATAGATGACGTCACACTCATTGAACAATCATCTTTTTATGAAATGCCCACGTCTGACCGCCCTGGCCCACCAAAAGTTCCTCTGTCGTGCGCTGCCTGCATTGGGTCACTTACATGTAGGCCATGTACCCAAAGAGCCCAGATGTCAGTGGAAGAACGGCGCGGTGTCGTACATCAGAGTTGAGGGCGCCACTCGCTGCACGCCCGGCTGAGCACGCCTCCTTGCCGCATTCAAACGCCTCCATGAAATGTGTGGAAGCAGAGAAACCCACTCTGGACACACGTCCGTTCATGAAGGGGCCGGCATTAAAAGCAATGCCGGCCGAGCTCCTCCCGTCCGCCGTCTATTTAATATCCTATTTAAACGAGGCCAAACGCCGGCCAAGAATCTCACACCTCCGCCGCTCCCCTATCTCCTCCTTCACCATTTTGTCCACTCTTACAATTGCTTACGAAGAGTAGTTATCCCGCATCCAAGCCGACTGGGTGGCCCACCGAGTCGGCCGAATACGAGCTATGCAGCTCGCTGATCCACCTCCCTCCCCTCGACCGACAGAGCCAGTTGTCGTCCCAAGTCGGCGCGCGGTTCAGCAACCTGCCGTTCCAGGCCAGCTCGACGAGGAGTCGTGCACGGGCGTCGTTGATGCCGTCCACGCCGCCTCCTTGTACCGCGCCTCCTGTGTCTGCGACCGCGTCTCCCATTTCTGTGGCCGAGACTCCCATGCCAGCTGCTGCGCCATGCAAGCAGAGACAGAAGCCGGGTGTGCGGAGAGCAAAGAGTCGGTGGCAAGTGCCTCCGCGTCCGGCGCCATCATCGAGGAGAAGTAGAACACGGGAGGCCGCCGCCGCTTGGGTCCCATGAAGGACACCGCAGAGGCGACGCCGGCGTACACAGCAGGTGTCTTGCCGGATCCTTTTATTGCGAGGACCTTCGTCGACCCCGCATGGGCTCCACGGAAGCAGAGAAGCACCCTTCCACCATCATCTTGGGCATCAGCCAACGATATCATTTGGGCACTGGGCAAGCGAGTCGTCCTTTGCGCTGAAGCATTTACCACCAGGGCTCCCGGCAGTCCGGTGATCGTGTTGTCAGACATGAGGAACACAAATGGATCGACGGGCGACCATTTAGGCCAGGTATTATATACCTGTGCTGTCCAGAACTAGCACCGCTTAGTTGATTTGAATGTAATGAAATCCATCATGTTTGTATGAAAATCCGGTATTTTATATGATTTCCGTCATTGTTTATATGAAATATCGCCGTGTTTGCATGAATTTTGTCTTGTTGGTTGAGTTGCTATGAGAATGTGTGCAGCTACAGTTGGATGGCGTAATTTGCAGGTCGCCAGTCGGTCTGCGGCCGGCTCGCGTGGTGTGGTGGGACAAAAAAGCACAGCTCGTGCGAGCTCGTCTCCAACGTGCGCGCTGGAGGATGCATGAGCACCCAAGCCATTCCTCGTTCATCGGTGGCAAAGGCACCGGTGGACAAAAGGGTCGCCAATATTTTGGCTACCCCGGGCAAGATCCAAACAGCCCCTCCCAGCAGATTCAAATCCCTCGTTTGCCGTGAAATTTTGCCATGTGTTGTTTTCATGGACTAGCAAGATGCCCGTGCATTGCACAAAACATCAAGATGCATTTTTTTACAAAACACCTGTTGTGATTGGATGCACATGCATTGCACGGAACATCAAGATGCATTTTTTTACAAAACACCTATTGTGATTGACCCATGCAGGAGTAATCCCATGTGTAAAAACTAATGATATCTCGAGAATTTTATCGGAAAAATGGTATCTTGAGAATTTCATCGAAAAAATGATATCTCGAGAAAGATGAGAGATAGGTGAGGAGGAGTGGGGCGTGGTGGTGACTGTTTGTCGGACAGGGCGGAGGCATGGGGATGGATGACACATTACGTCTAGGTTTGTATCTCTCTCACACACATACCCACGTAGGCGGGGGACGTGCACGAAGGGAAGAGGTGCACGCACGACACACGTACTCCCGTCTCTTTCCCAACCACACCCGCGCGGGTACATGGTGGAGCTCATTTCTGTACAAAAAGTTAGCCCACGTGGTAATTTGACACGTGTGCTGGTTGTCCACTTGATGGAGGATCGTCTACCACGGGTGTACAAACAAATTGTGACTTGACGTGTTATGTTAATAAAGAGGCAAACCATGTGGGGCCTACCTTAGAGGCAAGGCTCTATACACTGGAGTACTTTTGATGTGTCCCATCAACTCGCAGAACGAGGAGAAGCTTGCTTAGTACAACTTCTCCCCTGCCCACGGGCGCGGTGGCTCGCAGGATGAGGTGAAGCTTGCTTACAGCATGGTTAATAATATAGCCAGCTGCAGGCTATAAGCCAGTGCCATGTCATCTACAGTCCATCTTATAGCCAACATGTACTATAGTAGATCAAAAGAGTGTACTACTTTTTTATTATGTGGCCCATCTTTCATTCTCACAAAGTGCCTAGGAGCATGTGCTAGAGTTGGCTCTTCACGAAGAGCCCGCTTACCTTCTCTCTCCTCTTCTCTTTCCTCCAACTAAGCAGAAATATACTAGTTTAATCCTCATAGAGCGCTGAGTCAGCTCTATTGCACTTGCTCTTGCTACACCTTACGCCCGCTCCCTCGCCCACGCGTGTGGTGGGTCGCAGGACGAGGTGAAATTTTTACTACTCCCTCCGTTTACTCCTCGTCCCTACCTTGGTTAGAGAGATTATCATATTGTTTGAAATATATGTCTTTTAGTAGTAGGAGTAGTATAGTGGTATATAGGAGTAGTACTACCTGCGTCCTGGTTTATAGGTCACCTTTGTAGTTCATGCCAATTTTTGACCAAATATTTAGCTAACAAAATGTTAATGCATGTCAACAAAAATTATATCATTGGGTTCGTATTTCAACATAGTTTTCAATGATATAATTTTTGGTAACATGCATGAACGTTTTTTTAGTTCAATCTATAGTCAAAATTTGACACAATATACTATGGGGACCAATAAACTAGGACGGAGGTAGTACTACTACAGCAATTTCCTTGGAGTCCGTGGTGCAGCAAGCTACCCTAGGCTATGTTACTACTCCCTCCTTTCCAGTTTATGACTCAGTTTCAATGTCTATCCAACCAAAGTAGATGGTGAGTGGTGGAATTACACTACTAGGGAAAACCCTAGTAGTAGCGCTTGTTTTGAAGCTAGTCGTAGCGCCTGTACCTGCGCTACCACTAAGGCGCTACAGCTAACTAGTAACAGTAGCGCTGGAAAGGGAGCGCTACTGCTATACCTAGTTAGTAGTAGCGCTTTTCTTTGGTAAGCGCTACTGATAGTACTAAGTAGCAGTAGCGCTTCTTCTGAAAAGCGCTACTGCTAACTTTTCCTGTATTTTTAAAAATACAGCTTATTTTCATTGTGGTTTTATATACAGTACTTTCATCACATGATTTTAGGACCATGATCGGTTATTATATATAATAGTGGGTGAAATGAATGTGGAGTAGATTCAAGTGGAGCCAACATGTGGTGCATGTCGAAAGAACTACTAATCCAAACATGATCTAGCACAAGTGGTCATTGTCGATATTTCCTAAAAATTCTAGCACAAGTCATGCCAGAATTCACGAAAAAATCCGACATGACCTTTGCTAAAAAAGGAAAAATCAAGTGCCTGAAATTTGCCGGAACGGAAATTAATCAACACTCCGGCAAAACATAGGCAACTATAGGAGGTGTAACCTACAAACATGGCCGTCCACTTGGGCAAGCACATATCCTATTTGGGCAACAGAACATATACATGTTTATATCTACATCATATGAGCATTCAAACTTGATGGAGTAGTTTTCCAATTTGAGCATCCAATAAGCAAAACCAAATCGTAACATAAATTAGTATTCAAATTAGCATTCATTAAATAAGCAAAACTAAATCATCTCTTTCGTCCGTACATCATCGAATATTATCACTAATAGATCTCGAATAGTATCATACATATAACATCACTAATACAGCTAAAACCATAGCGAACGACAGGTATCAGCATGGGCGGTGGACACCCAAAGAGAAGGAACCATCACAAGATCATAGCTCCAGTGAGATCCCTGAAGAACCTCCCACGTATTAGAGAACCTGCCATCCAACGCAACCATGTAGCGACGGACGTCCTCGTCCTCCTCGCTGACACGGTGACGTACCACCTCCGCGGGGTCCTCAAGCCTCCGCACCGTCACTGGCCCACGCGATCGCCACCAAAGAAGGTTCGGGTCAACGACGGGCTGGCTCCTCACCAAGTTGCGCCCCTGGAAGGTAGCACCTCCCAGTACCAGCCCGGCGGAGCCCAGTCCCGGACATGGCTCCTCACCAAGCCCAGGCCTCCTCCGCCGAGTCGACGATGAGGATGCGGGATAGGCATCATCGACATCGATGCGGGAATATTTTCTTTAACTAAAAAAATAACAACAAATGTGACACATAAAACACCTAAATTCTATTAACTACACCTAATTAAAACACTACATTTTGAACATGATTCGATCATAACTAGCGTTCATAATACATTATTCTAAGATTAAACACCTAAGATACCTAAATTAAATTAATAACATGGGGTGGCTACTCTCACCTCGATCGAGGTCGGAGGGGGTCGGTGACGGGGACGACAGCGGGGATGATGTAGGGGCTCCATGATTTCTGCAGAAACAAAATATAAACAAAAACATTATTATCGTCATCTTAGGACTTAGTGAAACTCCATAAGCTACATTTAATTATTCTATTCAAATTTACTTATAATTTCCTATTCTTTTCAAATTTACTTAATAAAATTTTCTAAAATTTTCCTATTCTATTCAAAAGACCTACATTTACTTATTTTTTTCAATTTCATATTTTATTCTATTCGAATTTACTTATTCAAAATTTCTAAAAATTTCCTATTCTATTCAAAAGACCTACATTTACTTATTCTTTTCAAATTACTTATTCAAATTTCATAAAAACAAAATATAATAAAAACCTACATTTACTAAAAACAAAAAACCTACATTTAACAAAAACTAAAACCTATTTACAGAAAGGGGGAGGAGGAGTTGGGAGGAGGCTAGGAGGAGGAGGAAGGAGGAGGAGGAGGGAGGAGGGGGGAAGGAGGAGGGAGGCGGAGGGAGGTGGAGGAGAGAGCAGGAGAGGGAGGAGGGAGGAGGAGGAGGAGGGGCCACCGGAGAGGGAGGAGGAGGATCGGAGGGGGGCGCCGGCGGAGAGGGAGGAGAGAGGAGGGTTGTGGGAAGAGGGAGAGAGGAGGGCGAGAGGGGATGGCAGCGAGAGGAGGAAGGAGATACCTTGGGGGAGTCAGCGGCGACGGCAGGCGACGACGTGCGGCGAGTGAGTGTGTGAGGGAGAGTGAGGGACGCGCGCGGGGCGCCGGGTGTGGATAAGGTAAGCATAGTCGTAGCGCTTTTTTAGAAATAAGCGCTACTGCTATTTAGCAGTAGCGCTTGTCAGAAGACAGCGCTATTGCTATGTAAAATAGCAGTAGCACTTTTTAAATACGAACGCTACTAGTATACCTACACTGCCATGCAACCGTTGGCAACTATAGTAGTAGCATTTTTTATAGCACAAGCGCTACTGCTACATGAATAGTAGCAGCGCTCTTCAGTGACAAGCGCTACCATTATTTAGCAGCATCGCTTCATTATAAAAAGCGCTACTACTAAGCTCCTGTGTATAAGCATTTCCCTATTAGTGTTAATTTTTCTCAAGAAGTTGTGTTTAACGAGGCATTAATTAGAACGAATGCATGCATGACCACTAAATTTCCATGAACTTCTACAGGCATTGGTGAGTTTTCTCCTGACACTGCTTGCATCGGGTGATTTAACGCACCTCAAAATCCAAACATGTGATGGTACTACTACTACTAGTAGAATTGAGACTTATAAAACGGAAAAACAAATTTTTTTAGATGAGCCCTATAAACCGGAAAGGAGGGAGTAGTAAGTACTACCTCCATAGTGGGTACGTACTCAGTAAAATCACATTTTTCCAATACTAAGACGCTCAACCTTTATTTGCTTGTTTCCCTTCCTGCCTCATTTCCTCAAACAGACTATGCCAAACTCCCCTGCCTGCCGTGCGGGAAAAGACCCGCCCTCGCCTTTTTTAGTCCGGGTTTGTATCAATGGATCGTTCGAAGCAGCAAAAGCAAGCCGTGTCTTGTACTCCTCCCTCGACGCTCGCTTTCATGAATTCGGTACTTCCTCTCGATGACATGTGGGACATATAGCAACTAGGTCAACGTGTCATGCACCAAATAACAGTGCCGAACAGTAGGGGGACGCACCCCGTCGTACCGCCCCAGTAGTAGTAATGAGCAATGAGACGTCAAATCACAGTGCCGCACCTTCCCAGACGGACGAAGCAACCATTATTTCCCACTTCGCTTCGCCATCATCTCCTTCTGCCATTGTTCTCGCTCAAGAGGGAGACACGCATCGACAGAAACTTCAACGCCGCGAATAATTTTTCCCAATCTTTCACGGTACAGAAAATAGCAATAAGTATTTCTTCTCGAAACTGTAGTAGCTATTATTTGCTCTTTCTAGCCTCCCGTACGTCCGAACAGAATCAACACACTAATCAATTTGTGCAGCAGTGGAACCTTGATCGAGAATTAGGTTTACTAGATGCAAACCCAAACAAACAACATACAAACCCTGCGAACGGCCGGAATCACATGGACGAGCACAAGTACTCACATACAGATTAGAAGTCGTAGCCTCCAATCTTCACGCAAACACACACAAAGTAATCAACTTTTTAACCAGCACTGCTCATACGGGGAGATACCCCGACTAGTTCATGTCGTGTTCCTCTAACCAAAAAATAATAACTCCCCGTACACGGCCGAAGCCGGCCTCTTATATAGGCAATGTAACGACCTGACCCAAACCGACTCAAAACAAGAAAAGAAATACATGGACTCTCTCTTATCTTAACTAATTATTGTAATTAACTAATTTAAAAATCCGGCAACGCTGATCACAAGAAGCCAAAACGAACTAGTACTTTCATTGAGGTTCACGTACACTCAACAATCATCCAATTGTTACATGGAGTCCGGAAGCATGGCTCAATCTCACCTTGTGGTACAATCTCACACAGGAAATCCCCAAAACGAAGCACAGAACTAGTAAGCTGTCTTCCAAAACTATCAGACTGGATTATTTCACGTATATTTTGTGACTCTCTCCCTCGACGCAATGCCGGAACAATATATTTCGGTGGAACAACATCCAAACAATTACTGTGAATAATAGGCATGCTTGCATCATCCTCCCTTCCTTGAAAAGAAATCGTCCTCGGTTTCGACTTAGGCCTTGGAGATTTCTTCTTGAACACTTCCACAGTACACTTTATATTATGTGCATCCTTAGGAAGAATAGCATAGAACTCACCCTTATGCATAAAAGTGTACCTGTTTGTTCGCCCATGATGAAGAGCGTTAACATCATGCTGCCACGGACGCCCCAAAATAAGGTGACAAACATGTAGTGGCATAACGTCGCATTCCACCTTATCAACATAGCCATCAACAGAAAAAGGAACCTTCACCCTGTGAGTTACCTTCACTTTTCCAACATCATTTATCCATTTCATATAGTATGGTCTTGGGTGCTCCCATGTTGGCAAAGAAAAAGACTCCACCACATCCTTGCTAATCATGTTGCTAGCACTGCCGCCATCAATTATCAGTTTGCACACTTCTCCCTTGATGGTACATGCAGTTTGAAAAATACTCTGTCATTGTCCTGGTTCAAAAATGACCTTGTCATCTCGCTGGACCTTATGTGCTAGCAAACTCTCCATATCAGGATCATCATGAGGATAACACAGTATGGTATCACCATGACCTCTTTCGATTCCATCCACTAACTTAGGCATCTCATCTTCAGATTCTGAAATATATTCTGCATCAACAAGTAGAACCCTTCGTTGATTGGAATACTCATGCTTCATGTGTCCACGTCCTCCACACTTGTGGCAAATAATATTGCGATGATGAGATGAAGTCGCATTAGATGAAACTTGAGAGACCTCCTTTGACGCAGCCGCCACTTTGCTCTATTCAATGCTTCCCGACTTATAAGAAGGAGTCGGTTTAGCACTAAAACCACCATCAATTGGAGAAGAACCACGTCGCCCACTGTTGTAAGTTGGACGAGTTTCTGAAGCTTGCTTCTCCAATACCCAACGTTCAGCACGCTCCGCTTGATGAAGCAACTCATGAATATCATTATATTGCATTAAATCAACACGGTCATGAATCTTTTCTTCTAACCCCTCAAAGAAACGTACCATGGTCGCCTCCGCAGACTCACGCACAGCTGTACGGATCATCAAAACTTGCATATCTTTGTAGTACTCATCAACTGATTTTGTACCTTGCACTAGACGACGCAGTCTACTATGGAGCTGGCGAGTGTAATAAGCAGGCGCAAAACGTTCCCTCATGATTCACTTCATGTCAGTCCATGTCGCTAGTCGCTCGTGAGTACGGTTCTTTTTATCCCACCATACAAGAGCATACTCTGTAAATTTCATTGATGCAACACGAACCTTCTTCTCATCGGAGTAGTTGTGACCATCAAAAATCTGATTTACGCGCATCTCGCACTCCAAATATTTCTCCGGGTCAGCACAACGTCCTGAGAATTCAGGTATGGTTATCTTGATTCGACCCAAACCATCATCCTCGTGGACACCATTGCCGCCATAGTCATGGAGCCGCCCAGCATGGTGTTGAGCCCCAGCATCATGCCGTGGTCGGTGAGGTAAGCCTCCACGGGCATCAGAATCCTCAGAAAAATCACCATCATCGTCGTTGTCGCGGTCACGACGTTGTCGTGGTGAGCGGGACTGTCGGGGTGCCATATCTCTCGCCTGAAGGAGCTGAACTGCCGCGGTGAGCCAATTAAGACTCTCAGTCACCACCTGTAGACTATCAGTGCGTTGTCGATTGCTGGCAGTCAAACGTTCGTTCAACCTGTCCTCGACGCCTACAATATTTGCAGACAATTCCTCAACCCTTGTCCCAAGCTTCTTGTTGGCTCCCTTGATTGCCATCAGATGAATACGCAAATCATCACTTATCTCCAGACCCTCTGGAAGCTCATCGACCTCCTCATGATCAGATTTGTCATGCTGCGAGTTCACCATCTTGAAACAGTTGAATTAAATAGCAGGAAAAAAAATTGTACCGTGATCAACCTTGCTCTGATACCACTTGATGCGAACGTCGACAGAAACTTCAACGGCGCGAATAATTTTTCCCAATCTTTCACGGTACAGAAAATAGCAATAAGTATTTCTTCTCAAAACTATAGTAGCTATTATTTGCTCTTTTGTAACACCCCGGATGTAACTTCCCATATTTGTAACTCCAACTCTTGCCATTTTCGGCTATGTGTTATGATATTCCCTTCGTGGTCGGGTTTTGTCTTTCGTTTTGCATTTTGTTCATGTCATGCATTTCATATCATGTCATCATGTGCATTGCATTTGCATACGTGTTCGTCTCATGCATCCGAGCATTTTCCCCGTTGCCCGTTTTGCAATCCGGCGCTCCCACCTCCTCCGGTGCACCCCTCTTGTTTTCTTTCGTGAGAGGGTGTCATACATCCCCGGAATGGACCGAGGCTTGTCAAGTGGCCTTGGTATACCACCGGTAGACCACCGGTCAAGTTTCATTACATTTGGAGGTCGTTTGGTACTCCAACGGTTAACCGGTTAACCGCAGATGCCTTCTGTGTGTTGCAGCAAAACCCCCTCTATAAATAGCCCAAAACCCACCAAACTCTCTTCCATGCTGTAGGTCATTCGATCACGATCGTGTGGGCGAAAACCGCACCTCATTTGGACTCTCCTAGCTCCCTCTAGGTATTTAAGTGCATCCCCTCCCATATACGTTCGCAGTCCAAACCCTAACCTTCGTCCCTCCGCGCGCCGGACGTGTCCGCCCGCGCCGGACGGAACCGCGCCGCCGGCCGCAGCCATTCTACGCACGCCACAGGGCAGACGCGCTGCCGCCCGTACCCCGCGCCGCCGCGGCCCGGGGCCGGCCCCCGCGGCACGTGGCTGCCCGCGCCCCGCGAGCGCCCCGCTCCCGCTCTCCTCCGCACGCCGCCGTCTCCGCCGCCCCGCCCCTCGCTGGCGTCCGCCGCTCCGCCGCCGCCTCGCCGCCCCACGTCGCCGGTGATGTCCGCCGCCGCGCGCCGAGCGCATCTCCTCCACCGCGCCGGCGTGCCCCCTCCGACCCTCCTCGTCGCCCTCCGGCCGCTGTCCTCCTCTCGCCGTCCTCTGCTTTGGCCGAAGCTCCGGCGGCCGAGCTCGAACCCTAGCCGGCCCGTGATCCCGATCTCGATCCAGATCTGGCGTGAGTTGACTTCTCCTCTTCCCCGTTTTTTTCCAAGTCGTTTGCTCTTCACAGTAGGTGCCCATGTTCATAGCATCATAACTCTCTGCATATAGCACCGTTTCGCGTGTGTAATATGTCAAATTGTTCGTCTCGTGATTTTCTACATTTTGTTCAATTGCACCATGTTCATTAGAGGTCATCTTGATGCCCAAATCTCTGGTGCAAGAGTGCTAGTTGCTGTTATCTGCTGTTACTTAGCAGAACTTGGAGATTTGTTATTTTTGTATCATTTAATCTGTGCATCTTATGGGCATGAGCTCTTCATGTGTTTTGTTGTATGCCATGCCATCTTTTCAGGCGTGTATGCCATGTAGTTTTGTGATCTCTTTGGAGACTAGCACAAGCATGCAAACTAGGCTCCGTAATGTTTCTGACTTCAGAGACTTGGTGATTTCTCAAAGTCCTTGTCTGCTGTTATTTTGTTGCCATGTAAACTTGATGCTACAGAGACATCCATGCATATTTTGGAGAGGTTCAGTAAGGATGTTTTGTAGATATTGTTGTAATAGATCTATTCCTGCCCTTGTTTGAAATTATCGAGTGGCTAGCATGACTCAATATTTCTCTACTTTTGCTATAAAATATTTCTGGCAGATTGTTTACGTGTTATTCAATTTTGCCAAGCTTGTTGTAGTTGATCCATACATGCTATGCTTTTGTTCTTGCCATGGATAGCTTCATAAACATGCCATATTACTGTAGGTATGCTTGTTTGGTCATGCGTTGCTTTATGGTTAGTGCATCAAGCTCACAAAGATGCCCTCATATTATTGTTTCTGCCATGCTCTGTTTTCTGCTAAGTCGGGAACCTGATAACGAAACTTGCTATGTTTACATGGTTGCCATCATATCTTCTGATCCTTTTTGGCTTATGGTCAGTAAGGGACTTTTGTCATATGCATTTATTATAATACTGTCATGCCTTGTTTTGCCATGTTAAGGTCTTGTAGCATGTTGTTTTCGTGCTCTGAACATTGCTACCTGATGGTGTTTTCTGCCATGTCTAGTAATTTCACGAAGTCTGTGAACCTGTTATCTTTTGCACTATTGCCATGCTTGTTTGAGCCTGTTATGTTGTGATCTAGACGTAGCTCAGTGTTCATATTTTGTCAAGCATCTCCTGTAGATTACGGCCATATGCTTTGTTGCTATGTTGGGGTGCTGTAGCATTATTACTTGTTGCATTTTAAGTGCTATCATGCTGTTAATCGCAGAATCGTGTCATTCTTGTTTTGCTTGCCATTTGCAAACCGTGCATCCGTTTCCGGTGATCTTTATATCGATTTCGACCAAAATCATCTCATCTTTCCAGTGGAATGCTTGGTTTGCCAAGTTACTTCCTTGTTCACCATTTTCCTCCCGGAGCACGCATATGCATCGCATATCATATCTCGCATATCATACCTGTTTTGCATCATGTTGCTTGTGCATTTCTCGTGATTGATTGTGGTTCCGTTGCTTGTTTTCTTGTCTTGGGTAGAGCCGGGAGACGAGTTCATGAATGAGGAACCTGTTGAGTACGCTTACGAGGATCAAGCTTTCGACAACTCTGAGAACCTTGCAGGCAAGATGACCACCCCTCGATATCACTTCTATCTTTGCTTTGCTAGTTGTTCGCTCTATTGCCATGCTGCACTACCTACCACTTGCTATATAATGCCTCCCATATTGCCATGTCAGCCTCTAACCATCCTTTCCTAGCAAACCGTTGTTTGGCTAAGTTACCGCTTTTGCTCAGCCCCTCTTATAGCGTTGCTAGTTGCAGGTGAAGTTGAAGTTTGTTCCATGTTGGAACATGGATATGTTGGGATATCACAATATCTCTTTTTTAATTAATGCATCTACATATTTGGTAAAGGGTGGAAGGCTCGGCCTTATGCCTGGTGTTTTGTTCCACTCTTGCCGCCCTAGTTTCTGTCATACCGGTATTATGTTCCTTGAGTTTGCGTTCCTTACGCGGTTGGGTGATTTATGGGACCCCCTTGACAGTTCGCCTTGAATAAAACTCGTCCAGCAAGGCCCAACTTTGGTTTTACCATTTGCCACCTAAGCCTTTTCCCCCGGGTTTTCGCGAGCCCGTGGGTCATCTTTATTTAAACCCCCGGGCCAGTGTTCCTCTGGGTGCTGGTCCAAACTAGAGCCACTTGCAGCGCCACCTTGGGGAAACTCGAGGATTGGTTTTAGCTGTACGTAGTGTTCATCCGGTGTGCCCTGAGAATGAGATATGTGCAGCTCCTATCGGGATTTGTCGGCACATTCGGGCGGCTTTGCTGGTCTTGTTTTACCATTGTCGAAATGTCTTGTAAACCGGGATTCCGAGACTGATCGGGTCTTTCCGGGAGAAGGTTTATCCTTCGTTGACCATGAGAGCTTATGATGGGCTAAGTTGGGACACCCCTGCAGGGTTTTATCTTTCGAAAGCCGTGCCCGCGGTTATGAGGCAGATGGGAATTTGTTAATGTCCGGTTGTAGAGAACTTGTCTTTTGACCCAATTAAAATACACCAACTGCGTGTGTAGCCGTGATGGTCTCTTCTCGGCGGAGTCCGGGAGGTGAACACGGTTTGAGTTATGCATGACGTAAGTAGGAGTTCAGGATCACTTCTTGGTCATTGCTGGATGACGACCGTTCCGTTGCTTCTCTTCTTGCTCTCACTTGCGTATGTTAGCCACCATATATGCTTAGTGCCTGCTGCAGCTCCACCTCATTACACCTTCCTTTCCGATAAGCTTAAATAGTCTTGATCTCGCGGGTGTGAGATTGCTGAGTCCTCGTGACTCACAGATTCTACCAAAACAGTTGCAGGTGCCGATGATGCCAGTGCAGATGATGGGATCGACCTCAAGTGGGAGTTCGATGAGGAACGTGGTCGTTACTATGTGTCTTTTCCTGATGATCAGTAGTGGAGCCCAGTTGGGACGACCGGGGATCTAGAATTTGGGTTATCTTATTTTCATTTGGTTCTTGACCGTAGACGGTCTATGTGTGTATTTTTTAATGATGTATGAATTATATTTATGTATTGTGTGAAGTGGCGATTGTAAGCCAACTCTTTATCCCATTCTTGTTCATTACATGGGATTGTGTGAAGATGACCCTTCTTGCGACAAAACCACAATGCGGTTATGCCTCTAAGTCGTGCCTCGACACGTGGGAGATATAGCCGCATCGTGGGCGTTACATCTTTCTAGCCTCCCGTACATCCGAACAGAATCAACACCCTAATAAATTTGTGCAGCAGTGGAACCTTGATCCAGAATTAGGTTTACTAGATGCAAAACAAACAAACAACATGCAAACCCTGCAAACAGCCGGAATCACATGGACGAGCACAAGTACTCACGTACAGTTTAGAAGTCGCAGCCTCCAATCTTCACGCAAACACACACAAAGTAATCAACTTTTTAACCAGCACTGCTCATACGGGGAGATACCCCGACTTGTTCATGTCGTGTTCCTCTAACCAAAAAATAATAACTCCCCGTACATGGCCGAAGCCGGCCTCTTATATAGGCAATGTAACGACCTGACCCAAACCGACTCAAAACAAGAAAAGAAATACACGGACTCTCTCTTATCTTAACTAATTATTATAATTAACTAATTTAAAAATCCGGCAACGCTGATCACAAGTAGCCAAAACGAACTAGTACTTTCTTTGAGGTTCACGTACACTCAACAATCATCCAATTGTTACATGGAGTCCGGAAGCATGGCTCAATATCATCTTGTGGTACAATCTCACACAGGAAATCCCCAAAACGAAGAACAGAACTAGTAAGCTGTCTTCCAAAACTATCAGACTTGTTGTTGTTGTCGTCTCCAAAACGTTTTCTATTCGACTGGATTATCTCACGTATATTTTGTGACTCTCTCCCTCGGCGCAATGCCGGAACAATATATTTCGGTGGAATAGCATCCAAACAATTACTGTGAATAATAGGCATGCTTGCATCAGCCTTGGTACATCATGACACGTGGGACCGCATGACAGGCCATGCTCCCCCGCCCATCGCTCGGTAAAACCACCACATTTTTACTACTTCCTCCGTATCGGTTTACAGGGCATGCAAGTCGTTCTAGGTTGAGAATTTAACTGGCTATATTTGTGATGAACATTATATGTTTAAAAACTACATCCGCTTAAGAATCCAATGATATACTTTTTGTGACATAGTAACTCATATTTAGTTAGTCAAATGGTTACCTAGAATTACGTGCATGCCCTATAAACCGAGACGGACAGGGTAGTACAGTATCTTTTTAGATCAATATAGTCGGGATTCACCAAGGAGCAAAACCAAGTGGTAGGCTGCTCCTGTCGTGTTGGCGTAGCAACTCAAGCAGGGTCAGTCCGCACACGAAATGACGACACACTTAACAGGACCCCTCTGGCCGACTTGTGGCTCATCCACCGTCTTGTTCCACGTGCGATGCAACAAATTACTATTTAGAGCAGCGGTTGGACTTGGAGGCACCCTGGTCGTAGTGTCGCAGTAGTAGTAAATGAGCAATGAGGGGTCAAATCACAAAGCCCCACCTTTCCTGCATAAGCTGGACGGATGAAGCAACAATTACTGAGAAAACCAATGATGTGTGCGGCAGCTACCTTGGGCACCCTAGGGTTGGGGCCTCCACTACAAATCCTTTTTTAAAGCGCCTCCACTACAAATCCGCTTCTCCCTCGTCCTCTTGAAGAAAACCGATGATGCGTGCGGCTCTAGGGTTTGTAGGAGTACTACGGCGTGCAGGGCCACGTCGTAGTAAATGGGAGAGGGATTGAGTTCGAGTCGATGCCTTAATATGTGTGGGCTGCTTGGTTTTACGGGAACGAGGGAGCATTTTGGGTTGGGGACCAATGGAGATATATGTACAAAAAATTGTGGACATAGGTTCGACTGAAAGGCAATAATGCATGGGCCCTGCATTTTGATATACCCGCTGCCGCGTGAAATTTGCTACTCTAATCAAAACTAGTACGGTACACATGCATTGAACGCATGAGATTTGGAAACCAAATTATGACTAAATACACACTATAGCATGTAAGCTTTGAGTCATATATGCATGATGTAATTCTTATATTCATCTCATTCAAAGTCAATTAGTTTTATAAAAAGGTTTAGATTCATGGGATTGTGCATTGTAAAGCATAAAGTAAGAAACAAATAATGGCAATTCATTTAGAAAAAAAAAGTTCTGGCAATTATGATACGGAAGATTCCAGAACAAAGGAGAAGTGCTTGTGTTTTGAGGTTTGTGCATTATGCTTAAGTTCAACCATGGAGTCTTCTAGATTGTACATGTGGCAGAATCAGGTGGAATGTTGAAGATATCCAACGGCCAGTAGTGCTCGGATTTTCCATCCCTGCACTGTCGGATTAGCTTCGTCCAATGACCATCTTTCAAAGTTATTCGCACACTATATAGGGGTATATATAATGCATAAAAGTTCCCCCAAAAACATCTATAACTAATGGGAAGTGAATGTATACATACAATAAAAAATATGTAATACTCCCTCCTCGTAGGTGTATAAGTCTTCTTAGGTTTTTTGCTAGTTAATAGCATTCCATGCAATTAATTAACCACTTCATGTCGTGCTTGAAAGTCTCAAGCCATTGAAAGCATGCACGGCCCACATTTCTAATTGGTTGATATGTCATGAAACAAGAAACGAGGAGGGAGTTAATGTACCGTGCCTAAGTGTTTTGGGATTATTTGGTTTTCGTAAGATGACTTACACACCTAGACGGAGGGAGTACAAAGAGAAAAAATGAATTGCAGTTAGAAGAATGACATTTCTAACAAAAATGTGAATGTGAACTACATATGTGTGCACGTGACGAGCACATACGTTGTCAATACAAAATTTAATGCAAGAAATAACTTATGAGTAACATGCACGAATTGATGATGTGGTGCTTGCATGCATAGAGTACAAAAACAATGTGATTTATGACTTGCATGCATGATGTGTTCTTGTGCCATAGTTGCATGTCTAGGAAAAAAGGTACTAGTGGGTTGTACTAGCTATTTAGGAATAGAAGATGTATACATGGAAGTTGTAGGGAAAGATATGATATGTATCTCAATTCCTATGAGTAGGGATTGGAAAAGAGATGTCATTTGGTTCACATCATAGGAACTTTTCTATTGAATCTAGAGATGACATGTATCTCAATTCCTTTGAGGAGGGATTAGAAAAGAGATGTCATTTGGTTCACATCATAGGAACTATTATATTGAATATACGCTAATGTTTATTTTCCTTTGAAATTATGGGAGTATAGGAATCCATTCATATGAACCAAGTGGCTCTAAAGCTATAAAAATGATATCATGTTTATTTCCTTTGATATGTGGAGTATATGAATCTATTACTACGAACCAATTGGCTCTAAAGGAAAAAATCCTATAAAAATCATATCATATAGAGTTCCTATGATATTCCTCTACACCAAAGGATGGTTGAAATTGATGCAGGTGATACGACAGTCTTTCTTTGTAGACTCCTCCCCCATCTTTATAGTTACCTCTCGAAGACGAATGAAATGATATATACTGGCTATTCTGTATGTGCATTTTGGTACACAAAAACTCAGTAAAAGTTTGCGAGGTTCGGATTTTCAATAAAGCTATATGCACTACATTTTGGAACGGAGGGAGAAGCATACGGCAGTTGCTAACACTCACGTGGAAGATTTCTGTGTAGGAGGAGTGGCTGCCCTGTTAAATGCCATGGCAAAACTGACACTGTCGGATGACAATCTAACGGTTCTTACGGCGTTCGTCAGGAAACGGCTTGTGGCAAACGTTTGTCGGATAATGATTTACGGTCACATGCATTGCATTGATACGTGCCCCCTCTCTCTCACGCACACACGCACCCTCACGAGTCACGACTCTCCCGAGTCCTCTCGCACTCACCATCTATCTGCAGGTAGACGTCACACACATATGTGCTCTTCACACCCTACCCTCAGAACTTCTAAAAAACTAAAGACATTGGGCACCTTTTATTTTAGCTCACACGTCACACACTTATACTATTACTCTTGTGGCGAACGTTCTTTGGGCATAGTATATTGTACTTTCATGAAGAGAAGTCGTGCACACACGCACTTGTTCTCTCACACCCACTCGCGGGTACACGTAGGAGCGCATTTTTTTGGAGATGGTACAACAAAATAACTCCACTATATATATAAACACGAGCCATAGCACTTTCTTTACCAGGGTTCCTCTCTTTCACTCTCTCATGCTGTCCAGATCTAAGAAAGACATAGGTGGCCACACTCTCTCTCTGCTCACGGCTGGTTACAAATCCGGCCGAACCACCTCGACCAGGGCAGGGGTGTAGGTGCATCGTTCACGCTGTCGTCGGCGGCGAGGGAGGAGACCAACTGCTGTCCCGCGCGTCCGGATCGGCGGCTATGTCGTTCTCTCCGAGAGAGCGCCGGCTCGGGAGGGCCTCCGACCCCTTCTTCCTCCCTGCAGTATTGTGGCCAAGATGCAACCTCCCGACGCCGTCTTTGCCACCTGCCGACGACCCTTAGGTATATATTCCTTCAAAACCTTCCTTGCTCTACTGCCCCAGCTCCCCACGTGGCTGCAGGTGGATCTTTATCTACTTCCATCGGTTGTTCCAAAGCCACCTAGACTTTTACTATTATTAGAGGTAAAGCTAGTTCATACAGTCAAATCTAAGAGTTGGTTCAAACAGGGAAAAAAGTGGGAAAGTTGTAGCATGGATCTAGGACTTGGTTCTAAGAGGAAACGGGGGAAAGTAGTAGATACTGGCTACCCAACCGGTCTCCCGTTGAAAAGGCGAAGAAAGCATGGTGGATGGCGAAGGGTGGGGGGGAGTGGACCTATCTCTTGGTTGAAAAAGGAAAGAAAGTGAGGACTGTTGGGGGCAACGCAAATGAGAATGAGCAGGTCTAGATTTCCTGTGCTCACATAGGAAAATGTCACCGAGGAGATAAAAAATGGGACAAATGAAGACATGTTGCCTGAGTGTTTGCCGCTCTCGGCAACCACATCTGCCTCACACCACTTTATGCCCCTGCTGTCCCTACACCCATAACGCTACCGTTAATGTAAACTCACATGAAGCATTAAGCAATGCCACCTAATGTCACTATAAGTAATGGTCTAGTTGTCGGTGTCAAAACCGGTGGATCTCGGGTAGGGGGTCCCGAACTGTGCATCTAAGGTCGATGGTAACAGGGGACAGGGGACACAATGTTTACCCAGGTTCGCACCCTCTCTATGGAGGTAATACCCTACTTCCTGCTTGATTGATCTTGATGAATATGAGTATTACAAGAGTAGATCTACCACGAGATCGTGATGGCTAAAACCCTTAAAGTCTAGCCTGTCTAACTATGATTGTATATCTATCCTCTACGGACTAAGCCCTCCGGTTTATATAGACACCGGAGGGGACTAGGGTTACACAAAGTCGGTTACAGAGAAAGGAATTTTCATATGTGGTCGCCAAGCTTGCCTTCCACGCCAAGGAGAGTCCCATCCGGACACGGGTAGAGTCTTCGGTCTTTGTATCTTCATAGCCAATCAGGCCGGCCCATGGCTAATAGGCCGTACGCCCGAGGACCCCTTAGTCCAGGACTCCCTCAGTAGCCCTTGAACTAGGCTTCAATGATGAGGTGTCCGGCGCGCAGATTGTCTTCGGCATTGCAAGGCGGGTTCGTTCTCCGAATACTCCAACTCAATCTTCGGACGCAACGAATGTGTCCGGATCTGCAACACAAGTACCACACACAACTGCAGAGAGTATAATATTGCATGAGTCCAATCCGCTGACAACTTTTTGTAAGGCGACATCATGTCTGTCCGGTCATTATTTTGAGCCGTTTTCATCTGTCGTTCCACGTTTCGAGATGCGGTTTTCATTGGCACGTCTTGTCAAAGCAGATATCGTGTCCCCTTATTGCGGGATTCTCATCAATACGGGCATGGGTAATCTAACCGTGCCGTTTACACAGCCCCTTGGAACAGGCGAGTTTTAAGGCGAGTGGGGAGGCGCTTGATATTCACTGCCTTTTTAAGGAGATAAGGATTCCCTTTGTTCACCCACGCATTCTCTCTTTCTCTGCCCTTCCATTCTCGAGCTCCAGCGCCCTAGTCCTCATCTTATCCGCCTCAAGAAAGCACTCAACCATGTCCGGATCTGGAGCGCAAGGTAAGTGGATGGCCTCCTCCGTTAAGAAGGACATCAACGAGCTTCGGGAGGCCGGGTATCTGGCGAAAGAAATCGCTCACCGGCTTTCGGCCAAGGGGCAAATCGTCCCCACCCCAAAGTCCAACAAGAGGGTGGTGTTCATCCCCCACTTCTTCCGCGGGTTAGGGTTACCTCTCCACCCTTTCGTCCGCGGACTTATGTTCAATTATGGGCCAGATTTCCATGATCTAGTCCCAAACTCCTTCCGCAACATCTCGGCATTTATTGTCGTGTGCGAGGCCTTCCTCCGCATTCCTCCCCACTTCGGACTCTGGCTCCAGCTCTTCAACGTGAAGCCGAAGGTGGTGGATGGCCAACACACGGAGTGCGGAGGTGCCATGGTGAGCAAGATGCCCAATATCACATGGCCCAAAGGAACGTTTGAGGAGACCGTCAAGCAGTGGCAGAAACTGTGGTTCTATATCACAGAGCCTCGTGACGCCACTTGGGCCGTGGCTCCTGAAATCAAGTCCGGCGCCCCAATGCGGCTCACCTCCTGGCTAGACAAGGGCCTAAATTGGTCTTCATCAGACGAGCTGATAGCGCTACAGACACAGATTCAGAGCATGGTGGAAAGAAACGTCAAGCTTGTCAACGTGATCCAAGTGATGATAGTTTGCCGGATCCTTCCATGCCAGAGCCGTACTTGCCATTTATGGGAGTTCGATCCGGCCAAGCACCAGACTTTGCATCGGTTCTTCGGAACTACGCACGAGGACATCTGGAAAGTGCTCTTCACAGAAAAGGAGACGCCGCCGGCAACGACTGAGGACCGTGGGCACGCCCTGGCCCGTCCCGCCAGTGCGGTAAGTATTTCACGCTTCAAGGCGCACATTTTACTTGCTTAGACAAAGAGCACATCTAAACCTCTTTATTTATTTTTCTAGGGCTGGACAAAGAAGGTGGAGCGGATTCGGTGTCCGGCTCCGCTGCCCGAAGAGCCAGCAATTCCGCTTCTGACGAAGATGCTGGTTCTGGTGCCTTACAAGGCGCTAGAGAAGAAGGCTAAGAAGAAAACCAAGGGGGCCCGAAGTGGCCTCCGCCGCAAGGGTGCTTCTGACATGACGTCCGAAGACAACGATGCTCACTCCTCTGCCTCCGAAGACGACGACAACGAGGAGGAAGAAAGTAGCTCCCCCCTGAGGGGGGAAGGAAGAAGAGGGCGGCCGCCACAAGTTTGGAGGCGGAGGCGCCCAAGAGGGGGAAGGGCCCCCTCGCGGATAACTCCGCATGGGACGTCGACAGCAGCCCAGAGCGATGCCCCCGAAACAAGCCCCTGGCCGCATCATAAGCACTAAAAACCCGTATACATCCATATATCCGGCCTCTCCTCTTCATGGTATTAACGCGTTTAATTACGCTATTGCAGTCCGGCCCATGACAGCTCCATGCGATCCTCATAGGAGGTTCGTTGGATTCAAAGGCTATGGCCAGCGAGTCATCGCCGGCCGCTCACTCTCCCACTGCCAAGGGCGACGATGAGGTGCTGTCCCAAAGGACCTTCCCAGGCCAGGGGGAGGTTCAGGAGGCCGTCAGGGTGGTGCCAGAGGGCGAAACCTCGGCCGCCGGACACATGGGGGAGAAGATCCCCATGGAGACTGGCGATGGGGGCATGTTCAGCTCGGCCCCCAATCGAATACGGTTCCGGAGACCTATACGACTCCGGAATCCGGCGAGCAGCCTCCCTCGAGAGAAGGAGGTGTGCCTATCCCGCCGGTGACCTCTGTCCACCCAGAGGCACCGGATAAACTGTTGGAAGCTCTATGAGGAGCTTCCATCGTGGATCAACACCGTATCCTTATGGGTACGGTGATTGACAGGGTTCAGTCCATAAGCGGCGCAATTTTATAAAAAGAGAGTCACAGTATAGAAAGTAGCCCCTGAGAATCTGTCCGGTGTTCGGAAAGAAGAGCCAGATAGAGGATCAATTTAGTTTTGCAGGAAACTAACTAAAAGATGTCTTATATGAATAAGCAAGCGTCGTTGCAAGCCGCAACCTCTCATGCTGCAGAGGTCTCCGGGCTGAAGCAGAGACTGGAGCGGGCCGAGGAGGACCTTGGCCAAGCGAGGAAGCAGCTAGAAGATAAGCAAGGTATGTAATGACTTGCTGTATATTTGTAAAGAATAAATGATGTGTATTGACCGCAATGCCATGATATGTGTAGGAGCGGCAGACGAGGTCAAGGTCCTTAAAAAGGCCCTGGCTGAGGCCGAGGAAAAAGCTGCCAAGGGAAAAGCCGCCCGTGAGAAGCACGAGGCCAGGCTTGATGAGGTCAAACAAGAACTCCAGGATGCCGTGAAAAAATGTGAATCCTTGGAGCGCGACGTTTTAGCTCGAGAGACCGAACTCGCTAAGGCTTGCCAAAACGCGGAAGAGGCCTGGGTTGAGGTCCAGGGCGTCCTCCAGCAGATCCAGGAGGCCAATAAGATCGCGGTGGGTAAGGCGTTTAGTATGCAAAGCAAGTATGTGGAGAAGAAGTATCTCTTACTAACCCGGATTTGGAGTTCTCCAGGGGCGTTTGCAGATCTGCCGCGCAGTGTTTCTGACGCTGCGGAATTCTTCCGAGCCGAAGAGGGGAGCTTGACGGAGAAGCTGTTCTGGTCGCAATACCTTGCGCCAAAACATCTGGCGCCCTTTAGCGATCGGCTAAAATAGCTGGTCGAGCTGCATAGGGTGGCCGAACTGGCCATGAAGGATTTGATAATCCGGCTGTGGCCTGCCGAAGCTATACCCAGCAGCTACTTCGGGTCTCGTGAAGCGGCTGGTGAATGCCTGCCCTCGGCTGGACGTCATCAAGCGGCCGGTCTGCATCGAGGGCGCGCGCATGGCCTTCGCCCGCGTCAAGGTGTGGTGGGCGAAGATGGACGCTGTCAAGCTTGTTACCGAGGGATCGCCTGAGGGCAAGGAGCACCGCACGCCTGAGCGGTATTTTGAAGATGTCCTAGGGTGTCTCGTATTGTGGCGACGCAATGTGCGCAAGACATTATTTTCGAATGAATACATTCATGTTGTCTCTGCCTTGTATGATGAAAGAAACTTGTTATGTAATATAATGTTTGTTTAAAAAAATTCACCTCTTGTGCGACCGTGTTGTGTGAAATCTGAGAGTTGGCCAGTCGTCGGTTTCTGCCCCCATGTAATATTCGGCTTTAGCACCCTCACTTAGCCATAGGAGTTTGACAATAAAAATATGGGCGCAGCCCCTAGTATCCGAACTAGGATGCTGTAAACACCTGATCGGGTAAGTACCGATCCCTCGCGTAATGCGGACAAAATCTCTAAAGATTTGCTACCTCCGATGAGCTGACCGGCTCTCGCCGCATCATGACAGTCAGTTTTCGGCTTTCTCTACTGAGGTGCTCATTCGGGTAACCAGGGCACAATCACAGTAGTTCTCCCTTTACTACCCTAGCCGATATAGCGGAACGTAAGGTAGTAAGCACAGGAGCCGGGAAACCCAACTATTGACCAAAGACATGATTCAGAGCCAATGCATATATTGCTAAATTCGGGGTGCCGAACTATACTGTAAAAAGTGTTCGGAGTTTATTACCGTAGTATGGGTCGCAATGAAGCCCCTGGCAAATTGAAACGTACCAAGGTGTACGGGTGCTATTTGATAAAGTTAAAAAAAGGAAAAGAAGAAAGGTTAGTAAGATAGAGCCGTAGAATTTGGGCCGCAAACTGTTTTAATTATAATTTGGTAATACATCAAAGTGCATTCATACAAATAGTGCAATAAGCAAAAGGCTATTTAACATGCCACAACCAAGGGAGAGCTGCATGTGGGTCCTGAAAACAGGTAGAGTGATCATTAAAGAGACCACCTAGGAATTCCCTTATATGTCTATGCTTCTTGCCATCTTGGTGTATTTATCCTTCGAAAGGACCGATAATCAGGCCATTAGGGAGGGCTTCTGAAAAACAAACCTGAAAATGAGAGAATGAAACAGTGAAAAGTATGTGTGTCCGGGGGCGGTCGAGCCGTATTGTGGATCACAAGCTAGTTGTGCCTCCGTCCATGCCCATGGTATTTTGAGTGCGTAGTTATGTACGCCCGGTACGAATGCCGCCACTTGATCGGGGCTGGGACGGAGGCCGAATTGCTAGTCGAGCTCTTGACGAGCCGAGCTGTCCTCCTGCAGAATAGTCCAGACTTTCTTGACAGTGTTCGGGAGCTCGGCCGCCGAATTAAAGTTCTGCTTGAAAAGGCCGCTCTGTACTTCTGATGCTAAGGCAGCGGTGTGCTCCTCGGTGCGGAGGGAGCATTTCGTGTTTCCATTATCTGTTATGACGCTGCGCGGCCCGGGCATCTTGAGCTTGAGATAAGCATAGTGTGGCACCATGTTGAATCAAGCAAATGCGGTTCGTCCAAGCAGTGCATGATAGCCGCTGCGAAAGGGGACGATATCGAAGATTAACTCTTCGCTTTGGAAGTTGTCCGGAGATACGAAGACAACCTCTAGTGTGATTGAGCCCGTATAGCGGGCCTCTACACCTGGTATGACTCCTTTAAAGGTAGTCATTGTGGGCTTGATCCATGATGGATTAATGCCCATTTTGCGCACTGTATCCTGATAGAGCAGGTTGAGGCTGCTACCACCGTTCCATCAAGACTCGCGTCAGGTCGAACCCATCAAATATTGGGTCCAGGACCAGTGCGGCTGAACTGCCGTGACGGATACTGGTCGGATGATCCCGACGATCAAAGGTGATCGAGCATGACGACTATGGATTAAATTTTGGGGCGACTGGCTCTATCGCGTAGACGTCCCTGAGCGCGCGCTTGCGCTCCCTCTTGGGGATGTGGGTAGCCTATATCATGTTCACCGTTTTGACCTGAGGGGGAAACTTGTTCTGTCCCCCTGTGTTTGGTGGCCGGGGCTCCTCGTCATCGTCCTTGCTTTGCGATCCCTTCTCCTTGTTTTCGACATTTAACTTGCCGGCCTGTTTAAGAACCCAACAATCTCTGTTGGTATGATTGGCTGGTTTGTCTGGGGTGCCATGGATCTGGCACGGACCATCGGGTATGCGGTCCAAGCTGGATGAGCCCGAATTGTTCTTTTTGAACGGCTTCTTCCACTGACCGGACTTAGAGCCACTGAATCCGGCATTAACCACCATATCATCGGTGTTTTCATTGTTGTTTCGACGCTTGTGTCTGTTGCGTCGGGGCTTGCCGTTGCTATTTCTGGCTTCAGACGTGTCAGCGTCGCTTGCATTCTTTTTGCTACGGGTCAGCCAACTATCATCACCCGCACAATACCGGGTCATGAGTGCCATGAGGGCTACCATGGACTTCGCCTTTTCTTGGCCGAGGTGGCGAGTGAGCCATTCGTCGGGGATGCTGTGTTTAAAGGCCGCTAGGGCTTCGGCATCCGGACAGTCAACGATCTGGTTCTTTTTAGTTAAGAACCTAGTCCAGAATTTCCTGGCTGACTCTCCGGGCTATTGAACTATGTGGCTTAAGTCATCAGCATCTGGTGGCCGGACATATGTACCTTGGAAGTTGTCGCGGAAGGCGTCTTCCAAATCCTCCCAGCTGCCAATAGAATTTTCAGGCAGACTGTTTAACCAGTGCCGAGCTGGCCCTTTGAGTTTTAACGGGACGTATTTGATGGCGTGGAGGTCATCTCCGCGGGCCATATGGATATGGAGAAGAAAATCCTCGATCCACACTGCGGGATCAGTTGTTCCATCGTATGATTCAATATTCACGGGTTTAAACCCTTCTAGGAATTCATGGTTGATACGTCTCCAACGTATCTATAATTTTTGATTGTTCCATGCTATTATATTATCTGTTTTGAATGTTTATGGGCTTTATTAAACACTTTAATATTACCTTTGGGACTAACCTATTAACCCAGAGCCCAGTGCCAGTTCCTGTTTTTTCCCTTGTTTCAGTGTTTCGTGGAAAAGGAATATCAAACGGAGTCCAAACGGAATGAAACCTTCGGGAGAGTTATCTCTGGAACGGGAGCAATCCAGAGGACTTGGAGTCCACGTCAAGAAAGCAACGAGGGAGGATCAAGGCAGGGGGGCGCGCCCACACCCCCTGGGCGCGGCCTCCACCCTCGTGGGCCCCTTGTGGCTCCCCTTACCGACTTCTTTCACCTATATATTCCCATATACCCTAAAACCTTCAGGGGACAGAATAGATCGGGAGTTCCGCCGCCGCAAGCCTTTGTAGCCACAGAAAACCAATCGGGACCCTGTTCCGGCACCCTGGCGGAGGGGGGAACCCTCACCGGTGGCCATCTTCATCATCCCGGCGCTCTCCATGACGAGGAGGGAGTAGTTCACCCTCGGGGCAGAGGGTATGTACCAGTAGCTATCTGTTTGACCTCTCTCTCTCTCTCTCTCGTGTTCTTGATTCGGCATGATCTTGATCTATCGCGAGCTTTGCTATTATAGTTGAATCTTACGATGTTTCTCCCCCTCTACTCTCTTGTATTGGATTGAGTTTTCCCTTTGAAGTTATCTTATCGGATTGAGTCTTCAATGATTTGAGAATACTTGATGTATGTCTTCCGTGGGATAACCGTGGTGACAATGGGTTATTCTATTGATTCACTTGATGTATGTTTTGGTGATCAACTTGCGGGTTCCCCATGAACCTATGCATAGGGGTTGGCACACGTTTTCGTCTTGACTCTCCGGTAGAAACTTTGGGGCACTATTTGAGGTTCTATGTGTTGGTTGAATACATGAATCTGAGATTGTGTGATGCATATCGTATAATCATACCCACGGATACTTGAGGTGACATTGGAGTATCTAGGTGACATTAGGGTTTTGGTTGATGTCTGTCTTAAGGTGCTATTTTACTACGAACTCTAGGGCTGTTTGTGAAACTTATAGGAATAGCCCAATGGATTGATCGGAAAGAATAACTTTGAGGTGGTTTCGTACCCTACCATAATCTCTTCGTTTGTTCTCCGCTATTAGTGACTTTGGAGTGACTCTTTGTTGCATGTTGAGGGATAGTTATATGATCCAATTATGTTATTATTGTTGAGAGAACTTGCACTAGTGAAAGTATGAACCCTAGGCCTTGTTTCCTAGCATTGCAATATAGTTTGTGCTCATTTTTATCATTAGTTACCTTGCTGTTTTTATATTTTCAGATTACAAAAACCTATATCTACCATCCATATTGCACTTGTATCACCATCTCTTCGCCGAACTAGTGCACCTATACAATTTACCATTGTATTGGGTGTGTTGGGGACACAAGAGACTCTTTGTTATTTGGTTGTAGGGTTGTTTGAGAGAGACCATCTTCAACCTACGCCTCTCACAGATTGATAAACCTTAGGTCATCCACTTGAGGGAAATTTGCTACTGTCCTACAAACCTCTGCACTTGGAGGCCCAACAACGTCTACAAGAAGAAGGTTGCGTAGTAGACATCAAGCAGTTTCTGGCGCCGTTGCCGGGGAGGTGAGTGCTTGAAGGTATATCTTTAGATCTTGCAATCGAATCTTTTTGTTTCTTGTTTTATCACTAGTTTAGTCTATAAAGGAAAACTAAAAAAATGGAATTGAGTTTACCTCATACGCTTCATCTTTTTAATATCTTTCGTGAGTATGATGGAAGGGAACAAAGTGTTAGAAGAAGAATGCATTAAAATGTTTGTCACTAAATCTTTGAATAATGAGCATGATTGCAATGTTGTTAGTATGAACTCTTTGAATATCCATACTACTAATGATGATTGCACTAGTTATGATGAAAATGTCTCCTATAAACATGTCAATTTTTGTGGAGTGCATTGGGTTTGCATGTACACACCAAATAGGGAAGATAGATATTGCAAAAGGCATAAGCATTTAGAAACTAAATTGTTGCAAGAAAGGCTCGATGTTTGTGCTGAAAATTTAAATTTTCTTGGCCATACTTGTGAACTTTGCAATGAACGTGGTCATTTAACTATCCGATGCAAATTGTTTCATGATTTAATCGTTTCCAAAAATTGTGATGACTTGATTTCCCTTGCACATTATAATGAACTTAGTTTGCTTATGGGTTACGAAGAAATGAAATGTATAACTAACTATCTTCCAGTATTTTCCTGTGATAAACTTCTTGGTTTTGATCTAGAGGAAATTTATATGTATTGTGCGGTGAATTGCATTGAAAATCCTTATATTGCCAATTACATAAAGATAAGAAAACAAATAGAAGATGAGGAGAATACTTACGAAAGGGAAGAGACTTCCCAATACTCTCCTATTATTTCTTATGATGAATCAGGTAACGAGGAGGAGCCTTCTATTCAACCAATCTCATTAATAAGGAGCTCCAAAAAGAGGACTGAACCCACACATGATGTGGTGAAGAAGAAGAAAAGAAAAAGGAAGAGAGGTAAAAAGACATCTCTCCCAAATAATGTTGCTCCTATTATTGTTGTGCCTCATGATAATAAATCAAAAATAATTGTGGAAGATGATGCACTTGATGATGATCTCGTTATGCCTATTGCTTGTTGTGATGATTATGATTGGGAAGATATTGATGCTTCTTATGATCTTGAAAATCTTTTTGGCATTTGCTTGGAATAATATGATAATTGCTATACTATTGGTGCCATCCATACAATTAAAGATGAGAGTGAATATGCTTATGATATAAAAAGTCCCAAGCTTGGGGATGCTATATTTGAAGAAGATGATGTTTTTGAGAATATATTTTCTGCAATTAATGTTTGTCCCAATCTTGGGGATGCTACGTTTAATGAAGATGATATTTTTAGCCTCCCAAGTTTTGATATGCAAAGTTGTTATGATGATAGCATGCCTTCTACATATGATGCTTCTAATGATGAAAGTGGGTTTGGAAGAGTGTCAACTTTAGGAAGTAATGATCCCACTATTTTGGAGGATATTGAATCTTATAATATTTATGAATGTGGATTTGGAGAGGTCATGACTTTATTTAGTGATGTATCCACTATTTCGGAAGAGGTTTCAATCGATTATGATGAGAACAAAGTTGCTACTTATGATGATTATTGTGATGAAACTTATGCTATAAAAAGTTGATTATTATATTTATGAAACTTGTCATGATGATGATTACCCCTTTTCTGAACATTACTCTTTTAATGTGGAAACAATTTATAGTATTCAAGTCTCTTATGATACTCCCACTATTCTGAATGAGAAGAATTTTGCTTATGTGGAGAGTAGTAAAATTTCTATGCTAGTAGATCATGAAAAGAATGCTTTAGGTGCTGGTTATATTGTTGAATTCATTCATGATGCTACTGACAATTATTATGAGGGAGGAATATATGCTTGTAGGAATTGCAATAATATCAAGTTTCCTCTCTCTATGTGCTTAAAGTTTTAAAGTTATGCTTGTTTTGCCTTCCTATGCTAGTTGATTATTGTTCCCACAAGTTGTTTTCTCACAAAATCCCTATGCATAGGAAGCGGGTTAGACTTAAATGTGCTAGTTATGTTCTTCATGATGCTCTCTTTATGTTTCAATTCTTATCTTTTTGTGAGCATCATTGAAATCATCATGCCTAGCTAGGGGCGTTAAACGTCAGCGCTTGTTGGGAGGCAACCCAATTTTATTTTAGTTTCTTGCTTTTTGGTTCTGTTTAGTAATAAATAATCCATCTAGATTATGTTTAGATGTGGTTTTATGTTTTAATTAGTGTTTGTGCCAAGTAGAACCTTTGGGAAGAGTTGGGTGAAGTCTTTATGATCATGCTGTAAAAAACAGAAACTTTAGCGCTCACGAGATTAGCTAATTATTTTTTACTGGAGAGTGATATTTAGTTGATTCTTTTTGAAGTTGATTACTAGACAAATTCCTCAGGTCCACCAATTTATTTTAGAATTTTTGGAGTTCCATAAGTTTACGTTAGTTACAGATTACTACAGACTGTTCTGTTTTTGACAGATTCTGTTTTTCGTGTGTTGTTTGCTTATTTTGATGACTCTATGGCTAGTAAAATAGTTTATAAACCATAGAGAAGTTGGAATACAGTAGATTTAACACCTATATAAATAAAGAATGAGTTCATTAAAGTACCATGAAGTCTTGTTTTATTTTCTTTCGCTAACGGAGCTCACGAGATTTTCTGTTAAGTTTTGTGTTGTGAAGTTTTCAAGTTTTGGGTAAAGATTCGATGGACTATGGAATCAGGAGTGGCAAGAGCCTAATCTTGGGGATGCCCAAGGCACCCCAAGGTAATATTCAAGGACGACCAAGAGCCTAAGCTTGGGGATGCCCCGGATGGCATCCCCTCTTTCGTCTTCGTACATCGGTAACTTTACTTGGAGCTATATTTTTATTCACCACATGATATGTGTTTTGCTTGGAGCGTCATGTCATTTTATTTTGTTTTGCTTGCTGTTTGAATAAAATATCAAGATCTGAAATTCTTAAATATTAGAGAGTCTTCACATAGTTGCATAATTATTCGGCTACTCATTGATCTTCACTTATATCTTTCGGACTAGTTTGTCATTTGCTCTAGTGCTTCACTTATATCCTTTTAGAGCACGGCGGTGGTTTTATTTTGAAGAAATAGATGAACTCTCGTGCTTCACTTATATTATTTTGAGAGTCTTCAGAACAGCATGGTAGTTTGCTTTGGTTATGAAACTAGTCCTAATAAGATGGGCATCCAAGATGGGTATAATAAAAACATTCATATAAGTACATTGAATACTAAGAGCAGTTTGATACTTGATGATTGTTTTGAGATATGGAGATAGTGATATTAAAGTTGTGCTAGTTGAGTAGTTGTGAATTTGAGAATTACTTGTGTTGAAGTTTGCAAGTCCCGTAGCATGCATGTATGGTAAACATTGTGTGACAAATTTGAAACATGAGATGTTATTTGATTGTCCTCCTTATGAGTGGCGGTCGGGGATGAGCGATGGTCTTTTCCTACCAATCTATCCCCCTAGGAGCATGCGCGTAGTGCTTGGTTTTTGATAACTTGTAGATTTTTGCAATAAGTATGTGAGTTATTTATGACTAATGTTCAGTCCATGGATTATACGCACTCTCACCCTTCCATCATTGCTAGCCTCTTCGGTACCGTGCATTGCCCTTTCTCACCTTGAGAGTTGGTGCAAACTTCGCCGGTGCATCAAAACCCCGTGATATGATACGCTCTTTCACACATAAACCTCCTTGTATCTTCCTCAAAACAGCCACCATACCTACCTATTATGGCATTTCCATAGCCATTCCGAGATATATTGCCATGCAACTTTCCACCGTTCCATTTATCATGACACGTTCATCATTGTCATATTGGTTTGCATGATCATGTAGTTGACATAGTATTTGTGGCAAAGCCACCATTCATAATTCCTTCATACATGTCACTCTTGGTTCATTGCATATCCCGGTACACCGCCGGAGTCATTCATATAGAGTCATACTTTGTTCTAGTATCGAGTTGTAATCATTGAGTTGTAAATAAATAGAAGTGTGATGATCAACATTTTCTAGACCATTGTCCCAAGTGAGGAATAAAAAGAGAGAGAGGAAGGCCATAAAAAAAGAAAGAAGGCCCCAAAAAATGAGAGAAAAAGAGAGAAGGGACAATGTTAATATCCTTTTACCACACTTGTGCTTCAAAGTAGCACCATAATCTTCATGGTAGAGAGTCTCTTGTTTTGTCACTTTCATATACTAGTGGGAATTTTTCATTATAGAACTTGGCTTGTATATTCCAACAATGGGCTTCCTCAAGTGCCCTAGGTCTTCGTGAGCAAGCAAGTTGGATGCACACCCACTTAGTTTCTTTTGTTGAGCTTTCATACATTTATAGCTCTAGTGCATCCGTTGCATGGCAATCCCTACTCCTTGCATTGACATCAATTGATGGGCATCTCCCTAGCCCGTTGATTAGCTGCGTTGATGTGAGACTTTCTCCCTTTTTGTCTTCTCCACATAACCCCCATCATTATATTCGATTCCACCCATAGCGCTATATCCATGGCTCACGCTCATGTATTGCATGAAGGTTGAAAAAGTTTGAGATTACTAAAGTATGAAACAATTGCTTGGCTTGTCATCGGGGTTGTGCATGATGAGAGCATTCTTGTGTGACGAAAATGGAGCATGACTAAACTATATGATTTTGTAGGGATGAACTTTCTTTGGCCATGCTATTTTGAGAGGACATAATTGCTTAGTTAGTATGCTTGAAGTATTATTATTTTTATGTCAATATTAAACTTTTGTCTTGAATCTTATGGATCTCAATATTCTTGCCACAATAAAGAGAATTACATGGATAAATATGTTAGGTAGCATTCCACATCAAAAATTCTGTTTTTATCATTTACCTCCTCGAGGACGAGCAGGAATTAAGCTTGGGGATGCTGATACGTCTCCAACGTATCTATAATTTTTGATTGTTCCATGATATTATATTATCTGTTTTGGATGTTTATGGGCTTTATTAAACACTTTTATATTACTTTTGGGACTAACCTATTAACCCAGAGCCCAATGCCAGTTCCTGTTTTTTCCCTTGTTTTAGTGTTTCGCAGAAAAGGAATATCAAACGGAGTCCAAACGGAATGAAACCTTCGGGAAAGTTATTTTTGGAACGGGAGCAATCCAGAGGACTTGGAGTCCACGTCAAGAAAGCAACGAGGAAGGCACGAGGCAGGGGGGCGCGCCCACCCCCCTGGGCGCGCCCTCCACCCTCGTGGGCCCCTCGTGGCTCCCCTTATTGACTTCTTTCACCTATATATTCCCATATACGCTAAAACCTTTGGGGGACAGAATAGATCAGGAGTTCCGCCGCCGCAAGCCTCTGTAGCCACCAAAAACCAATCCGGACCCTGTTTCGGCACCCTGTCGGAGGGGGGAACCCTCACCGGTGGACATCTTCATCATCCCGACGCTCTCCATGACGAGGATGGAGTAGTTCACCCTCGGGGCTGAGGTATGTACCAGTAGCTATGTGTTTGACCTCTCTCTCTTGTGTTCTTGATTTGGCATGATATTGATGTATCGCGAGCTTTGCTATTATAGTTGGATCTTATGATGTTTCTCCCCCTCTACTCTCTTGTAATGGACTGAGTTTCCCCTTTGAAGTTATCTTATCGGATTGAGTCTTTAATGATTTGAGAACACTTGAGGTATGTCTTGCGTGGGATAACCGTGGTGACAATGGGTTATTCTATTGATTCACTTGATGTATGTTTTGGTGATCAACTTGCGGGTTCCGCCCATGAACCTATGTATAGGGGTTGGCACACGTTTTCGTCTTGACTCTCCGGTAGAAACTTTGGGGCACTCTTTGAGGTTCTATGTGTTGGTTGAATAGATGAATCTGAGATTGTGTGATGCATATCGTATAATCATACCCACGGATAATTGAGGTGACATTGGAGTATCTAGGTGACATTAGGGTTTTGGTTGATGTGTGTTAAGGTGTTATTTTACTACGGACTCTAGGGCTGTTTGTGACACTTATAGGAATAGCCCAATGGATTGATTGGAAAGAATAACTTTGAGGTGGTTTCGTACCCTACCATAATCTCTTTGTTTGTTCTCCGCTATTAGTGACTTTGGAGTGACTCTTTGTTGCATGTTGAGGGATAGTTATATGATCCAATTATGTTATTATTGTTGAGGGAACTTGCACTAGTGAAAGTATAAACCCTAGGCCTTGTTTCCTAGCATTGCAATATCGTTTGTGCTCATTTTTATCATTTGTTACCTTGCTGTTTTTATATTTTCAGATTACAAAAACCTATATCTACCATCCATATTGCACTTGTATCACCATCTCTTCACCGAACTAGTGCACCTATACAATTTACCATTGTATTGGGTGTGTTGGGGACACGAGAGACTTTTGTTATTTGGTTGCAGGGTTGTTTGAGAGAGACCATCTTCAACCTACGCGCTCCCACGGATTGATAAACCTTAGGTCATCCACTTGAGGGAAATTTGCTACTGTCCTACAAACCTCTGCACTTGGAGGCCCAACAACGTCTAAAAGAAGAAGGTTTCGTACTAGACATCAAGCAGTTTCTGGCGCCGTTGCCGGGGAGGTGAGTGCTTGAAGGTATATCTCTAGATCTTGCAATCGATTCTTTTTGTTTCTTGTTTTATCACTAGTTTTGTGACGCCGCCGATTCGACCGTACACTAATCATACACGCAAATGTGTACGATCAAGATCAGGGACTCACGGGAAGATATCACAACACAACTCTAGACACAAATGAAAATAATACAAGCTTTATATTACAAGCCAGGGGCCTCGAGGGCTCAAATACAAGCTCGATACACAAGAGTCAGCGGAAGCAACAATATCTGAGTACAGACATTAGATAAACAAGACCGCCTTAAGAAGGCTAGAACAAAAGCAACACGATCGAAGAGGCAAGGCCTCCTTCCTGGGACCTCCTAACTACTCCTGGTCTTCGGTGGCCACCATGTAGTAGTATCCATCGGCGGTGGCATCTGGCTCCAGGGATCCACCATCTGGTTGCAACAACCAGAAAGAAGAAAGAAGGGGGAAAAGGGGAAGCAAAGCAACCGTGAGTACTCATCCAAAGTACTCGCAAGCATCAGATCTATACTAAGTATGCATTGGTATCAAATGGAAGGGTTGTATCTATGGACTGAACTGCAGAATGCCAGAATAGAGGGGAAGGCCTACCCTATCGAAGACTAGCATCTTCAAGCAGCTCCAAGCATCTTGCAGCTTGTAGAAGAGAAAAGAATATGAGTTTATAATTAACAAGCATGTTGTAACAATAAATGCCCAGAGATCCCTCCTCGACTCCCTGCGAGAAAGCAATCCCAGAGCCACATATCTTAAGTATCCATTTCTAGTTGTATTAGATCAAGATATAAGTCTGAACGTCCATTACCGTGGACACGGTATTCGAATATGTATCTTCCCTGCAGAGGTGCACAATGTTTTCCAACACGCTCGATCACTCTGGCCGGACACACCTTTCTGGGGTCAATGCGCGGCCTCGGAAGATCAACACGTCGCAGCCCTACCTAGGCTCAGCAGAGAGGTCCCCGGCGGTCTACATCCTAAGCACTCCGGGGTCTGGGCCCATCGCCCGTTGCACTCTGGGTCGTTGTGCGCAAGGGGATACCAGCACCACCCGTGAAGTGGATGGCACGATCCGGCCCGGCCACAATGCTGAACTGGACGTCTGACAAAGCTTCGGCTGATACTGCGACGTCGAGGCCCATAACTATACTCGCGTGGTGGTTACTGCGTAAAGGCCAAAGGCCAACTCAAAAAAAATACCCAAACATGTTAGTGCATTGGGGGCTCGCGGAGATGAGCAGAGACTCACGATAATGTGACCCCGTCGCCCCGTCTCGAGGAAATACAGCAAGGGCAAGCCCAGCCCACTCGAGGGCTGCCTGACTTCCCGGCCGTGCCTCGTAACCATCTTGCGGGTGCTCTCCGGGCCCGCCCGACTTTCACCAAGGTCTCCAGTAAAGACAAGGTAACAGTGTGTCTAAACATCAAGGGGAAAACCCAAGGAATCACCCTTGGAGGATTCCGCTCGATGTAATCATCAAGGTGAATGTAAGAGGGACCACCCTCGAGGTTCACACTTGAGGTGTTGAATGACAGAGCCGTATCGGGAATGGTGAAAGAGGAAATCACCCTCGATGGCCACGACCGAATAGCTACACTACAGAATTATCATCAGGAGTGCGTTATGAGGGATCACCCTCGGCACTCGATAGTAGTTCTGCAGAGTCGAGCAACAAAAGGGGCGTGATGTGATGTGAGGTGCCGGGCTCTGGTCGTCAATCACGTTGATCGAGTCGTCGATGATGAAGAAGGGGCAACAAGGACAAGTGGGGGTCACTGATGGATCACTAATCAACCTATACTAAGCAGTTTAGGAGAAGTAGGTAGGTAACAATAGCAGGTACAAAAGCAGGCTATGCATCAGAATAGGAGCAATCAATAACAGTAGCAAAATCTAATGCAAGCATGAGAGAATGGAATGGGCAATATCGGGATAATCAAAGGGGGGCTTGCCTGGTTGCTCAGACAAGAAGAAGGGGTCGTCGTCGACGTAGTCGATCATAGCGGCATCAGCGGCAGTCTCGGGGTCTACCGGAGAGAAGAGGGGGGAGAAACAGTAAATACATAGCAAGCAAGAGCATAACAGGACAACGAGCAGAGCTAGACGTGTTCTAACGCGGTGCTACATGTTACCGGTGAAGGGGGATAACATCAGGGAATGTTTCCCCAGGTTTAGCATTTTCGGACAGATGAAACGGAGGGGAAAAGTTGCATGTTCAGGTAGTTAGGGGCATGTGGCAGACGAACGGATCGCCTATTCGGATTCGTCTCATCATTCTGAGCAACTGTCACGGAGATAACTTTTTCATCCGAGCTACGGATATTTTTGTATGATTTTCTAAAGTTTTAGTAATATTCTGTAATTTAAAATTAATTCGAAAATAATGAGTAAATGCTAGGTGCACCCAGATCTGTGTACACAGAAGTGTACCAGAGGGTGACATGTGGGTCCAGGGGGTCCCAGTTGACCAGTCAAAGTTTGACTCGTCAATAGGGGATGGGGTCCCCCTGTCATATACTAGGCTTAATTAATTAATACCAGTTTTAACTAATCTAGTAATTAGGCTAATTAAGTAATTATTTTAATTAAACAAACTAATTAAGTTAATTATATATTTATTATTTAATATAAATATATATATATATTTTAAATCTTTTTTTTGCTTTTCCTTTTTACACAAAAAAGGGCGTGGGGCCCCACTAGGCAGCGGCCCAAAGGCCAGGGGCTAGGAGCGCTCGCCCTGCCCGTGCACGTCTAGTGGATGACGAGGCGAGGCCATGGCCAGCCGCAGCCGGCCGGAGCAGGAGGGTGGGAGTGCGGCCTCCGGCGCGGACGCGCGCGCACGCGGCGTGGCCGGACGGGGAGGGCCTGGAGCGCGGGGGGGGGGGGAGATAGGGGTGCGCTGGAAAAGGTCGCCGGGCGCAGGGGTGGGCAGCGCAGGCACGTGGGCCAAAGGCATGGTGGGAGGCGAGCGGGGCAGGGGCACGAGCACGCGCGTGGGGGGCCACGCCCAGGGAGTGACGGGCGCGAGCCAGGCGCGCCCTGTGCACGGACGGATAACGGTGGACGTGCGCGGACGTCGGGACGGTCGTGGTGAGCGTGAGGACGCGGGCCAGAGCACGCACGCGCAATGGGGGCATCAGGAGGGGAGTCGAACGGAGGAGGGCTCACCAGCCCTGTAGTGGTGCAAACGCGCGCTCGGGGGAGGGTCGGAGTAGCGCGTGGGAGAGGTGGGGACGACGTCAACGAGGTCCGGCGCGACGGGGAAGACGGGGTGGTGCCAACGGCGATGATGTCAGGGACACTGAGGTCAGGGCGCCGCGGGGGCGGTTGGCGTCCAGGTCGGGGAGGGAACGGGGGGAGGCGAGGCGGTCGGGGCGGCGACGTTGGCGCGAGGAGGAGGCCGGGAGGGGCGGCGCGAGGCGATCCGGAGACGGGGTCGGCGCCGGGGCGTGTCAGTGCACGGGGCGACGGGATCGGGGCGGCGAACGCTGGCGGCGCTCCCGATACAGATCGCGCGGGGCAGGTGGAGTGGGGATCGTGGGAGGGGGTTAGGGTTTCCGTGCCCCTGGAGGGGGGTTATTGGCCTGGGGTTGGGCCGGTTGGGTGGGCCGAGGCCCAGGGGGTGCAGGGGGGCTTTTCTTCCTCTCCTTCTTTTCCAATTTACTTTTCATTAGCCTTTTCCCTTTTCATTTTAGTGCCCCTGTTTTCTTTTTATTTTAGGGCACTAAGCCACTTTATAAAAAGTTGGCCCACCACCAATATTAACAAACGATTATTTGCAACAACTCAAACATTTTAGTTTTGACATATGAAAACTTTTATTTTTGGCTTTATTTTAAAATTTTGAATTTGGACCGGATTCGAATCAACGCGAGTTTAACAACAGTAATCACGGTGACGTGGCATCATTAGTAGAGGATTACTGTAGCTTAATTATCCGGGCATCACAAGTTTAGTCTATAAAGGAAAACTAAAAAATGGAATTGAGTTTACCTCATACGCTTCATCTTTTTAATATCTTTCGTGAGTATGATGGAAGGGAAAATTGTGCCAAAGTGTTAGAAGAAGAATGCATTAAAATGTTTGGCACTAAATCTTTGAATAATGAGCATGATTGCAATGTTGTTAGTATGAACTCTTTGAATATCCATAGTACTAATGATGATTGCACTAGTTATGATGAAAATGTCTCCTATAAGCATGTCAATTTTCACGGAGTGCATTGGGTTTGCAAGTACACACCAAATAGGGAAGATAGATATTGCAAGAGGCATAAGCATTTAGAAACTAAATTGTTGCAAGAAAGGCTAGATGTTTGTGCTGAAAATTTAAAATTTCTTGGCCATACTTGTGAACTTTGCAATGAACGTGGTCATTTAACTATCCGATGCAAATTGTTTCATGATCTAATCGTTTCCAAAAATTGTGATGACTTGATTTCCCTTGCACATTATAATGAACTTAGTTTGCTTATGGATTAAGAAATGAAACTTATAACTAACTATCTTCCAGTATTTGCCTGGGATAAACTTCTTGGTTTTGATCTAGAGAAAAATTTATATGTATTGTGTGGTGAATTGCATTTAAAATCCTTATATTTCCAATTACATAAAGAGAAGAAAACAAATAGAAGATGAAGAGAATACTAACGAAAGGGAAGAGACTTCCCAATATTCTCCTATTATTTCTTATGATGAATCAGGTAACGAGGAGGAGCCTTCTATTCAACCAATCTCATTAATAAGGAGCTCCAAAAAGAGGATTGAACCCACACATGATGTGGTGAAGAAGAAGAAAATAAAAAGGAAGAGAGGTAAAAAGATATCTCTCCCAAATAATGTTGCTCCTATTATTGTTGTGCCTCATGAAAATGAATCAAAAATAATTGTGGAAGATGATGCACTTGATGATGATCTCGTTATGCCTATTGCTTGTTGTGATGATTATGATTGGGAAGATAGTGATGCTTCTTATGATCTTGAAAATCTTTTTCGCATTTGCTTGGAAGAATGTGATAATTGTTATACTATTGGTGCTATCCATAGTATTACTATTAATGATGAGAGTGATTATGCTTATGATATAAAAAGGCCCAAGCTTGGGGATGCTATGTTTGAAGAAGATGATGTTTTTGAGAATATATTTGCTGCAATTAATGTTTGTCCCAAGCTTGGGGATGCTACGTTAATGAAGATGATATTTTTAGCCTCCCAAGTTTTGATATGCAAAGTTGTTATGATGAGAGCATGCCTTCTACCTATGATGATTATATTGATGAAAGTGGGTTTGGAAGAGTGTCAAATTTAGGAAGTAATGATCCCACTATTTTGGAGGATTTTGAATCTTATAATATTTATGAAAGTGGATTTGGAGAGGTCATGACTTTATTTAGTGATGTAACCACTATTTCGGAAGAGGTTTCAATCGATTATGATGAGAACAAAGTTGCTACTTATGATGATCATTGTGATGAAACTTATGCTATAAAAAGTTGATGATTATATTTATAAAACTTGTTATGATTATGATTACCCTTTTTCTGAACATTACTCTTTTAGTGTGGAAACAATTTATAGTATTCAAGTCTCTTATGGTACTCCCACTATTCCGAATGAGAAGAATTTTGCTTATGTGGAGAGTAATAAAATTTCTATGCCGGTAGATCAGGAAAAGAATGCTTTAGGTGCTGGTTATATTGTGGAATTCATTCATGATGCTACTGAAAATTATTATGAGGGAGGAATATATGCTTGTAGGAATTGCAATAATATCAAGTTTCCTCTCTATGTGCTTAAAGTTTTAAAGTTATGCTTGTTTTGCCTTCCTATGCTAGTTGATTATTGTTCCCATAAGTTGTTTTCTCACAAAATCCCTATGCACAGGAAGCGGGTTAGACTTAAATGAGCTAGTCCTATTCTTCATGATGCTCTCTTTATGTTTCGATTCTTATCTTTTTGTGAGCATCATTGAAATCATCATGCCTAGCTATGGGCGTTAAACGTTAGCGCTTGTTGGGAGGCAACCCAATTTTATTTTAGTTTCTCGCTTTTTGGTTCTGTTTAGTAATAAATAATCCATCTAGCTTCTGTTTAGATGTGTTTTTATGTTTTAATTAGTGCTTGTTCCAAGTAGAACCTTTGGGAAGACTTGGGTGAAGTCTTTATGATCATGCTGTAAAAAAACAGAAACTTTAGCGCTCACGAGATTAGCCAAAACTTTTTACTGGAGAGTGATATTTAGTTGATTCTTTTTGAAGATGATTACTAGACAAATTCCTCAGGTACACCAATTTATTATAGAATTTTTGGATTTCCAGAAGTTTGCGTTAGTTACAGATTACTATAGACTGTTCTGTTTTTGACAGATTCTGTTTTTCGTGTGTTGTTTGCTTATTTTGATGACTCTATGGCTAGTAAAATAGTTTATAAACCATAGAGAAGTTGGAATACTGTAGGTTTAACACCAATATAAATAAATAATGAGTTCATTACAGTACCATGAAGTGGTGTTTTATTTTCTTTCGCTAACGGAGCTCACGAGATTTTCTGTTAAGTTTTGTGTTGTGAAGTTTTCAAGTTTTGGGTAAAGATTCGATGGACTATGGAATCAGGAGTGGCAAGGGCCTAATCTTGGGGATGCCCAAGGCACCCCAAGGTAATATTCAAGGACGACCAAGAGCCTAAGCTTGGGGATGCCCCGGATGGCATCCCCTCTTTCGTCTTCGTACATCGGTAACTTTACTTGGAGCTATATTTTTATTCACCACATGATATGTGTTTTGCTTGGAGCGTCATGTCATTTTATTTTGTTTTGCTTGCTGTTTGAATAAAATATCAAGATCTGAAATTCTTAAATATTAGAGAGTCTTCACATAGTTGCATAATTATTCGGCTACTCATTGATCTTCACTTATATCTTTCGGACTAGTTTGTCATTTGCTCTAGTGCTTCACTTATATCCTTTTAGAGCACGGCGGTGGTTTTATTTTGAAGAAATAGATGAACTCTCGTGCTTCACTTATATTATTTTGAGAGTCTTTAGAACAGCATGGTAGTTTGGTTTGGTTATGAAACTAGTCCTAATATGATGGGCATCCAAGATGGGTATAATAAAAACTTTCATATAAGTACATTGAATACTAAGAGAAGTTTGATACTTGATGATTGTTTTGAGATATGGAGATAGTGATATTAAAGTTGTGCTAGTTGAGTAGTTGTGAATTTGGGAAATACTTGTGTTGAGTTTGGGAAATACTTGTGTTGATTGTCCTCCTTATGAGTGGCGGTCGGGGACGAGCGATGGTCTTTTCCTACCAATCTATCCCCCTAGGAGCATGCGCGTAGTGCTTGGGTTTTGATGACTTGTAGATTTTTGCAATAAGTATGTGAGTTCTTTATGACTAATGTTGAGTCCATGGATTATATGCAGTCTCACCCTTCCATCATTGCTAGCCTGTTCGGTACCGTGCATTGCCCTTTCTCACCTTGAGAGTTGGTGCAAACTTCGCCGGTGCATCCAAACCCCGTGATATGATACGCTCTTTCACACATAAACCTCCTTATATCTTCCTCAAAACAGCCACCACACCTACCTATTATGGCATTTCCATAGCCATTCCGAGATATATTGCCATGCAGACTAAGGCATAGCCTAGTGGTGGGAAGGGGCTGATGCCTTCCTACCCACCTAGGTTCAAGACATGGTACTTGCAATTTGGGTTTGATGCACCAATTATACTATAGGGGGTTCCCTTACAGTCTTTTTGTCAAAAAAAAACTTTCCACCGTTCCATTTATCATGACACGTTCATCATTGTCATATTGCTTTGCATGATCATATAGTTGACATAGTATTTGTGGCAAAGCCACCGTTCATAATTCTTTCATACATGTCACTCTTGGTTCATTGCATATCCCGGTACACCGCCGGAGGCATTCATATAGAGTCATACTTTGTTCTAGTATCGAGTTGTAATCATTGAGTTGTAAATAAATAGAAGTGTGATGATCATCATTTTCTAGAGCATTGTCCCAAGTGAGGAATAAAAAAAAGAAAGAGAAAGGCCATAAAAAAAGAGAGAAGGCCCAAAAAAATGAGAGAAAAAGAGAGAAGGGACAATGTTACTATCCTTTTACCACACTTGTGCTTCAAAGTAGCACCATAATCTTCATGATAGAGAGTCTCTTGTTTTGTCACTTTCATATACTAGTGGGAATTTTTCATTATAGAACTTGGCTTGTATATTCCAACAATGGGCTTCGTCAAGTGCCCTAGGTCTTCATGAGCAAGCAAGTTGGATGCACACCCACTTAGTTTCTATTGTTGAGCTTTCATACATTTATATCTCTAGTGCATCCGTTGCATGGCAATCCCTACTCCTTGCATTGACATCAATTGATGGGCATCTCCCTAGCCCGTTGATTAGCCGCGTTGATGTGAGACTTTCTCCATTTTTGTCTTCTCCACATAACCCCCATCATTATATTCTATTCCACCCATAGTGCTATATCCAGGGCTCATGCTCATGTATTGCGTGAAGGTTGAAAAAGTTTGAGATTACTAAAGTATGAAACAATTGCTTGGCTTGTCATCGGGGTTGTGCATGATGAGAGCATTATTGTGTGACGAAAATGGAGCATGACTAAACTATATGATTTTATAGGGATGAACTTTCTTTGGCCATGCTATTTTGAGAGGACATAATTGCTTAGTTAGTATGCTTGAAGTATTATTATTTTTATGTCAATATTAAACTTTTGTCTTGAATCTTATGGATCTGAATATTCTTGCCACAATAAAGAGAATTACATGGATAAATATGTTAGGTAGCATTCCACATCAAAAATTCTGTTTTTATCATTTAACTACTCGAGGACGAGCAGGAATTAAGCTTGGGGATGCTGATACGTCTCCAACGTATCTATAATTTTTTATTGTTCCATGCTATTATATTATCTGTTTTGGATGTTTATGGGATTTATTAAACAATTTTATATTACTTTTGGGACTAACCTATTAACCCAGAGCCCAGTGCCAGTTCCTGTTTTTCCCTTATTTCAGTGTTTCACGGAAAAGGAATATCAAACGGAGTCCAAACGGAATGAAACCTTCAGGATAGTTATTTTTGGAACGGGAGCAATCCAGAGGACTTGGAGTCCACGTCAAGAAAGCAACGAGGAAGGCACGAGGCAGGGGGCGCGCCCACCCCCTGGGCGCGCCCTCCACCCTCGTGGGCCCCTCGTGGCTCCCCTTACCGACTTCTTTAACCTATATATTCCCATATACCCTAAAACCTTCGGGGGACAGAATAGATCGGGAGTTCCGCCGCCGCAAGCCTCTGTAGCCACCAAAAACCAATCGGGACCCTGTTCCGGCACCCTGCCGGAGGGGGGAACCCTCACCGGTGGCCATCTTCATCATCCCAGCGCTCTCCATGACGAGGAGGGAGTAGTTCACCCTTGGGGCTGAGGGTATGTACCAGTAGCTATGTGTTTGACCTCTCTCTCTTGTGTTCTTGATTCGGCATGATCTTGATGTATCGCGAGCTTTGCTATTATAGTTGGATCTTATGATGTTTCTCGCCCTCTACTCTCTTGTAATGGATTGAGTTTTCCCTTTGAAGTTATCTTATCAGATTGAGTCTTTAATGATTTGAGAACACTTGATGTATGTCTTGCGTGGGATAACCGTGGTGACTATGGGTTATTCTATTGATTCACTTGATGTATGTTTTGGTGATCAACTTGCGGGTTCCGCCCATGAACCTATGCATAGGGGTTGGCACACGTTTTCGTGTTGACTCTCCGTTAGAAACTTTGGGGCACTCTTTGAGGTTCTATGTGTTGGTTGAATAGATGAATCTGAGATTGTGTGATGCATATCGTATAATCATACCCACGGATACTTGAGGTGACATTGGAGTATCTAGGTGACATTAGGGTTTTGGTTGATGTGTGTCTTAAGGTGTTATTTTACTACAAACTCTAGGGCTGTTTGTGACACTTATAGGAATAGCCCAATGGATTGATCGGAAAGAATATCTTTGAGGTGGATTCGTACCCTACGATAATCTCTTCGTTTGTTCTCCGCTATTAGTGACTTTGGAGTGACTCTTTGTTGCATGTTGAGGGATAGTTATATGATCCAATTATGTTATTATTGTTGAGAGAACTTGCACTAGTGAAAGTATGAACCCTAGGCCTTGTTTCCTAGCATTGCAATATCGTTTGTGCTCACTTTTATCATTAGTTACTTGCTGTTTTTATATTTTCAGATTACAAAAACCTATATCTACCATCCATATTGCACTTGTATCACCATCTCTTCGCTGAACTAGTGCACCTATACAATTTACCATTGTGTTGGGTGTGTTGGGGACACAAGAGACTCTTTGTTATTTGATTGCAGGGTTGTTTGAGAGAGACCATCTTAACCTATGCCTCCCACGGATTGATAAACCTTAGGTCATCCACTTGAGGGAAATTTGCTACTGTCCTACAAACCTCTGCACTTGGAGGCCCAACAACGTCTATAAGAAGAAGGTTGTGTAGTAGACATCAATGCTCCATTACTTCGTCAGTGAAGCAAAGAGGGTGTGCGGCGCCTCTATATCGGGCCACATCGCGATGTAGCTCTGATGGAGTCCGTCTGCGGTTTTCGGCCCGTGCATGACTAGGATTGTCACGTCCGAATAGATAACCGTCGTCACGTGTCGGGGCACGTCCTCGCGATCCGTAGATCGATCTGGTATGCCCTGCTCTATTGTCCAGGTCCTGCCGAAGGTCATATGTGTAACGACGAGCTGTTTTATCTCTCCCTTTACGATGAGGCGGGGTGGGCTGATGTTCGGCTTGAGTTGCCGCTTTATCCTGACCATGTGGTGGTCGGTCAGCCGCATTGCACGATGATGGTACGGGCTCCGGCACCTCGTCGTCGAACTGAGGTAACAATTTGCGCTTCGGGTAGCTTTTGGCTGGGCGCTTGAGAACGTATTCTTCGGTTGCTAGGACATCGGTCCATCTATTGTTGAGCAGATCTTGGTCAGCTTGAAGCTGCTGCTGCTTCTTTTTCAGGCTCCTTGCAGTGGCTATTGCCTGGCGCTTAAAGCGCTCCTGCTCGAGAGGTTCCTCAGGCATGAGAAAATCCTCGTGGCCAAGGCTCACCTCATCCTCGCAGAGCGGAAAGTAATTACTATCCACCGAGTCGTCGTTTGTGGCCTGTTCATTAGGGCTAACTTGCCCATCTTCCTGATCATCCTGTTCGGTAGTTCACTTGTCGGGATCTTCTCTGTCTTCGGCACCGTCCGGAGTGTTATCATTTCCTGTGCCGGGGTAGCTGTCTTTGCTGCGGCATGCTTTAGAGCAGTGCCGCGGACGCCGACGCTTTGGTTGTATTTTAGGAGGCTCATCCTCGACTGGATTCTCCTTGTCATCGCCGCTATTCTCTTTTGGTGCATCCACAATGTATACGTCATATGAGGAGGTGGTCGTCCATCGTTCGGTGAATGGAGGGTTTTGGGCCTCCTCTTCTCTTGCATCATCGTCCATACTGTCGATGTCTTCGGAGCCATAATCGATCATGTCGGTTAGGTCCTCAACAGTGGCTATGAAGTGGGTGGTGGGTGGGAAACGAAATTCTCCGTCATCAGCCTCCAGTTCGAACCGGATATAATTCGGCTGAGATCCCCCACTAGGGATAGATTTTTTAATGAGTTTAGCACGTCGCCCAAGGGCGAGTGCCGGAAGATGTCCGCGGAGCTGAATTCGACGACCGATGACCGATCAAGCTTGACATACGTGGATGCACAAGGTTCGGAACCTATAACCGGAGACGAGTCTGTGGTTCCGGTGACACATATGTCACTTGAAGTTAGGTTTGTGTGCGGCTCCAACACCGCTGAGTCTGCGGCTTCTCTGGCGGGGTTGAGCCTCCCGTCCTCGGATGACGCAATCTCCGGATCTAAGTCTGGATCCATTACAGGTGCTATCTCCTGGGTATGGTCCGATGACAAATTTACGTCATGTTCATCGGTGTGGCAGGGAGCAGCTGCCGCGGTCTCGAATTCGTTGAAGATCAAGTCTCCGCGGATATCTGTGACGTAGTTCAAGATTCCAAATCTGACCTAATGGCCAGGGGCGTAGCTTTCGATCTTCTCCAGATGGCCAAGCGAGTTGGCCCGTAGTGCGGAGTGATGTCTACTACGCAACCTTCTTCTTGTAGATGTTGCTGGGCCTCCAAGTGCAGAGGTTTGTAGGACAGTAGCAAATTTCCCTCAAGTGGATGACCTAAGGTTTATCAATCCGTGGGAGGCGTAGGACGAAGATGGTCTCTCTCAAACAACCCTGCAACCAAATAGCAAAGAGTCTCTTGTGTCCCCAAGACACCCAATACAATGGTAAATTGTATAGGTGCACTAGTTCGGCGAAGAGATGGTGATACAAGTGCAATATGGATGGTAGATATAGGTTTTTGTAATCTGAAAATATAAAAAAAGCAAGGTAACTTATGATAAAAGTGAGTAAAAACGGTATTGCAATGTGTTGAAACAAGGCCTAGAGTTCATACTTTCACTAGTGCAAGTTCTCTCAACAATAATAACATAATTGGATCATATAACTATCCCTCAACATGCAACAAAGAGTCACTCCAAAGTTACTAATAGCGGAGAACAAACGAAGAGATTATTGTAGGGTACGAAACCACCTCAAAGTTATTCTTTATGATCGATCTATTGAAGAGTCCGTAGTAAAATAACACGAAGCTATTCTTTCTGTTCGATCTATCATAGAGTTCGTACTAGAATAACACCTTAAGATACAAATCAACCAAAACCCTAATGTCACCTAGATACTCCAATGTCACCTCAAGTATCCGTGGGTATGATTGTACGATATGCATCACACATTCTCAGATTCATCTATTCAACCAACACAAAGAACTTCAAAGAGTGCCCCAAAGTTTCTACCGGAGAGTCAAGACGAAAACGTGTGCCAACCCCTATGCATAAGTTCACAAGGTCACTGAACCCGCAAGTTGATCACCAAAACATACATCAAGTAGATCACGTGAATATCCCATTGTCACCACAGATAAGCACATGCAAGACATACATCAAGTGTTCTCAAATCCTTAAAGACTCAATCCGATAAGATAACTTCAAAGGGAAAACTCAATCCATTACAAGAGAGTAGAGGGGGAGACACATCATAAGATCCAACTATAATAGCAAAGCTCGCGATACATCAAGATCATGCCAAATCAAGAACACGAGACAGAGATCAAACACATAGCTATTGGTACATACCCTCAGCCCGAGGGTGAACTACTCCCTCCTCGTCATGGAGAGCGCCGGGATGATGAAGATGGCCACCGGTGAGGGATCCCCCCTCCGGCAGGGTGCCGGAACAGGGTCCCGATTGGGTTTTGGTGGCTATAGAGGCTTGCAGCGGCGGAACTCCCGATCTATTCTGTTCCCCGATGTTTTTAGGGTATGTGGACATATATAGGCGAAAGAAGTCGGTCAGGGGAGCCACGAGGGGCCGACGAGGGTGGGGGGCCCGCCCGGGGGGGTAGGGCGCGCCTCCCTGCCTCATGGCTTCCTCGAAGCTTCCTTGACATCTACTCCAAGTCTCCTGGATTGCTTCCGTTCCAAAAATAACTCTCACGAAGGTTTCATTCCGTTTGGACTCCGTTTGATATTCCTTTTCTTCGAAACACTGAAATAGGCAAGAAAACAACAATTTGGGCTGGGCCTCCGGTTAGTAGGTTAGTCCAAGAAATAATATAAAAGTGTTTAGTAAAGCTCATAAACGTCCAAAACAGATAATATAATAGCATGAATACTTCATAAATTATAGATACGTTGGAGACGTATCAGCATCCCCAAGCTTAATTCCTGCTCATCCTCGAGTAGGTAAATGATACAAGAAATAATTTATGAAGGGTGAATGCTAGCAAGTGCATAAGTTTGATCAAAGATAGTTCCAATCCCTTTTTCTAGCATCATTATATATCATAACAGCGGCTCATATCATAAAGCTTCTCATGATCAAGTAACAAGCTATTCACATGTTAAAGTATAGATCATAAACTTTCGTGAAAACTAACAAACAGTTCTCAGTCATCAAACAATTGCAATTCATCTTATTTTCAGGAAGGGTCTATGTAAGAGCTTTGACTTAGCAAATCCCACATACTCAACTATCATATAGTCTACCATGATTGCTACCACTCAAAGCATATTTTTAGAACAAATAGCATCCATCGAACACAGAGAAAGATAGGGGCTCAATGTTTCGCCTCCCAACTTATTTATCATATAGATAATTGTCAACAATAATAATTCATGATCAAATATATTTGAATGGGCATATATGCTTAGATCTTTCTCCACCACATGATGCTTGCCAACTAAAAAGTAGGTTGGAATGAGAAGGAATACTACCGACTCTTGCATAAAAGTAAAAGATAGGCCCTTCGCAGAGGGAAGCAGGGATTTGCAGAGGTGCCAGAGCTCGAAGCTAAAACAGAGATGAAAATAATTTTGAGAGGTATGCTTTCATTTTCAACATAACGACCAAGAGTTCCCAATATCTTCCATACTAGATACATTATAGGCGGTTCCCAAACAAAAAGGTAAAGATTTTACTCTCCCTCCACCAACAATCACACTCCACGGCTTGTGCGAAACAACGGGTGCCGTCCAACTATCAACAATCCTGGGGGAGTTTTGTTTAAATTATTTGCGATTTTGTTTTTGATCTTTTGATCATAGGACTGGGCATCCCAGTTACCAGCCATTTTCTCGTGAATGATGAGCGGAGTCCACTCATCATGAGAATAACCCACCTAGCATGGAAGATACCGACAGCCCCTAGTCGCTACATGAGCGATTCGGGCATACAAAACAGATTATTATTTGAAGGTTTAGAGTTTGACACATGCAAATTTACTTGGAACGGCAAGTAAATACCACATATAGGTAGATATGGTGGACACTCATGGCATAAAATTGGTTCAAGGAATTTGGATGCACAAGCAGTATTCCCGCTTAGTACAGAAATTTTGGCTAGCACAGGATTCTAAATAGCAAGCACCACATGTTAGAGGATCCATAAAAATATAACTTCTATACAAATATACCCAAACAAAACTCATTATGTTGTCTTCCTTGTCCAACTTCAACTAATTTGCTCAGGTTTGAAAATAATTAATGGGGCTCACAATCATAGAAGATGTCCATGATAGTATATTTATATGTGAAATCTCTCTTCCTTCAATATTCTTTCATGAATTGTTCAAGTGACCAATACAATGTTTGCTAACCTTAAATAAATTTACCACCTCTACTTCTTATATGTGAAGTCATTACTCCTCATCGGATAATCATATGAAACATATATAATTTCAGATTTATGACATTCAAATCATTCAACCATTTACTCATGGGATATATAAGTGAAGCACGTGAGTAAATGACAAACTACTCCAAAAAGATATAAGTGAAGATCAATGAGTAGTTGAATAATTATGTAGCTATGTGAAGACTCCCTCTCATTTAAGAATTTCAGATCTTGGGATATTAATTAGACAACAAGCAAAACAAAACAAAATAAAACGACACTTCAAGGATAGCACTCATCGTGTGAAGAAGCAAAAACTTAGGCTCAACTGATACTAACCGATAATTGTCGAAGAAGAAAGGTGGGATGCCTACCAGGGCATCCCCAAGCTTAGATGCTTGAGACTTCTTGAAATATTATCTTGGGGTGCCTTGGGCATCCCCAAGCTTGAGCTTTTGTGTCTCCTTAATTCCTCTCATATCACGGTTTCCTAAATCTCGAAAGCTTCATCCACACCAAACTCAACAAGAACTCGTGAGATAAGTTAGTATAAACCAATGCAAAAACCGTATCATTTTCTACTGTAACAAATCACTAAAATTATTATTCAACATTGCATACTAATTTCCTCTGCATATTTAATACTCCTATCCTCAAATAGAATCATTAAACAAGCAAACATATGCAAACAATGCAAACATAACAGCAATCTGCCAAAACAGTACAGTCTGTAAAGAATGCAAAATTCATCATACTTCCCTAACTCCAAACATTATGAAATTCTACCACATTGTAGAAAATTTATCAGAGCTTATTATGCAAAAAGTTTCAACATTTTATCATATTCTGGCTTTTCTAGGGAATTTTTGCAACAGCGATAAACTTTCTGTTTTGAAACAACAACATGTATACTTGCAAAATAAGCATGGTAATGTCTATCCTTGACATTTTTATTGAAAATAGAGATGCAAAACATTATTCTAAATAACAGCAATGCAATACTAACAAAATAAAATGACGCTCCAAGCAAAACACATATCATGTGGTGAATAAAAATATAGCTCCAAGTAAAGTTACCGATGAACGAAGACGAAAGAGGGGATGCCATCCGGGGCATCCCCAAGCTTAGGCTCTTGGTTGTCCTTGAATATTACCTTGGGGTGCCTTGGGCATCCCCAAGCTTAGGCTCTTGCCACTCCTTATTCCATAGTCCATCGAATCTTTACCTAAAACTTGAAAACTTCACAACACAAAACTTAACAGAAAACTCGTAAGCTCCGTTAGTATAAGAAAATAAATCACTACTTAGGTACTGTTGTGAACTCATTCTAAATTCATATTGTTGTAATATCTACTGTATTCCAACTTATCTATGGTTCATACCCTCCGATACTACTCATAGATTCATCAAAATAAGCAAACAACACATAGAAAGTAGAATCTGTCAAAAACAGAACAGTCTGTAGTAATCTGTATCAAACGTATACTTCTGGAACTCAGAAAAATCTGCCAAAATAGGACAACCTAGATAATTTGATTATTGATCTACTGCAATTGGAATCAGTATTTTACCGCTTTATGGTGATTTTTAACAATTGTTTTCTTGAGCAGAAAGTTTCTGTCTTTTTCAGCAAGATCAAATAATTATCATCCAAGAAGATCCTATAGGTCTTACTTGGCACAAACACTAATTAAAACATAAAACCAGATTTAACCAGAGGTTAGATGATTTATTTATTACTAAACAGGAGCAAAAAGGAAAAGAACAAAAATAAAATTGGGTTGCCTCCCAACAAGCGCTAACATTTAACGACCCTAGCTAGGCATGATGATTTCAATGATGCTCACCTAAAAGATAAGAATTGAAACATAAAGAGAGCATCATGAAGAATATGACTAGCACATATAAGTCTAACCCACTTCCTATGCATAGGGATTTTATGAGCAAACAACTTATGGGAACAATAATCAACTAGCATAGGAAGGCAAAACAAGCATAACTTCAAAACTTTTAACACATAGAGAGGAAACTTGATATTATTGCAATATGTAGAAGCATATGATCCTCTCTGATAATAATTTTCAGTAGCATCATGAATGAATTCAACCATATAACCAGCACATAAAGCATTCTTTTCATGATCTACTTGCATAGAAATTTTACTACTCTCCACATAAGCAAATTTATTCTCATCAATAGTAGTGGGAGGAAACTCAACAAAATGACTATCATGTGGAGCATAATCCAATTGAAAATTTAAATCAAGATGACAAGTTTCATGGTTATCATTATTATTTATGGCATACGTGTCATCACAATAATCATCATAGATAGGAGGCATGCTTTCATCATAATAAATTTGCACATCAAAACTTGGGGGACTAAAAATATCATCTTCATCAAACATAGCATCCCCAAGCTTGTGGCTTTGCATATCATTAGCATCATGGATATTTATAGAATTCATACTAACAACATTGCAATCATGCTCATGATTCAAATATTTAGTGCCAAACATTCTAATGCAATCTTCCTCTAGCAATTGAGCACAATTATCAGAATCCTTATTTTCATGGAAGACATTAAAAAGATGAAGCATATGAGGCACCCTCAATTCCAAATTTTTTTTGTAGTTTTCATTAATAGACCAAACTAGTGATAAAACAAGAAACTAAAAGATTCGGCAAGACCTAAAGATATACCTTCCAGCACTCACCTCCCCGGCGGCGCCAGAAAAGAGCTTGATGTCTACTACGCAACCTTCTTCTTGTAGACGTTGTTGGGCCTACAAGTGCAGAGGTTTGTAGGACAGTAGTAAATTTCCCTCAAGTGGATGACCTAAGGTTTATCAATCCATGGGAGGCATAGGATGAAGATGGTCTCTCTAGAACAACCCTGCAACCAAATAGCAAAGAGTCTCTTGTGTCCCCAACACACCCAACACAATGGTATATTGTATTGGTGCACTAGTTCGGCGAAGAGATGGTGATACAAGTGCAATTTGGATGGTAGATATAGGTTTTTGTAATCTGAAAATATAAAAACAGTAAGGTAACTTATGATAAAAGTAAGTAAAAACGGTATTGCAATGCGTTGAAACAAGGCCTAGAGTACATACTTTCACTAGTGCAAGTTCTCTCAACAATAATAACATAATTGGATCATATAACTATCCCTCAACATGCAACAAAGAGTCACTCCAAAGTCACTAATAGCGGAGAACAAACGAAGAGATTATTGTAGGGTACTAAACCACCTCAAAGTTATCCTTTATGATCGATCTATTGAAGAGTCCGTAGTAAAATAACACGAAGTTATTCTTTCCGTTCGATCTATCATAGATTTCGTACTAGAATAACACCTTAAGATACAAATCAACCAAAACCCTAATGTCACATAGATACTCCAATGTCACCTCAAGTATCCGTGGGTATGAGTATATGATATGCATCACACAATCTCAGATTCATCTATTCAACCAACACAAAGAACTTCAAAGAGTGCCCCAAAGTTTCTACTGGAGAGTCAAGACGAAAACGTGTGCCAACCCCTATGCATAAGTTCACCAGGTCACTGAACCCGCAAGTTGATCAACAAAACATACATCAAGTAGATCACGTGAATATCCCATTGTCACCATAGATAAGTACATGCAAGACATACATCAAGTGTTCTCAAATCCTTAAAGACTCAATCCGATAAGATAACTTCAAAGGAAAAACTCAATCCACTACAAGAGAGTAGAGGGGGAGACACATCATAAGATCCAACTATAATAGCAAAGCTCGCAATACATCAAGATCATGCCAAATCAAGAACACGAGAGAGAGATCAAACACATAGCTACTGGTACATACCCTCAGCCCCGAGGGTGAACTACTCCCTCCTCGTCATGGAGAGCGCCAGGATGATGAAGATGGCCACCGGTGTGGGATCCCCCTCTGGCAGGGTGCCGGAAAAGGGTCCCAATTGGTTTTTGGTGGCTACAGAGGCTTGCGGTGGCGGAACTCCCGATCTATTCTGTTCCCCGATGTTTTTAGAGTATATGGACATATATAGGCGAAAGAAGTCAGCCAGGGGAGCCACACGGGGCCCACGAGGGTGGGGGGCGCGCCTCCCTGCCTCGTGGCTTCCTCGAAGCTTCCCTGATGTCTACTCCAAGTCTCCTGGATTGCTTCCGTTCCAAAAATAACTCTCCCGATGGTTTCATTCCGTTTGGACTCCTTTTGATATTCCTTTTCTTCGAAACACTAAAATAGGCAAGAAAACAGCGATTTAGGCTGGGCCTCCGGTTAATAGGTTAGTCCCAAATAAAATATAAAAGTGTTTAGTAAAGCTCATAAACATCCAAAACAGATAATATAATAGCATCAATACATCATAAATTATAGATACATTGGAGACGTATCACGAAGCCGCCGAATACGAAGATCTGTCCGGGGAGGAAGACTTCCCCTGGACAACATCGTTGTAGATGATCGAAGGAGCCATCAAACCTTTTGACGACGACACAGTGCACCTCTCAATGAAAGCACCAATGTCAGTGTCAATACCGGCGGATCTCGGGTAGGGGGTCCCGAACTGTGCGTCTAAGGTCGATGGTAACAGGAGACGGGGGACACAATGTTTACCCAGGTTCGGGCCCTCTCTATGCAGGTAATACCCTACTTCCTGCTTGATTGATCTTGATGAATATGCGTATTACAAGAGTTGATCTACCACGAGATCGTGATGGCTAAAACCCTAGAAGTCTAGCCTGTCTGACTATGATTGTATATCTATCCTCTACGGACTAAGGCCTCCGGTTTATATAGACACCGGAGGGGACTAGGGTTACACAAAGTCCATTATAGAGAAAGGAATCTTCATATTTGGTCGCCAAGCTTGCCTTCCACACCAATGAGAGTCACATCCGGACAGGGTAGAGTCTTCGGTCTTTGTATCTTCATAGCCCATCAGTCCGGCCCATGGCTAACAGGCCGGACGCCCGAGACCCCTTAGTCCAGGACTCCCTCACTAGTGTCGTCGATAAATTGAAGCAATGCCACCACCATTTGATGAAGTGATTTCGTCTTGCTTTATTTCCCATGAATTGTGTTTTAGGAGTTACACTTAAATCTCACACCGCTAACATTGCTTCATCCCAGTGGAACTGCACAAATTTTATTGCACATTTACTGACCATGTGCTACTCTCATGACAGTAATACTAATGCTATTGTTCTGTGTGTTAATCTAGTGGTAGTGTTGATGTGATGTGATGCTACTTACTTAAGGGCACTTCCATACTGTCAATCTAGTGCCAATTATAACACAATAGATGCTGCTGTTAATCATACACCACTGCAAATATATGTCACTATTTTAATATCCGTATTTCGTATTTGCTCAAATAGGGATGTCTGTCTCCATATTGTTTCTATCTGCGCAATCAAAAGTATACACCTCAGTTTTAGTACAACTGCACTAAATGAGATGGCTATTCCTAGCTGCCGTCCTCTAACCATCATTGTTCCAGGTATTCCTACATTGGTAGTAACTAGGTAGAATGGCCAACATCATCTAAAAGAAGCTGATTCATACGTTTTACTTCCTGATTGCAGTGGAGGGACGAGCGAAAACAACTGCATCCTAGTCCGGAATGCACTTTCTACGAGTTGATCCATGGATAGAGGATTAGCTGGCATGGCTGCATGGATGTTTGTGCGACAGGTGCGCCGACAAGAGGCATTGTGGTCTGCTTATTTCTGCAAATAGCAGTGCTTAAATTTAGTGGAATGCACAAGAATTTCAGCTGGTCAGTATGCTACATGGTTCATTTCAGCATTCCAGCTGAGAACACAATTATAATTGGTTATTCTAGAATGAGAGAACCTAACCCTGGATGGTGGCAACAAGAAAAAACCAGAGTGAACTCCAGGAAATTTAAGCCTGCCGGGAGGCCCTTTGCTTAGAGAAGCCTTGCTTGTTTTTTCCTGATTTGTAAACCTTCTCGCACTTTGTCTTTTGTTGTGAACCAGTATATGTTTGTTATGTTCTATGAATCATTGAGATGTATAAAATTTCTTAACTTATGCTTTTCAAGGTTTTTAAGAAGCCGAGTTTAATGTGAGTGTTACACATGAACGCTGGACTAGCGTGTGAACATTTGGAATTTACATTGTGGCCTCAGTTAGCTGCATGAACCACTGTAACAAGATACGTAGGAGTAGTTGCTGATATGTCAGATAGCAGATTATTGATTTTTAGCTGGTCGATAGCCTAGTGTTGAAGTGAGCTGAGCCAATGTGCCGTGTTTTGCACAACTGCTTACAAGTGGTGTAGCACCAACAGTGTTTACAAGTACTTATGTATATGTCGGTGCACAGTTCTCGAACGAGTATTCTATTTCATCAAACACCCACTGCTCGTATGATATACCATGAGAACTTATGTCTTACCATGCCATATTCATGAAAGAACTAGTGAGGACGCACCTGTTTCGGCAACAATTACGATGGTTCTCATATGATTCATAGGCACACAAAAGTAGAAGTAGTTCCCATAGACGGATTCAAACAGAGTACTAGCCTAGAGGGCTCGATAATAGGCAAGATTAGACACAATCCAAACTACTATTAAACACTAGCTAGGGAAACTATTTCATGCCTCGATCTAATTTGGGATGGATCCAAGACGGACCTTGCCTTGAACATCATCGAGGACGTCCGGCAGCAGCTCAAATCTGTGAACCTTCATGAAGATAACCTTGTGGCCTTGCCACTCATAAACTTGTTTGTGGAGGCATGCCACGTCATCTTCCTGCGTAAGCTTGACAAGAACAGTATGCCTCACAAACGAAGGAGTAGCTTTGAACTTCTTGTGCTTCAGTACACCCTGGACAACACGCCTGACAACAGTGAGGCTGGAATACAACTCGACATCCGTATAAGCGCAAATGGCTTCCAGGATACAACATCCTAAGAACTCTGTTTTCCGAGTGCGTATATTCAGGTCATCCGCCTCATAGCGGGTGACATGTACAACCACACAATCCTTGTCTGCATCAAGGCTCTAATTGAAACAGAAACAAATTCTGAATTACTTTCCAGTATAAGAAACACAAGTTATTTAAACCACTATGTATAGCATGGCATCAAAGCTAATAGAATTTTGCATTATTCATCACCACATACTTAGATGAAAAACCACAATCGAGATCGGCAAAGAAGAAAATCACCTTGGGCAGCTCAGCAGGGGGGGGACACATATTCGAAAGGGGGAAAACTGCTCCTGCAGGGCCACGAGGGCTGTAACCTCAAATGGGGAATTAACCATCTCAATAGTGGCCGTGAGCGTATCTAGGGTCGGCTCGGTGGCTGCCTCCATCTTCTTGGAGCTCTCTGTCTCGTGGGGATCAGACTCCCACGTCTGCTCCAATATCGGCATATCTTTGCCTGGTTCTCCTTGGTCCATCATGAAACTGATGAATACTAGGAGACCACTGAAAGGAAAACAAAATCGCAATGACAATGAAACAAAAAAGAGAGTAAGGATCGGTTACTGCTTTTCCAAAGTTCTTTTTTTTTCTCTGAACAAAAATATACCAACATCACGGATCCGCTTCCCTTCCCTTCATTGGGAGAGAAGAACAATGGTAGATAAGAGTGTTGGCTTTCTTGAAGACGGTGAGGGAGAAGGGGATACAGCGAAGAGTGAAATGATGGTTGCTTTGTCCGTCAAACTTAGACTGCGGGGAGGTGGGGTTTTGTGATACAACGGCTCATTACTGCCGCGCTACGACCAGGGTGACTCTCCACCTGCATACTGCCTTCTAATTTGGTGGATGGCATTTGGGCCCGCGCGCTACATGGCCCGCATGTCGGTGAACAAAAGTAAAACGGAATTAAGTAGAGGGAGACGTTTCGATGACCTAGGAGGAGCCAGAAGCGGTAGTGTATCCACTGTACTAGTATTAATTGGTTTTCTGGGTAGCTGTAGAGTGTCTCCACTGTACTAGTAGTAATTGTTTCTCTAGGCCCAAGACAAAACAACCCATCCACCCTAGTAAATAATAAAATCAATTCAAAAAGCCCATATATTTACTTAATGAGAGGCGCTACTCACACCCAACACAAACGAGAGAAATACACAATGAGCGGCTGACACCAGGGACCCAGCAGGTCGCGCAGTTGTAATTTACTTCTTTTAAGCACAAGCAGTTGTTATTTATACTAGTTTTAGCGGCGTATAGGGTAACAACGGGCTTTGCGGGGGCTATGGCCCATCTAGCCAGGGTTTTATTTATGTTTACCACATAATGAGCCTAGTTGTGTTTTTTTCTTGCTGAAAATGGCTAGCCTAGTTCTATTTTTTAAACAATACCCAAACGAGGCCTACTTGCTTTATCAGCCCTGGTGGGCTGCAAATCTTTCAAGACGACGGTTTGCCCAGAAATGGGTTGTACATTTTTAAAACAAACCAAACCAGGAATTAGTTTCAATTTTTTTTCATTACAAGATTTTAAATTCCATTGATTTTTATGCGTGTACAATTATTTGGATTTTATATTTATATAAATGATTTTTCAAAATAGTTTGAATGTGACTCGATATTTTGGGATTAAAAATAGTTGACCGCACGAAAATATGCAAATTTTCGTATAATTTTTAACCATGGCCACGATATGGGGTGTAATGCTAACAAAAAGAAGATGGGCTCCAAAAAAATTCTTAAGAATTAGAAAATGGGCTTTAAATTATTAGAAATAATGGCAGATGGGTTGTATGCTATTTCCACAGATTTGAGGCTAACTTGTGCGCCTACTACAGGTTGACGCGTATGCTTTCCTAAAAAAAAGGTTGACGCACACGCAACGCCGTGTCAACTTAGTCAACACATGAGAGCACTGACTGTTGGATGTCCATCCAACGCCCATCGTGCTTCTTCAATCTCTGCTCCTCCTACTCCAACCGCTCAAACAAGCGCCAGGGGACTGCCTTCCCCCTCCTCCCGCGGTTGGCTGTGCTGCTGCGCAGGCCTCACTGCCCAACCGTACTCCCATCGCTGGCCTAGCCATCCCTCTACTCACCCACACCTGCTGTTATTCTCCGGCGACGGTAGACGAACCAGTAAACCCTCGTACTCCCCTCCGCGTGGGAAACAACTGCCGAGTCTTCCCTGCTCCGTGTCGTTCCCTTCCTAGGCCTCTCCATCGTCCACCACCCTGGTGCTCTCGGCACGCCGTGGTCAACGCGGTCAACGAACGACATCCATCGGAAGTGGACTGTACGTGGAGAGGCTGACAACTGGGTCCACAGCCGCACGCAAGGGAATGACTCCTTATTACGCGCAAAATAATGATTCCTCGACCTGACAGCTGGGATCCACCAGAAGGGCCTCTGTATTTTGAGAAAAAACGTTCCCCCGCTGATAGGTCGGACCCACCAATTATATCTTCGCACGCAAGGAAGTGCCTCCTTATTACGCACAAAAAGATGAATACTCCCCTGCTAGCTGGGACCCACCATAGGGGGAGGCTGACTTGTGGGCCTACTAAGTTGAGGGGGACGGAGGGCTTTGTCAACTTAGTCAATATGAACGATTCTAGCTCCAGTGACCGTACGATGTCCAACCAACGGCCGTAGTGCTTCTTCAACCTCCGGTCTAATTGCTCCAGCCGCCCAAACCAGCGCCGGTCGGAGGTCGTGCCGCGTGCTCCTGCCTGTAACGCCCAAGATGTGGCTATATCCCCCACATGTCGAGGCACGACTTAGAGGCATAACCGCATTTTGGTTTTGTTGCAAGAATAAATAGTTGGCTTACAATCGCCACTTCACACAATGAAAAAATAATTCATACATCATTCAGAGTACACTCATAGTCCGACTACGGACAAATCCGAATAAAAAGAAGATAACCCCAAATGCTAGATCCCCGATCGTCCCAACTAGACTCCACTACTGATCATCAGGAAATGAAACATAGTAACGACCATGGTCCTCGTGGAACTCCCACTTGAGTTCGGTAGCATCACCTGCACTGGTATCATCAGCACTAGCAACTGTTTTGGTAGTATCTATGAGTAACGAGGCCTCAGCAATCTGAAAACCTGCAAGATCAAGACTATTTAAGCTTATGGGTAGGATGTGGTACTGAGGTGGAGTTGCAGCAAGCCTAAGCAAATATGGTGGCTAACATACGAGTACAAGAGTAAGATGAGAAACTACGCAATGGTCGTGAAGCTAGAAGTGATCAAGAAGTGATCCTGAAACTATTTACGTTCATACATAACCCAAACTGTGTTCACTTCCCGGACTCCGCCGAAAAGAGACTATCACGGCTACACACGCGGTTGATTCATTTTAATTAAGTCAAGTGTCAAGTTCTCTACAACCGGATATTTAAAAATTCCCATCTGCCACATAACCGCGGGCACGGCTCTCGAAAGTTTATACCCTGCAGGGGTGTCCCAACTTAGCCCATCACAAGCTCTCACGATTAGCGAAGGATATTCCTTCTCCCGAAACAACCCTACCAGACTCGGAATCCCGGTTACAAGACATTTCGATAGTGGTAAAACAAGACCAGCAAGACCACCCGAATGTGCCGACAAATCCCGATAGGAGCTGCACATATCTCGTTCTCAGGGCACACCGGATGAACACTACGTACAGCAACTGAAGACCCCAGGTGAAGGGGTGGCACCGCAAGTGGCTCTAGGTTGGACCAACACTCAGAGGAGCACTAGCCCGGGGGGTTAAAATAAAGATGACCCTCGGGTTTGCAACTCCCAAGGGAAAAAGGCTTAGGTTGTTAGGCAAATGTAAAACCAAGGTTGGGCCTTGCTGGAGGAGTCTTATTCAAAGCGAACTGTCAAGGGGGTCCCATAACCCCAACCGCGTAAGGAACGCAAAATCAAGGAACATAACACCGGTATGACGGAAACTAGGGCGGCAGGAGTGGAAAAAAACACCAGGCATAAGACCGAGCCTTCCACCCTTTACCAATTATATAGATGCATTAATTAAAATAAGAGATACTGTGATATCCCAACATAATCATGTTCCAGCATGGAGCAATCTTCAACTTCACCTGCAACTAACAACACTATAAGAGGGGCTGAGCAAAGCGGTAACATAGCCAAACAATGGTATGCTAGGAAGGTGGGTTAGAGGCTTGAAATGGCAATATGGGAGGCATTATAAACAAGTGGTAGGTAGCGCGACATAGTGATAGAACGAACAACTAGAAAGCAAAGATAGAACTGATATCGAGGGTAATGGTCATCTTGCCTGCAAAGTTCTCAGAGTTGTCGAAATCTTGCTCCTCGTTAGCGTACTCAACAGGTTCCTCGTTCACGAACTCGTCTCCCGGCTCTATCCAAAGCAAGAACACAAGCAACGGAACACAGTCAATCACGGTGCAATGCACAAGCAACATGATGCACGACATCGCATGGAATGCAAGATATGATGTGCAATGCATATGGGTACTCTGGAAGGAAAGAGATGATCAAGGCATCAACTTAGCAAACCAAGCATGCCGCTAGAAAGATGAGGTGATTTTGGTCGAAATCGATATAAGGATCACCGGAAACGGATGCACGGTTTGCAAATGATAAGCAAAACAAGAATGATGCAAATCTATGATTAACAACATCATAGCACTTAGAATGCAACAAGAAACTATGCTACAGCACTGCAACATAGCAACAAAACACATAGCATCAAAGTACACTTGAAGCTCTGCAAATCATGATCACTGAGATCCTGCTAGAACTCAATAGAACAAGCTCAAAATAGCATGGCAAAAATGCAAATGATAACAGATTCACATACTGGAACATATCAGGTAGCAATGTTTAGAGCTAGCAAAAAAATGCTACAGGAACATATCATGGCAAACAAAGGCATGGAATGCTATTACGAAAGACATAGAACAAAACTCCCTTACTGAACTTTAACCAAAGATGTATGGAAAAGATGGTAGCATCAATGCAAACAGCGCAAATGATATGATCAGTTTCAGACAAGAAAAACAGAGCATGTCAGAAACAGATTCGTGATAGCAACTATGCAAGCTCATGCCACTCACCACAAAGCATTACATGGCATCACAAGGTAACTAACAGTCAGTAGACATATTCATGAAGCTAAGAATGGCAAGATAAAGTGCATAGGGTACATGGGTCACTAGCAAAACACATGGAAAAACTGAACTTCACATTAACAATCTTCCAGGAACAATACTTAGCAAAAGTACGGCATGGAAAAGAGATGCTACACAACTCCATAATTACAACCAGAGGCATGACTGAGTAGAGTAATACCACATCATTAAAACACTATTACTGAACTACCTCAAAATTTGCGTGGATCTACTGGTAGCAACATGTTTACATAGCATCAAAATGTAACAGGAAAGGACTGCAAAATAACTGTGCGCCTGAAAACAGCAACATCACATAGCCTACTTTGCATGCTTGTTCTAGTGACCACAGAGCTCATAAAAATACAAGGCTTGCACCTCTGTAAATATGGCATGGAGATTCTCCGAAAACATATAGACATCATGCTCATATGATGCACACACCAAATCCGACGAAAATGACAAATCATGAAGTTATGTTGAATTACAGCAAACAACGTCATATAGCACTTTTGCAACGAGGATAATGGTGTCAATATGTACAGTAACATGCATGAAAATGAACCTAAAATGAAGAGCATCACGAGTCGAACATTTCGATATGTCATATGCATGATTAGGAGCACCGAGCATGAAGGTATGGCATGTCAAATGGGGCACCAAAATGTCACAGATTCGGGACTTGTTGAAAATATCACCTCGCAGATCGGATCTAGGGTTTCGCTGCACGGACTTAGAGGATCGCCGGGGAGTCACCGAGCTTGGTGGAAGAAGGCGGCCGGAGGTGCGGGGGCTCGCCGGAGTTCGCGGGGGAGGAGGTCGCCGGAGTGGAGCGGCCGGATCTGGCCGTGGCGCGGCAGGGACGGCGAGGGCGAGGCCGGGCGGTGGTGGACGCGCGGCGGGGTGGCCGCAACCGGCGTCGGGCGGCGGCGGGCTTGCGCCGTGGCACGCCGGCGGAGGGCGACGAAGGTGGTGGCGCGGGCGAAGTATCCGAGTGGCGGTCGCGACATTGACCTAGGGTGGCGCGCTGGAGGAGCCGGGCGGCGCAGGAGGATGGGCTTCGGGGAGGGGGGGCGCCTCGGGCCCGAGCGGGCCGCGGCGGCGGAGGCGAGCGGATGCCACGTATCAACGCCGGAGAGGCTGGGAGCGGCGGATCGGCTGTCCGGCGGGTGCGAACATGTCCGGCGGCGAGAGGGGGGATTTGCTATGGTTTGGACTGCGGGAATTTCGGGGAGAGGCACATATTTATAGGTAGAGGGGGCTAGGAGAGTCCAAATGAGGTGCGATTTTCGCCCACACGATTGTGATCCAATGACGGAGAGCATGGAGGGGGTTTAGATGGGTTAGTCGGCTGTTTTGGAGGGGTGTTGGGTTGCAACACGAGAGAGAGGCTTTTTGCGGTTACCCGGTTAACCGTTGGGGCATCAAACGATCTCCAAATGGAGCGAAATTTGACAGGCGGCCTACCGGTGATGTAGCAAGACCACTCGACAAATCTCGAACCATTCCGAGAACGTTTTTCTCCCGCTCACGAAACGAGATTTCAGGGGTGCCACGGGTGCATGTGGGAGTGTCGGATTGTGAAACGGACAACGGGGAAAATGACCGGATGCATGAGATGAACACGAATACAAATGAGACGCACATGATGACATGAGATGAAATGCATGGCATGAACAAAATGCAAAACGAAAGACAAAACCAAACCACGAAGGAAATATCATATCACATAGCCGGAAATGGCAAGAGTTGGGGTTACAAATATGGAAAATTACATCCGGGGTGTTACAACACTCCACCACTACAAGAGGATCTCGTCCCGAGATCTAGGACTGAAAGAACTCCAGATATTCGGAACGGAGGTGATCCTCGCGCTCCCAGGTAGCTTCACAGTCGGAATGGTGTGACCATTTAACTTTCAGGAATTTGATTGACTTGTAGCGAGTCTTTCACTCGGTTTCTTCAAGAATTGCAACGGGATGCTCATGCTAAGACATATCTTCTTGGAGGTCAATCTCTTCGAAGTTGATAGTGCGTCAGGCGTCTTGAAGCACTTGCGAAGCTGTGACATGTGAAACACATCGTGAACATTTTTGAAGTTGGATGAAAGCTCGAGTTGATAGTCGAGGTTGCCTCTTTTGCCAATGATCTTGAAAGGACCCACGTATCTCGGGGCAAGCTTCCCTTTGATACCAAAGCGTCGACTGCCTTTCATTGGAGAGACACAGAGGTAGACATGGTCTCCGCTCTCGAAAGCCAAGTCACGGTGCTTGCTATCATAGTAACTCTTCTGGCGCGATTGCGCGGCTTTGAGATTTTCACGGATGACTTTACACATTTCTTCAGCTTCTGTGATCAAGTCGTTGCCAAGAAGTTGGCGTTCACTAGTCTCGGACCAATTGAGAGGAGTACGACACTTTTTGCCATAAAGAATTTCAAATCGGGCCTTGCCCAAAGTTGCTTGGAAGTTGTTGTTATAGGAGAACTCGACATATGGAAGGCAATCTTCCCACTTCATATCGAAAGAGATGACACAAGCCCTGAGCATGTCTTCGAGGATTTGATTGACTCGCTCGACTTGGCCACTTGTTTGAGGATGGAATGCTGTGCTGAAGCGAATGTTGGTGCCCATAGCCTTCTGAATGGAGTCCCAGAACTTAGAAGTGAAAATGCTTCTGCGGTCTGAAGAGATCAATTGTGGAATACCGTGCAATGAGACAATTCTAGAGGTGTATAGCTCTGCCAACTGAGCTGCTATGATAGATTCTTTGATTGGAAGGAAATGAGCCACTTTAGTAAGCTTGTCAATGACGACGAAGATAGCATCATTCCCACGCTTGGACTTTGGAAATCCAGTAACGAAGTCCATTTTGATATGATCAAACTTCCATTCTGGAATAGCAAGAGGTTGGAGGAGACCAGCTGGTTGTTGGTGTTCTGCTTTCACCCTTCGACAGACATCACATTCATTTCCGAATTGAGCGATCTCTCGCTTCATTCGAGTCCAGCAATACGACTGCTTGAGGTCATGGTACATCTTCGAACTGCCTGGATGAATGGACAGAAGAGAATTGTGCGCTTCGTTCATTATGACCTTCCTTAGATCATCTTTAGGAACCACAATCCGGTCCTCGAAGAATAAGGTGTCCTTGTCATCAATGTGATAGCACTTGTATTTTGGTAGGCCCTTGGCAATACCATGTTTCACTCTCTTCACCATGGTATCAAGGAGTTGTGTCTCACGAATTTGGTCCTCCAAAGTTGGAGTGACTTCAAGGTTGGCAAGAAAACCTTGAGGAACAACTTGAAGGTTGAGCTTTCGAAAAGCTTCACAAAGATCCGGTTGGAATGGCTTGAGAATTAAGCTATTGCAATAAGCCTTCCTGCTCAAAGCATCTGCAATCACATTGGCCTTGCTTGTAGTATATTCAATACTTGGATTGTACTCTTGAATCATTTCGACCCAATGAGTTTGCAGCAGGTTGAGGTTGGGTTTTGTGAAGATATATTTGAGTCTCTTGTGATCGGTGAAAATGTCTACTTGCCTTCCCAACAAGAGATGTCTCAATGTTATTAATGCATGGACAACTGCCGCCAATGCAAGATCGTGAGTGGGATAGTTCCTTTCATTGGGCTTCAACTGACGAGAGGCATAGGCCACAACTTTCTTCTCTTGCATTAACACAGCGCCGAGACCTTGCAAAGAGGCATCACAGAAAACTTCATATGGTTTGGATTCATCAGGAGGAGTTAAGACAAGAGCTGAGACTAGCTTCTCTTTGAGAGTGTTGAAAGCAACGTCACACTCAGGAGTCCAGACATACTTGACATGCTTCTAGAGGAGGTTGGAAAGAGGCTTTGCAATCTTACAGAAATTCTCAACGAATCTTCGGCAATAGCTTGCGAGACCAAGGAAACTGCGGAGCTGCTTGACATTCTGAGGAGGTTCCTAGTTCACAATTGCAGAAACCTTCTCGGATTAACAGCAATGCCCTTGGCGGAGATGATGTGGCCAAGGTAAAGAACTTCATCAAGCCAAAACTCACATTTAGAGAACTTTGCATAGAACTGATACTCTCTGAGCTTGTCGAGCACCAATCGCAAATGTTTGGCATGATCCTTCTTATTCTTGGAGAACAGCAAGATATCATCGAGATACACCAGGACGAATTCATTTTTGTAGGGGTTGAAGAAGAAGTTCATCATGTGAGAGAACGTTGGAGGAGCATTGACAAGGCCGAAATACATGACCGTATATTCATAAGAACCAAAGCTTGTTCTGAGTGCTGTCTTGGGGTTATCTTGTTCACGAATGCGAATCTGATGATAACCCATACGGAGGTCATGCTTGGAAAACAATTTTGCACCTTTATGTTGCTCGAATAGCTCATTGATGTTGGGAAGTGGATACTTATTCTTGATTGTCTTCTTGCTCAATGGATGGTAATCGACGCAAAGTCGGTCTGTGCCATCCTTCTTCTGGACAGAAAGAACACCACAACCCCACAGAGATGAACTCGGTCTGATCAGACCCAGACGCTCTTGTTCATCGAGCTGTTTCTTCAATTCCTTCAGCTCCTTTGGTCCAAGCTTGTATGGACGCTTGCAAACGGGTTCAGGACCAGGCTCAAGATCGATAACGAACTCAACTGGACGGTGAGGAGGCATACCCGGAAGCTCTTCTGGAGAGACATCTTGGTACTCACAAATGACTGGAATCTGAGAAATTGCATCTAACTCGCCCTTCTCATTGAGAGAATAACCGAATGGTTTCGACACGAGCGGCATAGATGATCACATCCTTAGAAGAGTGTGTTAATTGAATTTCCATGGCAGCACAATCAAGTTGATCCTTGTGCTTAAAAAGCCAGTCCATGCCGAGAATTAGATCATATCAGAGTCGTCAAGAACAATTGGTTTAGACAGAAATTTATAGTTTCCCATCTTGATAGACACATCCAGGATGCAATTATTAGATGTCATTTGCTTACCCAATGACACAACCTTCAACGGGATAGGAATCTTTTACGTCACAAACTCATGCTTGGCAACAAAAGGTCTTGAAATGAAAGAAAGCGATGCACCAGTATCGAATAAAACTTTTGCAGGAATGTCATTAACTGAGAGATTACCCATTATCACATCATTATATTCCTCCGCTTGAGCTGCATTCATCATGTTCACCTTAGGATGCTTGGGATTATGCTTGACCACTACACTGTTAGAAGATCTCACAGGAGGAGAAGGCGGAAGGCGCCTTTGGTTGAAGCACTTGTTCGCATAGTGACCTTTCTGCTGACACTTGTAGCTAGTCGCCTCTGAAATCGGTCAATGATAAGGAGCACTTGACCTTGGAGCTTGAGTCTGAGAGTTGTTCTGATAGCCTGGGTTGGGTGGGTGGGAAGATCCATGATCACCTTTGTTCTTGTGCTGGAAGGGCTGACGAAACGGAGCAGGAGGAAGCCAGAACTTATGTTGCTTAGCTGCCACTTGTGAGGAAGAAGAAGACTGAACTACATCCCTGATTCTCTTCTTTGAAGCCTCACACTTGAGCTGAGCACCTTCTTGCTTGAGGGCCATGTTATGGAATTGATCGAACTTAGTAGGCTCAATAAGAACGACAGCTAACTGCAGATGTTCTCTGAGGCCACCCTTGAAGTGATAGATCATGCTCTTTTCATCAGGAACATCCTGTTTTGCGAAGCAAGCAAGTTTCTGAAACTGGATGTTATATTGATACACGGAAATGCTTCCTTGCTTGAGATTGCGGAATTCCTCACGCTTGCTCTCAACAATACTTGTAGGAATGTGATGAGCTTTGAAATCCCGACAGAAGTCTTCCCAGGTAATCACTCGACCTCCTCTGGAATCTTTGTACTGTTGATACCAATCAGCAGCTAGGTGCTTGAGCTGAAAAGAAGCAAACTTTACGTAGTCCTCGGGCCTGTCATTGCTACATTCAAAATGCTTGCAGATGTCCACGAGCCAATCATCGGCGTCTGTGGCCTCGACATAGTTACTGAAAGACTTTGGCTGATTTGCAAGGAACTGGTTGAGGGTAGCAAACTGAGGCTGATTGTTGAACTGCCCTTGACCTTGATTCCCTTGGTTGCCTTGGTCTTGGTTGCACTCTTACAAGATTTGCAAAATCATCCGGGTCTTGGCGTTGATGGTTGCCATCACAGCTTGCCATGCCTCCGGAGGCGGAGGAGGTGGCGGGGGTGGAGGGTTCGACTGATCCCCATCATTGCGGTCCAGATTCAGACACGTTGGAGGAGCCATCCCGAAGAGGGTGGCATCCGTTAGAACCATGATAGACAGATAGACAAGCTGAATCCATGGATAGAAATTGCAACATATAGTCTTCACAATGAACATTTGAACAGAGAATGGACAAATGAATTCCACAGTTAATATTGCATGACCATTATGGTGAGAAGCCACTTGATAAGAGATTGATGACTGAAATAACAAGGTGCAACTGGAACAAATAAATGGTAAGGATCGCCCAATCACATACTGAAAGCACAAGTGCTCCCTGGGTGGTTTTGGTAATTAATGTCAACATATCTCTTGTTGGACTAATGTTTTTATCTAGTATATTTCAGACGAGTTCAACAGATGGAGTGGCGTGGACAAGAGGATATGGAACCCCTTCAAGATGCTAAGGATAAAGGTTTGGCTCAAGCTCAAATGATCTAGACTCTACATTTTACTTTAACTAATCCAAGATCACATTGAGTCCATAGGAAAGCCAATACTATTAAAAGGGGACGAGGTGTTGCTTAATGGCTCACTTGCACAAAGTGCTTAGTGATATGCTCCCAAGCCCTCAACCACTTTCTCATATCCAAATATGTCCCAAACCAAAAGTCAAACTCGGCCCCACCGAAACTTTCTATCCGGCGCCACCGAGTTCACTTGACATAGCCACTGCCAGAAACCCTAATCAATTAGGTGTCACCGATGGGATCCCGGTCTCACCAAGATGGGCTTGCAAAACTCTCTAGATCCTGTTGCAATAAATTTGGTCCTACCGAGTTTTGTAATTGGTCCCATCGAGCTTGCCTGACCAACTCTCTGGTTAGCTTATTACCAAAGTCGGTCCCACCGAGTTTGTGTAATCGGTCAAACCGAGATGAGGTTTTACCCTAACTGTCGGTGTGGAACGACACCTATGGGATCACAAGAATCCCTACAACGGTTGCCGGGGCACAGGGTTGCGAGAAGAGCAGGATTAGTAATCAGCACAAGGATCGTTTACCCAGGTTCGGGCCGCAAGGATGCGTAAAACCCTAGTCCTGCTTTGGTGGATGTATTGAGTGTTCTTGAGCTCTCGAACTAGCTACGGTGGCTGTGCCATTTTAGAGAGCCGAATCCCTTTCCAGTATGCCACGGGCCTCCTTTTATAGTTGAAAGGGGCTGCCACAGTGGCACATAGGAGGTGCAAAGGCATACAGTGCTACGAGCTTATCGCTCGTATTATAGGACAAGGCACATTTAATGCGCTGCTGAGGTGTCCCCTAGCTTTAACGGGGACGGGAGCGAGGCCCGTCCCATCCACCGCCGCTCCTCCTCGCTTCGACACGCGCCCTGGCCAGCGATGCGTGTGCCGCCATGCAGGCAGGCAGGCAGCTGAGGTGGCATGGTGGTGGGGTCTTCATGAAGATTAGCATGCCGCCACGCATGCGCTTGATGAGTTGGCCTGGGAGCTGCATGTTCCCACGTAGGTGCCTGCCTAGTTGGTTGGGCTGGCAGCTGCATGCGAACGGCGATGGAGACTTGTCTGGTGCCGGCCTAGCGGTGGCCCTGCTGGTGTCTTCGGCGAGAGCCTTGCCGGGTGGCCCGGCAAGGGTCTTGTCGTGGCGTGCTGTCGTCCCCGGCAAGGATCTTGCCGGGGGTCTTGTGGTTCTCCTCGGTAAGGATCTTGCCGAGGATCATTGTCTTTCAATCCTCATCCGATCTTGAATGTCCCTTGTCTTCACAAAGATCTGCATGCCACCATGGAGGTGCCTCCCGAGCCCTAGTTCCAACGTGGTTGGTTGAGTTGGAACCCGTGGGCTCGAGGGTGGCTAACTCCGCTGGTGTGGGCGAGCCGCCCCGGCAAGGATCTTGCCGGGCGAACCTACTTCACCTCTCTGCTTCTTTGTGTTCTTGGCCTTGGTGTTGGTTTGGCTGTCTTGGGCTTCGGTTTTACCTTGGTTCACCTCCCCTGTTCTGCTTGGTGTGGCCGCGGGCGCGGCTCCGACTGTACGTGCACAGGTAAAGGGGTACAAAGGTGTGCCCCCTCTTTTGTACACCGACATGAGCCCTCGAGCCTGGGTCACTCATAAGCGCGACACGTTGTTGGGCCACGCCCAGAACGGTGCGCGGGCAAGCGGGGCGGTTTTTACCTCGGTAAAACTTTTCACGCGCTGCGCTTCCCACGACCCGCGTTGAATGCGCGATGTGGAGGGGTGCGCGTGACGTGGGCGACATTCATGGGGCGGTTTCCGCATGCATGCGTCATATCGTGGTAAAGAGGCAGCTCGCGCCTTCCCCATAAAAAGAGGGAGGCGTGGAGGCGCGGCTCATTTACTGCACGGGGCCGGGTCACAGTCTTCAAGGCATCCACACCCCACGATCACGGGGTGGGGAGAGGTCACTTCACCCGTCCCCTGTGTTCTGCATGTTCGCCACGCGTCCTCCATGCACTCGGGGTGGCGAGCGGTGGAGGCAGGAAACCGAGCCGTCGCTGGTTGGGGCAGCGGGTCAGTCTTGATTCCCTGCGCCCCCGGCGGCTGGATTGGCCAAGCGGGGTGGCCGAGCCCCGGTCCCGTCCCTTTATAAGGAAAGGGAACGGGGGATGGCATCCCGCACTCTTCTGTCATCTATCTCCTCCTGCTTCTGCTTCTTCCTTTCACCCGCCATGGAGAAGGGGAATCCCGGTCCCTCGACGGTGGCGGCGAGGGTCGCCACTTGACAGCGTCCCTCCTCCTCCTGAGCCGGCGGTGGTGGAGCCGGCCGCGAGGGGAAGGGGGAGGGGGCGAGGCCGTGGCAGAGGTCATGGTGCTCGGGGAAGAGGAGGACGGGGCGGCGCGCCGGCCTCGCCCCCGCCAATGATGCCTTTCCCGATGGAGGGCCATGTTGGAGACCATCCCTGCGAGTTCTTCATCAGGCTGCGCCGGCCTCCGCGTCGCCGTCTTCGCCTTCCTGCCCCGTTTGCTCGGGAGATGGAGCGTGACCCGCCCCAGACCCTCAGATTGCACATGAGGGGCTGCGGGAATGGGGGCACGCGGGTTGACGTCGATTTCCCGGCTCCTCGGGTCATGTACCTCCGCCGTGGATGGAAGACGTTCGCTCGCATCCACAGCCTTACGGCGAGGCTCGTCCTCTACTTCAAATTAATTGAGGACGGCCTGCTCTCCGTCAAGGTTTTCGGAGAGTTTGGAACACGCCTGAAGTGCTGCTTGGAGAGCTCCTCCGATGGAGACTCCGATGATGGAAGCTCTTCCTCGAGCGAGAGTGACGAGGAGGACAGCGGGGCAGATGACGGGGACGAGTCCGACTAGTCGTCGGACGCCCCGCGCCTGGGCGGGTGCGACAGCAGCAACATTTGCACCTGGCTGCTCCTCCGGCGGAGTTTTGCCGGGGGAGGGGCCAGCTCCTTGAACTTCTCGGGGCCGTCTCCTTGGGCGGCTGGCATCGGGAGGCTGCGGAAGAGGAAGAGGGCGGGCGGCAAGGCTATCAACTCGGAGTACGCGGACACCGACGCCTTCGTTGCGTGTCCGACGTCCTGCCGCCTTGTCTTCTAGCTCCTTTCCCGGCACCGTCATCACCGGCCCACCCTTGGGTAGTCACCGAGGTGTTCTCTTGGTGCTTTCTGCTGCTCGTAGCTCACCTAGGCGCCCCTTTTGCCCTTTCGCCTTCTTGACATGCCTCCTAAGGAGAGGGACAACAAAGGGATCACAGGCATCTCATCTCTTTTTTAGTTTGTAAGCCTTCGGGCCTTCGTTAAATTTAGAAATTGTAATCCCCTTGCTCATGTTTTTCATTCCGTATGAACTGTAGATGTATGGGATATTTTTAATGAAAAAGGGATGTTTGCCGGGTTTTTCATTCGTGGGTAGACCCCGTGACTAGGAGCAAATCCTTGTTACTATTTAAGATAAACGTTTTTCGCCCGGCAACAGGCCTTGCCGTCCCCCTCACCTCGCTCAACCTTTCTCGCGCTCTTGGCGGAGGCAGGGATGAAGTGGGCTTAGGCTCCTTGTTTTATCTCCTTGCCGCCGTGGCTACAACCAAATCCGGACCCAGGAGATAATCCTTAGGTATAGGAAAAAGGGGAGCACGGTAGCTTGGAGATAAAAACGAGGTTTCACATGCCCCAGTTCTGTTCCGAAATGCATGACAGAGGATGAAAGACTAATCTGGTATACAGCCCCCGCAACCTTGTCTTGCCGCGGTTGGATCCTTGTACTTGCAGCCCCAGGCACTCTGGTTTGCCGGGGTCGGGATGCCTGTCTGTTCCCTTTCTTCCAAGTAGCTCAGCAGAAGTGCTCATGTGCTCTGCGAACCAAAGGAGGACAAAAAAGAACAGAGAGACGCGCACTCGACCTCTACGCTAGGGGTTAGTCGCCGCTAAGCACTATCAACCCTAACCAAGGAAGAGACTCGACCTAGCATACATGCTATAACTTAGGGCGACAACGGTTCATTTATTTGTGCTCAGGGTATGCGCCTAGCTTTGTACAAAGGGTTACATGCCTTGCCGGCAAGGCTTGTACAAAAGTTCGCTTGTCGGGGGGCCCGAGAAGCCGCGCCTTATGGGTAAAACTTGCGAAGATGCTCGATGTTCCAGGAGTTGCTCACTGGAACGGCATCTTCAGTCTCCAGGCAGACTGCACCACGCCTGGTGACTCGTATTACCCGATAAGGGCCTTCCCACTTCGGCATCAACTTGTTGGAATTCTTGGCTGACTGAACGCGCCGAAGAACAAGGTCGCCTTCCTCAAAGCTTCGGGCATGAACCTTGCGGCTATGGTAGCGGCGCAAGGCTTGCTAGTAGCGTGCTGCTCTCCAGCCACCCGAAGACGATCTTCCTCAAGGAGCGCTGCGTTATCTTGCCGCAACTGCTCTTGCTCAAGCTCATCATAAGCGAGCACTCGAGGTGAGCCGTATATGAGTTCCGTGGGGAGAACTGCCTCCGCCCCATATACTAGGGCGAAGGGTGTCTGACTGGTGGCCAAAGAACCGTCGGCAACTCATCAATCCAGCGCCTTCCACTCTTGTGCGGCCTGTCAAAGGTCTTTGTTTTCAGGCCTCGCAACACTTCAGCATTCGCCCTCTCTGCTTGGCCATTGCTCCGGGGGTGTGCCACGGAAGCAAAACAGACCTTGCTGCCAAGGTCTTGAATGTACTGCATGAAGGTGTGGCTTGTGAACTACGTGGCGTTGTCGGTGATGACTCTGTTTGCACACCAAAACGGCAGACTAGTCCCTTGAAGAACTTGACGGCTGGCTCTGCTGTCACCTTCCTCACTGGTTCCACCTCCGGCCACTTTGTGAACTTGTCGATTGCGACGTACAAGTACTCAAAGCCCCCGACAGCACGGGGGAAGGGGCCCAGTATGTCGAGCCCCCAGACTGAGAATGGCCAGGAGAGAGGTATCGTTTGAAGGGCTTGAGCTGGTTGATGAAGCTTCTTTGAATGGAATTGACACACTTCACACTTGGTTACTAGTGCCGTCGCATCCTGGAGGGCGGTGGGCCAGAAGAAACCTTGCCGGAACGCCTTCCCGGCAAGGGCCCTCGACCCTATGTGGGAGCCACATATGCCTCCATGTATCTCTGCCAACAGCTCTAGTCCTTCCTCCCGGGGATGCACTTCAATTTCACACCGTTCGGCCTTCTCTTGTATAGGACGTCATCGATGAACTGGTATAGGGCAGACCGACGGGCTACTTTTTCCGCTTCTTCCTGCTCCTCAGGAAGTTCCCCTGTTTGGAGGAATCGGACAGTATGATGCGCCCATACCGGAGCCTGGGGCTCGACGGCAAGGACCAAAGGCATTTCCTCTACCATGGGAGCGGCTGTCTCCATGGCCAGGCTTGACGCCCTACCGGAGCCAGTTGCCTTTTGGCAGGCTCAGCGTCCACGGCAGCATCCTTGTCGGCAGCCCTAAGGGGCTCAGTAGGAAAGTACTCGCCGGGACCTGACTTCCTTCACTTGTTCCGCCCGTTGATGGTTGCACGGATGGCTGAGTTAACCGGAGCAAAAAGGTACCTGGTTCCACAGGTAGCTTGAATGCAGCGCACTTCGACAGGTAATCGGCGATGTCGTTCTCCGCTCGGGGAACGTGCTCTGCTTGGATACCGTCAAAGAACTCCTCCAGCTTCCTCACTTCATCTATGTAGGCCTCCATCAATGGGCTCTGGTAATGCTTGTTGACTTGTCTGACGACAAGCTGCGAGTCACCCCTGACGATGAGCTTCTTCACCCCGAGGTCTGCCGCAATCCTGAGACCGGCAAGCAGCTCCTCGTACTCAGCTGTGTTGTTTGTGGACATCTCCCTGGGAAAGTGCATCTGGACCACGTACTTGAGGTGCTCTCCGGTGGGTGCGACAAGCAGCACACCGGCACGGCCCCATCAAAGTACATGATCTAGTCGCGATCCGCTTCTTTGCTGGTGTGACGCCCCCGATTCAATCGTACACCAATCATACACGCAAACGTGTACGATCAAGATCAGGGACTCACGGGAAGATATCACAACACAACTATAAAAATAAAATAAGTCATACAAGTATCATAATACAAGCCAGGGGCCTCGAGGGCTCGAATACAAGTGCTCGATCATAGACGAGCCAGCGGAAGCAACAATATCTAATTACAGACATAAAGCAAACAAGGTGCCATAAGATGGCTAGCAATAACTAGGATACAGATCAAAAGAGGCGCAGGCCTCCTGCCTGGGATCCTCCTAAACTACTCTTGGTCGTCGTCAGCGGGCTGCACGTAGTAGTAGGCACCTCCAGTGTAGTAGGAGTCGTCGTCGATGGTGGCGTCTGGCTCCTGGGCTCCAGCATCTGGTTGCAACAACCAGGAAGAAGGGAAAAGGGGGGAAAGGGGGAGAAAAGCAACCGTGAGTACTCATCCAAAGTACTCGCAAGCAAGGAGCTACACTACATATGCATGGGTATATGTGTAAAGGGCCATATCGGTGGACTGAACTACAGAATGCCAGAATAAGAGGGGGATAGCTAATCCTATCGAAGACTATGCTTCTGGTCACCTCCATCTTGCAGCATGTAGGAGAGAGTAGATGGTAAGTTCACCAAGTAGCATCGCATAGCATAATCCTACCTGGCGATCCCCTCCTCGTCGCCCTGTTAGAGAGCGATCACCGGGTTATATCTGGCACTGGGAAGGGTGTGTTTTATTAAGTATCCGGTTCTAGTTGTCATAAGGTCAAGGTACAACTCCAAGTCGTCCTGTTACTGAAGATGACGGCTATTCGAATAGATAAACTTCCCTGCAGGGGTGCACCACATTACCCAACACGCTCAATCCCATTTGGCCGGACACACTTTCCTGGGTCATGCCTGGCCTCGGAAGATCAACACGTCGCAGCCCTACCTAGGCACAACAGAGAGGTCAGCATGCCGGTCTAAATCTTATGGCGCAGGGGTCTGGGCCCATCGCCCATTGCACACCTGCATGTTGTGAGGGCGGCCGGAAGCAGACCTAGCCTAGCAGGCGTTCTAGTCCAATCTGGCGCGCGCCGCTCAGTCGCTGACGTCACGAAGGCTTCGGCTAATACCACGACGCCGAGTGCCCATAACTGTTCCCGCGTAGTTGGTTAGTGCGTATAGGCCAGTGGCTAGACTCAGATCAAATACCAAGATCTCATTAAGCGTGTTAAGTATCCGCGAATGCCGACCAGGGCCAGGCCCACATCTCTCCTAGGTGCTCTCAACCTGCCCTGTCGCTCCGCCACAAACTAACAGTCGGGGGCCGTCGGGAACCCAGGCCCACCTCTACCGGGATGGAGCCACCTGCCCCTTCAGCCCCCATCTCCAAACAGTATCATAAGTAATGTAACAGTATATAGTGTATAGCATATGCCCGTGATCACCTCCCGAAGTGATCACGGCCCAGCAGTATAGCATGGCAGACGGACAAGAGTGTAGGGCCACTGATGGAACACTAGCATCCTATACTAAGCATTAGGATAGCAGGTAAAGGTATCATCAATTGTAGCAACAATGACAGGCTATGCAATAGAATAGGATTAACCGAAAGCAGTAACATGCTACACTACTCTAATGCAAGCAGTAGAGAGAAGGAATAGGCGATATCTGGTGATCAAGGGGGGGGGGCTTGCCTGGAAGCTCAGCCGAGAAGGAGGGGTCGTCAACACCATAGTCGTACTGGGTAGTAGCGGCGTCGGTCTCGGGGTCTACCGGAGAAAGAGGGGGAAGAAACAGTAAATACGGAGCAAACAAAGCATCACACAAAATATAACAAGGCAATACGCGGTGCCAGGGGTAATATAGTGCGGGGATAGGTGATACCGGCGAAGGGGGAAAACATCCGGGAAAGTATCCCCGGTGTTTCGCGTTTTCGGGCAGATGAACCGGAGGGGGAAAGTTGCGTCTTTGCTATGCTAGGTATGTGTAGCGGATGAACATGCTGCGTATCCGGAATCGTCTTGTCGTTCTGAGCAACTTTCGTGTATAAAGTATTTTCATCCGAGTTACGGATTATTTTATATTAATTTTTAATGTTTTAATTCAATTTTGGAATTAACAGATTTTAATTAATTAGAAAAGGTAATTATTGGGTCAGCGTGACATCAGCATGATGTCAGCAGGTCTACAGGTTGACTAGGTTAACCCTGGCATGTGGGGCCCGTTCGTCATAGTCTCAGGTTAATTAAACATGGTTAAATAGTTAACTAAATGATTAGGTTAATCTAATACAAAATTATTTAAGTTAATTAATTCTTTAATTAATTGATTAATTAATATTTTTATTTATTATTTTTTTAAAACTTTTTTTAACATTCAGGGGCTGGGCCCCACTTGTCATAGGGCCAGTGGGCCTTAGCGGGCGTGGGCGTCGGCCACAAGCGCTGGGCGCCAGCCCGTTTGGGCGCATGCCCAGGCTACGGGGGGCGTCGGCCATGGCGGGGTGCTGGAGCAGCACGGCGAGGGGGCGTGCACGCGGGGCGCAAGGCGCGCGCGGCCAAGGCAGCAGGCGCGAGCAGGAGGGGCCGCGGTGCTGCGTGGCGCGGCGGCTGGAGCGGGCGACTGAAGGCGGAGAAGAGGATGGCCAGGGGCGACAGCGAAGGGGTGGCACTATCGGGCAGGCGAGCGGCCATGCGGGCGCGGGCAGTGTGCGAACAGCAGGGAGCGCGCGTGCTGGGCGCGGGTAGAGTGGGCCGCAGCTGGGCGAGCGCGTGTGTGCGCGATGGAGCATCGAGCAAGGGAGGCCAGTGCGGAGCAGGAAGAGGAGGGGAAGCGAACGGGGCTCACCGCGGGTCGTGGGGTCAAGGCAGCGGGGCTCGAGGAGGGAGACGGGGATCACGACGTTGACGGAGAGGAGTAGGTCCGGCAAGTCGGCTTCGGGCGACGGTGAGGTCAAGATCCGGCGAGGGAGTTAGGCAAACTGCGGGGTCTAGGCGGCTACGGTGTGCGGCGGCGGCGTCAGGTCACGGGCAGGACGGGCGGCGCGGTCGGCGCGTCGAGGTCCTTGGGCGGCGGCTGCTCCAGATTGAAGGAGTGGGAGCCCGAGGGAAGAGTGGGGATCCGGGGCAGTGGGTGAGGGGAGAGGGGATCGGGGGTGGGGGGTTGTGCGATCGTGGGTTAGGGTTTCAGAGTAGTTGGGGGGGGGTTAGAAGTGGGTTAGGCGGACCGGGGGTGGGCCGGCATGCTGGGTCGGTTGGCCCATGGGGGGGTTTCCTTTTGCTTTTTTTGTTTTATATTTTTCGTTTTTATTCATTTTATTATCTGTTTTGTTTTAACTTCCAATTTATTTTAACTCTATTAAGATAGATAATTAGTGCCTAAATTAATGTTCTAAATTAAGCCTGTGCCATAAAAAGCTTGACTTCCAAATAAAATAGTTTAGGATTTTATAAAATTGAAAAGTCATTTATTTAATTGTTTTAGCCACAGTGTTAATTACTTTCGAGCATTTTAAACATGTTTTAAAAATGTGGTTTCTCCACCTTTATTACTCATGAATTATTTGACACGTTTAGAGCATTTTAGTTTTAATGTTTGGAAACTTTTATTATTTGACTTAAATTCAAATTTAAATTTGAATCGGTTTTGAACTAACGCGAGATTAATAACAGTAACAGTGGTGACGTGGCATCATTAACGTGGGATTACTGTAGCCTAATTATCCGAGCGTCACAATTCTCCTCCACTACAAGAAATCTCGTCCCGAGATTTAAGAGGTTGTGTAGGGGAAAAAGTTCTGGTTATGAAATTCTAACGAGTCTTCTCAGCCTTGGTTTCTCTTCTCGAGAAGTTAATCCCTTTTGTTGATGTCTTCTATTCTTTATTCCAATGCATCATGATGAAGTTGTCGTCCTTTCTTCTAGGGAACTCCATCGTACTAACGAATAGGTAAGGGGTAGCTCTACAACGATAGGATGTTATAAGGGAAAATCATCTGGGGGTATCCCAAGAATGAACACATGAGTATCTCTCGAGTTGAACAAATGAAGCACATCGAGAGCAAAGTAAGAAGGTACCATAAGCAGTTTCAGGCGGATAGGACAATCGTTGTTGCCTAAAACAGCGCGTGAAATGGGTTCAGAGCAACGAGAATTAGTGTTGTGTCTGATACCAGAATTGACGATCTCTCAAATGGTGGCTCCTGAATTACCTATGAGGTCACGCGCGAGGAATAACTATGGAAACAGGGGGTGTACAGGAGAGTCAGGTTTCGATCCTGTGGAAGTGTGGGTTATGGGCCCACCATGTGGGTTAAAATAAAAAGGGGGTTTACATCTTGCACGGTCACGATAGCAAGGCATGTCAGAGGGTAGCCTGTCACTTATGTCGGCAACAACATCAATACCAAGGGCGAGGGACGAAGAGAACCATTTTCCTGCTCGTTGAACGAGGCGGGCCAATAGGCAAAGTTCTCGTCCATCGATGGTTACCAGGATGTCACCAACAATAGTAACAGGGTCTTACTGACAGAGTTGTACAACCGAGGTGTTTATATAAGCAGTGAATCGTTACGACGTAGATCATATAAACCACGAGAAAGGTTAAACAAGACAATGGAAAGGAAAATGTGATCATCAGATTAAACAGAACAGTGGAAAGAAAAATGTGTTTAAACACATATGTCAGGGGTATATCCTTCCCAAAGTCAAGCAGCGCATGATATCCAAGACTCGATATAAAGTAGAAAACCCTTTAGGTAAGGGGAGAGAAATTTCATGACATTACCCATACAACGGTGTTTGGGTAATTGATCAAGAAACATTTAGCATTGTGCTACAAATGTTCTTATAAAATCGGAGTACCAGAGACACGCTTCGAGATAGATTGACATGGTCTTCAAGCAGAGTTCAAACTCTGGATACACGAAGGATCCATCAGGAATAGCTTGTAGAATAAGTCTTACAATTTACTCATGGAAGAATGGATAGTACTGCTAAAAGGAAAATTATAACAATAGGTCCTCCGGTCACGTGTGCTAGGCATGACATCACCTTACCGAGGTATATGAAGATCAACGCTATGACTTTTGGAAAATGTTCCAACCAGCATATCTGACAAGTTTCAAATCTGATTGGTGTCAGGACACCTCAGAGTCAGGATGCCTGAGAAGAAGAGGTGCAACACAATTGACGAGACGACATTATATGATTCTTGGGAAATAAACTATGGAAGCGAGTTCCGAACAAGGGTTCATCATTAAATCAAGGAGAGGTGAGGAGGTGACTGATTGACTCAGCGACAATCCATTGTGATTTCCAAAAGATGGATTTCCACAAGTATGTGAACAAGGAGATAACATTAGCTAGATCAAATGACTTAATGATGTATGCTCGAGGAAAACATACACAGTTAAACATTGGTTGAAAGGTGCGCCGGAAATATGGGTTGGGTTGCACGACCAATGTCAGAATGGTGATTCAATAATCAATAGTCCAACAATGAATGGCCGACCATTAAGTTCAAAGTAATAGGGTTGCTAGAAGGGCAGAATCCAAACAACACCGTTCACTTGTTGGTACCCCGGTTGGAATCAACACGAGGACCAAAAAAAGAATGGTGATGGTGAGAAGTATCACTATACCAAGAATTCTTAAGAGGTGGAGCAATCCCCATAACGTCTGTGCCAAGAAAGACAGTAATACTTCAAGGTAGAGCATAATTCAAGCTGGATATCAAGTTGCATCCGTAACATGAACATGTTTAGGATGAAAGGAAGGTAAGGATGTTGTCGATGGTAACTCAAACTACCAACGGACAAGGATGGCACTTATCATCATGAATTCGATTAATATCCTGGAAGAGCTCCGAATGCTGATGATGATCATGACACATTTGTCGAGAGACATCATGAAGATGTAATCGATCGGTGATGACATCAAGTTAAAGGAATGATGAAACAAAAGGTTATTTGAACCAAGGGTACGACCCAAACTCGAAATTGATCTTGCTGTTCAAGGCGAAATGATACGACGAGGAAGATCGCCATAAGGTTATCTCATCATCGAAAATTGTGCTCCGGGAAGAAGGACTAGGCAACACAGTTAAAATTTAGCACAAAATGATATAGCCGATCAGGCTAGGAATGACGTGATGCAGTATTAAACTTGTCAACCACAAAGTACTAGGAGTACTGAATCACAGGGGTGATTCGATTCACTAATCGGTGTTCTCGGTTGACGACAACCCAGACCCCGTGGAGTGACTATGACGGGGAAAGGCACTACTTCCTCATAAATGCATAAGATGTAGTGCAATCGGTTGATATCCTCGAGATGCTAGGGGGCTAATACTCGAAGGTAGATCAAAATAGAGGTTGGACTAGGGTATTGTTCTGCAGAAGACAAGTGCTTAAACTTGCACGAGAAATGGTATTTAAAGGAGAACATGGTCGGAACCACGATTGCAAAAGGCCAGATCCCAGATATGAGATGAACTTATATCAAGGAAATAATTAATTTTAAGAGAAGCTTTAACGGTAAGATCTACATCGTGTCCATGGGCATGAACACAAAGTTCAAGGTCGACTCCCACTTCTTCAAGGCATAACCTTTCATTCACTGCTCTAGATAAAAATGATTTCAGTGTCCAAACCTACCTCGTGAATTACTAGAGGAGTATGACCCGTGAAAGCTTTTAGGTTCACACAAATCAAGGAAGGCATAGGTTCAACCCATCGGGGCTTCTTAGAACATATACCATGAACTTCAGGAGTAAATTAATAACACAAGCTCAAAAGTAGAGCATGCTTGACAAAAGTAGAGGATACAATTTACCAAAGGCATTATGTATCAGGTAAAGAACTCACAAGAATTTTGGTTGTGAAGGACACTGTCGGATAATAACCTGGCAATGGGTATCGCGGTCCACAACGGGGCCGATGTGAGTATCGGTACTCAATCAGAGGAAGAAGGAATGCCAAGGCATCGGATTATAGAAACAACTGACTAATTCAAAGCTTAATGCAACGAAATTTTATGATTTCCAAATCAAATGATTAGAAGCAATGCTCTGATTAAGGATGGATAAATTGAACAGACTTAGGGGTACAATCGACGACAATTTGATTGGTCGAGGACCAGCTCATGTTTAAAATGACGTCCGAGCCGGAAGGATGAATTCTGGGTTGGATTGATGATTGCGAGGAATTGCAAACATATTGGATCAAAGACTCAAAATGATAATGACAAGGGATGACAATAAGATTACGAGACTTATGGGATTAACCATAATGCAAGCAAGTAAGAATTTCAAGAGCAATAGGCTGCTCAGGATTTTCGGAAGTTCAAATAGTCTTTTGATGTCTTTTGCGAATTACATGAATCAACTGGGGATGGGCGGATACTCGATAAGTGTGAGGAGTTATCCGTAGGGGTATTCATGCGGCAAGATCTGTAAGGCAGTGGCTCGAGAGATTCTTAAAAGTCGAAGAATAACTCAATGTATCTTGTAATAACAAGAGTAACCAGGAATGAAGGTAAGAACGACAGGTGTAAGTATTTATCCTTAGGGATGTATCGGTGGTAGGGGATTGCAAAAGCAACGGGCACAGAGTCTCGAGAGAACATCAAAGAGCATCTTCGGAATCTTCTGTTGCAGCAGGCGATCCTATGTAATAGGGGGCTCTCCGGGTGGATGCGATCACGAGATCCTAATGTCAGAGTTAGCAAATTCATTGTAACGCCCGGATAATTAGGCTACAGTAAAACTCTCCTAATGATGCCATGTCACCTAACTGTTGCTAATCAAGTGTTAGTTCAAAATATTTCAGAATCAAAAATGAATTAGTGACAAAACTCCCAAAGTTTTCAAAAGTTGAAACAAAAATGTTCGGATAGTGCCAAATATGGCATAGGTAATTATGGTCTAGAAGACACAATTTTATAAAATACTTAAATGCCCTAAATTAAATAAAACAGAAAAGGAAAAGAAATAAAATAAAAGAAAATACAAAAAACAGAAACAAAACTAAAAAAAGGAAGAAACCCTCTCCCCCTAGGCCGAAAGGCCCAGCTAGCCAACAGCAGCCAGCCAGCCCAACCGGCCCAGCTCCCCGCACCGCGCCCCCTTCCTATTCCTCGGTTGCGTGCCGCTACAGGGCGCGGTCGCCACCGGACGGCCTCGCCGGCGTCGAGGAGGGGATAAGATCGCCAGCGCCCCCGCCTCCTCTGGCCCCTCTCCCACTCACCCCGCTATCCTCCCAGATCCCCGCCTCTCCCTCTCCCCTCAGATCCACCTCGCTCTCCCCCTCATTCCCCACCACGTCCGAATGCCGCCATGGACCCGCCGCCGTGAATCGCGTGGCCACAGCCATCGCCGCGCCACGCCTGCGTGTCCGTCGTCGCCGCCGTCGTCCTCCTCGTCGACCGGCGGCCGCAGCTCGAGCTCGGAGGCGCTGCTGCAACGCCCCCCTTCTTCCACATCTTCGGTCGCCGCCGTTCTTCACCAACTCCGGCGACGCCCCCTGCTGCTACTAAACCACCACGGGCCATCTTGCATGTCGCATGGTGAGCTCCCCCGCCTCCTGCTCCTCCTCGTTAAGCCCCTCACGCACCGTAGCTACCTCGTTGCCGTTGCTGAGAGCCCTTCGCCGCGGATCGCCTCGCCGCCGTGGCCATGCTCTCCGTCGTGCTTGCCTGAGCACGGCATTGTGTTCCTGGCGCGTCCAGGGACCGAATGCACCCACGCACGCGCTTCCATATGGCCCCTATGCCCTAGCTCGTTGAGCGCCCGAACGCGCTGCCGCCTGCGCTCGTCGCCGGCGTGCCTCCGGTGACCAAATGGTCATGGGCCAGCGCCCGTTGCATTCGCCACCTGACGCATGTCTCGCCTGGCCTCTCAGTTCGCTCACTAGCGTGCTGCGTCGCCGTTTCCTCTCGCGTCCGACTCCGGTCATTCGCCGATGAGCTCGCCACGCTCGATTCCAGTCACCCCTGCCGCCACAACCACCACCGTTGGACGCGGCGCAGCCGTAGCTTTCGAACGCGCCCAAAAACTCCACGAACGGTGCCGTGTAGGTGTTTTCCGGCCACCTCCCGAGCCGCGCCGCCGCGTTTTGCCTCGCCGGCGTCGTTCCAGCGCCATCCGCTGACGTGGCTAGGCGGGCCCTACCCCTGGGTCACTGCCAGTGGGCCATGGGGGCCCCGTTGACTGGGTTGACCCAGTCAACGTGCTGACTGGGCAGCCCAGAGGCACTGACATGCGGGGCCCACGCCATAAATGAATAAAATTGAATAGATAAATTGTTAATTAATTAAATTAGTTAATTAAAAACTTAATCTCTCACTGACTACTGGGCCCCACCCGCTAGTTAACCCATTTAGTTAGTCTAAACCCTCCTGTTAGTGCCCCTGACAATGACATGTGGTTCCCAATGGACCCGCCTGTCTGGTTTAACTGGTCAACCGACCAGTTGACCTGCTGACATCACTCTGATGTCATGCCTACGTCATCATTCATTGTTCTGGATAATGTTGGATTTAAATAATTAATTAAAATCAGAAAATGATTAAATCTTTAGAAAATCATATAAAATAATCCGTAACTCGGATGAAAATACTTTCTACATGAAAGTTGCTCAGAATGACGAGACGAATCCGGATATGCAGCCCGTTCGACCGCCACACATCCCTAACATATCGAACTCACAACTTTCCCCCTCCGGTTCATCTGTCCGAAAACGCGAAACACCGGGAATACTTTCTCGGATGTTTCCCCCCTTCGCCCGTATCACCTAGTACCGCGTTTGGGCACACCTAGCCTCACGCTTTGTCATGTCATGCATCGTTATGCATCTGTTTGCATTGTATTCATTGTTTCTTCCCCCTCTTCTCTCCGGTAGACTATGAGACCGACGCCGCTGCTGGTGCCCCGACCGACTACGCTGTTGACGACCCCTCCTTCTTGCCAGAGCAATCAGGCAAGCCCCCCCTTGATCACCAGATATTGCCTATTCTACTCTCTACTGCTTGCATTAGAGTAGTGTAGCATGTTACTGCTTTCCGTTAATCCTATCCTCATGCATAGCCTGTCCTTGCTACTACTGTTGTTACCTTTACCTGCAATCCTACATGCTTAGTATAGGATGCTAGTATTCCATCTGTGGCCATACATTCTTTTCTGTCTGCCTTGCTATACTATCGAGCGATGATCACTTGGGAGATGATCACGGGTATATACTTATGTACAATACATGATACATGTGGTGACTAAAGTCGGGTCGGCTCGTAGGAGTACCCGCGAGTGGATCTTTGAGGCGGAGCGACAGGGCAGGTTGAGACCACCTAGGCGAAAGGTGGGCCTGGCCCTGGTCGGCGTTCGAGGTTACTTCAAAATAACACGCTTAACGAGATCTTGGTATTTGATCTGAGTCTGGCCACTAGCCTATACGCACTAACCAGCTATGCGGGAACAGATATGGGCACTCGACGTCGTGGTATCAGCCGAAGCCTTCGTGACATCAGCGACTGAGCGGCGCGCGCCGGATTGGAACGTAAGCCTGCTCTTGTATTAAGGGGGCTAGTTCTGCTTCCGGCCGCCCACGCAACGTGCAGGTGTGCAATGGGCGATGGGCCCAAACCCCTGCATCGTAGGATTTAGACCGGCATGCGGACCTCTCTGTTGTGCCTAGGTAGGGCTGCGACATGTTGATCTTCCGCGGCCGGGCATGACCCAGAAAAGTGTATCCGGCCAAATGGGATCGAGCGTGTTGGGTTATGTGGTGCACCCCTGCAGGGAAGTTTATCTATTTGAATAGCCGTGTCCCTCGGTAAATGGACGACCCGGAGTTGTACCTTGACCTTATGATAACTAGAACCGGATACTTAATAAAACACACCCTTCCAAGTGCCAGATACAACCCGGTGATCGCTCTCTAATAGGGCGACGAGGAGGGGATCGCCGGGTAGGATTATGCTATGCGATGCTACTTGGTGAACTTACCATCTACTCTCTTCTACATGCTGCAAGATGGAGGTGGCCAGAAGCGTAGTCTTCGACAGGTTTAGTTGTCCCCCTCTTATTCTGGCATTCTGCAGTTTAGTCCACCGATATGGCCCTTTACACATATACCCATGCATATGTAGTGTAGCTCCTTGCTTGCGAGTACTTTGGATGAGTACTCACAGTTGCTTTTCTCCCCCTTCCCCCCTTTTCCCTTCTTCCTGGTTGTTGCTACCAGATGCTGGAGCCCAGGAGCCAGACGCCACCGTCGACGACGACTCCTACTACACCAGAGGTGCCTACTACTACATGTAGGCCGCTGACGACGACCAGGAGTAGTTAGGAGGATCCCAGGCAGGTGGCCTGCGCTTCTTTCGATCTGTATCCCAGTTTGTGCTAGCCATCTTATGGCAACTTGTTTAACTTATGTCTGTACTCAGGTATTGTTGCTTCCGCTGACTCGTCTATGATCGAGCACTTGTATTCGAGCCCTCGAGGCCCCTGGCTTGTATTATGATGCTTGTATGACTTATTTATGTTTTATAGTTGCGTTGTGATATCTTCCCGTGAGTCCCTGATCTTGATCGCACACGTTTGCGTGCATGGTTAGTGTACGATTGAATCGGGGGCGTCACATTCATTTAACCCGAATGGTAGAGAGATCAGATTCCCAGAGTAAAGGCGAGGAATAAAAGATCCTAATACCACCCAAATGGCGACGTGGGCCCGTAAGCCACACAACCATGTTAGTAAAAGTTTTGCAAGGACTAGACTCGACTTCGGCCAAGGAGTGTGGAAGGGGGATTCCTGTAGGCAGTCGGCTCTGATACCAACTTGTGACGCCCCCGATTCAATTGTACACTAATCATACACGCAAACGTGTATGATCAAGATCAGGGACTCACATGAAGATATCACAACACAACTCTAAAAATAAAATAAGTCATACAAGCATCATAATACAAGCCAGGGGCCTCGAGGGCTCGAATACAAGTGCTCGATCATAGACGAGTCAGCGGAAGCAACAATATCTGAGTACAGACATAAAGCAAACAAGGTGCCATAAGATGGCTCGCACAAACTGGGATACAGATCGAAAGAGGCGCAGGCCTCCTGCCTGGGATCCTCCTAAACTACTCCTGGTCGTCGTCAGCGGGTTGCACATAGTTGTAGGCACCTCCGGTGTAGTAGCAGTCGTCGTCCACAGTGGCGTCTGGCTCCTGAGCTCTAGCATCTGGTTGCAACAACCAGGAAGAAGGGAAAAGGGGGAAAAGGGCAAGAAAAGCAACCGTGAGTACTCATCCAAAGTACTCGCAAGCAAGGAGCTACACTACATATGCATGGGTATATGTGTAAAGGGCCATATCGGTGGACTGATCTGCAGAATGCCAGAATAAGAGGGGGATAGCTAATCCTATCGAAGACTACGCTTCTGGTCACCTCCATCTTGCAGCATGTAGGAGAGAGTAGATGGTAAGTTCACCAAGTAGCATCGCATAGCATAATCCTACCCGGCGATCCCCTCCTCGTCGCCCTGTTAGAGAGCGATCACCGGGTTATATCTGGCACTTGGAAGGGTGTGTTTTATTAAGTATCCGGTTCCAGTTGTCATAAGGTCAAGGTACAACTCCAAATCGTCCCATTACCGAAGATCACGGCTATTCGAATAGATAAACTTCCCTGCAGGGGTGCACCACATTACCCAACACGCTCGATCTCATTTGGCCGGACACACTTTCCTGGGTCATGCCCGGCTTTGGAAGATCAACACGTCGCAGTCCTACCTAGGCACAACAGAGAGGTCAGCACGCCGGTCAAAATCCTATGGCGCAGGGGTCTGAGCCCATCGCCCATTGCACACCTACACGTTGCGAGGGTGGCCGGAAGCAGACCTAGCCTAGCAGGCGTTCCAGTCCAATCCGGCGCACGCCGCTCAGTCGCTGACGTCACGAAGACTTCGGCTGATACCACGATGCCGAGTGCCCATAACTGTTCCCGCGTAGTTGGTTAGTGCATATAGGCCAGTGGCCAGACTCAGATCAAAGACCAAGATCTCGTTAAGCGTGTTAAGTATCCGCGAATGCCGACCAGGGCCAGGCTCACCTCTCTCCTAGGTGGTCTCAACCTGCCCTATCGCTCCGCCACAAAGTAACAATCGGGGGCCGTCGGGAACCCAGGCCCACCTCTACTGGGATGGAGCCACCTGCCCTTTCAGCCCCCATCTCCGAGCAGTATCATAAGTAATGTAACAGTATAAAGTGTATAGCATATGCCCGTGATCACCTCCCGATGTGATCACGGCCCAGTAGTATAGCATGGCAGACGGACAAGAGTGTAGGGCCACTGATGGAACACTAGTATCCCATACTAAGCATTAGGATAGCAGGTAAAGGTATCAACAATTGTAGCAACAATGACAGGCTATGCAACAGAATAGGATTAACCGAAAGCAGTAACATGCTACACTACTCTAATGCAAGCAGTAGAGAGAAGAAATAGGCGATATCTGGTGATCGAGGGGGGATTTGCCTGGAAGCTCAGCCGAGAGGAGGGGTCGTCAACACCATAGTCGTACTGGGTAGCAGCGGCGTCGGTCTCTGGGTCTACCGGAGAAGAAGAGGGGGAAGAAACAGTAAATATGGAGCAAATAAAGCATCACACAAAATATAACAAGGCAATACGCGATGCCAAGGGTAATCTAACGCGGGGATAGGTGATACCGGCGAAGGGGGAAAACATCCAGGAAACTATCCCCGGTGTTTTGCGTTATCGGGCAGATGAACCGGAGGGGGAAAGTTGCGTGTTTGCTATGCTAGGGATGTGTAGCGGACGAACAGGCTGCGTATCCGGAATCGTCTCGTCGTTATGAGCAACTTTCGTGTATAAAGTATTTTCATCCAATTTTGGAATTAACAGATTTTAATTAATTAGAAAAGGTAATTGTTGGGTCAGCGTGACATCAGCATGATGTCAGCATGTCTACAGGTTGACTAGGTCAACCCTGGCACGTGGGGCCCGTTCGTCATAGTCTCAGATTAATTAAACATAGTTAAATAGTTAACTAAATGATTAGGTTAATCTAATACAAAATTCATTAATATTGCCTTGTTATATTAATACAAAATTAATATTTTTATTTATTATTTTTTCAAAACTTTTTTTAACGTTCAGGCGCTGGGCCCCACTTGTCATAGCGCTAGTGGGCCTTAGCGGTCGCGGGCGTCGGCCACAGGCGCTGGGCGCCAGCCCGGTTGGGCGCATGCCCAGGCTACCAGGGGCGCCGGCCACGGCGGGGTGCCGGAGCAGCACGGCGAGGGGGCGGGCACGCGCGGCGCAAGGCGCGCGCGGCCAAGGTAGCAGGCACGAGCAGGAGGGGCCGCGGTGGTGCGTGGCGCGATGGCTGGAGCGGGCGACTGAAGTCGGAGAAGAGGATGGCGAGGGGCGACAGCGAAGGGGTGGCACTGTCGGGCAGGCGAGCGGCCATGCGGGCACGGGCAGTGCGCGAACAGCAGGGAGTGCGCGTGCTGGGCGTGGGTAGAGTGGGCCGCAGCTAGGTGAGCGTGTGCGTGAGCGATGGCGCATCGAGCAGGGGAGGCCAGTGCGGAGCAGGAAGAGGAGGGGAAGCAAATGGGGCTCACCGTGGGTCGTTGGGTCAAGGCAGCGGGGCTCGAGGAGGAAGACAGGGACGACGACGTTGACGGAGAGGAGTAGGTCCGGCCAGTCGGCTTCGAGCGACGGCGAGGTCGAGATCCGGCGAGGGAGTTCGGCAAACGGTGGGGTCTAGGCAGCTACGGTGTGCGGCGGCGGCGTCAGGTCGCGGGCAGGACGGGCTGCGCGGTCGGCCCGTCGAGGTCCTTGGGCGGCGGCAGCTCCAGATCGAAGGAGAGGGAGCCCGAGGGAGGAGTGAGGATCGGGGGGAGTGGGTGAGGGGAGAGGGGATCGGGGGTGGGGGGGGTTGTGCGGTCGTGGGTTAGGGTTACACAGTAGTGGGGGGTTAGTAGTGGGTTAGGTGGACTGGGGGTGGGCCGGCCTATTGGGTCGGTTGGCCCATGGGGGGATTTCCTTTTGGTTTTTTTGTTTTATCTTTTTCCTTTTATTCATTTTATTTTCTGTTTTGTTTTAACTTCCAATTTATTTTAACTCTATTAATATAAATAATTAGTGCCTAAATTAATTTTGTAAATTAAGCCTCTGCCATAAAAAGCTTGACTTCCAAATAAAATAGTTTAGGATTTTATAAAGTTGAAAAGTCATTTATTTAATTGTTTTAGCCACAGTGTTAATTACTTTCGAGCATTTTAAACATGTTTTAAATATGTGGTTTCTCCACCATTATTACTCATGAATTATTTTACACGTTTAGAGCATTTTAGTTTTAATGTTTGGAAACTTTTATTGGTTGACTTAAATTCAAATTCAAATTTGAATCGGTTTTGAACTAACGCGAGATTAACAACAGTAATAGTGGTGACGTGGCATCATTAACATGGGATTACTGTAGCCTAATTATCCGGGCGTCACAGCCGGGGAGAGCGGTCTCTTGGATTTCTTCGTCAGGTGTTGAGGTCCATTCTGCAATGAACTCTGCCAAGATTCTGCTCTGGATGGGTGAGGTACTTTCAAACTTCAACCCAAAGCTCGACAACTCCGAGGCCATTCCACAATCCTTCCGGTTGCATCTGGGTTGTGCAGTATCCGTTGTAGCGGGAGGCGGGTGACGACAGTGATCTCGTGGGCTTGGAAGTAATGACACAACTTCCTCGAGGCCATAAGGAGGTCAAAGAGCAATTTATGCACGCCGGAGTACCTCGACCTAGCCCCTGCAAGAGGGAGTTGACAAAGTAAACCGGGTGCTGCATCATCTTCTTCTTCTGCACCACTTCGCTTGACTGTGCGGGTGTTGCCCCAACGGCGTCAGACTCTGCCGGGGGCATTGCCTTGCCGGCACGAGGTCCTGCCGGGGGAATCTTTGGCTCGCCGTCCGCTGGTTCTGCCGTCGCCATTGCCTCCTCATCGACCTCCCTCTGTGCCACCAGACCACTTCATTCGTTGCTGCTAGGTACAGCAGCAACGGTTCTTGTGGCTTAGGCGCAACTAGTATTGGCGTGGAGGAAAGGTATTTCTTCAGATCCTGCAATGCCGCCTCGGCTTCTGGGGTCCAATCCATCAGGCCTGCCTTCTTCAAGATCTTGAAGAAGGGAAGGGCGTGCTCGGCGGACTTGGAGATGAATCGGCGCATGCTGGCGACGCAGCCGGTGAGTCGACGCACATCCTTGATCCGCTTGGGCGCCTCAATCTATTCAATAGCCTTGATTTTGTCTGGGTTTGCCTCGATCCCGCACTGCGACACAAAGAATCCGAGAAGCTTGCCGGACGGGACGCCGAAGACACACTTCTCAGGATTCAGCTTAAGGTTGATCTTGCGCAGGTTGGCAAATGTCTCTTCCAGATCCTGCACAAGAGTTGCTCTGTCCTTGGTTTTGACCACTATGTCATCCATGTATGCCTCCATATTTCTATGGAGCTGGGGTTCAAAACCAATTTGGACTACTCTTGCAAACGTCGAGCCAGCATTCTTCAACCCGAAAGGCATCCATAAAAAGCAATATGTACCACATGGGGTGATGAATGATGCCTTCTCTTCATCTTCTCTCGCCATGAAGATTTGGTGGTAGCCCGAGTAGGCGTCGAGGAATGACAGCAGATCACACCCGGCCGTGGAGTCGACAATCTGGTCGATGCGCGGCAACGGGAAGGGGTCTTTAGGACAAGCATTATTGATGTCTGTGTAGTCAATACACAGCCTCCACTTCCCATTTGCCTTGCGCACCACTACCGGATTGGCCAACCACGTCGGATGGAGCACTCCTCTCACCAAACCCGCTGCTTCCAACTTCCTGATATCCTCTGTGATGAACTCCTGCCTCTCCAGAGCCTACTTTCTGACCTTCTGCTTGACGGGCCGCGCATGAGGACAGACAGCTAGGTGGTGCTCAATCACGTCCCTGGGAACACCGGGGATGTCGGATGCTTCCCATGCAAACACGTCGACATTCGCCCGCAGGAAGGTGACGAGCGTGCCTACCTATTTGCTGTCGAGGGTGGAGCCTATGGTGAAAGCCCCTCCTGTGCCATCCTCTCTGGCGGACACCTTCTTGGTCTGCGGTGGCTCACCTCTGGATTTCTTGCTCTTGCCGTAGAGCTCTCTGGCACGTCCTCGACGGTAGCACACCACTCCGAGGAGGTGCGCTTGCCGGAGTGGGTGCGAGATGTCTTGCCGGGCTTCTTCTTCCCTCCCGGGGCTTCAGCGGCAGGAGCAAGTGCCTTGGCGGCAGCTGCTGCAACTGCTTCCCGGTAGAGTTGGTCGGCGCAAATCAGCGCGTCCTTCTTATCGGAGGGGACGGAGATGATAGTCAACGGCCCGGGCATCTTTAGCATGTTGTAGGCATAGTGCGACGCCGCCATGAACTTGGCTAGTGTCGGGCGGCCGAGGATCCCGTTGTAGGGCAAGGGGATCTCGGCCACGTCGAAGACGATCCTCTCCGTCCTATGGTTCAACTCCCCTCCAAACGTCACGGGCAGCGTGACCTTCCCCTTCGGCTGGCTCCTCCCTGGATTGACCCCTTGAAACGTGCCCGTTTCCTCGAGGTCTCCATCAGGGATTTGCAGCCTTTTGATCACGACGGGCGAGATCATGTTCAGGACGGCCCCGCCGTCGACCAACATCTTGTTCACCTTGAGGTTGTGTATCGTTGGGGAGACCAAGAACGGCAAACCACCGACCACGGTTGTGCGGTAAGGGTGGTCCTCGGTGTCAAAGATGAGGGGCGTGCTGGACCACTTCAACGGCTTCTGAGCGTCGAACGACGGCTCCGCTGCTGTAATGTCATGCGCCCACTGCTTGAGCTGGCGGTGAGAAGTATGCAGCGAGGCACCAGCATCGACGCACATGGCCTCTGTGGTCTTCTGAACACTTGCTCGCCGGACTCGCCGTCCTCATCATGATCATCGTCTTCTTGCTTATTGTCACGGCCCCGGGCGGGCCTATCTTGCTGGTTGTCCTTGTCGTGGCGGCCTCCTTGGCCGCCATGCTTCTTGCTGGAGCCCTCGGCACCGTCCTGGCCCTTCTTGTTGTCCCGCCTCTCATACTCGGCCTTTTGCTTTTCAGCAAGCAGCTCGACTTGCCGGCAGTTCTGGAGGTCGTGGCCTTTGGTGCGGTGGATCTTGCAGTACTGCTTGTCGGAGCCCCCTGGTTTGTCGGCAGCTGCTAAGGCCTGGCAGGCGACGTACCCAGCAATCTCCTTGCCAGGGTCTTCTGCCCTGACCTTCTTGGCAGCGCCAGTGTCGTCAGACCCTTCAACGGCAAGCACGGTCTTGCCCTTGCATTTCCTGTTGCGACGCCGGCCCTTTGCTACCTCTTGAGCACTGCGTTGGTTTTCCCTTGAAGAGGAAAGGGTGATGCAGCAAAGTAGCGTAAGTATTTCCCTCCATTTTTGGGAACCAAGGTATCAATCCAGTAGGAGGCTACGCGCGAGTCCCTCGCACCTACACAAAACAAATAAATCCTCGCAACCAACGCGACAAGGGGTTGTCAATCCCTACACGGTCACTTACGAGAGTGAGATCTGATAGATATGATAGGATAATATTTTTGGTATTTTTATGATAAACATGCAAAGTAAAATAAAAGCAAAGTAAAAAGCAAAGGAAATAACTAAGTGTTGGAAGATTAATATGATGAAGATAGACCCGGGGGCCATAGGTTTCACTAGTGGCTTCTCTCAAGAGCATAAGTATTTTACGGTGGGTGAACAAATTATTGTTGAGCAATTGACAGAATTGAGCATAGTTATGAGAATATCTAGGTATGATCATGTATATAGGCATCACGTCCGAGACAAGTAGACCGACTCCTGCCTGCATCTACTACTATTACTCCACATCTCGACCGCTATCCAGCATGCATCTAGAGTATTAAGTTCATAAGGAGAGAGTAACGCCTTAAGCAAGATGACATGATGTAGAGGGATAAATTCATGCAATATGATAAAAACCCCATCTTGTTATCCTCGATGGCAACAATACAATATGTGCCTTGCTGCCCCTACTGTAACTGGGAAAGTACACCGCAAGATTGAACCCAAAGCTGAGCACTTCTCCCAGTGCAAGAAAGATCAATCTAATAGGCCAAACCAAACTGATAATTCGAAGAGACTTGCAAATATAACCAATCATACATAAAATAATTCAAAAGATTCAAATATTGTTCATAGATAAACTTGATCATAAACCTACAATTCATCGGTCTCAACAAACACACTGCAAAAAGAAGATTACATCGAATAGATCTCCACGAGAGAGGGGGAGAACAGTGTATTGAGATCCAAAAAGAGAGAAGAAGCCATCTAGCTAATAACTATGGACCCGAGGGTCGGAGGTAAACTACTCACACTTCATCGGAGAGGCTATGGTGTTGATGTAGAAGCCCTCCGTGATGGATGCCCCCTCCGGCGGAGCTCCGGAACAGGCCCCAAGATGGGATCTCATGGGTACAGAAGGTTGCGGCGGTGGAATTAGGTTTTTGGCTCTGGCTCTTATCGTTTGGGGGTACGTATGTATATATAGGAGGAAGAAGTACGTCGGTGGAGCAACAGGGGGCCCACGAGGGTGGAGGGCGCGCCCTGGGGGGGTAGGCGCGCCCCCCTACCTTGTGGCTTCCCTGTTGGTTGCTTGACGTAGGGTCCAATTCTCCTGGATCTTGTTCGTTCCAAAAATCACGTTCCCAAAGGTTTCATTCCGTTTGGACTCCATTTGATATTCTTTTTCTACGAAACTCTGAAATAGGCAAAAAACGGCAATTCTGGGCTGGGCCTCCGGTTAATAGGTTAGTCCCAAAAATAATATAAAAGTGAATAATAAAGCCCAATAATGTCCAAAACAGAAGATAATATAGCATGGAACAATCAAAAATTCTAGATACGTTGGAGACGTATCAAGCATCCCCAAGCTTAATTCCCGCTCGTCCTCGAGTAGGTAAATGATAAAAACAGAATTTTTGATGCGGAGTGCTACTAGGCATCATTTCAATGTAATTCTTCTTAATTGTGGTATGAATATTCAGATCCGAAAGATTCAAGATAAAAGTTCATATTGACATAGAAATAGTAATACTTCAAGCATACTAACTAAGCAATTATGTCTTCTCAAAATAACATGGCCAAAGAAAGTTCATCCCTACAAAATCATATAGTTTAGTCATGCTCCATTTTCGTCACACAAGAATGCTCTCATCATGCACAACCCCGATGACAAGCCAAGCAATTGTTTCATACTTTAGTAATCTCAAACCTATAAACTTTCACGCAATACATGAGCGCGAGCCATGGACATAACACTATGGGTGGAATAGAATATGATGATGGGGGTTATGTGGAGAAGACAAAAAAGGAGAAAGTCTGACATCAACGAGGCTAATCAATGAGCTATGGAGATGCCCATCGATTGATGTTAATGCAAGGAGTAGGGATTGCCATGCAACAGATGCACTAGAGCTATAAATATATGAAAGCTCAACAAGAGAAACTAAGTGGGTGTGCATCAAACTTGTTTGCTAACGAAGACCTAGGGCACTTGAGGAGGCCCATTGTTGGAATATACAAGCCAAGTTCTATAATGAAAAATTCCCACTAGTATATGAAAGTGATAAAACAGGAGACTCTCTATCATGAAGATTATGGTGCTACTTTGAAGCATAAGTGTGGTAAAGGATAGTAACATTGTCCCTTCTCTCTTTCTCTCTCATTTTTTTCTTTATTTTTTTGGGCCTTCTCTTTTTCATGGCCTTTCTCTCTTTTTTTTATTCCTCACTTGGGACAATGCTCTAGAAAATGATGATCATCACACTTCTATTTATTTACAACTATATGAATGCCTCCGGTGGTGTACCGGGATATGCAATGAACCAAGAGTGACATGTATGAAAGAATTATGAACGGTGGCTTTGCCACAAATACTATCCCAACTACATGATCATGCTAAGCAATATGACAATGATGAACGTGTCATGATAAACGGAATGGTGGAAAGTTGCATGGCAATATATCATATCACGGGGTTTGGATGCACCGGCGAAGTTTGCACCAACTTTCAATGTGAGAAAGGGCAATGCACGGTACCGAAGAGCTAGCAATGATGGAAGGGTGAGAGTGCGTATAATCCATGGACTCAACATTAGTCATAAAGAACTCACATACTTATTGCAAAAATCTACAAGTCATCCAAAACCAAGCACTGCGCGCATGCTCCTAGAGGGATAGATTGGTAAGAAAAGACCATCGCTCGTCCCCGACCGCCACTCATAAGGAGGACAATCAAAGAACACCTCATGTTTCAAATTTGTTGCATAACGTGCATGCTACGGGACTTGCAAAATTCAACACAAGCATTTCTCAAATTCACAACTACTCAACTAGCACTACTTTAATATCACTACCTCCATATGTCAAAACAATCATCAAGCATCAAACTTCTCTTAGTATTCAAAACACCCATAAGAAAGTTTTTACTAATCTTGAATACCTAGCATATTTAGATTGTTTAAGCATATTACCATGCTATTTAAGACTCTCAAAATAATCTATGTGAAGCATGAGAGATCAATAGTTTCTATAAAACAAATCCACCACCGTGCTCTAAAAGATATAAGTGAAGTACTAGAGCAAAACTATATAACTCAAAAGATATAAGTGAAGCACATAGAGTATTCTAATAATTTCCGAATCATGTGTGTCTCTCTCAAAAGGTGTGTACAGCAAGGATGATTGTGGTAAACTGAAAATCAAAGACTCAAATCATACAAGATGCTCCAAGCGAAACACATATCATGTGGTGAATAAAAATATAGCTCCAAGTAAAGTTACCGATGGAAGTAGACGAAAGAGGGGATGCCTTCCGGGGCATCCCCAAGCTTTGGCTTTTTGGTGTCCTTAGATTATCTTGGGGGTGCCATGGGCATCGCCAAGCTTAGGCTCTTGCCACTCCTTGTTCCATAATCCATCAAATCTTTCACCCAAAACTTGAAAACTTCACAACACAAAACTCAACAGAAAATCTCGTGAGCTCCGTTAGCAAAATAAAACAAAAGACCACTTCAAGGTACTGTAATGAACTCATTCTTTATTTATATTGGTTTTTAAACCTACTGTATTCCAACTTCTCTATAGTTTATAAACTATTTTACTAGCCATAGATTCATCAAAATAAGCAAACAACACACGAAAAATAGAATCTATCAAAATCATAACAGTCTGTAGTAATCTGTAACTAACGCAAACTTCTGAACTCCAAAAACTCAGCCAAAATATGAAGACCTAGGCAATTTCTCTATTGATCAGCAGCAATTGGAATCAATATTTTATCACGTTATGGTGATTTTTAACAATTATTTTCGTGAACGGAAAGTTTCTGGAAATTTCTTCAAGATCAAATAACTATCATCCAAGAAGATCCTATAGGTTTAACTTGTCACAAAAACTAATTAAAACATAAAAACACATCTAACCAGATGCTAAAACAAATATTTATTCCTAAATAGAAGCAAAAATAAAAAAACTAAAAATAATATTGGGTTGCCTCCCAACAAGCGCTATCGTTTAACGCCCCTAGCTAGGCATTGAGATTTCGATGATGCTCATATAAAAGATAATAATTGAAACACAAAGAGAGCATCATAAAGCATGTGAAAATCACATATAAGTCTAATATACTTCCTATGCATAGGCATCTTATAGGCAAACAAATTATCAAGGCAAGCAAATCCTAACATATGCAAGGAAAAAGAGAGAAACAATAGCAATCTCAACATAACGAGAGGTAATTTTGTAACATGAAAATTTCTACAACCATATTTTCCTATCTCATAATAATTAAATGTGGGATCATAAGAAAATTCAATAATATAGCTATCATATAAAATATTTTCAACACGATCCACATGCATGCAAAGTTGACACTCTTCCGAAATAGTGGGATTAACATTAACTAAAGTCATGACCTCTCCAAACCTAATTTTATCAAAAATTGCATAAGATTGAATATTCTCCAAATATGTGGGATCTAAGGTTGACACTCTTCCAAACCCACTTTCAATATTGTTGCAAACAATATTATCAATCTCATATTCATCATGGGGATTAAATAAATTTTCAAGATCATAAGAAGAATCACCCCAATCATGATCATTGCAACAAGTAGTAGACATAGCAAAACTAGCATCCCCAAGCTTAGGGTTTTGCATATTATTAGCACAATTGACATCAAGAGAATTTATAGTAAAATCATTGAAATCATGCTTTTCGTCGAGGAACTATCAAGCATGGGGGCAATAGCAACGATCTCATTTTTAACATAAGGAACTATAGCAAATTCGGCTTCATAAATATTGGCATCATGGGCACAAGAATAGCAAGCATCATGTTCATCAAGGGATATTTCAACCAAATCATCGGAATCATCAATATCTATAGATTCATGCATATCATTATTTTCTTCCAAAGCAACGGTCATTCTGTCAATAAATTCTTGGACATAGACATTATGAGCAAAGTTTTGATTGCAATATTTAAGTATGACGGAATTTTCAGATTTGTTGAGAGTAAAATCATACTTTTCAATTAAAGAAGAAACTTCATGAGCACCCTTAAAAACGACAAATTCTTCAATTTGTTCGATATCATAGTAACTATAAACACCCTTTGCATAAGAAGATAAGATTTTGTTATCATTGAACTCACATAAGTAGGGAAGGTGTTTTTTAGGGTTCTTAGAGCAACAAGTCAAATCACAAATTTCACAAAGATTCCAAGCATAGCATAGCAAACTATTTATATGATACCATAAGAGCTTCTCTTTTTCAGATAAACAATGACGCACAAAATGAGCATGCTCATCTAAAGATTTCCCATCAACTAGGCTAGTTGGGGTTTCAGCTCGAGCGCATAAGGATCAAAGATCATCCCAGTAGAACACTTTAAGTGGATCCATATCAATAGATTTTCAGCAAGCGAAGATGCAAGCATATAGAAGGCACATAGCAACACAATAAAACAAGAAGCACACGAAAAAGAGGCGAACGGAAAAGGAGAGAGCGAATAAAACGGCAAGGGTGAAGTGGGGGAGAGGAAAAGAGAGGCAAATGGCAAATAATGTAATGCGGGAGATAAGGGTTTGTGATGGGTACTTGGTATGTTGACTTTTGCCTTGTAGCGACCCGACCTCAGACGGTCAAGTCTCTGTGTTTCTGTGCCATCCCTGGATCAGTATGCTGGCACACACAGTACATCAATGTATATATCAAAGTGCAATCACATGTATAAATAACGTAAAACTGATATATACCTCATAAGTCACAGCGGAAACAAATAGTCGGGTGTGGAGTCCCATCAACGCCATCGGCAGGTTGAGTGTAGACCGTAACCCTGTACCGTACTCTTACTCGTTGGAAGAAAGTATCTGCAACATGATACGTTGCAGCCGTGTAGGTCAGTACATTGAATGTACCGGCAAGATCACAACATGAGAAAACAGATGATAAAACTATACTATATGCAATATGGCTTTGTGGCTCTGTATCTAAGTTTTGTTTTGCATAAAAGCTGGTTTTATTTTCCCTACATCAAAGGAATATCAGGAGTCTGTACTACAGAGTTTTCTATCGTGACATGGTTCCGCCAACCGATGTCTCATAGTCCAAAATCATCATAAGTTGCCCACAATTATGTTCTCAGTCCGGTGTTGAGAGTTCCGAGATAGATCCAAGTCCAGAGGCTCAAATTGTCCATAACCGGGGACACGGCTAATCGATTAGGTGTTAACCCTCTGCAGAGGTTTGTACACTTTACCCGCAAGATTCGATCCCTCTTTTTACGTTCTCGCACTTCAGGGTGTTTGAGAACAAGATGACCGAAACATGGTCTTCCAAAGAGTTCCTCTGACCACTGTCCGGTGCTCATCCAATCCTACCGTAGTTCTACATCTGCTAGCACCGTCCCAGCCAGAGTCACAACTAAGGTCAACCAAGCCAGAGCCCATAGTGACTTGCGGTTGCACAGGTAAGCTTCCGGGCATGAAGTATTCTTCCGTCTCTTTGAGTCTGGGTGAAGCTTTCCGCAAGATGTCATGGCGCTTCTCCATGCATCCCGGCCATCCACTGGTTTCTCCAGGGTGCCCGTCAACCGTCCTTCACCCAGTAGTGTGTATTGAATTCTTGTCTCGAGTCTTGAAGTCTTGAGGCCTTGAAGATGCAGTCCTTGCATATGCCATCATGGAGTTGTCATCATTGACGTAAAGTCCTTCACACCACTCCCGAGCACTCATACCAAACCCCGTCTACAATAGCGTAGCATTAAAACTATATACGTCCCGGGCTTGATAACAGGAAGATGGGTTCCTACCTCATGCATTCTACTCAACTACAAGAAGTCAATATAACTACTGGAGGGATTATGGATGGTGACACTAAATGCAATAAAAACATAGGCATGAAAAACATGGTCAAATTGAACTTGCCTGGTATTACTTGATGAAGATAACAAAGCTCTCAGAATAATGACTTGGTAGAACTATTCGTCACTCCGTTGAAAATCTATATAGTCAAACATAGCATTCATATAAGCAAACATACTAGCAAACAATTCTAACACTCATAATGAAACCAACAAATAAATTGCAAAACAACAAGGGACACCGAATAAGAACAAAGGACAACTACACAACAAAACTAATAAAGAAAACTCTAAGACATAACACAAAATAGTTTTGTCCTAAGTAAAAACTTAACAACAATTAAAACACTAAACTTATAAATTAACAGAAAATACAAAGTAAAACAACTAAGTTAACAGAAGGTATTTTTCATAAAATTTTATTTGCAAAAAGAAACAAATAAAAAGCTTTTATGAAACAGTAACTATGACCTAAACAAGTTTTCATACAAAACTAAATAAAATAATTTTTTTTGAAATAAAAATAAAATTTTCTTTGGTTGACAAACAGAAACAAAACTAAATTTGTCAAGTGACAAAAAGAAATAATTTAAAACTAATAAAAACAATAAAGAAAAGACTAAAACAACACTATAACTAAAACAGTACTGTTTTGCTAAAACATTAATTTAAAATAAACTAAAAATAAATCACTATATGCTACTGGATAGACGAAACTATAACAAAACAGTAGCAAAAAGAATCAATCAAAAATATTTTATAAAACCCAAGATACGACCAAATTGGTGATTTGAACAAATTTCATCAAATTCAATTTTAAACAACTCAAATATGAAATCCAATTGCACTAGCAGAAACTTCAAGAAATTATAAAACTAATGCAAAAAGAAACACTAAATTTGGATCTAAAACATAAAAGTTATAAGCAATATAGAATCAGAACTATTCTGTTTTTAAAACAGAAACGAAAAATCAAAACAAAAAAAATCGGCCACTAGCTACGTGGCCTACTGCTATTGGGCCAGGGAGGTGGGCGATCTGAACTATCTAGCGCTCGGTCGTAAAATAACACAAACGTGTACGGGCTAAAACAGAAAGACCGGTTGGCTAAACCGACTAGACTTGAACCGATCTAAACCGAATAAAAACCGTAACAAACCGGAACTAAACCGATCTAATTAAAAAAAACGTAACCGTTCGTTAGATCTAATCTATGCCGTCAATAACAGATCGGACGGTGGAGGTTGCTTACAGCGGTGGTGGCGTCTCCGACGAGGTTGTCGTCGGCGGTGGCGGCTCGGACGTCGGTGGCGGTGGCGCTCCGGTCGTCCGCGGTGAAGGTGGAGGGGTCGGCGCGATGTAGCGGGCGACGACGAGTCCAACGGTGGTCGTGGAGTCGGAGGAGATGGTCGGAGGTGGTTGACGGCGAGCTCGAGGCGGCGGATGGCGTCGGTGATCAACGACGATGGCAATCCGGTGGTTTTGCGGCTCAGGCGAGTTGTTGGGAAGGTGTAGTCGAGGGAGGGGATCATGATGGTGGTGGCTGCGGGTCTCGGGGAGGTCGGAGGCGGGCTCTAGGGCATCAATGGTGCGGTGGCGGAGCTCGGCTCCGGCGAGAGATTACGGGCGAGGCAAGGGGTTTCGGTGAGGGGAAAGGAGGGGAACGGGTCGAGGGAGAGGGGTATTTATAGGGGGAGGAGTTCTTGGAGGAGGGGGCGAGGGGATTCGTGATCCCGAGAAGATCGGGATTCCGGCGGCGGCGGCGCGACTTGGCGTGGGGAGGAAGAAGACGGCGGGCGAGGGCGATCGGGCAGTGGGGCCCAGCGGTCAGTGGCACAAGGGCGAGAGAGAGAGGAGCGGGCGACCGAGGCGGAGGCGTTTCGGGCGTGCGCGCAGCTGTGGGCTGAAAGGCCGGTGGGCCGTGCGGTGCGGGAAGAGAGAGAGAGGAACAGTGCTGGGCTTCGGCCTGGTACTGTTCGAGGATTTTCTTTTTATTCTTTTCACAGACAACAAAATAAAAAGAAACAACAAATAATAATAAAAAGTATATAGGCATATAATATATCAAAATTTTCAGAAAAACATTTCCTAAAACATGAACTATTTTCCAGGTTCAAATAAAATACTAAAAAAAGGCAAACAGTGCTACTATTGCAATAAAACTCAACAAAAATCATTTTTAAAATACCAAAATTACTTCAAAATTATTTTCTCCTAATTTTCCATTAAAGGGAATCATTTTACCCTTATTTCCATTTATTTATTTTTAGGAGAAAAATAATTTTGAATCCAAATAATTCCAAATTTGAAAGGGAGTTTCAAAATACTTTCAAATGACTTTCAATTTGATTCTTTTTAACTTCCAACTCATTTTTCATATAATTGAAGAAGTCATTTTATCTTCTCTCCTGAAAATCATTGAGTTGCATAAAGTTTTCGAATTTGAAATATTTCCAAATGGAATTCAAATCTTTTCAAAACTTTTTTTTCATTTATTTAAATGGAAGAAGTCATATCATCTTCACTCTAGGGTTTTGTGATGAAATAATTTGAATTCATGGAGATCATAAATGCAAGGGTGAAAGTTTGGGAAAGTCATTTCATTCCCTCTCATTCAACTTTCAAAAATTTCAAATTTCACTCAATTTCACACAATCAGTCACACAACAATCAAACAAACAAGCATAAATATTTATTTAATATAACATTCCAAAATTTAGAATTTTGGGATGTTACAAACCTACCACACTTAAAATGAATCTCGTCCTCGAGATTCGAAGAGGCTAGCAAGAAAGGTTAGGGTTTGGGGGTCTTCTAGCAAATCCATCAATCGGAAAGGTCTAGTGTGCTACCACACTTAAAAACAGGGTTATGGTTCCAACAGATCTTATGTACAGTGTGGACACCATCGGTCTTCTCACATCTTCGGAGTAACTCCTACACTGGGGCTCTTCCAGTAGGGCATAACCTTTTCCTCAAACTCGTGTCCTTTCATCCTGGTGAGGTTCTTCCGAGACTGGGTCTTCATATCTGACAGGTCTGTCGCCAATTCTAATTAATTAGCGAAATCTCATGGTGGTCAACAATTAATGGTTTCTCCTGCAGAAAAGGGTCTGGGTTGAATCTCACCGTATATCATGCGATTGGCAACGGTTGCCTATATAGGGGTCCATCGTTCTAGCATTCTATGGTTTAAACAAGGTTTGATATCGTCGTCTCTCTACTATGGGTAAGTCACTCGGATTTACCATTCCAAATAGCAAGAGCGAATGACCAGAGTAAGTCGGTATGGTGATCAATCCATTCCGCACCCAAATCATTACTCTGTATAAGGTTTAGCGAATCTCGCATTTCTAACACTCGGGAATTCTCACAAGCATTGCAGAATTTCTCTTGTCGACGAACTTAGTTCGGATAATTCCATTGATTCTACAAGCTGAATGAAACATCTATCGTTCTTCACAACTCTTGGGTTTTCGTAACCTCCTAAGGAAATGTCTGCTGATGGAATCATATCCAATTTTCTTCCTTCATCAAAGTTACGTCTGTTCCTTTTCAAATCCTGGGCCTGGGGTTATGGCCCACTTCAACACTTGTACAACTCATCCTTGGAGTTACAATTGTTCCATATTCCAACATTACACCTCCTTAAATTCCAATATTGCTTCATTCCTTCATATTCTTGGGGTAACCAATATATCGAAACAAAACTCATACCTATTTGTCCAAACTTCACTCCCTGAAATATCATTATCCTTTCCATGGGTCAAGTGTTCTTCACAGGGTACTACCACCCTTAAATGAAATTCACAAATCCATCCATAGACCATATTTCTCATATCCTCGAAACTGGTCCAAAATCTTTGTTCATAGAGTAAAAACTCACATAATACAACATATGAAATCATAACACATTAACTTTATTGATTTCATGAATTCATTACAATCTCTGAGCACCCATTACATAACTCAACTCATCGAACTTATGAAAATAAGATTGCTTTCTACCACTCTTATTATCCATATCAAAATCTCAACTACTCAGCTCCAGCTTTCTTCTGATTTGAACATTCCCTAGAAAAATGTCCTGCTTCCTTGCAGCGAAAACAAATGTCTCGGGGCTTCTTTGTGATTATGTAGGCTCCTTGGATTCTAGGCTTCTTCTCTGGACATTTATTGGCATAGTGACCTAAGGTCTTGCACTTGTAACAAGTGATCTGACTCAGGTCCTTTCCTGCAGAAATTGGGGTGTTCTGGGTATGCCTTCGTTTTCTCTTTCTAGATTTCTCTGTAATAATCAGAGCTTCTATTTCCTGAGGTCAAACTTCACTTCTATTGTCGGGAAGTCTCTGAGATACTCTTGGCTTTCCTTCATGCAATACTCTGAAAAATGTCCTTCTTCTCCACATGAATAGCAAGCTTGGGCGAAAAATCTGTTTAGGCCTTCACCATTAGGGTCTTCAATAACTTCCTTCATCGCAGGTTCTTCTGAATTTTCCCTGAGGGTTTCTTTCATGGCTACTTCCAGCTGCTTGGTAATTTCTTGTACCTTGGGGTAAATATGACACTGAGCCGGGAAATGAGTAATTCCTTCACACAGGAAACAAGTAACCTGCCCAGTCGGGCATTCTTCGGTTGGGTGATTCTCCTCACAATGAGGGCATCCATCCTTGTGTTCCTCCTGGGTGTGTCCTATTTCTCTGCAAATCTTGCATGCACAAGGTTTCTTCTTCGGGTTATCATGGTGCTTCCGGATAAGACGAGATCTTGTCAGAGTCTTCTTGCAAGTCTTTGCTCCATTGCATCCTTGTATGGCTTGATGCATTTTCCACCAGGTTGCAGCACTCTCGGTAAAATACTGAATAGCATCTTGAACCTCGTACTTCCTTGAAATCAATTTTTCCCCGAAGTGATCCTCCATGTTTTTAATCCATAGCTCTGCCTTCGGCTGAGTCATCGGTCCAAAGAATACTAGTCCTTCTTCCTTCCTCATCTATTGGGTCCAAGGGCTTTGCGGTGACATAAGAGAGAGGTGGGGAGGGATACACACAATACAAACAATAGTTTTGAAGAAACCGGTTTTATTTTTTTTGTGGCTGTCGGAAAAACATCAAACAAATGACAGCTCACAAATCGTCGCATCTAACGTAAGTATATAACAGGAGTTTGGTCTTCTAAAGGTCAAATAAATCTTTAGTCTTCAAATTCTTCGAGTCTTCGAAGTCTTCAAATGATGAAATCCTCTTTACTCTGAAGTGGTTATCAGTTGTCCGATATCTAGTCCTTCATGGAGTGGCTTCAGCTGATCCTCCGAGTGGTCAAAAGGGGATATGGTATGTTCTAACTATTTGAGGTAAGAGGGACTATTTGACAAAATCAGAAAAGGTGAGAAGTAAGGGTCTTTTTGAAAGCAAAGTTTTAGATATATCCTGTCATAGGGGCTTTCCGATTTCTAGGGTCACGTCCTACAGTCAACATGTGCTCTGATACCATATCTGTAGCGACCTGACCTCAGACGGTCAATTCTCTGTGTTTCTGTGCCATCCCTGGATCAGTATGCTGGCACACACAGTACATCAATGTATATATCAAAGTGCAATCACATGTATAAATAACGTAAAACTGATATATACCTCATAAGTCACAGCAGAAACAAATAGTCGGGTGTGGAGTCCCATCAACGCCATCGGCAGGTTGAGTGTAGACCGTAACCCTGTACCGTACTCTTACTCGTTGGAAGAAAGTATCTGCAACATGATACATTGCAGCCGTGTAGGTCAGTACATTGAATGTACCGGCAAGATCACAACATGAGAAAACAGATGATAAAACTATACTATATGCAATATGGCTTTGTGGCTCTGTATCTAAGTTTTGTTTTGCATAAAAGCTGGTTTTATTTTCCCTACATCAAAGGAATATCAGGAGTCTGTACTACAGAGTTTTCTATCGTGACATGGTTCCGCCAACCGATGTCTCATAGTCCAAAATCATCATAAGTTGCCCACAATTATGTTATCAGTCCGGTGTTGAGAGTTCTGAGATAGATCCAAGTCCAGAGGCTCAAATTGTACATAACCGGGGACACGGCTAATCGATTAGGGTTTAACCCTCTGCAGAGGTTTGTACACTTTACCCGCAAGATTCGATCCCTCTTTTTACGTTCTCGCACTTCAGGGTGTTTGAGAACAAGATGACCGAAACATGGTCTTCCAAAGAGTTCCTCTGACCACTGTCCGGTGCTCATCCAATCCTACCGTAGTTCTACATCTGCTAGCACCGTCCCAGCCAGAGTCACAACTAAGGTCAACCAAGCCAGAGCCCATAGTGACTTGCGGTTGCACAGGTAAGCTTCCGGGCATGAAGTATTCTTCCGTCTCTTTGAGTCTGGGTGAAGCTTTCCGCAAGATGTCATGGCGCTTCTCCATGCATCCCGGCCATCCACTGGTTTCTCCAGGGTGCCCGTCAACCGTCCTTCACCCAGTAGTGTGTATTGAATTCTTGTCTCGAGTCTTGAAGTCTTGAGGCCTTGAAGATGCAGTCCTTGCATATGCCATCATGGAGTTGTCGTCATTGACGTAGAGTCCTTCACACCACTCCCGAGCACTCATACCAAACCCCGTCTACAATAGCGTAGCATTAAAACTATATACGTCCCGGGCTTGATAACAGGAAGATGGGTTCCTACCTCATGCATTCTACTCAACTACAAGAAGTCAATATAACTACTTGAGGGATTATGGATGGTGACACTAAATGCAATAAAAACATAGGCATGAAAAACATGGTCAAAGTGAACTTGCCTGGTATTACTTGATGAAGATAACAAAGCTCTCAGAATAATGACTTGGTAGAACTATTCGTCACTCCGTTGAAAATCTATATAGTCAAACATAGCATTCATATAAGCAAACATACTAGCAAACAATTCTAACACTCATAATGAAACCAACAAATAAATTGCAAAACAACAAGGGACACCGAATAAGAACAAAGGACAACTACACAACAAAACTAATAAAGAAAACTCTAAGACATAACACAAAATAGTTTTGTCCTAGGTAAAAACTTAACAACAATTAAAACACTAAACTTATAAATTAACAGAAAATACAAAGTAAAAAAACTAAGTTAACAGAAGGTATTTTTCATAAAATTTTATTTGCAAAAAGAAACAAATAAAAAGCTTTTATGAAACAGTAACTATGACCTAAACAAGTTTTCATACAAAACTGAATAAAATAATTTATTTTGAAATAAAAATAAAATTTTCTTTGGTTGACAAACAGAAACAAAACTAAATTTGTCAAAAGTGACAAAAGAAAATAATTTAAAACTAATAAAAACAATAAAGAAAAGACTAAAACAACACTATAACTAAAACAGTACTGTTTTGCTAAAACATTAATTTAAAATAAACCAAAAATAAATCACTATATGCTACTGGATAGACAAAACTATAACAAAACAGTAGCAAAAAGAATCAATCAAAAATATTTTATAAAACCCAAGATACGACCAAATTGGTGATTTGAACAAATTTCATCAAATTCAATTTTAAACAACTCAAATATGAAATCCAATTGCACTAGCAGAAACTTCAAGAAATTATACAACTAATGCAAAAAGAAACACTAAATTTGGATCTAAAACATAAAAGTTATAAGCAATATAGAATCAGAACTATTCTGTTTTTAAAACAGAAACGAAAAATCAAAACAAAAAAAATCGGCCACTAGCTACGTGGCCTACTGCTATCGGGCCAGGGAGGTGGGTGATCTGAACTATCTAGCGCTCGGTCGTAAAATAACACAAACGTGTACGGGCTAAAACAGAAAGACCGGTTGGCTAAACCGACTAGACTTGAACCGATCTAAACCGAATAAAAACCGTAACAAACCGGAACTAAACCGATCTAATTAAAAAAAACGTAAACGTTCGTTAGATCTAATCTATGCCGTCAATAACAGATCGGACGGTGGAGGTTGCTTACAGCGGTGGTGGCATCTCCGACGAGGTCGTCGTCGGCGGTGGCGGCTCGGAAGTCGGTGGCGGTGGCGCTCCGGTCGTCCGCGATGAAGGTGGATGGGTCGGCGCGATGTAGCGGGCGACGACGAGTCCAACGGTGGTCGTGGAGTCGGAGGAGATGGTCGGAGGTGGTTGATGGCGAGCTCGAGGCGGCGGATGGCGTCGGTGATCAACGACGATGGCAATCCGGTGGTTTTGCGGCTCAGGCGAGTTGTTGGGAAGGTGTAGTCGAGGGAGGGGATCACGATGGTGGTGGCTGCGGGTCTCGGGGAGGTCGGAGGCGGGCTCTAGGGCATCAATGGTGCGGTGGCGGTGCTCGGCTCCGGCGAGAGATTACGGGCGAGGCAAGGGGTTTCGGTGAGGGGAAAGGAGGGGAACGGGTCGAGGGAGAGGGGTATTTATAGGGGGAGGAGTTGTTGGAGGAGGGGGCGAGGGGATTCGTGATCCCGAGAAGATCGGGATTCCGGCGGCGGCGGCGCGACTTGGCGTGGGGAGGAAGAAGACGGCGGGCGAGCGCGATCGGGCAGTGGGGCCCAGCGGTCAGTGGCACAAGGGCGAGAGAGAGAGGAGCGGGCGACCGAGGCGGAGGCGTTTCGGGCGTGCGCGCAGCTGTGGGCTGAAAGGCCAGTGGGCCGTGCGGTGCGGGAAGAGAGAGAGAGGAACAGTGCTGGGCTTCGGCCTGGTACTTTTCGAGGATTTTCTTTTTATTCTTTTCACAGACAACAAAATAAAAAGAAACAACAAATAATAATAAAAAGTATATAGGCATATAATATATCAAAATTTTCAGAAAAACATTTCCTAAAACATGAACTATTTTCCAGGTTCAAATAAAATACTAAAAAAAGGCAAACAGTGCTACTATTGCAATAAAACTCAACAAAAATCATTTTTAAAATACCAAAATTACTTCAAAATTATTTTCTCCTAATTTTCCATTAAAGGGAATCATTTTACCCTTATTTCCATTTATTTATTTTTAGGAGAAAAATAATTTTGAATAAAATCCAAATAATTCCAAATTTGAAAGGGAGTTTCAAAATACTTTCAAATGACTTTCAATTTGATTCTTTTTAACTTCCAACTCATTTTTCATATAATTGAAGAAGTCATTTTATCTTCTCTCCTGAAAATCATTGAGTTGCATAAAGTTTTCGAATTTGAAATATTTCCAAATGGAATTCAAATCTTTTCAAAACTTTGTTTTCATTTATTTAAATGGAAGAAGTCATATCATCTTCACTCTAGGGTTTTGTGATGAAATAATTTGAATTCATGGAGATCATAAATGCAAGGGTGAAAGTTTGGGAAAGTCATTTCATTCCCTCTCATTCAACTTTCAAAAATTTCAAATTTCACTCAATTTCACACAATCAGTCACACAACAATCAAACAAACAAGCATAAATATTTATTTAATATAACATTCCAAAATTTAGAATTTTGGGATGTTACATGCGTAGACATCCCCGGCAACGGCGCCACAAATCCTTCTTGCTACCTCTTGAGAACTGCGTTGGTTTTCCCTTGAAGAGGAAAGGGTGATGCAGCAAAGTAGCGTCAGTATTTCCCTCAGTTTTTGAGAACCAAGGTATCAATCCAGTAGGAGGCTACGCGTGAGTCCCTCACACCTACACAAAACAAATAAATCCTCGCAACCAATGCGATAAGGGGTTGTCAATCCCTACACCATCACTTATGAGAGTGAGATCTGATAGATATGATAGGATAATATTTTTGGTATTTTTATGATAAAGATGCAAAGTAAAATAAAAGCAAAGGAAATAACTAAGTGTTGGAAGATTAATATGATGAAGATAGACCCGGGGCCATAGGTTTCACTAGTGCCTTCTCTCAAGAGCATAAGTATTTTACGGTGGGTGAACAAATTACTATTGAGCAATTGACAGAATTGAGCATAGTTATGAGAATATCTAGGTATGATCATGTATATAGGCATCACGTCCGAGACAAGTAGACCGACCCCAACCTGCATCTACTACTATTACTCCACACATCGACCGCTATCCAGCATGCATCTAGAGTATTAAGTTCATAAGGAGAGAGTAACGCCTTAAGCAAGATGACATGATGTAGAGGGATAAATTCATGCAATATGATAAAAACCCCATCTTGTTATCCACGATGGCAACAATCCAATACGTGCCTTGCTGCCCCTACTGTCACTGGGAAAGGACATCGCAAGATTGAACCCAAAGCTAAGCACTTCTCCCATTGCAAGAAAGATCAATCTTGTAGGCCAAACCAAACTAATAATTCGAAGAGACTTGCAAAGATAACCAATCATACATAAAAGAATTCAGAAGATTCAAATATTGTTCATAGATAAACATGATCATAAACCCACAATTCATCGGTCTCAACAAACACACCGCAAAAAGAAGATTACATCGAATAGATCTCCACGAGAGAGGGGGACAACATTGTATTGAGATCCAAAAAGAGAAAAGAAGCCATCTAGATAATAACTATAGACCCGAAGGTCTGAGGTAAACTACTCACACTTCATCGGAGAGGCTATGGTGTTGATGTAGAAGCCCTCCGTGATGGACGCCCCCTCCGGCGGAGCTCCGGAACAGGCCCCAAGATGGGATCTCATGGGTACAGAAGGTTGCGGCGGTGGAATTAGGTTTTTGGCTCCGTCTCTGATCGTCTGGGGGTACGTAGGTATATATAGGAGGCAGAAGTACGTCGGTGGAGCAACAGGGGGCCCACGAGAGTGGAGGGCACGCCCTGGGGGGTAGGCGCGCCCCCTACCTCGTGGCTTCCCAGTTGGTTGCTTGACGTAGGGTCCAAGTCTCCTAGATTTTGTTCGTTCCAAAAATCACGTTGCCGAAGGTTTCATTCCGTTTGGACTCCGTTTGATATTCTTTTTCTGCGGAACTCTGAAATAGGCAAAAAACAACAATTCTGGGTTGGGCCTCCGGTTAATAGGTTAGCCCAAAAATAATATAAAAGTGAATAATAAAGCCCAATAATGTCAAAACAGAAGATAATATAGCATGGAGCAATCAAAAATTATAGATATGTTGGAGACGTATCACCCTTCTTCGTCGGGGCGGCGGTGTATTCATCAGTAGAGTCGGTTTCCGCGCCGGCGTCCTCGCCGGGGTACTTCCTTCCCTCTTCAGCCCGGGCGCACCTGTCGGCCAGATCGTAGAGTTCGGCCACATCCTTAACCTTGGTCATCGCCAGCTCTTCGCGGATCTTGCGGTTGCGCATGTTCTGATGGAACCCGTTGATCACAAAGGCGGGATGAACGTCGGGGATGTTGTACTTGTTGGGGAACGTAGCAGAAATTCAAAATTTTCTACGCATCACCAAGATCAATCTATGGAGTAATCTAGCAAGGAGGGGAAGGGGAGTGCATCTACATACCCTTGTAGATCGCGATGCGGAAGCGTGGCAAGAACGCGGATGAGGGAGTCGTACTCGTAGCGATTCAGATCGCGGTTGATTCCGATCTAAGCACCGAAGAACGGTGCCTCCGCGTTCAACACACGTGCAGCCCGGTGACGTCTCCCACGCCTTGATCCAGCAAGGAGAGAGGGAGAGGTTGGGGAAGACTCCATCCAGCAGCAGCACGACGGCGTGGTGGTGATGGAGGACCGTGGCAATCCCGCAGGGCTTCGCCAAGCACCGCGGGAGAGGAGGAGGAGGGAGAGGGGTATGGCTGCGCCGAAAGAGAGACGTTCTCATGTGTCTTGGGCAGCCCAAACCTCAACTATATATAGGGGGGAGGGGGCTGCGCCCCCATTAGGGTTTCCACCCCAAGAGGAGGCGGCCAGCCCTAGATCCCATCCAAGGGGGGCGGCCAAGGGGAGGAGAGGGGGGGCGCCACTAGGGTGGGCCTTAAGGCCCATCTGGACCTAGGGTTTGCCCCCTCCCACTCTCCCATGCGCTTGGGCCTTGGTGGGGGGCCGCACCAGCCCACCTGGGGCTGGTCCCCTCCCACACTTGGCCCACGCAACCTTCTGGGGCTGGTGGCCCCACTTGGTGGACCCCCGGGACCCTCCCGATGGTCCCGGTACATTACCGATTTCACCCGAAACTTTTCCGGTGACCAAAACAGGACTTCCCATATATAAATCTTTACCTCCGGACCATTCCGGAACTCCTCGTGACGTCCGGGGTCTCATCCGGGACTCCGAACAACATTCGGTAACCACGTACATGCTTTCCCTATAACCCTAGCATCATCGAACCATAAGCGTGTAGACCCTACGGGTTCGGGAACCATGCAGACATGACCGAGACGTTCTCCGGTCAATAACCAACAGCGGGATCTGGATACCCATGTTGGCTCCCACATGTTCCACGATGATCTCATCGGATGAACCACGATGTCGGGGATTCAATCAATCCCGTATGCAATTCCCTTTGTCTATCGGTATGTTACTTGCCCGAGATTCGATCGTCGGTATCCCTATACCTTGTTCAATCTCGTTACCGGCAAGTCTCTTTACTCGTTCCGTAACTCACATCATCCCGTGATCAACTCCTTGGTCAGACTGTGCACATTATGATGATGTCCTACCGAGTGGGCCCAGAGATACCTCTCCGTTTACACGGAGTGACAAATCCCAGTCTCGATTCGTGCCAACCCAACAGACACTTTCGGAGATACCTGTAGTGCACCTTTATAGTCACCCAGTTACGTTGTGACGTTTGGTACACCCAAAGAATTCCTACGGTATCCGGGAGTTGCACAATCTCATGGTCTAAGGAACTGATACTTGACATTAGAAAAGCTCTGAGCAAACGAACTACACGATCTTGTGCTAGGCTTAGGATTGGGTCTTGTCCATCACATCATTCTCCTAATGATGTGATCCCGTTATCAACGACATCCAATGTCCATGGTCAGGAAACCGTAACCATCTATTGATCAACGAGCTAGTCTCCTAGAGGCTTACTAGGGACATGGTGTTGTCTATGTATCCACACATGCATCTGAGTTTCCTATCAATACAATTCTTGCATGGATAATAAACGATTATCATGAACAAGGAAATATAATAATAACCTATTTATTATTGCCTCTAGGGCATATTTCCAACAGTCTCCCACTTGCACTAGAGTCAATAATCTAGTTCACATCACCATGTGATTAACACTGACAGGTCACATCACCATGTGACCAACACCCAAGAGTTTACTAGAGTCAACAATCTAGTTCACATCTCTATGTGATTAACACTCAATGAGTTCTGGTTTGATCATGTTATGCTTGTGAGAGAGGTTATTAGTCAACGGGTCTGAACCTTTCAGATCCGTGCGTGCTTTACGAATATTATGTCATCTTGTGGATGCTACCACGCGCTACTTGGAGCCATTTCAAATAACTGCTCTACTATACGAATCCGGTTTACTGCTCAGAGTCATCCGGATTAGTGTCAAAGTTCGCATCGACGTAACCCTTTATGACGAACTCCTTTTTCACCTCCATAATCGAGAAAATTCCTTAGTCCACTAGATACTAAGGATAAGTTCGACCGCTGTCATGTGATCCATTCCCGGATCACTATTGTACCCCTTGACCAACTCATGGCAAGGCACACTTCATGTGCGGTACACAACATAGCATACTGTAGAGCCTACGTCTAAAGCATAGGGGACGACCTTCGTCCTTTCTCTCTCTTCTGCTGTGGTCAGGTCTTGAGTCTTACTCAATACTCACACCTTGTAACACAGCCAAGAACTCCTTCTTTGCTGATCTATTTTGAACTCTTTCAAAATCATGTCAAGGTGTGCGTTCTTTGAAAGTATCATCAGGCGTCTTGATCTATCTCTATAGATCTTGATGCCCAATATGTAAGCAGCTTTATCCAGGTCTTCCTTTGAAAAACTCCTTTCAAACAACCCTTTATGCTTTCCAGAAATTCTACATCATTTCGGATCAACAATATGTCATTCACATATACTTATCAGAAATGTTGTAGCGCTCCCACTCACTTTATTGGAAATACAAGTTTCTCATAAACTTTGTACAATCCAAAAATCTTTGATCATCTCATCAAAGCGTACATTCCAACTCCGAGATGCTTACTCCAGTCCTTAGAAGGATCGCTGGAGCTAGCATACCTTTTAGCATCCTTAGGATGGACAAAACCTTTCTGATTGTATCACATACAACCTTTCCTTACGAAAACTGGTAAGGAAACTTGTTTTGACATCCATCTGCCAGATTTCATAAATGCAGCTAATGCTAACATGATTCCGACGGACTTAAGCATCGCTACGGATGAGAAAATCTCATCGTAGTCAACTCCTTGAACTTGTGAAAATACCTTTTTTCACAAGTCGAGCTTCATAGACGGTAACATTACCGTCCACGTCCGTCTTCTTCTCAAAGATCCATTTATCTCGGATTTCATGGCTTCTAACCATTTGTCGGAATATGGGCCCACCATCGCTTCTCCATAGCCCGTAGGTTCAGTATTGTCCAACAACATGATATCTCAGACAGGATCACGTACCACTATGAAGTAGCACGCATCCTCGTCGTCCTACGAGGTTTGGTGGTGACTTGATCCGAAGTTTCATGATCACTATCATAAGCTTCCACTTCAATTGGTATAGGTGCCACAGGAACAACTTCCTGTGCCCTGCGACACACTAGTTGAAATGACGGTTCAATAACCTTATCAAGTCTCCACCATCCTCCCACTCAATTCTTTCGAGAGAAACTTTTCCTCGAGAAAGGACTCATTTCTAAAAGCAATTAATTTGCTTCCAGATCTGAAATAGGAGGTATACCCAACTGGTTTGGGTTTTCTATGAAGATGCATTTATCCGCTTTGGGTTCGAGCTTATCAGCCTAAAACTTTTTCACATAAGCATCGCAGCCCCAAACTTTTAGGAAACGACAACTCAGGTTTCTCTAAACGGTGTCGTCTCAACGGAATTGCGTGGCGCCCTATTTAAAGTGAATGCGGTTGTCCCTAATGCCTAACCCATAAACGATAGTGGTAATTCGATAAGGGACATCATGGCATGCACCATATCCAATAGGGTGCAGTTATGATGTTCCGACACACCATGACATTATGGTGTTCCAGGCGGTATTAATTGTGAAACACTTTCCACAATGTCTTAATTGTGTGCAAAACTCGTAACTCAGATATTCATCTCTATGATCATATCACAGACATTTTATCCTCTTGTCACGACGATCTTCAACTTCACTCTGAAATTACATGAACCTTTCAATAATTCAGACTTGTGTTTCATCGAGTAAATACACTCAGTATCTACTCAAACCATCTGTGAAGTAAGAACATAACGATATCCACTGCATGCCTCAGCACTCATTGGACTGCATACATCAAAATGTATTACTTCCAATAAGTTGCTCTCTTGTTCCATCTTACTGAAAACGAGGCCTTTCAGTCATCTTGCCCATGTGGTATGATTTGCATGTCTCAAGTGATTCAAAATCAAGTGAGTCCAAACGATCCATCTGCATGGAGTTTCTTCATGCATATATACCAATAGACATGGTTCGCATGTCTCAATCTTTTCAAAAACGACTGAGTCCAAAGATCCATCTACATGGAGCTTCTTCATGCGTTCTATACTAATATGACTCAAATGGCAGTGCCACAAGTATGTGGAACTATCATTACTATCTTATATCTTTTGGCATGAACATGTGTATCACTACGATCGAGATTCATTTTAGGTGCAAGACCATTGAAGGTATTATTCAAATAAACAGAGTAACCATTATTCTCCTTAAATGAATAACCGTATTGCGATAAACATAATCCAATCATGCTCAATGCAAACATCAAATCTTGATGGTAGAGGGAGCATGCGATGCTTGATCACATCAACCTTGGAAACACTTCCAACACATATCGTCATCTCACCTTTAGCTAGTCTCCGTTTATTCCGCAGCTTTTATTTCGGGTTACTAACACTTAGCAACCGAACTGGTATCTAATACCCTGGTGCTGCTCGGAGTACTAGTAAAGTACACATTCATATAATGTATATCTAATATACTTCTGTCGACCTTGCTTGCCTTCTCATCTACCAAATATCTAGGGTAATACTGCTTCAGTGACCGTTCCCCTCATTACAGAAGCACTTAGTCTCGGGTTTGGGTTCAACCTTGGGATTCTTCACTAGAGCAGCAAACGATTTGCTGTTTCATGAAGTATCCCTTTTGCCCTTGCCTTTCTAGAAACTAGTGGTTTACTAACCATCAACAATTGATGCTCCTTCTTGATTTCTACTTCCGCGGTGTCAAACATCGCGAGTTGCTCAAGGATCATCATGTCTATCCCTGATATGTTATAGTTCATCACAAAGCTCTACTAGCTTGGTGGCAGTGACTATGGAGAACCATCACTATCTCATCTGGGAGAATAACTCCCACTCGATTCAAGTGATTGTAGTACTCAGACAATCTGAGCACATGCTCAACGATTGAGCTTTTCTCCCTTAGTTTGCAGGCTTAAGAAACTTGTCAGAGGTCTCATACCTCTTGACGTGGGCACTAGTCCGAAATCCCAATTTCAGTCTTCGGAACATCTCATATGTTCTGCGACGTTTCAAAAAAAAACGTCTTTGGTGCCTCAATTCTAAACCGTTAGCATTACTCACTGAACTATCACGTAGTCATCAAAACGTGTATGTCAGATGTTTCGCAACATCTACAAACGACGCTGAGGTTCAGCACACCGAGAGGTGCATTAAGGACATAAGCCCTCTGTGCAGCAATGAGGACAATCCTCAGTTTACGGACCCAGTCCGCACAATTGCTACTACCAACTTTCAACTAAATTTTTCTCTAGGAACATATCTTAAACAGTAGAACTAAAGCGCAAGCTATGACATAATTTGCAAAGACCTTTTGACTATGTTCATGATAATTGAGTTCATCTGATTAATGAACTCCCACTCAGATAGACATCCCTCCAGTCATCTAAGTGATACATGATCCGAGTCAAACTAGGCCATGTCCGATCATCACGTGAGACGGACTAGTCATCATCGGTGAACATCTCCATGTTGATCGTATCTTCTATACGACTCATGCTCGACCTTTCGGTCTCTTGTGTTCCGAGGCCATGTCTGTACATGCTAGGCTCGTCAAGTCAACCTAAGTGTTTCGCATGTGTTCCGAGGCCATGTATGTACATGCTAGGCTCGTCAACACCCGTTGTATTCGAACGTTAGAATCTATCACACCCGATCATCATGTGGTGCTTCGAAACAACGAACCTTCGCAACGGTGCACAGTTAGGGGGAACACGTCTCTTGAAATTTTAGTGAGGGATCATCTTATTTATGCTACCGTCGTTCTAAGCAAATAAGATGTAAACATGACAAACATCACATGCAAATCATAAAGTGACATGATATGGCCAATATCATCTTGCGCCTTTTGATCTCCATCTTTGAGGCGCGGCATGATCACCTTTGTCACCGGCATGACACCATGATCTCCATCATCATGATCTCCATCATCGTGTCTTCTTGAAGTTGTCTCGCCAACTATTACTTCTACTACTATGGCTAACGGTTAGCAATAAAGTAAAGTAATTACATGGCGTTTTCATTGACACGCAGGTCATACAATAAATTAAGACAACTCCTATGGCTCCTGTCGGTTGTCATACTCATCGACATGCAAGTCGTGATTCCTATTACAAGAATATGATCAATCTCATACATCACATATATCATTCATCACATCTTCTGGCCATATCACATCACATAGCACATGCTGCAAAAACAAGTTAGACGTCCTCTAATTGTTGTTGCAAGTTTTTACGTGGCTTGTATAGGTTTCTAGCAAGAACGTTTCTTACCTACGTAAGTCCACAACGTGATATGCCAATTTCTATTTACCCTTCATAAGGACCCTTTTCATCGAATCCGTTCCGACTAAGTGGGAGAGACAGACACCCGCTAGCCACCTTATGCATCTAGTGCATGTCAGTCGGTGGAACCTATCTCACGTAAGCGTACGTGTAAGGTCGGTCCGGGCCGCTTCATCCCACAATGCCGCCGAAACAAGATAAGACTAGTAGCGGCAAGAAGAATTGGCAACATCTACGCCCACAACTTCTTTGTGTTCTACTCGTGCATAGAAACTACGCATAGACCTAGCTCATGATGCCACTGTTGGGGAACGTAGCAGAAATTCAAAATTTTCTACGCATCACCAAGATCAATCTATGGAGTAATCTAGCAACGAGGGGAAGGGGAGTGCATATACATAACCTTGTAGATCGCGATGCGGAAGCGTTGCAAGAACGCGGATGAGGGAGTCGTACTCATAGCGATTCAGATCGCGGTTGATTCTGATCTAAGCACCGAAGAACGGTGCCTCCGCGTTCAACACACGTGCAGCCCGGTGACGTCTCCCACACCTTGATCCAGCAAGGAGAGAGGGAGAGGTTGGGGAAGACTCCATCCAGCAGCAGCACGACGGCGTGGTGGTGATGGAGGAGCGTGGCAATCCCGCAGGGCTTCGCCAAGCACCGCGGGAGAGGAGGAGGAGGGAGAGGGGTATGGCTGCGCCAAAAGAGAGACGTTCTCATGTGTCTTGGGCAGCCCAAACCTCAACTATATATAGGGGGGAGGGGGCTGCGCCCCCCTTAGGGTTTCCACCCCAAGAGGAGGCGGCCAGCCCTAGATCCCATCCAAGGGGGGCGGCCAAGGGGAGGAGAGGGGGGGGGGCGCCACTAGGGTGGGCCTTAAGGCCCATCTGGACCTAGGGTTTGCCCCCTCCCACACTCCCATGCGCTTGGGCCTTGGTGGGGGGGCGCACCAGCCCACCTGGGGCTGGTCCCCTCCCACACTTGGCCCACGCAGCCTTCTGGGGCTGGTGGCCCCACTTGGTGGACCCCCAGGACCCTCCCGGTGGTCCCGGTACATTACCGATTTCACCCGAAACTTTTCCGGTGACCAAAACAGGACTTCCCATATATAAATCTTTACCTCTGGACCATTCCGGAACTCCTCGTGACATCCGGGATCTCATCCAGGACTCCGAACAGCATTCAGTAACCACGTACATGCTTTCCCTATAACCCTAGCATCATCGAACCTTAAGCGTGTAGACCCTACGGGTTCGGGAACCATGCAGACATGACCGAGACGTTCTCCGGTCAATAACCAATAGCGGGATCTGGATACCCATGTTGGCTCCCACATGTTCCACGATGATCTCATCGGATGAACCACGATGTCGGGGATTCAATCAATCCCGTATGCAATTCCCTTTGTCTATCGGTATGTTACTTGCCCGAGATTCGATCGTCGGTATCCCTATACCTTGTTCAATCTCGTTACCGGCAAGTCTCTTCACTCGTTCCGTAACTCACATCATCCCGTGATCAACTCCTTGGTCACACTGTGCACATTATGATGATGTCCTACCGAGTGGGCCCAGAGATACCTCTCCGTTTACACGGAGTGACAAATCCTAGTCTCGATTCGTGCCAACCCAACAGACACTTTCAGAGATACCTGTAGTGCACCTTTATAGTCACCCAGTTACGTTGTGACGTTTGGTACACCCAAAGCATTCCTACGATATCCGGGAGTTGCACAATCTCATGGTCTAAGGAACTGATACTTGACATTAGAAAAGCTCTGAGCAAACGAACTACACGATCTTGTGCTAGGCTTAGGATTGGGTCTTGTCCATCACATCATTCTCCTAATGATGTGATCCCGTTATCAACGACATCCAATGTCCATGGTCAGGAAACCGTAACCATCTATTGACCAACGAGCTAGTCTCCTAGAGGCTTACTAGGGACATGGTGTTGTCTATGTATCCACACATGCATCTGAGTTTCCTATCAATACAATTCTTGCATGGATAATAAACGATTATCATGAACAAGGAAATATAATAATAACCTATTTATTATTGCCTCTAGGGCATATTTCCAACAGTACTGCACTTGGTTGAATCTCCGGATGTACTAGCGCAGGGTTTCCCCTTCCTTCTGGGGAATGATATGCAGATCACTGGCCTGACCATGAGCTTGGTGGCCCCAGTGAAGGCACCAAGAAGTCATGGCACAGATCCGACCAAGAAGAAATGGAATCCGCCGGCAAGTGCATCAACCAAGACATAACATTGGTCTTTAGCGCCAACGGGAAGTAATTGGCAAGCACCTTGTCGTCGCGAGCTCCGGCAGACTGCATCGCGATGGTGTAGATGCTGAGGAACTCGGATGGATGGGTCTTGCCGGTATACTTCTCGCCGACATCGGGCTTGAACGTGCGGTGGGACGGCCACTGGAACTGCTGCAGCTCACGGGTAAAGGCTGGGCAGCCCACCTCGTAAGGTAGGCCGCCGGAGCCCCCGGCGCTGGGTGGTCCATAGCGGGTCCCGCCTGCTTGTCCGACTGGAGGCGTGTATCACGCCGGCGCTCGATAGTGGTTCGAGCATCTTCGTGAGCTCGTTCTCGAAGAACTTGGCGCTGGTCGCAGCGGGTCAGCGGGTCAGACGACGCTATGGAGATGTTATCACAAGCGTCGTCATGACGGGCCGACGCCCGCGGCGACTGGCGAGGAGGAGGAGAGTGCACCGTAACCGCAGCACCCCCGGTCCTCCCAGCGTTGGCATGTGGTGGCTCGGTGGGGCGCCGGCCCGAGGGTCCCGCCGGTCGCGGATCATCTTTGTTTGCGACGGTGACGAGGCTGCGGATGGTGGCCCTTCCCTCGTCGAGCTTCTCCGCCGCAGGAGGGAAGTCGAGGAGCAGCTGCGCGCGCGCCAAAGCTTCTACTGGCGTGGGTGGCGGCGACAGCTGCATGGACCGTGGCGCGCTTCGACTTCTAACCATGTTTGAAGGAGCTCTATCACGACCCAGTGGCTGCGCGCCATTTTCGCCAGCACTTCGGTGGGCATGCTGAACTCCTTCATCCCGCGGACGATGCACAGGCTTCTTCCCACTGCGGTGTCCGGGGTCTTCAGCGCGGTGACGCTGCTCGTTGTGCGCACCGTGGGAAGAGCGCGGTGTGGGCGCCGGCGTGGGCGCCGGCGTGGGCGTCTTGGAGGTTGCTGCACCGCGCGGGGGTGGTTCAACGACACTCCTGGAGGTCCCCGCGCCGCCTGCGTGGGGCCCAGCCCCGTCTTTGGATCTGGCGACGTGCGGCCGGTCGTCTGGCACGCGAACGACGCAGCTTGCCAGGTTCTTACTGCCAGGGCGATGCTGGTGCTAGCGGACCGTGGCTCGGGTCCTGTCCGCGACCGGCCCACTGCTCGTCCGCACTGGCACGGGACGTTGGGCTCGCAACGAGCCGATCGCCGTGGCTGTCTTCTTCTTGGGAGCCATGGCGATGAAGAAACGCTACGCTAACTACTAGACAAGATTCTCACAATTGCGCCCCCTACCCGACGCGCCAAAGATGTCGGTGTGGAACGACACCTATGGGATCGCAAGAATCCCTACTATGGTTTCCGGGGCATAGGGTTGCGAGAAGAGCATGATTAGTAATCAGCACAAGGATCGTTTACCGAGGTTCGGGCCGCGAGGATGCGTAAAATCCTAGTCCTGCTTTGGTGGATGTATTGAGTGTTGTTGAGCTCTCGAACTAGCTACGGTGGCTGTGCCGGTTCAAAGAGCCGAATCCCTTTCCAGTATGCCACGGGCCTCCTTTTATAGTTGAAAGGGGCTGCCACAGTGGCACACAGGAGGTGGAAAGGCATATCATGCTATGAGCTTATCGCTCGTATTACAGGACAAGGCGCATTTAATGCACTGCTGAGGTGTCCCCTAGCTTTATCGGGGACGGGAGCGAGGCCCGTCCCGTCTGTCGCCGCTCCTCCTCGCCTCGACATGCGCCCTGGCCAGCGATGCGTGTGGCGCCATGTAGGCAGGCAGGCAGCTGAGGTGGCGCGGTGTTGGGGTCTTCACGAAGATCTGCATGCCGCCACGCAGGCGCTTGATAAGTTGGCCTAGGAGCTGCATGTTCCCATGCAAGTGCCTGCCCAGTTGGTTGGGCTGGCAGCTGCATGCGAACGGCGATGAAGACTTGGCTGGTGCGGGCCTGGCGGTGGCCCTGCTGGCGTCCTCAGCGATAGCCTTGCCGGGTGGCCCGGCAAGGGTCTTGTCGTGGCCTGCTGTGGTCCCCGGCAAGGATCTTGCCGGGGTCTTGTGGTTCTCCTCGGCAAGGATCTTGCCGAGGATCGTTGTCTTTCAATCCTCATCTGATCTTGAATGTCCCTTGTCTACACAAAGATCTGCATGCCACCATGGAGGTGCCTCCCGAGCCCTAGTTCCGACGTGGTTGGTTGAGTTGGAACCCGTGTGCTCGAGGGTGGCTCACTCCGCTGGTGTAGGCGAGCCGCCCCGGCAACGGTCTTGCCGGGGCCGCTGAAGCTGCCCCCGGCAAGGATCTTGCCGGGGGAACCTGCTTCGCCTCTCTGCTTCTTTGTGTTCTTGGCCTTGGTGTTGCTTTGGTTGTCTTGGGCTTCGGTTTTACCTTGGTTCACCTCCCCTGTTCTGCTTGGTGTGGCCGCGGGCGCGGCTCCGACTGTGCGTGCACAGGTAAAGGGGTACAAAGGTGCGCCCCTCTTTTGTACACCGACACTAACCCTAGCACATCGGTCCCACCGAGTTGATCATATCGGTCCCACCGAAATGCCTAACGGTCACATTATGAACTAAATCGGTCCGACCGAGTTTTGTGATTCGTTCCCACCGAGTTTGGTGATTTGTGTGTAACGGTTAGATTTTGTGTGCAGGCTATATATACCCCTCCACCCACTCTTCATTCGTGGAGAGAGCCATCAGAACATGCCTATACTTCCATCATACATTTTCTAAGAGAGAACCACCTACTCATGTGTTTAGGTCAAGATATTCCATTCCAACCATATGAATCTTGATCTCTAGCCTTCTCGAAGTTGCTTTCCAGTCAAATCATCTTTCCACCAAATCCAAATCTATGAGAGAGAGTTGAGTGTTGGGGTGACTATCATTTGACGCACAAGGGCAAGGAGTTCATCATCAACACACCATCTATTACCTTTTGGAGAGTGGTGTCTCCTAGATTGGTAAGGTGTCACTTGGGAGCCTCCGTCATGATGTGGAGTTGAACCAAGGAGTTTGTACGGCCAAGGAGATCGCCTACTTCGTGAAGATCTACCCTAGTGAGACAAGTCCTTCGTGGGCGATGGCCATGGTGGGATAGACAAGGTTGCTTCTTCGTGGACCCTTCGTGGGTGGAGCCCTCTGTGGACTCGCGCAACCGTTACCCTTCGTGGGTTGAATTCTCCATCAAGTGGATGTACGATAGCACCACCTATCGGAACCACGCCAAAAATCTATGTGTCTCCAATTGCGTTTGCACACTCCAATCCCATCCCTTTACATTCTCGCAAATTGCATGCTTTACTTTCCTCTGCTCATATACTCTTGTAATGCTTGCTTGAATGTGTTGTGAATGTTTAAACTTGTGCTAAAACTCTACCATAACTTGAAGAAAATAAAAACTGCAACTTTTCTTTGTTTAGAGTCTATTCACCCCCCTCTAGACACCTCTTCTCGATCCCTTCAATTGGTATCAAAGCTTTGGTCTCCATTGCTTTGGTTTAAACACCTTTGGAGGAAGATGGATGAGTCTACGTTGGGGAGTCTTAGACATAGAGTTCCTATACTTGATGGAGAGTACTTTCATGAGTGGAAAAATGAGATGCTTGAGATTTTCAATGAATATCACTTGAACAAGTACGTTACTAGTCCTTGCGTTCCCCCTAGTGATCCTTTGCATCCCACTCCCGATTAGGATCTTGACATGATTCGCAGTCTTAGAACTATCAATCTAATGGTTAGAGGATTGCCCAAAAATTTGATTGCTAGCTTACCTGCTCTTGATTGTGCTTACACCTTATGGAGATTTCTAGAGGAACGATTCCCAAATTATTCCTTGAAAAATCTAGATGAGATTCCAATAAGTCTATTGCCTTGAATAGGATGAGTACTAGTGATCCTATGTTTGATGATTGCCTGTTTGAGCTTCGTGATCTCATGCGTGCCAAAGGAGATGTTGGAATTATTAGCAATATCATTTCTGAAGTCATTAGAACCATAGAGATGAACATTGTTACGGTCATACCTCTACTGGATCACCTTCTCTAGGGAATGATCAATTACAAGACGAAGTTGAACATGGATACTTGTAACACCCCGCATGTAACTTGCCATATTTGTAACTCTGACTCTTGCCATTTTCAGCTTTGTGCTATGATATTCCCTCCGTGGTCGGGTTTTGTTCTTTCGTTTTGTATTTTGTTCATGTCATGCATTTCATATCATGTTATCATGTGCATTGCATTTGCATACGTGTTCGTCTCATGCATCCGAGCATTTTCCCCGTTGTCCGTTTTGCAATCCGGCGCTCCTATCTCCTCCGGTGCACCCCTCTTGTTTTCTTTCGTGAGCGTGTGTCAAACGTTCTCGGAATGGACCAAGGCTTGTCAAGTGGCCCTAGTATACCACCCGGAGACCACCGGTCAAGTTTCGTTCCATTTGGAGGTCGTTTGGTACTCCGACGGTTAACCGGGCATCCGCAAAGTCCATTTGTGTGTTGCAGCAAAACCCCTCAAAAACCAGCCCAAATCCCACCAAACTCTCTTCCATGCTCTAGGTCGTTCGATCACGATCGTGTGGGCAAAAACCGCACCTCATTTGGAGCCTCCTAGCTCCCTCTACCTATTAATATGTGAGACCTCCCGTATACAAACGGAGTCGAAACCCTAAAATTCTCCACCGCGCGCCGCCGGACAATTTTGCCACCGACGGACACGTCCGACTCCACCGCCGCCGCCACGTGTCGCGCCTCCGGCCTCCCACCGCCGCCGGCCCGGCGCGCCCGAGGAGGGCCCGCCCGAGCCCGCATCGCCGCCGCCCTGCGCCCGAGGCTCCCCACTCCTCGCCGGCCTCCTCCCTCCGCCGCCGCTCGCCCGCTGCCGCCGCCGCCGGCCATCGTCACCCGCGCCGCGCTCGCGCTGCCGCTCCGCCGCCGGGCCCCGCCGCCGGTGCGCGTCGCCACCCGCCGCCCGTCGCCGCCAACCCTCGCCGCCACGCTCCCCCTCCTCTCCCCGCCGGCGTCACCCTCTCCGGCGAGCAGCTCGGGCCGAAGCCCCGTCGAGCTCGAGCCTCCATCGCCAGATCTCGATCCACTACTGTACTGTTGACTTTTCCCGATCCCGTTTTTTTTCCCAAGTTATTTTCTGTCACATTAAGTTCCCCTATTCATAACGTCATAACTCTCTGTGCATAGCTCCGTTTCGCGTGTGTAATATGTCAATTTGTTCGCCTCGTGATGCTCTTCATTTTGTTCAATTGCACCATGTTCATTAGGGGTCATCTTGATGCCCAAATCTCTGTTGCAAGAGGGCTAGTTGCTGTTATGCGCATAAGCTCTACATGTGTTTTGTTAGATGCCATGTAATCTGTGCATCTTATGGGCATAAGCTCTACATGTGTTTTGTTAGATGCCATGCCATCTTTCCAAGGGTGTATGCAATGTATTTTTGTAATCTCTGTGGTGACTAGCACAAGCATGCAAACTAGGCTCCGTAATGTCCTGATTTCAGGGACAGTGTTTTCTCTAAGTCTTTGTCTGCTGTTATTTCGTTGCCATGTAAACTTGATGCTACAGAGAGATCCATGCATATTTTGGAGATGTTCAGTAAGGATGTTTTGTAGATATTGCTCTATTTGATCCATTCCTGCCCTTTTTTGCAATTTTGGAGTGCCATAGCATGACTCAATCTTTATATACTTTTGCTATAAAATATTTTTGGCAGATTCTTAACATGATATTCATTTTTGCCAAGCTTATTGTAGTTGATCCATACATGCTATGCTTTTTCTCTTGCCATGGTTAGCTTCATAAACATGCCATCTTGCTGTAGGTATGATTGTTTTGTTATGCGTTGCTCTGTAGTGAGTTCATCAAGCTCACAAAGAGGCCTTAATATTATTATTTCTACCATGCTTTGTTTTCTGCTAAGTCTGAAACCTGTTAACGAAACTTGCTATATTTACAAGGTTGCCATCATATCTTCTGGTCCTTTTTTGCTTATGGTCAGTAAGGGAATTTTGTCATATGCATTTAGTAGAACACTGCCATGCCTTGTTTTGCTATGTTAAGTCACCGTAGCATGTTGGTTTCGTGCTCTGAACATTGCTACCTGATGCTATTTTCTGCCATGTCCAGTAATTTCACTAAGTCTGTGATCCTGTTATCTTTTGCTCTTTTGCCATGCTTGTTTGAGCTTGATATGTTGTGATCTAGCCGTAGCTCAGTTTTCATCTTTTGTCAACCATCTCCTGTAGATTACTGCCATATGCTTTGTTGCTATGTTGGAGTGCTGTAGCATTGTTACTTGTTGCATTTTATGTGCTATCATGCTGTTAATCGCAGATTAGTGTCATTCTTGTTTTGCTTGCCATTTGCAAACCGTGCATCCGTTTCCGGTGATGTTTATATCGATTTCGACCGAAATCATCTCATATTTCCAGTGGCATGCTTGGTCTGCCAATTTACTGCCTTGTTCATCATTTTTCCTTCCGGAGCACGCATATGCATCGCATATCATATCTTGCATATCATCCATGTTTTGCATCATGTTGCTTGTGCATTTCTCGTGGTTGATTGTGGTTCCGTTTGTTTGTGTTCTTGTCTTTGGTAGAGACGGGAGACGAGTTCGTGAACGAGGAACCTGTTGAGTACGCTTACAAGGATCAAGCTTTCGACAACTCTGAGAACCTTGCAGGCAAGATGACCACCCCTCGAAATCACTTCTATCTTTGCTTTGCTAGTTGTTCGCTCTATTGCCATGCTACGCTACCTATCACTTGCTATATCATGTCTCCCATTTTGCCATGTCAGCCTCTAACAATCCTTTCCTAGCAAACCGTTGTTTGGCTAAGTTACCGCTTTTGCTCAGCCCCTCTTATAGCGTTGCTAGTTGCAGGTGAAGTTGAAGTTTGCTCCATGTCGGAACATGGATATGTTGGGATATCACAATATCTCTTATTTAATTAATGCATCTATATATATTTTGGTAAAAGGTGGAAGGCTCGGCCTTATGCCTTGTGTTTTGTTCCACTCTTGCCGCCCTAGTTACTGTTATACCGGGATTATGTTCCTTGAGTTTGCGTTCCTTACGCGGTCGGGTGATTTATGGGACCCCCTTGACAGTTCGCCTTGAATAAAACTCCTCCAGCAAGGCCCAACCTTGGTTTTACCATTTGCCACCTAAGCCTTTTTCCCCCGGGTTTTCTAGAGCCCGAGGGTCATCTTTATTTAAACCCCCGGGCCAGTGCTCCTCTGAGTATTCGTCCAAACTGTCAGTCGCCTGTGGCCACCAGGGGCAACTCTGGTCTGGCCTATCGGAAGCTTGGGCAATCCGGTGTTCCCTGAGAACGAGATATGTGCAGCTCCTATCGGGATTTGTCGGCACATTCGGGTGGCTTTGCTGGTCTTGTTTTACCATTGTCGAAATGTCTTGTAAACCGGGATTCCGAGACTGATCGGGTATTTCCGGGAGAAGGTTTATCCTTCGTTGATCGTGAGAGCCTATGATGGGCTAAGTTGGGACACCCCTGCAGGGTATTTTCTTTCGAAAGTCGTGCCCGCGGTTATGAGGCAGATGGGAATTTGTTAATGTCTGGTTGTAGAGAACTTGTCACTTGACCCAGTTAAAATACATCAACTGCGTGTGTAGCTGTGATGGTCTCTTCTCGGCGGAGTCTGGGAAGTGAACACGGTTTGAGTTATGTATGATGTAAGTAGGAGTTCAGGATCACTTCTTGGTCATTGCTAGATGACGACCGTTCTGTTGCTTCTCTTCTCACTCTCTTTTGCGTATGTTAGCCACCATATATGCTTATTGCCGCTGCAGCTCCACCTCATTACACCTTCCTTTCCTATAAGCTTAAATAGTCTTGATCTCGCGGGTGTGAGATTGCTGAGTCCTCGTGACTCACAGATTCTACCAAAACAGTTGCAGGTGCCGACGATGCCAGTGCAGATGATGGGATCGATCTCAAGTGGGAGTTCGACGAGGAACGTGGTCGTTACTATGTGTCTTTTCCTGATGATCAGTAGTGGATCCCAATTGGGACGATCGGGGATCTAGCATTTGGGGTTGTCTTATTTTCATTTGGATTTTGACCGTAGTCGTACTATATGTTTGTATTTTGGATGATGTATGATTATATTTATGTATTGTGTGAAGTGGCGATTGTAAGCCAACTCTTTATCCCATTCTTGTTCATTACATGGGATTGTGTGAAGATTACCCTTCTTGCGAGAAAACCACTATGCGGTTATGCCTCTATGTCGTGCCTCGACACGTGGGAGATATAGCCGCATCGTGGGCGTTACAAGTTGGTAATCAGAGCCATCCCCGACTTAGGAGCCCCCTGCTTGATCGAATCGCTGGCGTTGTTGAGTCTAGAACAAAAATGTTTTGAGTCTTAGGATTATATATATCGGAGAGTAGGATTCTTTTTACTCCTCAGTCCCTTCGTCGCTCTGGTGAGGTCTCCTGACGTAGAAGTTTTGACTCTTCTCTCCTCAAATTTCACTAAAAAAAATTTTAGGATCACGCGGGTATCTTGGAATCGTTCCGATGGCTTTGTGACGAGAACATTGTTCTTGGTGCCTCCTGACATTTAGGGGTTGTGGCAGTGTCCCGGGGAGTTGAGCTCCGAGGTGTTGTCGTCACAATTTTATCGTTGCAGTTCTGAAATACCTGAGTTTCGCCGACATCGAAATCTCTTTTATGCAGTTGTTGGTGAGATCACCTCGACGCCACCCAGTACTGGGGCGGGAGTTCGGGAGTAGTGCCATAACTTGTATAACGGATGTTTTTCGAAGGTTGAGGTAAACGATTTCCGAAGGTTTCTTGGTTATGTGTTGACGGATGGATACAGCTGGATCTAGGGATTGGTAGTTTATGTGATATATTTTGTGTCCCCTGTATCCCCAACACCAGATTGCATAACCAGAAAGTTTCGGGAGTTTATAAGTGGGAATTCAAGTAGCCTTAGGATATCTTTCCGACAGACGAATGATATGAGATTGGGGTTCGACGTCTAGTGGTCCGCCTGTACACGGTTGGTTTTACAGTGGTCTCATAGTGTCTTAAAGAGTCCTTGGCTATGCCGACTCGGGGACGCTTCGTATGTCATGTGCACAGCCTTGTACATGATGGTGCTGTACGATTTAGCCCGTGTGGGCCCCACCACGAAAACTTCGGACGAAATCTCTATCATATGTTTGTTCTGGCTTATTTTGCAAGCCAATACTTTGTTTTGTTTTGAATTGTGGTATTCGAGTTGCTTCGAAGTCATATGTTGATTCCATATCTTTTTCAAGTGGCTTCTCAATTCATGGAAGTGTGATGATTTACTACGGAATTCATTCGTTCATCCTCGTTCGAATGTTTATTGTGAAGACTATATGTTGCAATTTCTATCCGTTGATTCTATTTGTCTATCAAGATGCTAACGGATGTCACCCTCTTCAGGATGGCTCCGCCAATGCGTCAGAATCCGGATCGCAATGAAGGGAGTCAAGCGAACCCTCCGCCACCACCTCCACCTCCGGAGGCTTGGCAAGCTATCATGGCAGCCACCAATGCCAATGCTCAGATGATTCTGCAACTCTTGCAAGAATGCACTCAAGGGCAAGGCAATCAAGGCAATCAAGGTCAAGGCAACAATCAGCCTAACTTCGCTTCACTCAACCAGTTTCTCGCAAATCAACCCAAGTCTTTCAGCTACTGTGCCGAGGCCACGGATGCCGATGATTGGCTCGTGGACATTAACAAGCTTTTTGAATGTTGAAATGTCAGGCCTGAGGACTATGTCAAGTTCGCTTATTTTCAGCTCAAGGACCAAGCTGCTGATTGGTTTCAGCAATACAAAGATTCCAGAGGAGGTCGTGTGATCACTTGGACTGACTTCTGTCGGGACTTCAAAGCGCACCACATTCCACAAAGTGTTGTTGAGAGCAAGCGTGAGGAGTTCCACAATCTCAAGCAAGGCAACATGTCTGTGTATCAATACAACATCCAGTTTCAGAAACTTTCTCGCTTCGCTAAACAAGACGTTCCTGATGAGAGAAGCATGATCTATCACTTCAGAGGTGGCCTTAAAGAGGATCTGCAGTTAGCTCTCCTTCTTGGTGAGCCTACTCAGTTTGATCAATTCTATAACATGGCACTGAAGCAAGAGGCTGCTCAGCTCAAGTGTGAGGCTTCTAAGAAAAGAGTCAGGGACGCAGTTCAGTCTTCTTCTTCCTCACTTGTGGGAGCTAAGCAACAGAAGTTCTGGTTGCCTCCTCCTCCTCCTCCGTTTCGTCAGCCTTACCAGCAGAAGAACAAAGGTGGCCATGGTTCTTCCAACTCTGGCTATCAGAACAAGTCTCAGAATCAAGCTCCAAAGTCCAATGCTCCTTATCACCGTCCACTCTCAGAGGTGACTTGCAACAAGTGTCAGCAGAAAGGTCACTATGCTAACAAGTGCTTCAACCAAAGGCGTCTGCCTCCTCCTCCTCTTGTCAGATCTTCCAGCAATGCAGTGGTCAATCATAATCCGAAGTCTGCAATGGTGAACATGATGAATGCAGATCAAGCGGAGGAATCTACTGATGTGATAATGGGTAATCTTCCTATTAATGATATTCCTGCAAAAGTTCTTTTTGATACTGGTGCATCGCTTTCTTTCATATCAAGACCATTTGCATCTAAGCACGAATTGCATTTCCAAGGATTGCCTAGACCGTTAGCAGTTGTCTCTCTGGGAAAATGCATGAATGCAAGTTCCATGGTTCTGGATGTTTCCATCAAGATAGGAAACTATGAATTTCTGTCTTCTCCAATTGTTCTTGGTGACTCGGATATTGATCTTATTCTCGGGATGGACTGGCTTTCTAAGCACAAAGCTCAACTTGATTGTGCTGCCAGGGAAATTCAATTGACACACTCTTCTGAGGATGTGATTAGTTTTGCCCCTCGCGATGAAACCATTCGGTTTTTTTCTCTCAATGAGAAGGGCGAATTAAATGCCATCTCGCAAATTCCAGTCGTTTGTGAGTATCAAGATGTCTTTCCAGAAGAGCTTCCGGGTATGCCTCCTCACCGGCCCGTTGAGTTCGTTATCGAACTAGAGCCTGGCACTGAACCCGTTTGCAAGCGTCCATACAAGCTTGGACCCAACGAGCTGAAGGAATTGAAGAAACAGCTCGATGAACAAGAGCGTCTGGGTTTGATCAGACCGAGTTCTTCTCCATGGGGTTGTGGTGTTCTTTTTGTCAACAAGAAGGATGGCACGGACTGACTTTGTGTCGACTACTGTCCATTGAACAAGAACACAATCAAGAACACGTATCCACTTCCCAACATCAATGAGCTATTCGAGCAACTCAAAGGTGCTAAAGTATTCTCCAAGCTTGACCTCCGTATGGGTTATCATCAGATTCGCATTCGTGAAGAAGATATTCCCAAGACAGCATTCAGAACAAGTTTTGGTTCTTATGAATATACTGTCGTGTCTTTCGACCTTGTCAATGCTCCTCCAGTGTTCTCTCGGATGATGAATTTCATCTTCAACCCCTATACCAATGAATTCTTCCTGGTGTATCTCGATGATATCTTGGTCTTCTCCAAGAATAAGAAGGATCATGCCAAACATTTGCGATTGGTGCTCGACAAGCTCAGAGAGTATCAATTCTATGCGAAGTTCTCCAAATGTGAGTTTTGGCTTGATGAAGTTCTTTTCCTTGGTCACATCATCTCTGCCAAGGGCATCGCTGTTAACCCTGAGAAGGTGTCCGCAATTGTGAATTGGGAACCTCCTCAGAATGTCAAGCAGCTCCGAAGTTTTCTTGTTCTTGCAAGCTATTGCCGAAGATTCGTTGAGAATTTCTCTAAGATTGCAAAGCCTCTTTCCAACCTCCTCCAGAAGCATGTGAAGTATGTCTGGTCTCCTGAGTGTGACGTTGCTTTCAACACTCTCAAAGAGAAACTAGTCACAGCTCCTGTCTTGACACCTCCTGATGAATCCAAGCCGTTTGAAGTTTTCTGTGATGCTTCTCTCCAAGGTCTCGGTGCTGTGTTAATGCAAGAGAAGAAAGTTGTGGCCTATACCTCTCGTCAGTTGAAGCCCAACGAGAAGAACTACCCCACTCACGATCTTGAGTTGGCGGCAGTTGTCCATGCATTAATAACGTGGAGACATCTCTTGTTGGGAAGACAAGTGGACATTTTCACCGATCACAAGAGTCTCAAGTATATCTTCACTTAGCCCAACCTCAACCTCAGGCAGACTCGATGGGTCGAAATGATTCAAGAGTACAATCCGAGTATTGAATATACTCCAGGCAAAGCAAATGTCATTGCAGATGCTTTAAGCAGGAAGTCTTATTACAACAGCTTAATTCTGAAGCCTTTCCAACCGGATCTTTGTGAAGCTTTCCGCAAGCTGAATCTTCAAGTTGTTCCTCAAGGCTTTCTTGCCAACCTCATAGTCTCTCCTACTTTGGAAGATCAAATTCGTGAGGCACAACTCCTTGATGCCATGGTGAAGAAGGTGAAACATGGTATTGACAAGGGTCTTTCCAAATACAAGTGCTATCGCATTGATGACGGAGACACTTTGTTCTTCGAGGACCGGATTGTGGTTCCTAAAGGTGATCTAAGGAAAGTCATAATGAACGAGGCACACAATTCTCTCCTTTCCATTCATCCTGGAAGTACGAAGATGTACCATGACCTCAAGCAGTCGTATTGGTGGACTCAAATGAAGCGAGAAATTGCTCAATTCGTGAATGAATGTGATGTCTGTCGAAGGGTGAAAGCAGAACACCAACGACCAGCTGGTCTCCTCCAACCTCTTGCTATCCCAGAATGGAAGTTTGATCATATCGAAATGGACTTCGTGACTGGTTTTCCAAAGTCCAAGCGTGGAAATGATGCTATCTTCGTTGTCATCGACAAGCTTTCTATAGTGGCTCATTTCCTTCCAATCAAAGAATCCATCACAGCAGCTCAGCTGGCAGAGCTATACACCTCCAGAATTGTCTCCTTGCACGGCATTCCACAATTGATTTCTTCTGATCGTGGAAGCATCTTCACCTCTAAGTTCTGGGACTCCTTCCAGAAGGCCATGGGCACAAACATTCGCTTCAGCACAGCTTTCCATCCTCAAACTAGTGGCCAAGTCGAGCGAGTCAATCAAATTCTTGAAGATATGCTCAGGGCTTGTGTCATTTCCTTTGGCATGAAATGGGAAGATTGTCTTCCATATGCTAAATTCTCCTACAACAACAGTTTCCAAGCGAGTTCGGGCAAGGCCCCATTCGAGATTCTCTATGGCAGAAAGTGCCGTACTCCTCTCAATTGGTCAGAGATTGGTGAACGCCAACTTCTTGGCAATGACTTAATCACTGAAGCTGAAGAAATGTGTAAAGTCATCCGTGATAATCTCAAAGCCGCGCAATCGCGCCAGAAGAGTTACTATGATAGTAAGCATCGTGATTTGGCTTTCGAGATCGGAGACCATGTCTACCTCCGCGTCTCTCCAATGAAAGGTACTCGTCGCCACGGTATCAAAGGGAAGCTTGCCCCTAGATACGTGGGTCCTTTCAAGATCATTGGCGAAAGAGGCGACCTCGCCTATCAACTTGAGCTTCCTTCCAACTTCGCGAACGTGCACGATGTGTTCCACGTGTCACAGCTCCGCAAGTGCTTCAAGACGCCCGAGCGCACTATCAACTTCGAAGAGATTGACCTCCAAGAAGATTTGTCTTATCATGAGCACCCCGTTGCTATTCTTGAAGAAACTGAGCGCAAGACTCGCAACAAGTCAATCAAATTCCTGAAAGTGAAGTGGTCGCACCATTCCGACCGGGAAGCCACCTGGGAACGCGAGGACCATCTTCGTTCCGAATATCCGGAGTTCTTTCAGTCCTAGATCTCGGGACGAGATCCTCTCGTAGTGGTGGAGTGTTGTAACACCCCGCATGTAACTTGCCATATTTGTAACTCCGACTCTTGCCATTTTCGGCTTTGTGCTATGATATTCCCTCAATGGTCGGGTTTTGTTTTTTCGTTTTTTATTTTGTTCATGTCATGCATTTCATATCATGTCATCATGTGCATTGCATTTGCATACGTGTTCGTCTCATGCATCCGAGCATTTTCCCCGTTGTCCGTTTTGCAATCCGGCGCTCCTATCTCCTCCGGTGCACCCCTCTTGTTTTCTTTCGTGAGCGTGTGTCAAACGTTCTCGGAATGGACCGAGGCTTGTCAAGTGGCCCTAGTATACCACCCGGAGACCACCGGTCAAGTTTCGTTCCATTTGGAGGTCGTTTGGTCTCCAATGGTTAACCGGGCATCCGCAAAGTCCATTTGTGTGTTCCAGCAAAACCCCTCAAAAACCAGCCCAAAAGCCACCAAACTCTCTTCCATGCTCTAGGTCGTTCGATCACGATCGTGTGGGCGAAAACCGCACCTCATTTGGAGCCTCCTAGCTCCCTCTACCTATTAATATGTGAGACCTCCCGTATACAAACGCAGTTGAAACCTTAAAATTCTCCACCGCGCGCCGCCGGACAATTTTGCCACCGACGGACACGTCCGACTCCACCGCCGCCGCCACGTGTCGCGCCTCTGGCCTCCCACCGCCGCCGGCCCGGCGAGCCCGAGGAGGGCCCGCCCGAGCCCGCATCGCCGCCGCCCCGCGCCCGAGGCTCCCCGCTCCTCGCCGGCCTCCTCCCTCCGCCGCCGCTCGCCCACTGCCGCCGCCGCCGACCATCGTCACCCGCGCCGCGCCGCCACCCGCCGCCCGTCGCCGCCAACCCTCGCCGCTGGCGCTTCCCCTCCTCTCCCCGCCGGCGTCACCCTCTCCGGCGAGCAGCTCGGGCCGAAGCCCCGTCGATCTCTAGCCTCCATCGCCAGATCTCGATCCACTAATGTACGGTTGACTTTTCCCGATCCCGTTTTTTTCCCAAGTTATTTTCTGTCACATTAAGTGCCCCTGTTCATAACGTCATAACACTCTGTGCATAGCTCCGTTTCACGCGTGTAATATGTCAAATTGTTCGTCTCGTGATGCTCTTCATTTTGTACAATTGTACCATGTTCATTAGAGGTCATCTTGATGCCCAAATCTCTGTTGCAAGAGGGCTAGTTGCTGTTATCTTCTGGTTCTTAGTAGAACTTGGAGATTTGTCATTTTTGTATCATTTAATCTGTGCATCTTATGGGCATAAGCTCTACATGTGTTTTGTTTTATGCCATGCCATATTTCCAAGGGTGTATGCCATGTATTTTTGTAATCTCTGTGGTGACTAGCACAAGCATGCAAACTAGGCTCCGTAATGTTTCTGATTTCAGGGACTTGGTGTTTTCTATGTCTGTCTGCTGTTATTTTGTTGCCATGTAAACTTGATGCTACAGAGAGATCCATGCATATTTTGGAGATGTTCAGTAAGGATGTTTTGTAGATATTGTTGTATTTGATCCATTCCTGCCCCTTTTTGAAATTTTGGAGTGCCATAGCATGACTCAATCTTTATATACTTTTGCTATAAAATATTTCTGGCAGATTCTTAACATGATATTCATTTTTGCCAAGCTTATTGTAGTTGATCCATACATGCTATGCTTTTTCTCTTGCCATGGTTAGCTTCATAAACATGCCATCTTGCTGTAGGTATGCTTGTTTTGTCATGCATTTCTCTGTAGTGAGTGCATCAAGCTCACAAAGAGGCCTTAATATTATTATTTCTGCCATGCTTTGTTTTCTGCCAAGTCTGAAACCTGTTAACGAAACTTGCTATGTTTACAAGGTTGCCATCATATCTTCTGTTCCTTTTTGGCTTATGGTCAGTAAGGGACTTTTGTCATATGCATTTAGTAGAACACTGCCATGCCTTGTTTTGCTATGTTAAGTCACCGTAGCATGTTGGTTTCGTGCTCTGAACATTGCTACCTGATGCTATTTTCTGCCATGTCCAGTAATTTCACTAAGTCTGTGATCCTGTTATCTTTTGCTCTTTTGCCATGCTTGTTTGAGCTTGATATGTTGTGATCTAGCCGTAGCTCAGTTTTCATCTTTTGTCAACCATCTCCTGTAGATTACTGCCATATGCTTTGTTGCTATGTTGGAGTGCTGTAGCATTTTAAGTGCTATCATGCTATTAATCGCAGATTAGTGTCATTCTTGTTTTGCTTGCCATTTGCAAACCGTGCATCCGTTTCCGGTGATCTTTATATCGATTTCGACCAAAATCATCTCATCTTTCTAGTGGCATGCTTGGTTTGCCAAGTTACTGCCTTGTTCATCAGTTTTCCTTCCGGAGCACGCATATGCATCGCATATCATATCTTGCATATCATACATGTTTTGCATCATGTTGCTTGTGCATTTCTCGTGGTTGATTGTGGTTCCGTTTGTTTGTGTTCTTGTCTTGGGTAGAGCCAGGAGACGAGTTCGTGAACGAGGAACCTGTTGAGTACGCTTACGAGGATCAAGCTTTCGACAACTCTGAGAACCTTGCAGTCAAGATGACCACCCCTCGAAATCACTTCTATCTTTGCTTTGCTAGTTGTTCGCTCTATTGCCATGCTACACTACCTATCACTTGCTATATCATGTCTCCCATTTTGCCATGTCATCCTCTAACCATCCTATTCTAGCAAAATGTTGTTTGGCTAAGTTACCGCTTTTGCTCGGCCCCTCTTATAGCGTTGCTAGTTGCAGGTGAAGTTGAAGTTTGCTCCATGTCGGAACATGGATATGTTGGGATATCACAATATCTCTTATTTAATTAATGCATCTATATATATTTTGGTAAAGGCTGGAAGGCTCGGCCTTATGCCTGGTGTTTTGTTACACTCTTGCCGCCCTAGTTACTGTTATACCGGGATTATGTTCCTTGAGTTTGCGTTCCTTACGCGGTCGGGTGATTTATGGGACCCCCTTGACAGTTCGCCTTGAATAAAACTCCTCCAGCAAGGCCCAACCTTGGTTTTACCATTTGCCACCTAAGCCTTTTTCCCCCGGGTTTTCTAGAGCCCGAGGGTCATCTTTATTTAAACCCCCGGGCCAGTGCTCCTCTGAGTATTGGTCCAAACTGTCAGTCGCCGGTGGCCACCAGGGGCAACTCTGGTCTGGCCTATCGGAAACTTGGACAATCCGGTGTGCCCTGAGAACGAGATATGTGCAGCTCCTATCTGGATTTGTCGGCACATTCGGGTGGCTTTGCTGGTCTTGTTTTACCATTGTCGAAATGTCTTGTAAACCGGGATTCCGAGACTGATCGGGTATTTCCGGGAGAAGGTTTATCCTTCGTTGACCGTGAGAGCTTATGATGGGCTAAGTTGGGACACCCCTGCATGGTATTATCTTTTGAAAGCCGTGCCCGCGGTTATGAGGCAGATGGGAATTTGTTAATGTCCGGTTGTAGAGAACTTGTCACTTGACCCAGTTAAAATACATCAACTGCGTGTGTAGCCGTGATGGTCTCTTCTCGGCGGAGTCCGGGAAGTGAACAAGGTATGAGTTATGTATGACGTAAGTAGGAGTTCAGGATCACTTCTTGGTCATTGCTAGATGACGACCGTTCCGTTGCTTCTCTTCTCACTCTCTTTTGCGTATGTTAGCCACCATATATGCTTATTGCCGCTGCAGCTCCACCTCATTACACCTTCCTTTCCTATAAGCTTAAATAGTCTTGATCTCGCGGGTGTGAGATTGCTGAGTCCTCGTGACTCACAGATTCTACCAAAACAGTTGCAGGTGCCGACGATTGCAGTGTAGATGATGGGGTCGATCTCAAGTGGGAGTTCGACGAGGAACGTGGTCGTTACTATGTGTCTTTTCCTGATGATCAGTAGTGGAGCCCAGTTGGGACGATCGGGGATCTAGCATTTGGGGTTGTCTTATTTTCATTTGGATTTTGACCGTAGTCGGTCTATATGTTTGTATTTTGGATGATGTATGATTATATTTATGTATTGTGTGAAGTGGCGATTGTAAGCCAACTCTTTATCCCATTCTTGTTCATTACATGGGATTGTGTGAAGATGACCCTTCTTGCGACAAAACCACTATGCGGTTATGCCTCTAAGTCGTGCCTCGACACGTGGGAGATATAGCCGCATCGTGGGCGTTACAATACTATGATGACGATGATGGTAGTGACTTTGATCTCGATGAGTCTATGAGACACTTTGGTCTTATGGCTAATCTTCGCGGCTACATGGCTGGAGGAAAGGAATGGTTCCTTGATAGTGGATGTACTGATCATATGACCGGAGACAAGGATCTGTTTCGTGAGCTTGCTGAAAATGACGGCCCTCGGAAGTACGTCACTTTTGGTGATAACTCGAAGGGTAAGGTGGTTGGCCTTGGTAAGGTGGCCATCTCACATGATAGCTCCATACAAAATGTTATGCTCGTTGAATCTCTTGGCTAAAATTTACTTTCTGTATCTAGACTTGCTGACTTTGGTTTCAATGTCCTATTTACTGAAGTAGATTGCCAAGTGTTTCGTAGAGATAATCATAAAATGGTCTTTACCGGTATACGTAGAGGTGATCTTTACATTGTTGACTTCACTAAAAAGGCTCAACCTAGAACTTGCTTAATTGCTAAATCTTCGAAAGGCTGGTTGTGGCATAGAAGGTTAGGTCATGTGGGCATGCGAAATCTTAATAAGCTTATTAAACGTGATCATATCCTTGTAGTAAAAGATGTTATATTTGACAAGGATAGATTGTGGAGTGCTTGTCAAGCAGGAAAACAGGTTGGAGGAAGTCACCCCATGAAGAACATCATGACCACGAGAAGACCGCTCGAGCTACTTCATATGGATCTCTTTGGTCCCAATGCCTACAAGAGTCTCGGTGGAAACTCATTTGGTCTAGTTATAGTCGATAATTTTTCAAGATTTACGTGGGTGTTCTTTCTTGATGATAAATCGCAGGTCCAAAAGATCTTCAAGAACTTCGCTAGAAAGGCCTAAAATGAATTTGAAGTGAAGATCAAGAAGGTTCGTAGCGACAACGGAACGGAGTTCAAGAACACCAATGTGGATACCTTTCTTAACGAAGAAGGAATTTCACATGAGTTCTCGGCTACGTACACGCCTCAAGAAAATGGAGTTGTTGAGAGGAAGAACCGAACTCTTATTGAGATGGCGAGAACGATGCTTGATGAGTACAAGACTCCAAAACACTTTTGGGCGGAAGCGGTTGAGACGGCTTGTCATGCAACAAATCTCTTGTATCATCACAAGCTAATCGGCAAGACGGCATACGAGCTCCTCACCAGTAACAAACCCCATGTTGGCTACTTTCGAGTATTTGGCTCAAAGTGTTACATTCTTGATAAGCATCGTCGTTCTAAATTTGCTCCTAAATCTCATGAGGGTTTCCTACTTGGTTATGGCTCAAACTCCCACACCAACCATGTCTACAATAATTTCACCCAAAGGTTGAAGAGACGGTAGATGTGAAGTTTGATGAATCTAACGGCTCGCAAGTAGAGCAATTGCCAATTGATGTAGGAGACAAAGACCCTTCGGAATCTATCCAAGACCTGTCTATTGGCAAGATTCGTCCAACGGAGGTGAAGGAGAGTACCTCGTCCATCCAAGTGGAAGCTTCTACCTCACGATAAGGTGAACCAAGAGCTAACATGGAAGCATCCACAAGTGGGACACATCAAGATGAAGAAAACGAGGAAGCACACCAAGATGAACCTCACCAACCTCCTTCTCCACCACGACAAGAAAATGACAACGTCAACAATGAAGAAGGCCAAGAAGAAGGACAAGATGATGAAGAAGATGTTCCATCCCGACCCAAGCAAAAGCTCTCACGAGTTCAAGCAAGAGTCTCAAGAGACCATCCCGTCGAACAAATCTTCCATGATATTCAAACCGGGAGAATCACTAGCTCCAAAACTCGTTTGGCTAACTTTTGTGAACATTATTCATTCATCTCTAGCATTGAACCTATGAAGTTTAAAGAAGCATTGGAAGATCCGAATTGGATAAACGCCATTCATGAAGAGCTATACAACTTTGAGAGAAATCAAGTGTGGACATTGGTCGAGAAGCCTGACAACAACCACAACATCATTGGTACCAAATGTGTGTTTCGCAACAAGCAAGACGAAGATGGTCAAGTCGTCCACAACAAAGCATGTATCGTTTCCCAAGGCTACACTCAAGTCGAAGGTATGGACTATGGTGAGACATATGCCCCCATTGCTAGACTTGAGTCCATCCGCATCTTACTTGCCTATGCTAATCACCATGATATCACCTTGTACCAAAGGGACATTAAAAGTACCTTTCTAAATGGTGAAATTGAGGAGGAAGTTTATGTTAAACAACCTCCCGGCTTTGTCAAACCTAAGAAACCCGACCATCTTTACAAAATTCACAAAGCTCTTTATGGTCTTAAACAAGCTACTAGAGCGTGGTATAAATGCTTGACCAAGTTCCTTATTGAAAAGGGCTTTGAGATTGGAAAAGTAGATTCTACTCTTTTTACTAAAAGGGTTAACGGTGAATTATTTGTGTTCCAAATTTATGTTGATGATATCATATTTGGTTTGACTAACCCTCATTTTAGTGAAAAGTGTGGAAAGCTAATGTCGAAAAAGTTTCAGATGTCTATGATGAGTGAACTCAAGTTCTTTCTTGGTTTGCAAATCAAGCAAACTAAGGAAGGCACCTTTGTTTCTCAAACAAAGTACACCAAGGACTTATTCAAGAAGTTCAACATGCAAGAAAGCAAAGGTGTGAAAACCCCCATGCCTACTAGTGTACATCTTGACTTGACCAAGGATAGCAAATCGGTTGACCAAAAGGTTTACCGCTCTAAGATTGGTTCATTGTTATATCTATGTGACTCCCGCCCCGATATTATGCTAAGTATGTGCATGTGTGCATGATATCAAGCAGCCCCCAAAGAATGTCATCTTAAGGCTCTGAAAAGGATAGTGAGATACCTAATACATACACCAAATTTTGGCATTTGGTATCCTAAGAGGTCTTCTTTTGATCTTGTTGGCTACTCCGGTTCGGAGTATGCCGGAGACAAGGTTGATAAAAAGTCCACTTCGGGTACTTGTCAATTTCTTGGTAGATCTCTTGTGTCTTGGTCCTCCTAGAAACAAAACTCAGTATCCTTATCCACCGCCGAAGCGGAATACATTGCCGCCGGTTCATGTTGTGCTCAATGACTTTGGATGACCCAAACTCTTAAAGATTATGGGATCAATGTGAAACATATTCCATTTCTATGTGACAATGAGAGTGCTATTAAGATTGCTCACAATCCCGTGCAACATTCTCGAACTATGCATATTGAAGTTCGTCATCATTTCATTCGAGATCATGTTGCTAAATGGGACATTGATCTTAAACATGTTCGTACCGATAAGCAATTGGCGGATATATTCACCAAACCGTTTGATGAGAAAGTATTTTGCCGTTTGAGAGGTGAATTGAACATCATTGATGCTTCAAACTTGGAGTAGGAACTCCATTTGGATACATGCAAGGCATGAGCTTTTGACTAATCCGTGACTCTTCTCTTATGATGATGATCATATGTCTTGGATACATTTGTACCCTTGCATGCTATCTAACCCTTGTAGGTACTTGGATGAATCTAAATCCATGAGATTGCAGCTCACTCACATCTTGAGCAATCTCTACATCACCAAGTCTCTACAACATAGTGGTTGAAGACAAGGAAGCATGAAACCATTCAACTTATCCTTTGACAAACTCTATATACCAAACTTCATTTGGTATCAAATTTCATGATTGTCATTTTGGATACACAAGTGCTCTTCCTTGCAAGACTAACCCATGTAGGTAGATGAACTCAAACTACAAGTGATGCTCCCAACCATTGATGCGCTACATCAATCTTGAGCATTCCATGCAAGTTCAACTACATGATCAAGTTCAACACCACCACCCAAGATATGTTATTCCATCTTAGAGAAGCTTTACCCCAAGATATGGGTCAAAGCCGCTCAACAAGATGTGAATACATCAGATGCTTAAACGAAAAATGGTAACCCCGTTTTGAGCTTAAACGATGAGTATGATTTATAATCAAGTGTTCTCACTTGACTCCTTAGTCAATATACTCTAACATAGGTGACTTTATCACCGCCCAATTCTAGATGAAGTTCCCTAGTGTTTCTCTGAGTTCTTGCATTTGTCCTTTGCATATTTATTCCCCTTCTTTTATCAAAAAAAATTCATCTAGATTTTCTTTTCTCTGTTTTGTTCTGCATTTCCTCCATCCAATTCATTGCAGATTCTTCAGTTAATTCCTTGCAAATCTTTGTGAGATCTTATTTGTCTAGTGAGCTGAGGTGACTATTGCCCTTTCTCTGTGTTGAACTCGGTCACACCGGTTTGCTACTTTCGGTCCAACCGAATCCTTTCGGTGCAACCGAAGAACACAACTCGGTGCCATCGATTTCACTTCAGAGAAGACAATTTGCCACTTGTTCCTGCATTTTCGCCCCAGCTCCACTCAATGATTCTTGTCCTCAACCAGCATCACATTTTACATGCTGCTTTGCTCAGTGACTCAAGGACCAAACCTATTTTTACTCACACTCCAGAAAACATCCCTTCTTGGAAATTGATGTCAAAGGGGGAGAGAGAGATCCCATCAAAGCTTAATCCTTCAAAAGGGGGAGAGTATACTTCAAACAGGGGGAGATATGTAATCACATCCAAAGGCCCCTGATGCTTCGTGTTCAAGAGGAGAGAAGTCACATGTATTTAAGAGGGGAAAGACATGATTATGTTATCTGATCTGTTTTTGCTCTGATTTTGTTTCCCTACTTTCCCCCATTATCCAATATAAGATTCACGGGGAGAAAGACTATCAGGGAAGGAAGTATTTGAATTCATTGCATATCTTTTACCTTTGGGGACATGTTTGTATCCAACAAATTACCTAGTACTCACTCTCTACATGTTATCCCAATCTGGGTACTCTTGTGGCTTCTTTTGTTTGCTCTGTCTAGTAGATGTATCTGTGTTATCTAACCTTGTTTACTCAGGTTTATCTCTTCCTAATCCAGCTCAAGACCGCAAGGTAAGTATATGCATCACACTCATGTGCATGATGATTTCTTGCTGATGTACATATTGTTTGCAAGAAGGAATCATGAACCCGAGGTTACACTTCATATATTCATATCATTTGCTCTGACGCATATAGCCAAGATACTTGTAACACATTGCTTGCTATGTCATGATTATGCATTCACATGCTCTTATATTCCATATTGACATGATTGCATACATGTAGGGGGAGCCTATGCATGTTACATGTCCTTTCCAAAGCTTTATTTGTTATGCTCTTTATCTTTATATAAATCATTGATGTATGTTGGCATCAATTACCAAAAAGGGGGAGATTGAAAGAACAACTGCTCCCTGGGTGGTTTTGGTAATTAATGTCAATATCTCTTGTTGGACTAATGTTTTTATCTAGTATATTTCAGAGAAGTTCAACAGATGGAGTAGCTTGGACAAGAGGATATGGAACCCCTTCAAGATGCTAAGGATAAAGGATTGGCTCAAGCTCAAAGGCTCTAGACTCTACATTTTACTTTTAGTGATCCAAGATCACATTGAGTCCATAGGAAAGCCAATACAATTAAAAGGGGATGAGGTGTTGCTTAATGGCTGACTTGCTCAAAGTGCTTAGTGATATGCTCCCAAGCCGTCAACCACTTTCTCATATCCACATATGTCCCAAACCAAAACTCAAACTCGGCCCCACCGAAACTTTCTATCCGGCGCCACCGAGTTCACTTGACATAGCCACTGCCAGAAACCCTAATCAATTCGGTCTCACCGATGGGATCCCGATCTCACCGGGATGGGCTTGCAAACTCTCTGGTTCCTGTTGCAATAAATTGGGTCCTACCGAGTTTTGTAATCGGTCCCACCGAGTTTGCCTGACCAACTCTCTGGTTAGCTTATTACCAAAATCGGTCCCACCGAGGTTGTGTAATCGGTCGAACCGAGATGAGGTTTTACCCTAACCCTAGCACATCGTTCCCACCGAGTTGATCATATCGGTCCCACCGAAATGCCTAACGGTCACATTATGAACTAAATCGGTCCGACCGAGGTTTGTGATTCGGTCCCACCGAGTTTGGTGATTTGTGTGTAATGGTTAGATTTTGTGTGGAGGCTATATATACCCCTCCACCCACTCTTCATTCATGGAGAGAGCCATCAGAACATGCCTACACTTCCATCATACATTTTCTAAGAGAGAACCACCTACTCATGTGCTGAGGTCAAGATATTCCATTCCAACCATAGGAATCTTGATCTCTAGCCTTCTCCAAGTTGCTTTCCACTCAAATCATCTTTCCACCAAATCCAAATCTGTGAGGGAGAGTTGAGTGTTGGGGAGACTATCATTTGAAGCACAAGAGCAAGGAGTTCATCATCAACACACCATCTATTACCTTTTGGAGAGTGGTGTCTCCTAGATTGGTTAGGTATCACTTGGGAGCCTCCGTCAAGATTGTGGAGTTGAACCAAGGAGTTTGTACGGGCAAGGAGATCGCCTACTTCGTGAAGATCTACCCTAGTGAAGCAAGTCCTTCGTGGGCGATGGGCATGGTGGGATAGACAAGGTTGCTTCTTCGTGGACCCTTTGTGGTTGGAGCCCTCCCTGGACTCGCACAACCATTACCCTTCGTGGTTTGAATTCTCCATCAACGTGGATGTACGATAGAACCACCTATCGGAATCACGCCAAAAATCTCCGTGTCTCCAATTGCGTTTGCACACTCCAATCCCATCCCTGTACATTCTCGCAAATTGCATGCTTTACTTTCTGCAGCTCATATACTCTTGCCATGCTTGCTTGAATGTGTTGTGAATGTTTAAACTTGTGCTAAAACTCCACCTTAACTTGAAGAAAATAAAAACAGCAAATTTTCTTTGTTGAGAGTCTATTCACCCCCCTCTAGACACCTCTTCTCGATCCTTTCACATACCAAATATCTACGGGAAGAATAACAAGAGCTACTTGAATTCCCACCTATAAACTCCCGAAACTTTCTGGTTATGCAATCTGGTGTTGGGAATACAGGGGAAGCATAATATCTCACCCAAACTAACAATCCCTACATCCAGCTATATCCATCTGTCAACACATAACCAAGAAAACTCCAGAAATTGTGTACCTCAACCTTCAAAAAGCATCTGTTATACGAGCTATGGCAATACTGCCGAACTCCCGCCCAGTACTGGGTGGCGTCGAGGTTATCTCACCAACAACTGCATAAAAGAGATTTTCAAGGTCTGCAAAACTCAGGTATTCCAGAACTGCAACGATAAAATTGTGACGACAACACCTTGGAGCTCAACTCCCGGGGACACTACCACAACCCCTAAATGTCAGGAGGCACCAAGAACAATGTTCTCGACACAAGAATATCGGAACTATCCCAAGATACCCGCGTAATCCTAAATTTTTTTTAGTGAAATTTGAGGAGAGGAAAGACAAAACATCTACATCAGGAGACCTCACCAGAGTGACGAAGGGACTGAGGAGTAAAAAGAATCCTACTCTCCAATATATATAATCCTAAGACTCAAAACAATTTTTGTTCTAGACTCAACAATGCCAGCGATTCGATCAAGCAGGGGGCTCCTATGTTGGGGATGACTCCGATTACCAACTTGTAAATCCCAAGATGCGGCTATATCTCCCATGTGTCGAGGCACGACTTAGAGGCATAACCACATTTTGGTTTTGTCACAAGAAGGGTCATCTTCACACAATCCCATGTACAAGAACAAGGGGAGAATAAATAGTTGGCTTACAATCGCCACTTCACACAATGAACAAATAAGTCATACATCATTCAGAGTACACTCATAGTCCGACTACGGACAAATCCGAATAAAAAGAAGATACCCCAAATGCTAGATCCCTGATCGTCCCAACTGGACTCCATTACTGATCATCAGGAAACGAAACATAGTAACGACCAAGGTCCTCGTCGAACTCCCACTTGAGTTCGGTAGCATCACCTGCACTGGTATCATCGGCACCTGCAACTGTTTTGGTAGTATCTGTGAGTCACGAGTACTCAGCAATCTCAAAACCCGCGAGATCAAGACTATTTAAGCTTGTGGGTAGGATGTGGTAATGAGGCGGAGTTGCAGCAAGCGTTAAGAAAATATGGTGGCTAACATACGAGTACAAGAGTAAGATGAGAAACTACGCAACGGCCGTGAAGCTAGAAGTGATCAAGAAGTGATCCTGAAACTACTTACGTTCATACATAACCCAAACCGTGTTCACTTCCCGGACTGCACCGAAAAGAGACCATCATGGCTACACACGCGTTTGATTCATTTTAATTAAGTCAAGTGTCAAGTTCTCTACAACCGGATATTAACAAATTCCCATCTGCTGCATAACCGCGGCACGACTCTCCAAAGTTTATACCCTGCAAGGGGTGTGCCAACTGAGCCCATCACAAGCTCTCACGATCAGCGAAGGATATTCCTTCTCCCGGAACAACCTGATCAGACTCGGAATCCCGATTACAAGACATTTCGACAATGGTAAAACAAGACCAGCAAGACCGTCCGAATGTGCCGACAAATCCCGATAGTAGCTGCACATATCTCGTTCACAGGGCACACCAGATGAACACTATGTACAACAACCGAAGACCATGGGTGAAGGGGTGGCACCGCAAGTGGCTCTAGGTTGGACCAACACTCAGAGGACCACTGGTCCGGGGGAGGGGGTTAAAATAAAGATGACCCTCGGGTTTGCAACTCTCAAGGGAAAAAGGCTTAGGTTGTTAGGCAAATGTAAAACAAAGGTTGGGCCTTGCTGGAGGAGTTTTATTCAAAGCGAACTGTCAAGGGGGTCCCATAACCCCAACCGCATAAGGAACGCAAAATCAAGGAACATGACACCGGTATGACGAAAACTAGGGCGGCAAGAGTGGAACAAAACACCGGGCATAAGGCCGAGCATTCCACCCTTTACCAAGTATATAGATGCATTAATTAAAATAAGTGATATTGTGATATCCCGACATAATCATGTTCCAACATGGAGCAATCTTCAACTTCACCTGCAACTAACAACGCTATAAGAGGGGCTGAGCAAAGCGGTAACATAGCCAAACAATGGTTTGCTAGGAAGGTGGGTTAGAGGCTTGACATGGCAATATGGGAGGCATGATAAACAAGTTGTTGGTAGCGCGACATAGCGATAGAACGAACAACTAGCAAGCAAAGATAGAAGTGATATCGAGGGTAATGGTCATCTTGCCTGCAAAGTTCTCAGAGTTGTCGAAAGCTTGCTCCTTGTTAGCGTACTCAACAGGTTCCTTGTTCACGAACTCATCTCCCGGCCCTACCCAAAGCAAGAACACAAGCAACGGATCACAATGAATAACGGTGCAATGCACAGGCAACATGATGCACGACATGACATGGTATGCAAGATATGATGTGCAATGCATATGGGTACTCTGGAAGGAAAAAGATGATCAATGCATCAATTTGGCAAACCAAGCATGCCGCTGGAAAGATGAGGTGATTTCGGTCGAAATCGATATAAGGATCACCGGAAACGGATGCACGGTTTGCAAATGATAAGCAAAACAAGAATGATGCAAATCTGCGATTAATGCATCATAGCACTTAGAATGCAACAAGAAACTATGGTAAATCACCCCAACATAGAAAATAAATACAAGCCATTAAAGTACACATGAAGGTCTACAAATCATGAACACTTAGCTCCTGCTAGAACTCACTAGAAGAAGCTAAAAATAGCACGGCAAAAATGCAAATGATAACAGATTCACACACTAGGTGAAAAATACTAAGCATGGCATAAACAACATCACGTAGCAAAAAGTTAAATGCTGTGGGGGGTTCTCCCTACAGTTTCCAGTCAAAAAATAAATAAAGAAAAACCCCTTCCACAATTGCTGGATCAAGACGCTTAATTGGACTTTCACAAAGCACATACCTTTCACAATGGCGCCGCCTTCCACCCACCCACACCCCTAAACCCTAGCTCCCCGGCGATCTCCACTTCTCACCACTAATTTGGTGATCCAATCCACTCATATTGTTCGGCGCTCCAAGATCTCTCTCCTCATGTCTTTGGAGAGGGATCCCTCGAATGGATCTACCCTTGGCTTGGATTTCTCCAAGGGTAGAGTTTTTGCTGATGAGATCTACAAGGCTTCTGGCCTCACCGTTCATCCTGAGGCTGATCGAGGGGCTTTCACCCTCGTGGTTTCGTTCAGTAGGCATGATTTCAGGCTCAATGAGGATTCTGTGGCTGCAGCTCTTGAATCTGCATTGGGTGGTTCGGCCATTGATCTATGGGTTTCATACATTGCTGACAAGGTATTTAGTTTTAATGTTTCATGCAAGGATGTTGGTTTTCACATTGTTGATATTAGATCCTATTCCTGCCCCCAATTCAAATGCTATTTTCATTTGTGGGTTAATGGGGGTCCGAATTGGTATCGTGAGTTCAAAATTTGGAAGAAAGAGTGTGATGCTGAATGGGTTTTGGTTAGCCCCTCCAAACGTAGGGCGGCCTTGGGACTTCTTGCAATGCATAATCCTCCTGTTAAGTCAGCCATTAAGTCTGGGTCCACTGTTCGGGAGCGTTTATCTTTTGCTATGTCTCAAAATTATGATGTGCGCAAAGGGTATAGATATCATGCGTCTGTTGATTGCATTGCTGCCACGGAAAGTGCTGGTTATGAGCTTCCTGATAGAGAGCGTGTGGTTATTCATCCGCCACCGCCAGAAAACCTTAATTGGTCCTTGGCTTCACTGCCGATTGTTTTTGGCACGGTGAGCTCGTCGCTGATCCAACAGCTTCCATCTCTGGAGGGTCCTGCCTCGGATATTGCACCGGCTGGTTCGGGCGGGAATTCAGGATATTCAAATCAGCCTAGTTTAGGCCCATCCTTGCCCGGCCCATCTGTGCCTAGTTCTTCTCAAGCTGAGGCCTCTTTTGATCAAATGATTAATGATATGGTAGATAAAATTGTCACGTGTCAGATCTGCTTTAAGAAAGGGCATTTTTCTTCTGCGTGCACGTCAACTTTAAAGTGCTTGGGTTGTTCTCGGGTCGGTCATAGGAGGCGTGATTGCACCCGTTTTGCGCAGCGTCTCGAGTTAGTTTGGAAACCCAAACCCGTTGTCGTTCCAGTTTCCGAGGTTCAAGCTACAGAAGCCGGGAATATCTCTCTGACAGGATATCTACCAAACTTGGACGCCTCTGCTTTCATTGCACCATCCTCTTCGCCCAATTCCATCCACCTTGGCCCCTCGACTCCTCTAGGCTCACCACCGGCGACACCACCTCCGCCCCCTGAGCCGCCATCACCGCCGCCTGCCATGGGTAAGTTTCCTCTCGACCCAATGTAGTACGTCCTAGCTGGTCATGATATCATTGATGCTGGAGATGCGCGCTGGCCGCGTACATTTGTCATGCCGCACGTTCTGACTGTGCGTCGCCATGAGGGCTATATGCTGGCAGAGGTGATGCCAATACCGGAGGCCAACGAGATTGGAGCTGCTCGTTAGGAAGTGGCTGACTGGCTGGAGGCCCATGGATATCAGGTTCGTTCTGTCCAGCCCTGGATCAATGCGGTCGGCCTATTCAGAGTTAGAGATCCGGTAGTGCGTTTTTCTCTTCTCCAACTGCCCCCTCAGCACTTGGGAAACGATCGTTTTGTTCGCTTTATGAAGCATGATGAGGGAGAGGGTTTTCGCGGAGCTCAGGGTTTTCGTCAAGGGTTGATTATGATGCTGGGTATCCCTTTGGATCTGCGCAACACGGACAATATCAGAGCTGCAGTCAATACCTTTGGCAAGTTTCACCATTGGAATAGTCAGGATCCTTATTTGGTCAGAACCCTTGTGTTTGCATCCTTTCCTGAAGATGCGCTTGTTCCGCGGGATGTGGTTTTCAATGATTATGCTGCGTGGGGTGGGGCTCGAGTGTCATGGACTGCACCAATATACATACCGGGTGCCAACTTCGCTGAGCAAATGCCTCATGACAAGGATTGGATGCCTATAAATGGAAACCCGAACCCTCTGCCTTGTGTGCCTTTTCTAGAGCTCCCACCTTTCGTCTTGCCCCCTTACCGGAATATGGGCTGGAATGATGTGCCACCTCCCCCTCCGGAGCAGCCAGACATGGGTGACAACAAATGGGGCAATGCTGTTCGGGGTGAGGAAGATGAGATTGTTCAAGATGATGTGCAAGCTGAGCAACAGTCCATGGTTCTAGATCTCTCTGAATATTTCTCTGGCTCTGTTGAGAAAAACATTCAGCCAAATTTTGTTCTGGTTTTTGATATAGAGCAGAATGCTGAGCAACCTAATATGGAGGAGCTACCTGTTGTGGAGAAGCCTGCCTATAATCCTGAAGATTGGGCCATAGTGGTCTACAGACCTCCTGTTCCCGCTTAGAACACTGTTGAAGTTGCTGCTATTGAGGAGCCTTTTGTTGCCACTTTTGATGCAGACAAAGTTCTCTTTGGGCCTGAGCTGCCTCCAGAGTTGGCTTTCAAAAGGAATTTTGAGACTTTCCTGCAATATGATGCTAGTTTTCAGCTAAACAGATCTATTGACATGCTGCCTATTCAGTCTAATGTGCTTTCCAAGAGAAGTTGGGATTTGGCTTTTGATGTGCCAAGATTGACATATCAGGCACCTGAACAGGAGCATAGGCCTGTGGCAAAAGCCCTCTTTCCATCTAATGAAGAATCCTCTGATAGAGAGGTAATGTTGTCTGACCATGTTTCTCATACAGTGTCTGATGCTACACCACCACAGGAACAGAGAAAGAGCAGAAGGCCAAGGAAGACCTTGGCGCCTACTCCTATTGTGGAGACATCTGTTAGGAGGTGTACCGGAGGATCTCTGCAGAGAGATGGTTTCAAACCAGTCTTCCAGGAGCTGCCCATGCAGTCCAAGAAGAGGAAGCCCAAGTCCAAGCCTTTCTCTGCAACCGTGTCTGACAACCTACGGGATGAACAACTTGATGATCCTCCAGCTCCAACTCCGATTAGCAAGCTGCAGCAGATTGGAAATGAGCTTGGCATAGTAGATGATCTTCTTACTGTGGAGAAGCTTATGGCTGATCCCTCTGCTACTCCTAACAATGGTGCAAATGTGTAATGGCCTTTTAGTTAGTGGGGGGTGGCATCTGCTTTATTTTGGTCTTCAACTGTCATGGTTATGGTCTTTTCATGGGCCCTGTAATGGTTTATTTGTGTTATGCTTGACCTATGCTACTTTTCTATTTGCTGGCATTAAGTGCCATCAGACTTCTTTCTCTACTCCTATATGTTTTAATGAGTAATGCATGTAAGAACTGGAGTGTGTTATGCTGGAATGTTAGAGGATTGAATTCAGATGCAAGGCAAAGAGCTGTCAGGCAGAAGTTGGATGAGAGTTAGTGTGCTATTGCTTGCTTTCAAGAAACCAAGTGTGCTTCTTTTGATTTTAGATCTATTAGATCTTTTTGCCCTAAAAGATTTGATAGTTTTGCTTTCTCCCCCTCTGTAGGAGCTTCTGGGGGAATTTTGGTTGTTTGAAACTCCTCTGTTTTCTGGGGCACTGTGATTGAGATACAGCCATTTGCAATCCTAGTTCAGTTCATTTCCAAACGGAATAATGAGAAATGGTCCTTAATATCCGTGTATGGCCCTTGTCAAGGGGAAGTCGGGGATAATTTTGTCAGTTGGCTGTATAATTTGGAAATACCTTTGGGGGGAAATTGGCTACTGGTGGGTGATTTCAATTTCATAAGATCACTCGATAACAGGAATTTGCCTGGGGGGATCTGAATGATATTTTTATTTTCAATGAAATCATTGCTCACCTAGGATTGCTGGAACTGCCTCTTAAGGGTCGATCTTACACATGGTCTAATATGCAAGATAATCCATTATTAGAGCAGTTGGACTGGTTTTTCACATCTGCTGATTGGATTACTTCATACCCTATGACTGAAGTTTTGCCCATGGCCAAAACTGCTTCTGATCATGTGCCATGTGTGGTCACAATCAAGACCTCTATCCCCAAATCTAAAATATTTCATTTTGAAAATTATTGGGTGGAGCTTGAGGGGTTTATGGAATGTGTTCAGCAGTCATGGCAGAAACCCTCTAATAAATCTCATATCACTGCCAGGATTGCTGATAAATTGAAGTGCTTAAGAGGAGCTTTTAAGAAGTGGCAACTGAATATTTCTAAGCTGAAGGTTTTGATATCCAAATGTAATGAGGTAATACTATGTCTCGATGGTCTTGAGGAGCTAAGGCCTTTATTCAGACCTGAATTCAACTTCAGAAAGGTGGTAAAATTGCATGTGGAAAACCTTTTACATCTTCAGTTTCTATATTGGAAAAAAGGTGTACAATCAGGTATATTAAACTGGCAGGAGAGAACACAAAATTCTTTCATGCAATGGCCACTGAGAGACATAGAAGAAACTCTATTGCATCTTGGAAAGATACTGATGGGTCAGTGGTTTCTCAACACTCTCAGATGGAGGGAATTATCTGGAATTGTTTTAAGAACAGAATGGGAGTTTCTTCTGGTATTGTCATGGGTTTTGACCTCAGTAACTTGCTAAAACCAGTTGATGGGTTGGATTTTCTTACTGAGCCTTTCACAAAGGAGGTAATGGATGACACAGTCAAACATATGCCCATTGAGAAAGCTCCTGGACCTGATGGTTTTAATGGACTGTTCTTTAAAAAGTGCTGGCACATCATCTGTCAAGACTTTTATGAGTTGGCTAGGTCTTTTCATTCTGGAACTGCAAATTTAGAAAATATTAATGGCTCCTATATCACCTTGATCTCTAAGAAGCTGGCTCCTAAAGAGGTTGGAGATTATAGGCCAATTTCTTTGACAGGGATGGGTCTTAAGTTTTTATCTAAGATGGCTGCTAATAGGTTCCAGAAGATCATCATGGCATGCATTCATAAGAATCAGTATGGTTTTATTAAGAGTAGGACTATTCAGGACTGTATTGGTTGGTCTCTGGAGTATTTGCATCAATGTCACCAATCCAAGAGGCCTATAATAATTCTTAAACTGGATTTTGAAAAGGCTTTTGACTCAATTGAACATGAAGCTATTTTGCAGATCCTCAAGTTCAGAGGTTTCAATCAGAAATGGATTTCCTGGGTCAAGCAGTTGCTCTCTACTGGGACATCATCTGTTCTTCTAAATGGTGTGCCTGGTAGGCAGTTTCTTTGTAAGAAAGGGGTTAGGCAAGGAGACTGTCTCTCACCTTTACTCTTTGTTATTGCTGTTGATCTGTTGCAGTCAGTGGTAAATGATATGTTCAGGAGGGGAATTTTACAGCTGCCTATACCATGCCATGATCAGGACTATCCAATAGTGCAATATGCTGATGATACCCTAATCATCTTACCTGCAGATAAAAATCAGCTTTTGGCTCTAAAAGACATGTTGCAAGTGTTTTCCACATCAACTGGGTTAGTTGTCAACTATCACAAGTCTTCTATGGTGCCCATAAATGTTGATGAGGACTCTATCATTGGTTTGGCTGCTGCTTTTGGTTGTCAAGTCGGTAAAATGCCCTTCACTTATCTTGGCCTGCCTGTTGGTACTACCAGGCCTAAAATGGTGGATTTTATGCCACTTGTTGACTGTATGGAAAGAAGGATGACAGTCAGTTCTTCCTTCCTGAATCAAGGGGAAAGGCTTCAATTCCTGAATTCTGCTCTGTCTTCCTTGCCCATCTTTTATCTTGGTAGCTTGCTTGCTCCTGCAGGAATATTAAAGGAATTGGAGAGAATTCAGAGGCAGTGTCTATGGAGCAAAGCACAGGGATGGGCCTTCACCATCCTTGGCAGCTTGGGACCTCATTTGTAGGCCTAAAAATAAAGGTGCGCTGGGAATTTCTAATTTGGGTGTTCAGAACATGGCTCTATTGCTCAAACATTTGCATAATTTTTTTAATAGAGTTGACCTACCATGGGTCTCTCTCATTTGGGACACATACTATCACTCTTCTGTTGCTCAGGGGACTGACATTTGTGGTTCCTTTTGGTGGAAGGATATCTGCAAGTTGTTGGATCATTACAGGAACACAACTTGGATTCAAGTCAACTCTGGGAACTCTGCTCTGTTTTGGTCTGATAAGTGGAAGATTGGGGATTCAGTTGCACCTTTGCAATTAAGGTTCTATAGGCTCTTCTCTTATGTGAAAGATCCATGGATCACAGTCTATGAGGCCTTCCAGTCGCAGGATATGATTAATATGTTCCATTTAACTCTATCTCCTCAGGCATATCAGGAGTTTTTGACTGTACAAGATCTTATGGTCTCCTGTAGTAGAGAAGTGGAGCAAAAGGACACTTGGTTCTGGCAGGGGACATGTAATGCATTCAACCCCAAGTTGTTCTACTCTTTCATGCATTCTAACATGTCTTTTAACCCTCTTCTGCTCTGGATATGGAAATCCTCCTGCACAATGAAAATCAAAGTGTTTGCCTGGATGTTAATCATGGACAGGCTCAATACCAAGGATATGGTGGAAAGAAGACATTGGCATCTTGATGATGGGGTTAACTGCCTTATTTGTCCCTTGAGGACAAGAGAGACCAGAAACCACCTGTTCTTTGAATGTAACTTCAGTGCAAGAATATGGAACCATCTGCAAATTACATGGTCACCTGGGGATGACATGTCTGCTATTGTTATGCAAGCAAAACAGGATTTTGCTCAGCCTTTTTTTACTGAAGTTGTTGTTGTTGCTTGCTGGAACATGTGGATAATCAGGAATGCAAGAGTGTTCAGCCATGAGAGGCAGAGTTTTAATAAATGGAGAAGTGCATTTATCCATGATATTACACTCATGCAGCACAGAGTCAAGGCTAGATACAAGGAGGACCTGCTAAAGTGGATTTCATTCTTACCCCCTTGAGGTTCTTTTTGTTTTACTAGTAGCTTAGTTCCCTTTCTTCTTTCTTTTTTATGTTCTGATTACCACTTGTAATCTATGTACATTGTATTATTTATTTTGAATAAAAGTTAAATGCTGTGGGGGGTTCTCCCTACAGTTTCCAGTAAAAAAAAACATCAGGTAGCAATGTTTAGAGCTAACAAACAACAAGCTATAGGAACATATCATGGCAAACAAAGGCATGGAATGCTAGTAATAAAGACATAGAATAAAACTCCCTTACTGAAATTTAACCAAAAATGCATGGAAAGGATGGTAGAATCAATGCAAACATGGTCAATGATATGATCAGTTTCAGACTTGGAAGAACAGAGCATGGCAGAAAAAGATTGATGATAGCAACTTTGCAAGCTCATGCCACTCACTACAAAGCATTACATTGCATCACAAGTCAACCAACAGTAAGTAGACATATTCATGAAGCCAATAATGGCAAGAGCAAGTACATAGGGTACATGGATCACTAGCAAAACACTTGCAAAAACTGAACTTCACGTTAACAATCTGCCAGGAACAATTTTAGCAAAAGCACAGCATGGAAAAGACATGCTTCACTACTCCATAATTACAACCAGAGGCTTGAATGCGCATGGATCTACTGGTAGCAACATGTTTACATAGCATAAAAATGTAAGAGGAAAGGACTTAGCAAAATAACTAACTGCGTGGAAACAACAACATCACATAGCCTAATTTGCATGCTTGTGCTAGTCACCAAAAAGCTCATAAAAATACAAGGCTTGCACCTCTATAAATACGGCATGGAGATGCTGCAAAAACATATAGACATCATGCTCATAGGATGCACACACGGAAAGCAACGCAAACGACAAATCATCAAGTTATGTTCAATTCCAGCAGACAACATCAGATAGCACTTTTTCAACGAGGATAACGGCGTAGATATGGACAGTAACATGCATGAAAATGACCCTAACGTCAAGGTCATCATGAGACGGACATTTCGATATATCATATTTATTATTCGGAGCACCGAGCATGAAGTTATCGCATGTCAAAGGGGGCACCAAAATGTCACAGAGTCGGGACTTGGTGAAAATATCACCTCGCGGATCGGATCTCGTGTTTCATGGCACGGACTTCGAGGATCGTCGGGAAGTCGCTGAACTTAGAGGAAGAAGGCGGCCGGAGGCGTGGGGGCTCGCCGGAGTTTGCGGGGGAGGAGGTCGCCGGAGTGGAGCGGCCGGATCTGGCCGTGGCGCGGCAGGGATGGCGAGGGCGAGGCCGGGCGGTGGTGGACGTGCGGCAGGGCGGCGGCTACCGGCGTCGGGCAGCAGCGGGCTTGCGCGGTGTCGCACCGGCAGACGGCGACGAAGGCGGTAGTGCGGGCGAAGTCTCGGAGCGGCGGCGGCGGCGTTGACCTGGGGCGGCGCGCGGGAGGATGGGCTTCGGGGTGGCCGGCCTCGGGCTCAAGCGGGCCTCAGCGGCGGAGGTGAGCAGCTGCCACGTGTCAGCGCGGGAGAGGATGGGAGGGGGTGCGCGGCTGTCCGGCGGGCGCGGACATGTCCGGCGGGCGCGGACATGTCCGGCGGCGAGAGGGGGGAATTGCTAGGGTTTAGACTGCGGGAATTTTGGGGAGAGGCACATATTTATAGGTAGAGGGAGCTAGGAGAGTCCAAATGAGGTGCGGTTTTTGCCCACACGATCGTGATCCAATGATGGAGAGCATGGAGGGGTTTTAGATGGGTTAGTGGGGTGTTTTGGAGGGGTGTTGGGCTGCAATAAGAGAGAGTGGCTTTTGCGGTTACCCGGTTAACCGTTGGGGCATCAAACGATCTCCAAATGGAGCGAAATTTGACAAGCGGCCTATCGCTGATGTACCAAGGCCACTCGACAAATCTCGACCCATTCCAAGAACGTTTTTCTCCCACTCACGAAAGGAGATTTGAGGCGTGCAACGGGTGGATGTGGGAGTGTCGGATTGCGAAACGGACAACGGGGAAAATGACCGGATGCATGAGATGAACACGAATGCAAATGAGATGCACATGATGACATGAGATGAAATGCATGGGATGAACAAAATGCAAAACGAAAGACAAAACTCAACCACGAAGGAAATATCATATCACATAGCCAGAAATGGCAAGAGTTGGAGTTACAAATATGGAAAATTACATCCGGGGTGTTACACTGCCTCCCGTGGCCGACTGTGATGCCGCGAAGGCCTCACCGCCCCCTACTACTCCCACCGCTAGCCAGGCCATCCACTCACCCACACCCCCTGTTATTCTGCGGCGACGGCAGCCGCACACCGCAGCTGAACCAGTGAACCCTCGTACTCCTCTCCCCGTGGACTTCCACTGCCGCGTCTTCCCCGGCACCACGCTGTCCCCTTCCTAGGCCTCGCCAGCATCCACCGCCCTGGTTCTCTCGGCGCGGCGTGGTCAAGCAACGACTTCGATCGTAAGAGTACTGTACGTTGAGAGGCTGACAGCTGGGTCCACGGCCGCAGCAAGGAAGTTCCTCCTTATTACGCGGAAAATAATGATTCCTCCACCTGACAGCAGGGACCCACCGGACGGGCCACCGTATTTCGCGAAAAGAAATGATTCGCCCCCTGACTGCTGGGACCTACCAGCTACATCTTTGCACGCAAGGAAGTGCGTCCATATTACTGGCAAAAAAATGATTCGCTCCTGACTACTGGGACCCACCAGCTACATCTTCGCATGCAAGGAAGTGCCAGACCGTTGGGACCCACCTGGTCGAAGCCTACGTAGCATTGTCATTCTGGTTGCTAACGTGTACGTACATACGATCGGTCTGTCTGCAGGCTGCAGCGATGAACCGTGGCCAAGTAAGGAAGGGCATGTGTCGTAGTAGAGTCGCGCGCGTAGCATGTACATGTACGTACAACGGCCAGGGTGCAAGAAAGTAAATACAACCACGTATGTACATATGGGCGCGGTCTTGAATGCCTACTCGCGCATACGTACGGCCAGGGCTCATGTACATGCCTGGGTCGGAATGGAGAAAATGAGTCGTCGTGTTAATGGGGAGGCAATAGAATGCACCATATTCATCGGGAGGCAACGGAATACGTCGTGTTCATGGGGAGCCAACTGGCTTGGACGGAACAGCCGATGGAAACAAGGCCTGGCATACAGCAGAACGGAGGAAACGGCCTTGTGTTCGACCGGCCACGGTCGAAACGGGATCCTGTTCATCGGGAGGGGTCTGGCGTACCGCAAAACGGAGGAAACAAACTTCTCTTGGACATCCTATGGTCGAAACAGGGTCCTGAGGGGTCTGGGGTACCGCAAAACGAAGGAAACGGACTTGTGTTGGAGCGCTACGGTCGAAACAGGGGTCCTGTTCATCGGGAGGGGTGTGGCGTACCACAAAACGGGACTCCACGGGATACTGTTCATCTCCACCATCGACCTCCTCCAGCCACCACGGGCTACTGTTCATCCACCGTCGACCTCCTCCAGCCTCCACCTGCGACTGTTCATCCACAGGCTCCTGTTCATCCAGCCTCCACCGCTCCTCCACCGGCTACTGTTCAACCAGCCCTCTCCACGGGGTCCTGTTCAACCACCCCTCCATGGGCTACTGTTCATCCACCCTCCACGGGCTACTATTCATCCAGACCTCCACCGTCTACTGTTCAACCAGCCCTCCAAGGGGTCGTCCTGTTCATCCAGCCCTCCACGGGGTCCTGTTCATCCAGCCCTCCACCAGCTCCATCGATCGGGGTCCTGTTCATCCAGCGGCAACGGTATCTACTACCACGGGGTCCTGTTCATCCAACCCCCCACCGGGATCTGCTCATCCAAACACCCCAACAACACTCACTGTTCATCCAGAGGCAGCATCGATCGGCTTCAGTTAGCAGCAGTAGCGAAGGAATCGCTCGATCAGGTTCAGTTAACAGCCATCGATCGATCGCTCGGGTTCACTAACGCGTAGCCTGCAGTGCAATCACTTGGGTTCAGTTAGAGCCCAACGCCTCGCTCGGTTTCAGTTAGAGCGCAACTCTTCGCACAGACACGCGTACATGTACGAGAGAAACGCGCATCGTTCGGCCCCGACCACCCACCGTAACCGGGAACTCCTCGATATTTTCCTCGCCCTCGCTTCTACGATGGTTTTTTTCCGTCATGGACTGCCCAAAGAATGTCATGCAGCTACGTCTCCGGCCCGCCCAGGACGAAAAGCCCTTTTTCTGTCATGATTTTTTCTCATAGAAGTAGGAGCCCCCCACATCTATGATGATACCGGGTTTTGTCACAATTATCGTCATAGAAGTGTCATAAGCATGACAGGAAAAAATTCGCTCGGCACAAAATGTCATGGATGTGTCTTTTTTTGTAGTGATTGTTGAACTCATATGAAATATACTAGATAAAAGTATTAGTCCAACAAGAGATATGTTGACATTAATTACCAAAATCACCCAGGGAGCACTTGTTCTTTCAATCTAAAGCTTTGGAAGGACATAAATCAAAGTTTTAGATAAGGATATAAAGAATAGCATGTAAAGCTTTGGAAGGACATGTAACATGCATAGGCTCGCCCTACATGTATGCAATCATGTAAATATAGAATATAAGAGCATGTGAATGGATAAGCATGACAGAGCAAGCAATGAGTTACATGTATCTTGGCTATATACATAAGAGCAAATGGTGTGAATATAAAAAATGCACCTTCATGTTCATGAGTCCTTCTTGCAAACAATATGTACATCAGAAAGAGATCATCATGCACATGAGTGTGATGCATATACTTACCTTGTGGTCTTGAGCTAGGTTTGGAAGAAATGAACCTGAGTAAACAAGGTTAGATAACACAGACACATCTACTAAATAGAGCAAGAACAGCAAACCACAAGAGTACCAAGATTGGGATGACAAGTAGAGAGTGAGTACTAGGTACTCTATTGGATATAGACATATCCCCAAAGAGTAAAGATATGCAATGAATTCGAAGAATTCCTTCCCTTAGATGTCTTTCTCCCCTGAATCTTATATGGGATACTGGGAGAAGGTAGGGAAAAGAAAATCAGAGCAAAACAAGAAAATCAGAACAAAACATTCATAACATATACTAACATTTCTTTTCCCCTCTTAAAGATATGTGACTTCTCTCCTCTCTGAATACTAAGCATCTGGGAAAACTAAGAGATCTTTTCTTCCCATAGGGTCTCTCTCTCCCTTTGATGTGATTAAGCTTTGATGTGACCTCTCTCTCCCCCTTTGACATCAATTTCCAAGAAGGGTTCTTCTTGGTTTGTGAGTCGAATAGGTTTGGTCCTTGAGTCACATGACAAAGTAGCATATAGAATGTGATGCAGGTAGTGGACAAGAATAATTGAGTGGAGCTAGAACAAATATGAAGAATTCAAATGGCAAAGTGTCTTCTCAGCATTGAAATCAGTAATACTGAGTTGTTTTCTTCGGTGGCACCGAGGTGGTTCGGTTTGATTGAAAGAGAGAAACCGGTGAGTCCTAGTTCAACCTAGAGAGTGAACAATTGTCATCTCAGCTCGCTAGGAAAATAAGATCTCACAAAGATTTGCAAGGAATTAACTGAAAGATTTGCAATGAATTGGATGCAGGGAATGCAGAACATGATAGAGAAAATAAACAAATCTAGATGAAGTTTTTCTTTTGATTAAAGAAGGGGAACAAACATGCAAGAGACAAATGCAAGATATCAGAGAAACACCAGAGAACTTCATCTAGAAATGGTCGGCGAGAAATTCACCTATGTTAGAGTACATTGACTAAGGAGTCAAGTGAGAACCCTTGATCATAGTTCATACTCATCGTTTAAGCTCAAAACAGGGTTACCATTTTTCGTTTAAGCATTTTGATGTATTCACATCTTGTTGAGCTGCTTTGACCCATGACTTGGGGTAAAGCTTCTCTAAGATGGAATAACATACCTTGGGTGGTGGTGTTGATCTTGATCATGTAGTTGAACTTGTGTGGGATGCTCAAGCTTGATGTAGCTCATCAATGATTGGGAGCACCACTTGTAGTTTGAGTTCATCCGCCTACATGGGTTAGTCTTGCAAGGAAAAACACTTGTGTATCCAAAATGAAAATCATTAAATTTGAGACGAAATGAAATTTGATATAGAGAAATTGTCAAAGGATATGTTGAAGGGTTTCATGCTTCCTTGTCTTCAACCACAACATTGTACAGACTTGGTGATGTAGAGATTGCTCAATGTATGAGTGATTTGCAATCTCATAGATTTAGATTCATCCAAGTAACTACAAGGGGTTAGATAGCATGCAAGGGTTCAAATATATATCCAAGACATATGACCTTCATCATAAGAGAATAACAAGGATTAGTCAAAGGATCCTGCCTTGCATGTATCCAAATGGTGTTTCTACTCCAAGTTTGAAGCATCAATGATGTTCAATTCACCTCTCAAACGGCAAAATACTTTCTCATCAAGCGGTTTGGTGAATACATCCGGCAATTGCTTACCGGTACGAACATGCTTAAGATCAATATCTCCTTTAGCAACATGATCTCAAATGAAATGAAATGATGACGAACTTCGATATGCTTAGTTCAAGAATGTTGCACGAGATTATGAGCAATCTTAATAGCACTTTCATTATCAAATAGCAATGGAACATGTTTCACATAGATCCCATAATCTTTAAGGGTTTGGGTCATCCAAAGTAATTGAGCACAACATGAACCAGCGGCAATGTATTCCACTTTGGCGGTGGATAAGGATACCTAGTTTTGTTTCTTGGAGGACCAAGACACAAGATATCTACCAAGAAATTGACAAGTACCCGAAGTGGACTTTCTATCAACCTTGTCACCGGCATAGTCCGAATCGGAGTAGCCAACAAGATCAAAAGAAGAACTCTTAGGATACTGATACATCTCCAACGTATCTATAAGTTTTTATTGTTCCATGCTATTATATTATCTGTTTTGGATGCTTAATGTGTTTTAATATGCTCCTTTCTGTTATTTTTGGGACTAACCTATTAACCGAAGGCCCAGTGCCAGCTTTTGTTTTTTTTCCTATTTTAGCGTTTTGCAGAAAAGGAATACCAAACAGAATCCAAACGGAATGAAACCTTTGCGATGATATTTCTTGGAACAAAAGCAATCCAGAAGACTTGGAGTTGAAGGCTGGAACTCCGCGAGGCGACCACAAGGCAGGAGGGCGCGCCGGGGGGGTAGGCGCACTAGTTGATGTCAGACCATCTTCCTCTTTTTTTGTCTTCTCCACAACCACCATTCTATTCCACCTATAGTGCTATGTGCATGGCTCACGCTCATGTATTGCGTGAAAGTTGAAAAAGTTTGAGAATACTAAAATATGAAACAATTGCTTGGCTTGTCATCGGGGTTGTGCATGATTTGAGCATTTTGTGTCACAAAGCTGGAGCATAGACAAACTATATGATTTTGTAGGGATGAACTTTCTTTGGCCATGTTATTTTGAGAAGACATGATTACTTTGTTAGTATGCTTGAAGTGTTATTATTTTTATGTCAATATTAAACTTTTGTCTTGAATCTTTCGGATCTGAACATTCATGCTACAATAAGGAAATTACATTGAAAATTATGTTAGGTAGCATTCCACATCAAAAATTCTGTTTTTATCATTTACCTACTCGAGGACGAGCAGGAATTAAGCTTGGGGATGCTTGATATGTCTCGAACGTATCTATCATTTTTTTATTGTTCCATGCTATTATATTATCTGTTTTGGATGTTTAATGGGCTTTAATATGCTCTTCTATGTTATTTTTGGGACTAACCTATTAACCAAAGGCCCAGTGCCAGTTTTTGTTTTTTACCTATTGTAGTGTTTTGCAGAAAAGGAATACCAAATAGAATCCAAACGGAATGAAACCTTCGGGATGATCTTTCTTGGAACAAAAGCAATCCAGAAGACTTGGAGTTGAAGTCTGGAACTCCGCGAGGCGGCCACGAGGCAGGAGGGCGCGCCCGGGGGGTAGGCGCTCCCTCCACCTCATGGGCCCCACGGAGCTCCACCGACGTACTTCTTTCGCCTATATATACTCTTATACCCTAAAAACAACAGGGGGAGCCATGAAACCACTTTTCCACTGCCACAACCTTCTGTACCCGTGAGATCCCATCTTGGGGCCTTTTCCGGTGATTTGCCGGAGGGGTAGTTGATCACGAAGGGCTTCTACATCAACAACATAGCCTCTCCGATGATTTGTGAGTAGTTTACCACAGACCTTCGGGTCCATAGTTATTAGCTGGATGGCTTCTCAATACAAAGTTCTCCTCGATATTCTTGGAGATCTATTCAATGTAATACTCTTTTGTGGTGTGTTTGCCGAGATCCGATGAATTGTGGATTTATGATCAAGATTATCTATGAATAATATTTGGTTCTTCTGTGAATTCTTATATGCATGATTTGATATCTTCGCAAGTCTCTTCGAATTATTGGTTTAGTTTGGCCTACTAGATTGATCTTTCTTGCAATGGGAGAAGTGCGTAGCTTTGGGTTCAATCTTGCGGTGTCCTTACCCAATGATAGTAGGGGCAGCAAGGCACGTATTGTATTGTTGCCATCGAGGATAAAGAGATGGGGTTTATATCATATTTCTTGAGTTTATCCCTCTACATCATGTCATCTTGCTTAATGCGTTTTTGTTCTTATGAACTTAATACTCTAGATGCATGCTTGATAGCAGTCGATGTGTGGAGTAATAGTAGTAGATGCAGAATCGTTTCGGTCTACTTGACACAGACGTGATGCATGTATTCATGATCATTCCTAGATATTCTCATAATTATGCGCTTTTCTATCAATTGCTCGGCAGTAATTTGCTCACCCACCGTAATATATGCTATCTTGAGAGAAGCCACTAGTGAAACCTATGGCCCCCGGGTCTCTTTCTTATTATATTGCATCTCTTTTATTTACATCACATATCGTTTACTATTTTTCCATCTTTACTTTTCAATCTATACAACAAAATACCAAAAATATTGATCTTACTATCTTTATCAGATCTCACTTTTGCGAGTGACCATGAAGGGATTGGCAACCCCTTTATCGCGTTGGTTGCAAGGTTCATGATTGTTTGTGCAGGTACTAGGTGACTTGCGTGATATCTCCTACTGGATTGATACATTAGTTCTCAAAAACTAAGGGAAATACTTATGCTACTTTGCTGCATCACCCTTTCCTCTTCAAGGGAAAACCAAAGCATGCTCAAGAGGTAGCAGATACCAAATGCCAAAATTTGGTGTATGAATTAAGTATCTCAATATCCTGTTCACAACCTTAAGATGACATTCTTTAGGGGCCGCTTGATATCGTGCACACATGCACACACTTAGCATAATATCGGGATGGGAGGCACATAGATATAACAATGAACCAATCATAGAGCGGTAAACCTTTTGGTCAACCGATTTGCCATCCTTAGTCAAGTCAAGATGTCCACTAGTAGGCATGGGTGTTTTCATACCTTTTCTTTCTTGCATGTTGACTTCTTGAATATGTCCTTGGTATAGTTTGTTTGTGAAAGTGCCTTATATCGACTAGAGGGGGGTGAATAGGCAATTTTTATGAATTCTTCACGAAGGAATTTGCGAGTGAGGAAATTACTTAGCAAAGAACTATTTGCAGCGGAATAAGTACTCAAGAGTAAGCATAGAAGAACATAGGCATGGTCATCATGATGAAATGAAGACAAACACAGAGTACAGAAAGCGTAAACACATGATAGCACAGGATGAAGACAAACAGACTGAAGAAATTGAACTGAGGAAATTGAGAAAGTCTTCAGTCAAAGTCTTCAAACACAGATATGAACAAGTGCACAACACAGTTATGAGGAAATGAAAGAGTTGAGGAAATAGAACCAGTTGGCTTGGTGAAGACAATGATTTGGTAGACCAGTTCCAACTGCTGTCTCAGTTGTACGTCTGGTTAGGGCGGCTAGGTATTTAAACCTGAGGACAGACAGTCCAGGACACCCAGTCCTGAACACGCAGTCTAGGACACTTAGTCCTCACCGTATTCCCCTTGAGCTAAGGTCACACAGACCTCGGCCAATCCCTCGTGGTAAGTCTTCAGGTGACTTCCAAACCTTCACAAACGCGGTCACTCGGCGATCCAAAATTCCTCTTGGATGCTCTGGACCATGTCGCCTAACCGTCTAGAAGAAGCACAGTCTTCAAAGGTAACAAGCATCGGATCCACGCAGGATCAATCTCTTCAGTGATGCTCAATCACTTTGAGTTTGTAGGTGTTTGGGTTTGGGTTTTCCTCACTTGATGATTTTCGCTCAAAATCCTCGGAGGATGGGATGCTCTCAAATGAGAAATGTCGGTTTCTCTCAGAGCAGCCAACCAGCTAGTGGTTGTAGGGGGCGGCTATTTATAGCCTAGGGAGCAGCCCGACATGATAAGACATAAATGCCCTTCAATGATATGACCGTTAGGTGGGTAGATATTTTGGGACAGCTGGCGCATAGCACAGCAACGGTCGGAAATTTGAGTATCAAATTCCTCAGGGCTATCATGTTCCTCACTGTGTAGGCAATCCGCACCGGCGAAGTCCTAACTCCTCAGTCAGAACAAATTCCTCAGCGACCGTAAGAACTTTGTCTCTATCACTGAAGAAATTGACTGAACTATATGAGATTTCCAATGGCTTCACTCGAAGGGATTGGTAGGTGTAGGATTTTGAGTTGAGCATCACATGGAAACTTTTCCTTAGTATTTCCTCGACCCCCTTTAACAGTACGGTGTTTCCTGTGACTCAAGAAAGAGAAAATGAAACTACGAAAACAAAAGTCTTCACGCTTCATGTTCCTCAAATGAATACCGAGTCTTCAAGGTCACACCAATCTCTTCACTTTCAAAGTCATCAGAAAGTCTTCAGAAATCCAAAGTCTTCAGTCGAAGAACTTCATTTTTAGGGGTCGACATTCTCTTTAAATATCAAACTCCTCATAGACTTATAGACCTGTGTACACTCATAAACACATTAGTCCCTTAACCTATAAGTCTTCAATACACCAAAATCACTAAGGGGCACTAGATGCACTAGAGTCATCATTGGTGGAGTAGGATGTAGCCTTGCGAAATTGACCATCCAATGGACGAATGCCTTCATCAATAACAGTAGTAGCCTTGCCCCTTTTCATCAGCTGAGGAAAATGTCCATTTGAGGACTTCAATCGGGGGCAAGTAGCTGCAATGGTTCAGTGTATCAGCTTTGTAGTTGAGTGAAGACCTTGTTCTGATGAATCTCATAATCCACGGAGCATAAGGCTTCAACTCAAACGGTGACATTGCGACATTGGCCAGAGTCCTCATGAAGAAATCATGGAAATTGACGGGAATGCCATGAACGATATTGAAATGCAGATTCTTCATGATGCAACGACTTCTTCATTCGAGTCGTGGCCCTTGATAGGACTCAATGTCTTCGTCAGAATGCGATAGACAGTTCGAGGCACATATAACAATTCCTTCACAAGGAATTTAGTTCTTGGGGCCTGACCTAGCTTCAATGGCTTCATCAGCACTTGCATATAGTGATCTGTAAGCTCAGGTTCACTGTAGACGCAACGAGCAGCTTCAAGGGGAAGACTGAGAGCAAAGCACGAAGCAATTCAGTAGCTGGTGCCTTGTAGTGAGTATTTTTAGACATCCAGTCCAGCACCCATGAATTCACATCTTCAGAGTCTCCGGTGATGTGGAGAGTTGCATAAAATTGAAGAATGAGCTCTTCATTCCAATCACATATATCAGTGCAGAAATTTAACAGCCCAGCATCATGAAGAACACTGAGGGCTGGCACGAAGCACGACAGAGATTCCAGATCCACGTGAGGAATGTGCTCATGATCGAAGACTTTGTCTTTGTTGAACGGCACCGAGGAATAAAAATTTGCCTGGCTGGCAGTCCAAAAACGCCTCTTCCTAATGCGAGCAGAGTCTTAGGGGTTGTAATCAGTGAAGAATACGTGCTAACCGAAGAAATCATTAGCCTTGAATTTTTGCTTTATTGAGAATGGATCCTTTGGCTTGGGCAGAGGAATGTCAGTCAGTTGCATTATAACCTCAGGAATCGCAATCTCAGGTTCTTCAGGCTGAGGAATATTTGGTTCCTCTCCAGTGGCAGCCTGTGTCTTCCGTGATTCAACAGCAGCAGTTTCTTCAGCACTAGTGGCTGGAATTTCTTCATGTACAGACGGAGTGGGGTGTGTTTCTTCAGAGCCCAATGGAACAGTATGTGCAGGGGACTGAGGAATTTGATGTAAAGGTGTGAAGAGTGGAGAGTTGGGGTGCTGACTTTCCCAAAAGTCATCATTCATCACTCGTGTGGTACAGCCAATTTCCACTTCTTCATCTTCTGTTTCTTCAACGCCGGCCTCTTCAGCAGTAAACTGAGGCATAGGTGAGGAAACAGCTGGAGTTGACGGGATTTCATCCACTTCAATTTCTTCATCCATCTGCTCTGACGAAGCAGCAGAAGGATTTTCTTCATCAGATCCGCTAGGGATCACATATTCTTCATCAAAAGGAACAAGGTCCTTTGATGGCATGGTTGAGATCGGAACAGCATCAATGGGGTTTGCAAATGAGCTTGTCAATTTCTTCATCTTCTTCGGTGCTGAAGAATCTGAAGGAGCTGATGCTTTCCTTTTCTTCACTGCTGCATGCTCTGCAGCCTTGGTCTTCTTCACATCTGATATAGATGGAAGAATTGGAGTTGGGGTAGGCGCAGGAGGAGCAGAGGAATGTGGTTGATTTTCTTCAGGAACAACTGATGTAGTTGCCCTGACCTCTTCATTTTCTTCAGGCGCACCACTAGTGGATGCCCTGGCTATTTCATCAGCGGCTGGAATGTAGTCATCAGCCCTGGAACTCACATTTTCTTCAGCAGCCTAAAAATCATCAGCGGTGCTGGCATGTTCTTCAGTTGGCTGAGCAGATGCTTCAGTCTGAGGAATTTCTTGTTGCGATGGGGCTACAACATTGGAGGTGAACTTCTCAGTCAGTTTAACAAACCTGACCTTGGCTCCTTGCCAATCAGCATAGTAAGCATTGAAATCATCACTGAGGACTTTGATTTCAGACTGGATCTTCACAAGTTCATCAGTTGTCATAGAGACAACATTGTTCTTCAGGAATTTCTCTTTCTTGTACTGCGCTTTCTTGATCTGCCTGGCCTTCTCAAATTTCCATTTCTCTTCTTGGATGAAGTCAGTCAGCATATGACTTTGGCCAGGAGTCAACTTGAAATCAGGCATAGGAGTGTTCGGGTCCTTGTGCCAGAGATCAATGTAGTCGAGGATCAACTTTGGATCCAAAAGCAGTGGCACATTTGTGCCCTTGGCTCTAGCGGCCCTGACTTGCCTATCTCTGATGATTTCAGCAAGTTCTTCATCATCAGCTTCGTCTTCTTCAGATGGCACTTGGAAGGCGACCTGCTTCTTGTGAGGACTTGGGCGAGAGCCTCATCCAGCACTGGTCTTTGTCTTCAGTAGAGAGGGTCCTGTTGAAGAATTTGGTGCGGCTGAGGAACTAGCTGAAAGTCCTGAGGCAATAGAGATGCCTGTAGTCCTTTGGCACGTGGCAAGATGCACAGGTGCTGAGAATTTTGTCAGAGCAGCTGAGGACTTATGCGGAGGAGCTGAGGATTTTGGAGGAGCAGGAGCAGCGTGAGGAATTGGCCGTGAGGGCTTTGTGGATTCTGGCCATGAGGGCATTGAAGGTGAAGCACTTGGCTTACGCGCAGGCTTCACAAAGGCCTCAGCGGCAGCAGCAGTAGCAGAGTCTTCATTGAATTTCCTCACTGCCTCTCTGGCTTGTCTAGCCAGCTTGGCCTGGCGCTTGGCCCATTCATCAGGATAGTCCTCACTGCGCTTGAGTCTGGTGCGATCCGCTTCTAGGCCAGGTGCCAACGGAGGTCTTGGGCATGGAGGATTGAGTGCGAATTTCTTCATGTACTTGGGAGTCACATACCTGTACTCCCTCCACTCTCTTGCCCATCTCCTCTCTATCTTCTGAATGCGCACTTTGCGCTGATTTTTATCTTCCTCAGGGGGTGTGCAGTACCCAGCATAGATGTCCTCAAGGATTTCAAATGCAGTGTTGACCTCAGGCCTCTTTCCTCCTTTCTGTGGCTTCTTTCCATCAGCCATTTTCTTCAGTTGAGGAATTTGAAAAATTGAATTCTCTGAAGAAGTATGCAACTTTTCTTCGAGGAACGCTGCAAATGAGTTAAGTTGATGAGAACCTAGTGATTCAGCAGCAGACATGAGTACCTGTGAACAGAGTACAGTTGCGGGGAATTTGGAGAGGTCATATACATTCTCAGAAGATTTTTCAAAAAGAACAAGTTTGAGGAATTTGACCACATGAGTCTTGAAGAATTTCACTAGGCGTTCTTTGTCTTAGGTTCCAGAGTTGTATAGATCGAAGATCCACACAATTGAGGAATCTTGAAGAAAAAGTATTGCTTAGAGAAAGAATCAAGAACAGATGACATGTGAGGTGTTTAGTGTGTGAAGAATTTGAAGAATAAACACCTTTGAAGATTTTGTAGAAATCATTTGAATCAAAGAGGGCAGTAAAAGTAACTTTTAATTACCCTGGACGAAGAATACGACAAACTATGAGGTGGAGAAGTGAAGTTCGTCTGTGCAGATCTTCCACGCCCTAACTCGGCAAAGGAAGACGACTACGGCGGCGGCGGAGTGAAGATTTCCGCGGCCGGCGCGAGTACGACGGTGACGAAGTCGAGGCAGTGAAGCTCTTCCTCACCGGTGACGATGAAGTAGCGGCGGCGCTAGGGTTTGAGAAGCTCGTGTTTGAGAGAGGTCGAGCGGAGTAAAGGAAGTGAGGAAGGGGAGAGGGGGTATTTATAGCCACGGTGAAAAACTGTTCGCCCGAAGATTTTGGACGAACGTGCCCCAGACCCTTCTCATTCGCTTGACATGTGTCACCCACGTACTGAGAAGTGGAGATCGTGTTAGATCGTGGGTGAATAGATAAGTATTTCGTGGGATGCGGAACGGATTGAGCGGCAAAACCGAAAATTTTGGATAAGATAAGTTTTAACGTTCGGTTTGCAAATTCTTCAGCTGACAAGGACACAGTGAAGATTTTGAACGAGTTTCAAATAGAACGCACATGAAGAATTTGTGAATAGATTGGGTTGAGTATATCATAGAGGGGGAAGGGTCCGATCACATTCACTTAGCAGAAAACCCAACTTGAAGAATTAGCCATAAGTGAATGCTGTAGAGGACATAAACTCATATATATATAGCCAATGAAGAAAAATGACGGAAACGGTGAAGACAATGCAAAGTTGAAGAATATGAACAACTGAGGAATTTCAAAATTGAGGAGAAACTCAAATTGAAGATTTTCAACTTTGGTGGTGGCGTGACCCACCGTATAAGAATGATGATTTCAGAAACCGCGTACAATTGTCGTAGGGTTCTGAGAATCAAATTCTTCGTTAATTTCTTCACACCTAGAGTGTTATTCTTCATTGATTGAAGAAAAACGTTTCTTCATGTGTTGCACATCTAAGTCATCAATTTTGCATAAGTGTTAGGATGAGTGTCCTTTTCAAAGAACATTTGAAGATTCTTGGATATTTAGCTCACACGGCAACTTGCTATATCTCTTCTCATCCAAGGGTTTTGTGAAGATATCGGCTAGCTATTCTTCAGTCTTCACATGCTCAATAGAAATGTCGCCCTTCAACGCATGATCGCGAAGAAAATGATGACGAATCTGAATGTGCTTTGTCTTCGAGTGCTGAACTGGGTTGTGAGCAATCTTGATGGCACTCTCATTGTCACAGAAGAGAGGCACATTCTTCACGTTGACGCCATAGTCCTTGAGAGTTTGCTTCATCCACAGGAATTGAGCATAGCAAGAACCAGCAGCAATGTACTCAGCTTCAGCAGTAGACAGTGATACGCAGTTCTGTTTCTTCGAGGACCAACAGACCAAAGATCGTCCGAGGAAATGACATGTACCAGATGTTGACTTGCGGTCCACACGATCACCAGCATAGTCAGAGTCAGAATATCCAATGAGATCAAAAGCCGAGCCCTTGGGGTACCATAGTCCAAGTGTTGGTGTGTGAGGTAGATATCGAAGAATATGCTTCACAGCCTTATGGTGTGATTCCTTCGGTGTAGCTTGAAATCGGGCACACATGCAAACACTAAGCATAATATCTGGCCTAGATGCACATAAATACAATAAAGAAACAATCATGGAGCGGTATACCATTTGATCGAAGTCAATACCATTTTCATCAGTGCACAGATGGCCATTTGTGGGCATAGGAATTTTGACGCCTTTGCAATCTTGCATGCCGAATTTCCTCAGTACATCCTTGAGGTATTTCTCCTGAGATATGAATATGCCATTGCGCTGTTGACGAATTTGAAGACCTAAGAAGAATTTCAATTCTCCCATCATAGACGTTTGATATTCTTCGCTCATCATATAGGCAAATTCATCACTATAACGTTGGTCAGTACAACCAAAGATAATATCATCAACATATATTTGGCACACAAACAATTCATCATCATAATATTTAGTGAAAAGAGTAGGGTCGAGTGAACCTGGTTTGAAGCCTTTCTTCATGAGGAATTCCTTCAAAGTACCATACCACGCCCGAGGGGCCTGCTTGAGGCCATAGAGGGCCTTATTGAGTCTGAAGACTTTGTCAGGATGCTTTGGATCTTCAAAACCTGGGGCTTGAGCAACATATACTTCTTCCTCAAGCTTACCATTGAGGAATGCACTTTTCACATCCATTTGATATAAAGTGATATCATGATGGTTAGCATAAGCAAGTAATATGCGAATAGCCTCAAGTCTAGCAAAAGGTGCAAAAGTTTCATCGAAATCAATTCCTTCAACCTGTGTGTAGCCTTGAGCTACAAGCCATGCTTTATTCCTCACCACCAGGCCATTTTCATCTTGCTTATTGCGGTAGATCCACTTTGTGCCAATGATATTGTGCTTGCGAGGATCTGGACGTTTAACCAGTTCCCAGACGTTGTTGAACTCGAATTGATGTAATTCTTCTTGCATGGCCTGAATCCACTCAGGCTCCAGAAATGCTTCATCTACCTTAGTGGGCTCTGTGATAGAGACAAAAGCATAGTGCCCACAAAAGTTAGATAAATGTGAAGCTTTTGAGCGTGTGAGATGACCTGGTGCTTCAATGTCATCGATGATCTTTTCAACTTGCACTTCTTTTGCAACGCGAGGATGAGCTGGTTGTCGTCGAGGAATTTGATCAGCATTTTCTTCAGCACCATTTTCTTCAGCATTTTCTTCAGGTGCATTAGCTCGACGTTCTTCACGTTCTGGAATGAATTCTTCAGCAGATTCTTTGGCAGGAATGACATCCTCAGTAGCCTTCAACTTGATATTTTCCTCAGGTGCTGGTTCATCTATCACAGAGGGTAGGTGCTCTCTTTGCGAGCCATTAGTTTCATCGAACCACACATCCATAGTTTCAACAACCTTCTGAAGAACGTTGTTGAAGACTCTGTAGGTGTGCGAGTCCTTTCCGTAACCAAGCATAAAACCTTCATGTGCTTCCGGTGCCAATTTAGCATTGTGATGAGGATCTCTAATCCAACATTTAGCACCGAAGACTTTGAAATAACTCACATTGGGTTTCTTGTCAGTGAGGAGTTCATAGGCAGTCTTCTTGAAGAATTTGTGAAGATATACCCTATTGATGATGTGGCACGTAGTATAAATTGCCTCAATCCAGAAGTGACGAGGCGTCTTGTACTCATCAAGCATAGTGCAAGCCATCTCAACAAGAGTTCTGTTCTTGCGCTCCACGATGCCATTCTGCTGAGGATTGTAAGGAGCAAATAACTCATGAGTAATAGCAAGTTCATCAAGATAGTAATCAAGACCAGAATTCTTGAACTGAGTTCCATTGTCACTTCTGATGTGCTTGATGTTCACACCAAAGTTGGTTGAAGCCCTCGAGGAAAATCATTTGAAGACTTCTTGCACTTCATGTTTGTAAGTAACAATGTGTACCCATGTGTAACGAGAGTAATCATCAGCAATAACAAAGCCATAAAGAGATGCATCATTTGTGACTGCTGAGTACCCGTTAGGACCGAAGAGATCCATATGAAGCAATTCAAATGGTCGAGTAGTGGTCATGATAGTCTTTGCTGGATGCTTAGCCTTGGTCATCTTTCCAGCTTCACAAGCTCCGCATAAGTGATCCTTGAGGAATTTGACATTTTCAATGCCAATGACATGCTTCTTCTTCGCAAGCGTATGCAAATTCCTCATGCCTGCATGACCAAGTCGTCGATGCCATAGCCAGCCTTCTGAAGCTTTTGCAAGTAAGCACACAGCTGGTTGTGGTCTTGTAGAGAAATCAACAATATACAAGTCTCCTCTCCTAAAGCCTTCGAAGACTTCGGAATTGTCAGCTTCCATAACCACAACACAATGATACTTGCCAAAGACAACAACCATATCAAGATCACAAAGCATTGAGACAGACATGAGGTTGTATCCTAAGGACTTGACAAGCATGACTTTGTCCATGTGTCGATCCTTTGTGATCGCAACCTTACCTAGACCCAATACCTGACTTTTGCCTTACCTAGTCCTCATGTGATGATATGCTTCAGATGCGATGGTGATAAGGGAGCATCCATCAATAGATTCTTGTCAACAGTCATGTGATTTGTGCATCCACTATCGAGGACCCACTCAGTGGCTTTGGGTTGATCATCCTGCAGATGAATTAGTGCAGCTTACGAACTTCATATACTTCATCAGTGAAGAATATGACATCACAATTCATCAGACCAATTTCATCAAGAAATGCAACAGTTAAAACAGTATGAGGACGTGAGAAATGAAAGTTCATTTCTTCATGATTAGCCTGCGTCCTTTCAGGCACTTTTCAAGTCTCCAGCAAATTCTTCAGACATTTGAGCACGTCTGGAGACCTGACCCTGCATAAGAGATTAGTTCTTTTTCTTCACCACCCACATCTGAAGGGGTGGCAAAGAGTTCATCACTCTGCGAGCTCCATACGAAAAAGGTGGCATAGAAGCCAATCCATTTCGTTTCACATAAGAGGAGTTAGGGTAAGCATATGAATAAGCAGAGAAATTCTTCGAGGACTTATGAACATAATGATTAGAAGAATAATGCTCATATTCATAGCCCTTAGCTCTTCCCTGCGAAACAGAGTTGTTAGAACGATGATGTTCATATGAGGACTTTGATCCTTTTGAGGAATATGATCCACGTGAGGAATTTGGTCCATATGAGGACTTGGATCCATATGAAGAATTTGGTCAATATGAAGAATTTGATCTGAGGTTCCTATTCTTCACAGGTGGTATCATGAGGACATTCACCTGAAGACTTTCAAGGCACCTTTTGGGAACCCAGATTTTCTTCATAGGAGAACCGTTCCTGCAGTTAGTGCCAACATATCTAGCACATACTTCACCATTCTGATTTTTAAACAGTTTATAGTTGGAGTCAAATGACTCATTAGAAGAATGAGAAGATTCACATGTAATGCCAGATAAATTAGACGGATCAACTGGAGGTCCCTTTGCATTAACCCATGAGGTTTTTGGGTATTGCTCAGGATTCTAATATATACCATCAGCATTGAGTTTCCTCTCAAAGGCAATACCCTCTTTCCTAGGGTTCCTGTTGAGGATCTGCTTTTTAAGCACATAACAAAGAGTCTGATGCCCTTTGAGGCTTTTGTACATGCCTGTCATGTACAATTCCTTTAGCCCTGCATCGTCAGTGATACTAGCAATGTCCTCAGATGAGGAATTAGTGATAGCAGAGACAGTTGAAGAATTTGTAGCATTAGAAGCATTTGAACATTCAGGTGAAGAATTAGCAGATTCACGTTCAATGCACTTTAAGCATGGAGGAACAAATTCTTCCTGAGAAGCGCTGATTTGTCTAGCAAGTAATGCATCGCGCTCCTTCTGAAGATCGTCATAACTCACTCTTATCTTCTCAAGATCTTGCTTTCTTTGAAGAAATTCATAAGAAAGCTTGTCATGATCTGATAAGAGAGTGTTATGATGACTTTGAAGGTTGTCAAACTTAGACTGAAGTCTCTGAAGATTTTCATTCAAGGTTTTAGTGCGATCCATTTCTTCACCCAACATATCAATCCTCTTGTCTAGCATGTTTTGAACCTTTTCCAAGGCCTTTTGTTGTTTAGTAGCAATACAAACAAGCTTGGTATAGCTAGGTCCAAAATCATCATCAGGTTCATCATCACTAGACTCAGATGAGGAATATTCGGTTACCTTGGCACCTTTTGCCATGAGGCATGGTGCAGAAGATGATGGTTCAGGTTCGAAAGTCATCGTTTTGAGTGATTCCTTGAAATCCTCCAACCAGGGATCATGACAAGTTCGATGACCTTCATAGACGTCAGAGATTTGGTCCCAGATAAGCTTCGTATTGCAAAGATGCATAATGCGCCCGAATTCATCTCTGGATAGGCAGGAACAGATGATATCATTCGCCATGATGTCAAGTCGAGTGTACTTGCAAATATCATCAGTGTCTACCATCTTGCATAGATCAGTAAGACCAATCTCAGTGACGGTCCACAGCTCGTTGTTCATTGCCATGAGGCGTTTCCTCTCATGGCCTTCCACTTGGGATAATCATGACCGTCAAAGAAGGGGCATGTCAATTTCTTCATACCTGCGGTCGACATAACTAAAACTCCTGGCGGTTAAACCAAAATCACACAGAACAAGGGAGTGCCTTGCTCTGATACCAATTGAAAGTGCGTTATATCGACTAGAGGGGGGTGAATAGACGATTTTTATGAATTCTTCACTGAGGAATTTGCGGGTGAGGAAATTCCTTAGCGAAGAACTACTTGCAGCGGAATAAGTACTCAAGAGTAAGCATATCAGAAAATAGGCATGGTCGTCATGATGAAATGAAGACAAACACAGAGTACAGAAAGCGTAAACACAGGACAGCACAGGATGAAGACAAACAGACTGAAGAAATTGAACTGAGGAAATTGAGAAAGTCTTCAGTCAAAGTCTTCAAACACAGATGTGAACAAGTGCACAACACAGTTATGAGGAAATGAAGGAGTTGAGGAAATAGAACCAGTTGGCTTGGTGAAGATAATGATTTGGTAGACCAGATCCAACTGCTATCTCAGTTGTATGTCTGGTTAGGGCGGCTAGGTACTTAAACCGGAGGACACACAGTCCAGGACACCCAGTCCTGAACACGCAGTCTAGGACACATAGTCCTCACCGTATTCCCCTTGAGCTAAGGTCACACAGACCTCGGCCAATCACTCGTGGTAAGTCTTCAGGTGACATCCGAGCCTTCACAAACTCGGTCACTCGGCGATCCACAATTCCTCTTGCATGCTCTAGACCATGACGCCTAACCGTCTGGAAGAAGCACAGTCTTCAAAGGTAACAAGCGTCGGATCCACGCAGGATCAATCTCTTCAGTGATGCTCAATCACTTTGGGTTTGTAGGTGTTTGGGTTTGGGTTTTCCTCACTTGATGATTTTCGCTCAAAGTCCTCGGAGGATGGGATGCTCTCAAATGACAAATGTCAGTTTCTCTCGGAGCAGCCAACCAGCTAGTGGTTGTAGGGGGCGGCTATTTATAGCCTAGGGAGCAGCCCAACGTGATAAGACATAAATGCCCTTCAATGATATGACCGTTAGGTGGGTAGATATTTTGGGACAGCTGGCGCATAGCACAGCAACGGTCGGAAATTTGAGTATGAAATTCCTTAGGGCTATCATGTTCCTCACTGTGTAGGCAATCCGCACCGGCGAATTCCTAACTCCTCAGTCAGAACAAATTCCTCAGCGACCAGAAGAACTTCGTCTCTGTCACTGAAGAAATTGACTGAACTGTATGAGATTTCCAATGGCTTCACTCGAAGGGATTGGTAGGTGTAGGATTTTGAGTTGAGCATCACATGGAATTTTTTTCTTAGTATTTCCTCGACCCCCTTTAACAGTACGGTGTTTCCTATGACTCAAGAAAGAGAAAATGAAACTAGGAAAACAAAAGTCTTCACGCTTCATGCTCCTGAAATGAATACCGAGTCTTCAAGGTCACACCAATTTCTTCACTTTCAAAGTCTTCAGAAAGTCTTCAGAAATCCAAAGTCTTTAGTCGAAGAACTTCATTTTTAGGGGTCGAATTTATCTGTAAATATCAAACTCCTCATAGACTTATAGACCTGTGTACACTCATAAACGCATTAGTCCCTTAACCTATAAGTCTTCAATACACCAAAATCACTAAGGGGCACTAGATGCACTTACAGTGTTAGAAAAAGGTTCCCTCCTTAGTTTGCTTGATTTGCAAACCAAGAAAGAACTTGAGTTCACACATCATAGACATCTCAAACTTCTTCGACATTAGCTTTCCAAAATTTTCACTAAAATGAGGGTTAGTCGAACCAAATATGATATCATCAACATAAATTTGGCACACAAATAATTCACCATTAACCTTTTTATTAAAAAGAGTGGAATCTATCTTTCCAATCTCAAAGCCTTTTTCAATAAGGAACTTGGTGAAGCATTTATACCACGCTATAGGAGCTTGTTTAAGACCATAAAAAGCTTTGTGAAGTTTGTAAACATGGCCGGGTTTCTTAGGATTAACAAAGCCGGGAGGTTGCTTAACATAAACTTCCTCCTCAATTTCACCATTTAGAAAAGCACTTTTAATGTCCATTTGGCACAAGGTAATATCATGGTGATTAGCATAGGCAAGTAAGATGCGGATGGACTCAAGTCTAGTAATGGGGGCATATGTCTTACCATAGTCCATACCTTCGACTTGAGTGTAGCCTTGGGCGACGAGACATGCTTTGTTGCGAACGACTTGTCCATCTTCGTCTTGCTTGTTGTGAAACACGCATTTGGTACCGATGATGTTGTGGTTGTCTTCGGGCTTCTCGACCAAAGTCCACACTTGGTTCCTCTCAAAGTTGTGTAGCTCTTCGTGCATGGCATTTATCCAATTCAGATACTCCAAGGCTTCTTCAAACTTCATAGGTTCAATGCTAGAGATGAATGAATAATGTTCAGAAAAATTAGCCAAACGAGTTTTAGGGCGAGTGATTCTCCCGGTTTGGATATCGTTGAAGATTTGTTCAACAGGATGGTCTCGTGAGACTCTTTCTCTAACTCGTGAGAGCTTTTCTTTGGGTCGGGGTGGAGCATCTTCTTCATCATCTTCTTCTTCCTCTTGGCCTTCTTCGTTGTTGAGGTTGTCATTCTCTTGTAGAGGTGGAGAAGGAGGTTGATGAGGTTCATCTTAGTGTACTTCCTCGTTATCTTCATCTTGGCGTGTCCCACTTGTGGGTGCCTCCGTGTCAACTCTTGGTTCACCTTGTCATGAGGTAGAAGCTTCCGCTTGGACGGACGAGGTACTCTCCTTCACCTCCATTGGACAAATCTTGCCAATAGACAAGTCTTGGATTGCTTCCGACGGGTCCTTGTCTCCTACATCAATTGCCAATTGCTCTACTTGTGAGCCATTAGATTCATCAAACTTCACATCTACCGTATCTTCGACCTTTCAGGTGAAATTGTTGTAGACAAGGTAAGTGTGAGAGTTTGAGCCATAACCAAGTAGGAAACCCTCATGAGATTTAGGATAAAATTTAGAATGATGGTGCTTATCAAGAATATAGCACTTTGAGCTGAATACTCAAAAGTATCCAACTTTGGGTTTGTTACCGGTGAGAGCTCGTATGCCGTCTTGCCGAGTAGCTTGTGAAGATATAAGCGATTTGTTGCATGACAAGCTGTCTCAACCGCTTCTGCCCAAAAGTGTTTTGGTGTCTTGTACTCATCGAGCATCGTTCTCGCCATCTCAATAAGAGTCCGGTTCTTCCTCTCAACGACTCCATTTTGTTGAGGCGTGCACGTAGCCGAGAACTCGTGTGAAATCCCTTCTTCGTCAAGAAAGGTTTCCACATTTGCGTTCTTGAACTCCGTTCCGTTGTCGCTGCGAACTTTCTTGATCTTCACTTCAAATTGATTTTGGGCCGTCCTAGCGAAGTTCTTGAAGATCTTTTGGACCTGCGATTTATCATTAAGAAAGAACACCAATGTAAATCTTGAAAAATCATCGAATATGACTAGACCAAATGAGATTCCACCAAGACTTTTATAGGCATTGGGACCAAAGAGATCTATATGAAGTAGCTCGAGCGGTCTTCTCGTGGTCATGATGTTCTTCACGGGGTGGCTTCCTCCAACCTGTTTTCCTGCTTGACAAGAACTGCACAATCTATCCTTGTCAAATATAACATCTTTCACTCCAAGGATATGATCACCTTTAATAAGCTTATCAAGATTTCGCATGCCCACATGACCTAACCTTTTATGCCAAAACCGGCCTTTAGAAGATTTAGCAATTAAGCAAGTTCTAGGTTGAGCCTTTTTAGTGAAATCAACAATATATAGATCACCTCTACGTATACCAGTAAAGACCATTTTATGATTGTCTCTTTGAAACACTCGGCAATCTACTTCAGTAAATAGGACATTGAGGCCAAAGTCAGCAAGTCTAGATATGGAAAGTAAATTATAGCCAAGAGATTCAACGAGCATAACATTTTGAATGGAGCTATCATCTGAGATGGCCACCTTACCAAGGCCAACCACCTTACCCTTTGAGTTATCAGCAAAGGTGACATACTTTCGAGGGTCGTCATTTTCAGCTAGCTCATGAAACATATCCTTGTCTCCGGTCATGTGATCGGTACATCCACTATCAAGGACCCATTCCTTTCCTCCAGCCATGTAGCCGCGAAGATTAGCCATAAGACCAAAGTGTCTCATAGACTCGTTGAGATCAAAGTCACTATCATCATCCTCATCATAGTATCCATGTTCAACATCGTCTTGTGATTGATCAATTCCTAGAGAATGTGATTCATTAGATAAATGATCATCACAATGTTCAACTTTATGAATTCTAATGGCTTCGGAGATGATATTGCTAATGATTCCAACATCTCCTTTGGCACGCTAGGGTCATGAAGCTGAAATAAATAATCGCCAAACTTAGGATCATTGGAATTCATCTTACTTAAAGAAATGGACTTATGAAGAATCACGTCTAGACTTAGCAAGGAATAGTTTGGAAATCGTTCCTCAAGAAATTTCCATATAGTGTAGGCACAATCAAGAGTAGGCAAGCAACCAATCAAATTTCTAGGCAAACCTCTAGTAATAAGATTGACAGTTCTAAGGTTGCGAATCATGTCAATGGACTCATCAAGGGTAGGATGCAAAGGATCAGCAAGGGGTGCACAAGGGATAGTAATGTTCTTGTTCAAGTGATATTCATTGAAAATCTCAAGAATCTCATTTTTCCATTCATAAAAGAACTCTCCATCAAGTATAGGCACTCTACGTCTAAGACTCCCCAACGTAGACTCATCCATCTTCCTCCAATGGTGTTTAAACCAAATCAATGGAGACCAAAGCTCTGATACCAATTGAAAGGATCGAGAAGAGGTGTCTAGAGGGGGGGTCACTACTAGGGAAAACCTTATACACAGAACTTCAGCAGTAGTGCTTGTTAAAAAAGGGCGCTAGTGCTAAATAGCAGTAGCGCATTCAGTATAAATGCGCTACAAATACACACGTAGCAGCAGCGCGTCTACATTTAAATGCACTACTACTAAAATTCTCACTACTAAGCCGATAGGCTACATATAGTAGTAGCGGTCTTTCAGAAACAGCGCTACCGCTAAGATTATTATAGCAGCGCGTTTACGGTGAAATGCGCTAGTGCTAATGAAAAGAAAATCAAATGAAAAACAAATAGAAAAGTAAATGAAAATGAAAGAAATAGAAAAAGGAGAAAGGAAAAAATAAAATGTAAAGAAAAAATGAAAAAGGGAAAAAGGAGAAAAGCAAAGTAGTAGCGTCTGTTCATAAGAGGCGCTATAGATAATATAGCAGTAGCGCGTGTTTAGACCCCCGCTATAGAAAGAGAAAAGCAAATAAGAAAAGAAAAGTAAAATACATAGCTATAGCAGTAGCGCGTTTAGTAAAAATCGCCATAGCTAACTTAGCTATAGCGCGTTTCTGAAAAAGCGCTACCGCTAAGTTTGACTTAACCCAAAAGCGGTTCCCCCCTCCCCGGCCACCACTTCTCCCCCAATTCCCTCGCCCCACTTCGCCGCCGTCTCCCCAATTCACCGTCGCCCCACTACGCCGCCGTCTCCTACCGACCTCGACGCCCCCAGAGCCACCAGAGCCGCGCGCCGTCGACGCCACTGGAGCCGCCCCCAACGCCACCGGAGCCGCGCGGCCTCATTAGCGCCACCAGGGCAGCCCTCGGTGCCACCAAAGCCACCCTCGATGCCCCTGCCTCCCTCGCCACAACTGCCTTCCTCGCCATCACCGGGATGCCCCTGCCTCCCTCGCCACAACTGCCGCCCTCGCCACCACCGGAGCCATTCTCTGTAAGCACAAACATTGCGCAGAGAACTAGCTAGCTAGGTTAACTAGTTTAATTAGGGTAATTATCTAGGTTAGTGCAAAAATTTAGTTAGGGCTTTGACAGAGAACTGTTAGGTTAACTAGTTTAATTAGGTTAATTATCTAGGTTAGTGCAAAATTTTAGTTAGGGCTTTGACAGAGAACTAGCTAGGTTAACTAGTTTAATTAGGTTAATTATCTAGGTAAACTAGGTAACTAGCTAGGTTAACTAACTAGGTTTTATAGCTAGGTTAATTAGGTTCGTTAGGTTAACAATCTAGGTTAACAATCTAGGTTAACTAACTATGTTAAATACCTAGGTTAATTAGGTTCGTTAGGTTAACAAGCTAGGTTAACTAGGTTCGCTAGGTTAGAGGAAAAAATTATTTTAGAGCATTAGCTGAGAAGGGTTAGAGAAATGGAGTTCCTTTGCAATTTAATTGGGTTCTGTCCTAGGCAGAGAAGGGTTAGAGAAAATAATGTGTGTGTGTGAGAGAGAGAGGAATAGCTAGAACAGAATTTGGGTTCTGTCCTAGGAAGAGAAGTGTTTAGTGAGGTCATTTTGCAAAGGTTTTTGATTTTTGAAAAGACCACTATTTTTCTAGGAAAATAATTTAGGCAAGTTTTATTTTAAAGATGACCCCTTCCTAGACTTTTATGGTTGATTATATCTTTTCATTGAAGTGGTCATGTTATATCTTTTCATTGAAGTGGTTCGATTGTGCCCAAGTGGCCTTTTGTTGTTTCCAGCGAATGAAGCCGAGTGGCCTATGTTTTGCCGGAATGTTGGTTCATTTCCGTTCCAGCAAATTTCAGGTGCTCGATTTGACCACTTTTTAGCAAAGGTCATGCCGAAATTTTTCATGAATTTCGGCATGACTTGTGCTACAAACTAGGACATATCGAGTGCCTGGGATTTGCCGCACCGGGAAGGAGTCAACGTTCCTGCAAAACATAGGCCTTTTTTATGTCATTGTTCACTATTCATTTTATTAGGTCTAGATTTAATCGGGTTCTGGTGATTGCGACAACGTCTACCTGGCGGTAGACGATTTTTTGAGCCTTGCCGACGATCAACGGATGTTGTTGCTGGGCCCACCTGTCACATCGGAGACTAAAACTAACATCGAGACCGGCGCTGAGACTGAGACTGGCGCCGAGACAGGCGCCGAGACCGGCGCCGAGACTAGCGGAGCCGGTATAGAACCGAAAGAAAAGAGGCAACGGTGCCTAAACCAGCTCATGATTACTAGACTGGTGGTCACGGAGGTGGACGACGTCATTTTTAGTCAAAAGCGCTCGTGGAAGCGCGCGCGTGCTTCGACAATCAAATAGCCTGCATCATACGGACAACTACCACCATCAACAATGAGAAACTACAGAAGATAGATAATATGAGGCCCTCCCTCCTAAAGAAGTTGCACCAGATATTCTTGTTCCCGGGCCGGGATGAAAAGGAATATAAAAATCCAGATAAGGTCCCAACAATGAAGAAGATAAATAAACACGCCATGACCAAGTTTAGCGACGCGTTGGCTGCTTGGAAAGCAAGGGTGAAACATCGGATCATCAACAAAAAGAAACCCTACTTCGAGATTGTAAAGGATAATCCGACAATCATGGAAGAGTAGTTTCAAATATTCAAGGTGGCTTGCGAGGCCGAAGTTGCCAAAAATGTTGAAGTACATGAAGGGGCTTCAAGAGAGGAATATGGGGTGCCACCACCAAGAAAGCCGTGGTTACGGCGGGAAGAGGTCCATATGGGCCAAGGAGGACGCGGAACGCAAAAGTTTGGGCATCCCAGACCCCTTGGCCGACTTCACCGTCCCGCAGGAGCTTGACATCCTCAGGGCACAGCACCATTGGGACTCAGTCAACAAGGTTTTCGAGATGAACCCGGTCACGACTAGGGATGAAAATGGAGTGGAAACTCTCCGTTTTTCCAGAGGAAAAATGGAAACGGAGAGGAAATATGAAAACGAAAATGGAAATTTGCAAAACGGAAGTGGAAATGGAAATTTTATGCGAAAAGGGAAACAAAAACAAAATGTTGTTTTCCGGTGGAACACACATGGAAACGGAACTTTCCGTTTCCGTGAATATGGAATTTTCGTTTTACTATTGACCTATGTATCCTTTGTGGCCCAACCACGAAACAAGACACAATGACACAATTAGTAGAATGAATATGAGGCACAACTTCTACTACCACACATGTACTCAGCTTCACTCTATACATAATTGTTCAATACTACTACAATACTACATTAAGTTGCTAACATAATGATATTATTTTGTAGCCATGTTAACAACTCATTATATTTGTTCGTTTTCGTGTGTATTTCTCTGTGATTAGAGGCGGTTTTAAGTTCTGGTCAACGCCCACTTCGGTTTCCGTGTCCGCTTTGTATTCGCTCCGTGTCCATTTCCGGTAGTATCTGTTTCCGTATTCATTTCCGGGGTTTCTGTATTCGTTTCCGCTTCTGCAAAAAAATATGAAAACAAATGTGGTAGCACTCAGTTCCGTCCGTTTCCGCTCCGTTTTCATCCCTAGTCACGACGAAGTTCATCAGACTGCTAGTAATTTTAGTTTCTGATCAATTCGACTGCACGTTTAGTCATATTTGTAAACGATCCTTGTTCCTTTTGTAGAGAGAGTAGCACAGGATTGCGGCCGAAAGCGACTCGCCGTGTGAGGCGTTGGCAAGGCCCAAGTGGGACACCCCATTCAACCGGGCGTTGAACATATTGAAAGGACTCCCGGTGGACACTCGGTCGTCGTATGGACGCGTGCACGGTGTCGAAGATGGCGCCACGTGGAAGAAGTACTACCGTGAGACCAAGGAGGAGAGAAAGGAAAGACGGAGGTTAACTGAAGAGAACATTGACAAGAAGGTTGAGATTGCCGTTGAGAAGAAATCAGCTCAGACAGTCGCAACAGCGGTAGCTCCCGCAAAACAGGAGATTGCAGATATGTCTGGTGTCTTGGTTCCGGCCGTTTTCCGTTGGAGCAGGCAAAATCCAGAAAAAATGCAGTGAACTTTCCCCTTGCTGACTTCTTCGGGAGCAACTCGACTAGCATTGCACCAGCAACTACTCCTGCACCGGCTCCCGCACCGTCTCCCGCACCTGCTCCAGCACCGGCTCTTGCACCGGCTCCCGCACCTGCTCATAGCAGCCCGTCCCTCGTCTCGGACATGCTCGGCGGTGCTTCGTCTTTGGCTGAGCTCGACGTCCCCACGGTATCTATCACATCAGTTCTCTTCAATAAATGTATAATCTCCTGTTTCCGTTGCCTTTCGAATGTCTCACGTCGCAGACATGTCTTTGCAGGCCGACCTAACCCCATGCACCATATTGTACACAATCGACAACCAGAAGGTGGACGTGGGGAAGGCGACGATAATGAAGCTAAGGAACCATTGTTCCATAGCCGGCCAATCCCCCCTGACGTATTCAAGGTTTCCGTGGTCAGTGTCAAACCGGCTCATGAGAATTTGGCTCCTCCGGTACTAGGGGGGATGATGACGAGACCCCGCAGCAGCTTGGTGGTTGCAATGGGTGGGTTCTGTTGTGGCCAAAGAGTCTGCTTCGTCTGGAGGCGGCCGGGAGCACACCCACGAGCACGCAGCCTTAGCAAGGTATGAACATCAACACCCCACCTACCCAATTAGCGTCGGTTGTCGTGCTGGGTGATAGCGGACGGGGTGAGGAAGTGGCTCCATTAGTCGCCATAGACGAGGATGAGTATGACGATGACACTCAATAGTATCTTAATACTGGCGCCTATGATGAGTACTCAGGGTTTGAGCGTCATGAGTCGGTGCCTGAATTGCCGCCTCCGGAGGCTGAACGTATTATAGTTGAACTTCCAGTAGGAAAGAAGCATAGGACGAGACGGAGGAAAGGCAACAAAGCTGCTTCTATGATCCAGCCACCTCAGCAGCCTCGGGTTCAAGACTGTATACCTATCCCCGGTGCGGCAAAATGGCATATTGCCGGTGAACCAATCCTACCTAAGGCAGCATTAGATGCCACACACGGTGATCTAAGGAGACTTCATGACGATGTGCTGCGGAGCGATAAAAGCCTCATCGCCTCGAAAAATCCAGGATACCCACTCTACGTGGTTAACGTGTCGCGGCAAAGGTTGTACGCCCACACATGCCCCGCGGACAAGTTCTTCCTTCGATTCGATTACATCTTCGACATGTTTCACTTGAAGAAGTTGGATTTTACGTTTGTCTGCCTTTTTGCCTTGTACATGAAATACATCATCAGGAAAGAGCATACCTTATATCTGTGTTGCTGACCCGTACTTCATCGACGAGGGCTTCTTGGTAGTCTGCGCAGAGCACCGTGAATACATGAGGGACTACATCACCGATTTAATGGTCGCCAATAAGGACAAGGGGGCGATTCTCCTGCCTTATCATCCCATGTAAGTCATCCGCGCGAATATCCTTCCTTCGATTTCAATCATTCATTTGCGCGGTGGAGGCTAATTAATTTGAGGTGTACTTATTTTGCGCAGCGGCGGGCGCGCCGTCCTTATCATCCTTTACCCCCGATACTCCCACGCTCTTTACTTGGACTCGTCGAAGAACATGAACAAAAAGGATTACATGCACATCAAGTCTGTTCTCGATAGTGCTATCTTTTACTACGACGTACGGGGTGGAGAGATCAAGGACAAGAAGAAAAGGGACGGTAGGCCCGCCTTCGGCCATAAGACCGACTTTTGCTGCATTAAGCAACCGAGTGATTCTCTTAGTGATGGATTCTATGTCCTACACCACATGCTGGAGTAAAGACGGGATCATCAGGACCTTCGCATGTCACCTCAATCCGGCGATGCCCATATTCTGCAATGGGCAAAGATCGTAGGAGATATCCTGGATCATCGACTTCGAGTTGAGTTCTATCACATCCAGCGTGAACTTTCCCAAGTCATCTTGAAGGAGGTCCTCGACAAAATAGGTCTGTTCTATGAGGAAGGGCAAATGTCATGGGAAGAGGTCCGAACACGCTTAGCCGCTCAGCGTGTCGACCTGAAGCCTTTCACTAAGCTCGGGGACTATCTCCCTGACTTGGATGGATGGAACGACATGTTGGAGTGATTGTCGATATATGACAATGTGTCCGTTTAGTCCATACTCTCCGAATGACGAAACTTTGAGTTATGCACGACAAAACTTTATTTGTGATGTAATTAAACTGTCCTCCTCAACTGGCGAAGATCACTCTGGTTAGGGCATTTTGGGTACAATGAACTTTGTTATTTATGCTTATGATATGTGGCTTCTATTATTGCCAAGTCTGTCTCTTTCTGTTGCTCAACTATGTATGTTGCATATCATCAACTCATGTGACGATGTAGGTGCATAGATCATCGATGACGAAGAAGTGCAATGCCAGGAGTATACGATGAGTGGTCGGAGTGTCAGGCCCAGGTGTACCGGTTTCCAGTTTCCGAGCGACAGTTAGTTTAGGTTCACGCTGATGCGAGAGAGGGATACGAACTCATGTACTGCATAGTTCCGCTCGCAGTCATAGTGATAGCTCTTCTCATGTATATCATTGTTTAGATGGACGACGATGTAGTTGCAAGTAATCTAGACTTGTATCGCTATTTTTGAGATGATGATGAGAGACCACTTTGTGTTATATGATGATTATGATGATGACATGATTTGATGAGACTATCTGTATGTATATGATGTGATTACATTTGTATGTGTTTGATATGCTAAAGATTATTGTATAAAGCCTGTTCAAATAAAAAAATATGCAGAAAAAATATATAAACTAATAAAACTAGTAGTAGCGAGGGGAATAAAGTTAGCAGTAGCGCTCTCTTACCAGTAGCGCGTCCTAGCTAAAAGCACTGCAGCTATTAGCAGGAGCGTTTGTCTCCAAAGCCCGCTGCTGCTAGCCATGTATAGCAGTAGCGTGGGACGACACGCGCTACTGCTACATGTGAGTTGTAGCGCCTTATCAGTAGCGCGGCATCCCGCGCTACTGCTAGGCAAAATACCCGCGCTACTGCTAGGCTTTTCCCAAGTGGTGGGTGATTAGACCCTCAACAAAGAAAAGTAGCAGTTTTTAATTTCTTCAAGTTAAGGTGGAGTTTTAGCACAAGTTTAAACATTCACGGTACATTTCAAGCAAGCATGGCAAGAGTATATGAGCGGCGGAAAGTAAAGCAGGCATTTTGCAAGAATGTAAAGGGATGGGATTGTAGTGTGCAAACACAATTGGAGACACGAAGATTTTTTCCGTGGTTTCGATAGGTTGTGCTATCGTACATCCACGTTGATGGAGACTTCAACCCATGAAGGGTAATAGTTGCGCGAGTCCATGGAGGGCTCCACCCACAAAGGGTCCACGAAGAAGCAACCTTGTCTATCCCACGATGGCCATCGCCCACGAAGGACTTGCCTCACTAGGGTAGATCTTCATGAAGTATGCGATCTCCTTGCCCATACAAACTCCTTGGTTCAACTCCACAATCATGACAGAGGCTCCCAAGTGAAACCTAACCAATCTAGGAGACACCACTCTCCAAAAGGTAATAAATGGTGTGTTGATGATGAACTCCTTGCTCTTGTGCTTCAAATGATAGTCTCCCCAACACTCAACTCTCTCTCACAAATTTGGATTTGGTGGAAAGATGATTTGAGTGGAAAGCAACTTGGGAAAGGCTCGAGATCAAGATTATTGTGGTTGGATTGGAATATCTGGGTCTCAACACATGAGTAGGTGGTTCTCTCTCAGAAAATGAATGTTGGAAGTGTAGGCACGTTCTGATGGCTCTCCCCATGAATGAAGGAAGGGTGGAGGGGTATATATAGCCTCCACACAAAATCTAGCCGTTACACACAATTTACCAAATTCAGTAGGACCGAATCGAGAAACTCGGTCAGACCGATATGGTTCAAAATGTGAACGGTAGGATTTTCGGTGGGACCGATATGATCAACTCGGTTGGACCGTTGTGCTAGGGTTGGGGTAAAACCTCAACTCGGTTTGACCGATTACACAAACTCGGTGAGACCGGTTTTGGTAATAAGCAAAACAGAGAGTTGGTCAAGAAAACTCGGTGGGACCGATTGCATATCTCGGTGAGACCGAAATAATTGCAAAAGGCAACAGAGAGTTTGCAAGCCCATCTCGGTAAGACCGAGATCCCATCGGTGAGACCGAACTGATTAGGGTTTCTGGTAGTGGCTATGTCAAGTGAACTCGGTGGCGCCGGATAGATCAAATCGGTGAGGCCGAGTTTGCCTTTAGGTTTGGGACATATGTGGATATTAGAAAATGGCTGAGGGCTTTGGAGCATATCACTAAGCACTTTGAGCAAGCAAGCCATTAAGCAACACCTCATCCCCTTTTAATAGTATTGGCTTTCCTATGGACTCAATGTGATCATGGATCACTAAAATGAAAATGAAGAGTCCTGAGTTTTTGAGCTTTTGCCAATCTTCTGTCCTGAGCATCTTGAAGGGGTTCCACATCCTCTTATCCACGCCACTCCACTGTTGAACTCATCTGAAATATACTAGATAAAAGTATTAGTCCAACAAGAGATATGTTGACATTAATTACCAAAATCACCCAGGGAGCACTTGTGCTTAAACTAGGGCATCGAGGTCTGCTATTGTACCTCTTGTATACACGAGGACTACATTTTCTACCCCATCTACTGATTCATCGGTGCCACCACGAGTCTCTATTCCACTAGCCCAGCAGATATCAGTCGAAGCTTTTGTAGATGCACTTCTCTCAACACCATCTACGCACACCGGAGCTGCCAGCCAGAGATCTTCACCTCCAGGAGTTGTCGAGGATCTTGCCTAGAGAGACGCATAGCTATATACCTATTCAAGCTTTTGGTACTTGTTGCCAAACAGGGAGAATTTGTATAGATCATTAGACTTCGAGAGAGTGTGTGTGTCTTGCTTCTGCTCGTTTGATTTCTCGAGTTTTTGTTGCTACTTGGTTTATGTTACTTTGTGTGTTATGTTTGTGATATACTATATTGGTTTCTTGTTTTTGATCATACTGTGAGCCGGAGTCCACGAGGAAGCCTACCGTGGTCCAGCTAGAGGACGCAGTGACCACCAGGTCAAGCACCGCCGGCAAATCTCTCTGTCGGGGTCTAAGTGCAGATGATGGTGCTGCCGGCGCCTAGCTGATAGTGACAGTGTGTTCGGCATTCAGCCAGAGTCCGAGTCATCGTCTTCATGCTTGACAACCAGGGGCTCCTCGTTGACGTCTTCACCGTCAGTGCCCTCCTCATCGCTGTCGCTCGGGGAGGAGCTTTCATCGTCACTCGAGCTTTCCGTGGAGCACCCTAGACAAGCACCCGAGCGTCCGAAAACCTTGATGAAGAGCATATCGTGCTCCTCCAACTTGAAGCGGAGGACGTGCCCTTCTGCAAGGGCACGAGCGAAGGTTTTCTAGCCACGCCTGAGGAGCATGACATGTGGTGCGGGGAACTCAACGTCCACCCACACGGCGCCATTGCAGCAGCTGCTCATGCACAGCTGCAGCCCAAGCAGCTGGTCATCCTCCATCACCCTGGCAAAGGGACGAGGGAGCCGCAAATGGCTTCGCATAGGATCGTGCAACTTGACGATGAACTCCAGCGCCGTCTCCCCCACGTGGCCTGCTATTGGCATTGGAACAGTTGGGGGCCGAATGGCAAGTCCGCCGCTTCGATCGCCTTAGCCACGGACGCTGTGTCGACGCCGACCGCACCCCACAGACCCACCTTGTGCACTATACCCAGCTTATGCGGCTGCAGCGAAGGCGGGCACAGGTTGTCGAGAAGAAGCCCTCATCTCTGCGACGGGAGCACGAGCTTGGCCCTTTCCCCTCGCCATGATGGAAGCAGGAATGAAGAAGGAGAGGAAGGAGATGGTGGATGAGCATCGCTACTCCTCCACACCTCCCTTTATAGTGGAATAAGTGGGGAAGGGGGTGGGGCTGGCACTCCACTACCCCGGGGCAACCTCCCCGCTCCTCCAATCCAGCCCTATGCACTCCTGATGGCGTCCAGATTCGTCGGCCGCCCCATTATGCCAATCTGGGGCATTGCGTTTTCTGCCAAGGCACAAGTTCTCGCGCCCTGCGTGTCCACCACCAACCCCGCGCAATGCATGCGCCGCGCGTGGCGGAAAAGGCAGGCATAGGGGGCGAGGAAAAGTTAAAATGACAGTTAAAATGACGCCCTAATGTGCTCCCGTGGACGCGGGCGCCTCTGGTTTACAATGCAAACGTCGCACGCTCTTTGAATTTTGAAGATGCCATTGGAGACTTGGGAGAAAGGCCAAGCCCAAGTTGATGAAGAAGCAAAGAAGATCTCAAAAACACAAATGCCAGCTCAGGAAAGGCCAGTATGCACTAGTAGAAAAAGGGTCAAATGTCAATCACATTAGTGCCGGTTTGCTTTTGAGCCGGCACTAATGTGTGAATTAGTGCTGGTTCCAACGGCTAGCCAGCCGCTTTCATTAGTACCGGTTCGTGGCCGACCTTTAGCACCGGTTCGTGCCACGGACCGGTACTAAAGTGAGTGGTGGCAGGATGTTGTCAGTCCGGGGCCCCTCGAGCACCTTTAGTACCGGTTCATGGCACGAACCGGTGCTAAAGGTCGTCCTACATAAGCCCTTCGTCCTCCCGAGCTCGCTCTGTTCTTCCCCGTTCCCCTCTCCTCTCTGTTCTTCCCCTCTTCCTCTCGAGCTCATCACACATTTTGCCAAAAATTTGTCAAGATTTGAAGGCCCCCATCCATTCAAATGATCACAAAGGTTAGCAACTTTGTCCTTTCATCTCTTATTGCTAGATTAGCTCTTGCAATGCTTTGTATAGTGATTAATTTATGAGTTTAGTAATTTGGTAGAAAATATATGTGCTAGTATTTGATTTATGCAATTTGTGGTCAAAACTAACACTTAGTTTGCATATGTAGGTGAGGTTTACTTAGTGCCTTCTAAATCTCCGTCGTAACCACAGTCGATCGCCCGCACCGTTCCGTCGCCGGTACCACCTTGTGGTGAGCCTCTTGTTCATGAGTGTTTTACATTACCAAATTGATGTTTGTGTGATTTGGATATATAGTTACTCGTAGAATTATCTTACCCGTACGTTATTTGTTATACGTAGTGCCATGGTTTTGATATCCGTCCCCGTCAGCCCTCGTCCTTGTTATGATTCGGATGTGGTATATTCTCTTTTAAAACTAGTTGTTGCATTTCGTCTTTATGACAAATTATGCCCATCAAGTTGACATAGATATTTTTGTCTATGAGGTTTGTGAACCGGAAATTCCAACCGACCCTATTGTCGAGAGGTTAAATTTAGTTGAAAGAGAAAACGAGTATTTGAAAGAAAAATTGAAAATAATTGAGGGGGAGAAGATGGAATTGGAGTTGCATGTTGCCGATGTCGTTGATGATCACAAGATCAAGATGGAGAAAACGCGCTTGAAGATTAGAAATATTAGAAAATATGCCATTGATAGTGAGGCTTGGTATCATTATGCTGTTGGATCAATTGTTACCTTAGTTGCGATCTTGATCGCATTTGTTGTTGCATTTAAATTCTTTAGTTAGAGAGTTATTTGTTTGTTGCATTTAAGTCTTGTATGAACTTGTATTAATTTGGTCTATTCGGTGTTGTGTAATGAAGATGAGCCGACAATGGATGTACGATGACCGATGCTCTCCCGAGTTCATTAATGGCATGCAAACTTTTCTGCTTGCGGCTGAGGCAAACAAGCGGGCGGATGGTTTTATGCCTTGTCCATGTTTAGTCTGTAAGAATGATCACAATTACTCTACGTCAAGAACCATTCACGTCCACCTGTTTAAGTCCGGTTTCATGCCCCACTATAATGTTTGGACCAAGCACGGAGAAAGAGGGGTTATGATGGAAGACAATGAAGAAGAAGAGGACGACGACAACTATCCTGGCCATGGGTTCCCTGAATACGATGATACAACAATGGGGGAAGAAGCTGAGCCGGCAATGCGGGAAGAAGCTGAAGAAGAGGCATCAGATGAGCCCGCTGATGATCTAGGTCGGGCCATTGCCATTGCAAAGAGAAACTGCGCAAGTGATTTGGAGAAGAAGAAGTTGCAGCGCATGTTAGAGGATCACAAGAAATTGTTGTACCCGAATTGCGAAGCTGACAAGAAAAGGTTGGACACCACACTGGAATTGTTGCAATGGAAGGCAGAAAATGGTGTATTTGATAAGGGATTTGGAAAGTTGCTGGTCATGATAAAGAATATGCTTCCAAAGGACAACGAATTGCCCGAGAGTACGTACGAAGCAAAGAAGGTTGTCTGCCCTCTAGGGTTAGAGGTGCAGAAGATACATGCATGCCCTAATGACTGCATCCTCTACCGCGGTGAGTAGGAGGATTTGAACGGTTGCTCGGTATGCGGTGCATTGTGCTATAAGATCAGGCGCGATGACCCTGGTGATGTCGAGGGCGAGCGCCCCAGGAAGAAGATTCCTGCCAAGGTTATGTGGTATGCTCCTATAATACCACGGTTGAAACGTTTGTTCCAAAACAAAGAGCATGCCAAGGTGATGCGATGGCACAGAGAAGACCGTAAGAAAGACGGAAAGTTGAGAGTACCCGCTGACGGGTCGCAGTGGAGAAAAATTGAGAGAAAGTATGGGAAGGAGTTTGCAGATGACGCAAGGAACGTATGGTTTGGTCTAAGCGCAGATGGCATTAATCCTTTTGGGGAGCAGAGCAGCAACCATAGCACCTGGCCTGTGACTCTATGTTTGTATAACCTTCCTCCTTGGTTGTGCATGAAGCGGAAGCTCATTATGATGCCAGTGCTCATCCAAGGTCCTAAGCAACCCGGCAACGACATTGATGTGTACCTAAGGCCATTAGTTGAAGAACTCTTACAGCTGTGGAATGGAACAGGTGTACGTGTGTGGGATGAGCACATGGGGGAAGAATTTGACCTAAAGGCCTTGTTGTTCGTGACCATCAATGATTGGCCTGCTCTCAGTAACCTTTCAGGACAGACAAACAAGGGATACCACGCATGCACACACTGTTTGGATGATACCGACAGTATATATTTGGACAATTGTAGGAAGAATGTGTACCTGGGATATCGTCGATTTCTTCCGAGCAGGCATCCCGTAAGAAAGAAAGGCAAGCATTTCAAAGGTGAGGTGGATCACTGGACGAAGCCTCGCCACCGTACTAGTGCTGATGTACATGATATGGTCAAGGATTTGAAGGTAGTCTTTGGAAAGGGTCCTGGCGGACAACCTGTTCCGAATGACGCTGACGGACGCGCACCCATGTGGAAGAAGAAATCTATATGTTGGGACCTGCCCTATTGGAAAGATCTAGGGGTCTGCTCTGCAATCGACATGATGCACGTGAAGAAGAATCTTTGCGTGACCCTGCTTGGATTCTTGGGCGTGTATGGGAAGACAAAAGATACACCTGAGGCACGGGAGGACCAGCAACGTATGCATGGAAAAGACGACATACATCAGGGTCATGCCAGCTACGCTCTTACCAAAGAAGAGAAGGAAATCTTCTTTGAATGCCTGCTGAGTATTAAGGTACCGTCTGGCTTCTCGTCGAATATAAAGGGAATAATAAACATGGCAGAGAAAAAGTTCCAGAACCTAAAGTCTCATGACTGCCACGTGATTATGACGTAACTGCTTCCGGTTGCATTGAGGGGGCTTCTACCGGATAACGTTCGATTAGCCATTGTGAAGCTATGTGCATTCCTCAATGCAATCTCTCAGAAGGTAATCGATCCAGAAATCATACCAAGGATAGAGAATGATTTGGTGCAATGTCTTGTCAGTTTCGAGTTGGTGTTCCCACCATCCTTCTTCAACATCATGACGCACATCCTAGTTCACCTATGCGAAGAGATTAGCGTTTTGGGTCCTGTATTTCTACACAATATGTTCCCCTTTGAAAGGTTCATGGGAGTCTTAAAGAAATATGTTCATAACCGTGCTAGGCTAGAAGGAACCATCTCTAAGGGCCATGAAAATGAGGAGGTCATTGAGTTTTGTATTGACTTTATTCCTGACCTTAAGCCGATTGGTGTTCCTGAATCGCGGCATAAGGGCAGACTGGATGGAAAAGGCACGCTAGGAGGGAATCAAAAAATATGTAATGACGGACATTCTCTCACTGAAGCACACTACACTGTTATACATAATTCCGCCATGGTGGCTCCGTATATGGACGAACACAAGAATTTTCTATGCTCCAAACACCCGGAGCGGTCTGATGAATGGATTACACGTGAACAAACCGGGAGTTTCGCCGGCTTGTTGCAAACACGTACCATGCATGACGCCTCTATTGAAGATGACTTGTACTCGCTGTCCCAGTTACCATCTTCGAATATAATGACTTTCAAAGGGTACGAGATAAATGGTAATACATTTTACACGATCGCCCAAGATAAGAAGAGCACCAACCAAAACAGTGGTGTCCGCTTTGATGCAACAACCAAGACGGGAAAGGAAACATATTATGGTTACATAGAGGAGATATGGGAACTTGACTATGGACGTGATTTGAAGGTCCCTTTGTTTCGGTGCAAATGGGTCAATATGACATGATATGGGGTAACGGAAGACCCGCAGTATGGAATGACAACAGTGGATCTCAACAATCTTGAGTATGCAGACGAACCATTCGTCCTAGCTAATGATGTGGCACAGGTTTTCTATGTGAAGGATATGTCTACCAAGCCGAGAAAAAGAAAAGATAAGGAAGCGAATGCATCATACGATGAGCCAAAGCGCCACATAGTTCTTTCTGGGAAGAGAAACATCGTGGGAGTGGATGACAAGACAGACATGTCAGAAGATTATGAAAAGTTTGATGAAATTGGTCCATTCATAGTGAATATTGACCCGAGCATCCAGTTAAATGATGAAGATTTTCCATGGCTACGGCGCAAAGGGACATACGCGAAGAAAAAGTTTCACACCCAAAGATCTGGGATGTGATCGGCTTCACTATCATCACTTTCTTCTGTGTTTCACACCCAGGAGGGAATCTCTGTAATAGTTAGGGCAGTTATGTGTTTTGGCATTTGAAACGCGAAGAAATTTTATGTGCAAACAAATTCTTTGATGCATTTACTGATTTTTTCCAGCTAAATGACCCTGAAATTGAAAAGCATTTCAAATGAACTCAGAAAAGGTTGAAAGTTGGCATGGTATCATAATTTCACCCACATAGCATTTGCAAAAAAGTAGAGAGGGTTACCGCAAAAACTGGATGCACTTCGTGTATAAAATGGACAATCTCTTTCGAAGTATCAGGGTTTCGGACGAAAACTCATCCGTTACAAAGGGATTTCATTTTTTAAATAACCTAAGCATTACCAAATAGAATATAATGATAAAACACACTAATATTAAACATAAGAAAAAAGAATCACTAAAAATCTATTTTCAAAGTTAAGTTATTCACAAACTAGTGATTCACACAAATTTCAAATAATTCAAAATGTAAACTATTCAAATTTGTAAACTACCGGCACTAACAGAAAGTTTGTAATTTTTTTACCTAAAGCAAAAATATTCCCAAAGAATCTCTAAATACAGCAAAAAACAAATCAAAATTAAATAAACCAAAAATAAATAAACCAAAAAAATAAGAAAATAAAAAAGCCCACCTACTGGGCCAGAGCGGCCTGCATACGACTAGAAACCCAACCTGAGTTGGGCCAGGATGCAGGCCCGCAAGCCCAGTAGGCCCACAGGCAAATTAGGAGAGGTAGGCCCAGAAGGCCTGCTATTGAGAGGAGCTCAATGCAGTGCCCACGTCGGGGCTTATAAACTGGTCCTGGCGCTCCTCAACTAGCGAGGTGGGACTAAACTTCTGCGCCCCTCGCCTGGCAGCGCACACCTTTTAGTACCGGGTGGTGGCACCAACCGGTACTAAAGGGTGGGCCTTTAGTACCGGTTGGTGCCACCACCCAGTACTAAAGGTGGGCGCTTCCCGCCGTTTGGCCTGGCCAAAATCGACCTTTAGTACCGGTTGGTGGCTCCAACCGGTACTAAAGGACCATCCTATATAAGAAACACTTACGAAAATTTCGTCAGTTTCCTCCCACTTCTCTCTGCTTCATCGCCGCTGCCCCGTCCCGTGCCATCGCCGCCGCCGTCATGCCGTCCCCGTCGACTCCGCACCGCCCCCGTCCTCGTCGCGCCGTCCGCGTCGCCGGCCCGTCCACATCCCCGCACCGGCCCACGTCCTCGTCCCCGCACCGGCCCGCGTCGCCGTCGCCTCGACCTCGCCCATGCTGTGAGCCTCTGTCCCCCCTCTCCTCTCCCTCCAATCGAAGCCGCCAAGCGTGCCGCCGGCGCCGTCGCCTTGGATCGCCGTCGCCGTCGTCTGCACACACAACACATACACACACATACACACACAGACACACACAGACACACCATACACACACATACACAATTTTTGTTGTGTTTTTAGTATTTAGTTTTTCTGTTTTTAGTTTTTAGTTTTTCTGTTATTAGTTATTAGTTTTTAGTTTTTTCAGTTTTTCTGTATTAATGTTATAGAAATGTTAGTTATATAGAAATGTTAGTTATATATAGAAATGTTAGTTTTTCCTGTATTAATGTTATAGAAATGTTTGTTATATAGAAATGTTAAAGAAAAATTAGTTATACAATTTTAGTTATAGAAATGTTAGAAATGTTAGTTTTAGATATGGTCGATGTTTTTTTAGTTTATTATATTTTTAGTTATAAAATTTAGAATTTGCATATAAGAAATCACAATCCAATCATTTAAAAATGTTACTTTACTTTTGCGGCATATAGTATTTGTTGTCGACGATGCCCGGCCCGCATCCTCGCCGTCGACCCGTTCGCGACGACGTCCTGCTTCAGAGGACCCATGTCCGGGATTGGGCTCCGCCGGGCTGGAACTGGGAGGTGCTACCTGGAGGGGCGCGACGCTTGGTGAGGAACCCGGCCTCGGGTCCCGTCGTCGACCCTGATCTCCTTTGTTGACGTTCGCGTGGACCACACTCGGTGCAGAGGGAGCCGGCCCTGCCGGAGGTGGTGTGTCGTCGTGTCAGGGAGGAGGACGAGCACGTCCATCGCTACATGGCTGCTATGGACGTCAGGTTCTCCAATACCTGGCAGGTTCTTTGGGCAGATGACCGGAGATATGATCCTATGATGGTTCCTTGTCTTTCGGTGTCCACCGCCCGCGCCCCAGGAACCGCGAGTGGCCTAGATTCTTCTATAGTATTCGATCTTTATTAGCTACGTAGCCAGTGATGCATTCGAGATTATATATTATTTGAGACAATGTATTCGAGATTATATATTATTCAAGACGATGTATTCGAGATTATATATTATTCGAGACGATGTATTCGAGATTATATATTATTCGAGACGATGCATATTATGTACTATATGATTCAGTTTTTCCTTATTGATTGCATCCATGCATTGTAATTTGAATACTAAATTGTTTCATATTTCTTCTGTATTAGTTAAATAAAAGCTATGGCGGACAATACCGGCAGAGAGGGAGAAGAGGCCCTGTTCGAGATCATACGCAGCCCTAGCAGGCCAGATGATCTGAATGAAGCAAATGACGGCTCCCAATATCTGAACAATACTAGGGAGGGTGATGATAAGATATTCGATCTCGACGACCGAGCTGATGAAGTCATGAACTATGATTATGATTATGATGACGCAGACAATGATTATGATGACGAATACAATGTTGATCTTGAAATAACAAAGACTACCGGCGAGGTATATTTAGATAAGCAGGCATCTAGTGATCATCACATGTTTTTTTATTTGAAGATATATTAACGAATCGATCTTTCTTCTTTCAGCCCTTCGGATGAAGCAAATCTGCTTCTACAGACAGCAGGACAAAGCGCCGCCTGAGCAAAAAGTTGAAGGAGGGTGTAAAGTACAACATCGATTCCATCAAAGCTGGTGGCGAACCCCTCACACCTAAGAACATTACGAGCAAGTTCGTTCGTCGGTGTGGAGTTCTTGTGAAGGACCAACTCCCGATCTCCATTCAAGAATGGAAAGAGCCAAAAACTAAATGCCCAGATGTTACTTGGGTCGACGACAGAGCAAAACAAAAGCTTTGGGAATCTCTAATGGAACATTTCACCCTACCAGATTATTTCACTGATGCAGATGTGCAGAAAGTCAAGGACGCTGCTCTTAAGAACATGGCAATTGCATTCAACACCCACAAGAAAACTGTATGGGCCAACTACCTCGCTGCAGAAAGGAAGACTCCAGAATTCAAGGGAACACTGGAGAATCAAAGAGAACACTGGCCCGCTTTCATGAAATTCAAGGAATCAGAATTATCTAAGGAACGGTCAAGAAAAAACAAGGCCAATGCCGCAAAAAAGACGCAGTTCCATAGGCTGGGTCCAGGTGGCTACGCGGTGGCAATGCCTAAGTGGGATAAGTCTGAGCAAGAGATGGAGGATGCAGGGGTCACTCCGGTTACTAGGAGCTGGCCCCCCAGGTGCAGAACTTGGTTCTATGCGCATGGGGGGCGTTGGACCCGAAGACAGGCCTGGTTTCAAAGAAGGCAAGTCTAAACGGAGCACAACAAAAGTTACTTGACGCGATAGAAGATGCTCGAAAGGGGGTGTTCACACCCAACAGAGAGAACGACGAGCTTACGCGCGCCCTGGGAAATCCTGAACACCCGGGAAGAACACGAGGCAAGGGCGTTATTCCCTGGTATGAGGGCTTTTCGGAATTGTAACATCCCAAATTTTCAATTTGGTATGTTATACATAGATCATCATTGCATATCATGTTTTATTGCATTTTGACAAATCCTCGATAAATCCTAAGCAACTCAAGGACCCTCGGAGAGAGTTGGGGATTTTTCTTAAATTTTCATATTTGATTTTTATCAAATAATAAGACGAGGATTTTGGTTTTAATTATTTTCCCTCCGGAAAAATATTTCATTTTAAAATAAACGAGAGGAGAAAATATGACTTCTCCAAAACAATTGAAATACTCGAGGAAAAATGTTAAAATCATTATTTGGAATTTATTTGCAATTTTTATTGCATTAAAAATATTGCATGTTTTCAAAATATTTATTTTGATTTAAAAAATGTTCACCCTATTCTCGATTTTCTAACAAGACGGGGAAAATTTATTTCACATTTTTCTGATTTTTATTTATTTTTCTACGAATTGTTTTCCGTGGAACTTATTTCAAAAAAAAAACTGCGCGCGCCCGACCGGGCCGCAGCCCAGCCAGGCCGCCGGCCCACCCCGCGCCCCTCTCCTCCTCGCGCACGAGACGCCGCCGCCGCCATGGCCGAGTCCGGCTCCCGCACGGCTCCCGCCGGCCACCCCCTTCCCCAAGTCACCTCCACCCCCCCTATTTATACCGCCGCCGCCGCCCCCCCTCTCCCTCACCGCAAGCCGCCGCCGCCGCACTCGCCTCGCCGGCCGCCGCTCGCACGGATCCGCGCCGCCGCCGCCGCTCGCCGGAGCCGCCGCCGGAACCCCGCCCCTCGCCCCCGAGCCGCCCGAGCCCCGCAGCCCCGTCGCCGGAGCCTCGCCGGAGCCCGTCCCCGAGGTAGCCGCACCTCGCCGTTGCCGGTTTTCTTTAAAAAAAAACCGTTCGTTTAAAAAAAACCCTAGATCGGTTTTTTTTCGCGAGCGTTCACCGAACCGTTCGTTTTAACGAACGCGTTCGTCGGTTTTTCTCTGTTAACGAACATCCGTTATTTAACCGTTCGTCCGTTTTTCTTTTTCGTCGGATTTTTCTCGTTATTTTCTCAGATTCGATTTCTGATCGAATCTTCGATTCTGTTTAACTTCTCGCTCGTTTATCGGAATCAGGCGATTCAAGCGCCTAGTGTTTCGTCTCGAAATTCCCTTTCCGTTTAACCTACTCAAACAAGTTTTTGCTACAGTAAAATTTGACCTAGATCCAGATTAGCAAACGAAGTTTCTTTCTTTCGCTGTTTGACTTTCGTTGCTTCTTTCGAGTTGATTCTTTTTGCAAACCGGAGTTCTTAAGCTGAACTTTCTGGTTGGATCTTTCATTCGAGTTTTACCTGTGCATTAGATGAGTACTGGTTGTATGCTTGTTTGTTTGCGATAGAGTACCCGGAGTGTGCCGCTTGTTACTTCGACTCGCTAGGTTTTGTGGATCATCAGCAAGGCAAGTAACACTTTGATCATATTCCGTTCATACCCAGTTTTATTGCATTAGATCTATTCCTCAAACATTGCATGATTAGGATCTAATTAAATTGTGGGTATTGGGAAGTAGTTGAGGTAGTACCTATTACCTGTTTTTCTTATCAAACCCTTGGGAGTTACTTCTACGTTGCATTTATTATTGCCATGCTATGCTCGTAGACGTGGATTGGGTTTGAGTGATATTCACGACAGATGTGAGATTGTTAATAATGGTTCAACTTAAGGTGGCAACTAAAACTCACATCTGGGTGGATTGAGGCACCTGGAGAACCCAGTGTTGTCTGTATGTATAAGGACCGCCACCCAGGCTCAAAGGGATCATAAGATTATTCATGCTAGAAACTTCCGTGTGCAGCCACAAGCTATTATGGGCTCTAGCATAGTTGAGTAGGTTACAAGATCTCTTGAAGAGGTGGGCTAGCAGATGTAGGGGAAAGTAGGTCTACCGGTCCACCCAGAGTATAGAGTGATTGTTTCGGAAAGACTGTGTCTCGGTCATCCGTTTCTCAAACATCATGCAGTGCGAGAATCAAGCGGAGGCGATCGAGTCTTGTGGGGAAAAGTGCGCAAACCTCTGCAGAGTGTACAAACTAATCATGGTTAGCCGTGTCCCCGGTTATGGACAACTTGAGTATCTAGTACCTGGATTATCATTTGAATCTCATCACCATGTTACTTATAATTAAATTTGTTGGGTTAATGATGACACTTAATTGGGATTGAGTTGGAGGTACCTTCTCAATGTTTCACAACCACCATGACAGTTAAATAAAATTTATTCCTTTCAAGTAGGATAAAATTGGCTTTTCGCAGAAGTGTAACCATAGAGCTTTCCACCAGCCATATATGCATATAGTATAGCATTATTATTGTTCATTGCTCTCTATGTGTTAATTTGCCAGCATATTCTATGTGCTGACCCGTTTTCGGGCTGCAACGTTTCATGTTGCAGACTTTTCAGACGACGAGTAAGGTGCCTTAGGTCGTGGTCTTATACTCAGTGATGCCGCTGGAGTGATGGACTCACTTATCTTCCAAGTCTTCCGCTGTTATCGTTATTAGATGGCCTTAAGCCATGTTTATCATACTTAATCTCTTCGGAGATATTCTATGTAATAAGTGTGTGATTGCTACTCTGTTATAAATCCTCCATTTGTACTGTGCGTGTCAGCATTACTGATCCAGGGATGACACTGGTGCACAGCAGCACAGGCCATTTGAGGTCTGGTCGCTACAAAGTTGGTATCAGAGCACACGCTGACTGTAGGACACGACCACTAAGCTTAAGCCCTAGAAAGCTTCTCTCTTATCATTTCTGACCCCTCTCCACCTTCTACTCCTTTAGGAATGGCGAATGCAAGGAGCAAATTCATACAACCAGATGAAGACACGCCGTTTGGTCGACACTTGAAGGAAGTCACCAAGTACTTGAACATAGGAATACCAAGCATCACCGGAACCTACAACGCCACATTTCCTGAAGAGGAGAGCTGGAAGATTCAAGTTCACATTCCAGGAAGGACGTTTGTGCCAATTACGGAACCCATGAGATTGGTTTTCGAAGCACCAACTCTGAGTTTAGGGAAGAGCATGGCCGCACACATCGCCATGGGACGCATTGGAGAAGTCTACCACCAGGAGCTTAAGGATACAATTTATCAGATTTGTGGACGTAGAGACGCGCAATGGGAGATGATCAAGACCAAGAAGGATGGATCAATTGCAGCTATCATCCAGGAGCAGAACCAACATATTCGTCGCTAGGAGAACCAGATGTGCACGGACAAGGAAGAACTGAAGAAGGCATTAACGAAGATCAAGGAGCTCCAAGAAGAACTCAAGGCTACACGCGAAGATTATTTGGAGGAAATCAACACACTAGTAGGGAAGATTGACGACGTGGAGAAGAAGATTGGAGTATTCGTGGGAAATCCAGTGCCAAAAGCAGAAGTCGACGAATGCACTTGTCCGGATAACTACATCATCATCGACGACACCGACTCGGAACCAAGTGAAGACGACTGGATTGATGAAGCTGGAGCAGACATCATGGAGTCTTCAACGGATCAGAATTTCTAGTAGACCACCATATCAGTAGTAGTTTTCCCCCATTTAATAGTATAGTTCAAGCACTTTGTAACGCTAGTTAGATCGATTGTTTTTCCTTGTTTGAATTGATTGAGTGATATTGATTGAATTTCTCTCATGAGCATATGGGTAGTGTTTCCTCTCTAGACCTCATTCTATTCTCAACTCTCATCTTTTCTAAACCTATCAGATGCCTCCGAGACGCGACACCGGATTTGTTTTCCCGCCAGAGATCACCCAGTTGATTCAGCAACAGAATGCCCTGATGCAAGTGTTAGTGCAGAACCAAGGCAAAAACAACAACAACCCACCGCCACCACCACCTATTGATCACTTAGCCCGTTTCTTAAGGCTAAACCCGCCGGTGTTTTCCAGTAGCACCGAGCCGATTGTAGCAGATGATTGGATCCGCAAAGTTGGAAGGGAGTTGACCACTTCAGGATGCACAGATGCGGAAAGAGTGCGTTTTGCCGCACATCAGCTTGATGGACCCGTAGCATCATGGTGGGAGAATTATACAGCCACGCACCCTATTGACACTGTCACATGGGACCAGTTTCAGCAAGCTTTCCGTACAGCTCATGTTTCAGCAGGAGCTATGGCTATGAAGAAGCGTGAGTTTCGTAACCTACGCCAAGGAGGACGCACCGTAGGCCAGTATGTGGAGGAATAGCAGTAGACCCTGCCAAGGTTGACACAGTGACAAGTTGGGAATCACCCACGACAGTTGGAGAAATCCGGAGTTTTCTTGGACTTGCAGGATACTACCGGAGATTCATTGAGAATTTCTCAAAGATTGCTAAGCCCATGACTGAGCTATTGAAGAAGGAAACCAAATTCAATTGGACTGAGGAATGTGAAGCTAGTTTCCAAGAGCTGAAGAAACGATTGGTTACATCACCAGTGTTGATTCTACCCGATCAACGCAAGGATTATGAAGTTTATTGCGACGCTTCTCGTCGAGGACTTGGAGCAGTGCTTATGCAGGAAGGAAGAGTTGTGTCATATGCTTCACGACAACTTAAACCCCATGAGAAGAATTATGCTACGCACGATTTGGAATTAGCAGCCGTGGTGCATGCATTGAAGACGTGGAGACATTTTCTCATCGGAAACCATTGTGAGGTGTACACGGATCACAAGAGTTTGAAGTATATTTTCACGCAGAAAGAGTTAAATCTCAGACAGAGGAGATGGTTGGAGCTCATTAAAGATTATGATATGAGATTCCATTATCACCCTGGAAAGGCTAACGTAGTAGCAGACGCGTTGAGCCGCAAGAGTCATGTCAACACCCTCATGACAGGAGAGTTACCTCAGGAGTTAGCCGAGGACCTTCGCGAGCTATGTTTGCAGATAGTCCCAAGAGGCTATATAGCGACATTGGAGATTCAGTCTACCTTGATGGAAAGGATCAGAGAAGCTCAGAAGACAGACAAGGAGATTGAAGAGATAAAGGAGAAGATGAGCAAAGGAAAAGCCAAGGGATTTCGTGAGGATGAGCACGATACCTTATGGTTCGAGGACCGCGTATATGTGCCAAATGATCCGGAGATCAGAAAGTTGATTTTGCAAGAAGCCCATGATTCACCATACTCGATTCACCCAGGGAATACCAAGATGTATTTGGATTTGAAGAATACTTTCTGGTGGACCGGAATAAAGAAGGATATTGCGGAGTATGTAGCAGTTTGTGATGTATGTCAGAGAGTGAAGGCAGAGCATCAGAAGCCAGCAGGATTGCTGCAACCATTGCCGATACCCGAATGGAAGTGGGATAAAATAGGCATGGATTTTATCACAGGATTACCCAGGACTCGTTCAGGCTATGACTCGATATGGGTTGTAGTCGACCGTTTGACGAAAGTGGCTCATTTCATTCCAGTGAAGACCACTTACACCAGTGCTAAGTTGGCAAAGATATACTTGACCAGGATCGTATGTTTGCATGGAGTTCCGAGGAACATTGTATCAGACAGAGGAACCCAATTTACCTTGAAGTTTTGGAAGCAGTTACATGAAACATTGGGAACCAGGCTGGAATTTAGTACAGCTTTCCACCCACAGACAGATGGACAGACCGAAAGAGTCAACCAGATTTTGGAAGACATGTTGAGAGCATGTGCACTAGATTATGGATCTAGTTGGGACGACAATTTTCCATATGCGGAGTTTTCGTATAACAACAGTTATCAAACCAGTTTGAAGATGGCCCCTTTCGAAGCCTTGTATGGAAGGAGGTGTAGAACACCGTTGTTATGGGACGAAGTTGGAGACCGTTAGTTGTTTGGACCAGATTTGATTAAAGAGTCTGAACAGAAAGTGAGGTTGATTCGCGATAGGCTCAAGGTAGCCCAGTCCAGGCAGAAGAGTTATGCCGATTCTAAACGAAAGGAGACCGTTCACGAAGATGGAGACAGAGTGTATCTTCGAGTATCACCACTTCGAGGAGTGAAGCGCTTTGGAGTTAAGGGAAAGTTAGCGCCCCGTTTTATCGGACCATACAGAGTGTTGGAACGTATGGGAGAAGTTGCCTACAAGTTGGAATTGCGCGAAGGATTGTCTGGAGTACATGATGTATTTCACGTTTCGTAGTTGAAGAAGTGCCACGCAGAGATGGCTGAGATACCACTGAGAGATACTGTGCCACTGGAAGCGATACAGTTGGAAAGTGATTTGACTTATGAGGAGAAGCCAGTTAAGATTCTCGAGTATGCCAGCCGAGTTACCCGCAGCAAGGTTATCAAGTTTTGCAAAGTTCAGTGGAGTCACCACACAGAAGATGAAGCCACCTGGGAGCGAGAGGAAGATCTACGGAAAGACCACTCCCACCTGTTTTCTAGCCAACCCGAATCTCGAGGGCGAGATTCATCTTAAGGGGGGTAGGTTTGTAACATCCCAAATTTTCAATTTGGTATGTTATACATAGATCATCATTGCATATCATGTTTTATTGCATTTTGACAAATCCTCGATAAATCCTAAGCAACTCAAGGACCCTCGGAGAGAGTTGGGGATTTTTCTTAAACTTTCATATTTGATTTTTATCAAATAATAAGACGAGGATTTTGGTTTTAATTATTTTCCCTCCGGAAAAATATTTCATTTTAAAATAAACGAGAGGAGAAAATATGACTTCTCCAAAACAATTGAAATACTAGAGGAAAAATGTTAAAATCATTATTTGGAATTTATTTGGATTTTATTTGCAATTTTTATTGCATTAAAAATATTGCATGTTTTCAAGATATTTATTTTGATTTAAAAAAAAATTCACCTTATTCTAGATTTTCTAACTAGACGGGGAAAATTTATTTCATATTTTTCTGATTTTTATTTATTTTTCTACGAATTGTTTTCCGCGGAACTTATTTAAAAAAAAAACTACACGCGCCCGACCGGGCCGCAGCCCAGCCAGGCCGCCGGCCCACCCCGCGCCCCTCTCCTCCTCGCGCACGAGACGCCGCCGCCGCCATGGCCGAGTCCGGCTCCCGCACGGCTCCCGCCGGCCACCCCCTCCCCCAAGTCACCTCCACCCCCCCTATTTATACCGCCGCCGCCCCCCCCCCCTCCCTCACCGCAAGCCGCCGCCGCCGCACTCGCCTCGCCCGCCGCCGCCCGCACGGATTCGCGCCGCCGCCGCTCGCCGGAGCCGCCGCCGGAACCCCGCCCCTCGCCCCCGAGCCGCCCGAGCCCCGAGCCCCGCAGCCCCGTCGCCGGAGCCTCGCCGGAGCCCGTCCCCGAGGTAGCCGCACCTCGCCGTTGCCGGTTTTCTTTAAAAAAAAACCGTTCGTTTTAAAAAAAATACCCTACATCGGTTTTTTTTTTCACGAGCGTTCACCGAACCGTTCGTTTTAACGAAAGCGTTCATCGGTTTTTCTCTGTTAACGAACATCCGTTATTTAACCGTTCGTCCATTTTTCTTTTTCGTCGGATTTTTCTCGTTATTTTCTCAGATTCGATTTCTGATCGAATCTTCGATTCTGTTTAACTTCTCGCTCGTTTATCGGAATCAGGCGATTCAAGCGCCTAGAGTTTCGTCTTGAAATTCTCTTTCCGTTTAACCTACTCAAACAAGTTTCTGCTATAGTAAAATTTGACCTAGATCCAGATTAGCAAACGAAGTTTCTTTCTTTCGCCGTTTGACTTTCGTTGCTTGTTTCGAGTTGATTCTTTTTGCAAACCGGAGTTCTTAAGCTAAACTTTCTGGTTGGATCTTTCATTCGAGTTTTACCTGTGCATTAGATGAGTACTGATTGTATGCTTGTTTGTTTGCGATAGAGTACCCGGAGTGTGCTGCTTGTTACTTCGACTCGCTAGGTTTTGCGGATCATCAGCTAGGCAAGTAACACTTTGATCATATTCCGTTCATACCCAGTTTTATTGCATTAGATCTATTCCTCAAACATTGCATGATTAGGATCTAATTAAATTGTGGGTATTGGGAAGTAGTTGAGGTAGTACCTATTACCTGTTTTTCTTATCAAACCCTTGGGAGTTACTTCTACGTTGCATTTATTATTGCCATGCTATGCTCGTAGACGTGGATTGGGTTTGAGTGATATTCACGACAGATGTGAGATTGTTAATAATGGTTCAACTTAAGGTGGCAACTAAAACTCACATCTGGGTGGATTGAGGCACCTGGAGAACCCAGTGTTGTCTGTATGTATAAGGACCGCCACCCAGGCTCAAAGGGATCATAAGATTATTCATGCTAGAAACTTCCGTGTGCAGCCACAAGCTATTATGGGCTCTAGCATAGTTGAGTAGGTTACAAGATCTCTTGAAGAGGTGGGCTAGCAGATGTAGGGGAAAGTAGGTCTACCGGTCCACCCAGAGTATAGAGTGATTGTTTCGGAAAGACTGTGTCTCGGTCATCCGTTTCTCAAACATCATGCAGTGCGAGAATCAAGCGGAGGCGATCGAGTCTTGTGGGGAAAAGTGCGCAAACCTCTGCAGAGTGTACAAACTAATCATGGTTAGCCGTGTCCCCGGTTATGGACAACTTGAGTATCTAGTACCTGGATTATCATTTGAATCTCATCACCATGTTACTTATAATTAAATTTGTTGGGTTAATGATGACACTTAATTGGGATTGAGTTGGAGGTACCTTCTCAATGTTTCACAACCACCATGACAGTTAAATAAAATTTATTCCTTTGAAGTAGGATAAAATTGGCTTTTCGCAAAAGTGTAACCATAGAGCTTTCCACCAGCCATATATGCATATAGTATAGCATTATTATTGTTCATTGCTCTCTATGTGTTAATTTGCCAGCATATTCTATGTGCTGACCCGTTTTCGGGCTGCAACGTTTCATGTTGCAGACTTTTCAGACGACGAGTAAGGTGCCTTAGGTCGTGGTCTTATACTCAGTGATGCCGCTGGAGTGATGGACTCACTTATCTTCCATGTCTTCCGCTGTTATCGTTATTAGATGGCCTTAAGCCATGTTTATCATACTTAATCTCTTCGGAGATATTCGATGTAATAAGTGTGTGATTGCTACTCTGTTATAAATCCTCCATTTGTACTGTGCGTGTCAGCATTACTGATCCAGGGATGACACTGGTGCATAGCAGCACAGGCCATTTGAGGTCTGGTCGCTACAGGAATGGAACGACGACTACAGGACCCGTGCAAGAAAGAAGATGGAGGAGGAGAAGAAGAGGAAGCTGGAGGAGGAGCAGAGGAAGCAGGAAGCGGAACACCTTCATGGCCTAGAAGCAAGGCACGCGGACTTGGCACTCAAATTCCAGCAGCAGCAGCAGCAGCAGATCGACTCACTTAGCCAGGAAAGGGGGTCTCAGCAGCGGTAGCAGCAAACGGATGATCATCCAGCATTGGATAGCACAGTCCCATCCATGCCGAGAAGCAGCGTTGGTTCCGCCCCGGGCAACGCACTGCTGGATACATACCCTGTGGATGACATCATAGAGAACACTAATTGTGAGCTACACTTCAAAATGAAAAACATATCCATGAAGGTGGTGAACGCCGTTGCTTTTACAATTACCCCCGAAGCAACCTTCCATTGCGCCCCGATTCCAGAGGGCTATGCTCGTGTCTTGGTTGATGAGGTGGTGGGCCCATATTCGGGGCAAGAGCTTGACATTCCTGGAGGTGACGACGAGCAAACACTGGGAGAGGCCATACATCGTTTCATCCTATGGAAAAAGGATTGCATCATCTTTCGAAGTCCACCGACACCGCATCTGCCGACTCCTCCTCGAAGTACGCCACCGTGTCAGCAGACTCCCCCTCCTCCAAGTCCGCCACCGTGTCAGGCCACACCTCCTGCTTCAAGTCCAGCACAGCGTCAAGCCACACCTCCTGCTTCAAGTCCGACACCGTGTCAGGCCACACCTCCGGCTTCAAGTCCGGCACAGCGTCAGGCCACTCCTCCTGCTCCAACTAAGCCACGTCAGCCGTCCCCGCCGCCTAAGCAATCGCAGAAGAGACACGCCGTAGCTATGGTGCGTAGCAGTACGAGTCGAGGTAGTACAGAAAGTACAGGCAGAGACAAGCCATATAAATATGGTCCAAGCAGCCTCGCTCCTCTTCCTCAGAGGCCTTACGACATGACCGAGGAGCAAAATGATGCAATAGTGCGGGCCGAAGTGGATGCTCATTTTCGATCGAAACTGGCAACGCCGCCGAGGGAGAAAGTGCCTGAGGAAAAGATTGACCATTTCATTCGTATGGCTAGACCACCAGCTCCCAAGCCTATTGACTCAGACTATGAGTGCCAAATCAAGAAGGCACATCGAGCACGACTATAGAAAGAAGCGAGCTCGAGCTCGAGCCAACAAGCAGCTGTCAAAAAATGCGGGAAAACCGTTCCCCAGCTGGGAGAACAGGCGGCGCAATCGACCCCCCCGCTTGTTGTGCCAACAACACATGAGAGTACGCGCGCCCAATATAATTGTGGGCAAACCGTTTACGTTCCCGAGCTGGGCGATGTGGTAATAACCGAGGAGCATATAATGCAGGCTGAAATGCTCAAGATCACTGTTGGACAACTCCTCGAGATCGAGCCCATGCCTCTGCTTAGAGAGGAGGAAATAAAACGGAAATATGTCTGGGGCCAACCTTTGGTCGAGCCCGAGGAGGTCAAGAACCTCCCAACGAGAATGTATGAATTGCATGATTGGTACATGAAAATTACCAAGATTTCCAATCAAGAGTCCCTCATGGTGCAAGTCAAGGAAGATCATTACTTCCATAAGAAAGCTCTTGCCGTTGAGTATTCAGAACTATTTCAGTTATTCAATCAAGATGCACTCGACAAATCTATCGTCAGTTTCTATTGTCTGTAAGTGATTTCTTTCTGTAATTTAAGTCTCAAGCTAGCTCTAGTGCTCATTGATTGATCATTAATTACCTATAATTATATATCTTCACTATATATTCTTTTCTGTGGTATTATGCAGGATGAAGATGTATGAAATGAAAAAAGCTGGACGCTATGGCATTGGGTTCATTAACCCAAATACTGTGAATGAATACACATGGAAATTGGAATGGTGTAGACAAGATGTAGAGAAATGCATGCTAGAGTTCTTGAAGCGCCTCAATAGCAATGAAGATATACTACTTCCTTACAACTTTGAGTGAGTCACACTGTCTTGTACTACAAATTCTGCTTTTGCGTACAAGCTAGATGTTAATAAGTGTATAGGGTTTAGGGTTATAGTTGATTAGTGTTATGCACATGCCCGCTTAATTTATACATGCAAATGTATGCACATGCAGCTTCCACTGGATCTTGTTAGACATTAAAGTTGACGAAGGAAAAGTTGAAGTACTGGACTCACTACTTAAAAAAAATAGTGACTACAGCATCGTGAAGGGGATAGTCGACAGGTTATTTCAATCATTATTAACTATATCTCGGCCTATTTAGTTTGTCATTTCCTGATATGAACTATTTTCAATAACCCCTTTATTAATTTTCTTTGCCGGCGGGCAGGGCTTGGGCAAAGTACATCAAGGTGACTCCAGGAAAATGGCGACAAAAGCTATGTTGGTATCGACCCAAGCTAAGTAATTAAGTAGTACTAGCTAGCTAGCTACCATCTCTTTAATTCTTGTTTCAATAGCATTAATTAATTAACATGCTTGATTAATTATTATCTAATTAAATTCTATTGTTGTAAAGGCCCTGAAGCAGGCGCCGGGGACTGAAGTGTGTGCATACTACGTTTGCGAGAACATTCGCATGCTGGCGTCCGAAAGGAGTAGATCTGATAGACAGGACTGGGTACGTTTGCCAAAACACTATTCACAAATCTTACATGATTGTCGATATCTAGTCACACAACTAATACACATGCATATTGATCTCCTTCTTAACAGTTCAAAGAGGTGCGGGAGAAGCTCGTATCAGAGGAGCGCATACGAGCACTTCAAGAGGAAATAGCGGCATTTTTGCTCGACCCGGTCATAGATCCCAAAGGAGAATACTATTACCCGCTACCGCCCCCATGAACCAATTGTCATCGTGCTCCGAAGGCACCAAGGCAACATGTAGGAGAAATTGTATATATATACATGTGTATGTGTGAATAATTAATGGTGGTTGTGAGACATTCGATTATATATATATGATCAGTTCTACGAGAAAATCTATTTATATATATGCATAATGTGTACAATATATAGTATCGTAAAATACCAGCAAACAAAAAAGAATTAAATGGAAAACACAAAATTAATGGAAAAATAAAAATTAAAACCAAAACCCCCCGAAACATTTAGTACCGGTTGGTGCTACCAACCGGTACTAATGGTCTACCAGCACCCGGGCCTGGCTCGTGCCACGAGGTGGCACTTTAGCGCCGGTTCGTGCCGAACCGGTACTAAAGGGGGGGCCTTTAGTCTCCACTCCATAGTGCAGGTTGCAGAACCGGCACTAAAGGCCCTTACGAACCGGTGATAAAGGCCTGTTCTGCACTAGTGATGCATGCCTCTGCATTAATTGGGCCTACCCAACGATGTCCAGCGACACGTATGGACTGCCGGTGTCCCTGCCGAGCCGCGTTCCTTTGGTCCTGCCGGGGATGATCATGACATCACCTAGCCACTCTCCCCGTCCTTGACCTCTTATTCCTTGCCAGGGTTGCGCCCTCCGATCTTGTCAGGCTGCATCCCGCTGGTCCTGATGGGGTCGGGCTGGGCTTCTACCCAGGCACTCCTTTTGCCCTCTTTCCTTCTCGATGCAACTCCTAGCAGGAGAGGGTCAAGAAAGGCATTACAGGGCACTTATCTTTTTTCAAATCAAAAGATGTAGGACTCGCCGAATTTTAGTTAAAATTCGGTAATCCTTCATCCACGTTAGTACTTCGTATGATTATACTTGTTTGTCTACGTATTGATGGAAAAAGAGTTTGCTGGACATTTGTGCATGTATTAAACATGCCGAAGGGAGAGCCTTCAATACTTCTTAGTAAACAAAGTTTGCCGACAAGACATCTAGCCGGCCTTCATCTCAGCTGCTACTAAACCACGTTTAAATTAGCTCAAAAATGGGTTAGGAGCGCAACCGTAGGTTGGCCCCTTGTTACCCTCTCTCCAAACGCAGCTACAACCAATCTTGCCGAGTGGACTCGTGTCAAAGATAGGAGCGCGAATGGCAGAGACAACAAGGTTTCCCTACGTACAAGTTTCTCAGACGCAAACATAACATGGAATGATGGGATGATCTTATCTGTGTTTTGTTGTCCTTCTTATCGTCTTAGATAAGGAGAGGTTGCTGGGGACCGAGTGCGTGGGCTTGCATTTATCCTCTTTTTGGGAAACTATCCGTGATGAAACCCTTCTATTGTATTCAAAGGAAAGGGAGAAGAGAGGATAGCAAATGGCCTTTCACTGCATGTTAGTCACTTTATTTAAGAACTATTGTAACCACAATAGGATCATACTTAAGCAAACTGGAAATCATGCATGCAAGTTTTTTTTATGAAAGCACTTCGTTTTATTCAACTATGCACAGGGTCTGCGCTTGGCTTTGTACAAAGGGTTACAAGTCCCAGGGGCTATGATTGTACAAAATAGGTTGCCAGGGCAGGGCCCAGCAAGTGCGCCTTACGGGTAGAACTAACAAAGATGCTCAATATCCCATGAGTTTTGCATAGGGATGCCATATTCGGTCTCCAAACGGACTGTGCCAGGTCGGGTGACACGTACCACCCGATAAAGGTGTTCCCACTTTGGTGTCAACTTGTTCGCACCCTTGGCGGACTAAACATGCCTAAGGACAAGGTGACATTCCTCAAGGATCCAGGCATGAACCCTGCGGCTGTGATAGAAGTGTAGGACTTGCTGGTATCGTGCAGCACGGCATCGTCATGTCGCAGCTGCTCTTGCGCTACTTCATCGTAGGTAAGTAGTCGAGGTTACCCGTATATGAGTTCTGTGTGGAGCACTGCTTCTGCACCATATACCAGGGAGAATGGATTCTGGCCAGTAGCTTGATTCGGTATTGTCCTGATTGACCAAAGAACCACCGGCAACTCATCAACCTAGCACTTGCCACATTTTCGCAACTTATCGAGAGTTGTTGTCTTGTGCCCTCGCAGCACTTCAGCGTTCGTCATTTCGGCTTGTCTGTTGCTCTTGGGATGGGCAACAAAAGCAAAACAGATCTTGCTTCCAAGGCTCTGGATGTAATGCTTGTAGGCACGACTCGTGAACTGGGTTTCGTTGTTCGTGATTGCCCTCTTGGGTACTCCAAAATGACAAACCAACCCTTTAAATAACTTGATAGCTGACTGTGCAGTCACCTTCCTCACTGGCTCTACCTCGGGTCACTTTGTAAACTTGTTAATTGGCACATACAAGAATTCAAAGCCTCCGGTGGAACGGGTAAAGGGGCCCGAGATGTCGAGCCCCCAAACCGTGAAAGGCCAGGATAAAGGGATTGTTCGAAGGGCTTGAGTGGGTTGATGAATATTATTGGAATGAAACTGGCATGCTTTACATTTAGTGATGAGCGCAGTTGCATCTCAGAGGGTGGTGGGCCAATAGAATCCTTGCTGGAAAGCTTTCCCGGCAAGTGCTCTTGATCCCAAATGCGAACCACACATACCTCCATGTATCTCTGCCAACAACATTAGTCCATGTTCTTGACTGATACACTTAAACTTCACACCATTTGGCCTCTTTCTATACAGGGTGTCGCGTACAAACTGGTACATACTTGATTGGCGATCCACCTTTTCAGATTCCTCTAGACATCGGGAAGTTCTCCAGTTTCCAAGATTCGGACTATACGTTGCGCCCATGCCAGAGCCTGAGGCTCGATGACGAGGACTAAAGGCATCTCTTTTGTTGTGGGAGTGCTAGCCTCGACAGCGAGAACTCAAGGCTCCGCCGGAGAATGCCACTCTCCAACTAACATATGGCTTCCTTCGGCAACCTTCTCACTAGGGGCTCTAGGGAGCTCTGCCGGGAGATGCTTGCTGGTGTTCAATTTTATTCTCTTCCTGGCCAATGCTGATGGAGAGACTGACTGTTGAGTCAGATGGAATACAAAAGTTTCTGGTTCCATAGGAAGCTTCTGAGAATCGCACTTTTACAGGTGGTCGGTGATGTTGTTCTCTACACGGGTTACGTGCTCTGCCTGCAGCCCATCAAAGTGTTCCTCCAACTTCCTTACTTCTTCCACATATGCCTCCATCAGTGGGCTTTGGTAATTCTTTTTACTTGCTTTACAACGAGTTGGGAATCACCATGGATGACTAGCTTTTTTATCCCCAGCTCTATCGCAATCTTGAGGCCGGCAAGCAATCCCTCATATTCAGATGTGTTGTTGGTAGCATCTTCCTTGGGAAAGTGCATCTAGATAATGTAGTTGAGGTGCTCACTGGTGGGTGCGACAAGCAGCACTCCGGCTCCGGTGCCTTGTAGCGAAAAGGATCCATCGAGGTACATTACCCACTCCTTGAGGGTCTCCTTGTCGGGGAGAGTTGTTTCCTGCACTTCTTCATCGGGTGTTGGCGTCCATTCTGCAATAAATTCTGCCAATGCTCTGCGCTGGATAGTTGTCGTGCTCTCGAACTTCAATGCAAAGCTTGACAATTCTAGTGACCACTCTACTAACCTGCCGGTAGCCTCGGGGTTCCTCAGAATACGTTGCAGCGGAAGGTGGGTCGTCACTGTGATCTCATGACCTTGGAAGTAACGGCGTAGCTTCCTCGAGGCCATAAGAAGGCCGAAGATTAATTTTTGCTCCCCAGAGTACCTTGACCTAGCCCCCTGCAAGAGGGAGCTGAGAAAGTAAACTAGTCGCCGCACCATCTTCTTCACCATCTGATAATCAATATCTGCTTGTGGCCCTTCTTCACCATCTATATCAAGGCTTGCCAGGGACATGATTGATCCATCACTCGGTGACCCTGCTGCATTGGTTCCTTTGCTATCCACTTCCCTATATGCCACCAAATCAGCACTAACCACTTGATTTGTTGCCGCCAAGTATAGCAGCAGTGGTTCTTGTGGCTTAGGTGCGACCATGGTTGGCGCGGAGGAAAGGTAGGTTTTCAAATCCTGCAGTGCAGCCTCTGCCTTCGGAGTCCACTTCATTGGACCAACGCTCTTCAACATTTTGAAGAATGACAGGGCATGTTCAACGGATTTCTAAATGAACCTACTTAGCGCGGCAACACATCCTGTCAGACGCCACACATCTTTGACAGTTTTCGGGGCTTGCTCTACTACTTTAATCTTGTCGGGGTTGGCTTCTATCCCTTTCTAAGACACAAATAAGCCAAGGAGCTTGCGGGACGGAACGCCAAACACACATTTCTCCGGGTTGAGCTTCAAGTTAACCTTTCGCAGGTTCACAAAGGTTTCTTCCAAACCTTCAACAAGTGTAGATTTGTTCTTGGTTTTAACCACTATATCATCAATATAGGCTTCTATGTTTTTGTGTAACTGAGGCTCAAAACCAATCTGCACAGCCCTCTCAAACGTTGAACCAGTGCTTTTAAACCCGAAGGGCATACGTACAAAGTAGTACGTGTCGCCTGGGGTAATAAATGCGGTTTTCTCTTCGTCTTCCTTAGCCATGAAGATTTTATGGTAGCAGGAGTATGCGCCAAGGAAGGAGAGCAAATCACATCCTGAATTGGAGTCAATGATTTGGTCAATGCGCGGCAAGGGGAAGGGATCTTTGGACGTGCTTTGTTCAAGTCAGTGAAGTTAATACAAAGTCTCCACTTCCCATTTGCCTTGCGTACCACCATTGGATTTGCTAACCAAGTTGGGTGCAGCACTCCTCTGACCAAGCCTGCTGCTTCAAGTTTCTTAATCTCGTCAGCAATGAACTGTTGCCACTCCAATGCTTTCTTTCTTACCTTCTACTTAACGGGACGAGCATGAGGATAGACAGCAAGGTGGTGCTCGATTACCTCCCTGGGAACAACGGGGATGTAAGATGGTTGCCATGCAATCACATGGACATTCGCCCGCAGGAAGGCAACGAGCGCGCCTTCCTATTTCTCATCAAGGGTGGCACTAATGGTGAAACTACCATTAGTGGCATCCTACCTCTCCGGACCTTCTTCGTTGCAGGAGGAGCAGCCTTGGATCTTTTTCTAGCCGAACTTTCCGGCAAGTCACTGCCGGGTGCAGCCTACTCTGAAGAGGCGCACTTCCAAGGGTCCTTGTCGGTGTCCTTGCCAACTTTCTTAATTTTCTTTTCCTCCTTGGCGGGAGCCGAGGCCTTGACGGCCTCTGCTACTACCACATCTCTATACATCTTGTCAACGTAGATAACTGCATCCCTCTTATCTGATGGAATGGAGATGATTCCCATAGGCCCGACATCTTCAAGGTCTTATACGCGTAATGGGAGACCGCCATGAACCCGGGTGACCAAGGATTTGGTTGAATGGCAGGGGAAGCTCAACAACATCGAACACAACCTTCTCAGTCCTAAAGTTTAGTTCCCTGCCAAACATCACAGATAAAGTAATTTTTCCCTTTGGCTCGCTCACCTTCCTTGGTTGATCCCCTAGAAAGTGTCAGTCTTCTTCAGGTCTTCACTAGGAATTTGAAGTTTCTCCAGCACGTCAAGGGAAATCAGATTAAACCCTCCTCCACCGTCAACCAACATCTGGGTGACCTTGAGGTTGTGCATTGTTGGTGAAACCATTAACGGCAAACATCCAACCGCAGTAGTGCGATCTGGATGATCCTAAACATCAAGAATGATGGGCTGTGGGACGGCTTGAGTGGTTCTCAAGCGTTCACCAGCGGCTTTGCCGCATTGATCCCGCGCGCCCACTGCTTGAGCTAGCGGTGAGAGGAGTGCAAGGATGCTCCCCCATCAATGCACATTGCCTCGATAGCTTTCTGAAATTCCTGCTCGCTGGTCTCATTATCCTCTTCTTCAGTGTCATCTTCATTTTCCTTTTTTCTCACCGCCCCTGGCGGGTTTTTCCTTCTGCTGATCGATCTTGACGCGGCGACCACCATGGCCGTTATGGACTTTCCCACCAGCGCCATCCTGGCCTCTCTCCTTAACACGCCTTTCATATTCAACCTTTTGGTTTTCAACCAATTGTTCGACTTGCTTGCAATCTTGGAGATCATGGCCCTTAGTCCTATCGATCTTGCAGTATGGCACATCAGATTTGCTGGTTTTCTCAGCTGCCGCTGCCGCCTGGCAATCGGCACAAGTAGCAGCTTCCTTGCCGGGTGTCCCAACCTTTGCTTTCTTGTCGGCACTAAGATAGTCGGAGCTCTCAACAGCCATCACTGCTTTCCCCTTGCGTTTCTTATTGTGCTTTCTGTTCCTCTTCCTAGGGGTGGCAGCGTCGTTGTCGTCTTCCGAATTGACTTCGACACCAACCTCCTCCCCTGGAAGTCTTCTCCCCTCTTCAGCACGAGCACATTTGTCCGCCAACGTGTAGACTTTGTTGACGGTCTTGGGCAGCGAAACATTCATCTTGGCCCGCATCCTCCGATTGTGCACATTCATGTGGAATGTAGCAATCACAGCTGTCGGATGTATCTTTGGAATGTTGGGGTGCACTCGCCTGAACCTTTGCAGATACTTATGCAAACTCTCCCCTTCTTTCTGTAGAAGGTCCTGCAGGTCACTTGGCAGTCCTAGTTCTTGATGGCCTCCTATGAAGGCGCCAACGAATTCATTGCACAGGTCCTCCCACGAGGAAATGGAATCTTCCGGCAGGTGCATCGGCCAATACCTCACATTAGGCTTGAGAGACAATAGGAAGTAATTGGCAATCACTTTCTCATCTCTTCCCCCCGCAGCTTAAACGGCAATCGTATAGATGCCCAAAAACTCTATCGGGTTCAGTTTTCCATCATATTTCTCCCGCAGGTCAGGCTTGAAGGTGAGAGACGATGGCCAATGGACTTGTTGCAGCTCGCGAGTGAAGGCTGGGCATCCTACCTCATAAGGCAAGTACCCGTCAGCATTAGGCGTGGGTTTGTCAACATCGGGTCCATTAGGCCTGTCAGATTGACGGCGTGCCTCTCGGCACCGCTCGATGGTGACGCGGGCGTCTTCCTTCTTCTGGCCCTTCAAGACTTGGCATTGATCTTGCCGAGCCCGTGGGTTGGATGAGGACATCGATGCCTCATCAGGCTCGTAGACGTCCTAGGTTTGTTGAGCCCGCCGTGGTTACCCTTGGGTGGGCTGTTGCGGAGGGGACCGCACTGTTGGTGTAGTCCTCTCAACTTGGCCACCAGCGGGGGATGCTAGCATCGCGAAGGCTCCACAAGCTGCGACTTGTTGGCCTCAGCAAACTTGGTGAGGCTTTGGATGGTAGCCCTCCATTCATTCATCTTGTCTATTGCTAGAGGGAAATTAAGCAATAACTGAACCCTGGCCATTGCTTCAGCCACCGTCGCTGGCATCACGTGAGAGGCGGAGCGCGATACCGCTCGACTCCTTGACGAACTGGAAGGAGCGTCGTTGTGCTCCTGTCACCTTGGACCAATCACAAGGGTGGTCTGGCGCAGCTGAAGCTGTTCTCGATGGCCAAGCTCTTGGTCAGCTGGGCCCTTCCCATGTGGACGCGGTCGTTGTGGATCGACGGCGCCGCTCAGGGTCTTGTCACCCTCGCCCTGCATGGGGCGGACCGTACGTCCCGACGTTGCCCCTCTGGACGGTGCAGCTAGTGGATCAGAACACCATCGGACTTAAGTTTACAACTCATCCAACAAACACCTCAGAAGAGAGAGAGAGTTGTAACTTAACGAAAAAAACAGCCCATATATAGAGACCCACTTGAATACTAACTCAAATTTTCTCCCCCTTTGTCATTGAATGACCAGAAGGGACGAAAAATGAGGAATAAGGCCCCTGAAGAATATCATCATGTGGTCGCTGGAGGAGCACCAACGTTGTCGGGGTTGTTTGTCGATGTAGGGCATGTCGCAGTGTTGTCGAGATCCTCAGCTACATCCGTCTCACGCGATGAAGAATATGAACTGGTGACCAGCTGAGGAACTTTGACCTTCTTGAATTTCTTTGAAGGAGGATGAGACCAGTCAAAGTTCTGCTGAAAGTCCATCTGCTTGATGTCTTCATCATTGTAAAGATGAGAAAGTATAGCCCTAGTGCGATTGAAGATTTCATGCACATAGTAATGGATCTTCTTCACGGTGTTCTGTGTGACGGTCATGTTCTGAAGAATTGAGCCAAATTTATGGTTGACTCACTTGTGATTATGATTGAATTTCTGGTGAAGATATAGAAGAAGCTCACGATTAGTCATCACTCGTGGGGCAGTGGCTTGAGGATTTTGCTCATTTGTTTGAGCAGCAGAATCTTGAGTTGCAGAATCATCATTGGTGGAGTAAGATGCGGCCTTACGGAATTGACCATCCAATGGATGACTGGCTTCATCAATAACAGCAGCTTTTCCTTTATCATCAACTGAAGAAATAGTCCATTTGACGACTTCAATAGGACGCAGAAAGCTGAGGTGATTCTGAAAATCAGCCTTGTATGGAATTGAAGACCTGGTTCTGATGAATTTCATTATCCAAGGAGCATAAGGCTTCAATTCAAACGACGACAGAGCAACATTAGCCAAAGTCCTCATCAAGAACTCGTGATAGTTAATGGGAATCCCATGTATGATGTTGAGCAACAAATTCTTCATAATGCCAACAACTTCTTCTTCAGACTTGTGGCATTTGATCGGACTGAGGGTTTTGGTCAAGATGTGGTAGATGGTCCTGGGCACATAAAGGAAATCTTTCACGAGGAAAGTGGGTCTTGGAGCTTGGCCTGGCCGCAAAGGCTTCATCAACACTTGCATGAAATGATTTTGAAGTTCATGTTCTTCATAGATAAGCCTTGCGCCTTCAGTAGGGGGACTGATTGGGATGGCATGAAGTAATTCAGAGGTCGGAGCTTTATAGTGAGTGTTTTCAGTCATCCAGTCCAGAACCCATGAATTGACATCAGCAACATTGCTAGTGAGGTGTATAGTTGCATAGAAGTGAAGAATTATTTCTTCATTCCAGTCACATATATCAACATGGAAATTGAGGAGCCCAGCTTCGTGAAGAACATTTAGAACTGGCTGAAAGCATGGAATGGACTCATATCCACATGTGGAATTTGCCTGTGTTGGAAGACTTTGTCCTTGTCAAACAGAACTGAGGCATAACAATTCATTTGACTTGCAGTCCAAAACCTCTTTCACCTTAGTCTTGCTGAGTCATAAGGATTTTCATCAGTGAAGAAATGATGCTCAGCGAAGAAATCGGCATTCTTGAATTTTGGCCTCTTTGTGCCAGAATGAGGATTTTGAGGCTTGGGCTAAAGATTTGCAGTAGAAGGCCTCACAACCTCTTGAGTCACAACTTCTGGTACTGCAAACTAAGGAATTGAAGCAGCAGTTTCATCAGCAGTCTAGTTCTCCATTTCTTCAGCTTATTTCTTCAGTCTGCATAGGGGACTAAGGAATTTGATGGAGACGTGTGGCGATTGTTGAATTGGGGTGAAGATTTTCCTAATAATCATCAATCAGCACACGGGTTGTAGACCCAATGTCCACATCTTCTTAAATTTCTTCAACGCCCGCCTCTTCAGCAGTGAACTGAGGCACATGTGATGATACTAGTGGAGTTGATACAGTAGCTTCCACTTGAATTTCTTCATCCAACTGCTCCGAGGAAGCAGTAGAAGGATTTTCTGCATCAATGTCATCATCAGGAATGACATATTCTTCACCAAACGGAACGAGCTCCTTTGATGTACTATTGAGAGAAGAACATCATAAATTGGTTTTGTGAAAGAGCTTGTCAAAGTCCTCACTTTCTTGGGAGGTAAGGACTCTGCAGAGGATGATGATTTCCGTTTCTTCATGGCTTCCTTCTCTGCAGCTTTTGTTTTCTTCATTTCTGTTGTAGAAGGAAGTGTGGTTTTCTTCACCTTTCAAGATGTTGGGGGAGGAGCGGATGAAGTTGGAGCATTTTCTTCAGGCACGACTGATGTAGTCGCCCTGGCATTCTCAGTTTCTTTAGGCGCAACAAATTCTTCATCTGATCTGTGTTGTCCTTCAGGCGCAAGAGTGGTTGTTGCCCTGGCATTGTCTTCAGGAGCAGGAATTTCTTTAGCTGCCCTAGTAGCTTCTTCAGCATCCTGATTTTCATCAGTTGCGCTTGCAGTTTCTTCAGAGGGCCGAGCAGATGCTTTAGCCTAAGAAATTTGTTCTTGCGATGGAGCTGCAACATTTAAATTGAGGTTCTTGGAGAGGTTGACAAATCTGACTTTGGCACTGAGCCAATCTGCATGATATATGTCAAAGTCATCCATGAGGTCTTTGATTTCCTTCTGAACTGTGACAATTTCTTCAGGAGATAAAGTGAGAACGTTGTTCCTCAGAAATCTCTCCTTCTTGTGCTGGTCCTTCTTGACTCGCCTGGCCTTCTCAAATTTCCATTTTTCCTCGCCTTTGAAGGCAGTCAACATGTGACTTTGACCAGGAGTCAGATTCAGGTCAGGGTGTGGAGTGTTGGGATCCTTGTTCCATAAGTTAATGAAGTCGAGGATCTTCTTAGGATCCATCATGAGTGGCAGAGAGCTGCCTTTGGCTGTTGTAGCCCTTTGCTGTCTATCTCTCATGATTTCAGCAAGTTCTTCATCATCACCTTCATCATCATCAGATAGAATATGGAATGCCACTTGCTTCTTGTGAGGACCCGGTCCCTTTCCACATCTAGCAGTGGACTTGACCTTCAGCATAGATGGACCTCTTAAGGATTCTGGTTGAGTTGATGAAGTTGCAGATGCCCCTGAGGCAATAAAAAATCAAACAGTCCGCTGACACATTGCAAGATGCACAGGTGTTGAGGACTTTGTGGCAGCAACTGAGGGGATTGGCGCTGCCCTTGAGGAAGTTGCTTGAGGAATTTTCGCTGAGGGCTTTGCTATTGAGGAACTTGGATGTGAGGGCATTGAGCTTGAAGAATTTGTCTTTACTGCTGATTTCTTCAAGATTGCCTTCTATGGCGCAGTTTTACTTCCAGAGGCCTCAGCGATAGCAGCTTGAGAATCCTCATTGAATTTCCTCACTGCTTCTGCAGCAAATTTCCATAGCTTGGCGTGGCACTTGGCCCATTCCTTTGGAAAATCCTCACCATGCTTGATGCTGGTGGGATAAGCTTGTTGGCCAGCAGCTAGAGGTGGTCTTGGACATGGAGGGTTTACTACTAATTTCTTCATGTACTTGGGAGTAACATAACGATATTCCCTCCATTCCTTTTCCCATCTCCTTTCAATCCTCTAAATGCGCACTTTACGTTGATTCTTATTCTCTTTCCCATGTGTTTCTTCATCTGGTGTGCAATATTCATCATATATATCCTCGAGGATTTCAAATGCGGTGTTTGTCTCTGGCCTCTTTCCGCCTTTATGACATCTCTTCCCATCTGCCATTTTCCTCACTTGATGAATTTGAACTTTTGATGATTCTGAGGAAGTACACAATTTTTCTTCAAGGAATGCTGCAAATGAGTTAAGTTGATGAGAACCTAGTGATTCATCAGCAGACATTGTTGTACCAGTGAACAGAGTATAGTAGTGAAGAATTTGGAGAGGTCATATGCGTTTTGAGATTTTTTTCAAAAAGTATCAAGTTTGAGGAATTTGACCATAGATGTCTTGAGGAATTCCACTAAGCATTCTTGACTTAGGTTCCAGAGTTGTACAGATTAGAAAATTCACACAATTGAGGAATCTTGAGGAAAATCATAGCTTTGAGAAATAAACAAGGAAAGGAAGCTTTGCGGTGTTTAAGGAGTGGATAGTTCAAGAATAAACACCTTTTGAGGATTTTGTGGAAATCATAAGAATCAAATTAGAGCAGTCAAATCAGATTTTAATTACCCTTGATGAAGAACACGACGAACTAGGAGTGGAGATGGAGAAGTTCGTCAGTCCAGATCTCCCACGCTCTAACTCGGCGGCGAGAGACAGCTACGGCGGCGTAAAGATTTTCGCGGCCGGCACGAGTACGACGGCGACGAGGTCGAGGCAGTGAAGCTCTTCTTCACCGGCGAAGATGGAGTGTAGCAGTGGCACTAGGTCAGAGCTCGAGCGAGGGGAGTTGAGGTTTGAGGAGGGGAAGGGGTATTTATAGCCGTGATGAAAAACTGTTTGCCCAAAGATTTTGGACGAGCATGCCCCTGACCCTTGCTATCCTAACAACATGTGTCACCCACGTACTGAGAGGTGGATATCACGGGGGATCGTGGGTGAGAATTTTAATCCATCGTGTGAAGTGGAACGGTTTTAGCGGCAACAGTCGAAAATTCAGATATGAAATTTTTAATGTTTCGTTCGCAAACTCTTCAGTTGTCAAGGTCACAGTGAAGTCTTTGAACGAGTTTCAAATAGAGCGCGCATGAAGAATTTCTGAACAGACTGGGTTGATTTTAGCATAGAGGGGGAACGGGTCCGATCATATTCACTTAAGGAAAGGTCAACTTGAAGAAATCGCAATAAGTGAATGCTGTTATATATATATATATATATATATATATATATATATATATATATATATGGTCAATGAAAAACACCAGTCGAAAAGTTGACGAAATTGCAAACTTGAGGAATTTAAAAATTGAAGAATTTGCCAAATAAGGAAAAACTCAATTTTGAAGATTTTCAACTTTTATTGGTGGCGTGACCCACCGTAGAAGAATGATGATTTCGGACACCACATACAACTGTCGTAGGGCTCTGAGAATCAAATTCTTCATTAATTTCTTCACACTTAGAGGGTTAGTCTTCATTGATTGAAGAAAAATGTTACTTCGTGTTGCACATCTAAGTCATCAATTTTGCATAGGTGTTAGGATGTGTGTCCTTTCAAAGAACATTCAAAGATTCTAAGATATTGAGCTCACACCGCAACTTGCAAAATATCTTCCCATCCAAGGGCTTTGTGAATATATCTGCCAGCTGTTCTTCAGTTTTCACGTGGTCGATGGAGATCTCACCCTTCAACACATCATCTTGAAGAAAATGATGACGAATTTGGATGTGCTTAGTCTTCGAGTGCTGAACTGGGTTGTGAGAAATCTTGATCGCACTCTCGTTGTCGATGTAGAGTGGCACATTCTTCATATTGATGCCATAGTCCTTGAGCGTTTGCTTCATCCACAATAATTGAGCACTACAAGAACCAGTAGCAATATACTAGGCTTCAGCGGTAGAAAGTGATACACAGTTCTGCTTCTTTGAGCACCAACATACCAAGGATCGCCCGAGGAAATGGCATGTGCCTGATGTTGACTTGCGATCCACTCAATCACCAGCATAGTCAGAGTCAGAATATCCAATGAGATAAAAAAACGAGCCCTTGGGATACCATAATCCAAGTGTTGTAGTGTGAGCTAGATATCGAAGAATATGTTTCACAGCCTTATGGTGTGATTCCTTTGGTGTAGCTTGAAAATGGGCACACATGTAAACACTAAGCATAATATTTGCCCTAGATGCACATAGATCAAATAAAGAGCCAATCATGGAGCGGTATACCTTTTGATCGAAGTCTTTACCATTTTCCTTGGTGCATAGATGGCCATTAGTGGGCATAGGGATTTTGACGCCTTTGCAATCTCGCATGCCAAATTTCCCACTGGTACGCGTCGGTGCTATACAAACGGTTTTTAACCCCTTTCCGCGATGGTATTCGGAACCATCGCCAAGTGAGTGTGGGTGATAGGGGGTCTTTCCCACACGACCCAGAAATAGTTGGGGATAGGCCCTCCTGGGACACAGGCTGGTTCCGTGTGCGATCGGGCGAGGCATCAAAACTCAATCATTTTCGTTCGTATGTACATCCCACACGGTGAATCCCAGAAAAACATTTCCGTTTGTATGTATATCACACACAGTCAATCTAAGGAAAACGTTTCCATTCGTATGTACATCCCACATGGTGAATCCCAGAAAAATATTTCCATTCGTATGTATATCACACACAGTCAATCCAAGGAATACGTTTCCGTTCTTATGTACATCCCACACAGTCAATCCAGGGAAAATGTTTCCATTCGTATGTACATCCCACACAGTTTTATGTAGAAAACTGTGTGGCATTGGGCTATCCATCACAAGCGCTTTTACTGCCAGAACCGTTTGCAAAGTTCCATGACCGTCTGTTCTCTTTTTACATCGCACATGCTCTTTTCTTTCTAACCGTCTGCACTTTATTTTATTAGCTCCTGTATATTTTTATTTTTGCCTGTAATTTATTATTCGAATTGGAATTTTTGAAATATGAAACGTGCAATTCAAATTTTCAGCACAATGGTTCAACAATGAATCCATAAATAAAATTGCCAATACAATATGTTCAGTAATTACAAGATTAGGCAGCAATTAATTACGATGAACCACAATATTTAAAGGCGGTAAAGGTGAAGAAACAAGTGTAAATCATTTTGACTGCCGACGGTGTTGAAGAAGCGGAATGCCCATAATGTGCCTTCCTGCATGCCATAGTCATGAACCACTTTTGTCCAACCCCTTGTGACGATCGCCCGCCCATCCTTCACCTCCTTCAGGAAGACTTCTAGAGCATTATCATGGTAGCATGAATTATATACTTTAACATTAGTTGCCTCCACTCTGGTCATGTAGTTTGCAAGGTAATCATCAGTAAATAGCTTCGAAAACCACTGAAAAGAGAAAAATATTAGATACTCAGGTCTAATAGAGTAACTTGTTGTGGGCAGGGGAAAACGCTACACATTACTTACCATCCTAAAGTTCACTGTTGTCTTGGACAAAGTGTAAATAAAGAGCTTAATTCCAATCACCCATTTCTTTCGCCTAACAATCTTTCTTAGTTTCCTCACTTGACGCTTGTTCATGAATATCTCATTGCCCCATACGCAAAAGGGATCGAAGCGTGGATCAGTACCGCTCATATATGTACCTACAAGACACCAGTAAATGTTAGAAGCTAAATTGAGATTGCACAAATGATGTAAAATAGAACTACCTATGTTCCTAAGTACAAGTATTTTTTTGAGATTTCAATATGAGCTACATACGGATGTATATAGAATTATAGATATAGTTTAGATTAGAATCTAGATTCACTCATTTCTCTCCTTATGTAGTCTATATTGGAATCTCTAAAATACTTATATTTAGGAATAGATGGCGTATAAGACATGGGATGCAGCTAACCTCGACGGCAAACAACAGCATCGCCCATTGTAGCCCCGTGTAAGTACATGGAAAGCCAATGTTAACTACAACAGGGTTAACATCCACCAAAAATAGCAAATGGTAATAAAACAGCAGCATCTGTAGTGATATCTTCATTACGAAAGAGTAGCATGGTAGCAGAGGGACGGATTAAAAATGGATACAGCTGTTAATTGCAACAGGCTTAACAACATCCTAATTAATGTTTTGTAAGTTTGTAGCCATTGAAATACAACTCTTTAAAAATAGATACAACTGTTAATTGCAACAGGCTTAATGGCCATTGAAACGGGTACTGATAAAAATGCCATTGGCAGAGTTAAACATCACAGGGCAGGTGCTGCCAGAGCAGATAATGGCCCAGTTGTCTATAAAAAGGTAGGGAAAAGAGCTAAAACCTATTAGGCATGTTTACTACAACATGCTTAATACATCGACCATACAAAACATAGCCATTAATTGCAAATGGTATTGGTAAGATTGAACTGGTGAGTACATACTTGGTAAGTCCTGAGAGGTAGTTGCTGGGGCACTTCATCTTGGCCAGAGCCCGCCCAAAGTCAGTGGCGGCGGAGGCGAGCTGTTCTCCGGGTCGAAGCGTGGATTCGTGCCACTAACATGTGTACCTATAGGCAACCAGTAAATGGTAGAAGTTAAACTGCAATTGCACAAAGGATGTGAAATACTGTAAGACATGGGATGCAGCTAACCTCGATGGCAAACAACATCATCGGCCGTTATGACCCTGCGTAAGTCAATGGACAGGCATGTTAAGTACAACAGGGTTAGCATCCACCAAAAATAGCAAATGGGCAGCATCTCTAGTATATCTTCATTGCAGAGAGTAGCATGGTAGCAAATGGACAGATTAAAAAATGGATACAACTGTTAATTGCAATAGGCTTAATAGACATTGAAACCGGTACTGATAAAAATGCAATTGGCATAGTTAAACATCAGAAGGCATGTGCTGCCAGAGCAGAGAATGGCCCAGATGTCTACAAAAAGGTAGGGAAAGTGGCTAAAACGTGTTAGGCACGTTTACTAGAACATGCTTAATACATCGACCGTACAGAACATAGCCATTAATTGCAACAGGTATTGCTAAGATTGAACTAGTGAGTAGATACTTGGTAACTCCTGAGAGGTAGTTGCTGGGGCACTTCATCTTGGCCAGAGCCCGCCCAAAGTCAGTGACGGCAGAGGCGAGCTGTTCCTCCGGGTCGAAGCATGGATCGATGCCACTCACATGTGTACCTACAGGCAACCAGTAAATGGTAGAAGTTAAGCTGCACTTGCACAAATGATGTGAATACTGTAACACATGGGATGCAGCTAACCTCGACGGCAAACAACAACATTGGCCATTATGACCCTGCGTAAGTACATGGACATGTGTGTTAAGTACAATAGGGTTAGCATCCACTAAAAATAGCAAATGGGCAGCATCTCTAGTAATATCCTGAGTCATGTATTGTAAGTTTGTTGCTGGTATTGGTGAAATTGAGCTGGACACGGTAATATTTGAACATCACACAGTGTGGAGTACTGAAATAAACAAGGCACTAACATGCTTAATACATCAACCATACAAATCATAGCCGTTGCAAGTGGTATTGGTAAGATTTAGCTGGTCAGATCTTACTTGTTAAGTCCTGGGGGTTAGTCGCTGGGGCTTTCATCTAGGCCAGAGCCTGCACCATGTCGGCGGGAGCGGCGGAGGTGAGGTGTTCCTCCTGGTCAACACGCACAGCGGCCATCGCGCCATGGACCGCCATCAGCTCCTGGCGGTGGGGATTTGGAGGCATGAGGATGTTTCGTAGGCGCCATTTAAGCAATCAGGCAGGGGCCGTGATAGAGAAGGTAAATTTTGAGACAGATGGTCACTCCTATTTTAATGCGGACCAAATGGCACGGGATTTCGCCCCTACCGCTTTCCATCGCCTATCTGCACCGACATTCTAGACTCTAGTCGACTAGGGTTTTCTGCGGTATTGGCCGTGGATTTTTCTCATGAAGAAGGTAATCAACTTAGCGAAATATTCACTCATCTCTTATCGCAGTCCATCCGTCGCTGTTAATCAACCGACGGAAATCGCCGTGGAATCATTTTTGTTCTAGCTGATTCGTGGGTGTTCATTCAATATATCCAATCTTTACATCAAATCTTTGTTACATTATTTATTTTTAATTCTATATTTTTGTACTTTGCTATCATATATATATTGATATGTTCTATTAGTTAGTCCCATATTTGCATCTTGCTCTGTTATTTCAATATATGCAATTTACGATCTTAATTTTCATTTCAAGCAGTACATCCCTTGCTTTGCAAGAATAGGAGTAGAATGAAATCTTGGGCTTTACTTTGTTGATGACTCCCAGGATGTCATATTGACAACGCAGCATGGATTCACAATGACGGTTAGCGTAAAACTTGATAAAGATGGTCACTCCTATTTTAATGCAGACCTTTGGAGAAAAATTTCTAAGTGTTATGAACTGAAAGCTGGCAATAAAATTCTAGTGCGTGCACCACAGCCTGGTCTAATTAACATGGATGTTTACTTCCCCAACGACATAAGTTGATCAAATTTTGATCGAGGTTAGCGTCCTTTCAACTTTCTCCATGCTGTCATATTACTTTGCAAAATCGGGGTATTTGTTCTGACTAATTGATCACTATTTCAGCAACCAATTGTGTTTCATATTCTGACTCCGTTCCTAGGCAGTAACAAATTCTATTTACCAATTTATGCGCACTATATATTCTTCTGCCATGTTCTGAATAAATATACCTTTCCACCATTTAAGCAGGATATGTTGGATGCATAGTGAATGATCTATATGTTACTAAGCATACCAAATTTCACTGGAAGGACTTGAAGCATGTCATAAACTTTGTTGATAACCTGACAGAGATAGCACAGTATATGAACGCTGAATTTTGGATGGGATTAATTAGACCTATGGTGCACACACTGAACAAGGCCAATTATGTGCACAAAACGCTGGTAAAAAGTCTTATTTTAATGTTGATGCTCATAAACTATATATATCTTCAACGATATGTTACAATTGGTTTTTATTCTACATGTCAACAGAAATTGCCCCCTGTAGCAGTTCCTGGATCGATTTCCCCGCGTGGTCGAATTACACTTGTGCCTGCTAATAATGCCAAAGTGATTGCAAGGTACTGCATTTCCCGCAAAAATGGAACCATTCAAATTAACAAGTTCCCGCTTCTCGTGGCAATGCATCCATATTGGAAAATTGGAGACAGTATTCTACTCATGCTCTACGAAGGCACAAGAGGGCTCTTCCTTTTCATTGATGAGATGCCGAGTCGCCGTGATCAAGCTGCTTCCAGTGGATAGTTGTGGTTGTTGGCCGTCAGCCTCTTAAAATGTGCTAGATGTTACTATATATGTTAAGTATGTAGATATGGACCATCTGGTTGTTGGCCCTTGGCCTCTTAAAATGTGATAGTTGTTACTATGTTAAGTATGTAGATATGACCATATGGTTGTCAAAACCGTGTTACGAAGATCCTCCTTTTGTCGAATAGTGTAACCACTATATATATGTTACTCAAATGTTGTTACCCAAGTTCATAAATTTTGATGGAAAGTTTTAGTATTGTACACAGTTCATTGAGTTTAAGCGTGTGCCCGATGTCCAGAAGGCATTTGCATATTAACTGTCCATATTGCAAATTCACACACATGTTAACATAAGGAAACGTATGTGTAACATACTAATCATCGCACACGAGTACTCATAGATGCATCGCGTGCGATACTCCTAGCCACCGCAAGCAACTAGTTTGCATTTTTCAAAGTTTTCTGTACACACAGAATTGCATACGAAGTAACTATATTAACCGTCTATGTTGTAATTTCTCATCGCAAACTGTTCATCTGAGTCGGATGTTTGCCACGTATCACACAAAAAGTTCATCCATGTGAACTGTATCCCGCATATCACACACATCTTGTTAAGTTGAACTGTTTCTGTTGTGTTCCCTCACTACTGCAGGTTGCTGCTAACGCGGCACTACGATCAAAGACCCTTCGATGAAACTGTGTGCGATGCCATAATCGCAAACGGTGGTGTAAAAAACCGTCAAAAAGGTGCAAACGTTTGCGATGGAGGATGCATCAAACATAGTTCAGATTTTAGTTGCGTGTGTGATTCAGGGCATACAGTTCAGTTCAATTAACCGTTTTCGATGAGGAGCAACAAAAGAAACAAGCAGCCAGATGAAGGTGTGTGCGATGTAAAGGATACGGTTCACTCGGATGAACTGTTTGTGATTAGGCAACACAAAAGAAACGATCATCCAGATGAAGGTGTGTGCGATATATGGCATGCAATTCACTCGGATGAACTGTTTGCGTTGAGACAAGAGAACAGAAATGGTTCAACTTAACAAGACGTGTGTGTTGTGCGATGGGATTGCATACAGAACAACAACATATATGTATATACACACACACACACACACACACTTATAAGGACATGCTTGCATAACCAAATTAAACATCCACTTACATAGGTGGCTACTACAACCATGGCATTTGCACACACCAAAGTAAACTATTACATGCATAATTACATAGGTGGCTACTACACCCATGACATTTCCACACACCAATAAAGTAAACTATATATTACATGCATGATTAACTAGCATAAACGATCATTTGATCATCATCTACTTCTTGTGACGCTTGCTCTGCTTGTGGCTCGATCCGGGCTTGTCGATTTGGGTAAGGAGGCACTTCCTCATGTCAACGATCCGCCTGTGCATCTCGTAGCATGTGTACATGCTCTGGGCCGCGAACCTGAGGTGAGGTTCATCCAGTTGCCGCTTCCAGGCCCTATGCCAGGATAGGGGGCTTGTTCTCTAGGCATCCTTCTTCATCTTTTCATAGTAGGGGTCGATGATGGCCGAGGCGAGTTCGACCAGGGAGTCCTTCTTCGTGCTGCCCCAGACCCTGTAGTGGTCACAGATTTCGACAAGGTTCTTGCAGGCCAAGCCCGTAACACAGATCCACCGTGGCAAACTTGTAGTCAGTGCTGTTGACAAACCTGTTGAAACGGTCGCAAGACTCTGTGGCCATGCAGTAGTGGTAGATGAGAACATGATGGTGCATGCACAACTGGGCGACGACAACCTTTTGATCTATGTCGGGACGACAGGCGGTGTACTGGAGGTCGATGCCGACCACCTTGTACTTGTCTCCAGCAAGCAACTGCTCAACGCTCTTGATGTAGTCGTCCACCACGGCCGGGTCGATGGTGTACACCACCGAGAGATCCGTCTCCCTCGCGTGGGTCTCCACTCTATGCTCGCCGAACTCCATTGGAGCGCCGCTGGACATCCCCTCTATATGTGTCGTCGTGGGTGTGCTTGTTGTGTTGTGGGGTGCGATCTAATGGTTGAAGAGACTAAGGTTATAATGGTTGCGGGTATTAAAGGGGAAGCCGGTCGGCCAGGAATATCGGCAGGCCCTGATGGTAGTTCTAATTTGCAGCGTGTAACTCCGTCGTGCCGCACGTAACTGCATTGCGTGGCAATGCGTGTGGCACAGCCGCATGCATACAGGGCCCTCGACATGATCGTGCGCACGCCCAACCGTTGGTAGAGCGCTTGCGGAGGGACGCAAGTAGAGCGCTTCGCGGTCGCCTCAACGGCGAGCAACCATATATATATATATATATATATATATATGTATATATATATATATATATATATATATATATATATATATATATATATATATATATGCATATAGCAGTTGAACACGCAAGGAAATGCTGTCCACAAGCGGAGCGCGCCGCGGTGCCTATTGGCGAGCACAGCGCGCTGCGGCGCCTAACGGCGGGATAGACCTTCATTCAAGCCAATCAAAATAAGACTGGAATGGACATGTCTGTATTGAGCAAAGGGATCGCACATGTCTGTATTGACCAGAACGAGAATGCAATAGCAAAATAATAATTAAGTACACGATGATGCGATAGCAGTGGTCATTACAGGAGGCAAGAAGAAAGATGCATCCATCAATGTATGACCTCCTCCTCCTCAACTCAGTGGGCCGGCCGGGCCACCGACGGGCGGCTAACGAGCGGCGGCTTTTTTGGCGAGGTCAAGGTGCTTCTCAGCAAAGGCATCCAAGGCTTCCAGCCGGCTGAAGAAGGCCAACATCGTAGCGTCCTCATTGGCCTTGTAGATACCTATGTACGCGATTTGCTTGTACACATGGATGTGTAGGTCGACGGTTTCTTGCAGGGAGAGGCGCCTCACGGCGAGCGCGACCTCCAGGTGGACATTCTTCGTGTCGTCGGCGGGCAGTCGCAGGGCCACTAGTGCTTGAAAGAGGTTCCGACCATGGAGGCCGATTAGGGTGGCAAGCAATGAGGAGCCCGGGCGCGTGGGCTGGAGGAGTACGGCGATGTCGTTCACGAGCTTCTTGACGACGGTGAACCTGTTGGTGGTGCGAAAAATCATCTCGTCCAACTTAGAGTCATAGCTAGCATCGACGACGGCCATCCACCAGCCGGTCGCCAACACCGTATGGAGACGATCCAGGGTGCCATGCCACAGGCCGGCATCGTGGACCATCTGGCACAGCCGCTGGCTGCTCGCGCGCATCGCCGCCATGGGTCTAGAGTGGGCACTTTTGCGCTTATTAGTGTAGGTGCTTAGGAAAATGCTTAGGTGTGTACGATGTGTTAGATGCATTGGAATGAAGGGGTGCCTTTATATGAGTGCAAACTGCGTTGCATTCACATCCTGATGTCTCTTTTCTTGGTCCTCCCATTACTTCCCTCATGCATTCACACGATGCTAATTGAAGGAGGATGCATCATTGGCTATTCAACATTTCGGGAACAGCTACCCTCTCCCTCGTCTGCATTAAAGAGGTATTGGGAACTGCACCGCCCACTGTCAAATCGAATAGTACTGCGCCGCCTGCTGCATGCCTGGTCCAACACGCCTCCTCGCCTCCATCTATGCTTAATTACTGAATTTTAGTTGCAAAAATTAGATACTGCTAGTGATTTTTAGCTTCATATTTTGACAAATTGCAGTGTTACAAGGTTGGAAAATGGCAATGTTACTAGATCAACAAATGTCAATCTTTCTAGTTTGACAAATGGCAACATACCCAATATGACAGATGCAAATCGCACCAAATTGTTTTTAAGTGGTTCACACGGGTCATCGAAAAGAACCGTTTGTGTTCAAGAGATGCACAAATCCTGCTCTCACTTTGCATATGGGTGTTCTATGTGAAACCATCATGCTTGTTGTGAGAAGCTCTAGTTTCTGAGAAGCATATACCCAAACCTGCCGCAAATGGGACCAAATTTTTACCACGGCATGTTGATGCCGCTCCATGATAGCATGCCAAGTTTCATGAATTTCAGACGAGATTAAGATTTATTAGAATTTAAAAACCAGGTATCTCAATGTTTGCGGCCGAGTGACGGTGACCAGGTCTTTGACATTCATTCCCATTTCTTGCATGGGACCTAAGCATGCACCCAAGGAAAAAATTTGATTTTACAACCAATTTATATGCATCGGAGCATGTGCATGTAGTTCAAATTTGAATTATGCACATAAATGCATTGAAAACTCACTTAATGCATAAAAATGTCCAAGCGAACCTCGAAAAATCACAAAAAATAACACAACACTCCTGTTGTTCAATGTTGACACAAGGAAAAATTTGAAAGCAATAAGAGGCAATGGATATAGTTTCGTGCCCAAAGTTGGGGTGTTCCCTACCGAAACCATCATGCTTGTTGTGAGAAGATCTGGTTTGTGAGAAGCATATAACCAAACTTGCCCCAAATGGGACAAAAAAATTACCACGCCATGTTGATGCCGCTCCATGATAGCATTCCAAGTTTCATGAATTTCAAACGAGTTTTGATTTTCTAGAATTTAAAAACCAGGTATCTCAATGTTTGCGGCCGAGTGACGGTGGTGGGGTGTTTGAACTTCATTCCCATTTCTTGCATGGGACCTAATCATGCACCCAAGGACAAAAGATTTGATTTTTCAACCAATTTATATGCACCGGAGCATGTGCATGTAGTTCAAATATGAATAAGGCTCATAAATGCAATGAAAACTCACTTAATGCATAAAAATGTCCAAACAAACCCCGAAAAATCACAATAAATAACATAACACTCCTGTTGTTCTATGTTGACACGAGAAAAAAAAGTGAAAGCAATCAGAGGCAATGGATATCGCTTCGTCCCCAAAGTTGGGGCGTTCCCTACCGAAACCATCATGCTTGTTGTGAGAAGGTCTGGTTTGTGAGAAGCATATACCCAAACCTGCCCCAAATGGGATAAACATTTTACCATGCCATGTTGATGCCGCTCCATGATAGCATGCCAAGTTTCATGAATTTCAGACGAGTTTTGGATTTACTAGAATTTAAAAACCAGGTATCTCAATGTTTGCGGCCAAGTGACGGTGGCAGGGTGTTTGACATTCATTACCATTTCTTGCATGGGACCTAAGCATGCACCCAAGGACAAAATATTTGATTTTTCAGCCAATTTATATGCACCGGTGCATGTGTATGTAGTTCAAATTTGAATTATGCACATATATGCATTGAAAACTCACTTAATGCATAAAAATGTCCAGACGAACCCCGGAAAATCACAAAAAATAACACAACACTCCTGTTGTTCTATGTTGACATGAGAAAAAATTTGAAAGCTATAAGAGGAAATGGATATCGTTTCGTCCCCAAAGTTCGGGCCTTTGTCGGTGGGAAACGACACCTATGGGATCACGAGAATCCCTACTACGTTTGCCAGGGCACGGGGTTGTGAGAAGAGAAGGGTTAACAGTCAGCACAAGGATCGTTTACCCAGGTTCGTGCCGCGAGGATGCGTAAAACCCTAGTCCTGGTTTGGTGCGTATTGGAGAGAGTTCTTGAGGTCTCGAACTAGCTATGGTGGCTGCGTAGTTCAAAAGAGCCGAATCCCTTTCCAGTATGCCATGGGCCTCCTTTTATAGTCAAAAGGGGCTGCCACAGTGGCACACAGGAGGTGGAAAGGCCTACAGTACTGTGAGTTTATCGCCAGTACTACAGGACAAGACGCACTTAATGCGTCGCTTAGGTGTTCCCTAGCTTTATCGGGGACGGGAGCGAGGTCCATCCCGTCCGTCGTCCCTCCTCTTCGCTTCGACACGCGCCTTTGCCAGCGATGCATGCGGTGCCACATAGGCAGGCAAGCAGCTGAGGTGGCGCGGTGGTAGGGTCTTCACGAAGATCTGCGTGCCGCCATGTAGGCACTTGCTCATCTGGCCTGGAAGCTGCATGTTGCCATGCAGGTGCCAGCCCAACTGGTCGGGCTGGCAGCTGCATGCGAACGGCGGTAGAAACTTGGCTCGTGCGGGCCTGGCAGTGGCCTCGCTGATATCCTTGGCAAGGGCCTTGCCGGGGGACCAGCAAGTGTCTTGCCGTGGCGCGCAGTCGTCCCCGGCAAGGATCTTGCCGGGGGGGTCTTGTGGCCTTCCTCGGCAAGGATCTCGCCGATGGTCGCTGTCTTCTGGTCCTCATCTTATCTTGTGTGTTTATGTTCTTGATAAAGATCTGCATGCCACCACGGATGTTAGGTTGGAACATGTGTGCTCAAGGGCGGCTCACTCCGTTGGTGTGGGCGAGCTGCCCCGACAAGGATCTTGCCGGGGCCGCTGAGGCTGCCCCGGCAAGGGTCTTGCCGGGGAACCTGCTCCGTCCCTCTTCTTCTTTGTGTTCTTGGCCTTGGCGTTTTCTTGGGCTTCGGCTTCTCTCCGGCCCCCCCTCCACTGCCCTGCTTAGTGTGGTCGTGGCGCGCGGCTCCGACTACTCGTTGATACGTCTCCAATGTATCTATAATTTTCTATTGTTCCATGTGATATTATATTCTTTTTTGGATGTTTAATGGGCTTTGTTATACACTTTTATATTATTTCTGGGACTAACCTATTAACCGAAGGCCCAGCCCAAATTGCTCTTTTTTGCCTATTTCAGTGTTTCGCAGAAAAAGGATATCGAACGAGTCCAAACGGAATGAAACCTTCGGGAACGTGATTTTCGGAACAAACGTGATCCAGAGGACTTGGAGTCTACGCAAAGCAATCAACGAGGAGAGCACGAGGTAGGGGGCGCGCCTACCCCCCAGGCGCGCCCTCCACTCTCGTGGGGCCCACGTTGCTCCACCGATGTACTTCTTCCTCCTATATATACCTACGTACCCCCAAACTAGTAGAGACGGAGCCAAAACCCTATTTCCACCGCCGCAACCTTCTCTACCCGTGAGATCCCATCTTGGGGCCTTTTCGGGCACTCCGCCGGAGGGGGCATTGATCACGGAGGGCTTCTACATCAACACCATAGCCTCTACGATGATGTGTGAGTAGTTTACCTCAGACCTTTGGGTCCATAGTTATTAGCTCGTTGGCTTCTTCTCTCTCTTTGGATCTCAATACAAAGTTCTCCTCGATCTTCTTGGAGATCTATTCGATGTAATCTTCTTTTGCGGTGTGTTTGTCGAGATCCGATGAATTGTCAGTTTATGATCAAGATTATCTATGAACAATATTTGAATCTTCTCTGAATTCTTTTATGTATGATTGGTTATCTTTGCAAGTCTCTTCGAATTACCAGTTTGGTTTGGCCTACTAGATTGATCTTTCTTGCAATGGGAGAAGTGCTTAGCTTTGGGTTCAATCTTGCAGTGCTCGATCCCACTAACAAAAAGGGAAACGACACGTATTGTATTGTTGCCATCGAGGATAGAAAGATGGGGTTTATATCATATTGCATGAGTTTATCCCTCTACATCATGTCATCTTACTTAAAGCATTACTCTGTTCTTATGAACTTAATACTCTAGATGTATGCTAGATAGCGGTCGATGTGTGGAGTAATAGTAGTAGATGCAGAATCGTTTCGGTCTACTTGTCGCGGACGTGATGCCTATATACATGATCATACCTAGATATTCTCATAACTATGATCAATTCTATCAATTGCTCGACAGTAATTCGTTTACCCACCGTAATACTTATGCTATCTTGAGAGAAGCCACTAGTGAAACCTATGGCCCCCGGGTCTATCTTCCATCATATTAATCTTCCAATACTTAGTTATTTTTATTACCTTTTATTTTACTTTGCATCTTTATTTCTCTTTATCATAAAAATACGAAAAATATTATCTTATCGTATCTATCAGATCTCACTCTCGTAAGTGACCGTTGAGGGATTGACAGCCCCTTTATCGCGTTGGTTGCGAGGTTCTTATTTGTTTGTGTAGGTGTGAGGGACTCGTGCGTGATCTCCTACTGGATTGATTCCTTGGTTCTCAAAAACTGAGGGAAATACTTATGCTACTTTACTGCATCACCCTTTCCTCTTCAAGGGAAAACCAACGCAATGCTCAAGAGGTAGCAAGAAGGATTTCTGGCGCCATCGCCGGGGAAATTCGCGCCAAGTCAAGTCAAGTCAAGACATACCAAGTACCCATCACAAACTCTTATCCCTCGCATTACATTATTTGCCATTTGCCTCTCGTTTTCCTCTCCCCCACTTCACCCTTGCCGTTTTATTCGCCCTCTCTTTTCCGTTCGCCTCTTTTTCGCTTGCTTCTTGTTTACTCGTGTGTTGGATTGCTTTCTTGTCACGATGGCTCTACCAAGATTTGGTGATCTTCACCTTAAAAGGTTAGAAGAGATTGAAAACAACGTCAGAAGTTTTATGACTTTACAATTTGAGCATAATAATTTCTTTAGAAACGAGCTTAAGGAACAAAAAAGCTTTATGGGATATATGAATAAAGAGCTCGATAATATGTCTAAGGAATTTTATGGTTTGAAATCTCAGATTGCTCATCTCGAAAAATTAATAGCTGAAATCTCGGATAAGCAGGCCACCTTAGTTAATAAGATGGCCGCTAAGCCGGAATTTTTTTGTGAGAATAAAGATGAAGATATAAAATCTATTGATGTGTCTCCTATTAAATCTTTGTTTTGCAATATGAATCTTGATAATGATGGGACTAGAGATGAGTCACCTTTACCTAGAAGGCGTCCCAGAAATTCTGAGTTTTTAGATCTTCAGGCAAAAAATGTTAAAAGCGGGATTGAAGAGATCAAACTTTAGATATTAATGAACCCACTATCTTGTTTTTCAAGGAATTTAATTATGATAATTGCTCTTTGATAGATTGTATTTCCTTGTTGCAATCCGTGTTAAATTCTCCTCATGCTTATAGTCAACATAAAGCTTTTACTAAACATATCGTTGATGCTTTGATGCAATCTTATGAAGAAAAACTTGAGTTGGAAGTTTCTATCCCTAGAAAACTTTATGATGAGTGGGAACCTACTATTAAAATTAAAATTAAAGATCATGAATGCCAGGCTTTGTGTGATTTGGATGCTAGTGTTTCCACGATTCCAAAAACTTTGTGTGATTTGCTAGGTTTCTGTGAATTTGATGATTGCTCTTTAAACTTGCGCCTTGCGGATTCCACTATTAAGAAACCTATGGGAAGAATTAATGATGTTCTTATTGTTGCAAATAGGAACTATGTGCCCGTAGATTTCATTGTTTTTGATATAGATTGCAATCCTTCATGTCCTATTATTCTTGGTAGACCTTTCCTTAGAACGATTGGTGTAATTATTGATGTGAAGGAAGGGAATATTAGATTCCAATTTCCGTTAAGGAAAGGCACGGAACACTTCCCTATAACGAAAATAAAATTACCTTTTGAATCTATTATGAGAGCTACTTATGGATTGCCTGCCAAAGATGGCAATACCTACATCTATCTTTGCTTTTATGCCTAGCTTGGGGCGTTAAACGATAGCGCTTGTTGGGAGGCAACCCAATTTTATTTTAGTTTTTTGCTTTTTTCTTCTGTTTAGGAATAAATATTTGATCTAGCCTCTGGTTAGATTTGTTTTTATGTTTTAATTAGTGTTTGTGCCAAGTTAAACCTATAGGACCTTCTTGGATGATAGTTATTTGATCTTGCTGAAAATTCCAGAAACTTTCTGTTCATGAAAACTGTTGTTAAAAATCACCAGAACGTGATAAAATACTGATTCCAATTGCAGTAGATCAATAAAAAAAATTCTAGGTCGTCCTATTTTGGTAGATTTTTTAAGTCCAGAAGTTTGCGTTAGTTACAGATTACTACAGACTGTTCTGTTTTCGACAGATTCTGTTTTTCGTGTGTTGTTTGCTTATTTTGATGAATCTATGGATAATAAAATAGTTTATAAACCATAGATAAGTTGGAATACAGTAGGTTTAACACCAATATAAATAAATAATGAGTTCATTATAGTACCTTGAAGTGGTGTTTTGTTTTCTTTCGCTAACGGAGCTCACGAGATTTTTTGTTAAGTTTTGTGTTGTGAAGTTTTCAAGTTTTGGGTAAAAGATTTGATGGATTATGGAACAAGGAGTGGCAAGAGCCTAAGCTTGGGGATGCCCATGGCACCCCAAGATAATCTAAGGACACCAAAAATCCAAAGCTTGGGGATGCCCCGGAAGGCATCCCCTCTTTCGTCTTCGTCCATCGGTAACTTTACTTGGAACTATAGTTTTATTCACCACATGATATGTGTTTTGCTTAGAGCACCTTGTATGATTTGAGACTTTGCCTTTTAGTTTAACACAATCATCTTTGCTGTACACATCATTTGAGAGAGACACACATGATTTGGAATTTATTAGAATACTCTATGTGCTTCACTTATATCTTTTGAGCTATATAGTTTTTGCTCTAGTGCTTCACTTATATCTTTTAGAGCACGGTGGTGGATTTGTTTTATAAAAACTATTGTTCTTTCATGCTTCACTTATATTATTTTTAGAGTCCTACAAAACAGCATGGTAATTTGCTTTAATTATGATAGGCATCCAAGATTAGTAAAAAAAATCTTATGAGTGTGTTGAATACTATGAGAAGTTTGATGCTTGATAATTGTTTTGAGATATGAAGATGGTGATATTAGAGTCATGCTAGTTGAGTAGTTGTGGATTTGAGGAATACTTGTGTTAAAGTTTCTGATTCCCGTAGCATGCGCGTATGGTGAACCGTTATGTGATGAAGTCGGAGCATGATTTATTTATTGATTGTCTTCCTTATGAGTGGCGGTCGGGGACGAGCGATGGTCTTTTCCTACCAATCTATCCCCCTAGGAGCATGCGCGTAATACTTTGCTTCGATAACAAATAGATTTTTGCAACAAGTATATGAGTTCTTTATGACTAATGTTGAGTCCATGGATTATACGCACTCTCTTCCTTCCACCATTGCTGGCCTCTCTAATACCGCGCACTTTTCGCCGATATCATACACCCACCTTATACCTTCCTCAAAACAGCCACCATACCTACCTATCATGGCATTTCCATATACATTCTGAGATATATTGCCATGCAACTTACCACCGTTCCGTTTACTATGACATGCTCCATCATTGTCATATTGCTTTGCATGATCATGTAGTTGACATCGTATTTGTGGCAAAGCCACCGTTCGTAATTCTTTCATGCATGTCACTCTTGATTCATTGCATATCCCGGTACACTGTCGGAGGCATTCACATAGAGTCATATTTTGTTCTAAGTATTGAGTTGTACGTAATAAAACTGTGATGATCATCATTATTAGAGCATTGTCCCAAGTGGGGAAATGATGATGGAGACTATGATTCCCCCACAAGTCGGGATGAGACTCCGGACAAAAAAATGATGAGAGAAAAAGAGAGAAGGGACAATGCTACTATCCTTTTTCCACACTTGTGCTTCAAAGTAGCACCATGATCTTCATGATAGAGAGTCTCCTATGATATCACTTTCATATACTAGTGGGAATTTTTCATTATAGAACTTGGCTTATATATTCCAATGATGGGCTTCCTCAAAATGCCCTAGGTCTTCATGAGCAAGTGAGTTGGATGCACACCCACTTAGTTTCTTTTGTTGAGCTTTCATATGCTTATAGCTCTAGTGCATCTGTTGCATGGCAATCCCTACTCACTCACATTGATATCTATTGATGGGCATCTCCATAGCGCGTTGATACGCCTAGTTGATGTGAGACTATCTTCTCCTTTTTGTCTTCTCCACAACCACCATTATATTCCACATATAGTGCTATGTCCATGGCTCACGCTCATGTATTGCGTGAAGATTGAAAAAGTTTGAGAACACCAAAAGTATGAAACAATTGCTTGGCTTGTCATCGGGGTTGTGCATGATTTAAATACTTTGTGTGGTGAAGATAGAGCATAGCCAGACTATATGATTTTGTAGGGATAAATTTCTTTGGCCATGTTATTTTGAGAAGACATGATTGCTTAGTTAGTATGCTTGAAGTATTATTATTCTATGTCAATATTAAACGTTTATCTTGAATCTATCGGCTCTGAATATTCATACCACAAGCAAGAGAATTACATTGAAAATTATGCTAAGTAGCATTCCACATCAAAAATTCAGTTTTTATCATTTACCTACTCGAGGACGAGCAGGAATTAAGCTTGGGGACGCTTGATACGTCTCCAACGTATCTATAATTTTTTATTGTTCCATGCTATATTATATTCTGCTTTGGATGTTTAATGGGCTTTGTTATACACTTTAATATTATTTTTGGGACTAACCTATTAACCGGAGGCCCAGCCCAAATTGCTGTTTTTTTGCCTATTTCAGTGTTTTGCAGAAAAAGGATATCAAACGGAGTCCAAAAGGAATGAAACCTTCGGGAACATGATTTTCGAAACAAACGTGATCCAGAGGACTTGAGTCTACGCAAAGCAATCAACGAGGAGAGCACGAGGCAGGGGGCGCGCCTACCCCCCAGGCGCGCCCTCCACCCTCGTGGGGCCCACGTTGCGCCACCGACGTACTTCTTCCTCCTATATATACCTACGTACCCCCAAATTATCAGAGACGGAGCCAAAACCCTATTTCCACTGCCGCAACCTTCGGTACCCGTGAGATCCCATCTTGGGGCCTTTTCCGGCGCTCCGCCAGAGGGGGCATTGATCACGGAGGGCTTCTACATCAACACCATAGCCTCTCCGATGATGTGTGAGTAGTTTACCTCAGACCTTTGGGTCCATAGTTATTAGCTAGATGGCTTCTTCTCTCTCTTTGGATCTCAATACAAAGTTCTCCTCGATCTTCTTCGAGATCTATTCGATGTAATCTTCTTTTGCGGTGTGTTTGTCGAGATCCGATGAATTGTGGGTTTATGATCAAGATTACCTATGAACAATATTTGAATCTTCCCTGAATTCTTTTATGTATGATTGGTTATCTTTGCAAGTCTCTTCAAATTATCAGTTTGGTTTGGCCTACTAGATTGATCTTTCTTGCAATGGGAGAAGTGCATAGCTTTTGGTTCAATCTTGCGGTGCTCGATCCTAGTGACAGAAAGGGAAACGACACGTATTGTATTGTTGCCATCGAGGATAAAAAGATGGGGTTTAAATCATATTGCATGAGTTTATCCCTCTACATCATGTCATCTTACTTAAAGCATTACTCTGTTCTTATGAACTTAATACTCTAGATGCATGCTGGATAGCGGTCGATGTGTGGAGTAATAGTTGTAGACGCAGAATCGTTTCGGTCTACTTGTCGCGGACGTGATGCCTATATACATGATCATACCTAGATATTCTCATAACTATGCTCAATTCTATCAATTGCTCGACAGTAATTCGTTTACCCACCGTAATACTTATGCTATCTTGAGAGAAGCCACTAGTGAAACCTATAGCCCCGGGTCTATCTTCCATCATATTAATCTTCCAATACTTAGTTATTTTTATTACCTTTTATTTTACATTGCATCTTTATTTCCCTTTATCATAAAAATACCAAAAAATTTATCTTATCATATCTATCATATCTCACTCTCGTAAGTGACCGTTGAGGGATTGACAACCCCTTTATCGCGTTGGTTGCGAGGTTCTTATTTGTTTGTGTAGGTGTGAGGGACTCGTGCGTGATCTCCTACTGGATTGATACCTTGTTTCTCAAAAACTGAGGGAAATACTTACGCTACTTTACTGCATCACCCTTTCCTCTTCAAGGGAAAACGAACGCAGTGCTCAAGAGGTAGCACTCGTGCACAAGTAAAGGGGTACAAAGGTGTTCCCCTACTTTCGTACACCGACAGGAGCCCCGGGGCCTGGGCCACACATAAGCGCGACACATTGTTGGGCCAGGCCCAGAACGGTGCGCGGGCAGGCGGGGCGGATTTTCACCGCAGTAACTCTTCGTCCGCTGCGCTTCCCCACGACCCGCGTTGGACATGCGTCATGGAGGATCGTGCATTACGTGGGCGGCATGCGTGGGGCAGTTTCCGCACACATGCGTCACATCGTGGTAAAGAGGCGGCTCATGCTTCCCCATAAAAAGAGGGAGGCGTGGAGGCATGGCTCATTTACTGAATGGGCTCGGGTCGTAGTCTTCGAGGCTTCCACGCCCCATGATCACGGGGCGGGGAATGGTCGTCTCACAAGTCTTTTCGGTCCTGCTCGCCCGCCATGCGTCCTCCATGCAAGTGGCAGGTGGCGGAGGCGGGAAACTAGGCCGTCGCTGATTGGGGCAGCGGGTCGGTCCCTATTCCCTGCGCCTCTGGTGGCTGGATTGGATGAGTGGGGCGGCCGAGCCTCGACCCCGCCTCTTTATAAGGAGGGGGAGGGAGGGCATCATCCCACATTCCTTCCGCATCCATCCTTTTTCACCTTTGCTTCTTCCCTCCATCTGCCATGGCGAGAGGAGGTGCTGGGCCTTCGACGGTGGCGGCGAGGGTCGCTGCTCGCCAGCGTGTCCATCCTTCCCACGAGCCCGCGGTGGCGGAGCCAGCCACGAGAGGAAGGGGGAGGGTGCGTGGCCGAGGTCGCATCGGCGGCTGGGGGAGAGGGGGACGAGGTGGCGCGGCGGCCGTGCCTCTGCCAGCGGTGCCCCCTGTGATGGAGGGTCGTGTCGGGGACCGGCCCCGTGAATTCTTTATAAGGCTGCGCCGGCCACGGCATCGTCGTCTCCGTCTTCCCACCACCTTCGCCCAGGAGATGGAGCTCGATCCGCCCCAGACCCTCAGATTGCAAATGAGGGGCTGCGAGACCGGCGGCACGCGGGTCGACGTCGACTTCCCTGCTTCGCATGTCATGTATCTCTGCCGTGGATGGAAGACATTTGCTCGCATCCATAGCCTGATGTTGCGGCTCGTCCTCTACTTCAAGTTAACAGAGGGCGACCTCCTCTCCATCAAGGTCTTAAGAGATCTTGGAACTGGCCTGAAGTGCTGCGTGGAGAGCTCCTCCGACGATGAAGATTCCTCCTCGAGTGAGAGCGACGAGGAGGACAGCGACAACGACGACGAGGGTAATAGGCGGGAGGATGACGGGTCCAACTAGGTATCGGACCTGCCGCCCCCGGGGGGGTGGCGGCAGCAGCAGCATCTGCACCGGGCCCCTTGGACTTCTCGGGGTCGCCTCCTGGGGCGGCTGGCGTAGGAGGCCCGGAGAAGGCGAAGAAGGCGGGTGGCGGGCCGTCAAGTCGGAGTACGCGGGCACCGACGCCTTCGTCGCGTATTGCCGGTCCTGCCGCCTCGTCTTCCAGCTCTTCTCCCGTCATCATCATCGCCAGCCTTTCTCTGGGACGGCCACCGGGATGTCCTCCTGGCGCCTTCTGCTCCTCGCACCTCGGCTAGGCGCTCCTTTCACCCTCCTGCTGTCTTGTTTCACCTCCTGAGGAGAGGGACAAGAAAGGGATTACGGGCACCTTATCTCTTTTTAGTTTGTAAGCCTGCAGGCACTTGTTAGATTTGAAACTTGTAATCCCCTTGCTCATGTTTTTCTTTCCGTATGAACTGTACCTAAATGGGACGTTTTTAATGAAAAAGGGTGTTTGTCGGGTTCTTTGTGCATGAGCGAGGCCCGTGCCAAGGAAAGAATCCTTGTTATTTTTAAGATAAACAGTGTCGCCCGGCAACAGGCCTTGCCATCCCCCCGCTTTGGTCGGCCGTCCTCACGCTCTCGGCGGAGGCAGGGGCGAAGCAGGGTTAGGTCCCTCGTTCAGTTCTCTTGCCACTGGGACTATGACCAAGTTCCGACCCAGGGGATAGTTCTTGGGTACGGGAAAAGGGGAGCACGGTGGTTTTAAGAATATAAACAAGGTTTCATATGTCCCAGTTCTATACGGAAGTGCATAACACGGGATAGAAGACTTATCTGAATCCACAGCCCCCCGGCAACCTTGGTTTGCTGTGGTTTGATCCTTGTGTCTTCGGCCCCCGGCGGTCTGGCTTGCCGGGGCCGGATCGCCGGTCCATCCTCTTCCTCCCAAGCGGCTCAGGAGATATGCCCACGTGCCCTGCGAACCAAAGAGGATAGAAAGACGCACACTCGACCTCTAGGCTAGGGGTTAGTCGCCGCTAAGCACTATCAACCCTAACCGAGGAAGAGACTTGACCTAGCATGCATGATATAGCTTAGGGCGCCAGCGCTTCGTTTATTTATGCTCAGGGTCTGCACCTGGCTTTGTATAGAGGGTTACATGCCTTGTTGGCAAAGCTTGTACAAAAGGGTGGCTTGCCGGGAGGCCCGACAAGCCGCGCCTTATGGGTAAAACTTGCAAAGATGCTCGATGTTCCAGGAGTTGCTCACTGGGACAGCATCTTCGGTCTCCAGGCAGACAGTGGCGGGCCTGGTGACTCGTATTACCCGATAAGGGCTTTCCCACTTCGGCGTCAACTTGTTGGAATTCTTGGCCAAATGAATGCGCCGAAGAACAAGGTCGCCTTCCTCAAAGCTTCGGGCATGGACCTTGCAGCTATGGTAGCGGTGCAAGGCCTGCGGGTAGCGTGCCGCTCTCACAGCCGCCCGAAGACGATCTTCCTCAAGGAGCATTGCGTCATCTTGCCGCAATTGCTCTTGCTCAAGCTCATCATAAGCGAGCACTCGAGGTGACCCATATATGAGTTCCGTGGGGAGAACTGCTTCTGCCCCATATACTAGGGCAAAGGGTGTCTTGTCGGTGGCTCGATTTGGCGTCGTCCGGATCGACCAAAGAACCGTCGGCAACTCATCAATCCAGTGCCTTACGCTCTTGTGCAGCTTGTCAAAAGTCTTCGTTCTCAGGCCTCGCAACACTTCAGCATTTTCCCTCTCCGCTTGGCCGTTGCTTCGTGGATGTGCCACGGAAGCAAAACAGACCATTCTGACGAGGTCTTGAATGTATTGCATGAAGGTGTGGCTTGTGAACTGCGTGCCGTTGTCGGTGATGACTTTGTTTGGCACACCAAAACGACAGACTAGTCCCTTGAAGAACTTGATGGCTGACTGTGCTGTCACCTTCCTCACCGGTTCCACCTCCGGCCACTTTGTGAACTTGTCGATTGCAACGTACAAGTACTCAAAGCCCCCGACAGCACAGGGGAAGGGGCCCAGTATGTCGAGCCCCCAGACCGAAAACGGCCAGCAGAGAGGGATTGTTTGAAGGGCTTGAGCTGGTTGATGAAGCTTCTTTGAATGGAACTGACACGCTTCACACTTGGTTACTAGTTCCATTGCATCCTGAAGGGCGGTGGGCCAGAAGAAACCTCGCCGGAATGCCTTGCCGGCAAGGGCCCTCAACCCTATGTGGGAGCCACATATGCCTCCATGTATCTCTGCCAACAGCTCCAGTCCTTCCTCCCGGGGGATGCACTTCAATTTCACACTATACGGTCTTCTTCTGTACAGGACGTTATCGATGAACTGGTACAAGGCAGACCGACGGGCTACTTTTTCCGCTTCTTCCTGCTCCTCAGGAAGTTCCCCTGTCTGGAGGAAATGGACGGTATGATGTGCCCATGCTGGAGCCTTGGGCTTGACGGCAAGGACCAAAGGCATCTCTTCCGCCATGGGGGCAGCTGTCTCTACGGCCAGGGCTTGGCGCCCTGCCGGAGCCAGCCGTCCCTCGGCAGGCTCAGGATTCGCGGCAACACCCTTGTCAGCAGCCCCTGGGGGCTCGGCGGGAAAGTACCTTGTCGGGGCCTGACTTCCTGCGCTTGTTCTGCTCTGTTGATGGCTCGATGGATGGTTGAGTTAACCGAAGCAAAAAGGTACCTGGTTCCACAGGTAGCTTGAATGTCGCGCGCTTTGATAGGTAGTCAGCGATGTCGTTCTCCACTCGGGGAACATGCTCCGCTTGTATACCGTCGAAGCGCTCCTCCAGTTTCCTCACCTCATCTACGTAGTCCTCCATCAACGGACTCTGATAATCCTTGTTAACTTGTCTGACGACAAGCTGTGAATCACCCCTGACGATGAGCTTTTTCACCCCGAGGTCTGCCGCGATCCTGAGACCGGCAAGCAGCCCCTTGTATTCAGCGGTATTGTTTGTGGACATCTCCCTGGGAAAGTGCATCTGGATCAGATACATGAGGTGCTCTCCGGTGGGTGCGACAAGCAGCACACCGGCACCGGCGCCTTACAGCGAGAAAGCCCCATCAAAGTACATGATCCAGTCGCGGCTTGCTTCCTTGCCGGGGAGAGCGGTCTCCTGGATTTCTTCGTCGGGTGTCGAGGTCCATTCTGCAATGAAATCCGCCAAGACTCTACTCTGCATTGTTGAGGTATTTTCAAACTTCAACCCAAAGCTCGACAACTCCAAGGCCCATTCCACAATCCTTCCGGTCTCATTTGGGTTGTGCAGTATCCGTTGCAACGGGAGGCGAGTGACGATAGTGATCTCGTGGGCTTGGAAGTAATGACGCAGCTTCCTCAAGGCCATAAGGAGGCCGAAGAGCAATTTTTGCACACCAGAGTACCTTGACCTAGCCCCCTGCAAGAGGGAGCTGACAAAGTAAACTAGTTGCTGCATCACCTTCTTCCGCACCACTTCACTTGACTGCGCAGGCACTACTCATATGACGTCAGACTCTGCCAGAGACCTCGCCTTGCCGGCACCAGGGCCTGCCGGGGGAATCTCTGGCTTGCCATCTGCCAGTCCTGCCATTGCCACTGCCTCCTCATCGACTCCTCTCTGTGCTACCAGTGCGGCGATGACCACTTGATTCGTTGCCGCTAGATACAGCAGCAACGGCTCTTGTGGTTTAGGCGCAACCAGTATTGGTGTGGAGGAAAGGTATTTCTTCAGATCCTGCAACGCCGCCTCGGCTTCTGGGGTCCACTCCATTGGGCCTGCCTTCTTCAAGATTTTGAAAAAGGGGAGGGCGCGCTCGGCGGACTTGGAGATGAATCGGCTCGTGGCGGCAACGCAGCCAATGAGCCGATGCACATCCTTGATCCACTTGGGCGCCTCAATCTGTTCAATAGCCTTGATCTTGTCTGGGTTTGCCTCGATCCCGTGCTGCGACACAAAGAACCCGAGAAGCTTGCCGGACGGAACGCCGAAGACACACTTCTCAGGGTTCAGCTTCAGGTTGATCTTGCGCAGGTTGGCAAACGTCTCTTCCAGGTCTTGTCCAAGAGTTGCCCTGTCCTTGGTTTTGACCACTGTGTCATCCTTGTATGCTTTCATATTTCTATGGATCTGGGGTTCAAAACCAATTTGGACCGCTCTTGCAAACATCGAGCCAGCACTCTTCAACCCAAAAGGCATCCGTAAAAAGCAATACGTACCACATGGGGTGATGAATGTTGTCTTCTCTTCATCTTCTTTTGTCATGAAGATCTGGTGGTAGCCCGAGTAGTCGTCGAGGAATGACAACAGATCACACCCGGCCGTGGAGTCAACAATCTGGTTGATGTGCGGCAACGGGAAGGGGTCCTTGGGACAAGCCCTATTGATATCTGTGTAGTCAATACACAGCCTCCACTTCCCATTTGCCTTGCGCACCACCACCGGATTGGCCAACCACGTCGGATGGAGCACTCCTTTCACCAAACCTGCTGCTTCCAACTTCCTGATCTCCTCTGTGATGAACTCCTGCCTTTCCAGAGCCTGCTTCCTGACCTTCTACTTGACGGGCCGCGCATGAGGACAGACAGCAAGGTCGTGCTCAATAACCTCCCTGGGAACACCGGGGATGTCGGATGCTTGCCATGCAAACGCGTCGACATTCACCCGCAGGAAGGTGACGAGCGCGCCTTCCTATTTGCTGTCAAGGGTGGAGCTTACGGTGAAAGCCCCTCCCGTGCCATCCTCCCTAACGGACACCTTCTTGGTCTGCGGCGGCTCAGCTCTACATTTCTTGCTCTTGCCGGTGGAGCTCTCTGGCACATCCTCGACGGTAGCACAACACTTCGAAGAGGTGCGCATGCCGGAGTGGGTGCCAGAGGTCTTGCCGGTCTTCTTTTTCCCTGTCCGGGGTCTCCAGCGTGGTGGCGCGGCTCGTCGCGTGCACCCTGGGAAGAGCGCGCTATGGGCGCCGGCTTGGGCGTCTTGGAGGTTGCTGCGCCGCCCGTGGGTGGCACAACGACACTCCTGGAGGGCCCCGCGCCGCCTGCGGGGGCCTCAGCTCCGTCTTTGGATTTGGCGGCGTGCGGCCCGTCGCCTGGCGCATGAACGACGCCGCTCGCCAGGCTCCGACTGTCAGAGCGATGCCGGTGCTCACGGACTGCGGCCCGGGTCTTGTCCGCGACTGGCCCGCTGCTCGTCCGCACTGGCACGGGCCGTTCGGCTCCCGACGAGCCGATCGCCGTGATCGTCTTCTTCTTGGGAGCCATGGCGATGAAGAACTGCTAGGCAAACTACTAGACCAGATTCTCACAATTGCGCCCCCTACCTGGCGCGCCAAAGATGTCGGTGGGACACGACACCTATGGGATCACGAGAATCCCTACTACGGTTGTCGGGGCGCGGGGTTGTGAGAAGAGCACGATTAACTGTCAGCAGAAGGATCGTTTACCCAGGTTCGGGCCGCGAGGATGCGTAAAACCCTAGTCCTGCTTTGGTGTGTATTTGAGAGAGTTCTTGAGATCTCGAACTAGCTATGGTGGCTGCGTAGTTCAAAAGAGCCGAATCCCTCTCCAGTATGCCATGGGCCTCCTTTTGTAGTCGAAAGGGGCTGCCACAGTGGCACACAGGAGGTGGAAAGGCCTACAGTACTGTGAGCTTATCGCCCGTACTACAGGACAAGACGCATTTAATGCGTCGCTTAGGTGTCCCCTAGCTTTATCGGGGACGGGAAGCGAGGCCCTCCCGTCCGTCGCCGCTCCTCTTCGCTTCGACACGCGCCCTGGCCAGCGATGCATGCGGCGCCACATAGGCAGGCAAGCAGCTGAGGTGGCGCAGTGGTAGGGTCTTCACGAAGATCTGCATGCCGCCACGCAGGCACTTGCTGATCTGGCCTGGAACCTGCATGTTGCCACACAGGTGCCAGCCCAACTGGTCGGCCTCCCAGCTGCATGCGAACGGCGGTAGAAACTTGGCTGGTGCGGGCCTGGTAGTGGCCCCGCTGATATGCTCGGCATGGGCCTTGCCGGGGGCCCGACAAGGGTCTTGCCGTGGCGCGCAGTCGTCCCCAGCAAGGATCTTGCCGGGAGGGCCTTGTGGCCTTCCTCGGCAAGGATGTCGCCAAGGGTCGCCGTCTTCTGGTCCTCATCTGATCTTGTGTGTTTATGTGCTTGACAAAGATCTGCATGCCACCACGGAGGTGCCTCCCGAGCCCTGGTCCCAACGTAGTTGGTTGGGTTGGAACCTGTGGGCTCAAGGGTGGCTCACTCCGTTGGTGTGGGCGAGCTGCCCCGGCAAGGATCTTGCCGGAGCCGCTGAGGCTGCCCCGGCAAGGGTCTTGCCGGGGGAACCTGCTCCATCCCTCTGCTTCTTTGTGTTCTTGGCCATGGCATTGTCTTGGGCTTCGGCTTCTCTCCGGCCCCCTCCTCTGCCCTACTTAGTGTGGCCGTGGCGCGCGTCTCCGAAACCATCATGCTTTCGTACACCGTGAGCGTTCCCTACCGAAACCATCATGCTTGTTGTGAGAAGCTTTGGTTTGTGAGAAGCATATAACCAAACCTGTTCCAAATGGGACAAAAAATTGCCACGACATGGTGATGCCGCTCCATGATAGCATGCCAAGTTTCATGAATTTCAGACGAGTTTTGGATTTACTAGATTTTGAAAAGCAGGTATCTCAATGTTCCCATTTCTTGCATGGGACCTAAGCATGCACCCAAGAACAAAATATTTGATTTTTCAACCAATTTATATGCACCGGAGCATGTGCATGTAGTTCAAATTTTAATTATGCACATAAATGTATTAAAAACTCACTTAATGCATAAAAATGTCCAGACGAACCCCAAAAAATCACAAAAAATAACACAACACTCCTGTTGTTCAATGTTGACACGAGAAAAAAAATTGAAAGCAATAAGAGGCAATGGATATCGTTTCGTCCCCAAAGTTGGGGCGTTCACTACAGAAACAATCATGCTTGTTGTGAGAAGCTCTGGTTTGTCAGAAGCATATATCCAAACCTGCCCCAAATGGGACAAGAAAATTACCACGGCATGTTGATGCCGCTCCATGATAGCATGCCAAGTTTCATGAATTTCAGACTAGTTTTAGATTTACTAGAATTTAAAAACCTGGTATCTCAATGTTTGCGGTCGAGTGACGGTGGCAGGGTGTTTGACATTCATTCCCATTTCTTGCATGGGACCTAAGCATGCACACAAGGACAAAAGATTTGATTTTTCAACCAATTTATATGCACTGGAGCATGTGCATGTAGTTCAAATTTGAATTATGCACATAAATGCATTGAAAACTCACTTAATGCATAAAAATGTCGAGAAGAACCCCGAAAAATCACAAAAAATAACAGAACACTCCTGTTGTTCTATGTTGACACGAGAAAAAAATTTGAAAGTAATAAGAGGCAATGGATATCACTTCGTCCCCAATGTTGGGTCATTCCCTACCGAAACCATCATGCTTGTTGTGAGAAGCTCTGGTTTGTGAGAAGCATATACCCAAACCTGCCCCAAATGGGACATAAATTTTACCACGCCATGTTGATGTCGCTCCATGATAGCATGCCAAGTTTCATGAATTTCCGACGAGTTTTGGATTTACTAGAATTTAAAAACCAGGTATCTCAATGTTTGTGGCCGAGTGACGGTGGCAGGGTGTGACATTAATTCCCATTTCTTGCATGGGACCTAAGCATGCACCCAAGGACAAAGATTTGAGTTTTCAACGAATTTATATGCACCGGAGCATGTGCATGTAGTTAAAATTTGAATTATGCACATAAATGCATTGAAAACTCACTTACTGCATAAAAATGTCCAAGCGAGAAAAATCACAAAAAATTACACAACACTCCTGTAGATCTATGTTGACACGAGAACAAATTTGAAAGCAATAAGAGGCAATGCATATTGTTTCGACCCCAGAGTTGGGGCGTTCCCTACCGAAACCTTCATGCTTGTTGTGAGAAGCTCTGGTTTGTGAGAAGCATATACCCAAACCTGCCCCAAATGGGACAAAAATTTACCACGACACGTTGATGCCGCTCCATGATAGCATGCCAAATTTCATGAATTTCAGACAAGTTTTGGATTACTTGAATTTAAAAACTAGGTTTCTCAATGTTTGCGGCTGAGCGACGGTGGCAGGGTGTTTGACATTCATTCCCATTTCTTGCATGGGACCTAAGCATGCACCCAAGGACAAAAGATTTGATTTTTCAACCAATTTATATGCACCGGAGCATGTGCATGTAGTTCAAATTTGAATTATGCACATAAATACATTGAAAACTCACTTAATGCATAAAAATGTCCAAGCGAGCCCTGAAAAATCAGAAAAAATAACACAACACTCCTGTTGTCCTATGTTGACACGAGAAAAAATTTGAAAGCAAAAAGAGGCAATGGATATCGTTTCGTCCCCAATGTTGGGGCGTTCCCTACCGAAACCATCATGCTTGTTGTGAGAAGCTCGATATTGTGAGAAGCATATAACCAAACCTGCCCCAAATGGGACAAAAAATTTACCACGCCATGTTGATGCCGCTCCATGATAGCATGTCAAGTTTAATGAATTTCAGAGGAGTTTTGATTTACTAGAATTTAAAAACTAGGTATCTCAATGTTTGCGGCCGAGTGACGGTGGTAGGGTGTTTGACATTCATTCCCATTTCTTGCATGAGACCTAAGCATGCACCCAAGGACGAAAGATTTGATTTTACAACCAATTTATATGCACCGAAGCATGTGCATGTAGTTCAAATTTGAATTATGCACCTAAATACATTGAGAACTCACTTAATGCATAAAAATGTCCAGACGAACCCCAAAAAATCACAAAAAATAACACAACACTCATGTTGTTCAATGTTGACACGAGAAAAAATTTGAACGCAATAAGAGGCAATGGATATCGTTTCATCCCCAAAGTTGGGGCGTTCCCTACCGAAACCATCATGCTTGTTGTGAGAAGCTCTGGTTTGTGAGAAGGATATACTCAAACCTGCCCCAAATGGGACAAAAATGTAGCACGACATGTTGATGCCGCTCCATGATAGCATGCCAAGTTTCATGAATTTCAGACGAGTTATGGATTTACTAGAATTTGAAAAGCAGGTATCTCAATGTTCCCATTTCTTGCATGGGACCTAAGCATGCACCCAAGAACAAAATATTTGATTTTTCAACCAATTTATATGCACCGGAGCATGTGCATGTAGTTCAAATTTTAATTATGCACATAAATGTATTAAAAACTCACTTAATGCATAAAAATGTCCAGACGAACCCCAAAAAATCACAAAAAATAACACAACACTCCTGTTGTTCAATGTTGACACGAGAAAAAAAATTGAAAGCAATAAGAGGCAATGGATATCGTTTCGTCCCCAAAGTTGGGGCGTTCACTACAGAAACAATCATGCTTGTTGTGAGAAGCTCTGGTTTGTCAGAAGCATATATCCAAACCTGCCCCAAATGGGACAAGAAAATTACCACGGCATGTTGATGCCGCTCCATGATAGCATGCCAAGTTTCATGAATTTCAGACTAGTTTTAGATTTACTAGAATTTAAAAACCTGGTATCTCAATGTTTGCGGTCGAGTGACGGTGGCAGGGTGTTTGACATTCATTCCCATTTCTTGCATGGGACCTAAGCATGCACACAAGGACAAAAGATTTGATTTTTCAACCAATTTATATGCACTGGAGCATGTGCATGTAGTTCAAATTTGAATTATGCACATAAATGCATTGAAAACTCACTTAATGCATAAAAATGTCGAGAAGAACCCCGAAAAATCACAAAAAATAACAGAACACTCCTGTTGTTCTATGTTGACACGAGAAAAAAATTTGAAAGTAATAAGAGGCAATGGATATCACTTCGTCCCCAATGTTGGGTCATTCCCTACCGAAACCATCATGCTTGTTGTGAGAAGCTCTGGTTTGTGAGAAGCATATACCCAAACCTGCCCCAAATGGGACATAAATTTTACCACGCCATGTTGATGTCGCTCCATGATAGCATGCCAAGTTTCATGAATTTCCGACGAGTTTTGGATTTACTAGAATTTAAAAACCAGGTATCTCAATGTTTGCGGCCGAGTGACGGTGGCAGGGTGTGACATTAATTCCCATTTCTTGCATGGGACCTAAGCATGCACCCAAGGACAAAGATTTGATTTTTCAACGAATTTATATGCACCGGAGCATGTGCATGTAGTTAAAATTTGAATTATGCACATAAATGCATTGAAAACTCACTTACTGCATAAAAATGTCCAAGCGAGAAAAATCACAAAAAATTACACAACACTCCTGTAGATCTATGTTGACACGAGAACAAATTTGAAAGCAATAAGAGGCAATGCATATTGTTTCGACCCCAGAGTTGGGGTGTTCCCTACCGAAACCTTCATGCTTGTTGTGAGAAGCTCTGGTTTGTGAGAAGCATATACCCAAACCTGCCCCAAATGGGACAAAAATTTACCAAGACACGTTGATGCCGCTCCATGATAGCATGCCAAATTTCATGAATTTCAGACAAGTTTTGGATTACTTGAATTTAAAAACTAGGTTTCTCAATGTTTGCGGCTGAGCGACGGTGGCAGGGTGTTTGACATTCATTCCCATTTCTTGCATGGGACCTAAGCATGCACCCAAGGACAAAAGATTTGATTTTTCAACCAATTTATATGCACCGGAGCATGTGCATGTAGTTCAAATTTGAATTATGCACATAAATACATTGAAAACTCACTTAATGCATAAAAATGTCCAAGCGAGCCCTGAAAAATCAGAAAAAATAACACAACACTCCTGTTGTCCTATGTTGACACGAGAAAAAATTTGAAAGCAAAAAGAGGCAATGGATATCGTTTCGTCCCCAATGTTGGGGCGTTCCCTACCGAAACCATCATGCTTGTTGTGAGAAGCTCGATATTGTGAGAAGCATATAACCAAACCTGCCCCAAATGGGACAAAAAATTTACCACGCCATGTTGATGCCGCTCCATGATAGCATGTCAAGTTTAATGAATTTCAGAGGAGTTTTGATTTACTAGAATTTAAAAACTAGGTATCTCAATGTTTGCGGCCGAGTGACGGTGGTAGGGTGTTTGACATTCATTCCCATTTCTTGCATGAGACCTAAGCATGCACCCAAGGACGAAAGATTTGATTTTACAACCAATTTATATGCACCGAAGCATGTGCATGTAGTTCAAATTTGAATTATGCACCTAAATACATTGAGAACTCACTTAATGCATAAAAATGTCCAGACGAACCCCAAAAAATCACAAAAAATAACACAACACTCATGTTGTTCAATGTTGACACGAGAAAAAATTTGAACGCAATAAGAGGCAATGGATATCGTTTCATCCCCAAAGTTGGGGCGTTCCCTACCGAAACCATCATGCTTGTTGTGAGAAGCTCTGGTTTGTGAGAAGGATATACTCAAACCTGCCCCAAATGGGACAAAAATGTAGCACGACATGTTGATGCCGCTCCATGATAGCATGCCAAGTTTCCTGAATTTCAGACGAGTTATGGATTTACTAGAATTTGAGAACCAGGTATCTCAATGTTTGCGGCCGACTGACGGTGGCAGGGTGTTTGACATTCATTCTCATTTCTTGCATGGGACCTAAGCATGCACCCAAGGACAAAAGATTTGATTTTTCAACCAATTTATATGCACCAGAGCATGTTGATGTAGTTCAAATTTGAATTATGCACATAAATGCTTTGAAAACTCACTCAATGCATAAAAATGTCCAAACGAACCTTAAAAATCATAATAAATAACACAACACTCCTATTGTTCAATGTTGACACGAGGAAAATATGAAAGCACTAAGAGGTAATGGATATTGTTTCGTCCCCAAAGTTGGGGCGTTTCCTACCGAAACCATCATGCTTGTTGTGAGAAGCTCTGGTTTGTGAGAAGCATATAACCAAACCTGCCCCAAATGGGACAAAAAATTTACCATGCCATGTTGATGCCGCTCCATGATGCATGTCAAGTTTCATAATTTTCAGAGGTGTTTTGATTTACTAGAATTTAAAAACTAGGATTCTCAATGTTTGCGGCCGAGTGACGGTGGCAGGGTGTGACATTCATTCCCATTTCTTGCATGGGACCTAAGCATGCACCCAAGGACAAAAGATTTGATTTTTCAACCAACTTATATGCACCGGAACATGTGCATATAGTTCAAATATGAATTATGCACATAAATGCATTAAAAACTTACTTAATGCATAAAAATGTCCAAACGGACCCCGAAAAATCACAAAAAATAACACAACACTCCTGTTGTTCTATGTTGACACGAGAAAAAAATTTGAAAGCAAGAAGAGGCAATGGATATCGCATCGCCCCCAAAGTTGGGGTGTTCCCTACCGAAACCATCATGCTTGTTCTGAGAAGTTCTTGTTTGTGAGAAGCATATACCAAAACCTGCCCCAAATGGGACAAAATTTTTACCATGCCATGTTGATGCCGCTCCATGATAGCATGCCAAGTTCCGTGAATTTCAGACGAGTTTTGGATTTACTAGAATTTGAAAACCAGGTATCTCAATGTTTGCGGCCGAGTGACGGTGGTAGGGTGTGACATTCATTCCCATTTCTTGCATGGGACCTAAGCATGCACCCAAGGACAAATATTTGATTTTTCAACCAATTTATATGCACTGGAGCATGTGCATGTAGTTCAAATTTGAGTTATGCACATAAATGTATTGAAAACTCACTTAATGTATAAAAATGTGCAAATGAACCCCGAAAAATCACAAAAAATAACACAACACTCCTGTTGTTCTATGTTGACATGAGAAAATTTTTGAAATCAATAAGAGGCAATGGATATCGTTTCGTCCCCAAAGTTGGGGCATTCCCTACCGAAAGCATCATGGTTGTTGTGAGAAGCTCTGGTTTGTGAGAAGCATATACCCAAACCTACCCCAAATGGGACAAAAATATACCATGACATGTTGATGCCGCTCCATGATAGCATGCCAAGTTTCATGAATTTCAGACAAGTTTTGGATTTACTAGAATTTAAAAACCAGGTATCTCAATGTTTGCGGCCGAGTGACGGTGGTAGGGTGTTTGACATTCATTCCCATTTCTTGCATGGGTCCTAAGCATGCACCCAAGGACAAAAGATTAGATTTTTCAACCAATTTATATGCACCAGAGCATGTGCATTTAGTTCAAATTTGAATTATGCATATACATGCATTGAAAACTCACTTAATTCATAAAAATGTCCAAACGAACCGCGAAAAATCACAATAAATAACACAACACTGCTATTGTTCGATGTTGACACGAGAAGAAAATTTGAAAGCAATAAGAGGCAATGGATATCGCTTCGTCCCCAAAGTTGGGGCGTTCCCTACCAAAACCATCATGCTTGTTGTGAGATGCTTTGGTTGTGAGAAGCATATACCCAACCCTGCCCCAAATGGGACAAAAAATTTACAACGGCATGTTGATGCCGCTCCATGATAGCATGCCAAGTTTCATGACTTTCAGACGAGTTTTGGATTTACTAGAATTTAAAAACCAGGTATCTCAATGTTTACGGCCGAGTGACGGTGGCAGGGTGTTTGACATTCATTCCCATTTCTTGCATGGGACCTAAGCATGCACCCAAGGACAAAAGATTTGATTTTTCAACCAATTTATATGCACCAGAGCATGTGCATGTAGTTCAAATTTGAATTATGCACATAAATACATTGAAAACTCACTTAATGCATAAAAATGTCCAAACGAACCCCGAAAAATCACAATAAATAACACCACACTCCTATTGTTCGATGTTGACATGAGAAAAAAATTGAAACAATAAGAGGCAATGGATATCGCTTCGTCCCAAAGTTGGGGCGTTCCCTACCAAAACCATCATGCTTGATGTGAGAAGCTCTGGTTTGTGAGAAGCATATACCTAAACCTGCCCCAAATGGGACAAAAAATTTATGACGGCATGTTGATGCCGCTCCATGATAGCATTCCTAGTTTCTTGAATTTCTGACAAGTTTTGGATTTACTAGAATCTAAAAACCTGGTATCTCAATGTTTGCGGCTGAGTGACGGTGGCAGGGAGTTTGACATTCATTCCCATTTCTTGCATGGGACCTAAGCATGCACCCAAGGACAAAAGATTTGATTTTCAACCAATTTATCTGCACTGGAGGATGTGCATGTAGTTCAAATTTGAATTATGCACATAAATGCATTGAGAACTCACTTAATGCATAAAAATGTCCAGACGAACCCCAAAAAATCACAAAAAATAACACAACACTCCTGTTGTTCAATGTTAACACGAGAAAAAATTTGAACGCAATAAGAGGCAATGGATATCGTTTGATCCCCAAAGTTGGGGCGTTCCCTACCGAAACCATCATGCTTGTTGTGAGAAGCTCTGGTTTGTGAGAAGCATATACCCAAACCTGCCCCAAATGGGACAAAGATTTACCACGGCACATTGATGCCGCTCCATGATAGCATGCCAAGTTTCATGAATTTCAGACAAGTTTCGGATTACTTGAATTTAAAAACTAGGTTTCTTAATGTTTGCGGCTGAGTGACGGTGGCAGGGCGTTTGACATTCATTCCCATTTCTTGCATGGGACCTAAGCATGCACCCAAGGACAAAAGATTTGATTTTTCAACCAATTTATATGCACCGGAGCATGTGCATGTAGTTCAAATTTGAATTATGCACATAAATGCATTGAAAACTCACTTAATGCATAAAAATGTCCAAGCGAGCCCTGAAAAATCACAAAAAATAACACAACACTCCTGTTGTTCTATGTTGACACGAGAACAAATTTGAAAGCAAAAAGAGGGAATGGATATCGTTTTGTCCCCAATGTTGGGGCGTTCCCTACCGAAACCATCATGCTTGTTGTGAGAAGCTCGATATTGTGAGAAGCATATAACCAAACCTGCCCAAACGGGACAAAAATTTTACCACGCCATGTTGATGCCGCTCCATGATAGCACGTCAAGTTTAATAAATTTCAGAGGAGTTTTGATTTACTAGAATTTAAAAACTAGGTATCACAATGTTTGGGGCCGAGTGACGGCGGTAGGGTGTTTGACATTCATTCCCATTTCTTGCATGAGACCTAAGCATGCACCCAAGGACAAAAGATTTGATTTTTCAACCAATTTATATGCACCGGAGCATGTGCATGTAGTTCAAATTTGAATTATGCACATAAATGCATTAAAAACTCACTTAATGCATAAATTTGTCCAAGCGAGCCCTGAAAAATCACAAAAAATAACACAACACTCCTGTTGTTCAATGTTGACACGAGAAAAAATTTGAACGCAATAAGAGGCAATGGATATCGTTTCATCCCCAAAGTTGGGGCGTTCCCTACCGAAACCATCATGCTTGTTGTGAGAAGCTCTGGTTTGTGAGAAGCATATACCCAAACCTGCCCCAAATGGGACAAAAATTTACAACGGCACGTTGATGCCGCTCCAAGATAGCACGCCAAGTTTCATGAATTTCACACAAGTTTTGGATTACTTGAATTTAAAAACCAGGTATCTCAATGTTTGCGGCCGAGTGACGGTGGTAGGGTGTTTGACATTCATTCCCATTTCTTGCATGGGTCCTAAGCATGCACCCAAGGACAAAAGATTTGATTTTTCAACCAATTTATTTGCACCGGAGCAGTGCATGTAGTTCAAATTTGAATTATGCACATAAATGCATTGAAAACTCAATTAATGCATAAAAATGTCCAAGCGAGCCCTGAAAAATCACAAAAAATAACACAACACTCCTGTTGTTCAATGTTGACACGAGAAAAAATTTGAACGCAATAAGAGGCAATGGATATCGTTTCGTCCCCAAAGTTGGGGCATTCCCTACCGAAACCATCATGCTTGTTGTGGGAATCTCTGGTTTGTGAGAAGCATATACCCAAACCTGCCCCAAATGGGACAAAAATTGTACGACGACATTTTGATGACGCTCCATGATAGCATGCCAAGTTTCATGAATTTCAGACGAGTTTTGGATTTACTACAATTTAAAAACCAGGTATCTCAATGTTTGCGGCCGAGTGACGGTGGCAGGGTGTGACATTCATTCCCATTTCTTGCATGGGACCTAATCATGCACCCAAGGACAAATATTTGATTTTTCAACCAACTTATATGCACCGGAGCATGTGCATATAGTTCAAATATGAATTATGCACATAAATGTATTAAAAACTCACTTAATGCATAAAAATGTCCAAACGAACCCCGAAAAATGACAAAAAATAACACAACACTCCTGTTGTTCTATGTTGACACGAGAAAAAAATATGAAAGCAAGAAGAGGCAAGGGATATCACATCGCCCCCAAAGTTGGGGCGTTCCATACCAAAACCATCATGCTTGTTCTGAGAAGCTCTTGTTTGTAAGAAGCATATACCCAAACATGCCCCAAATGGGACAAATTTTTTACCATGCCATGTTGATGCCGCTCCATGATAGCATGCCAAGTTTCATGAATTTCAGACGAGTACTGGGTTTACTAGAATTTGAAAACCAGGTATCTCAATGTTTGCGGCCGAGTGACGGTGGCAGGGTGTTTGACATTCATTCCCATTTCTTGCATGGGTACTAAGCATGCACCCAAGGACCAAAGATTTGATTTTTCAACCAATTTATATGCACCAGAGCATGTGCATGTAGTTCAAATTTGAATTATGCACATACATGCATTGAAAACTCACTTAATTCATAAAAATGTCCAAACGAACCGCGAAAAATCACAATAAATAACACAACACTGCTATTGTTCGATGTTGACACGAGAAGAAAATTTGAAAGCAATAAGAGGCAATGGATATCGCTTCGTCCCCAAAGTTGGGGCGTTCCCTACCGAAACCATCATGCTTGTTGTGAGATGCTCTGGCTTGTGAGAAGCATATACCCAAACCTGCCCCAAATGGGACAAAAAATTTACCATGCCATGTTGATGTCGCTCCATGATGCATGTCAAGTTTCATGATTTTCAGAGGTGTTTTGATTTACTAGAATTTAAAAACTAGGATTCTCAATGTTTGCGGTCGAGTGCCGGTAGCAGGGTGTTTGACATTCATTCCCATTTCATGCATGGGACCTAAGCATGCACCCAAGGACAAAAGATTTGATTTTTCAACCAACTTATATGCACCGGAGCATGTGCATATAGTTCTAATATGAATTATGCACATAAATGCATTAAAAACTCACTTAATGCATAAAAATGTCCAAACGAACCCCGAAAAATCACAAAAAATAACACAACACTCCTATTGTTCTATGTTGACACGAGAAAAAAATTTGAAAGCACGAAGAGGCAATGGATATCGCATCGCCCCCAAAGTTGGGGCGTTCCCTACCGAAACCATCATGCTTGTTCTGAGAAGCTCTTGTTTGTGAGAAGCATAGACCCAAACCTGCCCCAAATGGGACAAAAATTTTACCATGCCATGTTGATGCCGCTCCATGATAGCATGCCAAGTTTCATGAATTTCAGACGAGTATTGGTGTTACTATATTTTGAAAACCAGGTATCTCAATGTTTGCGGCCGAGTGACGGTGGCAGGGTGTGACATTCATTCCCATTTCTTGCATGGGACCTAAGCATGCACCCAAGGACAAATATTTGATTTTTCAACCAATTTATATGCACTGGAGCATGTGCATGTAGTTCAAATTTGAGTTGTGCACATAAATGCATTGAAAACTCACTTAATGCATAAAAATGTGCAAATGAACCCCGAAAAATCACAAAAAATAACACAACACTCCTGTTGTTCTATGTTGACATGAGAAAATTTTTGAAATCAATAAGAGGCAATGGATATTGTTTCGTCCCCAAAGTTGGGGCATTCCCTACCGAAACCATCATGGTTGTTGTGAGAAGCTCTGGTTTGTGAGAAGAATATACCCAAAACTACCCCAAATGGGACAAAAAATATACCATGACATGTTGATGCCGCTCCATGATAGCATGCCAAGTTTCATGAATTTTAGACAAGTTTTGGATTTACTAGAATTTAAAAACCAGGTATCTCAATGTTTGCGGCCGAGTGACGGTGGCAGGGTGTTTGACATTCATTCCCATTTCTTGCATGGGTCCTAAGCATGCACAAAAGGACAAAAGATTTGATTTTTCAACCAATTTATATGCACCAGAGCATGTGCATGTAGTTCAAATTTGAATTATGCACATACATGCATTGAAAACTGACTTAATTCATAAAAATGTCCAAACGAACCGCGAAAAATCACAATAACTAAAACAACACTGCTATTGTTCGATGTTGACACGAGAAGGAAATTTGAAAGCAATAAGAGGCAATGGATATCGCTTCGTCCCCAAAATTGGGGCGTTCCCTACCGAAACCATCATGCTTGTTGTGAGATGCTCTGGCTTGTGAGAAGCATATACCCAAACCTGCCCCAAATGGGACAAAAAATTTACGACGGCATGTTGATGCCGCTCCATGATAGCATGCCAAGTTTCATGAATTTCAAACGAGTTTTGGATTTATTAGAATATAAAAACCAGGTATCTCAATGTTTGCGGCCGAGTGACGGTGGCAGGGTGTTTGACATTCATTCCCATTTCTTGCATGGGACCTAAGCATGCACCCAGGGACAAATATTTGATTTTTCAACCAATTTATATGCACTAGAGCATGTGCATGTAGTTCAAATTTGAGTTATGCACATAAATGCATTGAAAACTCACTTAATGCATAAAAATGTGCAAATGAACCCCGAAAAATCACAAAAAATAACACAACACTCCTGTTGTTCTATGTTGACATGAGAAAAATTTTGAAATCAATAAGAGGCAATGGATATCGTTTCGTCCCCAAATTTGGGGCATTCCCAACCGAAACCATCATGGTTGTTGTGAGAAGCTCTGGTTTGTGAGAAGCATATACCCAAAACTACCCCAAATGGGACAAAAAATATACCATGACATGTTGATGCCGCTCCATGATAGCATGCCAAGTTTCATGAATTTTAGACAAGTTTTGGATTTACTAGAATTTAAAAACCAGGTATCTCAATGTTTGCGGCCGAGTGACGGTGGCAGGGTGTTTGACATTCATTCCCATTTCTTGCATGGGTCCTAAGCATGCACAAAAGGACAAAAGATTTGATTTTTCAACCAATTTATATGCACCAGAGCATGTGCATGTAGTTCAAATTTGAATTATGCACATACATGCATTGAAAACTGACTTAATTCATAAAAATGTCCAAACTAACCGCGAAAAATCACAATAACTAAAACAACACTGCTATTGTTCGATGTTGACACGAGAAGGAAATTTGAAAGCAATAAGAGGCAATGGATATCGCTTCGTCCCCAAAATTGGGGCGTTCCCTACCGAAACCATCATGCTTGTTGTGAGATGCTCTGGCTTGTGAGAAGCATATACCCAAACCTGCCCCAAATGGGACAAAAAATTTACGACGGCATGTTGATGCCGCTCCATGATATCATGCCAAGTTTCATGAATTTCAAACGAGTTTTGGATTTACTAGAATATAAAAACCAGGTATCTCAATGTTTGCGGCCGAGTGACGGTGGCAGGGTGTTTGACATTCATTCCCATTTCTTGCATGGGACCTAAGCATGCACCCAGGGACAAATATTTGATTTTTCAACCAATTTATATGCACTGGAGCATGTGCATGTAGTTCAAATTTGAGTTATGCACATAAATGCATTGAAAACTCACTTAATGCATAAAAATGTGCAAATGAACCCCGAAAAATCACAAAAAATAACACAACACTCCTGTTGTTCTATGTTGACATGAGAAAAATTTTGAAATCAATAAGAGGCAATGGATATCGTTTCGTCCCCAAAGTTGGGGCATTCCCAACCGAAACCATCATGGTTGTTGTGAGAAGCTCTGGTTTGTGAGAAGCATATACCCAAAACTACCCCAAATGGGACAAAAAATATACCATGACATGTTGATGCCGCTCCATGATAGCATGCCAAGTTTCATGAAGTTTAGAGAAGTTTTGGATTTACTAGAATTTAAAAACCAGGTATCTCAATGTTTGCGGCCGAGTGACAGTGGCAGGGTGTTTGACATTCATTCCCATTTCTTGCATGGGTCCTAAGCATGCACAAAAGGACAAAAGATTTGATTTTTCAACCAATTTATATGCACCAGAGCATGTGCATGTAGTTCAAATTTGAATTATGCACATACATGCATTGAAAACTGACTTAATTCATAAAAATGTCCAAACGAACCGCGAAAAATCACAATAACTAATACAACACTGCTATTGTTCGATGTTGACACGAGAAGGAAATTTGAAAGCAATAAGAGGCAATGGATATCGCTTCGTCCCCAAAATTGGGGCGTTCCCTACCGAAACCATCATGCTTGTTGTGACATGCTCTGGCTTGTGAGAAGCATATACCCAAACCTGCCCCAAATGGGACAAAAAATTTACGACGGCATGTTGATGCCGCTCCATGATAGCATGCCAAGTTTCATGAATTTCAAACGAGTTTTGGATTTACTAGAATATAAAAACCAGGTATCTCAATGTTTGCGGCCGAGTGACGGTGGCAGGGTGTTTGACATTCATTCCCATTTCTTGCATGGGACCTAAGCATGCACCCAAGGACAAAAGATTTGATTTTTCAACCAATTTATATGCACTGGAGCATGTGCATGTAGTTCAAATTTGAGTTATGCACATAAATGCATTGAAAACTCACTTAATGCATAAAAATGTGCAAATGAACCCCGAAAAATCACAAAAAATAACACAACACTCCTCTTGTTCTATGTTGACATGAGAAAAATCATAAATCAATAAGAGGCAATGGATATCGTTTCGTCCCCAAAGTTGGGGCATTCCCAACCGAAACCATCATGGTTGTTGTGAGAAGCTCTGGTTTGTGAGAAGCATATACCCAAAACTACCCCAAATGGGACAAAAAATATACCATGACATGTTGATGCCGCTCCATGATAGCATGCCAAGTTTCATGAATTTTAGACAAGTTTTGGATTTACTAGAATTTAAAAACCAGGTATCTCAATGTTTGCGGCCGAGTGACGGTGGCAGGGTGTTTGACATTCATTCCCATTTCTTGCATGGGTCCTAAGCATGCTCAAAAGGACAAAAGATTTGATTTTTCAACCAATTTATATGCACCAGAGCATGTGCATGTAGTTCAAATTTGAATTATGCACATACATGCATTGAAAACTGACTTAATTCATAAAAATGTCCAAACGAACCGCGAAAAATCACAATAACTAAAACAACACTGCTATTGTTCGATGTTGACACGAGAAGGAAATTTGAAAGCAATAAGAGGCAATGGATATCGCTTCGTCCCCAAAATTGGGGCGTTCCCTACCGAAACCATCATGCTTGTTGTGAGATGCTCTGGCTTGTGAGAAGCATATACCCAAACCTACCCCAAATGGGAAAAAAAATTTACGACGGCATGTTGATGCCGCTCCATGATAGCATGCCAAGTTTCATGAATTTCAAACGAGTTTTGGATTTACTAGAATATAAAAACCAGGTATCTCAATGTTTGCGGCCGAGTGACGGTGGCAGGGTGTTTGACATTCATTCCCATTTCTTGCATGGGACCTAAGCATGCACCCAAGGACAAAAGATTTGATTTTTCAACCAATTTATATGCACCAGAGCATGTGCATGTAGTTCAAATTTGAATTATGCACATAAATACATTGAAAACTCACTTAATGCATAAAGATGTCCAAATGAACCCCGAAAAATCACAATCAATAACACCACACTCCTATTGTTCGATGTTGACATGAGAAAAAAATTGAAACAATAAGAGGCAATGGATATCGCTTCGTCCCCAAAGTTGGGGCGTTCCCTACCAAAACCATCATGCTTGTCCTGAGAAGCTCTTGTTTGTGAGAAGCATATACCCAGACCTGCCCCAAATGGGATAAAAAAATTATGACGGCATGTTGATGCCGCTCCATGATAGCATTCATAGTTTCTTGAATTTCCGACAAGTTTGGATTTACTAGAATTTAAAAACCTGGTATCTCAATGTTTGCGGCTGAGTGACGGTGGCAGGGAGTTTGACATTCATTCCCATTTCTTGCATGGGACCTAAGCGTGCACCCAAGGACAAAAGATTTGATTTTCAACGAATTTATCTGCACTACAGGATGTGCATGTAGTTCAAATTTGAATTATGCACATAAATGCAGTGAGAACTCACTTAATGCATAAAAATGTCCAGACGAACCCCAAAAAATCACAAAAAATAACACAACACTCCTGTTGTTCAATGTTGACACGAGAAAAAATTTGAACGCAATAAGAGGCAATGGATATCGTGTCATCCCCAAAGTTGGGGCGTTCCCTACCGAAACCTTCATGCTTGTTGTGAGAAGCTCTGGTTTGTGAGAAGCATATACCCAAACCTGCCCCAAATGGAACAAAAATTTACCACGACACGTTGATGCCGCTCCATGATAGCATGCCAACTTTCATGAATTTCAGACAAGTTTTAGATTACTTGAATTTAGAAACTAGGTTTCTCAATGTTTGCGGCTGAGTGACGGTGGCAGGGTGTTTGACATTCATTCCCATTTCTTGCATGGGACCTAAGCATGCACCCAAGGACAAAAGATTTGATTTTTCAACCAATTTATATGCACCGGAGCATGTGCATGTAGTTCAAATTTGAATTATGCACATAAATGCATTGAAAACTCACTTAATGCATAAAAATGTCCAAGCGAGCCCTGAAAAATCACAAAAAATAACACAACACTCCTGTTGTCCTATGTTGACACGAGAAAAAATTTGAAAGCAAAAAGAGGCAATGGATATCGTTTCGTCCCCAATGTTGGGGCGTTCCCTACCGAAACCATCATGCTTGTTGTGAGAAGCTCGATATTGTGAGAAGCATATAACCAAACCTGCCCCAAATGGGACAAAATTTTTACCACGCCATGTTGATGCCGCTCCATGATAGCATGTCAAGTTTAATGAATTTCAGAGGAGTTTTGATTTACTAGAATTTAAAAACTAGGTATCTCAATGTTTGCGGCCGAGTGACGGTGGTAGGGTGTTTGACATTCATTCCCATTTCTTGCATGAGACCTAAGCATGCACCCAAGGAAGAAAGATTTGATTTTTCAACCAATTTATATGCATCGGAGCATGTGCATGTAGTTCAAATTTGAATTATGCACCTAAATACATTGAGAACTCACTTAATGCATAAAAATGTCCAGACGAACCCCAAAAAATCACAAAAAATAACACAACACTCCTGTTGTTCAATGTTGACACGAGAAAAAATTTGAACGCAATAAGAGGCAATGGATATCGTTTCATCCCCAAAGTTGGGGCGTTCGCTACCGAAACCATCATGCTTGTTGTGAGAAGCTCTGGTTTTTGAGAAGCATATACCCAAACCTACCCCAAATGGGACAAAAATTTACCACGGCACGTTGATGCCGCTCAATGATAGCACGCCAAGTTTCATGAATTTCACACAAGTTTTGGATTACTTGAATTTAAAAACCAGGTATCTCAATGTTTGCGGCCGAGTGACGGTGGCAGGGTGTTTGACATTCATTCCCATTTCTTGCATGGGACCTAAGCATGCACCCAAGGACAAAAGATTTGATTTTTCAACCAATTTATATGCACCGGAGCATGTGCATGTAGTTCAAATTTGAATTATGCACATAAATGCATTGAAAACTCACTTAATGCATAAAAATGTCCAAGCGAGCCCCGAAAAATCACAATAAATAACACAACACTCCTGTTGTTCGATGTTGACACGAGAAAAAATTTGAAAGCAATAAGAGGCAATGGATATCGTTTCGTCCCCAAAGTTGGGGCGTTTCCTACCGAAACCATCATGCTTGTTGTGAGAAGCTCTGGTTTGTGAGAAGCTCTGGTTTGTGAGAAGCATATAACCAAACCTGCCCCAAATGGGACAAAAAATTTACCATGCCATGTGGATGCCGCTCCATGATAGCATGTCAAGTTTCATGAATTTCAGAGGAGTTTTGGATTTACTAGAATTTAAAAACCTGGTATCTCAATGTTTGCGGCTGAGTGACGGTGGCAGGGAGTTTGACATTAATTCCCATTTCTTGCATGGGACCTAAGCATGCACCCAAGGACAAAAGATTTGATTTTTAACTAATTTATATGCACCGAAGCATGTGCATATAGTTCAAATTTGAATTATGCACATAAATGCATTAAAAACTCACTTAATGCATAAAAATGTCCAAACGAACCCCGAAAAATCAGAAAAAATAACACAACATGCTTGTTCTAGGTTGACATGAGAAAAAAATTTGAAAGCAAGAAGAGGCAATGGATATCTCATCGCCCCAAAAGTTGGTGCGTTCCCTACCGAAACCATCATGCTTGTTCTGAGAAGCTCTTGTTTGTGAGAAGCATATACCCAAACCTGCCCTAAATGGGACAAAATTTTTACCATACCATGTTGATGCCGCTCCATGATAGCATGCCAAGTTTCATGAATTTCAGACGAGTTTTGGATTTACTTTAATTTAAAAACCTGGTATCTCAATGTTTGCGTCCGAGTGACGGTGGCAGGGTGTGACATTCATTCCCATTTCTTGCATGGGACCTAAGCATGCACCCAAGGACAAAAGATTTGATTTTCAACCAATTTATATGCACTGGAGGATGTGCATGTAGTTCAAATTAGAATTATGCACATAAATGCATTGAAAACTCGCTTAATGCATAAAAATGTCCAGACGAACCCCGAAATATCACAAAAAATAACACAACACTCCTGTTGTTCTATGTTGACACGAGGAAAATTTTCAAAGCAATAAGAGACAATGGATATTGTTTCGTCCCCCAAGTTTGGGTGTTCCCTACCGAAACCATCATGCTTGTTGTGAGAAGCTCTGGTTTGTGAGAATCATATACCCAAACATGCCCCAAATTGGACAAATAATTTACCACAACATGGTGATGCCACTCCATGATAGCATGCCAAGTTTCATGAATTTCAGAAGCGTTTTGGATTTACTAGAATTTGAAAACCAGGTATCTCAATGTTTGCGGCTGAGTGACGGTGGCAGGGTGTTTGACATTCATTCCCATTTCTTGCATGGCACCTAAGCATGCACCCAAGGACAAAAGATTTGATTTATCAACCAATTTATATGCACCGGAGCATGTGCATGTAGTTCAAATTTGAATTATGCACATAAATGCATTGAAAACAAACTTAATGCAGAAAAATGTCCAGACGAACCCCGAAATATCACAATAAATAACACAACACTCCTATTGTTCAATGTTGACATGAGAAAAAAATTTGAAAGCAATAAGAGGCAATGGATATCGTTTCATCCCCAAAGTTGGGGCGTTTCCTACCGAAACCATCATGCTTGTTGTGAGAAGCTCTGGTTTGTGAGAAGCATATAACCAAACCTGCCCCAAATGGGACAAAAAATTTACCATGCCATGTTGATGCCGCTCCATGATAGCATGCCAAGTTTCATGAATTTCAGAGGAGTTTTGATTCACCAGAATTTAAAACCTAGGATTCTCAATGTTTCCGGCCGAGTGACGGTGGCACGGTGTTTGACATTCATTCCCATTTCTTGCATGGAACCAAAGCATGCACCCAAGGACAAAAGATTTGATTTTTCAACCAATTTATATGCACCGAAGCATGTGCATATAGTTCAAATTTGAATTATGCACATAAATGCATTAAAAACTCACTTAATGCATAAAAAGGTCCAAACGAACCCCGAAAAATCACAAAAAATAACACAACACTCGTGTTGTTCTAGGTTGACATGAGAAAAAAATTTGAAAGCAAGAAGAGGCAATGGATATCGCATCGCCCCAAAAGTTGGGGCGTTCCCTACCGAAACCATCATGCTTGTTCTGAGAAGCTCTTGTTTGTGAGATACATATACCCAAACCTGCCCTAAATGGGACAAAAATTTTACCATGCCATGTTGATGCCGCTCCATGATAGCATGCCAAGTTTCATGAATTTCAGACGAGTTTTTGATTTACTAGAATTTAAAAACCAGGTATCTCAATGTTTGCGTCCGAGTGACGGTGGCAGGGTGCGACATTCATTCCCATTTCTTGCATGGGACCTAAGCATGCACCCAAGGACAAATATTTGATTTTTCAACCAATTTATATGCACTGGAGCATGTGCATGTAGTTCAAATTTCAGTTATGCACATAAATGCATTGAAAACTCACTTAATGCATAAAAATGTGCAAATGAACCCCGAAAAATCACAAAAAATAACACAACACTCCTGTTGTTCAATGTGGACATGAGAAAAAATTTGAAAGCAATAAGAGGCAATGGATATCGTTTCGTCCCCAAAGTTGGGGCATTCCCTACCGAAACCATCATGCTTGTAGTGAGAAGCTCTGGTTTGTGAGAAGCATATACCCAAACCTACCCCAAATGGGACAAAAAATATACCACGACATGTTGATGCCGCTCCATGATAGCATGCCAAGTTTCATGAATTTCAGACGAGTTTTGATTTACTAGAATTTAAAAACTAGGTATCTCAATGTTTGCGGCCGTGTGATGGTGGCAGGGTGTTTGACATTCATTCCCATTTCTTGCATGGGACCTAAGCATGCACCCAAGGACAAAAGATTTGATTTTTCAACCAATTTATATGCACCGGAGCATGTGCATGTAGTTCAAATTTGAATTATGCACACCAATGCATTGAAAACTCACTTAATGCATAAAAATATCCAGACGAACCCCGAAAAATCACAAAAAATAACACAACACTCCTGTTGTTCTATGTTGACACGAGAAAAAAATTGAAAGCAATAAGAGACAATGGATATTGTTTCGTCCCCAAAGATTGGGTGTTCCCTACAGAAACCATCATGCTTGTTGTGAGAAGCTCTGGTTTGTGAGAAGCATATACCCAAACCTGCACCAAATTGGACAAATAATTTACCACAACATGGTGATGCCTCTCCATGATAGCATGCCAAGTTTCATGAATTTCAGACGAGTTTTGGACTTACTAGAATTTGAAAACCATGTATCTCAATGTTTGCGGCCGAGTGACGGTGGCAGGGTTTTTGACATTCATTCCCATTTCTTGCATGGGACCTAAGCATGCACCCAAGGACAAAATATTTGATTTATGAACCAATTTATATGCACCGGAGCATGTGCATGTAGTTCAAATTCGAATTATGCACATAAATGCATTGAAAACTCACTTAATGCATAAAAATGTCCAGACGACCCCCAAAAAATCACAAAAAATAACACATCACTCCTGTTGTTCTATGTTGACACGAGAAATAAATTGAAAGCAATAAGAGACAATGGATATTGTTTCTTCCCCAAAGTTTGGGTGTTCCCTACCAAAAACATCATGCTTGTTGTGAGATGCTCTAGTTTGTGAGAAGCATATACGAAACCTGCCCCAAATGGGACAAAAAATTTACGACGGCATGTTGATGCCGCTCCATGATAGCATGCCAAGTTTCATGAATTTCAGACGAGTTTTGGAGTTACAAGAATTTAAAAACCATGTATCTCAATGTTTGCGGCCGAGTGACAATGGCAGGGTGTTTGACATTCATTCCCATTTCTTGCATGGGACCTAAGCATGCACCCAAGGACAAAAGATTTGATTTTTCAACCAATTTATATGCACCAGAGCATGTGCATGTAGTTCAAATTTGAATTATGCACATAAACACATTGAAAACTCACTTAATGCATAAAAATTTCCAAGCGAACCCCGAAAAATCACAATAAAAAACACAACACTCCTATTGTCCGATGGTGACATGAGAAAAAAAATTTGAAGCAATAAGAGGCAATGGATATCGCTGCGTACCCAAAGTTGGGGCGTTCCCTACCGAAACCATCATGCTTGTTGTGAGAAGCTCTGGTTTGTGATAAGTATATAACCAAACCTGCCCGAAATGGGACAAAAAATTTACCATGCCATGTTGATGCCGCTCCATGATAGCATGCCAAGTTTCATGAATTTCGGACGAGTTTTGGATTTACTAGAATTTGAAAACCAGGTATCTCAATGTTTGCGGCCGAGTGAAGGTGGCAGGGTGTTTGACATTCATTCCCATTCTTGCATGGGACCTAAGCATGCACCCAAGGACAAAAGATTTGATTTTTCAACCAATTTATATGCACCAGAGCATGTGCATGTAGTTCAAATTTGAATTATGCACATAAATACATTGAAAACTCACTTAATGCATAAAAATGTCCAAGCGAACCCCGAAAAATCACAATAAAAAACACAACACTCCTATTGTTCGATGTTGACATGAGAAAAAAATTTGAAGCAATAAGAGGCAATGGATATCGCTTCGTCCCCAGAGTTGCGGCATTCCCTACCGAAACCATCATGCTTGTTGTGAGAAGCTCTGGTTTGTGAGAAGCATATAACCAAACCTGCCCGAAATGGGAAAAAAAATTACCACGCCATGTTGATTCCGCTCCATGATAGCATGCCAAGTTTCATGAATTTCAGACGAGTTTTGATTTACTAGAATTTAAAAACTAGGTATCTCAATGTTTGCGGCCGAGTGATGGTGGCAGGGTGTTTGACATTCATTCCCATTTCTTGCATGGGACCTAAGCATGCACCCAAGGACAAAAGATTTGATTTTTCAACCAATTTATATGCACCGGAGCATGTGCATGTAGTTCAAATTTGAATTATGCACATAAATACATTGAAAACTCACTTAATGCATAAAAATGTCCAAGCGAACCCCGAAAAATCACAATAAAAAACACAACAATGCTATTGTTCGATGTTGACATGAGAAAAAAAATTGAAGCAATAAGAGGCAATGGTATCGCTTCGTCCCCAGAGTTGCGGCATTCCCTACCGAAACCATCATGCTTGTTGTGAGAAGCTCTGGTTTGTGAGAAGCATATAACCAAACCTGCCCGAAATGGGAAAAAAAATTACCACGCCATGTTGATTCCGCTCCATGATAGCATGCCAAGTTTCATGAATTTCAGACGAGTTTTGATTTACTAGAATTTAAAAACTAGGTATCTCAATGTTTGCGGCCGAGTGATGGTGGCAGGGTGTTTGACATTCATTCCCATTTCTTGCATGGGACCTAAGCATGCACCCAAGGACAAAAGATTTGATTTTTCAACCAATTTATATGCACCGGAGCATGTGCATGTAGTTCAAATTTGAATTATGCACACCAATGCATTGAAAACTCACTTAATGCATAAAAATATCCAGACGAACCCCGAAAAATCACAAAAAATAACACAACACTCCTGTTGTTCTATGTTGACACGAGAAAAAAATTGAAAGCAATAAGAGACAATGGATATTGTTTCGTCCCCAAAGATTGGGTGTTCCCTACCGAAACCATCATGCTTGTTGTGAGAAGCTCTGGTTTGTGAGAAGCATATACCCAAACCTGCACCAAATTGGACAAATAATTTACCACAACATGGTGATGCCTCTCCATGATAGCATGCCAAGTTTCATGAATTTCAGACGAGTTTTGGACTTACTAGAATTTGAAAACCATGTATCTCAATGTTTGCGGCCGAGTGACGGTGGCAGGGTTTTTGACATTCATTCCCATTTCTTGCATGGGACCTAAGCATGCACCCAAGGACAAAATATTTGATTTATCAACCAATTTATATGCACCGGAGCATGTGCATGTAGTTCAAATTCGAATTATGCACATAAATGCATTGAAAACTCACTTAATGCATAAAAATGTCCAGACGACCCCCAAAAAATCACAAAAAATAACACATCACTCCTGTTGTTCTATGTTGACATGAGAAATAAATTGAAAGCAATAAGAGACAATGGATATTGTTTCTTCCCCAAAGTTTGGGTGTTCCCTACCAAAAACATCATGCTTGTTGTGAGATGCTCTAGTTTGTGAGAAGCATATACGAAACCTGCCCCAAATGGGACAAAAAATTTACGACGGCATGTTGATGCCGCTCCATGATAGCATGCCAAGTTTCATGAATTTCAGACGAGTTTTGGAGTTACAAGAATTTAAAAACCATGTATCTCAATGTTTGCGGCCGAGTGACAATGGCAGGGTGTTTGACATTCATTCCCATTTCTTGCATGGGACCTAAGCATGCACCCAAGGACAAAAGATTTGATTTTTCAACCAATTTATATGCACCAGAGCATGTGCATGTAGTTCAAATTTGAATTATGCACATAAACACATTGAAAACTCACTTAATGCATAAAAATTTCCAAGCGAACCCCGAAAAATCACAATAAAAAACACAACACTCCTATTGTCCGATGGTGACATGAGAAAAAATTTTTGAAGCAATAAGAGGCAATGGATATCGCTGCGTACCCAAAGTTGGGGCGTTCCCTACCGAAACCATCATGCTTGTTGTGAGAAGCTCTGGTTTGTGATAAGTATATAACCAAACCTGCCCGAAATGGGACAAAAAATTTACCATGCCATGTTGATGCCGCTCCATGATAGCATGCCAAGTTTCATGAATTTCGGACGAGTTTTGGATTTACTAGAATTTGAAAACCAGGTATCTCAATGTTTGCGGCCGAGTGAAGGTGGCAGGGTGTTTGACATTCATTCCCATTCTTGCATGGGACCTAAGCATGCACCCAAGGACAAAAGATTTGATTTTTCAACCAATTTATATGCACCAGAGCATGTGCATGTAGTTCAAATTTGAATTATGCACATAAATACATTGAAAACTCACTTAATGCATAAAAATGTCCAAGCGAACCCCGAAAAATCACAATAAAAAACACAACACTCCTATTGTTCGATGTTGACATGAGAAAAAAATTTGAAGCAATAAGAGGCAATGGATATCGCTTCGTCCCCAGAGTTGCGGCATTCCCTACCGAAACCATCATGCTTGTTGTGAGAAGCTCTGGTTTGTGAGAAGCATATAACCAAACCTGCCCGAAATGGGAAAAAAAATTACCACGCCATGTTGATTCCGCTCCATGATAGCATGCCAAGTTTCATGAATTTCAGACGAGTTTTGATTTACTAGAATTTAAAAACTAGGTATCTCAATGTTTGCGGCCGAGTGATGGTGGCAGGGTGTTTGACATTCATTCCCATTTCTTGCATGGGACCTAAGCATGCACCCAAGGACAAAAGATTTGATTTTTCAACCAATTTATATGCACCGGAGCATGTGCATGTAGTTCAAATTTGAATTATGCACATAAATACATTGAAAACTCACTTAATGCATAAAAATGTCCAAGCGAACCCCGAAAAATCACAATAAAAAACACAACAATGCTATTGTTCGATGTTGACATGAGAAAAAAAATTGAAGCAATAAGAGGCAATGGTATCGCTTCGTCCCCAGAGTTGCGGCATTCCCTACCGAAACCATCATGCTTGTTGTGAGAAGCTCTGGTTTGTGAGAAGCATATAACCAAACCTGCCCGAAATGGGAAAAAAAATTACCACGCCATGTTGATTCCGCTCCATGATAGCATGCCAAGTTTCATGAATTTCAGACGAGTTTTGATTTACTAGAATTTAAAAACTAGGTATCTCAATGTTTGCGGCCGAGTGATGGTGGCAGGGTGTTTGACATTCATTCCCATTTCTTGCATGGGACCTAAGCATGCACCCAAGGACAAAAGATTTGATTTTTCAACCAATTTATATGCACCGGAGCATGTGCATGTAGTTCAAATTTGAATTATGCACACCAATGCATTGAAAACTCACTTAATGCATAAAAATATCCAGACGAACCCCGAAAAATCACAAAAAATAACACAACACTCCTGTTGTTCTATGTTGACACGAGAAAAAAATTGAAAGCAATAAGAGACAATGGATATTGTTTCGTCCCCAAAGATTGGGTGTTCCCTACCGAAACCATCATGCTTGTTGTGAGAAGCTCTGGTTTGTGAGAAGCATATACCCAAACCTGCACCAAATTGGACAAATAATTTACCACAACATGGTGATGCCTCTCCATGATAGCATGCCAAGTTTCATGAATTTCAGACGAGTTTTGGACTTACTAGAATTTGAAAACCATGTATCTCAATGTTTGCGGCCGAGTGACGGTGGCAGGGTTTTTGACATTCATTCCCATTTCTTGCATGGGACCTAAGCATGCACCCAAGGACAAAATATTTGATTTATCAACCAATTTATATGCACCGGAGCATGTGCATGTAGTTCAAATTCGAATTATGCACATAAATGCATTGAAAACTCACTTAATGCATAAAAATGTCCAGACGACCCCCAAAAAATCACAAAAAATAACACATCACTCCTGTTGTTCTATGTTGACACGAGAAATAAATTGAAAGCAATAAGAGACAATGGATATTGTTTCTTCCCCAAAGTTTGGGTGTTCCCTACCAAAAACATCATGCTTGTTGTGAGATGCTCTAGTTTGTGAGAAGCATATACGAAACCTGCCCCAAATGGGACAAAAAATTTACGACGGCATGTTGATGCCGCTCCATGATAGCATGCCAAGTTTCATGAATTTCAGACGAGTTTTGGAGTTACAAGAATTTAAAAACCATGTATCTCAATGTTTGCGGCCGAGTGACAATGGCAGGGTGTTTGACATTCATTCCCATTTCTTGCATGGGACCTAAGCATGCACCCAAGGACAAAAGATTTGATTTTTCAACCAATTTATATGCACCAGAGCATGTGCATGTAGTTCAAATTTGAATTATGCACATAAACACATTGAAAACTCACTTAATGCATAAAAATTTCCAAGCGAACCCCGAAAAATCACAATAAAAAACACAACACTCCTATTGTCCGATGGTGACATGAGAAAAAATTTTTGAAGCAATAAGAGGCAATGGATATCGCTGCGTACCCAAAGTTGGGGCGTTCCCTACCGAAACCATCATGCTTGTTGTGAGAAGCTCTGGTTTGTGATAAATATATAACCAAACCTGCCCGAAATGGGACAAAAAATTTACCATGCCATGTTGATGCCGCTCCATGATAGCATGCCAAGTTTCATGAATTTCGGACGAGTTTTGGATTTACTAGAATTTGAAAACAAGGTATCTCAATGTTTGCGGCCGAGTGACGGTGGCAGGGTGTTTGACATTCATTCCCATTATTGCATGGGACCTAAGCATGCACCCAAGGACAAAAGATTTGATTTTTCAACCAATTTATATGCACCAGAGCATGTGCATGTAGTTCAAATTTGAATTATGCACATAAATACATTGAAAACTCACTTAATGCATAAAAATGTCCAAGCGAACCCCGAAAAATCACAATAAAAAACACAACACTCCTATTGTTCGATGTTGACATGAGAAAAAAATTTGAAGCAATAAGAGGCAATGGATATCGCTTCGTCCCCAGAGTTGCGGCATTCCCTACCGAAACCATCATGCTTGTTGTGAGAAGCTCTGGTTTGTGAGAAGCATATAACCAAACCTGCCCGAAATGGGAAAAAAAATTACCACGCCATGTTGATTCCGCTCCATGATAGCATGCCAAGTTTCATGAATTTCAGACGAGTTTTGATTTACTAGAATTTAAAAACTAGGTATCTCAATGTTTGCGGCCGAGTGATGGTGGCAGGGTGTTTGACATTCATTCCCATTTCTTGCATGGGACCTAAGCATGCACCCAAGGACAAAAGATTTGATTTTTCAACCAATTTATATGCACCGGAGCATGTGCATGTAGTTCAAATTTGAATTATGCACATAAATACATTGAAAACTCACTTAATGCATAAAAATGTCCAAGCGAACCCCGAAAAATCACAATAAAAAACACAACACTCCTATTGTTCGATGTTGACATGAGAAAAAAATTTGAAGCAATAAGAGGCAATGGATATCGCTTCGTCCCCAGAGTTGCGGCATTCCCTACCGAAACCATCATGCTTGTTGTGAGAAGCTCTGGTTTGTGAGAAGCATATAACCAAACCTGCCCGAAATGGGAAAAAAAATTACCACGCCATGTTGATTCCGCTCCATGATAGCATGCCAAGTTTCATGAATTTCAGACGAGTTTTGATTTACTAGAATTTAAAAACTAGGTATCTCAATGTTTGCGGCCGAGTGATGGTGGCAGGGTGTTTGACATTCATTCCCATTTCTTGCATGGGACCTAAGCATGCACCCAAGGACAAAAGATTTGATTTTTCAACCAATTTATATGCACCGGAGCATGAGCATGTAGTTCAAATTTGAATTATGCACACCAATGCATTGAAAACTCACTTAATGCATAAAAATATCCAGACGAACCCCGAAAAATCACAAAAAATAACACAACACTCCTGTTGTTCTATGTTGACACGAGAAAAAAATTGAAAGCAATAAGAGACAATGGATATTGTTTCGTCCCCAAAGTTTGGGTGTTCCCTACCGAAACCATCATGCTTGTTGTGAGAAGCTCTGGTTTGTGAGAAGGATATACCCAAACCTGCACCAAATTGGACAAATAATTTACCACAACATGGTGATGCCTCTCCATGATAGCATGCCAAGTTTCATGAATTTCAGACGAGTTTTGGACTTTCTAGAATTTGAAAACCATGTATCTCAATGTTTGCGGCCGAGTGACGGTGGCAGGGTTTTTGACATTCATTCCCATTTCTTGCATGGGACCTAAGCATGCACCCAAGGACAAAAGATTTGATTTGTCAACCAATTTATATGCACCGGAGCATGTGCATGTAGTTCAAATTCGAATTATGCACATAAATGCATTGAAAACTCACTTAATGCATAAAAATGTCCAGACGACCCCCGAAAAATCACAAAAAATAACAGATCACTCCTGTTGTTCTATGTTGACACGAGAAATAAATTGAAAGCAATAAGAGACAATGGATATTGTTTCGTCCCCAAAGTTTGGGTGTTCCCTACCAAAAACATCATGCTTGTTGTGAGATGCTCTAGTTTGTGAGAAGCATATACGAAACCTGCCCCAAATGGGACAAAAAATTTACGACGGCATGTTGATGCCGCTCCATGATAGCATGCCAAGTTTCATGAATTTCAGACGAGTTTTGGAGTTACAAGAATTTAAAAACCAGGTATCTCAATGTTTGCGGCCGAGTGACAATGGCAGGGTGTTTGACATTCATTCCCATTTCTTGCATGGGACCTAAGCATGCACCCAAGGACAAAAGATTTGATTTTTCAACCAATTTATATGCACCAGAGCATGTGCATGTAGTTCAAATTTGAATTATGCACATAAATACATTGAAAACTCACTTAATGCATAGAAATTTCCAAGCGAACCCCGAAAAATCACAATAAAAAACACAACACTCCTATTGTTCGATGGTGACACGAGAACATTTTTTTGAAGCAATAAGAGGCAATGGATATCGCTTCGTACCCAAAGTTGGGGCGTTCCCTACCGAAACCATCATGCTTGTTGTGAGAAGCTCTGGTTTGTGATAAGTATATAACCAAACCTGCCCGAAATGGGACAAAAAATTTACCATGCCATGTTGATGCCGCTCCATGATAGCATGCCAAGTTTCATTAATTTCGGACGAGTTTTGGATTTACTAGAATTTGAAAACCAGGTATCTCAATGTTTGCGGCCGAGTGACGGTGGCAGGGTGTTTGACATTCATTCCCATTTCTTGCATGGGACCTAAGCATGCACCCAAGGACAAAATATTTGATTTTTCAACCAATTTATTTGCACCAGAGCATGTTCATGTAGTTCAAATTTGAATTATGCACATAAATGCTTTGAAAAGTCACTTAATGCATAAAAATGTCCAAACGAACCACGAAAAATCACAATAAATAACACAACACTCCTATTATTCGATGTTGACACGAGAAAAAATTTGAAAGCAATAAGAGGCAATGGATATCGTTTCGTCCCCAAAGTTGGGGCGTTTCCTACCGAAACCATCATGCTTGTTGTGAGAAGCTCTGGTTTGTGAGAAGCATATAACCAAACCTGCCCCAAATGGGACAAAAAATTTACCATGCCATGTTGATGCCGCTCCATGATAGCATGTAAAGTTTCATGAATTTCAGAGGAGTTTTGATTAACTAGAATTTAAAAAACTAGGATTCTCAATGTTTGCGGCCGAGTGACGGCTGTAGGGTGTTTGACATTCATTCCCATTTCTTGCATGGGACCTAAGCATGCACCCAAGGACAAAAGATTTGATTTTTCAAAAATTTATATGCACCGGAGCATGTGCATATAGTTCAAATTTGAATTATGCACATAAATGCATTAAAAACTTACTTAATGCATAAAAAGGTCCAAACGAACCCCGAAAAATCACAAAAAAAAACACAACACTCGTTTTGTTCTATGTTGACACGAGAAAAAAAATTGAAAGCAAGAAGAGGCAATGGATATCGCATCGCCCCAAAAGTTGGGGCGTTCCCTACCGAAATCATCATGCTTGTTCTGAGAAGCTCTTGTTTGTGAGAAGCATATACCCAAACCTGCCCCAAATGGGACAAAAAATTTACCATGCCATGTTGATGCCGCTCCATGATAGCATGCCAAGTTTCATGAATTTCAGACGAGTTTTGGATTTACTAGAATTTAAAAACCAGGTATCTCAATGTTTGCGGCCGAGTGATGGTTGCAGGGTGTGACATTCATTCCCATTTCTTGCATGGGACCTAAGAATGCACCCAAGGAAAAAAGATTTGAATTTTCAACCAATCTATATGCACCAGAGCATGTGCATGTAGTTCAAATTTGAATTATGCACATAAATGCATTGAAAATTCACTTAATGCATAAAAATGTCCTGACGAACCCCTAAAAATCACAAAAAATAACACATGACTCATGTTGTTCTATGTTGACACGAGAAAAAAAATTAAAGCAATAAGAGACAATGGATATTGTTTCGTCCCCAAAGTTTGGGTGTTCCCTACCGAAACCATCATGCTTGTTGTGAGAAGCTCTGGTTTGTGAGAAGCATATACCCAAACCTGCCCCAAATTGGACAAATAATTTAGCACAACATGGTGATGCCGCTCCATGATAGCATGCCAAGTTTCATGAATTTTAGATGAGTTTTGGATTTACTAGAATTTGAAAACCAGGTATCTCAATGTTCGCGGTCGAGTGACGGTGGCAGGGTGTTTGACATTCATTCCCATTCCTTGCATGTTACCTAAGCATGCACCCAAGGACAAAAGATTTGATTTTTCAACCAATTTATTTGCACCTGAGCATGTTCATGTAGTTCAAATTTGGATTATGCACATAAATGCTTTGAAAACTCACTTAATGCATAAAAATGTCCAAACGAACCTTGAAAAATCACAATAAATAACACAACACTCCTATTGTTCGATGTTGACATGAGAAAAAATTTGAAAGCAATAAGAGGCAATGGATATCGTTTCTTCCCCAAAGTTGGGGCGTTTCCTACCGGAACCATCATGCTTGTTGTGAGAAGCTCTGGTTTGTGAGAAGCATGTAACCAAACCTGCCCCAAATGGGACAAAAAATTTACCATGCCATGTTGATGCCGCTCCATGATAGCATGTCAAGTTTCATGAATTTCAGAGGAGTTTTGATTTACTAGAATTTAAAAACTAGGATTCTCAATGTTTGCGGCCTAGTGAAGGTGGTAGGGTGTTTGACATTCATTCCTATTTCTTGCATGGGACCTAAGCATCCACCCAACGACAAAAGATTTGATTTTTCAACCAATTTATATGCACCGGAGCATGTGCATATACTTCAAATTTGAATTATGCACATAAATGCATTAAAAACTTACTTAATGCATAAAAAGGTCCAAACGAACCTCGAAACATCACAAAAAATAACACAACACTCGTGTTGTTCTATGTTGACACGAGAAAAAAATTTGAAAGCAAGAAGAGGCAATGGATATCACATCGCCCCAAAAGTTGGGGCGTTCCCTACTGAAATCATCATGCTTGTTCTGAGAAGCTCTTGTTTGTGAGAAGCATATACCCAAACCTGCCCCAAATGGGACAAAAATTTTACCATGCCATGTTGATGCCGCTCCATGATAGCATGCCAAGTTTCATGAATTTCAGACGAGTTTTGGATTTACTAGAATTTAAAAACCAGGTATCTCAATGTTTGCGTCCGAGTGACGGTGGCAGGGTGTGACATTCATTCCCATTTCTTGCATGGGACCTAAGCATGCACCCAAGGACAAAAGATTTGAATTTTCAACCAATTTATATGCACCGGAGCATGTGCATGTAGTTCAAATTTGAATTATGCACATAAATGCATTGAAAACTCACTTAATACATAAAAATTTCCAGACGAATCCCGAAAAATCACAAAAAATAACACATCACTCCTGTTGTTCTATGTTTACACGAGAAAAAAAATTAAAGCAATAAGAGACAATGGATATTGTTTCGTCCCCAATGTTTGGGTGTTCCCTACCGAAACCATCATGCTTGTTGTGAGAAGCTCCGGTTTGTGAGAAGCATATACCCAAACCTGCCCCAAATTGGACAAATAATTTAGCACAACATGGTGATGCCGCTCCATGATAGCATGCCAAGTTTCCTGAATTTTAGACGAGTTTTGAATTTACTAGAATTTGAAAACCAGGTATCTCAATGTTTGCGGCAGAGTGACGGTGGCAGGGTGTTTGACATTCATTCCCATTTCTTGCATGGGACCTAAGCATGCACCCAAGGACAACAGATTTGATTTTTCAACCAATTTATTTGCACCAGAGCATGTTCATGTAGTTCAAATTTGAATTATGCACATAAATGCTTTGAAAACTCACTTAATGCATAAAAATGTCCAAACGAACCCCGAAAAATCACAATAAATAACACAACACTCCTATTGTTCGATGTTGACACGAGAAAAAATTTGAAAGCAATAAGAGGCAATGGATATCGTTTCGTCCCCAAAGTTGGGGCGTTTCCTAGCGAAACCATCATGCTTGTTGTGAGAAGCTCTGGTTTGTGAGAAGCATATAACCAAACCTGCCCCAAATTGGACAAAAAATTAACCATGCCATGTTGATGCCGCTCCATGATAGCATGTCAAGTTTCATGAATTTCAGAGGAGTTTTGATTTACTAGAATTTAAAAACTAGGATTCTCAATGTTTGCGGCCGAGTGACGGTGGCAGGGTGTTTGACATTCATTCCCATTTCTTGCATGGGACCTAAGCATGCACCCAAGGACAAAATATTTGATTTTCAACCAATTTATATGCACCGGAGCATGTGCATATACTTCACATTTGAATTATGCACATAAATTCATTAAAAACTTACTTAATGCATAAAAAGGTCCAAACGAACCCCGAAAAATCACAAAAAATAACACAACACTCGTGTTGTTCTATGTTGACACGAGAAAAAAATTTGAAAGCAAGAAGAGGCAATGGATATCACATCGCCCCAAAAGTTGGGGCGTTCCCTACCGAAATCATCATGCTTGTTCTGAGAAGCTCTTGTTTGTGAGAAGCATATACCCAAACCTGCCCCAAATGGGACAAAAATTTTACCATGCCATGTTGATGCCGCTCCATGATAGCATGCCAAGTTTCATGAATTTCAGACGAGTTTTGGATTTACTAGAATTTAAAAACCAGGTATCTCAATGTTTGCGTCCGAGTGACGGTGGCAGGGTGTGACATTCATTCCCATTTCTTGCATGGGACCTAAGCATGCACCCAAGGACAAAAGATTTGAATTTTCAACCAATTTATATGCACCGGAGCATGTGCATGTAGTTCAAATTTGAATTATGCACATAAATGCATTGAAAACTCACTTAATACATAAAAATTTCCAGACGAATCCCGAAAAATCACAAAAAATAACACATCACTCCTGTTGTTCTATGTTGACACGAGAAAAAAAATTAAAGCAATAAGAGACAATGGATATTGTTTCGTCCCCAATGTTTGGGTGTTCCCTACCGAAACCATCATGCTTGTTGTGAGAAGCTCTGGTTTGTGAGAAGCATATACCCAAACCTGCCCCAAATTGGACAAATAATTTAGCACAACATGGTGATGCCGCTCCATGATAGCATGCCAAGTTTCCTGAATTTTAGACGAGTTTTGAATTTACTAGAATTTGAAAACCAGGTATCTCAATGTTTGCGGCAGAGTGACGGTGGCAGGGTGTTTGACATTCATTCCCATTCCTTGCATGGGACCTAAGCATGCACCCAAGGACAAAAGATTTGATTTTTCAACCAATTTATTTGCACCAGAGCATGTTCATGTAGTTCAAATTTGAATTATGCACATAAATGCTTTGAAAACTCACTTAATGCATAAAAATGTCCAAACGAACACCGAAAAATCACAATAAATAACACAACACTTCTATTGTTCGATGTTGACACGAGAAAAAATTTGAAAGAAATAAGAGGCAATGGATATCGTTTCGTCCCCAAAGTTGGGGCGTTTCCTAGCGAAACCATCATGCTTGTTGTGAGAAGCTCTGGTTTGTGAGAAGCATATAACCAAACCTGCCCCAAATTGGACAAAAAATTAACCATGCCATGTTGATGTCGCTCCATGATAGCATGTCAAGTTTCATGAATTTCAGAGGAGTTTTGATTTACTAGAATTTAAAAACTAGGATTCTCAATGTTTGCGGCCGAGTGACGGTGGCAGGGTGTTTGACATTCATTCCCATTTCTTGCATGGGACCTAAGCATGCACCCAAGGACAAAAGATTTGATTTTCAACCAATTTATATGCACCGGAGCATGTGCATATAGTTCACATTTGAATTATGCACATAAATTCATTAAAAACTTACTTAATGCATAAAAAGGTCCAAACGAACCCCGAAAAATCACAAAAAATAACACAACACTCGTGTTGTTCTATGTTGACACGAGAAAAAAATTTGAAAGCAAGAAGAGGCAATGGATATCGCATCGCCCCAAAAGTTGGGGCGTTCCCTACCAAAATCATCATGCTTGTTCTGAGAAGCTCTTGTTTGCGAGAAGCATATATCCAAACCTGCCCCAAATGGGACAAAAATTTTACCATGCCATGTTGATGCCGCTCCATGATAGCATGCCAAGTTTCATGAATTTCAGACGAGTTTTGGATTTACTAGAATTTAAAAACCAGGTATCTCAATGTTTGCGTCCGAGTGACGGTGGCAGGGTGTGACAATCAATCCCATTTCTTGCATGGGACCTAAGCATGCACCCAAGGACAAATATTTGAATTTTCAACCAATTTATATGCACTAGAGCATGTGCATGTAGTTCAAATTTGAGTTATGCACATAAATGCATTGAAAACTCACTTAATACATAAAAATGTGCAAATGAACCCGAAAAATCACAAAAAATAACACAACACTCCTGTTGTTCTATGTGGACATGAGAAAATTTTGAAAGCAATAAGAGGCAATGGATATCATTTCGTCCCCAAAGTTGGGGCATTCCCTACCGAAACCATCATGCTTGTGGTGAGAAGCTCTGGTTTGTGAGAAGCATATACCCAAACCTAGCCCAAATGGGACAAAAAATATACCACGACATGTTGATGCCGCTCCATGATAGCATGCCAAGTTTCATGAATTTCAGACAAGTTTTGGATTTACTAGAATTTAAAAACCAGGTATCTCAATGTTTACGGCCGAGTGACGGTGGCAGGGTGTTTGACATTCATTCCCATTTCTTGCCTGGGTCCTAAGCATGCACCCAAGGACAAAAGATTTAATTTTTCAACCAATTTATATGCACCAGAGCATGTGCATGTAGTTCAAATTTGAATTATGCACATAAATGCATTGAAACTCACTTAATTCATAAAAATGTCCAAACGAACCGCGAAAAATCACAATAAATAACAGAACACTCCTATTGTTCGATGTTGACAATAGAAAAAAATTTGAAAGCAATAAGAGGCAATGGATATCGCTTCGTCCCCAAAGTTGGGGCGTTCCCTACCGAAAACATCATGCTTGTTGTGAGAAGCTCTGGTTTGTGAGAAGCATATACCCAAACCTGCACCAAATGGGACAAAAAAATTATGACGGCATGTTGATGCTGCTCCATGATAGCATGCCAAGTTTCATGAATTTCAGACGAGTTTTCGATTTACTAGAATTTAAAAACCAGGTATCTCAATGTTTGCGGCCGAGTGACGGTGGCAGGGTGTTTGACATTCATTCCCATTTCTTGCATGGGACCTAAGCATGCACCCAAGATCAAAAGATTTGATTTTTCAACCAATTTATATGCACCAGAGCATGTGCATGTAGTTCAAATTTGACTTATGCACATAAATGCATTGAAACTCACTTAATTCATAAAAATGTCCAAATGAACCGCGAAAAACCACAATAAATAACAGAACAGTCCTATTGTTCGATGTTGACATGAAAAAAAATTTGAAAGCAATAAGAGGCAATGGATATCGCTTCGTCCCCAAAGTTGGGGCGTTCCGTACCGAAAACATCATTCTTGTTGTGAGAAGCTCTGGTTTGTGAGAAGCATATTCCAAACCTGCCCCAAATGGGACAAAAAATTTACGACGGCATGTTGATGCTGCTCCATGATAGCATGCCAAGTTTCATGAATTTCAGACGAGTTTTGGATTTACAAGAATTTAAAAACCAGGTATCTCAATGTTTGCGGCCGAGTGGCGGCGGCAGGGTGTTTGACATTCATTCCCATTTCTTGCATGGGACCTAAGCATGCACCCAAGGATAAAAGATTTGATTTTTCAACCAATTTATATGCACCAGAGCATGTGCATGTAGTTCCAATTTGAATTATGCACATAAATACAATGAAAACTCACTTAATGCATAAAAATGTCCAAGCGAACCCCGAAAAATCACAATAAAAAACACAACATTCCTATTGTTCGATGTTGACACCAGAAAAAAATTTCAAGCAATAAGAGGCAATGGATATCGCTTCGTCCCCAAAGTTGGGGCGTTCCCTACCGTAACCATCATGCTTGTTGTGAGAAGCTCTGGTTTGTGAGAAGCATATAACCAAACCTGCTCGAAATCGGACGAAAAACTTACCACGCCATGTTGATGCCGCTCCATGATAGCATGCCAAGTTTCATGAATTACTAGAATTTAAAAACCAGGTATCTCAATGTTTGCGGCCGAGTGATGGTGGCAGGGTGTTTGACATTCATTCCCATTTCTTGCATGGGACCTAAGCATGCACCCAAGGACAAAAGATTTGATTTTTCAACCAATTTATATGCACCGGAGCATTTGCATGTAGTTCAAATTTGAATTGTGCACATCAATGCATTGAAAACTCACTTACTGCATAAAAATGTCCAGACGAACCCCGAAAAATCACAAGAAATAACACAGCACTCGTGTTGTTCTATGTTGACACAAGAAAAAATTTGAAAGCAATAAGAGACAATGGATATTGGTTCGTCCCCAAAGTTTGGGTGTTCCCTACGGAAACCATCATGCTTGTTGTGAGAAGCTCTGGTTTGTGAGAAGCATATACCCAAACCTGCCCCAAAATGGACAAATAATTTACCACAACATGGTGATGCCGCTCCATGATAGCATGCCAAGTTTCATGAATTTCAGACGATTTTTGGATTTACTAGAATTTAAAAAGCAGGTATCTCAATGTTTGCGGCCGAGTGACGGTGGCAGGGTGCTTGACATTCATTCCCATTTCTTGCATGGGACCTAAGCATGCACCCAAGGACAAGGAATTTCATTTTTCAACCAATTTATATGCACCAGAGCATGTGCATGTAGTTCAAATTTGAATTATGCACATAAATGCATTGAAAACTAACTTAATGCATAAAAATATCCAAGCGAACCCCGAAAAATCACAATAAAAAACACAACATTCCTATTGTTCGATGTTGACACCAGAAAAAAAATTTAAGCAATAAGAGGCAATGGATATCGCTTCGTCCCCAAAGTTGGGGCGTTCCCTACCGTAACCATCATGCTTGTTGTGAGAAGCTCTGGTTTGTGAGAAGCATATAACCAAACCTGCTCGAAATCGGACGAAAAACTTACCACGCCATGTTGATGCCGCTCCATGATAGCATGCCAAGTTTCATGAATTACTAGAATTTAAAAACCAGGTATCTCAATGTTTGCGGCCGAGTGATGGTGGCAGGGTGTTTGACATTCATTCCCATTTCTTGCATGGGACCTAAGCATGCACCCAAGGACAAAAGATTTGATTTTTCAACCAATTTATATGCACCGGAGCATTTGCATGTAGTTCAAATTTGAATTATGCACATCAATGCATTGAAAACTCACTTACTGCATAAAAATGTCCAGACGAACCCCGAAAAATCACAAGAAATAACACAGCACTCGTGTTGTTCTATGTTGACACGAGAAAAAATTTGAAAGCAATAAGAGACAATGGATATTGGTTCGTCCCCAAAGTTTGGGTGTTCCCTACGGAAACCATCATGCTTGTTGTGAGAAGCTCTGGTTTGTGAGAAGCATATACCCAAACCTGCCCCAAATTGGACAAATAATTTACCACAACATGGTGATGCCGCTCCATGATAGCATGCCAAGTTTCATGAATTTCAGACGATTTTTGGATTTACTAGAATTTAAAAAGCAGGTATCTCAATGTTTGCGGCCGAGTGACCGTGGCAGGGTGCTTGACATTCATTCCCATTTCTTGCATGGGACCTAAGCATGCACCCAAGGACAAGGAATTTCATTTTTCAACCAATTTATATGCACTGGAGCATGTGCATGTAGTTCAAATTTGAATTATGCAAATAAATGCATTGAAAACTAACTTAATGCATAAAAATGTCCAAGCGAACCCCGAAAAGTCACAATAAATAACACAACAATCCTTTTGTTCTATTTTGACACGAGAAAAAATTTGAAAGCAATAAGAGGCAATGGATATCGTTTCGTCCCCAAAGATGGGGCGTTCCCTACCGAAGCCATCTTGCTTGTTGTGAGAAGCTCTGGTTTGTGAGAAGCATATAACCAAACCTGCCCGAAATGGGACAAAAAATTTACCACGCCATGTTGATACCGCTCCATGATAGCATGCCAAGTTTCATGAATTTCAGACGAGTTTTGATTTACTAGAATTTAAAAACCAAGGTATCTCAATGTTTGCGGCCGAGTGACAGTGGCAGGGTGTGACATTCATTCCCATTTCTTGCATGGGACCTAAGCATGCACCAAAGGACAAATATTTCATTTTTCAACCAATTTATATGCACTAGAGCATGTGCATGTAGTTCAAATTTGAGTTATGCACATAAATGCATTGAAAACTCACTTAATGCATAAAAATGTCCAAATGAACCCCGAAAAATAAAAAAATTTACATAACACTCATGTTGTTCGATGTTGACATGAGAAAAAATTTGAAAGCAATAAGAGGCAATGGATATTGTTTTGTCCCCAAAGTCGGGGCGCTCCCTATCGAAACCATCATCCTTGTTGTGAGAAGCTCTGGTTTGTGAGAAGATATACTCAAACCTACCCCAAATGGGACAAAAATGTACCACGACATGTTGATTCCGCTCCATGATAGCATGCCTTGTTTCATGAATTTCAGACGAGTTTTGGATTTACTAGAATTTGAAAACCAGGTATCTCAATGTTTGCGGCCGAGTGACGGTGGCAGGGTGTTTGACATTCATTCCCATTTCTTGCATGGGACCTAAGCATGCACCCAAGGACAAAAGATTTGATTTTTCAGCCAATTTATATGGACCGAAGCATGTGCATATAGTTCAAATTTGAATTGTGCACATAAATGCATTAAAAACTCACTTAATGCATAAAAATGTCCAAACGAACCGTAAAAAATCACAAAAAATAACACAACACTCCTGTTGTACTATGTTGACACGAGAAAAAAAAATTTGAAAGCAAGAAGAGGAAATGGATATAGCATTGCCCCCAAAGTTGGGGCGTTCCCTACCGAAACCATCATGCTTGTTCTGAGAAGCTCTTGTTTGTGAGAAGCATATACCCAAACCTGCCCCAAATGGGAAAAAAAATTTACCATGCCATGTTGATGCCACTCCATGATAGAATGCCAAGTTTCATGTATTTGAGACGAGTTTTGGATTTACTACAATTTAAAAACCAGGTATCTCAATGTTTGCGGCCGAGTGACCGTGGCAGGGTGTGACATTCATTCCCATTTCTTGCATGGGACCTAAGCATGCACCCAAGGACAAATATTTGATTTTTCAACAAATTTATATGCACTTGAGCATGTGCATGTAGTTCATATTTGAATTATGCACATAAATGCATTGAAAACTCAATTAATGCATAAAAATGTCCAAGCGAGCCCTGAAAAATCACAAAAAATAACACAACACTCCTGTTGTTCAATGTTGACACGAGAAAAAATTTGAACGCAATAAGAGGCAATGGATATCGTTTCATCCCCAAAGTTGGGGCATTCCCTACCGAAACCATCATGCTTGTTGTGAGAAGCTCTGGTTTGTGAGAAGCATATACCCAAACCTGCCCCAAATGGGACACAAATTTACCGCGCCATGTTGATGCCGCTCCATGATAGCATGCCAAGTTTCATGAATTTCAGACAAGTTTTGGATTACTTGAATTTAAAAACCGGGTATCTCAATGTTTGCGGCCGAGTGACGGTGGCAGGGTGTTTGACATTCATTCCCATTTCTTGCATGGGCCCTAAGCATGCACCCAAGGACAAAAGATTTGATTTTTCAACTAATTTATATGCACCAGAGCATGTGCATGTAGTTCAAATTTGAATTATGCACACAAATGCATTGAAAACTCACTTAATTCATAAAAATGTTCAAACGAACCGCGAAAAATCACAATAAATAACCCAACACTGCTATTGTTTGATGTTGACACGAGAAAAAAATTGAAAGCAATAAGAGGCAATGGATATCGCTTCGTCCCCAAAGTTGGGGCGTTCCCTACCGAAACCATCATGCTTGTTGTGAGAAGCTCTGGTTTGTGAGAAGCATATACCCAAACCTGCCCCAAATGGGACAAAAAAATTACGACGACATGTTGATGCCGCTCCATGAAAGCATTCCTAGTTTCGTGAATTTCCGACAAGTTTTGGATTTACTAGAATTTAAAAACCTGGTATCTCAATGTTAGCGGCTGAGTGATGGTGGCAGGGTGTTTGACATTCATTCCCATTTCTTGCATGGGACCTAAGCATGCACCCAAGGACAAAAGATTTGATTTTCAACCAATTTATATGCACTGGAGCATGTGCATGTAGTTCAAATTTGAATTATGCACTTAAATGCATTGAAAACTAACTTAATGCATAAAAATGTCCAAGCGAACCCCGAAAAATCACAATAAATAACACAACACTCCTGGTGTTCTATTTTGACACGAGAAAAAATTTGAAAGCAATAAGAGGCAATGGATATCGTTTCGTCCCCAAAGTTGGGGCGTTCCCTACCGAAACCATCATGCTTGTTGTGAGAAGCTCAGGTTTGTGAGAAGCATATAACCAAACCTGCCCGAAATGGGACAAAAAATTTACCACGCAATGTTGATGCTGCTCCATGATAGCATGCCAAGTTTCATGAATTTCAGACGAGTTTTGATTTACTAGAATTTAAAAACCAGGTATCTCAATGTTTGCGGCCGAGTGACGGTGGCAAGGTGTTTGACATTCATTCCCATTTCTTGCAAGGGACCTAAGCATGCACCCAAGGACAAAAGATTTGATTTTTCAACCAATTTATATGCACCGGAGCATGTGCATGTAGTTCAAATTTGAATTATGCACATCAATGCATTGAAAACTCACTTAATGGATAAAAATGACGAAAGGAACCCCGAAAAATCACAAAAAATAACACAACACTCCTGTTGTTCTATGTTGACATGAGGAAAAATTTTGAAAGCAAGAAGAGGCAATGGATATCGCTGCGTCCCCAAAGTTGGGGCGTTCCCTACCGAAACCATAATACTTGTTGTGAGAAGCTCTGGTTTGTGAGAAGCATATACCCAAACCTGCCCCAAATTGGACAAATAATTTACCACAACATATTGATGCCGCTCCATGATAGCATGCCAAGTTTCATGAATTTCAGACAAGTTTTGGATTTACTAGAATTTAAAAACCAGGTATCTCGATGTTTGCGGCCGAGTGACGGTGGCAGGGTGTTTGACATTCATTCCCATTTCTTGCATGGGACCTAAGCATGCACCCAAGGACAAAAGATTTGATTTTTACACCAATTTATATGCACCAGAGCATGTGCCTGTAGTTCAAATTTGAATTCTGCACATAAATGCATTGAAAACTCACTTAATGCATAGAAATGTCCAAACAAACCCCGAAAAATCACAATAAATAACACAACACTCGTGTTGTTCTATGTTGACACGAGAAAAATATTGAAAGTAATAACAGGCAATGGATATCGCTTCGTCCCAAAGTTGGGGTGTTCCCTACCGAAACCATCATGCTTGTTGTGAGAAGCTCTGGTTTCTGAGAAGAATATAAGCAAACCTGCCCGAAATGGAACAAAAAATTTACCACTCCATGTTGATGCCGCTCCATGAAAGCATGCCAAGTTTCATGAATTTTAGACGAGTTTTGATTTACTAGAATTTAAAAACCAGGTATCTCAATGTTTGCGGCCGAGTGACGGTGGCAGGGTGTTTGACATTCATTCCCATTTCTTGCATGGGACCTAAGCATGCACCCAAGGACAAAAGATTTGATTTTTCAACCTATTTATATGCACCAGAGCTTGCGCATGTAGTTCAAATTTGAATTATGCACATCAATGCATTGAAAACACACTTAATGCATAAAAATGTCGAAAGGAACCCCGAAAAATCACAAACAATAACACAACACTCCTGTTTTTCTATGTTGACATGAGAAAAAAATTTGAAAGCAAGAAGAGGCAATGGATATCGCTTCATCCCCAAAGTTGGGGAGTTCCCTACCGAAACCATATTGCTTGTTGTGAGAAGCTCTAGTTTGTGAGAAGCATATACCCAAACCTGCCCCAAATGGGACAAAAAAAATACGACGTCATGTGGATGCCGCTCCATGATAGCATTCCATGTTTCTTGAATTTCAGACAAGTTTTGGATTTACTAGAACTTAAAAACCTGGTTTCTCAATGTTTGTGGCCGAGTGACGGTGGCAGGGTGTTTGACATTGATTCCCAATTCTTGCATGGGACCTAAGCGTGCACCCAAGGACAAAACATTTGATTTTTCAACCAATTTATATGCACCGGAGCATGTGCATGTAGTTCAAATTTGAATTATGCACATAACTGCATTGAAAACTCACTTAATGCATAAAAATGTCGAAAGGAACCCCGAAAAATCACAAAAAATAACACAACACTCCTGTTGTTCTATGTTGACATGAGAAAAAAATTGAAAGCAAGAAGAGGCAATGGATATCGCTTCGTCGCCAAAGTTGGGGCGTTCCCTACCGAAACCATAATGCTTGTTGTGAGAAGCATATACCCAAACCTGCCCCAAATGGGACAAAAATTTACCACAACATGTTGATGCCGCTCCATGATAGCATGCCAAGTTTCATGAATTTCAGGCAAGTTTTGGATTTACTAGAATTTAAAAACCAGGTATCTCAATGTTTGCGGCCGAGTGACGGTGGCGGGGTGTTTGACATTCATTCCCATTTCTCGCATGGGACCTAAGCATGCACCCAAGGACAAAAGATTTGATTTTTACACCAATTTATATGCACCAGAGCATGTGCATGTAGTTAAAATTTGAATTCTGCACATAAATGCATTGAAAACTCACTTAATGCATAAAAATGTCGAAAGGAACCCCGAAAAATCACAAAAAATAACACAACACTCCTGTTGTTCTATGTTGACATGAGAAAAAAATGTGAAAGCAATAAGAGGCAATGGATATCGCTTCATCCCCAAAGTTGGTGCGTTCCCTACCGAAACCATAATGCTTGTTCTGAGAAGCTCTGGTTTGTGAGAAGCATATACCCAAACCTGCCCCCAAATGGGACAAAACATTTACCACGACATGTGGATGCCGCTCCACGATAGCATGCCAAGTTTCATGAATTTCAGACAAGTTTTGGATTTACTAGAATTTAAAAACCTGGTATCTCAATGTTTGCGGCCGAGTGATGGTGGCATTGTGTTTGACATTCATTCCCATTTCTTGCATGGGACCTAAGCTTGCACCCAAGGACAAAAGATTTGATTTTTACACCAATTTATATGCACCGGAGCATGTGCATGTAGTTCAAATTTGAATTCTGCAGATAACTGCATTGAAAACTCCCTTAATGCATAAAAATGTCCAAACAAACCCCAAAAAATCACAATAAATAACACAACACTCCTGTTGTCCCATGTTGACCCGAGAAAAATATTTGAAAGCAATAAGAGGCAATGGATATCGCTTCGTCCTCAAAGTTGGGGTGTTCCCTACCGAAACCATCATGCTTGTTGTGAGAAGCTCTAGTTTGTGAGAAGCATATACCCAAACCTGCCCCAAATGGGACAAAAAATTTAGGACGTCATGTGGATGCCGCTCCATGATAGCATTCCAAGTTTCTTGAATTTCAGACAAGTTTTGGATTTACTAGAACTTAAAAACCTGGTATCTCAATGTTTGTGGTCGAGCGACGGTGGCAGGGTGTTTGAAATTTATTCCCATTTCTTTGATGGGACCTAAGCGTGCTCCCAAGGACAAAAGATTTGATTTTTCAACCAATTTATATGCACCGGAGCATGTGCATGTAGTTCAAATTTGAATTATGCACATAACTGCATTGAAAACTCACTTAATGCATAAAAATGTCGAAAGGAACCCCGAAAAATCACAAAAAATAATACAACACTCCTGTTGTTCTATGTTGACATGAGAAAAAAATTGAAAGCAAGAAGAGGCAATGGATATCGCTTCGTCCCTAAAGTTGGGGCGTTCCCTACCGAAACCATAATGCTTGTTGTGAGAAGCTCTGGTTTGTGAGAAGCATATACCCAAACCTGCCCTAAATTGGACAAAAAATTTACCACGACATGTTGATGCCGCTCCATGATAGCATGCCAAGTTTCATGAATTTCAGACAAGTTTTGGATTTACTAGAATTTAAAAACCTGGTATCTCAATGTTTGCGGCCGAGTGATGGTGGCATTGTGTTTGACATTCATTCCCATTTATTGCATGGGACCTAAGCATGCACCCAAGGACAAAAGATTTGATTTTTACACCAATTTATATGCACCGGAGCATGTGCATGTAGTTCAAATTTGAATTCTGCACATCAATGCATTGAAAACTCACTTAATGGATAAAAATGACGAAAGGAACCCCGAAAAATCACAAAAAATAACACAACACTCCTGTTGTTCTATGTTGACATGAGGAAAAATTTTGAAAGCAAGAAGAGGCAATGGATATCGCTGCGTCCCCAAAGTTGGGGCGTTCCCTACCGAAACCATAATACTTGTTGTGAGAAGCTCTGGTTTGTGAGAAGCATATACCCAAACCTGCCCCAAATTGGACAAATAATTTACCACAACATATTGATGCCGCTCCATGATAGCATGCCAAGTTTCATGAATTTCAGACAAGTTTTGGATTTACTAGAATTTAAAAACCAGGTATCTCGATGTTTGCGGCCGAGTGACGGTGGCAGGGTGTTTGACATTCATTCCCATTTCTTGCATGGGACCTAAGCATGCACCCAAGGACAAAAGATTTGATTTTTACACCAATTTATATGCACCAGAGCATGTGCCTGTAGTTCAAATTTGAATTCTGCACATAAATGCATTGAAAACTCACTTAATGCATAGAAATGTCCAAACAAACCCCGAAAAATCACAATAAATAACACAACACTCGTGTTGTTCTATGTTGACACGAGAAAAATATTGAAAGTAATAACAGGCAATGGATATCGCTTCGTCCCAAAGTTGGGGTGTTCCCTACCGAAACCATCATGCTTGTTGTGAGAAGCTCTGGTTTCTGAGAAGAATATAAGCAAACCTGCCCGAAATGGAACAAAAAATTTACCACTCCATGTTGATGCCGCTCCATGAAAGCATGCCAAGTTTCATGAATTTTAGACAAGTTTTGATTTACTAGAATTTAAAAACCAGGTATCTCAATGTTTGCGGCCGAGTGACGGTGGCAGGGTGTTTGACATTCATTCCCATTTCTTGCATGGGACCTAAGCATGCACCCAAGGACAAAAGATTTGATTTTTCAACCTATTTATATGCACCAGAGCTTGCGCATGTAGTTCAAATTTGAATTATGCACATCAATGCATTGAAAACACACTTAATGCATAAAAATGTCGAAAGGAACCCCGAAAAATCACAAACAATAACACAACACTCCTGTTTTTCTATGTTGACATGAGAAAAAAATTTGAAAGCAAGAAGAGGCAATGGATATCGCTTCATCCCCAAAGTTGGGGAGTTCCCTACCGAAACCATATTGCTTGTTGTGAGAAGCTCTAGTTTGTGAGAAGCATATACCCAAACCTGCTCCAAATGGGACAAAAAAAATACGACGTCATGTGGATGCCGCTCCATGATAGCATTCCATGTTTCTTGAATTTCAGACAAGTTTTGGATTTACTAGAACTTAAAAACCTGGTTTCTCAATGTTTGTGGCCGAGTGACGGTGGCAGGGTGTTTGACATTGATTCCCAATTCTTGCATGGGACCTAAGCGTGCACCCAAGGACAAAACATTTGATTTTTCAACCAATTTATATGCACCGGAGCATGTGCATGTAGTTCAAATTTGAATTATGCACATAACTGCATTGAAAACTCACTTAATGCATAAAAATGTCGAAAGGAACCCCGAAAAATCACAAAAAATAACACAACACTCCTGTTGTTCTATGTTGACATGAGAAAAAAATTGAAAGCAAGAAGAGGCAATGGATATCGCTTCGTCGCCAAAGTTGGGGCGTTCCCTACCGAAACCATAATGCTTGTTGTGAGAAGCATATACCCAAACCTGCCCCAAATGGGACAAAAATTTACCACAACATGTTGATGCCGCTCCATGATAGCATGCCAAGTTTCATGAATTTCAGGCAAGTTTTGGATTTACTAGAATTTAAAAACCAGGTATCTCAATGTTTGCGGCCGAGTGACGGTGGCGGGGTGTTTGACATTCATTCCCATTTCTCGCATGGGACCTAAGCATGCACCCAAGGACAAAAGATTTGATTTTTACACCAATTTATATGCACCAGAGCATGTGCATGTAGTTAAAATTTGAATTCTGCACATAAATGCATTGAAAACTCACTTAATGCATAAAAATGTCGAAAGGAACCCCGAAAAATCACAAAAAATAACACAACACTCCTGTTGTTCTATGTTGACATGAGAAAAAAATGTGAAAGCAATAAGAGGCAATGGATATCGCTTCATCCCCAAAGTTGGTGCGTTCCCTACCGAAACCATAATGCTTGTTCTGAGAAGCTCTGGTTTGTGAGAAGCATATACCCAAACCTGCCCCCAAATGGGACAAAACATTTACCACGACATGTGGATGCCGCTCCACGATAGCATGCCAAGTTTCATGAATTTCAGACAAGTTTTGGATTTACTAGAATTTAAAAACCTGGTATCTCAATGTTTGCGGCCGAGTGATGGTGGCATTGTGTTTGACATTCATTCCCATTTCTTGCATGGGACCTAAGCTTGCACCCAAGGACAAAAGATTTGATTTTTACACCAATTTATATGCACCGGAGCATGTGCATGTAGTTCAAATTTGAATTCTGCAGATAACTGCATTGAAAACTCCCTTAATGCATAAAAATGTCCAAACAAACCCCAAAAAATCACAATAAATAACACAACACTCCTGTTGTCCCATGTTGACCCGAGAAAAATATTTGAAAGCAATAAGAGGCAATGGATATCGCTTCGTCCTCAAAGTTGGGGTGTTCCCTACCGAAACCATCATGCTTGTTGTGAGAAGCTCTAGTTTGTGAGAAGCATATACCCAAACCTGCCCCAAATGGGACAAAAAATTTAGGACGTCATGTGGATGCCGCTCCATGATAGCATTCCAAGTTTCTTGAATTTCAGACAAGTTTTGGATTTACTAGAACTTAAAAACCTGGTATCTCAATGTTTGTGGTCGAGCGACGGTGGCAGGGTGTTTGAAATTTATTCCCATTTCTTTGATGGGACCTAAGCGTGCTCCCAAGGACAAAAGATTTGATTTTTCAACCAATTTATATGCACCGGAGCATGTGCATGTAGTTCAAATTTGAATTATGCACATAACTGCATTGAAAACTCACTTAATGCATAAAAATGTCGAAAGGAACCCCGAAAAATCACAAAAAATAATACAACACTCCTGTTGTTCTATGTTGACATGAGAAAAAAATTGAAAGCAAGAAGAGGCAATGGATATCGCTTCGTCCCTAAAGTTGGGGCGTTCCCTACCGAAACCATAATGCTTGTTGTGAGAAGCTCTGGTTTGTGAGAAGCATATACCCAAACCTGCCCTAAATTGGACAAAAAATTTACCACGACATGTTGATGCCGCTCCATGATAGCATGCCAAGTTTCATGAATTTCAGACAAGTTTTGGATTTACTAGAATTTAAAAACCTGGTATCTCAATGTTTGCGGCCGAGTGATGGTGGCATTGTGTTTGACATTCATTCCCATTTATTGCATGGGACCTAAGCATGCACCCAAGGACAAAAGATTTGATTTTTACACCAATTTATATGCACCGGAGCATGTGCATGTAGTTCAAATTTGAATTCTGCACATCAATGCATTGAAAACTCACTTAATGGATAAAAATGACGAAAGGAACCCCGAAAAATCACAAAAAATAACACAACACTCCTGTTGTTCTATGTTGACATGAGGAAAAATTTTGAAAGCAAGAAGAGGCAATGGATATCGCTGCGTCCCCAAAGTTGGGGCGTTCCCTACCGAAACCATAATACTTGTTGTGAGAAGCTCTGGTTTGTGAGAAGCATATACCCAAACCTGCCCCAAATTGGACAAATAATTTACCACAACATATTGATGCCGCTCCATGATAGCATGCCAAGTTTCATGAATTTCAGACAAGTTTTGGATTTACTAGAATTTAAAAACCAGGTATCTCGATGTTTGCGGCCGAGTGACGGTGGCAGGGTGTTTGACATTCATTCCCATTTCTTGCATGGGACCTAAGCATGCACCCAAGGACAAAAGATTTGATTTTTACACCAATTTATATGCACCAGAGCATGTGCCTGTAGTTCAAATTTGAATTCTGCACATAAATGCATTGAAAACTCACTTAATGCATAGAAATGTCCAAACAAACCCCGAAAAATCACAATAAATAACACAACACTCGTGTTGTTCTATGTTGACACGAGAAAAATATTGAAAGTAATAACAGGCAATGGATATCGCTTCGTCCCAAAGTTGGGGTGTTCCCTACCGAAACCATCATGCTTGTTGTGAGAAGCTCTGGTTTCTGAGAAGAATATAAGCAAACCTGCCCGAAATGGAACAAAAAATTTACCACTCCATGTTGATGCCGCTCCATGAAAGCATGCCAAGTTTCATGAATTTTAGACGAGTTTTGATTTACTAGAATTTAAAAACCAGGTATCTCAATGTTTGCGGCCGAGTGACGGTGGCAGGGTGTTTGACATTCATTCCCATTTCTTGCATGGGACCTAAGCATGCACCCAAGGACAAAAGATTTGATTTTTCAACCTATTTATATGCACCAGAGCTTGCGCATGTAGTTCAAATTTGAATTATGCACATCAATGCATTGAAAACACACTTAATGCATAAAAATGTCGAAAGGAACCCCGAAAAATCACAAACAATAACACAACACTCCTGTTTTTCTATGTTGACATGAGAAAAAAATTTGAAAGCAAGAAGAGGCAATGGATATCGCTTCATCCCCAAAGTTGGGGAGTTCCCTACCGAAACCATATTGCTTGTTGTGAGAAGCTCTAGTTTGTGAGAAGCATATACCCAAACCTGCTCCAAATGGGACAAAAAAAATACGACGTCATGTGGATGCCGCTCCATGATAGCATTCCATGTTTCTTGAATTTCAGACAAGTTTTGGATTTACTAGAACTTAAAAACCTGGTTTCTCAATGTTTGTGGCCGAGTGACGGTGGCAGGGTGTTTGACATTGATTCCCAATTCTTGCATGGGACCTAAGCGTGCACCCAAGGACAAAACATTTGATTTTTCAACCAATTTATATGCACCGGAGCATGTGCATGTAGTTCAAATTTGAATTATGCACATAACTGCATTGAAAACTCACTTAATGCATAAAAATGTCGAAAGGAACCCCGAAAAATCACAAAAAATAACACAACACTCCTGTTGTTCTATGTTGACATGAGAAAAAAATTTGAAAGCAATAAGAGGCAATGGATATTGCTTCATCCCCAAAGTTGGGGCGTTCCCTACCGAAACCATAATGCTTGTTGTGAGAAGCTCTGGTTTGTGAGAAGCATATACCCAAACCTGCCCCAAATGGGACAAAAAATTTACCACGACATGTGGATGCCGCTCCACGATAGCATGCCAAGTTTCATGAATTTCAGACAAGTTTTGGATTTACTAGAATTTAAAAACCTGGTATCTCAATGTTTGCGGCCGAGTGATGGTGGCATTGTGTTTGACATTCATTCCCATTTCTTGCATGGGACCTAAGCATGCACCCAAGGACAAAAGATTTGATTTTTACACCAATTTATATGCACCGGTGCATGTGCATGTAGTTCAAATTTGAATTCTGCAGATAACTGCATTGAAAACTCCCTTAATGCATAAAAATGACCAAACAAACCCGAAAAATCACAATAAATAACACAACACTCCTGTTGTTCCATGTTGACCCAAGAAAAATATTTGAAAGCAATAAGAGGCAATGGATATCGCTTCGTCCCGAAAGTTGGCGTGTTCCCTACCGAAACCATCATGCTTGTTGTGAGAAGCTCCAGTTTGTGAGAAGCATATACCCAAACCTGCCCCAAATGGGACAAAAAATTTACGACGTCATGTGGATGCCGCTCCGTGATAGCATTCCAAGTTTCTTGAATTTCAGACAAGTTTTGGATTACTAGAACTTAAAAACCTGGTATCTCAATGTTTGTGGCCGAGTGACGGTGGCAGGGTGTTTGACATTTATTCCCATTTCTTGCATGGGACCTAAGCGTGCTCCCAAGGACAAAAGATTTGATTTTTCAAGCAATTTATATGCACCGGTGCATGTGCATGTAGTTCAAATTTCAATTATGCACATAACTGCATTGAAAACTCACTTAATGCGTAAAAATGTCGAAAGGAACCCCGAAAAATCACAAAAAATAACACAACACTCCTGTTGTTCTATGTTGACATGAGAAAAAAATTTGAAAGCAAGAAGAGCCAATGGAGATCGCTTCGTCCCCAAAGTTGGGGCGTTCCCTACCAAAACCATAATGCTTGTTGTGAGAAGCTCTGGTTTGTGAGAAGCATATACCCAAACCTGCCCTAAATTGGACAAAAAATTTACCACGACATGTTGATGTCGCTCCATGATAGCATGCCAAGTTTCATGAAATTTCAGACAAGTTTTGGATTTACTAGAATTTAAAAACCTGGTATCTCAATGTTTGCGGCCGAGTGATGGTGGCATGTTGTTTGACATTCATTCCCATTTCTTGCATGGGACCTAAGCATGCACCCAAGGACAAAAGATTTGATTTTTACACCAATTTATATGCACCGGAGCATGTGCATGTAGTTCAAATTTGAATTCTGCACATAACTGCATTGAAAACTCCCTTAATGCATAAAAATGTCCAAACAAATCCCGAAAAATCACAATAAATAACACAACACTCCTGTTGTTCTATGTTGACCCGAGAAAAATATTTGAAAGCAATAAGAGGCAATGGATATCGGTTCGTCCCCAAAGTTGGGATGTTCCCTACCGAAACCATCATGCTTGTTGTGAGAACCTCTAGTTTGTGAGAAGCATATACCCAAACCTGCCCCAAATGGGACAAAAAAATTATGACGTCATGTGAATGCCGCTCCGTGATAGCATTCCAAGTTTCTTGAATTTCAGACAAGTTTTGGATTTACTAGAACTTAAAAAACGTGTATCTCAATGTTTGTGGCCGAGTGACAGTGGCAGGGTGTTTGACATTTATTCCCATTTCTTGCAGGGGACCTAAGCGTGCACCCAAGGACAAACTATTTAATTTTTCAACCAATTTATATGCACCGGAGCATATGCATGTAGTTCAAATTTCAATTTTGCACATAACTGCATTGAAAACTCACTTAATGCATAAAAATGTCCAAACGAACCCCAAAAAATCACAATAACTAACACAACACTCCTGTTCTTCTATGTTGACTTGAGAAAAAAATTTGAAAGCAAGAAGAGGCAATGGATATCGCTTCATCCCCAAAGTTGGGGCATTCCCTACCGAAACCATAATGCTTGTTGTGAGAAGCTCTGGTTTGTGAGAAGTATATACCCAAACCTGCCCTAAATGGGACAAAATATTTACCACGACACGTTGATGCCACTCCATGATAGCATGCCAAGTTTCATGAATTTCAGACAAGTTTTGGATTTACTACAATTTAAACCAGGTATCTCAATGTTTGCGGCCGAGTGACGGTGGCAGGGTGTTTGACATTCATTCCCATTTATTGCATGGGAACTAAGCATGCACCCAAGGACAAAAGATTTGATTTTTACACCAATTTATATGCACCAGAGCATGTGTATGTAGTTCAAATTTGAATTCTGCACATAAATGCATTGAAAACTCACGTAATGCATAAAAATGTCCAAAGGAACCCCGAAAAAGCACAATAAATAACACAACACTCCTGTAGTTCTATGTTGTGATGAGAAAAAAATTGAAAGCAATAAGACGCAATGGATATCGCTGCATCCCCAAAGTTGGGGTGTTCCGTACCGAAACCATCATGCTTGTTCTGAGAAGCTCTCGTTTGTGAGAAGCATATACCCAAACCTGCCCCATGATAGCATTCCAAGTTTCTTGAATTTCAGACAAGTTTTGGATTTACTAGAACTTAAAAACCGTGTATCTCAATGTTTGTGGCCGAGTGACAGTGGCAGGGTGTTTGACATTTATTCCCATTTCTTGCAGGGGACCTAAGCGTGCACCCAAGGACAAACTATTTAATTTTTCAACCAATTTATATGCACCGGAGCATATGCATGTAGTTCAAATTTGAATTTTGCACATAACTGCATTGAAAACTCACTTAATGCATAAAAATGTCCAAACGAACCCCAAAAAATCACAATAACTAACACAACACTCCTGTTCTTCTATGTTGAGACGAGAAAAAAATTTGAAAGCAATAAGAGACAATGGATACCGTTTCGTCCCAAAATCTGGGGCGTGCCCTACCGAAACCATCATGCTTGTTGTGAGAAGCTCTGGTTTGTGAGAAGCATATACCCAAACGTGCCCCAAATGGGATAAAAATTTTACCATGCCATGTCGATACCGCTCCATGATAGCATGCCAAGTTTCATGAATTTCAGACGAGTTTTGGATTTACTAGAATTTAAAAACCAGGTATCTCAATGTTTGTGGCCAAGTGACGGTGGCAGGGTGTTTGACATTCATTCCCATTTATTGCATGGGAACTAAGCATGCACCCAAGGACAAAAGATTTGATTTTTACACCAATTTATATGCACCGGAGCATGTGCATGTAGTTCAAATTTGAATTATGCACATAAATGCATTGAAAACTCATTTAATGCATAAAAATGTCGAAAGGAACCCCGAAAAATCACAAAAAAATAACAAAACACTCCTGTTGTTCTATGTTGACATGAGAAAAAAATTGAAAGCAATAAGAGGCAATGAATATCGCTTCATCCCCAAAGTTGGGGCGTTCCCTACTGAAACCATAATGCTTGTTGTGAGAAGCTCTGGTTTGTGAGAAGCATATACCCAAACCTGCCCCAAATGGGACAAAAAATTTACCACGACATGTGGATGCCGCTCCACGATAGCATGCCAAGTTTCATGAATTTCAGACAAGTTTTGGATTTACTAGAATTTAAAAACCTGGTATCTCAATGTTTGCAGCCGAGTGATGGTGGCATTGTGTTTGACATTCATTCCCATTTCTTGCATGGGACCTAAGCGTGCACCCAAGGAAAAAAGATTTGATTTTTACACCAATTTATATGCACCGGAGCATGTGCATGTAGTTCAAATTTGAATTCTGCAGATAACTGCATTGAAAACTCCCTTAATGCATAAAAATGTCCAAACAAACCCCGAAAAATCAAAATAAATAACACAACACTCCTGTTGTTCCATGTTGACCCGAGAAAAATATTTGAAGGCAATAAGTGGCAATGGATATCGCTTCGTCCCCAAAGTTGGGGTGTTCCCTACCGAAACCATCATGCTTGTTATGAGAAGCTCCAGTTTGTGAGAAGCATATACCCAAACCTGCCCCAAATGGGACCAAAAAATTACGACGTCATGTGGATGCCGCTCCGTGATAGCATTCCAAGTTTCTTGAATTTCAGACAAGTTTTGGATTTACTAGAACTTAAAAACCTGGTATCTCAATGTTTGTGGCCGAGTGATGGTGGCAGGGTGTTTGACATTTATTCCGATTTCTTGCATGGTTCCTATGCGTGCTCCCAAGGACAAAAGATTTGAGGTTTCAAGCAATTTATATGCACCGGAGCATGTGCATGTAGTTCAAATTTGAATTATGCACATAACTGCATTGAAAACTCACTTAATGCGTAAAAATGTCGAAAGGAAGCCCGAAAAATCACAAAAAAATACCACAACACTCCTGTTGTTCTAGGTTGACATGAGAAAAATATTTGAAAGCACGAAGAGGCAATGGATATCGCTTCGTCCCCAAAGTTGGGGCGTTCCCTACCGAAACCATAATGCTTGTTGTGAGAAGCTCTGGTTTGTGAGAAGCATATACCCAAACCTGCCCTAAATTGGACAAAAAAATTACCACGACATGTTGATGCCGCTCCATGATAGCATGCCAAGTTTCATGAATTTCAGAAAAGTTTTGGATTACTAGAATTAAAAAACCTGGTATCTCAATGTTTGCGGCCGAGTGATGGTTTCATTGTGTTTGACATTCATTCCCATTTCTTGCACGGGACCTAAGCATGCACCCAAAAACAAAAGGTTTTATTTTTACACCAATTTATATGCACGGGAGCATGTGCATGTAGTTCAAATTTGAATTCTGCACATAACTGCATTGAAAACTCCCTTAATGCATAAAAATTTCCAAACAAACCCCGAAAAATCACAAAAAATAACACAACACTCCTGTTGTTCTATGTTGACCCGAGAAAAATATTTGAAAGCAATAAGAGGCAATGGATATCGCTTCGTCCCCAAAGTTGGGATGTTCCCTACCGAAGCCATCATGCTTGTTGTGAGAAGCTCTAGTTTGTGAGAAGCATATACCCAAACCTGCCCCAAATAGGACAAAAAATTTACGACGTCATGTGGATGCCGCTCCGTGATAGCATTCCAAGTTTCTTGAATTTCAGACAAGTTTTGGATTTACTAGAACTTAAAAACCTGGTATCGCAATGTTTGTGGCCGAGTGACGGTGGCAGGGTGTTTGACATTTATTCCCATTTCTTGCATGGGACCTAAGCGAGCACCCAAGGACAAAAGATTTGATTTTTCAACCAATTTATATGCACCGGAGCATGTGCATGTAGTTCAAATTTGAATTACGCACATAACTGCATTGAAAACTCACTTAATGCGTAAAAATGTCGAAACGAACCCCGCAAAATCACAAAAAATAACACAACACTCCTGTTGTTCTATGTTGACACGAGAAAAAAAATTGAAAGCAATAAGAGACAATGGATACCGTTTCGTCCCAAAATCTGGGGCGTGCCCTACCGAAACCATCATGCTTGTTGTGAGAAGCTCTGGTTTGTGAGAAGCATATACCCAAACGTGCTCCAAATGGGATAAATTTTTTACCATGCCATGTCGATGCCGCTCCATGATAGCATGCCAAGTTTCATGAATTTCAGATGAGTTTTGGATTTACTAGAATTTAAAAACCTGGTATCTCAATGTTTGTGGCCAAGTGACGGTGGCAGGGTGTTTGACATTCATTCCCATTTATTGCATGGGAACTAAGCATGCACCCAAGGACAAAAGATTTGATTTTTACACCAATTTATATGCACCGGAGCATGTGCATGCAGTTCAAATTTGAATTCTGCACATAAATGCATTGAAAACTCACTTAATGCATAAAAATGTCGAAAGGAACCCCGAAAAATCACAAAAAATAACACAACACTCCTGTTGTTCTAAGTTGACATGAGAAAAAAAAATTGAAAGCAATAAGAGGCAATGGATATCGCTCCATCCCCAAAGTTGGGGCGTTCCCTACCGAGACCATAATGCTTGTTGTGAGAAGCTCTGGTTTGTGAGAAGCATATACCCACACCTGCCCCAAATGGGTCAAAAAATTTACCACGACATGTGGATGCCGCTCCACGATAGCATGCCAGGTATCTCAATGTTTGTGGCCAAGTGACGGTGGCAGGGTGTTTGACATTCATTCCCATTTCTTGCATGGGACCTAAGCATGCACCCAAGGACAAAAGATTTGATTTTTACACCAATTTATATGCACAGGAGCATGTGCATGTAGTTCAAATTTGAATTCTGCACATAACTGCATTGAAAACTCCCTTAATGCATAAAAATGTCCAAACAAACCCCGAAAAATCACAATAAATAACACAACACTCCTGTTGTTCTATGTTGACCCGAGAACAATATTTGAAAGCAATAAGAGGCAATGGATATCGCTTCGTCCCCAAAGTTGGGGCATTCTCTACCGAAACCTTCATGCTTGTCGTGAGAAGCTCTAGTTTGTGAGAAGCATATACCCAAACCTGCCCCAAATGGGACAAAAAATATACCACGACATGTTGATGCCGCTCGATGATAGCATGCCAAGTTTCATGAATTTCAGACGAGTTTTGGATTTACTAGAATTTAAAAACCATCTATCTCAATGTTTGCTGCCCAGTGACGGTGGCAGGGTGTTTGACATTCATTCCCATTTCTTGCATGGGTCCTAAGCATGCACCCGAGGAAAAAAGATTTGATTTTTCAACCAATTTATATGCACCAGACCATGTGCATGTACTTCAAATTTGAATTATGCACATAAATGCATTGAAAACTCACTTAATGCATAAAAAGTTCAAACGAACCCCGAAAAATCACAATAAATAACACAACACTCCTATTGCTTGATGTTGACACGAGAAAAAAATTTGAAAGCAATAAGAGGCAATGGATATCGCTTCGTCCCTGAGGTTGGGGCGTTCCCTACCGAAACCATCATGCTTGTTGTGAGAAGCTCTGTTTTGTGAAAAGCATACACCCAAACCTGCCCCAAATGGGACAAAAAAATTACAACGACATGTTGATGCCGCTCCATGATAGCATGCCAAGTTTCATGAATTTCAGACGAGTTTTGGATTTACTAGAATTTAAAAACCAGGTATCTCAATGTTTGTCGCCGAGTGACGGTGGCAGGGTGTTTGACATTCAGTCCCATTTCTTGCATGAGACATAAGCATGCACCCAAGGACAAAAGATTTGATTTTTCAACCAATTTATATGCACCAGAGCATGTGCATGTAGTTCAAATTTGAATTATGCACATAAATACATTGAAATGTCACTTAATGCATAAAAATATCCAAACGAACCCCGAAAAATCACAATAAATAACACAACACTCCTATTGTTCGATGTTGACACGAGAAAAAAATTTGAAGCAATAAGAGGCAATGGATATCGCTTCGTCCCCAAAGTTGGGGGGTTCCCTACCGAAACCATCATGCTTGTTGTGAGAAGCTCTGGTTTGTGAGAAGCATATAACCAAACCTGCCCCAAATGGGACAAAAAATTTACGACGGCATGTTGATGCCGCTCCATGATAGCATTCCAAGTTTCTTGAATTTCAGACAAGTTTTGGATTTACTAGAATTTAAAAACCTAGAATCTCAATGTTTGCGGCCGAGTGACGGTGGCAGGGTGTTTGACATTCATTCTCATTTCTTGCATGGGACCTAAGCATGCACCCAAGGACAAAAGATTTGATTTTTCAACCAATTTATATGCACTGGAGCATGTGCATGTAGTTCAAATTTGAATTATGCACATAAATGCATTGAAAACTCACTTAATGCATAAAAATGTCCAGACGAACCCCGAAAAATCACAAAAAATAACACAACACTCCTGTTGTTCTATGTTGACATGAGAAAAAATTCGGAAGCAATAAGAGGCAATGGATATTGTTTCGTCCCCAAAGTTTGGGTGTTCCCTACCGAAACCATCATGCTTGTTGTGAGAAGCTCTAGTTTGTGAGAAGTATATACCCAAACCTGCCCCAAATTGGACAAAAAAATTACCAGAATATGGTGATGCCGCTCCATGATAGCATGCCAAGTTTCTTGAATTTAAGATGAGTTTTGGATTTACTAGAATTTAAAAAGCAGGTATCTCATTGTTTGCGGCCGAATGACGGTGGCAGGGTGCTTGACATTCATTCCCATTTCTTGCATCGGACCTAAGCATGCACCCAAGGACAAATAATTTTATTTTTCAACAAATTTATATGCACGGAAGCGTGTGCATGTAGTTCAAATTTGAATTATGCACATAAATGCATTGAAAACTAACTTAATGGATAAAAATGTCCAAGCTAACCCCGAAAAATCACAAAAAATAATACAACACTCCTGTTGTTCTATTTTGACACGAGAAAAAAAGTGAAAGCAATAAGAGGCAATGGATATCGTTTTGTCCCCAAAGTTGGGGCGTTCCCTACCGAAACCATCATACTTGTTGTGAGAAGCTCTGGTTTGTGCGAAGCGTATAACCAAACCTGCCCGAAATGGGACAAAAAATAACACAACACTCCTGTTCTTCAATTTTTACACGAGAAAAAAATTTGAAAGCAATAAGAGGCAATGGATACCGTTTCGTCCCAAAAGTTGGGTCGTTCCCTACCGAAACCATCATGCTTGTCGTGAGAAGCTCTGGTTTGTGAGAAGCATGTACCCAAACCTGCCCCAAATGGGACAAAAAATTTACCACGAGATGTTGATAACGCTCCATGATAGCATTCCAAGTTTCATGACTTTGAGACGAGTTTTGGATTTACTAGAATTTAAAAACTAGGTATCTCAATTTTTGCGGCCCAATGACGGTGGCAGGGTGTTTGACATTCATTCCCATTTCTTGCATGGGTCCTAAGCATGCACCCAAGGACAGAAGAATTGATTTTTCAACCAATTTATATGCACCAGAGCATGTGCATGTAGTCAAATTTGAATTATGCACATAAATGCATTGAAAACTCACTTAATGTATAAATATATCCAAACGAACCCCGAAAAATCACAATAAATAACACAACACTCGTATTGTTCGATGTTGACACGAGAAAAAAAAATTGAAAGCAATAAGAGGCAATCGATATCGCTTCGTCCCCGAAGTTGGGGCGTTCCCTACCGAAACCATCATGCTTGTTGTGAGAAGCTCTGGTTTGTGGGAAGCATATACCCAAACCTGCCCCAAATGGGACAAAAAATTTACGACGACATGTGGATGCCACTCCATGATAGCATGCCAAGTTTCAGACAAGTTTTGGATTTACTAGAACTTAAAAACCTGGTATCTCCATGTTTGTGGCCGAGTGACGGTGGCAGGGTGTTTGACATTTATTCCCATTTCTTGCATGGGACCTAAGCGTGCACCCAAGGACAAAAGATTTGATTTTTCAACCAATTTATATGCACCGGAGCATGTGCATATAGTTCAAATTTGAATTATGCACATAACTGCATTGAAAACTGTCGAAAGGAACCCCGAAAAATCACAAAAAATAACACAACACTCCTGTTGTTCTATGTTGACATGAGAAAAAAATTTGAAAGCAAGAAGAGCCAATGGATATCGCTTCGTCCCCAAAGTTGGGGCGTTCCCAACCGAACCATAATGCTTGTTGTGAGAAGCTCTGGTTTGTGAGAAGCATATACCCAAACCTGCCCCAAATGGGACAAAAAATTTACCACGAGATGTTGATGCCGCTCCATGATAGCATGCCATGTTTCATGAATTTCAGACAAGTTTTGGATTTACTAGAATTAAAAAACCAGGTATCTCAATGTTTGCGGCCGAGTGACGGTGGCAGGGTGTTTGACATTCATTCCCGTTTCTTGCATGAGACCTAAGCATGCACCCAAGGACAAAATATTTGATTTTTACACCATTTATATGCACCAGAGCATGTGCATGTAGTTCAAATTTGAACACTACACATAAATGCATTGAAAACTGACTTAATGCATAAAAACGTCGAAAGGAACCCTGAAAAATCACAAAAAATAACACAACACTCCTATTGTTCTATGTTGACACGAGAAAAAATTTGAAAGCAATAAGAGGCAATGGATATAGTTTCGTCCCCAAAGTTGGGGCATTCCCTACCGAAACCATCATGCTTGTTGTGAGAAGCTCTGCTTTGTGAGAAGCATATACCCAAATCTGCCCCAACTGGGACAAAAAATATACCACGACATGTTGCTGCCGCTCCATGATAGCATGCCAAGTTTCATGAATTTCAGACGAGTTTTGGATTTACTAGAATTTGAAAACTAGGTATCTCAATGTTTGCGGTCGAGTGACGGTGGCACGGTGCTTGGCATTCATTCCCATTTCTTGCATGGGATCTAAGCATGCACCCAAGGACAAAGAATTTCATTCTTCAACCAATTTATATGCACCGGAGCATGTGCATGTAGTTCAAATTTGAATTATGCACATAAGTGCATTGAAAACTAACTTAATGCATAAAAATGTCCAAGCGAACCCCGTAAAATCACAAAAAATAACACAACACTCCTATTGTTCGATGTTGACACGAGAAAAGCAGGTATCTCAATGTTTGCGGCCGAGTGAGGGTGGCAGGGTGCTTGGCATTCATTCCCATTTCTTGCATGGGACCTAAGCATGCACCCAAGGACAAAAGATTTGATTTTTACACCAATTTATATGCACCAGAGCATGTGTATGTAGTTCAAATTTGAATTATGCACATAAATACATTGAAAACTCACTTAATACATAAAAAGATCCAAACGAACCCCGAAAAATCACAATAAATAACACAACACTCCTATTGTTCGATGTTGACACGAGAAAAAAATTGAAGCAATAAGAGGCAATGGATATCGCTTCGTCCCCAAAGTTGGGGCGTTCCCTACCGAAACCATCATGCTTGTTGTGAGAAGCTCTGGTTTGGGAGAAGCATACACCCAAACCTGCCCCAAATGGGACAAAAAATTTACGACGTCATGTTGATGCCGCTCCATGATAGCATTCCAAGTTTCTTGAATTTCAGACAAGTTTTGGATTTACTAGAATTTAAAAACCTGGTATCTCAATGTTTGCGGCCGAGTGACGGTGGCAGGGTGTTTGACATTCATTCCCATTTCTTGCATTGGACCTAAGCATGCAGCCAAGGACAAAAGATTTGATTTTTCAACCAATTTATATGCACTGGAGCATGTGCATGTAGCTCAAATTTGAATTATGCACATAAATGCATTGAAAACTCACTAAATGCATAAAATGTCAAGACGAACCCCAAAAAATCACAAGAAATAACACAGCACTCCTGTTGTTCTATGTTGACATGAGAAAAAATTCGACAGCAATAAGAGATAATGGATATTGTTTCGTCCCCAAAGTTTGGGTGTTCCCTACTGAAACCATCATGCTTTGTGTGGGAAGCTCTGGTTTGTGAGAAGCATATACCCAAACCTGCCCCAAATTGGACAAAAAATTTACCACAATATGGTGATGCCGCTCCATGATAGCATGCCAAGTTTCTTGAATTTCAGACGAGTTTTGGATTTATTAGAATTTAAAAAGCAGGTATCTCAATGTTTGCGGCCGAGTGAGGGTGGCAGGGTGCTTGGCATTCATTCCTATTTCTTGCATGGGACCTAAGCATGCACCCAAGGACAAAAGATTTGATTTTTACACCAATTTATATGCACCGGAGGATGTGCATGTAGCTCAAATTTGAATTAGGCACATAAATGCATTGAAAACTCACTTAATGTATAAAAATGTCCAAACAAACCCCGAAAAATCACAATAAATAACACAACACTCATGTTGTTCTATGTTGACACGAGAAAAAAAATTGAAAGCAATAAGAGGCAATGGATATCGCTTCGTCCCCAAAGTTGGGGCGTTCCCTACCGAAACCATCATGCTTGTTGTGAGAAGCTTTGGTTTGTGAGAGGCATATACCCAAACCTGCCGCAAATGGGATAAATTTTTTACCATGGCATGTCGATGCCGCTGCATGATAGCATGCCATGTTACATGAATTTCAGATGTGTTTTGGATTTACTAGAATTTAAAAACTAGGTATCTCAATGTTTGCGGCCACGTGACGGTGGCAGGGTGTTTGACATTCATTCCCATTTATAGAATGAGACCTAAGCATGCACCCAAGGACAAAAGATTTGATTTTTCAACCAATTTATATGCACCGGTGCATGTGCATGTAGTTCAAATTTAAATTATGCACATCAATGCATTGAAAACTCACTTAATGCATAAAAATGTCCAGACGAACCCCGAAAAATCACAAAAAATAACACAACACACCTGTTGTTCTATGTTGACACGAGAAAAAATTTGAAAGCAATAAGAGGCAATGGATATCGTTTCGTCCCCAAAGTTGGCGCGTTCCCTACCAAAACCATAATGCTTGTTGTGAGAAGCTGTGGTTTCTGAGAAGCATATACCCAAACCTGCACCAAATGGGACAAAAAATTTACCACGACATGTTGATGCCGCTCCATCATAGCATGCCAAGTTTCATGAATTTCAGACAAGTTTTGGATTTACTAGAATTTAAAAACCAGGTATCTCAATGTTTGCGGCCGAGTGTCGGTGGCAGGATGTTTGAAATTCATTCCCATTTGTTGCATGGGACCTAAGCATGCACCCAAGGACAAAAGATTTGATTTTTACACCAATTTATATGCACCGGTGCATGTGCATGTAGTTCAAATTTGAATTATGCAGATAAATGCATGGAAAATTCACTTAATGTATAAAAATGCCAAAAACAAACCCCGAAAAATCACAATAAATAACACAACACTCATGTTGTTCTATGTTGACACGAGAAAAAAAATTGAAAGCAATAAGAGGCAATGGATATCGCTTCGTCCCCAAAGTTGGGGCGTTCCCTACCGAAACCATCATGCTTGTTGTGAGAAGCTTTGGTTTGTGAGAGGCATATACCCAAACCTGCCGCAAATGGGATAAATTTTTTACCATGCCACGTCGATGCCGCTGCATGATAGCATGCCATGTTACATGAATTTCAGATGTGTTTTGGATTTACTAGAATTTAAAAACTAGGTATCTCAATGTTTGCGGCCACGTGACGGTGGCAGGGTGTTTGACATTCATTCCCATTTATAGAATGAGACCTAAGCGTGCACCCACGGACAAAATATTTGATTTTTCAACCAATTTATATGCACCGGTGCATGTGCATGTAGTTCAAATTTTAATTATGCACATCAATGCATTGAAAACTCACTTAATGCATAAAAATGTCCAGACGAACCCCGAAAAATCACAAAAAATAACACAACACACCTGCTGTTCTATGTTGACACGAGAAAATTTTTGAAAGCAATAAGAGGCAATGGATATCGTTTCGACCCCAAAGTTGGCGCGTTCCCTACCAAAACCATAATGCTTGTTGTGAGAAGCTCTGGTTTGTGAGAAGCATATACCCAAACCTGCACCAAATGGGACAAAAATTTTACCACGACATGTTGATGCCGCTCCATGATAGCATGCCAAGTTTCATCAATTTCAGACAAGTTTTGGATTTACTAGAATTTAAAAACCAGGTATCTCAGTGTTTGCGGCCGAGTGACGGTGGCAGGGTGTTTGACATTCATTCCCGTTTCTTGCATGGGACCTAAGCATGCACCCAAGGACAAAAGATTTGATTTTTACACCAATTGATATGCACCAGAGCATGTGCATGTAGTTCAAATTTGAATTATGCACATAAATGCATTGAAAACTCACTTAATGTATAAAAATGTCCAAACAAACCCCGAAAAATCACAATAAATAACAGAACACCCATGTTGTTCTATGTTGACACGAGAAAAAAAATTGAAAGCAATAAGAGGCAATGGATATCGCTTCGTCCCCAAAGTTGGGGTGTTCCCTACCGAAACCATCATGCTTGTTGTGAGAAGCTCTGGTTTGTGAGAAGCATATACCCAAACCTGCCCCAAATGGGACAAAAAATTATGACGAGATGTGGATGCCGCTCCATGATAGCATTCCAAATTTCTTGAATTTCAGACAAGTTTTGGATTTACTAGAACATAAAAACCTGGTATCTCAATGTTTGTGGCCGAGTGACGGTGGCAGGGTTTTTGACATTTATTCCCATTTCTTGCATGGGACCTAAGCGTGCACCCAAGGATAGAAGATTTGATTTTCAACCAATTTATATGCAACGTAGCATGTGCATGTAGTTCAAAGTTGAATTATGCACATAACTGCATCGAAAACTCACTTAATGCATAAAAATGTACAAACGAACCCCGAAAAATCACAATAACTAACACAGCACTCCTGTTCTACTATGTTGACACGAGAAAAAAAATTGAAAGCAATAAGAGGCAATGGATACCGTTTCGTCCCAAAAGTTGGGGCTTGCCCTACCAAAACCATCATGCTTGTTGTGAGAAGCTCTGGTTTGTGAGAGGCATATACCCAAACCTGCCCCAAATGGGATAAATTTTTTACCATGGCATGTCGATGCCGCTCCATGATAGCATGCCAAGTTACATGAATTTCAGATGAGTTTTGGATTTACTAGAATTTAAAAACTAGGTATCTCAATGTTTGCGGCCACGTGACGGAGGCAGGGTGTTTGACATTCATTCCCATCTATGGCATGGGACCTAAGCATGCACCCAAGGACAAAAGATTTGATTTTTCAACCAATTTATATGCACCGGTGCATGTGCATGTAGTTCAAATTTGAATTATGCACATCAATGCATTGAAAACTCACTTAATGCATAAAAATGTCCAGACGAACCCCGAGAAATCACAAAAAATAACACAACACTCCTGTTGTTCTATGTTGACAGGAGAAAAAATTTGAAAGCAATAAGAGGCAATGGATATCGTTTCGTCCCCAAAGTTGGCGCGTTCCCTACCAAAACCATAATGCTTGTTGTGAGAAGCTGTGGTTTGTGAGAAGCATATACCAAACCTGCACCAAATGGGACAAAAAAATTACCACGACATGTTGATGCCACTCCATGATAGCATGCCAAGTTTCATGAATTTCAGACAAGTTTTGGATTTACAAAAATTTAAAAACCAGGTATCTCAATGTTTGCGGCCGAGGGACGGTGGCAGGGTTTTTGAAATTCATTCCCATTTCTTGCATGGAACCTAAGCATGCACCCAATTTATATGCACCGGTGCATGTGCATGTAGTTCAAATTTGAATTATGCAGATTAATGCATGGAAAACTCACTTAATGTATAAAAATGTCAAAAACAAACCCCAAAAAATCACAATAAATAACACAACACTCATGTTGTTCTATGTTGACACGAGAAAAAAAATTGAAAGCAATAAGAGGCAATGGATATCGCTTCGTCCCCAAAGTTGGGGTGTTCCCTACCGAAACCATCATGCTTGTTGTGAGAAGCTATGGTTTGTGAGAAGCATATACCCAAACATGCCCCAAATGGGACAAAAAATTTCTGACGGCATGTGGATACCGCTCCAAGATAGCATTCCAAGTTTCTTGAATTTCAGACAAGTTTCGGATTTACTAGAACTTAAAAACCTGGTATCTCAATGTTTGTGGCCGTGTGACGGGGGCATGGTGTTTGACATTTATTCCCATTTCTTGCATGGGACCTAAGCGTGCACCCAAGGACAAAAGATTTGATTTTTCAACCAATTTATATGCACCGGAGCATGTGCATGTAGTTCAAATTTGAATTATGCACATAACTGCATTGAAAACTCACTTAATGCATAAAAATATGCAAACGAACCCCGAAAAATCATAATAACTAACACAACACTCCTGTTCTTCAATGTTGACACGAGAAAAAAATTGAATGCAATAAGAGGCAATGGATACCGTTTCGTCCCAAAAGTTGGGGCGTTCCCTACCGAAACCATCATGCTTGTTGTGAGAAGCTCTGGTTTGTGAGAGGCATATACCCAAACCTGCCCCAAATGGGATAAAAATTTTACCATGCCATGTCGATGCCGCTCCATGATAGCATGCAAAGTTACATGAATTTCAGACGAGTTTTGGACTTACTAGAATATAAAAACTAAGTATCTCAATGTTTGCGGCCACGTGACGGTGGCAGGGTGTTTGACATTCATTCCCATTTATAGCATGGGACCTAAGCATGCACCCAAGGACAAAAGATTTGATTTTTCAACCAATTTATATGCACCGGTGCATGTGCATGTAGTTCAAATTTTAATTATGCACATCAATGCATTTAAAACTCACTTAATGCATAAAAATGTCCAGAAGAACCTTGAAAAATCACAAAAAATAACACAACACTCCTGTTGTTCTATGTTGACACGAGAAAAAATTTGAAAGCAATAAGAGGCAATGGATATCGTGTCGTCCCCAAAGTTGGCGCGTTCCCTACCAAAACCATAATGCTTGTTGTGAGAAGCTCTGGTTTGTGAGAAGCATATACCCAAACCTGCACCAAATGGGACAAAAAATTTACCCCGACATGTTGATGCCGCTCCATGATGGCATGCCAAGTTTCATGAATTTCAGACAAATTTTGGATGTACTAGAATTTAAAAACCAGGTATCTCAATGTTTGCGGCCGAGTGACGGTGGCAGGGTGTTTGACATTCATTCCCATTTCTTGCATGGGACCTAAGCATGCACCCAAGGACAAAAGATTTGATTTTTACACCAATTTATATGCACCAGAGGATGTGCATGTAGCTCAAATTTGAATTCTGCACATAACTGCATTGAAAACTCCCTTAATGCATAAAAATGTCCAAACAAACCCCGAAAAATCACAATAAATAACACAACACTCCTGTTGTTCTATGTTGACCCGAGAACAATATTTGAAAGCAATAAGAGGCAATGGATATCGCTTCGTCCCCAAAGTTGGGGCATTCTCTACCGAAACCTTCATGCTTGTCGTGAGAAGCTCTAGTTTGTGAGAAGCATATACCCAAGCCTGCCCCAAATGGGACAAAAAATATACCACGACATGTTGATGCCGCTCGATGATAGCATGCCAAGTTTCATGAATTTCAGACGAGTTTTGGATTTACTAGAATTTAAAAACCATCTATCTCAATGTTTGCTGCCCAGTGACGGTGGCAGGGTGTTTGACATTCATTCCCATTTCTTGCATGGGTCCTAAGCATGCACCCGAGGAAAAAAGATTTGATTTTTCAACCAATTTATATGCACCAGACCATGTGCATGTACTTCAAATTTTAATTATGCACATAAATGCATTGAAAACTCACTTAATGCATAAAAAGTTCAAACGAACCCCGAAAAATCACAATAAATAACACAACACTCCTATTGCTTGATGTTGACACGAGAAAAAAATTTGAAAGCAATAAGAGGCAATGGATATCGCTTCGTCCCTGAGGTTGGGGCGTTCCCTACCGAAACCATCATGCTTGTTGTGAGAAGCTCTGTTTTGTGAAAAGCATACACCCAAACCTGCCCCAAATGGGACAAAAAAATTACAACGGCATGTTGATGCCGCTCCATGATAGCATGCCAAGTTTCATGAATTTCAGACGAGTTTTGGATTTACTAGAATTTAAAAACAAGGTATCTCAATGTTTGTCGCCGAGTGACGGTGGCAGGGTGTTTGACATTCAGTCCCATTTCTTGCATGAGACATAAGCATGCACCCAAGGACAAAAGATTTGATTTTTCAACCAATTTATATGCACCAGAGCATGTGCATGTAGTTCAAATTTGAATTATGCACATAAATACATTGAAATGTCACTTAATGCATAAAAATATCCAAACGAACCCCGAAAAATCACAATAAATAACACAACACTCCTATTATTCGATGTTGACACGAGAAAAAAATTTGAAGCAATAAGAGGCAATGGATATCGCTTCGTCCCCAAAGTTGGGGGGTTCCCTACCGAAACCATCATGCTTGTTGTGAGAAGCTCTGGTTTGTGAGAAGCATATAACCAAACCTGCCCCAAATGGGACAAAAAATTTACGACGGCATGTTGATGCCGCTCCATGATAGCATTCCAAGTTTCTTGAATTTCAGACAAGTTTTGGATTTACTAGAATTTAAAAACCTAGAATCTCAATGTTTGCGGCCGAGTGACGGTGGCAGGGTGTTTGACATTCATTCTCATTTCTTGCATGGGACCTAAGCATGCACCCAAGAACAAAAGATTTGATTTTTCAACCAATTTATATGCACTGGAGCATGTGCATGTAGTTCAAATTTGAATTATGCACATAAATGCATTGAAAACTCACTTAATGCATAAAAATGTCCAGACGAACCCCGAAAAATCACAAAAAATAACACAACACTCCTGTTGTTCTATGTTGACATGAGAAAAAATTCGGAAGCAATAAGAGGCAATGGATATTGTTTCGTCCCCAAAGTTTGGGTGTTCCCTACCGAAACCATCATGCTTGTTGTGAGAAGCTCTAGTTTGTGAGAAGCATATACCCAAACCTGCCCCAAATTGGACAAAAAAATTACCAGAATATGGTGACGCCGCTCCATGATAGCATGCCAAGTTTCTTGAATTTAAGATGAGTTTTGGATTTACTAGAATTTAAAAAGCAGGTATCTCATTGTTTGCGGCCGAATGACGGTGGCAGGGTGCTTGACATTCATTCCCATTTCTTGCATCGGACCTAAGCATGCACCCAAGGACAAATAATTTTATTTTTCAACAAATTTATATGCACCGAAGCGTGTGCATGTAGTTCAAATTTGAATTATGCACATAAATGCATTGAAAACTAACTTAATGGATAAAAATGTCCAAGCTAACCCCAAAAATCACAAAAAATAATACAACACTCCTGTTGTTCTATTTTGACACGAGAAAAAAAGTGAAAGCAATAAGAGGCAATGGATATCGTTTTGTCCCCAAAGTTGGGGCGTTCCCTACCGAAACCATCATACTTGTTGTGAGAAGCTCTGGTTTGTGCGAAGCGTATAACCAAACCTGCCCGAAATGGGACAAAAAATAACACAACACTCCTGTTCTTCAATTTTTACACGAGAAAAAAATTTGAAAGCAATAAGAGGCAATGGATACCGTTTCGTCCCAAAAGTTGGGGCGTTCCCTACCGAAACCATCATGCTTGTCGTGAGAAGCTCAGGTTTGTGAGAAGCATATACCCAAACCTGCCCCAAATGGGACAAAAAATTTACCACGACATGTTGATAACGCTCCATGATAGCATTCCAAGTTTCATGACTTTGAGACGAGTTTTGGATTTACTAGAATTTAAAAACTAGGTATCTCAATTTTTGCGGCCCAATGACGGTGGCAGGGTGTTTGACATTCATTCCCATTTCTTGCATGGGTCCTAAGCATGCACCCAAGGACAGAAGAATTGATTTTTCAACCAATTTATATGCACCAGAGCATGTGCATGTAGTCAAATTTGAATTATGCACATAAATGCATTGAAAACTCACTTAATGTATAAATATATCCAAACGAACCCCGAAAAATCACAATAAATAACACAACACTCGTATTGTTCGATGTTGACACGAGAAAAAAAAATTAAAAGCAATAAGAGGCAATCGATATCGCTTCGTCCCCGAAGTTGGGGCGTTCCCTACCGAAACCATCATGCTTGTTGTGAGAAGCTCTGGTTTGTGGGAAGCATATACCCAAACCTGCCCCAAATGGGACAAAAAATTTACGACGACATGTGGATGCCACTCCATGATAGCATGCCAAGTTTCAGACAAGTTTTGGATTTACTAGAACTTAAAAACCTGGTATCTCCATGTTTGTGGCCGAGTGACGGTGGCAGGGTGTTTGACATTTATTCCCATTTCTTGCATGGGACCTAAGCGTGCACCCAAGGACAAAAGATTTGATTTTTCAACCAATTTATATGCACCGGAGCATGTGCATATAGTTCAAATTTGAATTATGCACATAACTGCATTGAAAACTGTCGAAAGGAACCCCGAAAAATCACAAAAAATAACACAACACTCCTGTTGTTCTATGTTGACATGAGAAAAAAATTTGAAAGCAAGAAGAGGCAATGGATATCGCTTCGTCCCCAAAGTTGGGGCATTCCCTACCGAACCATAATGCTTGTTGTGAGAAGCTCTGGTTTGTGAGAAGCATATACCCAAACCTGCCCCAAATGGGACAAAAAATTTACCACGACATGTTGATGCCGCTCCATGATAGCATGCCATGTTTAATGAATTTCAGACAAGTTTTGGATTTACTAGAATTAAAAAACCAGGTATCTCAATGTTTGCGGCCGAGTGACGGTGGCAGGGTGTTTGACATTCATTCCCGTTTCTTGCATGAGACCTAAGCATGCACCCAAGGACAAAATATTTGATTTTTACACCATTTATATGCACCAGAGCATGTGCATGTAGTTCAAATTTGAACACTACACATAAATGCATTGAAAACTGACTTAATGCATAAAAACGTCGAAAGGAACCCTGAAAAATCACAAAAAATAACACAACACTCCTATTGTTCTATGTTGACACGAGAAAAAATTTGAAAGCAATAAGAGGCAATGGATATAGTTTCGTCCCCAAAGTTGGGGCATTCCCTACCGAAACCATCATGCTTGTTGTGAGAAGCTCTGCTTTGTGAGAAGCATATACCCAAATCTGCCCCAACTGGGACAAAAAATATACCACGACATGTTGCTGCCGCTCCATGATAGCATGCCAAGTTTCATGAATTTCAGACGAGTTTTGGATTTACTAGAATTTGAAAACTAGGTATCTCAATGTTTGCGGTCGAGTGACAGTGGCACGGTGCTTGGCATTCATTCCCATTTCTTGCATGGGACCTAAGCATGCACCCAAGGACAAAGAATTTCATTCTTCAACCAATTTATATGCACCGGAGCATGTGCATGTAGTTCAAATTTGAATTATGCACATAAGTGCATTGAAAACTAACTTAATGCATAAAAATGTCCAAGCGAACCCCGTAAAATCACAAAAAATAACACAACACTCCTATTGTTCGATGTTGACACGAGAAAAGCAGGTATCTCAATGTTTGCGGCCGAGTGAGGGTGGCAGGGTGCTTGGCATTCATTCCCATTTCTTGCATGGGACCTAAGCATGCACCCAAGGACAAAAGATTTGATTTTTACACCAATTTATATGCACCAGAGCATGTGTATGTAGTTCAAATTTGAATTATGCACATAAATACATTGAAAACTCACTTAATACATAAAAATATCCAAACGAACCCCGAAAAATCACAATAAATAACACAACACTCCTATTGTTCGATGTTGACACAAGAAAAAAATTGAAGCAATAAGAGGCAATGGATATCGCTTCGTCCCCAAAGTTGGGGCGTTCCCTACCGAAACCATCATGCTTGTTGTGAGAAGCTCTGGTTTGGGAGAAGCATACACCCAAACCTGCCCCAAATGGGACAAAAAATTTACGACGTCATGTTGATGCCGCTCCATGATAGCATTCCAAGTTTCTTGAATTTCAGACAAGTTTTGGATTTACTAGAATTTAAAAACCTGGTATCTCAATGTTTGCGGCCGAGTGACGGTGGCAGGGTGTTTGACATTCATTCCCATTTCCTGCATTGGACCTAAGCATGCAGCCAAGGACAAAAGATTTGATTTTTCAACCAATTTATATGCACTGGAGCATGTGCATGTAGCTCAAATTTGAATTATGCACATAAATGCATTGAAAACTCACTAAATGCATAAAATGTCAAGACGAACCCCAAAAAATCACAAGAAATAACACATCACTCCTGTTGTTCTATGTTGACATGAGAAAAAATTCGACAACAATAAGAGATAATGGATATTGTTTCGTCCCCAAAGTTTGGGTGTTCCCTACTGAAACCATCATGCTTTGTGTGAGAAGCTCTGGTTTGTGAGAAGCATATACCCAAACCTGCCCCAAATTGGACAAAAAATTTACCACAATATGGTGATGCCGCTCCATGATAGCACGCCAAGTTTCTTGAATTTCAGACGAGTTTTGGATTTATTAGAATTTAAAAAGCAGGTATCTCAATGTTTGCGGCCAAGTGAGGGTGGCAGGGTGCTTGGCATTCATTCCCATTTCTTGCATGGGACCTAAGCATGCACCCAAGGACAAAAGATTTGATTTTTACACCAATTTATATGCACCGGAGGATGTGCATGTAGCTCAAATTTGAATTAGGCACATAAATGCATTGAAAACTCACTTAATGTATAAAAATGTCCAAACAAACCCCGAAAAATCACAATAAATAACACAACACTCATGTTGTTCTATGTTGACACGAGAAAAAAAATTGAAAGCAATAAGAGGCAATGGATATCGCTTCGTCCCCAAAGTTGGGGCGTTCCCTACCGAAACAATCATGCTTGTTGTGAGAAGCTTTGGTTGTGAGAGGCATATACCCAAACCTGCCGCAAATGGGATAAATTTTTTAACATGGCATGTCGATGCCGCTGCATGATAGCATGCCATGTTACATGAATTTCAGATGTGTTTTGGATTTACTAGAATTTAAAAACTAGGTATCTCAATGTTTGCGGCCACGTGACGGTGGCAGGGTGTTTGACATTCATTCCCATTTATAGAATGAGACCTAAGCATGCACCCAAGGACAAAAGATTTGATTTTTCAACCAATTTATATGCACCGGTGCATGTGCATGTAGTTCAAATTTAAATTATGCACATCAATGCATTGAAAACTCACTTAATGCATAAAAATGTCCAGACGAACCCTGAGAAATCACAAAAAATAACACAACACACCTGTTGTTCTATGTTGACACGAGAAAAAATTTGAAAGCACTAAGAGGCAATGGATATCGTTTCGTCCCCAAAGTTGGCGCGTTCCCTACCAAAACCATAATGCTTGTTGTGAGAAGCTTTGGTTTCTGAGAAGCATATACCCAAACCTGCACCAAATGGGACAAAAAATTTACCACGACATGTTGATGCCGCTCCATCATAGCATGCCAAGTTTCATGAATTTCAGACAAGTTTTGGATTTACTAGAATTTAAAAACCAGGTATCTCAATGTTTGCGGCCGAGTGACGGTGGCAGGATGTTTGAAATTCATTCCCATTTGTTGCATGGGACCTAAGCATGCACCCAAGGACAAAAGATTTGATTTTTACACCAATTTATATGCACCGGTGCATGTGCATGTAGTTCAAATTTGAATTATGCAGATAAATGCATGGAAAACTCACTTAATGTATAAAAATGTCAAAAACAAACCCCGAAAAATCACAATAAATAACACAACACTCAAGTTGTTCTATGTTGACACGAGAAAAAAAATTGAAAGCAATAAGAGGCAATGGATATCGCTTCGTCCCCAAAGTTGGGGCGTTCCCTACCGAAACCATCATGCTTGTTGTGAGAAGCTTTGGTTTGTGAGAGGCATATACCCAAACCTGCCGCAAATGGGATAAATTTTTTACCATGCCATGTCGATGCCGCTGTATGATAGCATGCCATGTTACATGAATTTCAGATGTGTTTTGGATTTACTAGAATTTAAAAACTAGGTATCTCAATGTTTGCGGCCACGTGACGGTGGCAGGGTGTTTGACATTCATTCCCATTTATAGAATGAGACCTAAGCGTGCACCCAAGGACAAAATATTTGATTTTTACACCAATTTATATGCACCGGTGCATGTGCATGTAGTTCAAATTTTAATTATGCACATCAATGCATTGAAAACTCACTTAATGCATAAAAATGTCCAGACGAACCCCGAAAAATCACAAAAAATAACACAACACACCTGCTGTTCTATGTTGACACGAGAAAATTTTTGAAAGCAATAAGAGGCAATGGATATCGTTTCGTCCCCAAAGTTGGCGCGTTCCCTACCAAAACCATAATGCTTGTTGTGAGAAGCTCTGGTTTGTGAGAAGCATATACCCAAACCTGCACCAAATGGGACAAATTTTTTACCACGACATGTTGATGCCGCTCCATGATAGCATGCCAAGTTTCATGAATTTCAGACAAGTTTTGGATTTACTAGAATTTAAAAACCAGGTATCTCAGTGTTTGCGGCCGAGTGACGGTGGCAGGGTGTTTGACATTCATTCCCGTTTCTTGCATGGGACCTAAGCATGCACCCAAGGACAAAAGATTTGATTTTTACACCAATTGATATGCACCAGAGCATGTGCATGTAGTTCAAATTTGAATTATGCACATAAATGCATTGAAAACTCACTTAATGTATAAAAATGTCCAAACAAACCCCGAAAAATCACAATAAATAACAGAACACTCATGTTGTTCTATGTTGACACGAGAAAAAAAAATTGAAAGCAATAAGAGGCAATGGATATCGCTTCGTCCCCAAAGTTGGGGTGTTCCCTACCGAAACCATCATGCTTGTTGTGAGAAGCTCTGGTTTGTGAGAAGCATATACCCAAACCTGCCCCAAATGGGACAAAAAATTATGACGAGATGTGGATGCCGCTCCATGATAGCATTCCAAATTTCTTGAATTTCAGACAAGTTTTGGATTTACTAGAACATAAAAACCTGGTATCTCAATGTTTGTGGCCGAGTGACGGTGGCAGGGTTTTTGACATTTATTCCCATTTCTTGCATGGGACCTAAGCGTGCACCCAAGGATAGAAGATTTGATTTTTCAACCAATTTATATGCAACGTAGCATGTGCATGTAGTTCAAAGTTGAATTATGCACATAACTGCATCGAAAACTCACTTAATGCATAAAAATGTACAAACGAACCCCGAAAAATCACAATAACTAACACAGCACTCCTGTTCTACTATGTTGACACGAGAAAAAAAATTGAAAGCAATAAGAGGCAGTGGATACCGTTTCGTCCCAAATATTGGGGCGTTCCCTACCAAAACCATCATGCTTGTTGTGAGAAGCTCTGGTTTGTGAGAGGCATATACCCAAACCTGCCCCAAATGGGATAAATTTTTTACCATGGCATGTCGATGCCGCTCCATGATAGCATGCCAAGTTACATGAATTTCAGATGATTTTTGGATTTACTAGAATTTAAAACTAGGTATCTCAATGTTTGCGGCCACGTGACGGTGGCAGGGTGTTTGACATTCATTCCCATTTATAGCATGGGACCTAAGCATGCACCCAAGGACAAAAGATTTGATTTTTCAACCAATTTATATGCACCGGTGCATGTGCATGTAGTTCAAATTTGAATTATGCACATCAATGCATTGAAAACTCACTTAATGCATAAAAATGTCCAGACGAACCCCGAGAAATCAGAAAAAATAACACAACACTCCTGTTGTTCTATGTAGACAGGAGAAAAAATTTGAAAGCAATAAGAGGCAATGGATATCGTTTCGTCCCCAAAGTTGGCGCGTTCCCTACCAAAACCATAATGCTTGTTGTGAGAAGCTGTGGTTTGTGAGAAGCTTATACCCAAACCTGCACCAAATGGGACAAAAAAATTACCACGACATGTTGATGCCGCTCCATGATAGCATGCCAAGTTTCATGAATTTCAGACAAGTTTTGGATTTACTAGAATTTAAAAACCAGGTATCTCAATGTTTGCGGCCGAGTGACGGTGGCAGGGTGTTTGAAATTCATTCCCATTTCTTGCATGGGACCTAAGCATGCACCCAAGGACAAAAGATTTGATTTTTACACCAATTTATATGCACCAGAGCATGTGCATGTAGTTCAAATTTGAATTATGCACATAAATGCATGGAAAACTCACTTAATGTATAAAAATGTCCAAACAAACCCCGAAAAATCACAATAAATAACACAACACTCATGTTGTTCTATGTTGACACGAGAAAAAAAATTGAAAGCAATAAAATGCAATGGATATCGCTTCGTCCCCAAAGTTGGGGTGTTCCCTACCGAAACCATCATGCTTGTTGTGAGAAGCTCTGGTTTGTGAGAAGCATATACCCAAACATGCCCCAAATGGGACAAAAAATTTCTGACGGCATGTGGATGCCACTCCAAGATAGCATTCCAAGTTTCTTGAATTTCAGACAAGTTTCGGATTTACTAGAACTTAAAAACCTGGTATCTCGATGTTTGTGGTCGTGTGACGGGGGCATGGTGTTTGACATTTATTCCCATTTCTGGCATGGGACCTAAGCGTGCACCCAAGGACAAAAGATTTGATTTTTCAACCAATTTATATGCACCGGAGCATGTGCATGTAGTTCAAATTTGAATTATGCACATAACTGCATTGAAAACTCACTTAATGCATAAAAATATGCAAACGAACCCCGAAAAATCATAATAACTAACACAACACTCATGTTCTTCAATGTTGACACGAGAAAAAAAATTGAAAGCAATAAGAGGCAATGGATACCGTTTCGTCCCAAAAGTTGGGGCGTTCCCTACCGAAACCATCATGCTTGTTGTGAGAAGCTCTGGTTTGTGAGAGGCATATACCCAAACCTGCCCCAAATGGGATAAATTTTTTACCATGCCATGTCGATGCCGCTCCATGATAGCATGCCAAGTTACATGAATTTCAGATGAGTTTTGGACTTACTAGAATATAAAAACTAGGTATCTCAATGTTTGCGGCCACGTGACGGTGGCAGGGTGTTTGACATTCATTCCCATTTATAGCATGGGACCTAAGCATGCACCCAAGGACAAAAGATTTGATTTTTCAACCAATTTATATGCACCGGTGCATGTGCATGTAGTTCAAATTTTAATTATGCACATCAATGCATTTAAAACTCACTTAATGCATAAAAATGTCCAGACGAACCTCGAAAAATCACAAAAAATAACACAACACTCCTGTTGTTCTATGTTGACACGAGAAAAAATTTGAAAGCAATAAGAGGCAATGGATATCGTTTCGTCCCCTAAGTTGGCGCGTTCCCTACCAAAACCATAATGCTTGTTGTGAGAAGCTCTGGTTTGTGAGAAGCATATACCCAAACCTGCACCAATTGGGAGAAAAAATTTATCACGACATGTTGATGCCGCTCCATGATGGCATGCCAAGTTTCATGAATTTCAGATAAATTTTGGATCTACTAGAATTTAAAAACCAGGTATCTCAATGTTTGCGGCCGAGTGACGGTGGCAGGGTGTTTGACATTCATTACCATTTCTTGCATGGGACATAAGCATGCCCCCAAGGACAAAAGATTTGATTTTTACACCAATTTATATGTATCAGAGGATGTGCATGTAGCTCAAATTTGAATTATGCACAAAAATGCATTGCAAACTCACTTAATGTATAAAAATGTCCAAACAAACCCCGAAAAATCACAATAAATACCAAAACACCCATGTTGTTCTATGTTGACACAAGAAAAAAAATTGAAAGCAATAAGAGGCAATGGATATCGCTTCGTCCCCAAAGTTTGGGTGTTCCCTACGAAAACCATCATGCTTGTTGTGAGAAGCTCTGGTTTGTGAGAAGCATATACCCAAACCTGCCCCAAATGGGACAAAAAATTTACGACGGCATGTGGATGCCGCTCCATGATAGCATTCCAAGTTTCTTGAATTTCAGACAAGTTTTGGATTTACTAGAACTTAAAAAACTGGTATCTCAATGTTTGTGGCCGAGTGACGGTGGCAGGGTGTTTGACATTTATTCCCATTTCTTGCATGGGACCTAAGCGTGCACCCAAGGATAGAAGATTTGATTTTTCAACCAATTTATATGCACCGTAGCATGTGCATGTAGTTCAAAGTTGAATTATGCACATAACTGCATCGAAAACTCACTTAATGCATAAAAATGTACAAACGAATCCCAAAAAATCACAATAACTAACACAACACTCCTGTTCTACTATGTTGACACGAGAAAAAAAATTGAAAGCAATAAGAGGCAATGGATACCGTTTCGTCCCAAAAGTTGGGGCTTTCCCTACCAAAACCATCATGCTTGTTGTGAGAAGCTCTGGTTTGTGAGAGGCATATACCCAAACCTGCCCCAAATGGGATAAATTTTTTACCATGGCATGTCGATGCCGCTCCATGATAGCATGCCAAGTTACATGAATTTCAGATGAGTTTTGGATTTACTAGAATTTAAAAACTAGGTATCTCAATGTTTGCGGCCACGTGACGGAGGCAGGGTGTTTGACATTCATTCCCATCTATGGCATGGGACCTAAGCATGCACCCAAGGACAAAAGATTTGATTTTTCAACCAATTTATATGCACCGGTGCATGTGCATGTAGTTCAAATTTGAATTATGCACATCAATGCATTGAAAACTCACTTAATGCATAAAAATGTCCAGACGAACCCCGAGAAATCACAAAAAATAACACAACACTCCTGTTGTTCTATGTTGACAGGAGAAAAAATTTGAAAGCAATAAGAGGCAATGGATATCGTTTCGTCCCCAAAGTTGGCGCGTTCCCTACCAAAACCATAATGCTTGTTGTGAGAAGCTGTGGTTTGTGAGAAGCATATACCCAAACCTGCACCAAATGGGACAAAAAAATTACCACGACATGTTGATGCCACTCCATGATAGCCTGCCAAGTTTCATGAATTTCAGACAAGTTTTGGATTTACTAGAATTTAAAAACCAGGTATCTCAATGTCGGCGGCCGAGTGACGGTGGCATGGTTTTTGAAATTCATTCCCATTTCTTGCATGGAACCTAAGCATGCACCCAATTTATATGCACCGGTGCATGTGCATGTAGTTCAAATTTGAATTATGCAGATAAATGCATGGAAAACTCACTTAATGTATAAAAATGTCAAAAACAAACCCCGAAAAATCACAATAAATAACACAACACTCATGTTGTTCTATGTTGACACGAGAAAAAAATTTGAAAGCAATAAGAGGCAATGGATATCGCTTCGTCCCCAAAGTTGGGGTGTTCCCTACCGAAACCATCATGCTTGTTGTGAGAAGCTCTGGTTTGTGAGAAGCATATACCCAAACATGCCCCAAATGGGACAAAAAATTTCTGACGGCATGTGGATGCCGCTCCAAGATAGCATTCCAAGTTTCTTGAATTTCAGACAAGTTTCGGATTTACTAGAACTTAAAAACCTGGTATCTCAATGTTTGTGGCCGTGTGACGGGGGCATGGTGTTTGACATTTACTCCCATTTCTTGCATGGGACCTAAGCGTGCACCCAAGGACAAAAGATTTGATTTTTCAACCAATTTATATGCACCGGAGCATGTGCATGTAGTTCAAATTTGAATTATGCACATAACTGCATTGAAAACTCACTTAATGCATAAAAATATGCAAACGAACCCCGAAAAATCATAATAACTAACACAACACTCCTGTTCTTCAATGTTGACACGAGAAAAAAATTGAAAGCAATAAGAGGCAATGGATACCGTTTCGTCCCAAAAGTTGGGGCGTTCCCTACCGAAACCATCATGCTTGTTGTGAGAAGCTCTGGTTTGTGAGAGGCATATACCCAAACCTGCCCCAAATGGGATAAAATTTTTACCATGCCATGTCGATGCCGCTCCATGATAGCATGCAAAGTTACATGAATTTCAGACGAGTTTTGGACTTACTAGAATATAAAAACTAAGTATCTCAATGTTTGCGGCCACGTGACGGTGGCAGGGTGTTTGACATTCATTCCCATTTATAGCATGGGACCTAAGCATGCACCCAAGGACAAAAGATTTGATTTTTCAACCAATTTATATGCACCGGTGCATGTGCATGTAGTTCAAATTTTAATTATGCACATCAATGCATTTAAAACTCACTTAATGCATAAAAATGTCCAGAAGAACCTCGAAAAATCACAAAAAATAACACAACACTCCTGTTGTTCTATGTTGACACGAGAAAAAATTTGAAAGCAATAAGAGGCAATGGATATCGTGTCGTCCCCAAAGTTGGCGCGTTCCCTACCAAAACCATAATGCTTGTTGTGAGAAGCTCTGGTTTGTGAGAAGCATATACCCAAACCTGCACCAAATGGGACAAAAAATTTACCCCGACATGTTGATGCCGCTCCATGATAGCATGCCAAGTTTCATGAATTTCAGACAAATTTTGGATGTACTAGAATTTAAAAACCAGGTATCTCAATGTTTGCGGCCGAGTGACGGTGGCAGGGTGTTTGACATTCATTCCCATTTCTTGCATGGGACCTAAGCATGCACCCAAGGACAAAAGATTTGATTTTTACACCAATTTATATGCACCAGAGGATGTGCATGTAGCTCAAATTTGAATTATGCACATAAATGCATTGCGAACTCACTTAATGTATAAAAATGTCCAAACAAACCCCGAAAAATCACAATAAATACCACAACACTCATGTTGTTCTATGTTGACACGAGAAAAAAAAATTGAAAGCAATAAGAGGCAATGGATATCGCTTCGTCCCCAAAGTTGGGGTGTTCCCTACCGAAACCATCATGCTTGTTGTGAGAAGCTCTGGTTTGTGAGAAGCATATACCCAAACCTGCCCCAAATGGGACAAAAAATTTACGACGGCATGTGGATGCCGCTCCATGATAGCATTCCAAGTTTCTTGAATTTCAGACAAGTTTTGGATTTACTAGAACTTAAAAACCTAGTATCTCAATGTTTGTGGCCGAGTGACGGTGGCAGGGTGTTTGACATTTATTCCCATTTCTTGCATGGGACCTAAGCGTGCACCCAAGGACAAAAGATTTGCTTTTTCAACCAATTTATATGCACCGGAGCATGTGCATGTAGTTCAAATTTGAATTATGCACATAACTGCATTGAAAACTCACTTAATGCATAAAAATGTCCAAACAAACCCCGAAAAATCACAATAACTAACACAACACTCCTGGTCTTCTATATTGACACGAGAAAAAAATTTGAAAGCAATAAGAAGCAGTGGATACCGTTTCGTCCCAAAAGTTGGGGCGTTCCCTACCGAAACCATCATGCTTGTTGTGAGAAGCTCTGGTTTGTGAGAAGCATATACCCAAACCTGCCCCAAATTGGATAAAAAAATTACCATGCCATGTTGATGCCGCTCCATGATAGCATTGCCAAGTTTCATGAATTTCAGACGAGTTTTGGATTTACTAGAATTTAAAAACCAGGTATCTCAATGTTTGTGGCCAAGTTACGGTGGCAGGGTGTTTGACATTCATTCCCATTTATTGCATGGAACCTAAGCATGCACCCAATGACAAAAGATTTGATTTTTCAACCAACTAGCATAGTGGCCCGCTCGATGCGCGGGCTAGGATTTTAGAAATATAATGTACGTTGTCAATATATTAGCCCTCCATGTTGAGAAGTAAAAAAAATCATAAAGAAAAATTTGGACCAAATTTGATGTCATTTACAAAATGATTCTTTTTCATAAGCATAACTTCGTCTTAGATGTATTTGCTTTTCTGGTTGAAATTTGTATATATATACGTTTCACATTAATCATGTACCTATATGTTATGCATATTGCAGTAACTTTATTTCTTCATTATTTAATCCATTGCACAATTAATGTTTATTTATTTTTTTTGGTCCCTCTAGCGTGTTTCTGTATTTTAAAAGTTTTTCCTTTAAGCACATAGTAATAATTATTTGTTATTGGTTTTTGTAGGCATAGGTATATTTCTTAGGAACTATGTAAAATTACACATTTACTTGTTAATTATGTACGTGTGTACAATTAATATTTGTAAGTTTTGTATATAGGGAAATAAAAAATTATGGTTGTTTACATGCATTTCAGTAGTCTGTTTGGCCTTAACATCTACACAAGGAGATCTTTTGGTAATAAAATTGTTCTAGTACAAATTCAGTCAGGGGCATTGAAGTTGTAAAGTTTGCATGGCTTCATCAGATTGTTATTTGATTTGTCAATGTTTCAATGCTCATCTTAATTCTTCACCCGAGACATGCCAGTCAGATTAGCTTTATGGAAACATACATATGGATTTGTGTTGTATCGGTAACTCATGAGCTTTTCATATTGGCACACTAAAGAGTTTGTGATGGGTGTTTGTATATGCTATCATGGAAAAGCATTATAGTATCTCATTCTAGAATACAGAGGTGCCAACATGTAGACATATTACAGAATGAATTGCCAGTATATGCCAACATGTACAGATATAGACCATACCATATTCACATAAGTCTAAACCGTTGAACTTAAGCAAAAGAAAAGTTACATGTTGAAGTGGCATATATTTGCAGTGGCATACCAAAATCATAAAAGCACGAAATAACTGACGGTGCCCCATTCTTTCCACTACCTAATAAGAGAACAAAAGGATCCAAAAACACACACGTCTAAGGCCCTCCATTGATAGAAGAATTGAACTGGCCTCAACATGCGCGCAAGAAAGCTGATTAATTATTCCTATGCGAAGCTAACCACGCTAGCTAGATGATTGATTGGACGCCAGCCGAAAACACACATATAGGTAAAACTTAGGCCTGATTGTATATTAACTGTGCCTACTATAGCACGTCCATATGTACGCATTAGCAAGCGGATTAATTTGTGCCTGACCAAAAATACACGTGGATGCGAAAAAGCTTGGTCTAGCTAGATGATTGATTGGTCGCCGATAAAAAACACACATGCACGTAAACGTGTCTCACAAGTGAATTAACTCTTTCAGCCATAGCACGTATGTTCATGCAAAAAAAAGCCATAGTACATATGTACACGTATGTACGTACTTGTATGGTATAGTTAACATGCTAATTGATTTTCGTCCGGCCGGAAACACACACATGCGAAACTTGGTTTCGCTCATGGGAATTCTTATGTTCACGGAGGCGTGCATGGCACATGAAAAGGATTTCAATGGTAGTTTTTTTTTGGGGGGGGGGAGGATCGGACAGAAAAACTAATATAGGGTGTACGAGGTTGATGTCTAGTGGAATCTAATCTATTATATAGAAAAATAAACTAATCTGCGTTTGATGTATTCACGTTTGTAGCATAGATGGGTAATCTATCGGCTATGATTGGTTACATAAATTAATTGATGTCAAAAGCAAGTTTAATTTTTTTGTGAGAGAGATCAGGTGTGACACGTCTGAGGTATGGCACGACTCATGGTTAATTAGGACAATGCTATATATGTTACGTACAACTATTATTTTCTGGAATATTTTACACATATCTAACAGTTATAGAATTATAATTTTAGAGGACCCATCAGATCGAGGGCCGGTATTTTCTAATTAACGTAGAATTTCCTAGAGTAATTCTCTTGCCTCTAATTAACCCATCAATTAATTTTTATATATAAATAGATTTATATGCATCGGTGCATGTGCATGTAGTTCAAATTTGAATTATGCACATAAATGCATTGAAAACTCACTTAATGCATAAAAATGTCCAGACGAACCCCGAAAAATCACAAAATAAACACAACACTCATGTTGTTCTATGTTGACACGAGAAATAAATTTGAAAGCAATAAGAGGCAATGGATATCGTTTCGTCCCCAAAGTTGGCGCGTTTGTCGGTGGGAAACGACACCTATGGGATCACAAGAATCCCTACTATGGTTGCCGGGGCGCGGGGTTGTGAGAAGAGCAGGATTAACAGTCAGCACAAGGATCATTTACCCAGGTTTGGGCTGCGAGGATGCGTAAAACCCTAGTCCTGCTTTGGTGTGTATTTAAGAGAGTTCTTGAGATCTCGAACTAGCTATGGTGGCTGCGTAGTTCAAAAGAGCCGAATCCCTCTCCAGTATGCCATGGGCCTCCTTTTATAGTCGAAAGGGGCTACCACAGTGGCACATAGGAGGTGGAAAGGCCTACAGTACTGTGAGCTTATCGCCCGTACTACAGGACAAGACGCATTTAATGCGTCGCTTAGGTGTCCCCTAGCTTTATCGGGGATGGGGAGCGAGGCCCGTCCCGTCCGTCGCTGCTCCTCTTTGCTTCGACACGCGCCTTGGCCAGCGATGCATGCGGCGCCACATAGGCAGGCAACCAGCTGAGGTGGCGCGGTGGTAGGGTCTTCACAAAGATCTGCATGCCACCACGCAGCCACTTGCTAATCTGGCCTGGAAGCTGCATGTTGCCACGCAGGTGCCAGCCCAACTGGTCAAGCTGGCAGCTGCATGCGAACGACGGTAGAAACTTTGCTGGTGCGGGCCTGGCAGTGGCCCCGCTGATATCCTCGGCAAGGGCCTTGCCGGGGGTCCGGCAAGGGTCTTGCCATGGCGCGCAGTCGTCCCCGGCAAGGATCTTTCCGCGGGGTCTTGTGGCCTTCCTCGGCAAGGATCTCGCCGAGGGTCGCCATCTTCTGGTCCTCATCTGATCTTGTGTGTTTATGTTCTTGACAAAGATCTGCATGCCACCACGGAGGTGCCTCCCGAGCCCTGGTCCCAACATAGTTGGTTGGGTTGGAACCTGTGGGCTCAAGGGCGGCTCACTCTATTGGTGTGGGCGAGCTGCCCCGGCAAGGATCTTGCCGGAGCCGCTGAGGCTGCCCCGGCAAGGGTCTTGCGGGGGGAACCTACTCTGTCCCTCTGCTTCTTTGTGTTCTTGGCCTTGGCGTTGTCTTGGGCTTCGGCTTCTCTCCGCCCCCTCCTCTGCCTAGCTTAGTGTGGCCGTGGCGCGCAGCTCCGACTGCTCGTGCACAAGTAAAGGGGTACAAAGGTGTGCCCCTACTTTCGTACAACGACAGCGTTCCCTACCGAAACCATAATGCTTGTTGTGAGAAGCTCTGGTTTGTGAAAAGCATATAACCAAACCTGCCCCCAAATGGGACAAAAAAATTTACCACGACATGGTGATGCCGCTCCATGATAGCATGCCAAGTTTCATGAATTCAGACGAGTTTTGGATTTACTAGATTTTAAAAAGCAGGTATCTCAATGTTCGCGGACGAGTGACGGTGGCAGGGTGTTTGACATTCATTCCCATTTCTTGCATGGGACCTAAGCATGCACCCAAGGACAAAAGATTTGATTTTTAAACCAATTTATGTGCACCGGAGCATGTGCATGTAGTTCAAATTTGAATTATGCACATAACTGCATTGAAAACTCACTTAATGCATAAAAATGTCTAGACGAACCCCGAAAAATCACAAAAAATAACACAACACTCCTGTTGTTCTATGTTGACACGAGAAAAAAATTGAAAGCAATAAGAGGCAATGGATATCGTTTCGTCCCCAAAGTTGGGAGGTTCCCTACCGAAACCATCATGCTTGTTGTGAGAAGCTCTCGTTTGTGAGAAGCATATATCCAAACCTGCCCCAAATGGGACAAAATACCATGACATGTTGATACCGCTCCATGATAGCATGCCAAGTTTCATGAATTTCAGACAAGTTTTAGATTTACTAGAATTTAAAAACCTGGTATCTCAATGTTTGTGGCCGAGTAACGGTGGCAGGGTGTTTGACATTCATTCCCATTTCTTGCATGTGACCTAAGCATGCACGCAAGGACAAAATATTTAATTTTTCAACCAATTTATATACACTGGAGCATGTGCATGTAGTTCAAATTTGAATTATGCACATAAATGCATTGAAAACTCACTTAATGCATAAAAATGTCGAGACGAACCCCGAAAAATCACAAGAAATAACACAACACTCCTGTTGTTCTATGTTGACACGAGAAAAAAAATTGAAAGCAATAAGAGGCAATGGATATCGCTTCGTCCCCAAAGTTGGGGCGTTCCCTACCGAGACCATCATGCTTGTTGTGAGAAGCATATACCCAAACCTGCCCCAAATGGGACAAAAAATTTACCACGCCATGTTGATGCCGCTCCATGATAGCATGCCAAGTTTCATGAATTTCTGACGAGTTTCGGATTTACTAGATTTTAAAAACCAGGTATCTCAATGTTTGCGGCCGAGTGACGGTGGCAGGGTGTGGCATTCATTCCAATTTCTTGCATGGGACCTAAGTATTCACCCAAGGAAAAAGATTTGATTTTTCAACGAATTTATATGCACCGGAGCATGTGCATGGAGTTCAAATTTGAATTATGCACATAAATGCATTGATAACTCACTTAATGCATAAAAATGTCCAAGTGAACCCCGAAAAATCACAAAATATAACACAACACTCCTGTTGTTCTATGTTGACACGAGAACAAATTTGAAAACTATAAGAGGCAATGGATATCGTTTCGTCCCCAAAGTTGGGGCGTTCCCTACCGAAACCATCATGCTTGTTGGGAGAAGCTCTGGTTTGTGAGAAGCATATACCCAAACCTGCCCCAAATGGGACAAAAAATTTACCACGACATGTTGATGCCGCTCCATGTTAGCATGCCAAGTTTCCTAAATTTCAAACAAGTTTTGGATTACTTGAATTTAAAAACCAGGTATCTCAATGTTTGCGGCCGAGTGACGGTGGCAGGGTGTTTGACATTCATTCCCATTTCTTGCATGGGACCTAAGCATGCACCCAAGGACAAAAGATTTGATTTTTCAACCAATTTATATGCACCAGAGCATGTGCATGTATTCAGATTTGAATTATGCACATAAATGCTTTGAAAACTCACTTAATGCATAAAAATGTCCAAGCAAGCCCCGAAAAATCATAAAACATAACAGAACACTCCTGTTGTTCTATGTTGACACGAGAAAAATTTGAAAGCAATAAGAGGCAATGGATATCGTTTCGTCCCCAAAGTTGGGGCGTTCCCTACCGAAACCATCATGCTTGTTGTGAAAAGCTCTGGTTTGTGAGAAGCATATAACCAAACCTTCCCTAAATTGGACAAAAAATTTACCATGCCATGTTGATGCAGCTCCATGATAGCAAGCCAAGTTTCATGAATTTCAGACGAGTTTTGGATTTACTAGAATTTAAAAACCTTGTATCTCAATGTTTCCGGCCGACTGATGGTGGCAGGGTGTTTGACATTCATTCCCATTTCTTGCATGGGACCTAAGCATGCACCCAAGGACAAAAGATTTGATTTTTCAACCAATTTATATGCACCAGAGCATGTTCATGTACCTCAAATTTGAATTATGCACATAAATGCTTTGAAAACTCACTTAATGCATAAAACTGTCCAAACGGACCCCGAAAAATCACAATAAATAACACAACACCCCTATTGTTCGATGTTGACACGAGAAAAAAATTTGAAAGCATTAAGAGGCAATGGATATCGCTTCGTCCCCAAAGTTGGGGCGTTCCCTACCGAAACCATCATGCTTGTTGTGAGAAGCTCTGGTTTGTGAGAAGCATATACCCATACCTGCCCCAAATGGGACAAAAAAATTGTGACGGCATGGTGATGACGCTCCATGATAGCATTCCAAGTTTCTTGAATTTCAAACAAGTTTTGGATTTACTATAATTTAAAAACCTTGTATCTCAATGTTTGTGGCCGAGTGACGGTGGCAGGGTGTTTGACATTTATTCCCATTTCTTGCATGGGACGTAAGCATGCACCCAAGGACAAAAGATTTGATTTTTCAACCAATTTATATGCACCGGAGCATGTGCATGTAGTTCAAATTTGAATTATGCACATAACTGCATTGAAAACTCACTTAATGCATAAAAATGTCCAAACGAACCCCGAAAAATCACAATAAGTAACACAGCACTCCTGTTCTTCTATGTTGACACGAGAAAAAAAATTCGAAGCAATAGGAGGCAATGGATATCGCTTCGTCCCCAAAGTTTGGGCGTTCCCTACCGAAACCATCATGCTTCTTGTGAGAAGCTCTGGTTTGTGAGAAGCATATACCCAAACCTGCCCCAAATGGGACAAAAAAAATTGCGACGGCATGTTGATGCCACTCCATGATAGCATTCCAAGTTTCTTGAATTTTAAACAAGTTTTGGATTTACTATAATTTAAAAACATTGTATCTCAATGTTTGTGGCCGAGTGACGGTGGCAGGGTGTTTGACATTTATTCCCATTTTTTGCATGGGACCTAAGCATGCACCCAAGGACAAAAGATTTGATTTTTCAACGAATTTATATGCACCGGAGCATGTGCATGTAGTTCAAATTTGAATTATGCACATAACTGCATTGAAAACTCACTTAATGCATAAAAATGTCCAAACAAACCCCGAAAAATCACAATAAGTAACACAACACTCCTGTTCTTCTATGTTCACACGAGGAAAAAATTTGAAAGCTATAAGAGGCAATGGATATCGCTTCGTCCCCAAAGTTGGGATGTCCCTCCCGAAACCATCATGCTTGTTGTGAGAAGCTCTGGTTTGTGAGAAGCATATACCCAAACCTGCCCCAAATGGGAAAAAAATTACCACGACATGTTGATGCCTCCCCATGATAGCATGAAGTTTCATGAATTTCAGACAAGTTTTGGATTTAATAGAATTTAAAAACCTGGTATCTCAATGTTTGCGGCCGAGTGACGGTGGCAGGGTGTTTGACATTTATTCCCTTTTCTTGCATTGGACCTAAGCATGCACATAAATGCATTGATAACTCACTTAATGCATAAAAATATCCAAGTGAACACCGAAAAATCACAAAAAATAACACAACACTCCTGTTGTTCTATGTTGACATGAGAACCAATTTGAAAGCAATAAGAGGCAATGGATATCGTTTCGTCCCCAAAGTTGGGGCGTTCCCTACCGAAACCATCATGCTTGTTGGGAGAAGCTCTGGTTTGTGAGCAGCATATACCCAAACCTGCCCAAAATGGGACAAAAAATTTACCACGACATGTTGATGCCGCTCGATGTTAGCATGCCAAGTTTCCTGAATTTCAAACAAGTTTTGGATTACTTGAATTTATAAACCAGGTATCTCAATGTTTGCGGCCGAGTGACGGTGGCAGGGTGTTTGACATTCATTCCCATTTCTTGCATGGGACCTAAGCATGCACCCAAGGACAAAAGATTTGATTTTTCAACCAATTTATATGCACCAGAGCATGTGCATGTAGTTCAGATTTGAATTATGCACATAAATGCTTTGAAAACTCACTTAATGCATAAAAATGTCCAAGCAAGCCCCGAAAAATCACAAAACATAACAGAACACTCCTGTTGTTCTATGTTGACACGAGAAAAAATTTGAAAGCAATAAGAGGCAATGGATATCGTTTCGTCCCCAAAGTTGGGGCGTTCCCTACCGAAACCATCATGCTTGTTGTGAAAAGCTCTGGTTTGTGAGAAGCATATAACCAAACCTTCCCTAAATTGGACAAAAAAATTACCATGCCATGTTGATGCAGCTCCATGATAGCAAGCCAAGTTTCATGAATTTCGGACGAGTTTTGGATTTACTAGAATTTAAAAACCATGTATCTCAATGTTTGCGGCCGACTGATGGCGGCAGGGTGTTTGACATTCATTCCCATTTCTTGCATGGGACCTAAGCATGCACCCAAGGACAAAAGATTTGACTTTTCAACCAATTTATATGCACCAGAGCATGTTCATGTAGCTCAAATTTGAATTATGCACATAAATGCTTTGAAAACTCACTTAATGCATAAAAATGTCCAAACGGACCCCGAAAAATCACAATAAATAACACAACACTCCTACTGTTCGATGTTGACACGAGAAAAAAATTTGAAAGCAATAAGAGGCAATGGATATCGCTTCGTCCCCAAAGTTGGGGCGTTCCCTACCGAAACCATCATGCTTGCTGTGAGAAGCTCTGGTTTGTGAGAAGCATATACCCAAACCTGCCCCAAATGGGACAAAAAAAATTGTGACGGCATGGTGATGACGCTCCATGATAGCAATCCAAGTTTCTAGAATTTCAAACAAGTTTTGGATTTACTATAATTTAAAAACCTTGTATCTCAATATTTGTGGCCGAGTGACGGTGGCAGGGTGTTTGACATTTATTCCCATTTCTTGCATGGGACGTAAGCATGCACCCAAGGACAAAAGATTTGATTTTTCAACCAATTAATATGCACCGGAGCATGTGCATGTAGTTCAAATTTGAATTATGCACATAACTGCATTGAAAACTCACTTAATTCATAAAAATGTCCAAACGAACCACGAGAAATCACAATGAGTAACACAACACTCCTGTTCTTCTATGTTGACACGAGAAAAAAAATTCAAAGCAATAGGAGGCAATGGATATCGCTTCGTCCCCAAAGTTGGGGCGTTCCCTACCGAAACCATCATGCTTCTTGTGAGAAGCTCTGGTTTGTGAGAAGCATATACCCAAACCTGCCCCAAATGGGACAAAAAAATTTGCGACGGCATGTTGATGCCACTCCATGATAGCATTCCAAGTTTCTTGAATTTTAAACAAGTTTTGGATTACTATAATTTAAAAACCTTGTATCTCAATGTTTGTGGCCGAGTGACGGTGGCAGGGTATTTGACATTTATTCCCATTTTTGCATGGGACCTAAGCATGCACCCAAGGACAAAAGATTTGATTTTTCAACCAATTTATATGCACCGGAGCATGTTCATGTAGCTCAAATTTGAATTATGCACATAAATGCTTTGAAACCTCACTTAATGCATAAAAATGTCCAAACGAACCCCGAAAAATCACCATAAGTAACACAACACTCCTGTTCTTCTATGTTGACACGAGGAAAAAATTTCAAAGCAATAGGAGGCAATGGATATCGCTTCGTCCCCAAAGTTGGGCGTTCCCTCCCGAAACCTTCATGCTAGTTGTGAGAAGCTCTGGTTCGTGAGAAGCATATACCCAAACCTGCCCCCAAATGGGACAAAAAATTTACCCCGGCATGTTGATGCCGCTTCATGATAGCATGCCAAGTTTCATGAATTTTAGACGAGTTTTGGATTTACTAGAATTTAAAAACCATGTATCTCAATGTTTGCGGCCGACTGACGGTGGCAGGGTGTTTGACATTCATCCCATTTCTTGCATGGGACCTAAGCATGCACCCATGGACAAAAGATTTGATTTTTCAACCAATTTATATGCACCAGAGCATGTTCATGTAGTTCCAATTTGAGTTATGCACATAAATGCTTTGAAAACTCACTTAATGCATAAAAATGTCCAGACGAACCCCGAAAAATCACAATAAATAACACAACACTCGTGTTGTTCTATGTTGACACGAGAAAAAATTTGAAAGCAATAAGAGGCAATGGACATCGTTTCGTCCCGAAAGTTGGGGCGTTCCCTACCGAAACCATCATGCTTGTTGTGAGAAGCTCTGATTTGTGAGAAGCATATAACCAAACCTGCCCCCAAATGGGACAAAAAATTTGCCACGGCATGTTGATTCCGCTCCATGATAGCATGCCAAGTTTCATGAATTTCAGACAAGTTTTGGATTTACTAGAATTTAAAAACCATGTATCTCAATGTTTGCGGCCGACTGACGGTGGCAGGGTGTTTGACATTCATCCCATTTTTTGCATGGGACCTAAGCATGCACCCATGGACAAAAGATTCGATTTTTCAACAAATTTATATGCACCAGAGCATGTTCATGTAGCTCAAATTTGAATTATGCACATAAATCCTTTGAAAACTCACTTAATGCATAAAAATGCCCAAACGAACCCCGAAAAATCACAATAAATAACACAACACTCGTGTTGTTCGATGTTGACACGAGAAAAAAATTTGAAAGCAATAAGAGGCAATGGATATCGTTTCGTCCCGAAAGTTGGGGCGTTCCCTACCGAAACCATCATGCTTGTTGTGAGAAGCTCTGGTTTGTGAGAAGCATATAACCAAACCTGCCCATGATAGCATTCTGATGCCGCTCCATGATGCCGCTCCATGATAGCATTCCAAGTTAATTGAATTTCAAACAAGTTTTGGATTTACCATAATTTAAAAACCTTGTATCTCAATGTTTGTGGCCGAGTGACGGTGGCAGGGTGTTTGACATTTATTCCCATTTCTTGCATGGGATGTAAGCATGCACCCAAGGACAAAAGATTTGATTTTTCAACCAATTTATATGCACCGGAGCATGTGCATGTAGTTCAAATTTGAATTATGCACATAACTGCATTGAAAACTCACTCAATGCATAAAAATGTCCAAACGAACCCTGAAAAATCACAATAAGTAACACAACACTCCTGTTCTTCTATGTTCACACGAGAAAAAAATTTAAAAGCTATAAGAGGCAATGGATATCGCTTCGTCCCCAAAGTTGGGACGTTCCCTCCCGAAACCATCATGCTTGTTGTGAGAAGCTCTGGTTTGTGAGAAGCATATACCCAAACCTGCCCCAAATGGGAAAAAAATTACCACGGCATGTTGATGCCGCTCCATGATAGCATGCCAAGTTTCATGAATTTCAGACAAGTTTTGGATTTAGTAGAATTTAAAAACCTGGTATCTCGATGTTTGCGGCCGAGTGACGGTGGCAGGGTGTTTGACATTTATTCCCATTTCTTGCATTGGAACTAAGCATGCACCCAAGGATAAAAGATTTGATTTTTCAACCAATTTATATGCACCAGAGCATGTGCATGTTGTTCAATTTTGCATTATGCACATAAATGCATTGAAAACTCACTTAATGCATAGAAATGTCGAAACAAACTCCGTAAAATCACAATAAATAACACAACACTCCTGTTGTTCTATGTTGACATGAGAAAAAATTTGAAAGCAATAAGAGGCAATGGATATCATTTCGTCCCCAAAGTTGGGGCGTTCCCTACCGAAACCATCATGCTTGTTGTGAGAAGCTCTGGTTTGTGAGAAGCATATACCCAAACCTGCCCCAAATGGGACAAAAAATTTACCATGCCATGTTGATGCCGCTCCATGATAGAATGCCAAGTTTCATGAATTTCAGACGAGTTTTGGATTTACTAGAATTTAAATACCATGTATCTCAATGTTTGCGGCCGAGTGACGGTGGCAGGGTGTTTGACATTCATTCCCATTTCTTGCATGGGACCTAAGCATGCACCCAAGGACAAAAGATTTGATTTTTCAACCAATTTATATGCACCAGAGCATGTTCATGTAGCTCAAATTTAAATTATGCACATAAATGCTTTCAAAACTCACTTAATGCATAAAAATGTCCAAACGAACCCTGAAAAATCACAATAAATAACACAACACTCCTATTGTTCGATGTTGACACGAGAAAAAAATTGAAAGCAATACGAGGCAATGGATATCGCTTCGTCCCCAAAGTTGGGGCGTTCCCTACCGAAACCATCATGCTTGTTGTGAGAAGCTCTGGTTTGTGAGAAGCATATACCCAAACCTGCCCCAAATGGGACAAAAAAATTTGCGATGGCATGTTGATGCCGCTCCATGATAGCATTCCAAGTTTCATGAATTTCAGACAAGTTTTGGATTTACTAGAATTTAAAAACCTGGTATCTCAATGTTTGCGGCTGAGTGACGGTGGCAAGGTGTTTGACATTTATTCCCATTTTATGCATGGGTCCTAAGCATGCACCCATGGACAAAAGATTTGATTTTTCAACCAATTTATATGCACCGGAGCATGTGCATGTAGTTCAAATTTGAATTATGCACATAACTGCATTGAAAACTCACTCAATGCATAAAAATGTCCAAACGAACCCTGAAAAATCACAATAAGTAACACAACACTCCTATTCTTCTATGTTCACACGAGAAAAAAATTTGAAAGCTATAAGAGGCAATGGATATCGCTTCGTCCCCAAAGTTGGGACGTTCCCTCCCGAAACCATCATGCTTGTTGTGAGAAGCTCTGGTTTGTGAGAAGCATATACCCAAACCTGCCCCAAATGGGAAAAAAATTACCACGGCATGTTGATGCCGCTCCATGATAGCATGCCAAGTTTCATAAATTTCAGACAAGTTTTGGATTTAGTAGAATTTAAAAACCTGGTATCTCGATGTTTGCGGCCGAGTGACGGTGGCAGGGTGTTTGACATTTATTCCCATTTCTTGCATTGGAACTAAGCATGCACCCAAGGATAAAAGATTTGATTTTTCAACCAATTTATATGCACCAGAGCATGTGCATGTAGTTCAATTTTGCATTATGCACATAAATGCATTGAAAACTCACTTAATGCATAGAAATGTCGAAACAAACTCCGAAAAATCACAATAAATAACACAACACTCCTGTTGTTCTATGTTGACATGAGAAAAAATTTGAAAGCAATAAGAGGCAATGGATATCATTTCGTCCCCAAAGTTGGGGCGTTCCCTACCGAAACCATCATGCTTGTTGTGAGAAGCTCTGGTTTGTGAGAAGCATATACCCAAACCTGCCCCAAATGGGACAAAAAATTTACCATGCCATGTTGATGCCGCTCCATGATAGCATGCCAAGTTTCATGAATTTCAGACGAGTTTTGGATTTACTAGAATTTAAATACCATGTATCTCAATGTTTGCGGCCGAGTGACGGTGGCAGGGTGTTTGACATTCATTCCCATTTCTTGCATGGGACCTAAGCATGCACCCAAGGACAAAAGATTTGATTTTTCAACCAATTTATATGCACCAGAGCATGTTCATGTAGCTCAAATTTAAATTATGCACATAAATGCTTTCAAAACTCACTTAATGCATAAAAATTTCCAAACGAACCCTGAAAAATCACAATAAATAACACAACACTCCTATTGTTCGATGTTGACACGAGAAAAAAATTGAAAGCAATAAGAGGCAATGGATATCGCTTCGTCCCCAAAGTTGGGGCGTTCCCTACCGAAACCATCATGCTTGTTGTGAGAAGCTCTGGTTTGTGAGAAGCATATACCCAAACCTGCCCCAAATGGGACAAAAAAATTTGCGATGGCATGTTGATGCCGCTCCATGATAGCATTCCAAGTTTGATGAATTTCAGACAAGTTTTGGATTTACTAGAATTTAAAAACCTGGTATCTCAATGTTTGCGGCTGAGTGACGGTGGCAAGGTGTTTGACATTTATTCCCATTTTATGCATGGGTCCTAAGCATGCACCCATGGACAAAAGATTTGATTTTTCAACCAATTTATATGCACCGGAGCATGTGCATGTAGTTCAAATTTGAATTATGCACATAACTGCATTGAAAACTCACTTAATGCATAAAAATGTCCAAACGAACCCCGAAAAATCACAATAAGTAACATAACACTCCTGTTCTTCTATGTTGACATGAGAAAAAAATTCAAAGCAATAACAGGCAATGGATATCGCTTCGCCCCCAAAGTTGGGGCGTTCCCTCCCGAAACCATCATGCTTGTTGTGAGAAGCTCTGGTTTGTGAGAAGCATATATCTAAACCTGCCCCAAATGGGACAAAAAATTTACCACGGCATGTTGATGCCGCTCCATGATAGCATGCCAAGTTTCATGAATTTAAGACAAGTTTTGGATTTACTAGAATTTAAAAACCTGGTATCTCAATGTTTGCCGCCGAGTGACGGTGGCAGGGTGTTTGACATTTATTCCCATTTCTGGCAGTGGACCTAAGCATGCACCCAAGGATAAAAGATTTGATTTTTCAACCAATTTATATGCACCAGAGCATCTGGATGTAGTTGAAATTTGAATTATGCACATAAATGTATTGAAAACTCACTTAATGCATAAAAATGTCCAAACGAACCCCAAAAATTCACAATAAATAACACAACACTCCTGTTGTTCTATGTTGACACGAGAAAAAACTTGAAAGCAATAAGAGGCAATGGATATGATTTCGTCCCCAAAGTTGGGGTGTTCCCTACCGAAACCATCATGCTTGTTGTGAGAAGCTCTGGTTTGTGAGAAGCATATAACTAAACCTGCCCTAAATGGGACAAAAAAATTACCACGCCATTGTGATGCCGCTCCATGATAGCATGCGAAGTTTCATGAATTTCAGACGAGTTTTCGATTTACAAGAATTAAAAAACCATGTATCTCAATGTTTGCGGCAGACCGACGGTGGCACGGTGTTTGACATTCATTCCCATTTCTTGCACGGGACCTAAGCATGCACCCAAGGACAAAAGATTTGATTTTCAACCAATATATATGCACCAGAGCATGTTCATGTAGTTCAAATTTGAATTATGCACATAAATGCTTTAAAAACTCACTTAATGCATAAAAATGTCCAAGCGAACCCCGAAAATCACAATAAATAACACAACACTCCTTTTGTTCGATGTTGACACGAGAAAAAAATTTGAAAGCAATAAGAGGCAATGGATATTGCTTCGTCCCCAAAGATGGGGCGTTCCCTACCGAAACCATCATGCTTGTTGTGAGAAGCTCTGGTTTGTGAGAAGCATATACCCAAACCTGCCCCAAATGGGACAAAAAAAATTGCGACGGCATGTTGATGCCGCTCCATGATAGCATTCCAAGTTTCATGAATTTCAGACAAGTTTTGGATTTACTAGAATTTAAAAACCTGGTATCTCAATGTTTGCGGCCGAGTGACGGTGGAAGGGTGTTTGACATTTATTCTCATTTTTTGCATGGGTCCTAAGCATGCACCCATGGACAAAAGATTTGATTTTTCAACCAATTTATATGCACCGGAGCATGTGCATGTACTTCAAATTTGAATTATGCACATAACTGCATTGAAAACTCACTTAATGCATAAAAATGTCCAAACGAACCCCGAAAAATCACAATAAGTAACATAACACTCCTGTTCTTCTATGTTGACATCGGAAAAAATTTTGAAAGCAACAACAGGCAATGGATATCGCTTCGCCCCCAAAGTTGGGGCGTTCCCTCCGGAAACCATCATGCTTGTTGTGAGAAGCTCTGGTTTGTGAGAAGCATATACCCAAACCTGCCCCAAATGGGACACAAAATTTACCACGGCATGTTGATGCCACTCCATGATAGCATGCCATGTTTCATGAAATTCAGACATGTTTCGGATTTACTAGAATTTAAAAACCTGTTATCTCAATGTTTGCCGCAGAGTGATGGTGGCAGGGTGTTTGACATTTATTCCCATTTCTTGCAGTGGACCTAAGCATGCACCCAAGGATAAAAGATTTGATTTTTCAACCAATTTATATGCACCAGAGCATCTGGATGTAGTTGAAATTTGAATTATGCACATAAATGTATTGAAAACTCACTTAATGCATAAAATTGTCCGAACGAACCCCGAAAAATCACAATAAATAACACAACACTCCTGTTGTTCTATGTTGACACGAGAAAAAATTTGTAAGCAATAAGAGGCAATGGATATCATTTCGTCCCCAAAGTTGGGGTGTTCCCTACCGAAGCCATCATGCTTGTTGTGAGAAGCTCTGGTTTGTGAGAAGCATATAACCAAACCTGCCCTAAATGGGACAAAAAATTTACCACGCCATTGTGATGCCGCACCATGATAGCATGCCAAGTTTCATGAATTTCAGACGAGATTTGGATTTACAAGAATTAAAAAACCATGTATCTCAATGTTTGCGGCAGACCGACGGTGGCACGATGTTTGACATTCATTTCCATTTCTTGCACGGGACCTAAGCATGCACCCAAGGACAAAAGATTTGATTTTCAACCAATATATATGCACCAGAGCATGTTCATGTAGTTCAAATTTGAATTATGCACATAAATGCTTTAAAAACTCACTTAATGCATAAAAATGTCCAAACGAACCCCGAAAATCACAATAAATAACACAACACTCCTTTTGTTCGATGTTGACACGAGAAAAAAATTTGAAAGCAATAAGAGGCAATGGATATCGCTTCGTCCCCAAAGTTGGGGCGTTCCCTACCGAAACCATCATGCTTGTTGTGAGAAGCTCTGGTTTGTGAGAAGCATATACCCAAACCTGCCCCTAATGGGACAAAAAAAATTGCGACGGCATGTTGATGCCGCTCCATGATAGCATTCCAAGTTTAATGAATTTCAGACAAGTTTTGGATTTACTAGAATTTAAAAACCTGGTATCTCAATGTTTGCGGCCGAGTGACGGTGGCAGGGTGTTTGACATTTATTCCCATTTCTTGCAGTGGACCTAAGCATGCACCCAAGGATAAAAGATTTGATTTTTCAACCAATTTATATGCACCAGAGCATCTGCATGTAGTTGAAATTTGAATTATGCACATAAATGCATTGAAAACTCACTTAATGCATAAAAATGTCCAAACGAACCCCGAAAAATCACAATAAATAACCCAACACTCCTGTTGTTCTATGTTGACATGAGAAAAAATTTGAAAGCAATAAGAGGCAATGGATATCGTTTCGTCCCCAAAGTTGGGGCGTTCCCTACCGAAACCATCATGCTTGTTGTGAGAAGCTCTGGTTTGTGAGAAGCATATAACCAAACCTACCCTAAATGGGACAAAAAATTTACCACTCCATGTTGATGCTCCATGATAGCATGCCAAGTTTCATGAATTTCAGACGAGTTTTGGATTTACAAGAATTAAAAAAACCATGTATCTCAATGTTTGCGGCCAACTGACGGTGGCAGGGTGTTTGACATTCATTCCCATTTCTTGCATGGGACCTAAGCATGCACCCAAGGAGAAAAGATTTGATTTTCAACCAATTTATATGCACTCGAGCATGTTCATGTAGTTCAAATTTGAATTATGCATGTAAATGCTTTAAAAACTCACTTAATGCATAAAAATGTCCAAACGAACCCCGAAAATCACAATAAATAACACAACACTCCTATTGTTCGATGTTGACACGAGAAAAAAATTTGAAAGCAATAAGAGGCAATGGATATCGCTTCGTCCCCAAAGTTGGGGCGTTCCCTACCGAATCCATCATGCTTGTTGTGAGAAGCTCTGGTTTGTGAGAAGCATATACCCAAACCTGCCCCAAATGGGACAAAAAATTGCGACGGCATGTTGATGCCGCTCCATGATAGCATTCCAAGTTTCTTGAATTTCAAACATGTTTTGGATTTACTATAATTTAAAAACCTTGTATCTCAATGTTTGTGGCCGAGTGACGGTGGCAGGGTGTTGTACATTTATTCCCATTTCTTGCATGGGACCTAAGCATGCACCCATGGACAAAAGATTTGATTTTTCAACCAATTTATATGCACCGGAGCATGTGCATGTAGTTCAAATTTGAATTATGCACGTAACTGCATTGAAAACTCATTTAATGCATAAAAATGTCCAAACGAACCCCGAAAAATCACAATAAGAAACACAACACTCCTGTTCTTCTATGTTGACACGAGAAAAAAATTTGAAAGCAATAAGAGGCAATGGATATCGCTTCGTCCCCAAAGTTGGGGCGTTCCCTCCCGAAACCATCATGCTTGTTGTGAGAAGCTCTGGTTTGTGAGAAGCATATACCCAAACCTGCCCCAAATGGGACAAAAACTTTACCATGGCATGTTGATGCTGCTCCATGATAGCATTCCATGTTTCTTGAATTTCAAACAAGTTTTGGATTTACTAGAATTTAAAAACCTGGTATCTCAATGTTTGCGGCCGAGTGACGGTGGCAGGGTGTTTGACATTTATTCCAATTTATTGCATTGGACCTAAGCAGCACCCAAGGATAAAAGATTTGATTTTTCAACCAATTTATATGCACCAGAGCATGTGCATGTAGTTCAAATTTGAATTATGCACATAAATGCATTGAAAACTCACTTAATGCATAAAAATGTCCAAACGAACCCCGAAAAATCACAATAAATAACACAACACTCCTGTTGTTCTATGTTGACACGAGAAATTTTTTTAAAGCAATAAGAGGCAATGGATATTGTTTCGTCCCCAAAGTTGGGGCGTTCCCTACCGAAACCATCATGCTTGTTGTGAGAAGCTCTGGTTTGTGAGAAGCATATAGCCAAACCTGCCCCAAATGGGACGAAAAATTTACCACGCCATATTGATGCCGGTCCATGATAACATGCCAAGTTTCATGAATTTTAGACGAGTTTTGGATTTACTAGAATTTAAAAACCATGTATCTCAATGTTTGCGGCCGACTGACGGTGGCAGGTTGTTTGACATTCATTCCCATTTCTGGCAGTGGACCTAAGCATGCACCCAAGGACAGAAGATTTGATTTTTCAACCAATTTATATGCACCAGAGCATGTTCATGTAGTTCAAATTTCAATTATCCACATAAATGCTTTGAAAACTCAGTTAATGCATAAAAATGTCGAAACGAACCCCGAAAAATCACAATAAATAACACAACACTCCTGTTGTTGTATGTTGACACGAGAAAAAATTTGAAAGCAATAAAAGGCAATGGATATCGTTTCGTCCCCAAAGTTGGGGCGTTCCCTACCGAAACCATCATGGTTGTTCTGAGAAGCTCTGGTTTGTGAGAAGCATATAACTAAACCTGCCCCAAATGGGACAAAAAAATTACCACGCCATGTTGATGCCGCTCCATGATAGCATGCCAAGTTTCATGAATTTTAGACGAGTTTTGGATTTACTAGAATTTAAAAACCATGTATCTCAATGTTTGCGGGCGACTGACGGTGGCAGGCTGTTTGACATTCATTCCCATTTCTTGCATGGGACCTAAGCGGGCACCCAAGGACAAATGATTTGATTTTTCAACAAATTTATATGCACCGGAGCATGTGCATGTAGTTCAAATTCGAATTTGCACATAAATGCATTGAAAACTAACTTAATGCATAAAAATGTCAAGCGAACCCCGAAAAATGACAAAAAATAACACAACACTCCTGTTGTTCTAATTTGAGAGAAAAAATTTGAAAGCAATAAGAGGCAATGGATATCGTTTCGTCCCCAAAGTTGGGGCGTTCCCTACCGAAACCATCATGCTTGTTGTGAGAAGCTCTGGTTTGTGAGAAGCATATAACCAAACCTGTCCTAAATGGGACAAAAAATTTACCACGCCATGTTGATGCCGCTCCATGATAGCATGCCAAGTTTCACGAATTTCAGACGAGTTTTGATTTACTAGAATTTAAAAACCAGGTATCTCAATGTTGGCGGCCGAGTGACGGTAGCAGGGTGTTTGACATTCATTCCGATTTCTTGCATGGGACCTAAGCATGCACCCAAGGACAAAAGATTTGATTTTTCAACCAATTTATATGCACCGGAGCATGCACATGTAGTTAAATTTTGAATTATGCACATAAATGCATTGAAAACACTCTTAATGCATAAAAATATCGAAACGAACCCCGAAAAATCACAAAAAATAACACAACACTCCTATTGTTCTATGTTGACATGAGAAAAAAATTTGAAAGCAAGAAGAGGCAATGGATATTGCTTCGTCCCCAAAGTTGGGGCGTTCCCTATCGAAACCATAATGCTTGTTGTGAGAAGCTCTGGTTTTTGAGAAGCATATACCCAAACCTGCCCCAAATGGGAAAAAACTATTCGACGGCATGTTGATGCCGCTCCATGATAGCATGGCAAGTTTCATGAATTTCAGACAAGTTTTGGATTTACTAGCATATAAAAACCAGGTATCTCAATGTTTGCGGCCGAGTGAAGGTGGCAGGGTGTTTGACATTCATTCCCATCTCTTGCATGGGACCTAAGCATGCACGCAAGGACAAAAGATTTGATTTTTCAACCAATTTATATGCACTGGAGCATGTGCATGTAGTTCAAATTTGAATTATGCACATAAATGCATTGAAAACTGACTTAATGCAAAAAAATGTCCAGACGAACCCCGAAAATCACAAAAAATAAACACAGCTCTCCTGTTGTTCTATGTTGACACGACAAAATTTTTGAAAGCAATAAGAGACAATGGATATTGTTTCGTCCCCAAAGATGGGGAGTTCCCTACCGAAACCATCATGCTTGTTGGGAGAAGTTCTGGTTTGTGAGAAACATATACCAAAACCTACCCCAAATGGGACAAAAAATTTACCACAACATGGTGATGCCGCTCCATGATAGCATGCCAAGTTTCATGAATTTCAGAAAGAGTTTTGGATTTACTAGAATTTATGAAGCAGGTATCTCAATGTTTGCGGTCGAGTGACGGTGGCAGGCTGTTTGACATTCATTCCCATTTCTTGCATGGGACCTAAGCATGCACCCAAGGACAAAGGATTTGATTTTTCAAGCAATTTATATGCACCGGAGAATGTGCATGTAGTTCAAATTTGAATTATGCACATAAATGCACTGAAAACTAATCACAAAAAATAACACAACACTCCTGTTGTTCTATTTTGACACGAGAAAAAATTTGAAAGCAATAAGAGGCAATGGATATCGTTTCGTCCCCAAAGTTGGGGCGTTCCCTACCGAAACCATCATGCTTGTTGTGAGAAGCTCTGGTTTGTGAGAAGCATATAACCAAACCTGCCCGAAATTGGACAAAAAATTTACCACGCCATGTTGATGCCGCTCCATGATAGCATGCCAAGTTTCATGAATTTCATACGACTTTTGATTTACTAGAATTTAAAAACCAGGTATCTCAATCTTTGCGGCCGACTGACGATGGCAGGGTGTTTGACATTCATTCCCATTTCTTGCATGGGACCTAAGCATGCACCCAAGGACAAAAGATTTGATTTTTCAACCAATTTATATGCACCGGAGCATGCGCATGTAGTTAAAATTTGAATTATGCACATAACTGCGTTGAAAACTCACTTAATCCATAAAAATGTCGAAACGAACCCCGAAAAATCACAAAAAATAACACAACACTCCTGTTGTTCTATGTTGACATGATAAAAAAAATTGAAAGCAAGAAGAGGCAATGGATATCGCTTCGTCCCCAAAGTTCGGGCGTTCCCTACCGAAACCATAATGTTTGTTGTGAGAAGCTCTGGTTTTTGAGAAGCATATACCCAAACCTGCCCCAAATGGGACAAAAATTTTACCATGCCATGTTGATGCCGCTCCATGATAGCATACCAAGTTTCATGAATTTCAGATGAGTTTTGGATATTCTAGAATTTAAAAACCAGGTATCTCAATGTTTGCGGCCGAGTGACGGTGGCAGGGTGTTTGACATTCATTCCCATTTATTGCATGGGAACTAAGCATGCACCCAGGGACAAAAGATTTGATTTTTACACCAATTTATATGCACCAGAGCATGTGCATGTAGTTCAAATTTGAATTATGGACATAAATGCATTGAAAACTCACTTAATGCATAAAAATGTCGAAAGGAACCCCGAAAAATCACAAAAAATAACAAAACACTCCTGTTGTTCTATGTTGACATGAGAAAAAAAAATTGAAAGCAATAAGAGGCAATGGATATCGCTTCATCTCCAAAGTTGGGGCGTTCCCTACCGAAACCATAATGCTTGTTGTGAGAAGCTCTGGTTTGTGAGAAGCATATACCCAAACCTGCCCCAAATGGGACAAAAAATTTACCACGGCATGTTGATGCCGCTCCATGATAGCATGTGAAGTTTCATGAATTTCAGACGAGTTTTGGATTACTTGAATTTAAAAACCATGTATCTCAATGTTTGCGGCCGAGTGACGGTGGCACGGTGTTTGACATTCATTCCCATTTCTTGCATGGGACCTAAGCATGCACCCAAGGACAAAAGATTTGATTTTTCAACCAATGTATATGCACCGAAGCATGTGCATGTGAATTATGCACATAAATGTATTGAAAACTCACTTAATGCATAAAAATGTCCATATGAGCCCCGACAAATCACAAAAAATAACACAACACTCTTGTTGTTCTATGTTGACACGAGAAAAAGTTTGAAAGCAATAAGAGGCAATGGATACCGTTTCTTCCCAAAAGTTGGGGCGTTCCCTACCGAAACCATCATGCTTGTTGTGAGAAGCTCTGCTTTGTGAGAAGCATATACCCAAACCTGCCCCAAATGGGACAAAAAATTTACCACGCCATGTTGATGCCGCTCCATGATAGCATGCCAAATTTCATGAATTTCAGACGAGTTTTGTTTTACTAGAATTTAGAAACCAGGTATCTCAATGTTTGCGGGCGAGTGACTGTGGCAGGGTGTTTGACATTCATTCCCATTTCTTGCATGGGACCGAAGCATGCACCCAAGGACAAAAGATTTGATTTTTCAACCAATTTATATGCACCGGAGCATGTGCATGTAGTTCAAATTTGAATTATGCACATAAATGCATTGAAAACTCACTTAATGCATAAAAATGTCCAAACGAACCCTGAATAATTCCAATTATTTTATGATCACTGCAGATAAAAGGTCTAGCAATTCAAACACCGTCCATGGCGCTGTGACCCCATGATGTAATTCAAATCAAGACGAAAAATCAAGTAGATCCCACATAGCTTATTATAACCAACCGTGTGAGATGCAGCACAAAATATCTTGGAGCATCGTCCGAGTATAGTACGCATATGGCTTACGTGAGAAGGTGCGACGGCTGCAGTCCACTGCCCGCTCTGAATAAGGGACTGTGTCTGATGACACTTTGCGCGCTAGTTTTTTGGCTGAAGCGATTCCAAATTTTTGGCTTCCGCAGAAATATCTACCTCCCCACCCCCTCCCCCTCAGCAAAAGCCACATTTCCCCTGTTTCCGCCTTCCTTCCCAAGTTGAAACCTTCACTCGTTGCTTGCAGCGCCGCCGCCTCCTTGCCGGCGACCCTCCTGCACACTGCTCGGCCTCACCTATCCAGGCAGGTAATCCACACCCGATCCCCATCCTCCTCCTCCTTCCACATCCCACATGCCCCGACCGCTGGCGCGAGCGCGACACCTTCCACCCAAATCACCGACCCCTCCACCAAATAAGTGCCGGCCTAAGCCATGGTGCACGCAGTATAGCCAGGACCTCAAGGAGCATTTGGCAGCGGAGAAGCAAATCGCGGCCGCACGCGCGGATGAGGTGGCGATGGCTGCCATTCGTGCCGACCCCCTGATCTTGGAGGAGCACCTCGCCGTCGAGGCCACCGTTGACGCCTCGCGCGCCGATGCCGCGACGCGGTTGGCTGCTTTAAACGACAGTTCGTGGCGTTTTCTCAAGGCCACCGTCGGTGCCTTCGACGAATACTACGAGGTGTTTTCTCAGCGTGCATGTGCTTAGCTCATCTCGAGAGCCAGCAGGTTGGTGCCCGGAGCGGCTCAGGAAACTCACCACTACAATGAGGGCACCCAAGATGTGGAGGCCTCGCCCTCTTCCATGTCCAAGGAGCCGATCGTCATCGATATCTCCGACAATGAGGAGTATCTTGTCTTATTAGTTTACTATAAGGACCCATGTTCAGTTTTCTAGCTACCGCTTTTCCTTAACAAATTCTAGTGCATTGTGCTATCTACTTTTACCATGCAATCTTCTGCTATAGTGTATATGTTCTATATGTCATGCAATGTGGTGTTCAATTAACTACTTGGTTCAATTCTACAAATGTGATGTTCAATTCTTCAGGGTGCAATATTTCCAAGTTGTTAAGCATGCTTGGTTTGGTTAACTGTCTGATCTTCTATTAGGAGTATGTTATATTTTTCAATTGGTGTTTAGTTAACTGCTTGGTTCATTTGTTGTGGCTTGGTTCACTTGTTGTGGTGTTTAGTTAACTGCTTGGCTCAATTCTGCAATGCGATGTTTGATTGTTGTGGCTGCATTCTGTTATTATATACCATGTGAGGAATAAATCGAATTTGGTTGTACTAAATACATGAGAAACAAATACAATTGCTATATTTCCAAGTTGTTAAGCATGCTTGGTTTGGTTAACTATCTGATCTTCTATTAGGAGTCTGTTATATTGTGCAATGTGGTGCTCAGTTAATGTTTGGTTCATTTGTTGTGGTGTTTAGTTAACTGCTTGGTTCAATTCTGCAATGCGATGTTCAATTGTTGTGGCTGCATTCTGTTATTGTATACCATGTGAGGAATAAATCGAATTTGGCTGTACTAAATACATGAGAAACAAATACAATTGCTAGATTTCCAAGTTGTTAAGCATGCTTTGTTTGGTTAACTGTCTGATCTTCTATTAGGAGTATGTTATATTGTGCAATGTGGTGCTTAGTTAACGTTTGGTTCATTTGTTGTGGTGTTTAGTTAACTGCTTGGTTCAATTCTACAATGCGATGTTCAATTGATGTGGCTGCATTCTCTTATTGTATACCATGTGAGGAATAAATCGAATTTGGCTACAGTTAATACATGAGAAACATATACAACTGCTATATTTCCTAGTTCTTAATCATGATTCGTTTGGATAAATGGGTTTTCCATGTGGCTTGAATTAATCTGATGAATCTGCAATGTGCTTATTTTTCATCAACATATTTTACTGATAGCATGCGAACCCTTACTTAACGTGATGACTAACTACCTTACATGTGTTGTAGGGAAACAATGGGAATCACTGAGGTTTACAAGATGGTACTAACTATTATACCTTGCCTTTTTGTATTCCTTTGCCCCATTTCCAATACAGAGAAGATATTTATGCACATCCTTGTTTTCAGGCTTCACTAATGATTACCTCTCAAACCACCTTTGTGGTCAGGAGGCGAGGAAAGTTTTCATACAACACCCACGGTTCAATATTGAAGTGTTCCTAAAGAGGTCGAAGCCGTTGGGGATCGTAGAAGAATTTTAAAATTTTCTACGCATCACCAAGATCAATCTATGGAGTATACTAGCAACGAGGGGAAAGGAGTGCATCTACATACCCTTGTAGATCGGGAGCGGAAGCGTTCTAGTGAACGGGGTTGATGGAGTCGTACTCGTCGTGATCCAAATCACCGATGACCGAGTGCCGAATGGACGCCACCTCCGCGTTCAACACACGTACGGAGCAGCGACGTCTCCTCCTTCTTGATCCAGCAAGGGGGAAGGAGAGGTTGATGGAGATCCAGCAGCACGACGGCGTGGTGGTGGAAGTAGCGGGGATCCCGGCAGGGCTTCGCCAAGCGCAAGCGGGAGGGAGAGGTGTTGCAGGGGGAGAGGGAGGCGCCAGGGGCAGTTATGTTGCTGCCCTCCCTCCCCCCCACTATTTATAGGGGTCCTGGGGGGCGCCGGCCACCCTGGAGATCCCATCTGAGGGGGGCGCCGGCCAAGGGGGTGGCTTGCCCCCCAAGGCAAGTGGGGCGCCCCCCACCCCTAGGGTTTCCAACCCTAGGCGCAGGGGGAGGCCCAAGGGGGGGCGCCCCAGCCCACTAAGGGCTGGTTCCCTTCTCACTTCAGCCCATGGGGCCCTCCGGGATAGGTGGCCCCACCCGGTGGACCCCCGGGACCCTTCCGGTGGTCCCGGTACAATACCGATAACCCCCGAAACTTTCCCGGTGGCCGAAACTGGACTTCCTATATATAATTCTTCACCTCGGGACCATTCCGGAACTCCTCGTCACGTCCGGGATCTCATCCGGGACTCCGAACAACTTTTGGGTTTCCGCATACTAATATCTCTACAACCCTAGCATCACCGAACCTTAAGTGTGTAGACCCTACGGGTTCGGGAGACATGCAGACATGACCGAGACTCCTCTCCGGTCAATAACCAACAGCGGGATCTGGATACCCATGTTGGCTCCCACATGCTCCACGATGATCTCATCGGAGGAACCACGATGTCGAGGATTCAATCAATCCCGTATACAATTCCCGAGATTCGATCGTCGGTATCTCAATACCTTGTTCAATCTCGTTACTGGCAAGTCTCTTTACTCGTACCGTAATGCATGATCCCGTGGCTAACTCCTTAGTCACATTGAGCTCATTATGATGATGCATTACCGAGTGGGCCCAGAGATACCTCTCCGTCATATGGAGTGACAAATCCCAGTCTCGATCCGTGTCAACCCAACAGACACTTTCAGAGATACCCGTAGTGTACCTTTATAGTCACCCAGTTACGTTGTGACGTTTGGCACACCCAAAGCACTCCTACGGTATCTGGGAGTTACACGATCTCATGGTCTAAGGAAAAGATACTTGACATTGGAAAAGCTCTAGCAAACGAACTACACGATCTTTGCGCTATGCTTAGTATTGGGTCTTGTCCATCACATCATTCTCCTAATGATGTGATCCCGTTATCAATGACATCCAATGTCCATAGTCAGGAAACCATGACTATCTGTTGATCAACGAGCTAGTAAACTAGAGGCTTACTAGGGACACGTTGTGGTCTATGTATTCACACATGTATTATGATTTCCGGATAACACAATTATAGCATGAACAATAGACAATTATCATGAACAAGGAAATATAATAATAACCATTTATTATTGCCTCTAGGGCATATTTCCAACAGTCTCCCACTTGCACTAGAGTCAATAATCTAGTTACATTGTGATGAATCGAACACCCATAGAGTTCTGGTGTTGATCATGTTTTGCTCTAGGGAGAGGTTTAGTCAACGGATCTGCTACATTCAGGTCCGTATGTACTTTACAAATATCTATGTCTCCATTTTGAACACATTCACGAATGGAGTTGAAGCGACGCTTGATATGCCTAGTCTTCCTGTGAAACCTGGGCTCCTTGGCAAGGGCAATAGCTCCAGTGTTGTCACAGAAGAGAGTCATTAGGCCCGACGCATTGGGAATCACCCCTAGGTCGGTAATGAACTCCTTCATCCAGATTGCTTCTTGCACTGCCTCTGAGGCTGCCATGTACTCCGCTTCACATGTAGATCCTGCCACGACGCTTTGCATGCAACTGCACCAGCTTACTGCCCCTCCATTCAAAATATACACGTATCCGGTTTGTGACTTCGAGTCATCCAGATCTGTGTCGAAGCTAGCATCGACGTAACCCTTTACGACGAGCTCTTCGTCACCTCCATAAACGAGAAACATATCCTTAGTCCTCTTCAGGTACTTCAGGATATTCTTGACCGCTGTCCAGTGTTCCATGCCGGGATTACTTTGGTACCTTCCTACCAAACTCACGGCAAGGTTTACATCAGGTCTGGTACACAGCATGGCATACATAATAGACCCTATGGCCGAGGCATAGGGGATGACACTCATCTTTTCTCTATCTTCTGCCGTGGTCGGGCATTGAGCCGTGCTCAATTGCACACCTTGCAATACAGGCAAGAACCCCTTCTTGGACTGATCCATATTGAACTTCTTCAATATCTTGTCAAGGTACGTACTCTGTGAAAGACCAATGAGGCGTCTTGATCTATCTCTATAGATCTTGATGCCTAATATATAAGCAGCTTCTCCAAGGTCCTTCATTGAAAAACACTTATTCAAATAGGCCTTTATACTTTCCAAGAATTCTATATCATTTCCCATCAATAGTATGTCATCCACATATAATAAGAGAAATGCTACAAAGCTCCCACTCACTTTCTTGTAAACATAGGCTTCTCCATAAGTCTGTGTAAACCCAAACGCTTTGATCATCTCATCAAAACGAATGTTCCAACTCCGAGATGCTTGCACCAGCCCATAGATGGAGCGCTGGAGCTTGCATACCTTGTTAGCATTCTTAGGATCGACAAAACCTTCCGGCTGCATCATATACAATTCTTCCTTAAGAAAGCCCTTAAGGAATGCCGTTTTGACGTCCATTTGCCATATCTCATAATCATAGAATGCGGCAATTGCTAACATGATTCGGACGGACTTCAGCTTCGCTACGGGCGAGAAAGTCTCATCGTAGTCAACCCCTTGAACTTGTCGATAACCCTTAGCGACAAGTCGAGCCTTATAGATGGTCACATTACCATCCGCGTCTGTCTTCTTCTTAAAGATCCATTTATTTTCTATGGCTCGCCGATCATCGGGCAAGTCAGTCAAAGTCCATACTTCATTTTCATACATGGATCCTATCTCGGATTTCATGGCTTCTAGCCATTTGTCGGAATCCGGGCCCGCCATCTCTTCTTCATAGTTCGAAGGTTCACCGTTGTCCAACAACATGATTTCCAGGACAGGGTTGCCGTACCACTCTGGTGCGGAACGTGTCCTTGTGGACCTACGAAGTTCAGCAGTAACTTGATCCGAAGCTTCATGATCATCATCGTTAACTTCCTCCCCAGTCGGTGTAGGCACCACAGGAACATCTTCCCGCGCTGCGCTACTTTCCGGTTCGGAAGGGGTGACTATCACCTCATCAAGTTCCACTTTCCTCCCACTCACTTCTTTCGAGAGAAACTCTTTCTCCAGAAAGGATCCATTCTTGGCAACAAAGATCTTGCCTTCGGATCTGAGGTAGAAGGTATACCCAATGGTTTCCTTAGGGTATCCTATGAAGATGCATTTTTCAGACTTGGGTTCGAGCTTTTCAGGTTGAAGTTTCTTGACATAAGCATCGCATCCCCAAACTTTCAGAAACGACAGCTTAGGTTTCTTCCCAAACCATAATTCATACGGTGTCGTCTCAACGGATTTCGACGGAGCCCTATTTAAAGTGAATGCAGCAGTCTCTAAAGCATAGCCCCAAAATGAGAGTGGTAGATCGGTAAGAGACATCATAGATCGCACCATATCCAATAGAGTGCGATTACGACGTTCGGACACACCGTTTCGCTGAGGTGTTCCAGGCGGCGTGAGTTGTGAAACGATTCCACATTTCCTTAAGTGTGTGCCAAATTCGTGACTTAATTATTCCCCTCCACGATCTGATCGCAGGAACTTTATTTTCCTGTCACGTTGATTCTCAACCTCACTCTGAAATTCCTTGAACTTTTCAAAGGTTTCAGACTTGTGTTTCATTAGGTAGACATACCCATATCTACTTAAGTCATCAGTGAGAGTGAGAACATAACGATATCCTCCGCGAGCCTTAACACTCATTGGACCGCACACATCGGTATGTATGATTTCCAATAAGTTGGTTGCTCGCTCCATTGTTCCGGAGAACGGAGTCTTGGTCATCTTACCCATGAGGCATGGTTCGCACGTGTCAAATGATTCGTAATCAAGAGACTCCAAAAGTCCATCTGCATGGAGCTTCTTCATGCGCTTGACACCAATGTGACCAAGGCGGCAGTGCCACAAATATGTGGGACTATCGTTATCAACTTTACATCTTTTGGTATTCACACTATGAATATGTGTAACATCACGTTCGAGATTCATTAAGAATAAACCATTGACCAGCGGGGCATGACCATAAAACATATCTCTCATATGAATAGAACAACCATTATTCTCGGATTTAAATGAGTAGCCATCTCGCACTAAACTAGATCCAGATACAATGTTCATCCTCAAAGCTGGCACTAAATAACAATTATTGAGGTTTAAAACTAATCCCGTAGGTAAATGCAGAGGTAGCGTGCCGACGGCGATCACATCGACCTTGGAACCATTCCCGACGCGCATCGTCACCTCGTCCTTCGCCAGTCTCCGCTTATTCCGCAGCTCCTGTTTTGAGTTACAAATATGAGCAACCGCACCGGTATCAAATACCCAGGAGCTACTACGAGTACTGGTAAGGTACACATCAATTACATGTATATCACATATACCTTTGGTGTTGCCGGCCTTCTTGTCCGCTAAGTATTTGGGGCAGTTCCGCTTCCAGTGACCACTTCCCTTGTAATAAAAGCACTCAGTCTCAGGCTTGGGTCCATTCTTTGACTTCTTCCCGGCAACTGGCTTACCGGGCACGGCAACTCCCTTGCCATCCTTCTTGAAGTTCTTCTTACCCTTGCCTTTCTTGAACTTAGTGGTTTTATTCACCATCAACACTTGATGTTCCTTTTTGATCTCCACCTCCGCTGATTTCAGCATTGAATATACCTCAGGAATGGTCTTTTCCATCCCCTGCATATTGAAGTTCATCACAAAGCTCTTGTAGCTTGGTGGAAGCGACTGAAGGATTCTGTCAATGACCGCGTCATCCGGGAGATTAACTCCCAGCTGAGACAAGCGGTTGTGTAACCCAGACATTCCGACTATGTGCTCACTAACAGAACTATTTTCCTCCATTTTACAGCTGAAGAACTTGTCGGAGACTTCATATCTCTCGACCCGGGCATGAGCTTGGAAAACCATTTTCAGCTCTTCGAACATCTCATATGCTCCATGTTTCTCAAAACGCTTTTGGAGACCCGGTTCTAAGCTGTAAAGCATGCCGCACTGAACGAGGGAGTAATCATCAGCACGTGATTGCCAAGCGTTCATAACGTCTTGGTTCTCTGGGATGGGTGCTTCACCTAGCGGTGCTTCTAAGACATAATCTTTCTTGGCAGCTATGGGGATGATCCTCAGGTTCCGGACCCAGTCCGTATAGTTGCTGCCATCATCTTTCAGCTTGGTTTTCTCTAGGAACGCGTTGAAGTTGAGGACAACGTGGGCCATTTGATTTACAAGACATATTGTAAAGATTTTAGACTAAGTTCATGATAATTAAGTTCATCTAATCAAATTATTCAATGAACTCCCACTCAGATAGACATCCCTCTAGTCATCTAAGTGAAACATGATCCGAGTTAACTAGGCCGTGTCCGATCATCACGTGAGACGCACTAGTCAAGATCGGTGAACATCTCCATGTTGATCGTATCTTCTATAGGACTCATGCTTGACCTTTCGGTCTTCCGTGTTCCGAGGCCATGTCTGTACATGCTAGGCTCGTCAAGTCAACCTAAGTGTATTGCGTGTGTTCCGAGGCCATGTCTGTACATGCTAGGCTCGTCAACACCCGCTGTATGCGAACGTTAGAATCTATCACACCCGATCATCACGTGGTGCTTCGAAACAACGAACGTTCACAACGGTGCACAGTTAGGGGGAACACTTTCTTGAAATTATTATAAGGGATCATCTTACTTACTACCGTCGTTCTAAGCAAATAAGATGCAAAACATGATAAACATCACATGCAATCAAATAGTGACATGATATGGCCATTATCATTTTGCTCCTTTGATCTCCATCTTCGGGGCGCCATGATCATCTTCGTCACCGGCATGACACCATGATCTCCATCATTGTGTCTTCATGAAGTTGTCACGCCAACGATTACTTCTACTTCTTGGCTAACACGTTTAGCAATAAAGTAAAGTAATTTACATGGCGTTATTCAATGACACGCAGGTCATACAAAAAATAAAGACAACTCCTATGGCTCCTGCCGGTTGTCATACTCATCGACATGCAAGTCGTGATTCCTATTACAAGAATATGATCAATCTCATACATCACATATATCATTCATCACATCTTCTGGCCATATCACATCACAAGGCACATGCTGCAAAAACAAGTTAGACGTCCTCTAATTGTTGTTGCAAGTTTTTACGTGGCTTCTATAGGTTTCTAGCAAGAACGTTTCTTACCTACGTAAAACCACAACGTGATATGCCAATTTCTATTTACCCTTCATAAGGACCCTTTTCATCGAATCCGTTCCGACTAAAGTGGGAGAGACAGACACCCGCAAGCCACCTTATGCAACTAGTGCATGTCAGTCGGTGGAACCTGTCTCACGTAAGCGTACGTGTAAGGTCGGTCCAGGCCGCTTCATCCCACAATACCACTGAAACAAGATAAGACTAGTAGTGCCAAGAAAATTGACAACATCTACGCCCACAACTGCTTTGTGTTCTACTCGTGCATAGTAACTATGCATAGGCCTGGCTCATGATGCCACTGTTGGGGATCGTAGCAGAATTTTAAAATTTTCTACGCATCACCAAGATCCATCTATGGAGTATACTAGCAACGAGGGGAAAGGAGTGCATCTACATACCCTTGTAGATCGCGAGCGGAAGCGTTCTAGTGAACGGGGTTGATGGAGTCGTACTCGTCGTGATCCAAATCACCGATGACCGAGTGCCGAACGGACGGCACCAACGCGTTCAACACACGTACGGAGCAGCGACGTCTCCTCCTTCTTGATCCAGCAAGGGGGAAGGAGAGGTTGATGGAGATCCAGCAGCACGAGGGCGTGGTGGTGGAAGTAGCGGGGATCCCGGCAGGGCTTCGCCAAGCGCAAGCAGGAGGGAGAGGTGTTGCAGGGGGAGAGGGAGGCGCCAGGGGCTGTTATGTTGCTGCCCTCCCTCCCCCCACTATTTATAGGGGTCCTGGGGGGGCCGGCCACCCTGGAGATCCCATCTGAGGGGGCGGCAGCCAAGGGGGTGGCTTGCCCCCCAAGGCAAGTGGGGTGCCCCCTACCCCTAGGGTTTCCAACCCTAGGCGCAGGGGGAGGCCCAAGGGTGGGCGCCCCAGCCCACTAAGGGCTGGTTCCCTTCCCACTTCAGCCCATGGGGCCCTCCGGGATAGGTGGCCCCACCCGGTGGACCCCCGGGACCCTTCCCGTGGTCCCGGTACAATACCAATAACCCCCGAAACTTTCCCGGTGGCCGAAACTGGACTTCCTATATATAATTCTTCACCTCCGGACCATTCCGGAACTCCTCGTGACGTCGGGGATCTCATCCGGGACTCCGAACAACTTTCGGGTTTCCGCATACTAATATCTCTACAACCCTAGCGTCACCGAACCTTAAGTGTGTAGACCCTACGGGTTCGGGAGACATGCAGACATGACCGAGACGCCTCTCCGGTCAATAACCAACAGCGGGATCTGGATACCCATGTTGGCTCCCACATGCTCCACGATGATCTCATCGGATGAACCACTATGTCGAGGATTCAATCAACCCCGTATACAATTCCCTTTGTCAATCGGTACGTTACTTGCCCGAGATTCGATCGTCGGTATCCCAATACCTTGTTCAATCTCGTTACCGGCAAGTCTCTTTACTCGTACCGTAATGCATGATCCCGTGGCTAACTCCTTAGTCACATTGAGCTCATTATGATGATGCATTACCGAGTGGGCCCAGAGATACCTCTCCGTCATACGGAGTGACAAATCCCAGTCTCGATCCGTGTCAACCCAACAGACACTTTCAAAGATACCCGTAGTGTACCTTTATAGTCACCCAGTTACGTTGTGACGTTTGGCACACCCAAAGCACTCCTACGGTATCCGGGAGTTACACGATCTCATGGTCTAAGGAAAAGATACTTGACATTGGAAAAGCTCTAGCAAACGAACTACACGATCTTTGCGCTCTGCTTAGGATTGGGTCTTGTCCATCACATCATTCTCCTAATGATGTGATCCCGTTATCAATGACATCCAATGTCCATAGTCAGGAAACCATGACTATCTGTTGATCAACGAGCTAGTCAACTAGAGGCTTACTAGGGACACGTTGTGGTCTATGTATTCACACATGTATTACGATTTCCGGATAACACAATTATAGCATGAACAATAGACAATTATCATGAACAAGGAAATATAATAATAACCATTTATTATTGCCTCTAGGGCATATTTCCAACAGAGGGATGGACGGTCAATCATCCACAGTGGCCTAAAGTTGCAAAGACCTTCAACATGAATGAAGGCTCAATATTCGCCTTCCGCTTCAGCAGTTTTCCAGATGAGATGCATCTCTCTATGTACCGTCTATGATGCTAATTTCGAAAGGTTCTAGATGTTGCATGTGAAACTTGCTGCTGGTGCAGTTGTGTAATGGGGTGGCTGAGTGCTGAAGCTATATCATGTTGTACTAAGATGTATTTTAATTATGAAATCCTGCTTCCTTAATATGGAAATGGAATATATTATGTGCTTAATATGAATGTCAATTAGATTAGTAAATGGATTATTAACAATAGGGCAATTAACCCGCTAATTGGCCAATTAGCTTGCTAATTGGGTTTTCCTATTGCAGACGGTTAATGAGAAAACACCGTGGGCGATGACCTCAAGCAACGCACACAGTTTCTAGGATCAATGAACAATCATACACGACATTCTCTTGAAAACTGTTTGCGTTACGCCACCTTGTGCAAACGTTTTCCTTGGAGTGACTGTGTGGGATGTATATATGAACGGAAACGTTTAGCGGTGACTGACTGTGTGGGATGTACTTACGACCGGAAATGATTTCGCCTGTATAATTGTATTTTTTGAGCACTACTGTACGTATTCCTGTATTTGAGTGCTCGCCGGTCGCACATGACCTCATTTTGCCGAGCGTGTGTGCCAGGACGGCATATCCCCGGCGGTTTCTGGGTCGTGTGGGAAGGACCCCCCTATCGCCCACACTCACTTGGTGATGGTTCCGAATGTCGTCGCAGAAAGGGGTTAAAAACCGTTTGTTTAGGACCGACGCGTACCAGTGCCTAATCGAAAACAGTTCGTCCGAGTGAAACGTATGTCATATATCGCACACACATTGATATGGCTGCCCATTTATGTTGTTCTACCTCATCGCAAACAGTTCGAATGGATTAACCGTGTGTCCTGCATCGCACACACATTGATATGGCTGCCCGTTTCTGTTGTTCTGCCTCATCGCAAACAGTTTGAATGGATTAACCGTGTACCCTGCATCGAACACACAACTGAAATCTAAACCTTGTTTGATGGCTCCGCCATCACAAACATTTTGCACCTTTTTTGACGGTTTTTTACACCACCGTTTGCGATTATTGCATCGCACACAGTTTCGGCAAAGGGTCTCTGATTGTAGTGTCGCGTTAGCAGTATCCTGCAGTAGTGCTCCTCAGCACATCCTTGAGGTATTTCTCTTGAGATATGAAGTCATTGCATTGTTGACGAATTTGAAGACCTAAGAAGAATTTTAATTCTCCCATCATAGACATTTGATATTCTTCACTTACCATATAGGCAAATTCGTCACGGTAACGTTTGTCAGTAAAACCAATGTAGCGCTCCGACCTGAGACGGTCAAATCTCTATGTATAAATGTCGTCCCTGGATCGGTAATGCTGACACACACAGTACTTGAAGGATTTATAACAGAGTGCAATCACACACTTATTACATCGAATGTCTCAAAAGAGAACTTATTACAATAATATGGCTTAAGGCCATCTAAATAAGATAACTGCGGAAGCATCGAAGGTAAATGAGTCCATCAACTCCAACGGCATAGCTGAGTGCATGACAACGACCTAGCGCACCTTACTCTTTGTCTGAAAAGTCTGCAACATAATACGTTGCAGCCCAAAACGGGTCAGCACATGGAATATGCTGGCAAAATAACACTATAGAACAATGAACAATGTAATAGAAAACACTACATGCATATATGGCTGGTGGAGGCTCTATGGTTATCACTTTTGCGTAAAGCCAATTTTTTCCTACTGGAAAGGAATATATTTTATTTAACTAACAAGTTGGTTGATAAACATGGAGAATGGAAACCCCATCTCAATCCCAATTAAAATAGTAATTAACAACGCAACAAATTAATTAAGAGTGATGAGTTCAAATCAATAATTCAAGAACCAGATACTCAAGATGTCCATAACCGGGCGACACGGCTAAACATGATTAGTTTGTACACTCTGCAGATCTTTGCGCACTTTTCCCCACAAGACTCGTTCTCCTCCGTTGGATTTCTCGCACTACATGATGTTTGACAAACGGGTGACTGAGACACAGTCTTTCCGAAGAGGTCCCCTTAACCGATAGATAGGCCGGTACACCTACAATCCCCTACATCTGCTAGCCCATCATGGAAAGAATTCCCACAAATTACTCAACTATGCCAGAGCCCATAATGGCATTGTGGCTGCACACGGAAGTTTCTAGCATGAATAATCTTATGATCCCTTTGAGCCTGGGTGGCGAACCATAGCATAATCACACGGATTCCCCGGGATGTCCTTGGACAACACTGGATTCCCCAGGTGCCCACAAACAATCGACCCAGATGTGTATTAAAGTATCCACCTTAAGTTAACCATTAATTATCAACTCTCACATCTGTCATGGATACACTCAACCAATCCATGTGTATGATCATAGCATAGCAATAAGCATAACGTAGAAGTAACTCCCATGGTTTGAAATAAAGGACAATAGGTTCTACCTCATCATCTACTTCCCAATACCCACATGTTAACAAGTCCTAACCATGCAATGTTTGAGGGGTATAACTAGTGCATAAAAACTGGGAAATAAAGGGGTATGATCAAAGTGTTACTTGCCTTGGTGACGATATGAAAACCCTAGTGACTCGTGGTAGCACGCTTCGCACTCCGGAAACTCTATCGCAATCAAACAATACCATACATAAGCACTCAAGCATAAGATGCAAGGGTAAAACTCAGATTAGAAAGTCGAAACTGAAAGTTCAACTGAAGAGCTTCGATTTGCAAAAAGAATCAATCGAATCGGAGCTACGAAACTAAAACTATGATCAAAAGAAGTTCGAATTCAAATCTGCTTGAAACCAAATTTTAAATTGTCAAAATCATGTTCAAGTTGATTAACTGGAAAGAGGGTTCGAGACGAAGATTTTGGTGTTGGTTTCACTGGATTTGGACGAACAAGCAAAAAGTAGCGAGGGTTTGAAGATTAGGGGCTAATCTATGATAAAAATAATCGCGGATAGGTCCCTGGCCGAAAATAGAAAGAAGAACACTAACGAACGAACGTTCGCTATCAGGGACAAATGGACGAATGCGTTCGCTAACAGAGACGTTTGAGTGAACATTTGCTAACAGAGACAAACGAACGAATCTGTTCGTTAAACAAACTAATAGGTGAACGTTCGCTAAATAACAAACCGACCGGAAAGAAAAACGAGAAAACCGAGAAAAACCTAAAAAAAGATCTAGGTTTTATACCTAAAACCGGCGGGTCGGCGGCGGTTTCCGGCGAGGCGGGGCTCCGGCGAGGCGGCGGCGTCGGGCGGCGGGGCGCGGCGGCGGTGCGGCGTCGGCGAGCGGCAGCACGAGCGGCAGGCGTCGTCGTCGGTGCAGCATGCGGCGGCGGCGCGGGCTAGCGGCGCGGCGGCGGGCGGCGGCTTGGGGTGGAGAGGGGCCGGGGCGCCGTATATAAAGGGGGTGCGGTGGCTTCCTTGGGCGAGGGGGCGGCGGTGGTGGAGTCCGGCTCGAACTCCGAGACTCCGGCGGCGGCGCGGCGCGGCTGGGCCTTTGGCCCAGTCGGGCGAGAAACATTTTTTAAAAATAAATTCCACCGAAGAAAAATCCTAATAAAATGTAAAAAAATTCTAAAAATGCCAAAAACATTTTTCACCATCTAAATATTATATTTAGAACGAAGTGAACATTTTTCTGGCCTAAAAATGCAATTTTCAAACATGCATATTTTTCTAATTCAAACAAAATCTCAAATAAAGTCCAAATAATTTTTTTTTTAATTTTTTTCCTCCAATATTCCTCTCTTGTTGAAGAAGTCATATTATCCTCTCTCTTTTATTTTAATATTAGAAATAATTGGGAAGAAAAATATTACAACCAAATTGATCCTCTTTTCAAATTTGAGAAAATTCAAATATGAAAATAAATGAAATCCCCAACTCTCTCCTTGGGTCCTTCAGTTTCTTAAGATTTCTAGGATCACAACCAAAATGCAAATAAAATATGATATGCATATGATGACCTATGTATAACATCCAAATTGAAAATTGGGATGTTACAAACCTACCCCCCTTAGGATGAATCTCGCCTTCGAGATTCGGGTTCGCTAGAAAATAGGTGTGGGCGGTCTTTCCGTAGGTATTCTTCTCGTTCCCAGGTGGCTTCATCCTCGGTATGGTGGCTCCACTGAACTTTGCAAAACTTGATAACATTGTTGCGCGTAACTCGGCTGGCAAACTCGAGAATCTTGACGGGTTTCTCCTCGTAGGTTAGGTCATTATCCAACTGAATTGCTTCTAGGGGCACGGTATCTCTCAGAGGAATATCGGCTATCTCTGCATGGCACTTCTTCAACTGGGAAATGTGAAACACATCATGAACTCCTGACAGTCCTTCGGGTAACTCCAAATTGTAGGCCACTTCTCCCATAGGCTCCAAAACTCGGTACGGTCCTACAAATCTCGGAGCTAAGTTTGACTTAACTCCAAATCGTTTAACTCCTCGGAGTGGTGACACGCAAAGGAATGCTCTGTCTCCAACTTCATAGACTACCTCCTTGCGTTTTGTATCCGCGTAACTCTTCTGCCTAGACTGAGCTACCTTCAGTCTATCTCGAATCAACTTAACCTTCCCTTCAGACTCCTTAATTAGATTCGGTCCAAACAACTGACGGTCTCCAACTTCATCGCACATTAACGGTGTCCTGCACCTTCTTCGATACAAAGCTTTGAAAGGTGCCATCTTCAAACTAGCTTGATAATTGTTGTTGTATGAGAACTCCCCGTAAGACAAATTATCATCCCAACTAGATCCATAATCTAGTGCACAAGCTCTCAACATGTCCTCCAGAATCTGATTGACTCTCTCAGTCTGTCCATCTGTCTGCGGATGAAAGGCTATACTGAACTCTAACCTGGTACCCAAAGTTTGATGCAACTGATGCCAAAACTTCGAAGTAAACTATGTTCCTCTATCTGATACGATGGTCCTCGGAACTCCGTGCAGACATACGATCCCGGTCATATATATCTTGGCCAACTTCGCACTCGTGTAAGTGGTTTTCACTGGGATAAAGTGAGCCACTTTGGCTAAACGATCAACTACTACCCAGATAGAATCATATCCCGATCGTGTCCTAGGTAATCCGGTGATGAAATCCATGCCAAGTTTATCCCACTTCCATTCGGGTATCGGCATAGGCTGTAATAATCCTGAAGGCTTCTGATGTTCTGCCTTCACTCTTTGACATAATCACATACTGCTACATACTCGGCAATATCCTTCTTCATACCTGTCCACTAGAAACATTCCTTCAAATACAAATACATCTTGGTGTTTCCGGGGTGTATTGAGTATGGTGAGTCATGAGCCTCCTGAAGTATTAACTTCCTGATCTCTGCATTATTGGGTAATCAACACGATCCTCAAACCACAAAATATCGTGTTCATCCTCACGAAAACCCTTGGCTTTTCCCTTGCTCTTCTTCTCCTTTATCTCAGCAATTTCCTTATCATCCTTTTGAGCTTCTCGAATCCTTCCCAATAATGTTGACTGAACTTCCATTGCTGCAACAAAACCTCTTGGAACTATCTCCAAACGAAGTTCCTTGAGATCGTCAACTAACTCCTGCGGTAGTCCTCCGCTTACGAGGGTATTGACATAACTCTTCCGGCTGAAAGCGTCTGCTACGACATTGGCCTTTCCTAGATGATAATGCAACTTCATATCATAATCCTTTATAAGCTCCAACCATCTCCTCTGCCTGAGATTCAGCTCCTTTTGAGTGAAAATGTACTTCAAGCTCTTGTGATCCGTGTACAGATCACAACAGTTTCCAATGAGAAAATTTCTCCAGGTCTTGAGCGCATGCACTACGGCTGCTAACTCCAAATCATGCGTGGCATAATTCAAGTCATGAGGTCAAAGCTGTCGTGAGGCATATGAAACAACTCTTCCGTCTTGCATAAGTACACCTCCAAGTCCTTGGCAAGAAGCATCGCAAGACACTTGGAAATCCTTGCGTATATCCGGAAGAATTAGCACTGGGGTTGTAACCAAACGTTTCTTCAACTCTTGAAAACCAGCCTCGCATTCTTCTGTCCATTTGGACTTGGTGTCCTTCTTCAACAACTCCGGCATGGGCTTCGCAATCTTGGAAAAATTCTCAAAGAATCTCCGGTAATATCCCGCGAGTCCAAGAAAACTACGGATCTCCCCAACTGAGGTGGGTGCCAACCACTCAGTGACTGACTAAACCTTGGTAGGGTCTACTGCTATACCTTCTCCTGATATAACATGTCCAAGAAATCCAACTTCCTTCAACCAAAACTCACATTTACTGAACTTGGCATAAAGCTAATGTTCCCTGAGCCTCTCGAGAACTAAATGCAAATGCTCCTTGTGTTCCTCTTCATTCTTCGAGTATACCAAAATATCATCAATGAACACCACAACAAACTTATCCAAGAACTCCACGAACACCTTATTCATCATACTCATGAAATAGGCAGGGGCATTAGTCAATCCAAATAACATAACCGTGTACTCATATAGCCCGTACCTTGTGGTGAAAGCTATCTTAGGTATATCATGTTCTCGGATCTTCAGCTGGTTGTATCCTGATCGCCGATCAATCTTGGAGAATACTTTAGCTCCTTGCAGCTGGTCAAGCAAATATTTGATCATCGGTAGTGGGTACTTGGTCTTGATCGTCACCTCATTCAACGCACGATAATCAACAACCATTCTCAAAGATCCATCCTTCTTCTCAACCAAGAGCACTAGGGCTCCCTACGGTGACGAACTTGGTCGAATGTAACCTTTCTCCAATAACTCCTTAATCTGCTTAATTTTCTCCAGATCATTTGCGGGCATCCGGTATGGCCTCTTTGATATTGGTCCGGTGCCTGGCAACAGCTCTATCAAAAACTCTATGTCTCGATCCTGTGGCATGCCTGGTAATTCTTCTGGAAATACATCTGGGTAATCCTTCACAACAGTCACTTCTTCCTGAACAACTCCTGAGAGTGAATTTACTTGGGTCCTCTTTGGCGCATGCCGAGACACATACTTAATCCGTTTACCCTCTGGGGTGGTGAGCAGAATTGACTTACTGGCGCAATCGATGTTTCCTCCATACATCGATAGCCAATCCATGCCTAGTATCACATCCAATCCTTGTGACTCCAGAATTATTAGGTCTGAGGGGAAAACATGCCAACCTATGGTCAATGGCATCTGAAAACATCCTCTGCTTGCCATATACTCAGCTCCTGGCGAGCTTACTAACATAGGTGTCTTAAGATCTTTGGTGGGCAACTTATACTTATCCACAAACCCCCTCGAAATGTTTGAATGCGATGCACCAGTATCAAAAAGAACGACTGCAGTAAGTGACTTAATCAAAAACTTACCTATAACTGCATCTGGTTGCTCTTCAACCTCCTCCACGTTAACGTGGTTCACCTGTCCTCTGTTGAAAGGGTTGGGCTTCTTCCCAGAGCTTCCATTTCCATTGCCATTCTTCAACTCAGAACAATCATTGGCGTAGTGCCCAGTCTTCCCGCACTTGTAACAGGTGACATGACTCAGATCCTTCTTAGCAGGTGTTGCTGGGTTGGAACGGTTCTGGTTGCTGCTTGCTCCATTCCCATTTCCATTCTTGGCGCCACTGTGGTTATGTGAACTTCCTCCATTGTGAGTGTGGCCTCCATGGTTATGGGTATATCCTCCCGAGTTCGGGGTAAAACGAGGCTTCTGCTGAGCTCCAGAATTATACTTCCCTTGTGCGTACTTCCTTTTGCGGCTCTCTATCTGCTGCTGCTTCCCTTCAATCATAAGAGCCCTGTCTACCAATTCCTGGTAGTTAGCAAATGTTTCTACCATCAACTGCATGCTCAGCTCATCATTCAGCCCTTCCATAAACTTCTCGTGCTTCACGGCATCTGTGGCCACGTCATCCGAGGCATAGCGAGCTAACTTGCTGAACTCATCTATGTACTACCCCACAGTATGATTGCTTTGGCGTAAGTTGCGAAACTGACGCTTCTTCATGCTCATAGCTCCAGTTGAGACATGTGCAGTGCGAAATGCTTGCTGAAACTGATCCCAAGTGGCATTGGCTATGGGGAAAGTGGCAATGTAATTCTCCCACCATGAGGCTGCGGGTCCATCCAGTTGGTGTGCGGCAAAGCGCACCTTCTCAACATCTGTGCAACCTGCGGTGGTCAACTCCCTTCCAATCCTGCGTAGCCAGTCATCAGCAACAATCGGCTCGGTGCTATTGGAGAACACCGGCGGATTCAACCTCAGAAAACGGGCTAGGTTGTCAACTGGAGGTGGTGGCGGTGGGTTGTTGTTGTTGCCTTGGTTCTGGACTAGCAACTGCATCAAGGCATTCTGCTGTTGGATCAACTGAGTGAGCTCCAGTGGAAAGACAAATCTGGGGTCACGTCTCGGAGGCATCTTATGGGTTTAGAGGGAAGAGATTAGAATATAATGAGGTCTAAAGAGAACTCACTACCCATATGCACATGAGACAAACACGTTCATATCACACCACTCAATTCAAACAAGGGCATACAATCGATCTAACTACCCTTACAAAATACTCGGACTACTACTATATACACGGGGGGGGGGATACTACATATCATATGGTGGTCGACTAGGGGTGGAAGACTCCATGATATCCGCTCCAGCTTCGTCTTCGTAGTCATCATCACTACTGTCGGGGTCGGTGTCGTCGATGATGATGTAGTCTTCAGAACGGATGTCCTCCTTAGGTGTGAGATCTCCCATGAATACTCCTAGCTTCTTCTTTAGGTCTTCATTCTTCTCAAGTAGCACTATGATTTCCTCCTCATATCCATCGCGTGTAGACTTGAGTTCCTCTTCAAGCTCCATGTTCCTAGTCATCACCTTCTTCAGATCTATCATGCTGGCGCATATTTGGTTCTCATGGCGGCGAATGTGCTGGTTTAACTCCTGGATGTAGGCTGCAATGGACTTGTCCCTCCTGGTGCTGATCATCTCCCATTGCCCATCTCGGTGCCCACATATCTGGTAGATGGTGTCCTTAAGATCCTTGTTGTAAACTTCGTCGATGTGTCCCATGGCGATGTGAGCTGCCATGCTCTTTCCTAGACTCAAGGTGGGTGCATCAAAGGAAAACTCTATGGGCTCAGTAACTGGCGCGAATGTCCTTCCTGGAACATGAACTCGAATCATCCAATGCTCCTCTTCTGGTAAAGTGGCAGTGTAGGTCCCGGTGAAGCTTGGTATTTCGATGTTCAGGTACCTAGTGGCTTCCTTCAAGTGTCGTCCCAAAGGTGTGTCTTCATTCGATTGAGCAAACTTGTTCCTTGGGTCCGCCATCTATAGAGTGGAAAATGGAGAGGAGACAGAAATGAGTAGAGAAGAGTGACCTATGGCTTATCTTAGTGGGCGCGTCCTACAGTCAGTCTGTGCTCTGATACCATCGTGTAGCGATCCGACCTCAGGCGGTCAAATCACTATGTATAACTGTCATCCCTGGATCGGTAATGTTGACACACACAGTACTTGAAGGATTTATAACAGAGTGAAATCACACACTTATTACATCGAATGTCTCAAAAGGGAACTTATTTCAATAATATGGCTTAAGGCCATCTAAATAAGATAACTGCAGAAGCATCGAGGGTAAATGAGTCCATCAACTCCAACGGCATAGCTGAGTGCACGACAACGACCTAGTGCACCTTACTCTTCGTGTGAAAAGTCTGCAACATAATATGTTGCAGCCCGAAACGGGTCGGCACATGGAATATGCTAGCAAAATAATACTGTAGAACAATGAACAATGTAACTGCTAACACTACATGCATATATGGCTGGTGGAGCCTCTATGGTTATCACTTTTGCGTAAAGCCAATTTTTCCCTACTGCAAAGGAATATATTTTATTTAACTAACAAGTTGGTTCATAAACATTGAGAATGGAAACCCCATCTCAATCCCAATTAAAACAGTAATTAACAACCCAACAAATTAATTAAGAATGATGAGATCAAATCAATAATTCAAGAACCAGATACTCAAGATGTCCATAACCGGGGACACGGCTAACCATGATTAGTTTGTACACTCTGCAGAGGTTTGCGCACATTTCCCCACAAGACTCGATCTCCTCCGTTGGATTTCTCACACTACATGATGTTTGAGAAACGGATGACCGAGACACAGTCTTTCCCAAGAGGTCCCCTTAACCGATAGATAGGCCGGTACACCTACAATCCCCTACAACTGCTAGCCCATCATGGAAAGGATTCCCACAACTTACTCAACTATGCCAGAGCCCATAATGGCATTGTGGCTGCACACGGAAGTTTCTAGCATGAATAATCTTATGATCCCTTTGAGCCAGGGTGGCAAACCATGGCATAATCACACGGATTCCCCGGGATCTCCTTGGACAACACTGGATTCCCCAGGTGCCCACAAACAATCGACCCAGATGTGTATTAAAGTAGCCACCTTAAGTTAACCATTAATTATCAACTCTCACATCTGTCATGGATACAATCAACCAATCCACGTCTACAAGCATAGCATAGCAATGAGCATAACGTAGAAGTAACTCCCAAGGTTTGAAATAAATGACAATAGGTTCTACCTCATCATCTACTTCCCAATACCCACATGTTAACAAGTCCTAACCATGCAATGTTTGAGGGGTATAACTAATGCATAAAAACTGGGTAATAAAGGGGTATAATCAAAGTGTTACTTGCCATGCTGACGATCTGAAAACCCTAGTGACTTGTAGTTGCATGCTTCGCACTCCGGAAACTCTATCGCAAACAAACAATAGCATACACAAGCACTCAAGCATAAGATGCAAGGGTAAAACTCAGATGATAAAGTTCAAACTCAAAGTTCAACTGAAGAGCTTCGATTTACAAAAAGAATCAATCGAATCGGAGCTACGAAACTCAAACTATGATCAAAAGAAGTTCGAATTCAAATCTGCTTGAAACCAAATTTTAAATTGTCAAAATCATATTCAAGTTGATTAGTTGGAAAGAGGGGTTCGGGACAAAGATTTTGGCGTTGGTTTCACTGGATTTGGACGAACGAGCAAAAAGTAGCGAGGGTTTGAAGATCAGGGGCTAATCTACGATAAAAATAATCGCGGATAGGTCCCTGGCCGAAAATAAAAAGAAAAACACTAACGAACGAACGTTCGCTATTAGGGACAAACGGATGAACACATTCGCTAACAGAGACGTTCGAGTGAATGTTCGCTAACAGAGACAAATGAACGAATCTGTTCGTTAAAACGAACTAACGGGTGAACGTTCGCTAATTAACGAACCGACCGGAAAGAAAAACGAGAAAACCCTAAAAAAACGATCTAGGTTTTATACCTAAAACCGGCAAGAAAAACCGGCGGGTCAGCGGCAGTTTCCGGCGAGGCTGGGCTCCGGCGAGGCGGCGGCATCGGACGGCGGGGCGCGGCGGCGGTGCAGCGTCGGCGAGCGGAAGCGCGGGCGACAGGAGGCGTCGGCAGCAGGCGGTGGCGGCGCGGCGGCTGCGGGCGGCGGCTTGGGGTGGAGAGGCGCCGGGGGTGCCATATATAAAGGGGGCGGTGGCTTCCTTGGGCAGAAGGCGGCGGTGGTGGAGTCCGTCTCGGACTCCGAGAGTCCGGCGGCGGCGCGGCTCGGCTGGGCCTTTGGCCTAGGCGGGCGAGAAACATTTTTTTAAAATAAATTCCACCGAAGAAAAATCCTAATAAAATATAAAAATAATTCTAAAAATGCCAATAACAATTTGCACCGTCTAAATAAAATATTTAGAACGAAGTGAACATTTTTCTGGCCTAAAAATGCAATTTCAAAATTGCATATTTTTCTAATTCAATTAAAATCTCAAATAAAGTCCAAATAAAATATATTTTTGATTTTAAAATTTTTGCTCCAATATTCCTCTCTTTTTGAAGAAGTCATATTATCTTCTCTCTTTTATTTTAATATTAGAAATAATTGGGAAGAAAATATTAAAACCAAATTGATCCTCTTTTCAAATTTGAGAAAATTCAAATATGAAAATAAATGAAATCCCCAACTCTCTCCTTGGGTCCTTGAGTTGCTTAAGATTTCTAGGATCACAACCAAAATGCAAATAAAATATGATATGCATCTGATGACCTATGTATAACATCCAAATTGAAAATTGGGATGTTACAACCAAAGATAATATCGTCTACATATATTTGGCACAAGAATAATTCATCATCATAAGTTTTGGTGAACCGGGTTTGAAGCCTTTCTTCATGAGGAATTACTTCAATGTATCATACCACACCTGAGGGGCCTGCTTGAGGCCATAGAGGGCCTTGTTGACTCTGAAGACTTTGTCAGGATGCTTAGGATCTTCAAAACCTCGGGGTTGAGCAACATATACTTCTTCATCAAGCTTACCGTTGAGGAATGCACTTTTCACATTCATTTGATTAAGGTGATATTATGATGGTTAGCACAAGAAAGAAATATGCGAATATCTTCAAGTCTAGAAACAGGTGCAAAAGTTTTATCGAAATCAATTCCTTCAACCTGTGTGTAGCCTTGAGCCAGAAGACGAGCCTTATTCCTCACCACTAGGCCATTTCGTCTTATTCGTTGTGGTAGATCCACTTGGTACCTGTGATATTGTGCTTGCGACGGTCTGGTTGCATGACAAGTTCCCACACATTATTGAGCTCAAATTGATGTAATTCCTCTTGCATAGCTTGAATCCACTCAGGCTCCAGAAATGCCTCATCTACTTTAGTGGGCTCTATGATAGATACAAAAGCGAAGTGCCCACAAAAGTTAGACAAATGTTAAGCTTTTGAGCATGTGAGAGGACCTGGTGCATTGATGTCATCGATGATTTTCTCAATCTACACTTCATTTGCAACGCGAGGATGAGAAGATTGATTACTTTGATTGGGCTGAGAATTTTCTTCAGCGACATTTTCCTGAGATGCGCCAGCATGATTTTCTTCACGATTTGGAATCACTTCTTCAGCAGATTCTTTTGTGAATATGACATCCTCAGTAGCCTTGAACTTGTTGCATTCCTTAAGAAACATTTCATCTAACACGTGAGGTAGGTGCTCTGTTTGTGAGCCGTTAGTTTCATCAAACCGCACATCTACAGTTTCAACAACCTTGTGGTGATAGGTGTTGAAGACTTTGTAGGTGTGCGAGTCCTTTCTGTAACCAAGCATAAAACCCTCATGTGCTTTTAGTGCAAATTTAGAATTGTGATGAGGATCTCTAATCCAACATTTAGCACTGAAGACTTTGAAATAACTCACATTGGGTTTCTTGTCAGTGAGGAGTTCATATGAGGTCTTCTTGAAGAATTTGTGAAGATATACCCTGTTGATGATGTGGCACGCAGTATCAATAGCCTCAGGCTAGAAGCGACGAGGCGTCTTGTATTCATCAAGCATGGTGCAAGCCATCTCAACAAGAGTCCTATTCTTGCGCTCCGCAATGCCATTCTGCTGAGGAGTGTATGGGGCAGATAACTCGTGAGTAATAGCAAGTTCATCAAGATAGTCATCAAGACCAGTGTTCTTCAACTCAATCCCATTGTCACTCCTGATGTGCTTGATCTTCAGGCCGAAATTCATCGAGGCCCTTGAGGAAAATCATTTGAAGACTTCCTCATGTGAAGCAATTCAAAAGAACCAGGTGTAACATGAATAATCATCAACAATAACAAAGCCATGTAGAGATGATGCATTTGTTAGTGTGGCATAATTAATGGGGCCAAAGAGGTCCATGTGAAGCAATTCAAAAGGACGAGTGGTAGTCATGATAGTCTTCGAGAGATACTTGGATCGGGTCATCTTTGCAGCCTCACAAGCCCCACAAAGATGATCTTTGAGGAATTTGACACCCTCGATGTCGATGATGTGCTTTTTCTACAAAAGCGTGTGCAAGTTCCTCTTGCCAGCATGACCGAGTCGACGATGCCATAGCCAGCCTTCTGAAGTTGTAGCAACTAGACATGTGTTTGGCTATGGTCCTGCAGAGAAATCAACAATATACAAGTCTCCTCTCCTAAAACCTTCGAAGACTTTGGATTTTTTAAATTCCATGAGTACTATGGCGCGATATTTGCCAAAGATGACAACCATATCAAGATCACAAAGCATTGAGATAGACATGAGATTGAATCCAAAGGACTCGACAAGCATGACTTTGTCCACATGTCGATCCTTTGTGATTGCAACCCTACCTAGACCCAATACCTTGCTTTTTCCTTTATCAGGATAGGTGGTATGATTCACATGTGACGGAGATAGAGCAGAGTCAATGAGTAAGTTCTTGTCAACAGTCATGTGATTTGTACATGCACTGTCGAGGACCCACTCAGCAGCTTTGAGAGATTCATCCTGCAGATGAATTAGTGTATCTTACGAACTCATATACTTCAGAGTGAAGAATATGACATCAAATTCATGACATAGAATTTCATCAAATAGTGCAATAGATATAGCAGTATAAGGACGTGAGAAATGAGTAATTCATTTCTTCAAGGTTATCTTGCGTCCTTTCAAGCATTCTCAGGTCTCCAGCAAATTCTTCAGACATTCAAGTTCGTCTGGAAACCTAACCCTACATAAGAGATTAGTTATTTTTCTTCACCACCCACATCTGGAGGGGTGGCAAAGAGTTCATCATTATGCAAGCTCACCCATAAGAGAAAGGTGGCATTAAAGCAAATGCACTTTGTTTCACAGGGGAGGGGTTAGAGTATGCATATGAGTAAGCAGAGTAAAAGATTGCAAAATAGTAGATCGGAAACTAATATGAGGGAAAATAGTAGATCGGAAACTTATATGATGGAAAATAGACCCGGGGACCATAGGTTTCACTAGAGGCTTCCCTCATGATATCAAATAATGCGGTGGTGAACAAAATTACTGTTGAGAAATTGATAGAAAAGTGCAAAGTTATGACGATATGTGATGCAATGATCATGAATATAGGCATCACGTTCGTATCAAGTAGGACGAAACGATTCTTCATCTACTACTATTACTCCACACATTGACCAACTCCTGCCTGCATCTAGAGTATTAAGTTCACGAAGAACAGAGTAACACATTAAGTGGGATGACATGATGTAGAGGAATAAACTCAAGAAATATGATGTAAACCTCATCTTTTTATCCTCGATGGTAACAATACAATACATGCCTTGCTGCCCCTACTATCACTGGGAAAGGACACCGCAAGGTTGAACCCAAAGCTAAAAACTTCTCCCATTGCAAGAAAAACCAATCTAGTTGGCCAAACCAAACCGATTGTTCAAAGAGAATTACAAAGATATCAAATCATGCATAAAAGAATTCAGAGAAGATTCAAAAAATATTCATAGATAAGCTGATCATAAATCCACAATTCATCGGATCTCGACAAACACGCCACAAAAGAAGATTACATCAGATAGATCTCCAAGAACATCGAGGAGAACATGGTATTGAGAATCAAAGAGAGAGAAGAAGCCATATAGCTACTAGCTAGGGACCCGTAGGTCTGTGGTAAACTACTCACGCTTCCTCAGAAGGGCAATAGAGTTGATGTAGAAGGCCTCTGTGATCGAATCCCCCTCTGGCAGGGTGCCGGAAAAGGCCCCTAGATGGGATCTCATGGGTACAAAAGGTTGCTTCCGTGAAAAAGTGTTTTCGTGGATACTTCTGGTGGTTTGGGAATATATGTGAATATATAGGCGAAGGAATTAGGTCAGGGAGTCACGAGGGGGCCCACAAGACAGGGGGCGCGCCCTACCCCCTTGTGGCCGCCTCGTGGCTCCTCCGACTTGATCTCCAAGTCTCCTGGGTGTCTTCTGGTCCAAGAAAAATCATCGTGAAGGTTTCATTCTCTATGGACTCCGTTTGATATTCCTTTCCTGTGAAACTCTAAAACAAGGAAAAAACATAAATTGGCACTGGGCTCTAGGTTAATAGGTTAGTCCCAAAAATAATGTGAAATAGCATATTAATGCATATAAAACATCCAAAACAGATAATATAATATCATGGAACAATCAAAATATATAGATACGTTGGAGACATATCAAGCATCCCCAAGCTTAATCCCTGCTTGTCCTCGAGTAGGTAAATGATAAAAACAGAATTTTTGATATGGAATGCTACCTAACATATTATCCATGTAATTATTCTTTATTGTGGCATGAATGTTCAGATCCATAAGATTCAAGACAAAAGTTTAATATTGACATAAAAACAATAATACTTCAAGCATACTAACAAGGCAATTATGTCTTCTCAATATAACATGCCCAAAGAAAAATTATCCCTACAAAATCATATAGTCTGGCTATGCTCCATCTTCATCACAGAAAATATTCAAATCATGCACAACCCCAATGACAAGCCAAGCAATTGTTTCATACTTTTGATGTTCTCAAACTTTTTCAGCTATCATGCAATACATGAGCATGAGCCATGGACATATCACTATAGGCGGAATAGAATATGGTGGTTGTGGAGAAGACAAAAATAAGGAGATAGTCTCACATCAACTAGGAATATCAACGGGCTATGGAGATGCCCATCAATAGATATTAATGTGAGTGAGTAGGGATTGCCATGCAACGGATGCACTAGAGCTATAAGTTTATGAAAGCTCAAAAAGAAAACTAAGTGGGTGTGCATCCAACTTGCTTGCTCATGAAGACCTAGGGCAATTTGAAGAAGCCCACCGTTGGAATATACCAGCGAAGTTCTATAATGAAAAATTCCCACTAGTATATGAAAGTGACAACACATGAGACTATCATGAAGATCATGATGCTACTTTGAAGAACAAGTGTGGGAAATAAGGATAGTAACATTTCCCCTTCTCTCTTTTTCTCTCTTTTTCGTTTTTTTGGGCCTTCTCTCTTTTTTTATTTTTATTTCCTCACATGGGACAATGCTCTAATAATGAAGATCATCACACTTTTATTTACTTACAACTCGATACTTAGAACAAAATTTGACTCTATATGAATGCCTCCGGCGGTGTACCGGGATGTGCAATGAATCAAGAGTGACATGTATGAAAGAATTATGAACGGTGGCTTTGCCACAAATATGATGTCAACTACATGATCATGCAAAGCAATATGACAATGATGGAACGTGTCATAATAAACGGAACGGTGGAAAGTTGCATGGCAATATATCTCGGAATGGCTATGGAAATTCCATAATAGATTGGTATGGTGGCTGTTTTGAGGAAGGTATATGGTGGGTGTATGGTACTGGCGAAAGTTGCGCGGTATTAGAGAGGCTAGCAATGGTGGAAGGGTGAAAGTGCGTATATTCCATGGACTCAACATTAGTCATAAAGAACTCACATACTTATTACAAAAATCTATTAGTTATCGAAACGAGGTACTACGCGCATCCTCCTAGGGGGATAGATTGGTAGGAAAGTACCATCACTCATCCCCAACCGCCACTCATAAGGAAGACAATCAAAAAATACCTCATGCTCCAACTTCGTTACATAACGGTTCACCGTACCTGCATGCTACGGGAATCACAAACCTTAACACAAGTATTTCTCAAATTCACAACTACTCACTAGCATGACTCTAATATCACCATCTTTATATCTCAAAAGAATCATAAGGAATTAAACTTCTCATTGTATTCAATGCACTTTATATGAATTTTTTTATTATATCCCTCTTGGATGCCTATCATATTAATACTAAATTTATAACCAAAGCAAATTACCATGCTGTTTAAAGACTCTCAAAATAATATAAGTGAAGCACGAGAGTTCAACAATTTCTATAAAATAAAACCATCGCCGTGCTCTAAAAAGATATTCGTGAAGCACTAGATCAAAATTGCCTAGCTCAAAAGATATAAGTGAAGCACATAGAGTATTCTAATAAATCACGATTCATGCGTGTCCCTCTCAAAAGTTATGTACAGCAAGGATGATCGTGGCAAACTAAAAAGAAAAGACTCATATCATACAAGACGCTCAAGCAAAATACATATCATGTGGTGAATAAAAATATAGCCTCAAGTAAAGTTACCGATAGACGAAGACGAAAGAGGGGATGCCTTCCGGGGCATCCCCAAGCTTAGGCTCTTGGTTGTCCTTGAATATTACCTTTGGGTTCCTTGGACATACCCAAGCTTAGGCTCTTGACACTCCTTATTCCATAGTCCATCAAATCCTTACCCAAAATTTGAAAACTTCACAACACAAAACTTAACAGAAAATCTCATAAGCTCCGTTAGTATAAGAAAATAAATCACCACTTTTGGTACTTGTGAACTCATTCTTTATTTATATTTGTGTAATATCTATTGTATCCCAACTTTTCCATGGTTCATACCCCCCGATACTACCCATAGAATTATCAAAATAACCAAACACCACATAAAAAATAGAATCTATCAAAAGCAAAACATTCTTTAGTAATCTGTAACTCTCGAATACTTCTGTAACTCTAAAAATTCTATAAATTTAGCAAAATCGGAGCAATTTGTTTATTAATCTTCGACAATAAGAATCAATATTTTATCATGCTTCTGTTAAAAATGCGAATTGTTTTCCTGAGTGCAAAAGTTTCTGTTTTTCAGCAAGATCAAATCAACTATCATTGTAAGCCATCCCAAAGGTCTTACTTGGAACAAACACTAATTAAAACACAAAACCACATCTAACCAGAGGCTAGATGAATTATTCAACACAAAATAGGAACTAAAAGCAAAAGCGAAATAAAATTGGGTTGCCTCCCAACAAGCGCGATTGTTTAACGCCCTTAACTAGACATAAAAACACGAATAGATCTACGTATTGTCATCTTTGGTATGCAATTCTTCAATTGCACACTTAGAAACCTTAGGAGATTCTTTGGTTTTATCAATGACTAAACTCCTAGGCAAGAAATCAAGAAATTCACTAGTGGCAATTGGTTCCTTAATAATATCGAAATTTTTTGGGTGACCACTTATTGTTTTGAGATATTCATTTTCTTTACTAGAAGATTCACCTTTATTCTTAGGAACGTAAATACACTTGGCAGTCTTAGTAGGAGGAAGATTATGAGTAGTTTTAACGGAGGAAAAAGAGGAACCCAAGTTGGTAATAATATCCTCTAGTTTGCCAATTCTAGCAGAATCTAGATCTATCTTTTCATTAACTATGGGTTCCTTTTCTCTAAGATTCTTTAAAGTAACTCCTACCTTATATCCAAATTGAGTATTCTTATTATGAATCTTTTTATCAAAAATTTTAATCAACTCTACGGTAGCAATTTTATTCTCAATAATATCAAACCTTTGCATCACATGTTCCTAGGTTAAAACAGTTCCATTGATCAAAAGAGTTGTTGGGCCTAACAATTCTATCATGGCATTGTAAGAATCAAAAGTATGTCCCCCCAAGAAATTCCCCCCGGTAATGGTATCTAGAACTTATCTATTCCAAGGAGTAACGCTCACATAAAAATGGCCAAGAAGAACGATAGTAGATTGCTTTCGAGTAGATCTATTGTGAGCATTGCAAATTCTATCCCAAGCATCTTTTAAATTTTCTCCCTCCCTTTGTTTAAAATTGAGGACTTCATTATCGGGAGTGCTAACAATGATGGGAGGACTAGCCATGAAAGCGAGACAAGCAATCTGACACACGGGCAAACAAAATGCAAACGAAGAAGACGAATGGAAGAGGGGCGAAGAAAAGGAAAATATTTTCGATGATGGGTACTTGGTATTTCTTGACTCAGCGTAGATATCCTCGGCAAGGGCACCAGAAATTATTCCTGCTACTTCTTGAGCTTGCGTTGGTTTTTTCCTTGAAGAGGAAAGGGTGATACCGCAAAGTAGAGATAAGTATTTCCCTCAGTTTGAGAACCAAGGTATCAATCCAGTAGGAGACAACGCACAAATCGCCTAATAACTGCACAAACAATCAAACAACATGCACCCAACGCGATAAAGGGGTTGTCAATCCCTTCACGGTTAGATGGAAAAGTGAGATCTGATAGAGATAGATAAATGATAAAGTAAATATTTTTGTTATTTTTGGTTTATAGATCGAAAAGTAAAAGATTGCAAAATAGTAGATCAGAAACTAATATGATGGAAAATAGTAGATCGGAAACTTATATGATGGAAAATAGACCTGGGGGCCATAGGTTTCCCTAGAGGCTTCTCTCATGATAGCAAATAATACGGTGGGTGAAAAAATTGCGGCCGAGCAATTGATAGAAAAGCGCAAAGTTATGACGATATCTAAGGCAATGATCATGAATATAGGCATCACGTCCGTATCAAGTAGACCGAAACGATTCTGCATCTACTACTTTTAGTCCACACATCGACCGACTCCTACCTGCATCTAGAGTATTAAGTTCATGAAGAACAGAGTAACGCAGTAAGTAAGATGACATGATGTAGAGGAGTAAACTCAAGCAATATGACGTAAACCCCATCTTTTTATCCTCGATGGCAACAATACAATACGTGCCTTGCTGCCCCTACTGTCACTGGGAAAGGACACCGCAAGATTGAACCCCAAGCTAAGCACTTCTCCCATTGCAAGAAAAACCAATCTAGTTGGCCAAACCAAACCGATAGTTTGAAGAGATTTACAAAGATATAAAATCATGCATAATAGAATTTAGGGAAGATTCAAATAATAGTCATAGATAAGCTGATCATAAATCCACATTTCATCGGATCTCGACAAAGACACCGCAAAAGAAGATTACATCGGATAGATCTCCAAGAACATCGAGGAGAATATGGTATTGAGAATCAAAGAGAGAGAAGAAGCCATCTAGCTACTAGCTATGGACCCGTAGGTCTGTGGTAAAACTAGTCATGCTTCATCAGAAGGGCAATAGAGTTTATGTAGAAGCCCTTTGTGATTGAATCCCCCTTCGGCAGGGTGCCGGAAAAGGCCCCTAGATGGTATCTCACGGGTATAGAAGGTTGCGGCGGTGGAAAAGTGTTTTCGTGGACACTTCTGGTGGTTTGGCAATATATACGAATATAGAGGCGAATAAATTATGTCAGGGGATTCACGGGGGGCCCACAAGACAGGGGGCGCGCCCCTACCCCCTGGGCACGCCCTCCACCCTTGTGGCCGCCTCGTGGATCCTCCAACTTGATCTCCAAGTCTCCTGGGTGTCTTCTGGTCCAAGAAAAATCATCATGAAGGTTTCATTTCGTTTGGACTCCGTTTGGTATTCCTTTTCTGTGAAACTCTAAAACTATAAAACAAGGAATACAAAATTATAATATAATAGCATGGAACAATAAAAAATTATAGATATGTTGGAGACGTATCAGAATCTCGGAGGTTGTTTGACATATACCAACTCATTTAAAGGACCATTAGGAAATGCACTTTTCACATCCATTTGTTGCACCTTAAAATCATGATGAGATGCATATGCAAGGAACATGCGAATAGATTCAAGACGAGCATCGGGGGCAAAGGTTTCACTATAGTCGATACCCTCGACTTGCGAGTATCCTTATGCCACCAATCTAGCCTTGTTTCGAACAACCACCCTATTCGCATCTTCTTTGTTATTGAAGATCCATTTGGTTCCAATGACATTGTGTTCCTCCGTTGGCCTTGGCACTAATTCCCACACTTGGTTGCGCTCGAAGTTGTTGAGTTCATCATGCATGGCTTCAAGCCAATCCTCATCATAGAGCGCCTCATGTACCATTTGGGGTTCAACACACAAAACAAACGTATGATGCTCATAGAAGTTTGACATTTTTTATGAGTAGTTACCCCTTTTCTCAAGCTTCCAAGCACATTCTCCATGACATGTTGTTGACGCTCGAACCCACCTTGGTGGCATGGCACTCCAAGAGTTCCTCAATAGGCATTTGAGGATCATCATTTTGTTCATCTTGAGCATCGTCTTGAGCTTGCCATTGATCTTGAGAAGCCTCTTGATCTTGAGCTTGCTCGGTATCATGAACTTGATCTTGGGCATCACTTGGTGCAACACCATCATCATGAGCTTGATCTTTCCCTTGGTATTGTTCACTTGGTTGAGGGTCTTCACTTTGTTATTCGGAAGCGTGTGGGTCTTGGGTTGGTGATGGCTCCACTTGAGTAGAGCATTGTCCTTCTCCTTCGGCCACAAGGGGTTCCTCAATGGGGAGTATTTGACCAATCCCCATTCTTCTTTTGGCTTAAGGAGGAATTTCATCACCTACATCACAAAGGCCACTTTGCCCCACTTGGGAGCCATTATTTTCATCAAACTCCATGTTATGCGTCTCCTCAATTAGTCCGGTGGACTTGTTGAGTACACGGTAAGCATGAGAGTTTGTAGCATAACCAACAAATATGCCCTCTTGAGCTCTAGGTTCAAATTTAGACAACCAGACACCTTTCTTGAGAATGAAACACTTACATCCAAACAACCGGAAGTACTTGAGGTTGGGCTTCTTACCGATGAGAATGTCATAAGGAGTTTTGTTCAAGCCTCTGCGGAGGTAGAGCCGATTGGATGCATGACATGCGGTGTTGACGGCTTTGGCCCAAAAATTGTATGGAGATTTGAATTCCGCCATCATGGTCCTTGCTGCGTCCATCAACGTCTGGTTCTTTCCATCCGCCACACCATTTTGTTGAGGGGTATAGGGTGCAGCATATTGGTGCTTGATCCCCTCGTCACTAAGAAACTTATCCAAGGTGTAGTTCATGAACTCAGTGTTGTTGTCACTTCTAATCACCAATATCTTTGCTTCATGTTGACGTTGAGCTTCATTAGCAAAGTTGATGACAGTTTGTTGGGTCTCACTCTTCTTCTTGAAGAAGTATACCCATGTATATCTTGAGTAGTAATCCACAATCACCAAGCAATAATTTCTTTCACCAAGACTATCAAAGGATGGAGGACCAAAGAGATCCATGTGAAGGAGCTCCAAGGGCCTCTTCGAGTAGATGTAGTCGAGGGTCGGGGAGCCATCTCATGTAAATTTCCTTCAATAAAAGCACTGCAAGCACGATCTTTGGCAAAACTCACATTTGTTAGTCCACGGATGTGGTCCACTTTGAGGAGACTTTGCAAAGATATCATATTGACATGGGCTAGTCGGCGATGCCAAAGCCAACCCACATCAACTTTAGCCATTAGCCGAGTCGCGGTCTTAGTGGGTCGCTCTGAAAAGCTCACCACATGGAGACCGTTCTGGACATGCCCAACAAAGGCTACTTGAAGAGCCTTGCTCCACAAAAGGGCCATGGTATCAAGATCAAAGAATGTTGCAAATCCCATAAGTGCAAGTTGACAAACGCAAAAGCATATTTTATGAAAGGGACTCAACAAGCATGACCTTATCAATAGATAAATCTTGAGAGATGACCACCTTGGCAAGTCCCAATACCTTAGAAGTTGAAGCGTCACCGAATTGGACATGGGTGGGTAGATGAAATTGGATGCACATCCACCACTAAGTCCTTGCACCCGGTCATATGATTTGTTGCTCCACTATCGAGCAACCATGACACCCAACCGGAAGAAAACTCCTACAAGAGATCAATGCTTGGATTTAGGTACCCATTTTTGAATGGGTCCATTGATGTTAGTAACAAGGGTCTTAGGAACCCAAATAGAACATTCAATGTACTCATAAGAAGAACCAACAAATTTGGCATAAACATGCCCATCACTAGCATGACACAAAACATAAGAGGGGTTAAAGTCACCGGCTTCGTTGGTGGGGGTGGTTTTTTCCTTCTTGGCATTACCACCCAATTCCCTATTCTTCTTCTTCTTCCTCTTCTCATGAGCACCCTCACTCGCCTTGAAAAAGGTTTCCTTGAGCGGGAGAGGTTGCTTGGTCTTCTTATTCTTCTTCTTCTTCTTCTTCTTATTCTTCTTCTTCTTCTTCTCCTCTGACATGGGTACAAATCCAAGTCCTTCCTTTCCCACAACCTCCTTTTGATTGCTCAAAAGGTCATTGAGGTTCTTCTCGCCTTGTATGCAAGTCACAAGGCCCTTCTCAAGTTGCTCTTTCAACTTGGCATTTTCCTACACAAGATGCACATGCTCACAACAAGGGTTAGTATCATGGGCATTACCAATTAGAACGAAAGGAGGGCACATGGAAATCTCCTTGGTTAGCTTCACTTGGAGTTGATCATAAGACTCCTTGAGAGAAGCATGAGCACCCTTCAAGAACTTGTGAGCCTTGTCAAGTGTATCAAACTCTTCCTTGAGTCTGTCATGGCCAACCCCAAGTGCAACTTTCTCGGATTTAAGCACATGAGTAAGAACAATAGCATGATAAAGATCTTTTTGCAATTTAGCATGATCAACGTTGTGTGACTCCTCAAGAGTCAAACGAAGACCTCCCTCTACCTCTAGAGCAACATAAAGATCCGCAATCTCATTGGCCTAGTCAGGACTATGCCCCTCCAACTGTTGCTATCAAGGCGTCAAACCGGCCCAAGGTGCATGGCGAGGATGTAGGAAAATGCATCTAGGCATTGCCACTCCCTGCTGGAGAACTTGTCGCCGATACTGAGGTGCATGGGGTGGACTGCCAAAGGGGGCGCCACCGCCGCGATAGGACAGTGGTCCGCACGCCACATTTGATGGGGAGGTGGGATATGATGGTTACCAACATCTCATCGGGGAGGCTGTTGACGAAGTCCATGTTCGCCGGAGGCTCTTACGGTTCTGGCTCGACCCGCCCCGCTTGTTGGACGACTCGTCCTCTGATACGTCTCCAACGTATCTATAATTTTTGATTGTTCCATGCTATTATATTATCTGTTTTGGATGTTTTATATGCATTAATATGATATTTTATATGATTTTTGGGACTAACCTATTAAGCTAGAGCCCAGTGCCAGTTCCTGTTTTTTTCCTTGTTTTAGAGTTTTGCAGAAAAGGAATACCAAATGGAGTCCAAACGGAATGAAACTTTCACGATGATTTTTCTTGGACCAAAAGAAATCTAGAGGGCTTGGAGTGCACGTCAGGAAAGCCATGAGGCGGCCACAAGGCCGAAGGGCGCGCCCCCACCCTTGTGGGCCCGTCGTGACTCCACCGACCTATTTCTTCAGCCCATATATTCTCAAATATCCCAAAACCTAGCAGGGGAGCCACGAAACCACTTTTCCACCGCTGCAACCTTCTGTACCCATGAGATCCCATCTAAGGGCCTTTCCGGCATCCTGCCGGAGGCGGATTCTATCACGGAGGGCTTCTACATCAACACCATTGCCTCTCTGATGAAGCATGAGTAGTTTACCACAGACCTACGGGTCCATAGCTAGTAGCTAGATTGCTTCTTCTCTCTCTTTGATTCTCAATACCATGTTCTCCTCGATGTTCTTGGGGATCTATTCGATGTAATACTCAATTGCTCGGCAGTAATTTGTTCACCCGCCATAATAATTTCTATCTTGAGAGAAGCCTCTAGTGAAAGCTATGGCCCCCGGGTCTATTTTCCATCATATAATTTTTTGATCTACAATTTTAGTTTCCTATTTACTTTCTTTGCCATCTTTTAATTTCCGTTCCATAAACCAAAAATACCAAAAGTATTACTTTACCGTTTATCCATCTCTATTAGATCTCACTTTGCAAATAACTGTGAAGGGATTGACAACCCCTTTATTGCGTTGGGTGCAAGTTGGTGTTTGTTTGTGCAGGTATTTGGTGGCTTGCGCGTTGTCTCCTACTAGATTGATACCTTGGTTCTCAAAAGCAGAGGGAAATACTTACTCTACTTTGATGCATGACCCTTTCCTCTTCAAGGGAAAAGCAACGCAAGCTCAAGAGGTAGCATCCTCTATCTCGCAGTGGGCGGTGATCCTCGGGAGCGGTGCTTGTAGATTAGAACAGAGGACTATTCTACGCACCTTCCCGAGGCGGCCAAAACAAAAGTCCAAAACCAACAATAAATTGCAGTGCTCGCGGTTCGTTTCCTGGTACAGTGAGCATGCACGGCGGACTACTCGCACTCGTCCCATCTAATCAAACAGCTGCCCGCGGTAGTAAATGGTTAATTGAATGCCCATGGTTGGAGTAATACGACCGTTTGCAATAATAACTGCCCTGTTTGGATACTCTAACTTACCTAGAGGTTAGAGTTAGTTTCTAGCTCATGACTAACCCTGAACTAACTCTAGCCAAAGAGGTGTTTGGATGACAGGGTTAGATTGACAATAAATGCACTTGATGGAGAGAGAAAAGTGATTTTTCAGTGGGCCCCACGAGAACTAGCTCCAATTAGCACCTCTTGGCTGGCGGGATAGAGAGAGAAAAGTGATTTTTCAGTGAGCCCCAAGAGAACTATCTCCATTTAGCACATCTTGGGTGGGATGGTTTTTTGGGGTGGGTTAGATGCAACTAGCTCCAATCTAGCCCTCGGGTTTGGATACTTTAGGGCTATTTGAGCTCCAACTATCTCAAACTAACTCTAACCCATGTATCCAAACACGCCCCTGGTTATTTGTTAAAATGCCTAGGAAAATCAATCTATAAAAAGGCGAAACGAACCCCGAATAATTTCATATTTTTAGCATAGTTGCATGTTTCCTCTGTAAAATAAATCAAGGCCGGAAGAGACGGCATATGTCGTTTCGCACACAGATCAGGTGACCAAGTTCCCTCTCGGAACCATGAGGCTTCTTGATAGAAGCTCCGGTTTGTTTGAAAGAAAATATGGGTCAAAGGCCGAGTTGAAAAGGTCAGCAATATCTAACTCCAGCTTACAAAAGCACGATGATTAATTGCTCATCAGGTTCACACAAAATCCAGATTGAACAAGAAAATAACATCTAACTCAACCAATGTTTTCAGCAATCACAATAAAATGGATCGGTCTGATCCATAAAATCAAGATCCTGGGCCAGAAAATTTACTGGTACATGAAGACAAGTTGTTTTAAATAGAAGTCGAGCACGTTCAGAAGCCCTTTTGTCAACCTGAAACTTCTTTTTATGCTGTTCAACGTGTCCGTCCGTAAGAAAGTTTTTGTTAAAAAACTTAATCCTCACCGACAGTAGTACTCTCGCATTCAACAGGAAGAATGTGATAAAGCTTGTGTTTGCATGGTTGGATGCATATCCTTCCAGCGTTATTGTCCTGAAATGAATGTCATGAGAACTAAGAAAATCCCGGTGCTTCTTATGCCACCGATTGGTTATACCTTTTTGTCCATGCATTTTGCCTAAATAGACATGAAGACTGAAAAGAGTTAATGTCTATAAAAAAAGAGTATGACGAAAGAGTGACAGTTGAATGGTTAATTCTAGTAAATTATACCAATGTGCTTGATATCATCACCTCTATATGCAAATTATCCAGACAAGGAAAGCATCGCAGCAAGCCGATAATCATGTTGAGATCAAAACACGACATACTAATATGTAAGGTCATGACAGAATCCAGCACCATTGATAGGATATCCATGGACAAACTCTTCATTGAGCATAGAACATAATATTAGTACCAAAAGTGTACGCCAAGATTATATAAAACTTATGCGCACAAATAAAAAATGCATCTTACGATTACAAAAGTGTTGTTGATATAATACATATGCACACAAATAAAAAATGCAGCTTATGATTACAAAAGTGTTGATGCTAATATAGAGTACCTGAACAAGTGTGGAGCCAACAACCATCTTGTAACCTTCAAACGGATCAGGAATTACACCCAAGGTCTCCAGTTTAGGCGCGGAGACCACCATTATTTGCGAAGATGCATAACGATAATCAAGGAGCATCCTTTGGAGTGAAGGGGCATCTTTGATGATGAGCTCCTCTCCTTTAAAGCAAATTCCAATGCTTACAAGGTGAGGCGACTTTCTTTGGAGACAACGGATACGGATTTCTTTTCCAAAAACAAGGAGCAAGCGCTCTAGGGAGGGTAGCAGGAGTGGATGATACTGTGCAGTGAGGCCTCTGATAGATCGACCACCACAAGCGCGAGTTTTTTCAGTAGTGGGAGTCGAAGCATTTGTACGAGATTGTCTGGTAGATGACACCGGCCAAGGTAGCGGTGTGGAGAGAGGAGAAAAATCATGAGATGGACATCGGTGGTGAGGGCACAGCTACAACGCTTGGTGGAAAGCTATTTGCATAGTAATGGTAGAACTCAAGATGCTGGAGTTTTTTGAATTGACGGGATGTCAGCTAGGCGTCCACCATGCAGGGTATGTGCAGCATGCAGCATGGCGGGATGCATAGGCATTGAATGGAGCCCTGGTGGGAGGATATGATGGCTCCATGGAGTTCAAAATCATGAACGCCAGATAGCCAGATAGTGAGGGAGTCCTGGACTAAGGGGTCCTCGGGCGTCCGGCCTGTTAGCCATGGGCCGGACTAATTGGCTGTGAAGATACGAAGACCGAAGACTCTACGCGTGTCCGAAGGGGACTCTCCTTTGCGTGGAAGGCATGCTTGGAGATCGAATATAAATATTCCTTTCTCTGTAACTGACCTTATGTAACCCTAGATCCCTCCGGTGTCTATATAAACCGGAGGACTAGGTCCGTAGACATCAATCATCATAATATAGTCAGACAGGCTAGACTTATAGGGTTTTAGCCATTACGATCTCGTGGTAGATCAACTCTTGTAATACTCATATTCATCAAGATCAATCAAGAAGGAAGTAGGGTATTACCTCCATAGAGAGGGCCCGAACCTGGGTAAACATTGTGTCCCCCGTCTCCTGTTACCACCGACCTTAGACGCACAGTTCGGGACCCCCTACCCGAGATCCGCCGGTTTTGACACCGACATTGGTGCTTTCATTGAGAGTTCCACTGTGCCGTCGTCAAAAGGGTTGATGGCTCGCCTTGTCGTCAAGGAAAATATCACCTCCGGAGGAGCCCTGGCCCCAGGCCAAACCCTCCGGCTGGGTGGCTTCGTCATGACGAACTGTTCGGCCCTTAAGCCGACGATGACCTCTTGAGTCATCAAAAATCACCTCCGCGTTGATCCCGAATACTCCAAACGGATGGATCTGACGGAGTTATCATCTTCAAATGAACTCCTAGATCGCATTGCCGCCTTGGGGGTCGCTACAGACTACGATCGGATTGGGCTCAAACCCGACCAGAGAGAAATTAAAACTTCGCCGATCACCCACCAGATAGCGGTAGTCGAGGAACAAGACAACTCTTCCTCTATATAGAGGATGAACTATGTTCGGATCTCCGATCTCGAAGAGCTGGACACCCTCCGGCAGAAAGATATGCCTGGTCCTTCGAACATAGAGTCGGACAACAAGCCTAAAAAATCGGTCGATATCCCGGAGCCCGAACTGTCATGTTCGGAAGATCTTCAAACTCCAGATCCAAAATTGGTCAGGGTTCGGATTTAAATCCACCCACCCACCCAGATATGAGCGCTCTCATGAGCATACAACAGCAGTCGCAGGAAACAGTCCACCACTTCTGGGCCAGATTCCTCCTTGTCAAAGACAAGATTCAAGATTGCCTCGACGAAGACGCGATCACAGCGTTCCGCAACAATTGCACGGCCAAAGGAATCCTCAATGCCATCAATCGCCATCGCATATTACACTTAGCTGACATGGCAACTATCGTACAGAAGTACAGCGCAATTGAAAGCGCTTGGAGAACTCAGGCAGCCCACTGGGAACCATCTATCCCCACTCAACCCCTGGTTCAGGAGAAAAGGGCGCACCCTTGTGGTACGCCCGGTCCAACAGTAAAGAAATATAAGCCCATTACGGGGCGCGGAACCATTCTGGAAGGATGGCCCGATGGGCCATGCAAAATACATACAACACCAGATAACACACCAACCCACAGCCTTAGAGCATGTTGCATACTCAGTCAAGTGGCCAAGAGCGGCGAGGATATCCTCACCAAGAAACCCCAGAACAACACCCCCCAAGAAGATGACGACCTCAGACTATTGACGGTCTTCGAGACATTTGCTTCAAACAATAGGCGCAAAAGGGCACACTGCAAACTCACTGAAGTCTGCCAAATCGCAGCAATAAACCCTTGGAATGACATGACTATAACTTTTAATGCCGGTGACGAACCACAATACAGGACATTTCGAGCACTCGCTGCCTTGGTCCTCAGTCTGATCGTGGACGGCTTTCGGCTCACCAAGGTTCTCATGTACGGTGGCAGCGGACTAAACCTCATCTACGAGGATACACTCCACAAAATGGAAATAGACAGGAGCCGCATCAAGCAAAGCAACACGACCTTTCAAGGAATCATTCCCAGTCGGGAGGCGCGGTGTGCGGGAAAATCACACTTGACGTGGTATTCGGCACACCGGAGAACTATCGGTCCGAAGAAATAACCTTCCAAGTGGCCCCTTTCAACAACAGATATCATGCCCTATTGGGGCGAAATGCGTTTACACGCTTCCAAGCCATACCTCATTACGGGTATATGAAGCTCAAGATGCCCGCGCCCAACGGCATAATCACTCTCGCCAGTAATCCGGACATAGCACTCCGTGCCGAAAATAAAACCGCATCCCTAGCCCTTAAGGCATTATCTGAAGCTCTTGCGGCCGAAGAGCTAACCGCACTACGCTCCACGGTGGATAGGGACGATGTAATCCTGGACAAACGACCCAAGTCCACCTCCTTCAAACCAGCAGAAGAAATAGTAAAATTCCAAGTCCACCCAACGAACCCCAAGAAGACAGCATCTATCGGAGCACAACTGGACCCAAACGGTCGACACCGCACTACGAGAGTTCTTGTGCGAGAACTGGGATATATTCGCCTGGCACCCTTCTAATATGCCAGGAACCAGTCAAGCAAACACTGCGTCGCTTTTCCGAACCAAAACATCAAGCTATGGGGGAAGAGCTAGCCAAGCTAATTGAGGCCGGATTTATTAGAGAAATAAAACACCCGCACTGGCTAGCAAACATGGTGATGGTGCCTAAGAAGGATAAATCCTGGCGCCTGTGTGTTGATTTCAAAGACCTCAATAAGGCCTGCCCTAAGGATCCCTTCCCCCTCCCCCACATCGACCAAATCATTGACGTGACCGCAGGACACGACTCATTATGCTTCCTCGACGCATATTCCAAACACTACAAAGAAAAGACACATCCATGACATTTTGGGCCAAACGAATTTTTTTTTCTGTCATACATATGACACTTCTATGACGATAATTGTGACAAAACCCGGTATCATCATAGATGTGGTGGGCTCCTACTTCTATGACAAAAAATCATGACAGAAAATGGGCTCTTCGTCCTGGGCGGGCCGGAGATGCAGCTGCATGACATTCTTTGGGCCGTCCATGACGGAAAAAACCGTGGTAGAAGCGAGGGCGAGGAAAATTTCAGGGAGTTCCCGGTTACGGTGGGAGGTCGGGGGCCGAGCGATGCGCGTTTCTCTCGTACATGTACGCGCGTGTGTGCGAGGCCTTGGCTCTAACTGAACCCGAGCGAGGCGTTGGGCTCTAACTGAACCCGAGCGATTGCACTGCAAGCTACGCGTTACTGAACCCGAGCGATCGATCGATGGCTGTTAACTGAACCCGATCGAGTGATTCCTTCGCTACTGCTGCTAACTGAAGCTGATCGATGCTGCCTCTAGGATGAACTATGAGCGTTGCTGGGGGGGGGGTTGGATGAACAGTGAGCGGTGGCGTTGCCTCTGGATGAAGAGGACCCCGTGGTGTGGTGGAGGGCTGGATGAACAGTAGAGGGTGGAGGGGTGCCCGTGGAGGGGTGGTTGAACAAGACCTCGTGGTGTGGAGGGCTGGATGAATAGTAGACAGTGGAGGGGTGCCCGTGGAGGGGTGGTTGAACAGGACCCCGTGGTGTGGAGGGCTGGATGAATAGTAGATGGTGGAGGGGTGCCCGTGGAGGGGTGGTTGAACAGTAGCCGGTGGAGTAGCGCGCAGTGGAGGCTGGATGAACAGGAGCCCGTGGAGGCTGGAGGAGGTCGACGGTAGCCCGTGGAGGCTGGAGGAGGTCGACGGTGGAGATGAACAGTATCCCGTGGAGTCCCGTTTTGTGGTACGCCACACCCCTCCCGATGAACAGGACCCCCGTTTCGATCGTAGGAGGTCCGTTTCGTCCGTTTTGCGGTACGCCATACCCCTCCCGATCAACAGGACCCCCGTTTTGACCGTAGGAGGTCCGTTTCGTCCGTATTGCGGTACGCCACACCCCTCCCGATCAACAGGACCCCCGTTTCGACCGTAGGAGGTCCGTTTCCTCCGTTTTGCGGTACGCCACACCCCTCTCGATCAACAGGACCCCATTCCGAACGTAGGAGGTCTGTTTCCTCCGTTGTGCGGTACGCCAGGGCTCGTTTCCATCGCTTGTTCTGCCCAAGCCCTCCCGATGAACATGACCACACATTCCGTTCCGACCTAGCCGGTTGGCTCCCACGCGTTCCGTTGCCTCCCGATGAACACGACGCATTCCGTTGCCTCCCGATGAACACGACGCGTTCCGTTGCCTCCCCATGAACACGACGCATTCCGTTGCCTCCCCATGAACTCGACGACGACGCTATTTCTCCATTCCGACCCAGCCATGTCAACGAGCCCTCGTCGTACGTATGCGCGAGTAGGCGTTCGAGACCCCGCCCGTATGTACACATACGTGGCCGTATTTTCTTTCTTGCACGCTGGCCGTTGTACGTACGTGTACATGATATGTGCGCGCCTCTACTACGACACGTGCGCGCCTCTACATCCACCAGTATATACGTACGTACACGTTCGCCACCAGAATGACAACGCTACGTATGGTTCGACCAGGTGGGTCTCGACTGTCAGGCACTTCCTTGCGTGAGAAGATGTAGCTGGTGGGTCCCAGCAGTCAGGGGGGCGAATCGCTTTCTTTTTTTTGCCCGGACGCACTTCCTTGCGTGCGAAGGTGTAGCTGGTGGGTCCCAGCAGTCAGGGGGAACGTTTTTTTCACGAAATACGGTGGCCCGTCCGGTGGGTCCCCGCTGTCAGGTGGAGGAATAATTATTTTGCGCATAATAAGGAGGCACTTCCTTGCTGCGGCCGTGGACCCAGCTGTCAGCGTCTCCATGCATAGTACTCTTCCGATGGAAGTCGGTCATTGACCACAATGACCACGCCGTGCCGAGAGCACCACGGCGGTGGACGACGGCGAGGCCTAGGAAGGGGACGACACGGAGGCAGGGAAGACTCGGCAGTTGTTTCCCACGTGGGGGGGGGGTACGACTGTACGAGGGTTTACTGGTTCGTCTGCCGTCGCCGGAGAATAACAGCAGGTGTGGGTGAGTAGAGGGATGGCTAGGCCAGCGATGGGAGTATGGTGGGGTGGTGAGGCCTGCGCGGCATCACAGCCAGCCGCGGGGAGGAGGGAGCAGGCAGTCCCGCCGGCGCTTGTTTGAGCGGCTGGAGCAGGAAGAGTAGAGATTGAAGAAGCACGACGGCCGTTGGATGGACATCCAACAGTCAGTGCTTGTGCGTCAACCTTTTTTTAGGAAAGCCTCAAATCTATGGAAAACAGCATACAGCCCATGTGCCATTATTTCCAATAATTTACAGCCCTTTTGCTAATTCTTAAGGTTTTTTTGGAGCCCATATTCTTTTTGTTAGCATTACAGCCCATATTGTGGCCACGGTTAAAAAATTATACGAAATTTTGCATATTTCGGTGCGGTCCGAACTATTTTTAATCCCAAAATTTCGACTCACATTCAAACTGATTTTAAAAATAAATGTATATCAATATAAAATCCAACAAATTCTCCACGCATAAAAAATGATGTAATTTAAAATCTTGAAATGAAAAAAAAGATATTTGAAACTAATTGCCGGTTTGATGTGTTTTAAAAATGTACAGCCCATTTCTCATTACTGACGGGCCATTTTCTCGGCCAGTCGAATGAAAGCTCTCCTCGTCTTGAAAGATTTGCAGCCCAACAGGCCTGACAAAGCGACTTACTTGGCAAATCACAAAAAAACTGGGCTGTGGCCGTGGACCCAGCTGTCAGCCTCTCCACGTACAGTACTCTTCCGATGGAAGTCGTTCCTTGACCATGTTGACCACGCCGCACGGAGAGCACCACGGCGGTGGACGACGGCGAGGCCTAGGAAGGGGACGATGTGGAGCCAGGGAAGACGCGGCAGTGGAAGCCCGCGCGGAGAGGAGTACGAGGGTTCACTGGTTCGGCTGCGGTGTGACGCTGCCATCGCCGCAGGGCCTGGCCAGCGGTGGAAATAGTAGGGGGCGGTGAGGCCTCTGCGGGAGCACAGCCGGCCACGGGACGCAGGAGCATGCGGCACGACCGACGCTGCTTTGGGCGGCTGGAGCAAGAAGACCAGAGGTTGAAGAAGCACTACAGCCGTTGGATGGACATCGTACGGGCACTGGAGCTAGAATCGTTCATATTGACTAAGTTGACAAAGCCCTTCGTCCCCGTCAACTTAGTAGGCCCACAAGTCAGCCTTCCACCAAGGTGGGTCCCAGCTAGCCGGAGGAGTATTCATTTTTTGTGCGTAATAAGGAGGCACTTCCGGTGGGTCCGAGCTGACAGCGGGGGGAACATTTTTTCACGAAATACGGTGGCCCGTCCGGTGGGTCCCAGCAGTCAGGGGGAAATGATTTTTTCTCAAAATACTAGTGGCCCGTCCGGTGGGTCCCCGCTGTCAGGTGGAGGAATAATTATTTTGCGCGTATTAAGGAGGCACTTCCTTGCGGCCGCCGTGGACCCAGCTGTCAGCCTCTCCACGTACAGTACTCTTCCGATGGAAGTCGGTCATTGACCACGTTGACCACGCCACGCCGAGAGCACCAGGGCGGTGGACGACGGCAAGGCCTAGGAAGGGGAGGACGCGGAGCCAGGGAAGACGCAGCAGTGGAAGCCCGCGCGGAGAGGAGTACGAGGGTTCACTGGTTCGGCTGCGGTGTGAGGCTGTCGTCGCCGCAGAATAACAGGGGGTGTGGGCGAGTGGAGGGATGGCCTGGCCAGCGGTGGGAGTAGTATGGGGGCGGTGAGGCCTCCGCGGCAGCACAGCCGGCCACGGGAGGCAGGAACAGGCAGCACGACCGGCGCTGCTTTGGGCAGCTGGACCAAGAAGACCAGAGGTTGAAGAAGCACTACGGCCGTTGGATGGACATCGTACGGTCACTGAAGCTAGAATCATTTATATTGACTACGTTGACAAAGCCCTTGGTACGCTCCAACTTAGTAGGCCCACAGGTCATCCTCCGAAACGGTGCGCCCCAAATGTCAGGGGGAGGAATCATTTTTTGGGCGGCCGAAGCTAAGAATATCCGAGATTGAAGAAGAAGCACGACATCCGTTGGATAGACATCCAACGGCCATTGCTGCTAGAACCGTGTGTTGACTATAATAAGTTGACAAAGCCTTTCATACGCGTCAACTTATTTTTTTAGGGGACGTGTCACTTAGTAGGCCCACAAGTGTGTGGCAGAGAACTTATAGCCCATTTGCGTTTTGTAAGAATGTACAGCCCATTTTTGAATTCTAATCGAATTTACAACAGCCCATTTACAGTTTGTTAAAAGTACAGTCCATTTTCTAGCTAGGACAACGATTAATAATTTCAACCAACCGTTGAAGACAGAATTCAATAAAATTTCCCACATTTTGATGGGATCCGAAATATTGTTATCCCGAAATTTCTAGTCAGATTAAATATAAATTTGAATTACGTAAAAAACCAACGAAACATTGCGCGCGCAACAATGAAAATTTAAGATTTTCAAAATCCATAAATAATATTTTATAAACTAATTTCGTGTTTGGTGCATTTTTTTATAGTTACTGCCCAGTTTTTATAATTACATCCCATTTATTATTTTTTAAAGCCCATTTTCCTGTTAAGCCTAATGCATCCCTCCTAGGAAAGATTTGCAGCCCAGCGGGGCGGAGAATAACAAGTTGACCTTGCCTGGGTATTCCTCAAAAAGACGTATAGCTGGGCTAGCCATTTTCATCTTGAAAAAATTAGTATCTGGGCTGGATATCTGGCCTGGGCTAGACGGGCCACAGCCCGTCCACTTAATACCCTGCTCTCCTCTGAACAACAACGAAATCATTGCCAAGAAAAACTCTGCAGTGCTCACGCCTCAAAAACACAAATACTGCTCGAGCTGCTTGGTCCCAGCTATCGGCCGCACCTTGTGCAATTCTCTCGTTTATATTGACTACATAGGTTGACAATGGTGTGGGACCGTGATGTCAGGAAACCAGGAGAAAGAAAAAAAATATAGTTGTACATAATAAGGAGGCACTTGCGTGCGTACGGCTATGGCCCTAGTGGGTCCCTAGTGTCATCCAGTCAAAATAAAGTCATCTCCTAAATCCTCATGTTCGTTGACGATGTTAACAATGCTCGGCGCCACGGCGTGCGCAACAACTCGAAGTACAACGGAGAGGGCCTCGCGGGCCCTACGGGTGGTCTGATGCAGCGCCCGCTGCTCATTCAGGAAGCAAGGATCATCGGACACCTATGAGCACCTTCGAGAAACTGAGACGACAAGAAACGGTAAGGCCGCGCTTGAGAGCTCTGGTTTATTTCAAACCTGTATTAACATACAAGTGTAATTTACTCGTCATCGGAAACAACGCGTAAAATACAGGCCTAATGAAACCGAGGGCCCGAGGTCTGTAAGTAAAACCGGCGGGTTACGTGTGTAATTTGAGAGACCAGTGTATATTTTACGAGCACTGCTATATGGACGACATTACCAGACGATACATGCACGACGTGCGTATCATGCCATCCATGGGAAAGGCTGAAATAGCAGCTAACGGCTGGATTAGCAATCGTCCGAGTGTCGTTCAGCGTTTTTATCGTGTGTGAAGTACTTTCGATATTTTACTAGTCGAAATCGACCAACCAAGCGCCTTCGCCCGAGACCATCTGCTTTAATTTACAAGCGTCAGTTTTACAAGCGGTTTTGGTTGGAAAATGACGATCCAATCACGGCCTAATATCATGAGTTGGTCGGAGGATCGTATGGTTTCACGTCTAAACTACCCGACTTGTCGTATAGGCTATGAATGAAACATCAGACGATGAACTTCTTAAGCACGGAAATAACAGAAGAGGATGATCTTCTTAACAAGCAAATCACTAGCATTAGATCGACATGCAAAACAATACGAAGCATTATTATCAGGAGGCACGGTGAACAGCTCGTGATGCCGCATGCCACAACAGTCCAAGATCAACTTTGCAATCAAACACAAGGCCTGGCATTACATAGACAATATTCAGAACAAACTCTTAAGACAAGAATATCTCAGCAGAGTAACTAGTTACTTCTAAACTGAACACATGAATAGGAAAAAACACTCGACGCTGCTCACAGCAAGGGCGTCCCACTCAAAAATATCAAATGCATGTCTTCTGGCTAACATCAATGAGCAATTTTTGACTAGGTTTTCCAATTCCAATATATTAAACTAACGTCTTCTTGCTAACATCAATGATTAAACTTTGACAAGCTTTTCCCATTCAAAATATGTAATGCCTATGATCGTGGAGTCCTGTCGTAGCTTCTTGTACTTGTTTGGGCACTTTTTGCCCAGGGCACTCCACGTGTTGTTAAATTGCCAATGGTCTCTGCAGACTAGTCATGTCACCGGTGTCTAATAATACTCTGTAAAGCTTCTCGGTCATTCCTTCTGTAATGTAGCGCAAACAGTGACTCCTTCTTTCTGCAAAGTGGAACGACCAACTGGACCTAGTAATGCAGCAGTTTGCCTTGGACACATTGGCTCCTTTTGTTTAGTTCAACTAAAATCAAAGTCGGAATAAAACCGAGCTTTAATTTTGATATCCCTGTAAGCAACAATAGGTATAAGGGAAACAATTATTGAGAAATAACGGTTGATGACTTGTACTCCCAGAAGAAAAGCATCTACTGATCTACTTTATCTTAATGGGAAACAAAGCAGGAGAGTAGCAATCTCCATCAGTGTGATTCATTCATATTGACTGAGAAATTATCTTAACAATGCCTTGTTTCAACATGTATAAAGAACGACAAAGCAGAAAAGTACCATTCCTAAAACAATGCAACTGATTCATTTTAACAGAGACATTATCTTAACAATACCTTGGTTAAACATGTAGAAAGAACTACAAAGCAGGATAGTACCATTCCTAACAAGTGTTGCAGTTTTGAACTAAGATTCAGTAGTTAATTAATTCTGAGAGTGGCATTGCTTAATTTTAACAGCGGCATTAGATTAACGAAAAGCATAAACAGTTCCAGGGAGAGTGGGCGCAACAACAGTATGTGCTTCCATCTACTTATAAAGGGGGTGATGCAGAGTTTGTTGTAACAAAGCAACAAGCATCATGTGTGTGTTGGTCCCATTTTTGTTCACTACTTAATGGGAAAAGACAGCAATACAATAGCTTCAATTCAACATTTATTTAAAACAGTACCAATACAAGTAGCACAACATCTCAAAGCACACTGCACAATCATGTGGATGAAGGCCTGTACTGACCTTTCATGAGACCGACAAAGGTAAAATACGAATCTCAATCTCCTTTTGTGCAGTTCCACCAAAATTAAGCAAAGTCACCGGTGTGACATTCAAGTTGAACTGCACAAAACACTCCTAAAACATAAGTGTTTCAAGTAGCGAAGCAAAATATCGCAATAGCAACAAGTTGAATCGATAGCCCTGTTTTAACAGAGGCAAAAAGGAAACAATTACTTGCCGATAAAGGAGGATGAAACAAACGGTGACAGAAAGAAGCATCTAACTTATCTTGGATGGAAAACAAAGTAGGACAGTAGCATTTCTAAAACGGTTGCATTGATTCATATTAACAGAGACATTCTCTTGAAACAACATTCGTTAAAAAATGTAATTTACTTTTAACAGTGGCATTGCTTCAATTTTCTGGCGGCATTCTTAGATTAACAACAGCAAAATAGTTGTATGGGACATGCCAGCACCATGTGCATCCACACGTATAAATGGGTGATGCAGAGTATGTAGCCAAGCAGCATATATGCGCTCGTCCCACATTTGTTCTCTTTGAACCTTCTTCCTATGTGAGGGCAGCAAATCTAGTCCTGCACAAACTACCCGACCCCCCAGTTTCTTTCCCTTTTCAACAAAGAGCTTGGTTCCTTACAGATGTGTGTACTGGGTTACCCCCCTTTTCCCTTTTCGACCTACAAAGCGGCTGGATAGCCAGTCTATACTACTTTCTGCCCCTCCTTTCCTCATTGAACCACGTCCTAGATTCTTGCTCCAGCCCACCGCACCCTTCTTTCCTCTTTGAACCAAGACCTAGATTCGACTACAGATCGAAAAAGCTCCACATGCGGCTAGAGCAACGATGGTTTCAAAGAGACTTATACCTTAGGGTCGTCGAGATGTGGCAAGGCGTGCGGCGGGAGGCCGGATCTGCCCACACTACGTACGGCAGCGAGGAAGAAGGGGTCGGTGGCCCTCCCGCACAGGCGCTGGGTGAAAGAGAACAGCGCAGCCGGCAGTGGATTGCCTCCCTCGCCAAAGGCGATAGAGTGAACGCTGCACCTCCTCCCCTTCCCGGTGCGACGGGATACGAACGCCTCCTTCACCAGCTGTGAGGGGGGAGAGAGAGACAAGAGGCCAATGCAGTCTTGTTTAGATCTTGTGAAGAGAGGGTGAGAGACTGTGAATATAGCAAACCCTAGCAAATGAACGCTGAGCCTCCAGCGTGTAACATATATGTAGTGTGGCGAGCGTGTGGAGAGTGCAAACCCTAGCGAACAAGCGTTGAGGCTCCCGCTTATATATATACTACTGTAGTACGGACTGAGCTCCGGTGCCTTCACTGCACGTGCTTTTGGCTGTATGACAGGTGAGCCAGCCACATTTTGGGCCCACCTGTCATAAATCCAAAGGCAGGTGCACTAAGTCAATGAAGCTGCGTCCATATAGTACTCTCGTGTATACGACTAATATATAGTGGAGTGGTTTTCTTATTCTCTCCATAACAATCATTTTAAATTGTGTAAGTACAAAACGAAACTCTTTATTTAATGCACAGTGAAGAAAACTAGTAGTACTTCCGATGAAATAACGATCCATGCCCACGCGTCCTGGTCGCACTTCCCGTCCTTCACGTGTGGTACACTACCCTCCCTTAAGTGAACAACCACACATGCGCCAAATTATCGGAAACGTGTGAGAGTGTGTACAAATAAAGAATTTTAATTTCAATTATCGGAAAGGTTTGAGAGTATTACAAAGTTTGACTTCAGTCAAATCTAATATGCGGAGTAAATAAAAATGGAGGGCTACTACGTCCATCCGGGTTTTTGGTCCACACCATTTTTTAAATCAAAGTTAATAGCTGGACAAATAAAATTACAGGGGAGCTGGAGACAAAGTTGTGAGAAGGCTTAGAAATCAATACAAAACTTATGCTCTTAGTACCAACATCGATCCTTCTTCGAGGAAACATTTGGTTCATAGCCAATTGTGTGATAAAATTGCACCAACGTGAAAGACGACTGCGTCTCCAACGCAACCAAGGTGAACTGACGAAGGATATCATCTTTGTGCGTAACAAGGAAAGAGCACTGATGGAAGACAGGTTGTTTTTCATTGAAAATCGATCAGCTTCACCAGCCGACGCAACCATGAGGCGCAACCATGAGCATCGATAGGTCATCGTGGTGATGCATCATCCATTTGGCATCAAGTTTGGGTGAGGCACCTATGAAGTTCGACAAATCCTCACTATGGTCTGTTTCTTCTCAGTAATCAAGCTCGAGGAAGGAAGAACCACGTGGCAGAGGACAGTGAGGCGGAACAACAATGGCCATCCAATTTTGTGCAGTTCGACTAAAATTGAGGAAGACATGCCCGGGTATGGAGACACGCATTGCTGTTTCCAAAAATATAAAAAAGGGTTAGCAACGACATATCAATTGTCAATAAGAATTAATGAAAAGTACACCAACAAACAGAAGCATCATGATTATCTTGATGGGAACTAAACCAGGATACCTGAGAAAAAAATATTTGTTCATTTAACAAGTGATAGTATTAGATTATCAATAGCAATAGGAGCATATGGAGAATGACCGCACAACCACCATGTACTTTTTATAGAAACAACATGTATACCTCCACCGAGGCATAAATCAGGACAACTTTTCGAGTGGCATTTCCTCTATAATAGTACTAGTAGGTGATGTTAGACCAGCCGACGAACCCTAGCTACTATGCATGGGGAGCTGGGGAGTAGTCGCATAGAAGAAAACCCGCACGCAGCGACCTGGGGAGCTGGACCAGTACAAGAAGTTATACCTCAGGTGGGCGAGATGTCGTTTAGGTGGGCGGGCAGGATCTGCCCACACGACGGCAGCGAACAAGGGCGCGGAGTATCTTCGTCCGCGCCAGCGCCGGCTCCAAGAGGACGGTGCGCATCGGCTTCCTCCGTCGCCGACGGCGACAACGTCAACGCTGCACCTCCTCACCTCCCGCAGCGGACGGGATTCGGCCGGATCTTTGAAAACCGGTGAGGAGAGAGATAGAGTGGACACTGTCATCTTGTTTTGATATGGAGAGGGTGAGAGAGCGAGACGCGAGAAACTCTATCAAACAAGAGGCTATAATGGAGTAAAAAAATCTCTCCATAGAAGTGGTTTTAAATAGAATACGCGCATTCCCAGAAAAAAGAAACGAAAACTAGCGGATAATTTTTCTAACGTACCCAGAAAGAAAACTCGATCAAAAACACGCCCCCGCTTCCAGGTCGCGAGAGTCGTCGCGCACACACACATAGACATAGACATGCATATCCGTGTTTACGTAAAATTCCAATTCCAGCTCCATCTCCAATCATATTTGTCCAACTGGCACATTATTTACGTTGTTAATTATATACGCAGCAATATTAACGTACAACATCTCTTGTTTGCGCACGTCCGGACCGCTGCCACGGCCGGTCCTAACCAACCCGAACCCTCTTCATCACCCGCGCGTGCTTCCCGCCCGAAACGGTCGGTGCCGCATTCATGCCCGGCCAAAGCGGACGCGACCTCTCACTGGCGCCGGCATTGAAGCGGTGCGCCGGCCGAGAGAGCGTCGCCCGCGCCGCTTCCGGGTGCACGCGGCTGCTCCGCGTTCAAAGGTCGCAATAGCCGGCTACAACATGCATGTAAAAAGTTCTTGGGAGTCCGTGCTACAGCTAGCTGTCCTCCCCCAACTCGTCAATCTCTTCCAGTAGTGCTAGTACTCCATGGCGCGATCCATCGACAAGCAGGCGGGAAAGTTATCGTATACTCGGTTTGCGGTGAGTGGCATGCCGAGCGACCGTGTGGGGTCGAGCCGTGGAGGAGGGTGAGACACGAACACGACAGACGTGATTTAAACGTTGGTTTTGCTCGGTGGCGCGATCCAACGAAATGAAACGTTGGTTTCTCTCCGTTTCCATTTTTTCTCCGGAAAAACGGAAACTTTCCACACCATTTTCATTCCTATTCAAAGGTTGCCCTATTACAACATTCCATCAAATACAAAGGAAAACTAACACGCATGCTGATGCATCTCAATGATTCACAGATCATAGCCAATATTTACTTCACAACTAAAGAAAAAAGTTGTGAGAGCGTGTAAGAAAGAAAAACTACTGATGAGGTCACTACAACTTAAACCCTAAACCCTAAACATGATTTAATTTCCTGGCCAGGTAGAACCTGTCGAAGGAAAGACGGCTGGCACCCTCGGATCATACGATGCTTTTGTGCAGTTCCACTAAAATCGACCTGAGCATCCCTGATGGCAAAGATATTGAAGAAGTGTGATTAGAATAATAGTACTGGCACTAGTTCATGAGACATAAACTCATCACAAGTAGAAGCCGGTAGAAGTAGAGAAAGATCGACATGGAGATGGAGCTACGGCAGTGGAGCAAGCCGGCTCCAAAAAGAAGATGGACTACCTGGGACGTCGGGTTGTAGCTAGAAGGGCGGTTGGGACGCGGCATCGGCCCATACCGCGGTGACCCCCGATTGGGATGCACCGACTGTGGGTTTTCTCCCTCGCCGATGTCGACCACGTCTACGCAGAACATTGTTCCCTTCCCCCAGCTGCGGGATCAGGCCCGTCGTTCTTTGCTTGTGACGAGAGCAACCTAAGCAAGCAGGCTTCTAGCTTAGGCTCCTGCTAGTGTATATATAGTGGTTTTCTTTTTCTCTCCATATCAACCATTTTATATTGCGTACGTGTCATTCAAGAGTGAAATGATGGTTGCTTCTTCCGACTAACTTACTGTGTGATTTGACTGCTCCTTAGTGGCCCCTACACGTACTCCCCCTACGTGTATGCAACAGTCACACGTACACATGGACGCAAAAATGCACGCGACGCCCTAATGCATGCATGTCCGAGCACACGACGGAACACACACGGTCACGCTCAAGTGCTCAATCTACACGTGCATGCACACACATACTCAGTCAGGGTGAGCTAGTGACCATATAAACACCGGAAAATATGTATATTGAGCGCAATGAGCATATTATGAAGTCCACTGACCGTATTTTTACAAATATACAGTGACAGACAGTGTATTTATCTCGTTTGAAATTAAGCCATATTAACCGGAGAGGAGGCAGTATGGACTAGCATTACTTTGCTGTGTCCCGTCAACTTGCCGAACGAGGAGAAGGTTGCAGGACGGGAGAAGCTTGCACGCGGTGGCTCGCAGGACAAGGAGAAACTTTTGACTAATGCAAGCTCTCCCTCGCTCAGGCGGTGGACGTGAAACAGTTAATTCGGTGTCAGATTGCTAGAAGCATACACTATACTACTAGTGCTATTATTGTTCGACTTCTCGAATAGGCGAACAGCCAAGCGCGAAGTAAACAGGTCAGCAAACCTTGCGGCGCATCTTCGTGCGAACCGTGCTTGCTGCACTTTGAATGTGGCTGAGAGCTGGCTTGATGAAACACCTCGCTTCCTACTTCTTTTTTGCGGGGTACCTCGCTTCCTAGTGACCAGTGTCTTGGCTGATCGTCCTAAGAATGCTTATATATGAATAAAGCTCTCTCATTTACCCGCAAAAAAGATTAAGCCATATTAACCAGAAAGGAGGGAGTATGGACTAGCACTACTTTTTGGTGTGTCCCGTCAACTCGCAGAACGAGGAGAAGCTTGCGGGACAAGGTGAAGCTCACTTACGCCTTTTGACTAATGCAACATACCCTCGGTGGACATGCATCAGTCCATTCGGCGTCAGATTGTCAGAGGCATACACTGTAGTACCCAACATGCGGAGTACCATCATTGTTCGACTTCACGAAGAGGCGAAGAGCCAAGCGCAGTAGTACGAGTAGTACTACTACTAGAACCGCATGGTGGAGCGTCTGTACTCTTATTTTTTTTATCTCTGATAAAGTACATGTTTATTCCGGAGAAGGGCGGAAAACGGCAGCCCAACATGTAATGAATGATATCGATCAACCAACCATGCTCGAATATATCTTGGCCTCCGTGCGAGCCCGTCTGTGTGTTCTCGCTCCTCGTATCTCTCAAGGAACGGCGGGTTGGCTCTTTGCCGTCAATTGAGATCGGTTTGCTCACACTCCTGTCCCACATGTCAGTGATATGCCAAGAGGAGGTGCGTTGACCGACTGGCCATACGCGTACTTGGTTTTGCACCTTCATACTACTCCTCCCTCCGTCACACTTTACAGGGCACGTTTCATTATGATGCATTTCTCTCAATGCATTTCCACCACCAGAGAGACTTTAGACGCGTTTGGTTTAATGCTCAATTAATTAGGGCGTGGTAACCGCAATCAAATCCACAATTTTCTCTCCATGTACTGTACTACTACGGAGTGGAGTAAGTGCATGCATGTGTGTACTCGGGGTGGAAGCACTGCATGCATGTCTGTACGCATTATTCCCTCTAGTAATAGACGCCGTGCTATAACTACCAATGCTATTTTTCAGTCCGATCGCTAGTCGCCTTGGTCCCACAGATTTTTTTCTTTTTTCTGAAGCGCGCTGTATAAACAGTGATGGATGGAGTAGTATGAGCGGATTCAAAGAAGAGCGTATTGATGGTTGCTTCTTCAGAGCAACTTACAGTGGGAAAGGTGGGGCTTATGATTTGACTGCTCATTGCTCACTATTAATGCGGCGCAACGACCGGCTGAGTCTCCCATGCGGTTGTGCACTATCCCCTCGGTTCTTAAATATACTCCGGAGTATTTGTCTTTCTAGAGATTTCAACAAGTGACTACTCAAATATTTGTCTTTTTAGAGATTTCAAATGGACTGGCACATACGAATGTATATAGACATATTTTAGAGTGTAGATTCACTCATTTTGCTCCGTATGTAGTCACTTGTTGAAATCTCTAGAAAGACGAATAGAATATTCAGGAACGGAGGGAGTACACATACGAAGCAAAATGAGTGAATCTACACTCTAAAATATGCCCGTTTGAAATTTGTAAAAAGACAAATATTTAGGAACGAAGGAGTATAATTTTGCGCATGGCACATGGACCCGGATGATGAAGAGGCTTCTGGCAATGCTATCAAGCTTCCATCATTTGTTTACATAATTGACGTACTATACAAATAATTTTCCAACGACATGAAATTGTACAATGGTGTGAGCTTTCAGCTTTTGTTTCGCGTGTCTTGCCATCGATGCTCTTTCGGAAACAATAAAAAAATAACTTCCTTGCTAATGCATGTCAATTATTAGCAGATCAGAGCTAATAATTACATCACAACTGAAGACAGAGTTGTGAGAAGGTGTTAAATTAAAATTGATCCATGCTTTCATTGGCAGCAACGTCCCCCCAGCTCTGTCTAAATCAACAAGGCATGTTGGGAAAAAAAGTAGCTGTCTGGAGCATGCAACATTCCGATCATTTTGTGCAGTTCCACTAAAATAGAGCTGAGCGTCCCTGTTCCAAAGATATTAAGTGTGATTACGAGAATAGAGGACTGCTGATGAAACAATAAACACACAAATAGAAGCCGGTCACCTTTGCAGTCTCTCTTAAGACTAACTAGTTGGAGAAGATTAGGCTCGGAGTTGGATGAGGAGGATAGAGCAAAACCAATCTCCCTTTGTGTAGTCGCACTGAAATGTAGAGACGTTGCCCGTGTGACATTTTAGTACAACTGCACAAAACACTCTTAAGAAAAAAGTGATTTGTGCAGTTCCCCAAAAGGTTGCAATAGCAACGAGTAGAAAGGAAACAATTACTGGCCAATAACAGTTGATGACACATGCGACGACAAAAAAGAAGCATATTCCTTGTCCTAAGGGAAGATACCAACACGGTTGTGTTTGTCTAAAACGATGTGAGGACGAGAATGCAATATGGAAAGTATGCCGGACGAGCTACGTTTTGGGCAAAGAACTATGGAAGATCCACATGCAGCGACGTGGGAAGACGGGCAGTGGAGCAAGGCCGGAGGGGATACCTGGAGGTCGTCGGGATGTAACTAGGTGAGCGGCGGCGGGTGGAATCTGCGAGCAGGTGGCGTAGGCCCTGCCGCGCCGGAGCTTGGTTAGAGAGAACGGCGTGTACCGCAGATCGGGACGTGCTGCCTCGGCGCCGTCAAACGGAGAAACAATGCACTTCCTCCCTTTCCCCGGCGGACGGGATGCGGCCGGATCAGTGACCAACGGTGAGAGAGAGAGAGGCCACCGCACTCCCTTTCCCCCGGCGGACGGGATGCGGCCGGATCAGTGACCAACGGTGAGAGAGAGAGAGAGGCCACCTCAGCCTTGTGTGAGATACTCTGAAGAGCGATAAACCAGGCAGGCAGGCTCCATTGTATATAGTGAGCGGACTACCTTTTTCTCCATAAAAATCGTTTTATATTCTGTGTGCGTGCCATTGAGCGCTATAACTTTATTTAAAAATAACGCGGCAATGCGTCAAGTCAAACTTTGTTTCGTGCACGTGTGGTACATGACCTCCCTAGGTAAACAACCGCTATAGGCGTTCAAATTAGCACGTGGGCTGCCATTTCGTAAAGAAATGAGCTCCACCGTGTACCCGCGCGGGTGTGGCTGGGCACGAAGCGTGAGTACGTGCACGATGCACCTATTCTCTTATTGTATATGTACACCACCTACGTGGGGTTGTGTGAGAGATATACAAACCTATAGAGATATAGTGTGTGGGTTCTTGAGAGTTTTTTGGGGGGGGGGGTCAATCAAAAAATGTAACATATGCAATGTGTGTGAAATAGAGTCCTGGATATAACATATATATAGAGGGGGCGATCCATGAGAAGAGAGTGGAGGTATCATCGGCTTGAGGTGTCCATAGAATCGAAGAGAGGGATGATGTGTGTGTGTGCGCGCGCGATCGATAAAGAGTGCCATCGAATTTGTGTGTGCCCACGTCAATGATATAGAGTGGCTGGCCTACTAGAACGTGAGATGGGACATGTGCAGTTTGTCTCTGTGGCATGGATACCTACCTGCAGCGCTCGACTATCGGTGTGTGGTGGGGGAAGAGGGAGGCCCAATTAACTATAGAGGTACAATGGCTGGTATATGTGTGGAGGAGGAGAGAGGCCTACCTCATGTATTAAGGAGATCGATCTGCCTCATGTATTAAGGGAGATCGATCGGCATCCATGCATATGTGTAGGAGAGGAATAAGGTTGGGAGAGAGACAGAGAAAGACTGTTGGAGGGGGTGGTAGTGGAGTTGCTTCTAACAAATGGTGGGGTAGGCTTGCTAGAAAAACGGAGGGCACGCCCGCAATATCAATAAGAGAGAACATGGCTGCTTGTTGTCTGTGCACATGCGTGTGAGAGACGGTCAGGAGGCATGCACGAATGATGAGGGGGGACGATGTGGCTGTGGTAAGCAGACGTAACTACATAGGAAGATCAATCGCCCTTTGTTAGAGAAAGGAGAGACATAACTTGTGAGGTACGTCGATCGATGGGGGGTAGTTAAAGTCGATCTAGGTATATGTTGGGAGATCGATCGGTATACATGCATGTGTGTGTTAGAAGCAAATGAGGCACGAGGAGAAGGATAGAGAGAGAGGGATGCATGTAGGAGGTGGTATGAGAGGCATACTATATCGAGGGGGAGGAGTGTGCGAGTACGAGAATGATGAAAAGAGTGGTGGGAGTGAGGCATGGACGAGGACAAGAGAAGAGGGGAAGCTTGTGTTTGTGCTAGGCACACCTGGCTAGAGAGGCATATCGATCGATGTGTGCTGTATAGAAGGAGCTGGGGGGCCTACACACACCGCGGGTGAATGACCTAAAGTGAAAAGACGAATTTGCGCGATGGAGCTAGAGAATGCTGAGGGAGGTGAGAGGGATGCGGGCGTGTGCATGCACAAGAGAAAGTTAGCGCTAGCTACAAAGATAAGAGGGTTGTGTGGGTGTGAAAGACGAATAGAGATCATATATACTTCATTATAAAAAGCGAATTCAGATATTTGAAGAATTTATCATAGTGTTTCAAACCGACGCATGTGTGAATATATATAACGGTGATACACATGGTGTGGTTATGAACATGTTATACTACATTTAATATATTTTATCTCTACTCTTATAAAAAACGGAGTTGTTGATGATGGTGTGCCTGCCATCCTGCATTATAGGTCGTCCGATTTATATCTGGCGGATGGCAAGGAAACTATGATGGTTGAAGCTGGCAACAATCATGATTGTAGATTCTTATTGAAATAGAGAAACGAATTCAAATTTAATTCGAATTGCAGCGGTAGTATAGACATTTGGAATGCACTAAAATGTTGGTATGAGTAGGTTACATGCATTATATAGCAAGCGAAAAAAATTAATCGGACATAACATGGATTCATACTCCCTCCTTCCATCTATATAGGGCGTAATGAGATTTCTAAGACCGCCTTTGACTATTGACAAGATTAATAGTACATGACATGCACAATGTGAAAATTATATCATTGAAAGAACCTTTCACAGACGAATTTAACGGTGTGCTTTGTGTAAGTTGCATGTCATATATCATTGCTCTAATATTTGGTCAAAGTTAGCATCAAAAAACGCAGTAGGCCCTATATAGATGGAAGGAGGGAGTAGCTTTGAATAGCATTTGTATAGTAAAACGGGGCAAGACTCTCTCTTTGTGTGGTGTGAGTAGTTTTATTTTTTTGTTTTATTTTTGGTTGAGGGAAGTGCAAATTGATTTGGTACGTACAAGTACAATATTACTACACGTTAGGGTTGTCCCTAAAATTCAACCCGCGTCTTGTTATATCCCGAAAATTCAGATATCGTGCTCCCAAAACTGGCGCCTTCACAACCCGCGCCTTTCTATCCCGAAATTACAACGTGCGCGAAAACTCCCTCCAGCTGCCAAATCCCGACACGCAAAATCCCCCTTCTAACCCTGAGCCGAAAGGGCCGCTAGATCAAATCGGTGGGGGGTACTTTTGTAACACACCCTACATTTTGGACAAGCGCGTCCCCAAGTCATGCTTCACCCCCTCCCATCGCCCCCTTTTTGCCATTCGAAATCCCAGGCCGCCATAACCTCTCCGCTCCAGCCGCGAAACCCCACCCTCCTCCGTCCGCCACGTCACCGCTGCCCAGCAAGAGCCTCTTCCCCGATGACGTCGTCCACCGCAACAGCTTGACGTCCCTCGTCCACCTCCCCGGAGGAGGATCCGTCGTCCATCTCGCCGTCCCACCGGTTCAGCCGCCCCGTCCTCCACCTCCAAGGAGCTGCTCCGATGATCGCCTCGTCTATCGCGGCTGCTCCATCCCCACAGCGCCGCCTTAACCTGCTCCACCGGAATCGCAGCATCCTCACCGACTCCTCGGACGAAGCCGAGGCCTACTCGGCGCCACCAGAGAGGTTGTACACTGATCGCATCACACCTTCTCCTTAACTCTACCTCCCGGCGCCGACGGTGCTCTATCCTACACCCCCATGGAGCGGCTACCTTGAAGCCGGCGCCGCGGGCGACATCTCCACGGCGGCTCTCCCCCAGTGCGAGGCCCCTTCGGCGGCGGCGTCCATACCAGCCGGATCTGCTGCTGTTGCTCCGGCTCTCGCTCGCTCGCGCTGCTGCTGCTGCTCCGGCTCTCGCTCGCCCAGCTGCTGCTGCTGCTCTCCCCCTCGCTCGTGCTGCTGCTCTGCTCCGATTAAGCCACACTTCAGTCGACTGAATCGACTTTTGGGTCAGTCGATTTTCAGGGGTTGGGGGGGCTCGCCGGATTTAAGGAAGAACCACCCGCAGCGGGGACGGGGGCTCGCCAGAGAGGTACCCCACTATCTATCTTAGGGTTCAGGGTGGGGGCGGGGGGCCTAGAGGGCTGGCCGAGGCGGCGGTGGCGAGTTGTTTCGGGGCGGCGAGGCGGCGTTGGGGCCGGCGGTTCGGCCGGTGGTGGCTGGCGGCTCAGGGGGGTGCAGGTTGAAGATGAACTGCAGGCCCTCCCTAAACTTCATGTCAAGTGCCTCTCTGCTACCATTGCGTTCAGTTTCGACAGTAGCATTCCGATTCCACAGTAAATTTCAGTTTCGACAGTTAAGTTCAGAGTCAACAGTTTTTACCTCATCTGTTGTAGTCAGGTGGTTTTTGGTGATGTTAATTTTACATCCATTTTACATCATCTATTGGAGATGCTATTAGAATCCCACTTGAGATTGACGATGTCTGTCTTGTGCTGCTTTAGCCTTGACGTCTTACGGCTCACCGGAGCTGCTCCAACGACAGAACGATCCATCACAACAGAGTTGTGCCCTGGACGCCGTCTACAGATTCCTCAGATCTTCCTCCACACCTCCGACAGCCACCTCTGCCTCAACTGCTTCAGCGACCAACCCAATGATGCTGAGGTCGACACGGCTACGGCAAAGAGGTTGTACACTTGTTGCATCACTTATTACTATACATTCACGTCGATCCATTAGGGCTATTTTGGTTCAACGGAAACACGTCGATCCACTGGTTGTTACCATCACTCTAAATTTCTGCATGCTCTCCTTACATAATCTGACCATATTTTTCTCGTATGCATGTCAGATATTGTACACAGTCATGCTGAACATGTAGAGAAAAAGAGAAGAGTTTTGCGCGGCAATACAATGTCATGCAAACATCGCTCCATGGTGGGTTCAATGGCAAACCCTCCACACCCCTCTCCAGATTGTAATCCAGAGGAAGATATCTGTTCTGAGTCGGATTCAGACGCCGCTGACCACTCCTATTTACCTCCCAAGGTGTTTGCTCTACCTTGGCATGATGATGTTAGTCATATCATGCATATGTTGCCTTGCAGTGCCTACTTTTGACATCATATATGTCATCTGCTTAGTTTAGACATGTTCTGTAATGCCACCTGTTCAGTTTCTATATCATATATGGGAATCATGCAATCTCATGTCTTTTAGCTAGCCATAATATATGTGAAATGTGCAACGCCATCCTGTTTAACCAGGCATCATATATTTGAATGATATCTTCCCCATCCTTTTCTTCATTACATTTCCATTTGTCGGCAATGTTTGTACATTAAACTACTCTTCCTATGAATCCGCCATTTGGGTGGGAGATGGAAAAATCTGGAGTGAAAACAAGGCCTTCAGAGGAGATAGTGCCCGATAGCTCCTCAGAGACGGATTCAGAAACAGATGACCAGTCCTATTCCCCCACTGAGGTGTATGCTCTAACTTGGCACGGTTATACTGCTCATATCATGCATACGGTGTCTTGCATTGCATAGTTTAGACATCATATACACATATTCAACACCATGTTCTTAGTTCAGACATCATATCGAATGCCCTCTGTTTAGCATATAAATCACATATGTGAATTAAATGATGCGATCCTAATTACTTAGATAACATGTAGGTGAATTATGTCATGCGATCCTGTTTAGTTATTCATCATATCTTTGAATTATGTTATGCTATGCTATCCAGTTTAGATAGACATCATATATGTGAAGTTATGTCATGCCATCCGTTTTAGTTAAACAATATACATGTCAACTATTTTATGCCCTCTTTTTTCCACACTATCTATTGCATTTGTCTGTCATACAATGTCTGTACATTCAACTATGTTTCCTGTTTATCAGCCATTTGAATTGGAGCGGGTGATTCCAGTATCTAGCGGACTAAAAACACGGTCTTCAAATAAAACAGTGCTACCTCTTGGTGGAGGTAGCACCCCGGTTGTACATGCACAAGAACCAGCCCTACCACACATAACCCAAACTCTCGCAGATTGTACCCCTACTGCGATGGACAGAGAACCAGCTTCACCCAATCTAACCCCAACCCCAGCCGATAATAACCCAGTTCCTTTTGACACAGCACCATCTCCACCACAGAGCTCCCAAACAAGAGCAGTTAGTAAGGCAGCTCCAGTGCCCAAAGGGCCAGTACTATCACGGCGAACCCCAACTCCACCAGTTAGTACGCCTATTCCTGTGGAGGAAGCACAACCAACTAGTCGTAGTTTAGCATCTATCGCATTTGATGTTGTTAAATCGTATGTGCGTATCTTCCCACCTTGGAAATATTATACTGAAGATGAAGGAAAATGCCAGTTGCAGGTGTTTGTCCAGGAGTTATGTGTAAGTAATGTTATTCATGGCTAATACTTTGCTTCGTCCCATACATCCTACCTCCATGATGGTTATAATACAGCAAATTTTCCCATTTTTCCCTATAGAGAAGGACTGATTTGGAAACTCAGGATGAGGTAACCTGTGCTAATACCTCTGCTATCTTCAAGAATGCTTGGTGGCAGTATCGGAATTACCTAAAGAAAACGTACTTCACCGGCAAAGATACTCATCAAATTCCCTTACGTTCTCCTGAGACACATTTACTGGACGATGACTGGGAACGCCTTGTTCTGTACTGGTCCAGAAGCAAGAATGTGGTAAGGTCTATGAGCTCATTTTCTATTTTTAAGTATTATATTCTTGCGTCTTACTGTACTCTGTTCATGTAGAACAAGTGCCTAAACCTGAAGAACAATTGTTCTAATTTAAGATTCCATTGCTATCATAGTTCAAAAGAGCGCTAGGCGTTAATTGTGCGTTTTGCCACCGCCTTGCGCTTTACTAACCAAAGTGCATCCTTATGCGCAGTTATGCACAGATTATGCGTAGTTATGCACAATGCGTTTTGCCAACGCCTAGAGCCTAGGCGCGCTTAAGGGCTCGCTTCGGCGCGCCTTTTTTAACTATGATTGCTTTGCTCTTGTATCACTGTATTTACTCATAAAAACTTATTTTTAAATTGAAGGATCCAATCGAAACTCCAATGGCACAGCAGGTATGTTCACGCATGTTTCTTTAACAGGTTTGCTCTTAGCAATAGCTCTGTTGATTTCAATTTCAATTGTGTATATAGTTGACTTTCATATCATGCACATTACTAGCATCACAACAGAGCCAATAGTGTTGTTGTACATGTAGACCCGTGGTACCCATCTGAAATCTTGTTGTGCCGTGTAGTTTCCCATGCTTTGTATTTTTTCACTGCTGCTTTGTCTTGAACTGATATGATTTGAACCGTGTCTCTATTTTGATTTGCAAGACAATGCAGTGACCATAGGACATAGATATATGTTTGTTTGATGCTTTTATTATGTACTAGTACTTGGCAATAGAAGACTTGGTAGTTTAATCCTGTCCACCTTACTAATGAACTGGTTCACCGAAATGAGTTTCATATACTAGTACATGCTAAACTTGTTATGTGTCTGCTTGTTTCTTCGTTTAGAATGCTGACAGAATATTGGGGAAGAGTGCCTTATTAAGCAATGGTAAAGGAAGTAATGCAGATAAGGTTCAGGATAGTGACAGATCCTTGTTGGTCTCCAACAAAGCTGATAAAACAGCTAAGGAAGACTATCTTGAAGACAGCAAGACAACCCCAAAGTCATGTCTTGGTTTAGTGTTCGAGTTACTGGCCACTACCGCTTGCACAAGCTATTCAAACTCACTGTCTGAATCAGTTCGGTTTCTTGAGTCTCAACTACAAGCTGAAAGACTCGATCAGCTGTGCTGCGACAAGAAGCGGAAGGACTGCGGAAGTCCCTGGAGCATTCAGATGCATACTTTCTGGTGCAATAGCAAGCGTTGGAGGATTTTAGCGCCAAACAGGAAAAAGCTAATAAGCTTGCTAAGCTTATTGCCAGCATGGTGGATACCCAGGATAACGTTTCTTGAGCTCTTCTGAAGTTGTTTCAGTTATGTTGTTGTTTTGCTGCCACGTTTATTTGCGCTGGTGGCCAATTTTGACGGCCAGTGTATGTAATGTGCTGCTTTGTTCCCTATATTTGCACTAGTGGTGAACTTTGATGCCCAGTGGATGTAATATGTGTAATAGTGGTAATAGGCTAGCGTTAATTGCTTGCTTATTTATTTCCTTATTGTCTTGTTTAGTTGTTTGCTTGTAGTCACTGCAGTTCTTTTTCTGCTTTTTTCTAGTGGCCAAAATAGCCTATTTTTGGTAACTAGGCCAAAATAATCGTGGCAACACACGGACTGTTGTAACCATGGACCTCCTGCAGGCCGTATGATCCATGGGCCTTCGTCCGGCCGTAGGATCCATCGGCCTTCTATACGGGCCTTAGGGTCCATGGGCCTTCTACGGGCCGTAGGGTCCACGGGCCTTCTACGGGCCGTACGATCCATGGGCCTTCTACGGGCCGTACTATCCATGGGCCTCATACGGGCCGTAGGATCCATGGGCCTTCTACGGGGCGTATAATCATTTCGCCAATCATGGGCCGTACTATTCGTGGACCATAACGGGCCATTAATAGGCCGTATTTTATAACTCTATGAAAACAGCCCAACAGGTTTTTTTGACAAGAAAACAGCCCAACGTATTAACGGTCCACAAACGGGCCGACTGTAACGACGGGCTGAATTTTGCCCACAAGCAGAAAATGACAGTAACGGGCCGTATGTAACCGAATGCTGCAAATGAGCCCAAGAATCAATGGGCCCTGAGAAGGCCGAAAGATAACTTGGGCTGGAAACGGCCCAATGGAATAACGGGCCGTTAATGGGTATAAAGTGATACATTGTTCATTACGGGCCAGTTTCACCACGGGTCGTTAATGGGCCAAAAGTTACAAAGGTCCTCATATGGGCCGAAAGAAGTCATGGGCCACACATGGGCCAGAAGTTAAAATGGGCTGAATCATATTGGACGGCCCAGATGACGCTACTGGGCCTAATTCGGATAGGGCGTAACGGGCCCTGGGTTAGCGGGCTGTAAATGGGCTATATGCGAACATGCCGTTAACAGGCTTTCCGTGGGCCGGCCCGCCACCTTTTGACCAAGTCAAACGGGCTAGCCTTTTCACAGGAATGGGCCTCTGTTGGGCCGTGCCACGTGTCGCCGTATCATAGGCGCCTTCGGTCCAATGAGCGGATGACATCTGTCCCAACGGTGAGCCGACACGTGTTTCCTCCAGCCAATGATGATTTTACACGTGGAAAATCCCCATTGGTCGAGGCTGTTAACGGGTTATCGGATCCAAAACCCGACCCGATAGCTTAACGGCGTTCCGTTACGGTGGATGCCACGTGTCGGTCACCCTTGACGAAAGCACTTCTGTGACGCGCGATTTATCGTCATGGAAGTGGACACTTCCGTGATGATAATTTTGGTAATGTCATGGAACACTTCTACGACAATACAGGTATGACTATCTTGATTCTGTCATAAATTTGTCATGGATGTACATGCATGACAAAAAACGCGACCTACTGTGACAAAACACGTATCATCACGGAAGTGTATTTTTTTGTAGTGGAATACCATCAAATAGAAATGAAGGAATCCGATCAAGCTGCAACAACATTTATTACCGCATATGGGCCATTCTGCTTCAACACCATGCCTTTCGTGCTAAAAAACGTCGGCGCCACCTACCAACGCATGATCCAAACATGCCTGGAGAAGCAGATCGGCAAGACAGTTGAGCCATATGTGGATGACGTCGTCATCAAAACCAAGCATGTCGAGTCACTAATAGACAATTTACGTCTCACATTCGACAACCTCTGTGCATATGACATTAAGCTCAATTCGGAAAAGTGTGTTTTCGGCGTCCCCGCTGGAAAACTACTGGGCTTCATCGTTTCCAATCAAGGAATTGAGGCAAATCCAGCCAAAATCCGAGGTTTGTCACAATTGGCTATGCCAACGGACCTTAAACAGGTCCAGAAACTCACTGGTTGCATGGCAGCTTTAAGCCGCTTTATCTCCAGATTGGGAGAAAAGGCGTTACCACTCTATCGCCTTCTACGGTGCACCGATCACTTCGAGTGGACGGACGTGGCAATGGCTGGACTAGACGAAATAAAAGCCCTTGTAGCGAGCAACCCAATCCTGGCCGCGCCAAACGTCGGTGAACCCATGTTATTATACATATCGGCAACACACCAGGTGGTGAGCGCCGTGCTCATTGGTGAATGAGAACAGGACGGACACAAATTCCCGCTTCAGAAGCCAGTATACTACGTATCCACTATCCTCACACCTTGCAAATCCTGGTACCCTCATTATCAAAAGATAGCATACGCAATCTTCATGGCATCCCGGAAGCTACGACACTACTTCCAGGAGTGTTTGATCACGATGGCTTCTGAAGTACCACTCAATGACATAATAAACAACCGCGATGCTACGGGCCGGATTGCCAAATGGGCCATTGAGCTCCTCCCATTTAACATAACATACAAGCCACGTCGAGCCATTAAATTCCAAGTACTGGCTGACATCGTCGCCGAATGGACAGAGGCCAAACTCCCTAAAGAGTACGGCACATATTCCAACTGGGTTATGTATTTTGATGGTTCCAAAATGCTGGCAGGGCTAGGAGCGGGCGTCGTTTTAACGTCCCCCATTGGAGACGTCATCCAGTATGTACTGCAGATATTATACATAGACTCCAATAATGCAGCCGAATACGAGGCCTTATTGCATGTCTTCGGATGGCTATCTCCATGGGCACACAACGCCCAGAAGTGCGCAGGGACTCAAACCTCGCAATATCTCAAATAAATGGAGACTTCGATGCCAAAGATCCAAAGATGGCGGCTTATCGCAACGCCATCCTAAAAATGTCGGCTCCGTTCGATGGGCTCGAGTTGCATCACGTGGGCCGAGAAAGTAATCAAGTGGCGGACGTCCTTGCTCGCATTGGCGCCAAGCGCGACCCCGTACCACCTAACATCTTTCTAGAAAGGCTTTTTAAGCTGTACGTGGTGTGTCAAGAGGAGAGCGGCAACGCGAGTCCACATCTGAACACAACCCCAGATTCCGAACACACGGATATCATCGGGGGCTCAGCCACCAAAGTAACACCGTCGGCCCATCTCATTATGGTAGTCATTGCCCCATGGACCAAACCATTCTTGGCCTACCTTAATAGGAGAGAACTCCCTGAGGATCAGAATGAGGCTCGCCGCATTGTCTGGCGTTCGAAGGCCTACAATGTGTCACCCCGGCTTAGAGAAACCGGAACGCCCCGTATTCCAGCCCAGAGATCGAGGAGAAGTCTTCTGGAATACGGCACTGCTTAGCATAGAACAAACCAGCTTTCTATTATTACACGAACATGAATACAAGGTATCCGATATTACAAGGAATAACATTGGCACGGCGACACTACGCCATCCTCAGTTGCTCTATGCAAGAAGCAGAACAACTCGAAGTAGCAGAAAAACTTCTAGCAGCGGAATAGCGACAACGGTGATGAACTCCACTCTGCAGGGACTTTGGCTGGAACGCTTATCCTAGCTCGCACGAACGGAAACCATGACAAGCAAGCAATCAAATCCGGCATGACCTGCAAACTGGCATGACACGCCAGGTTAGTACATTGAAGGGATAATTAGATTTATGCCCCTAGTTATGTCCCACTCGTCTGTTTTACCCCTAATTTCCAAAAGTCACCGGTTCTGTCCAAGTCACTTTGCTCCTCTTACGCTTTTGCCCGTTGACCGTTTGACCATCAGTTTGAAAACTTCATAACTAATTCATACTAAATCAGAAAAATGCAAATAAGATACCAAAATGTTCAGAAAAACATCACCTATATGTCAGTGTCATTTGCATTCATGAAAAAAGTGTTGGAAAGTGCACATCCAAGTTTTAGCTCTTTTGGTACCACCATGAATAGTAAAATCTAAAAAAAATAAAAAAAATCAAAAAAAATATGGTGGCAAAGAACAACAAATGTTCTAAGTGCTTGTCAAGTTTCATCAGGGAACGACATTCGTGGAAGTCATGGCAAAAAATAATCTATTTTGGAGTGCTGATTGTTTTTTTTGCTGAGGCACCCACGAAGCTCATTCCCTAATGAAACTTGGCAAACACTTCAATAATTTGTCATTCTTTGCCACCAAATTTGTTTTTGAATTTTTTGAATTTTTTAGATTTTACTATTGATGGTGGTATCATAAGAGCTAAAACTCGGATGGGCACTTTCAAACACCTTTTTCATGAATGCAAATGACACTGACATATAGGTGATGTTTTTCCGAACATTTTGGTATCTTATTTGCATTTTTCTGATTTAGTATGAATTAGTTATGAAGTTTTCAAACTGACGGTCAAACGGTCAAAGGGCAAAAGCATAAGAGGAGCGAAGTGACTTGGACAGAAGCGGTGACTTTTGGAAATTAGGAGTAAAACAGCCGAGTGGGACACAACTAGGGGCATAAATCTAATTATCCCTACATTGAATGTACTTGCAAGCTCACAATAACCAGAAGCATTCAAGACATACAACAGCATGGCAATTGCAGGTTAAACACGGATTAACATTATATTATCTGAACAGCATAGCCTGAACAACATGATACAACTAGAGCAATATGAGCATGGCATGGACATATAAACATGATGACACTATCATGCCACATGATGACATTATCATGTACCAACTTACACTGCCCGGGTTATCTCATAACCATCACATGCAGCACTTACCAACCTCGGACATCACACGATCGTCTCAGGATCAAATCAAGCTTGGTATAAACAATACCGTAGTAATCATTAAATGACCACCAGGAGCTTGATCTTTACCCGCGATTCTCGCACAACATCACGAATATCCAACAACTCGGTATCCTCGATACCGTGGTGATCATTCACGGATCACAAACGGAACCACTCTAGGCTCAACGGGTTACCTCGTAACCAAACAGTGATAATTCACGGATCAGATAACCAATTTATCTCATCATCGAACTAGGGTTGTTATTAAACACATCATTATTATTACTGTTGACCCATAGTGTGACCGACACAAACTGGGCCCTTATCCGCGGGCACGGCTATCGATAGATTTAGTATACACTCTGCAGAGGTTACCACACTGTACCCACACCACGGAACCCATGGCCTCACACTCCCATTCGGGTGCACCAACGGCATTCCGACAAAACCGTCCTATTGCCATGACACTCTCCCGGCCACTCTGACCAACTCCCCTCTGGGCTAGGTCATGGGTGGCCCCGTGGCTACCAAAGGCACCAATGGCCACCATCGTGGCAAAACGGCCACCATCGTGGCAAAACGGTCCCAAATGGGGACAATCCGGATACAACAACTACGGGCACACAAGGCTTATGTCCACCTACCTGATCAGGGTAGCGCATGCACATAACCTTCCCGCGTGGGAGGCACCGGTGAGAGGCACGACAATAGACCCAGTTAGGACATTCCCATAAAGGTAAGCGTGGTTGCACTAGTCAGCTCCATATGGTGGCACCATAACTCAGCCAACAGTTGTTCAAGTTGAATTTAATCCGGTTAAACTTGAATGCAAATATTTTGATCCATGATAAAATAACATGATGCAATTACAATGCATGAGTATGATATCAACATAAGCATGGGGTGCAACATAACAATCCACTGTATCAACGATGAATCATATCCAACTGAGCATGTCATAATAACGAGTATGAATATTACATGTACAACACTACTCATAGCATAACATGACCATTATCATCAATCATAAGTACCATGCAAGAACACACCAATCACATTACCAAGTAAACACTTAAACAATTAATAGCAAAGGAACAATGCATACCAATGGTACTCGGTAACGGACGTTGGTCATGCACCAAAGAACATGACCAACCCAACATGTACTATTATCAAGCATGGCCGATATTAAAGTAATACTAGCAGGTAGAACATGATAACAAGGTGTAAGAAAACATAGCAAGACAGTAACCACTGATCCATAAACATAACCGAAATAACGATAGGAGTAGCAAAGCAAGCATATAGTGATTAAAGATTCAAGTTGAAAACAAATGCTACTGCATGGCTATCATGCAAATGGTGGTTGTGGCTTGCCTGAGATGGAAGAAATCACCAGGAGAAAGTGCGAGAAGCTCGCGGAACGAATCGCCGAAAACAGTTCTCTCTCGGAGGGGCTGTTTACAGGGAAGGGCAAAGTGGTCATTTTCACAGTGTCAAACCATGGTGAAAATGAAACCAACAGAACGGGCTCGACGAGACGAAGACGTGGGCTTTGGAATCACCTCATTCGGAATTGTGAGCAAAAAGTAATCAAGTGTTTTCTGCAAGGGACCTATCTGGGCCTGGACAGAAAAACAGAAAATGACTTTAGAGAAATGCGCTTTCAGAAAGAGAAAGCGTACTCCGGGCTGAAGAAGAAAGGAATGTGTTTTCCAGAGGCGAAAGCGTATTCACAAAAATACGTTTTCACTTAAAACACGCGGGCCCGGGGCTGGTCAGCGATGTGAGACTTACGGATGGGGTCGGCCACTTATCCACATGGGCAGGGCGGGGTCAACGCCAGGTGGCTGACGAGTGGGTCCCACCGCACTCTCTCTCTCCTCCCGCGCCTCCTTCTTCTTCCCCCGATGACGCGCTGAGGCAGAGAAGAGGCCGGCCGCCCCGACGATGACCGTCAGCGACTCCGTCCACCTCCCGCGCTGTGCCGCCTACCGACGTGATCAGCAAGCCGATCCGTGCCACCCTGGACCATCCAGATATCCAGGGGAGGTCGACGTCGAGGAGAGCCGCGGCTGCAGCGGACGGGGCTTCGGCCGGAATTTTTGGACGAGGCCATTGCGACTCCAGCGACGAACGGAGAGCTGCGGGGGAGGCTCTGGTGGTTGGGTGATCAACTAGATGTGGTGGAAGAGAGAATGGGGCTTGGGATCGCCGGAATCGCAGCAGAGCAGAGACGGCGGCCATGGTGGCGATTTCCAGGGAAGAGAGCTTCGCGAGCTCGTTTGAGAGGCTAGGACGGGGTCTAGGAGGAAGATGTGGTTGTGGATGAGGAGGGACGCGGTCCGTGGCTGCTTAAATAGGCACGGGGCAAGGTGCCGAGCCAGTTGGCGCCGCTCAAGCTCGGCCAAAGCTCTGGCAATGCGCAGCGAGCACGGGGAGGCGCGGGAATGTGACGCGGGGGGGGGGGGGGGTGCGGACGAGCCGCGGAGGTCACGGAGACGAGCGGAGCTCGTGGACAAGAAGAGGAAGAGGACACCGAGGAGGGAAACGACGGTCGGCTACAGCACGTCCGTGGGCGCGCGGTGACGAGAGCTGACGCAGGGCTTACGGAGGGGGAGATGGCTCCAGGAGGACGGCAACGACGCAGTAAAATTGTTAGACACACTTACAAGCGCGAAGACGACGAGAGGGAGAGGGTCCGGAGCTAGAATACGCCCTGGACGCGGCCAACGCTAGCCGAGCCCGCGCATTGCATGCCAAAGCTCGTGATCACTGCGTGCACTGGTGCCCACAGTACCACAAGCTAAGCCAAACGATGTCTGGGGTGGAGTCCTTCCTGGGTAGGTTGCAACTGAGGTGGTAACTTGGTTAAATACGCAGTGGTTAAATGGTAATCATCGTCTGAATTTTACTGTAGTAAACATGGCCGAGAACTGTTGATCAATAGGAAGGGGATTGGAGCCAGAGAGTTTGTCTGAGGTGATCAGCTTAGGAAGGACTATCATCCTGTTAATTTTGAGATGATTTGGACCAAGATACACCATAGTTGCTTCACAACTGCATATTTAGTCCAAAATCAAGATCAGGAAGGTGCACTCACATGGAGTAACCACTTGAGCTCAAATTTGGCAAGATTTATTTATTTGGTCATACAATGATGCTGTAAAAAATTCATACCAATTGGATTCACCAAAATGGTACTTCCTTCACCGCTATCTTCACTAACCAGAAACTTGCAATAATTTTAGAGAAATATTGGCTAGGTGAAAGGGTGCCAAATTTTGTGGAGAGATGTTATATAGGTAGGAGCATGATCTGGTAATTTATCAGGATTTTTGAAGCAATATACAACGTACTTGCTTCACAACCTGAAAATTTTACCAGAAGCAAAGATTTGTTCCTGTGCTCACATAGATAATTGGATGGGGCTGAAATTTGTAGGAGTGAGATAATATGAGCACAAGAAGAGGCATGCAAAATTTCTACTCATTTGAATTCGCCTAGCTAGTACTTCCTTCACAGTGGCTTCTGTTTGACAGAAACTTTGAAAAATCACTGAGGAAGATTGGCTTGGCAAATAAAGTTGAATTTTGGCATGTGGCGATTATTTGGACATGAACGAATGCCCAACAAGTTCGGGAGCAAACAACATAAGATAAATGACACGTCCTTCACAAAGTGCTACTCTGGACAGAAAGGAAGAATAATTATTAGGGAAATATTCTTGCGCTAGGATAGGAAAGTTTGGGCACATTTGAGCAACATATGACCCAAAGTAATTATGAGAATTATTTGGGAATTTTTGGATGGACAGAAATATAGGTTGCTTCACAACCTAAGGCAGATAGGGTTATTCCCTTAATAGAAAAAGGAATATTCCTGAGAAAAATAAATTAGGGTTTGGTCAAGCAGTGAAGTGACATGATCTTGACAAGGTTTTGAGAATGATGAGCCACTTGGGAGAGGAAATGAAGATGATTTCCCAGGTGGCAAGGCCACAGAACCACTCCAAAAAGAAAAACAGAGCAAAAACCAATTACATTAAAAGAAAAAGAAAAGGGCCAAAAACCAGCCTGTTACAAACCTTCCCCCCTTAAAGAAATCTCATCCTCGAGATTTGGTTGCTCAGGGAACAAGTATGACCTTAGGACACCGTTTCCTACTCGGGTATCCTATTTCCTTTATTTATTGTTTCCCCAAGAATTGCAGATGATTAACTTACCTTGCTCTAGGGTGGCTTGCTTCACATTTCCCAAATTCTAACGGGTCTTTGCTCATATACCAATTCCTTTTTACTGACGTTGATTCTCCATACCCGGGGTGATATCCAATGGATCTGAGCATAAATTTTCTTTTGGTCATGAAAACCTTTTTACTCTTGTCATGGGGTTGCTTCAAACAAACGCAGGCCTTCTGGTTTCAACAAATGCTGAGAATTAATCGTGGCCATCTTCTGACGGGATCTGACTGCTCATAAGTGGTACTGATTTATTTGATTTATTTCTTTGGCTCGATCATGGGATATCTACGAAAGATTTGACTGCCTTCTGTCGTGAGAAATATAACAGGGTATAGACTTATAATTGTAGCATACCTCAAATATTAACATCTTGAGACTGTCCTGACAGGTATGCTTGTGGGAAGATACTTTTCATGACAGTCTGTCCGGGTACTACGTTACAGAAGTGGATATACCTGGTCTGAGCTGATTGTTTGATTTTTTATTTGCACATGTTGTCGGTATACCCGTATGTGGTAATAAGCTGTGCGATGCTTTATACTATCGCTGGAGTCAAACTGCTGAGGTTGCAAAAGAATCTTGGACTTGACAGAACAGATTTGGATATTCCGCACTAACCATTTTTTTAAGTGGGTCAGCTGGATAAGAAGTCCTTGTAGAGCAGAGTAATCCACTGAGGGCATGCCTTTGTGGCTCCATATGTAATCTGGCCACTAACTGATTTGGTTATCCGGACCCTGATGGTCATGCAAAAATCATCATACCGTTGCTATCAACCTCATCCTTTTGATGGTCATGATTTTCTTTGTCAGGATATCTTACTGAAATAGGTTGGCCACATATATCCTTGATTCTTCGCATGACCATGGTCGCGGCTAGTGCAACATTTTTTTCATTATCCCTGGTGCTTGGGTTCCGCACGTATATGACGTATTCTCGGGGCTTGTAGCTGTACAGAGCTCATTGTTGAGGCCAACCATAAAAGAGGGTGACAAGAGTTCATGAGATCTCCTTGTCAGTGCGGGAATATTGGCCTTGGTGGCCACTGTCAAGACTGTTGATTATGTAATGTCTTATCCATATCTTGTCGATCTTTGTAATTTATGAGATGTACCTCTGCTTATCTTCATTTGCATGATTCATGAGGTTGTGGGATCCATACTTTCCTTAGGTATATCTGTTGGATCCTTGTTGTACCTCATATGAGTGACTGATATTATTGGGGATGCACCCTCACCATATGCGTAAGAATCATATGCAACCGAGCACTTGATCCTTGAGGTAGGCATGTGTTTTGACTGATTTGTGCTTCTGACCAAAATTATTGCTGATCTGACTCTTGAGAAGCACTGTCATATATTGCCAACTCGCCGCATAATCTCTGAGGGCGGTGCAATAGTGTGCTACTGACGCGGACTAATTGGCTTACAAGAGAAGCCATCCGAGTAGCTTGCTGAGGAAGACTTGTTAACTTTTGCTCAAATCTTTTGCCTGGGTATCGTGCAGAAGAAGGCTCTATAGCTTACACACGAAGCTTGGTCTGATTATTGTGCTGGAGAAGCTTGAGTTCCGTACTTGAGAAGCTTTTCCTCGGATTTGCTTGTTGAGAAAAATTAATTTTTGTCTGTCAGAAGCTTTTACTGAGGTATCTTGTTGAGAAAGACTGGGTATCTTTTGGACCAGAAATTGTTCACATATCATGTTGAGGAAAATCGAGGAGCCTTGCATCATAAATTTCTTCCGATAACGTGTGGAAGAAGACTGAGTTTCTCATATTCAAACTTCATACTATGATATGCAGACAGAAATCCACACACACACACACACCCATAATATTCGATGGCTGATTATTTGCATGAGGAAATTTGATTGACTGTCTTCCTTGAGCATGTCACCTTCTGACTTTATTTTGGATGATAATATATCTCAAGCATCATGCATTGCTGAGCCAAAATTGTGTATATGATCCATACCTTTGACTGAAAATATACTATTGCTCTTGTACTTGAGTTGTCTTGCTGCTGACTTGATCATTACTGCTGTGAGGATTTGGTACTGATGTAGACTTTTGTTATCAGTACTGTTGTGAGGAGTGCCCATTAATGCAAAATTGATTATCAGTCTCAAAATCGGATATTCCCCATTTCACTGTAGTGGGCTGAGAATTCCATTCTGTTTAGCTAATTTTCCAAATATTTAAACTCCTTGTTACTTCTTTGAGTCCGGTGTTGGTTGATGAGCAACTCTTTATAGGGGAAAAATAATGTAACATCGGGGCCTAAAAGAAAGAAGCAAAAGAAAACTCAACTAAACAAAAGCACACAACAACAATCAATTCACACACAATCAATGTCACATATTACTGCTAGTCACACAATATGCATGCCTACTTAAGCACACAAATCTCGCGGGATCTCTGGTTCTACGATCTAGCATGCTGTGACGGTGTGCACAAGGACGAATAAATGTGTGGAAGAATTGGTGTAAACAACGCTACACCAAGTGCTAGCTTAGCCAGGTAGCAACCTAGACTAGCTCGGAGGCGAGGACGCACTCGATAAACCTGTAGTGGGACACATAGGTCGCAACCACATTATTATCAAGCGGACGGGAAAATATCCGTACTCGTCCAAGGAATAGGATAGCGGGGGAAAACGGAGGCTGCTGACATTGCCCTTTCTTGATAACTGAGATCATTAAGGGTTGCCAACATGTCAAAATAAAAGAGCGATTCGGGATAGAAGCATGTCCATAACCGAAACGATAGGCGGGGCTGAAAGGAGGATATCGGCGAGATACGTGAGCACCATTTTTGCAAATGGTGTCGGGATCACTTGGCATCACTCTGCTGGGATAGAAATGACATGAAACACCGAAGAACGAGCAACAAAAGAAAACTGGAGAAATGCAGGTGCTGAGCTATAGTGGATCTGAACCGATGCCAGCTACACTCACCAGATAACTCGTTAGCAACAAATACTAAGGCTATATGCATGCTATGCAACAAACAAATGCAGCAACCAAATGCAATAACCAGGACGGACTTTAAACTACCGATTTCTACCGGTTTCTATCGCTCGCGCTGACTAGGGCGTCCTACAGCCAGACCTGCTCTGATACCAAGCCTTGTGGCACCCTGGCTCAGAGAAACCGGAACGCCCCGTATTCCAGCCCAGAGATCGAGGAGAAGTCTTCTGGAATACGGCACTGCTTAGCATAGAACAAACCAGCTTCTATTATTACACGGATATGAATACAAGGTCTCCGATATTACAAGGAATAACATCGGCACGGCGACACTACGCCATCCTCAGTTGCTCCATGCAAGCAGTAGAACAACTCGAAGTAGCAGAAACACTTCTAGCAGCGGAACAGCGACGACGGTGATGAACTCCACTCCGCATGGACTCTAGCTGGAACACTTATCCTAGCTCGCACGAACGGAAACCATGACTAGCAAGCAATCAAATCCGGCATGACCTGCAAACTGGCATGACACGTCAGGTCAGTACATTGAATGTACTTGCAAGATCACAATAACCAGAAGCATTCAAGACATACAACAGCATGGCAATTACAGGTTAAACACGGATTAACATTATATTATCTGAACAACATAGCCTGAACAACATGATACAGCTAGAACAATATGAGCATGGCATGGACATATAAACATGATGACACTATCATGCACCATGATGACATTATCATGCACCAACTTACTCTTCTCGGGTTATCTCGTAACCATCACATGCAGCACTTACCAACCTCGGACATCACACGATTGTCTCAGGATCAAATCAAGCTTGGTATAAACAATACAGTAGTAATCATTAAATGACCACCAGGAGCTTGATTTTTACCGGCGATTCTCGCAAAACATCACGAATATCCAACAACTCGGTATCCTCGATACCATGGTGATCATTCATGGATCACAAACGGAACCACTCTGGGCTCCACGGGTTACCTCGTAACCAAACGGTGATAATTCACGGATCACATAACCAATTTATCTCATCATCGTAATTAGGTTGTTATTAAACACATCATTATTATTACTGTTGACGCATAGTGTGACGGACACGAACTGGGCCCTTATCCGCGGGCACGGCTATCGATAGGTTTAGTATACACTCTGCAGAGGTTAGCACACTGTACCCACACCACGGAACCCATGGCCTCACACTCCCATTCGGGTGGACCAACGGCGTTCCGACAAAACCGTCCTACTGCCATGACACTCTCCCGGCCACTCCGACCAAATCCCCTCTGGGCTAGGTCATGGGTGGCCCCGTGCCTACCAAAGGCACCAACGACCACCGTCGTGGCAAAACGGTCCCAAACGGGGACAATCCGGATAGAACAACTACGGGCACACAAGGCTTATGTCCGCCTACCTGATCAGGGTAGCGCGCGCCCATAACCTTCCCGAGTGGGAGGCACCTGCGAGAGGCACGACAATAGACCCAGTTAGGACCTTCCCATAAAGGTAAGCGTGGTTGCACTGGTCAGCTTGATATGGTGGCACCATGACTCAGCCAACAGTTGTTCAAGTTCAATTTTATCCGGTTAAACTTGAATGCAAATATGTTGAGCCATGATAAAATAACATGATGCGATTACAATGCATGAGTATGATATCAACATAAGCATGGGGTGCAACATAACAATCCACCATATCAATGATGAATCATATCCAACTGAGCATATAATAATGACGAGTATGAATATTACAAGTACAACACTACTCATAGCATACATGACCATTATCATCAACAATAAGTACGATGCAAGAACACACCAATCACATTACCGAGTAAACACTTAACCAATTAATAGCAAAGGAACAATGCATATCAACGGTACTCGGTAACCGACGTTGGTCATGCATCGAAGAACATGACCAACCCAACATGTACTATTATCAAGCATGGACAATATGAAAGTAATACTAGCAGGTAGAACATGATAACAGGGTGTAAGAAAACATAGTAAGACGGTAACCACCGATCCATAAACATAACCGAAATAACGATAGCAGTAGCAAAGCAAGCATACAGTAATTAAAGATTCAAGTTGAAAACCAATGCTACTGCATGGCTATCATGCAAATGGTGGTTGTGGCTTGCCTGGGATGGAAGAATTCACCGGGAGAAAGTGCGAGAAGCTCGCGGAATGAATCGCCGGAAATAGTTCTCTCTCGGAGGGGCTGTTTACAGGCAAGGGAAAAATGGTCATTTTCATAGTGTCAAACCATGGCGAAAATGAAACCAACAGAACAGGCTCGACGAGACGAAGACGTGGGCTTTGGAATCTTCTCATTCGGAGTTGTGAACAAAAAGTTATCAAGTGTTTTCTGCCAGGGACCTATTTGCAAAGAAAAACTTCACAATCTGGGCCTGGACAGAAAAACAGAAAACGTCTTTAGAGAAATGTGCTTTCAGAAAGAGAAAGCGTACTTCGGGCCGAAGAAGAAAGGAATGTGTTTTCGAGAGGCGAAAGCGTATTCACAGAAATACGTTTTCACTTAAAACACGCGGGCCCGGGGCTGGTAAGCGATGTGAGACTTACGGGTGGGGTCGGCCACTTATCCACGTGGGCAGGGCGGGGTAACGCCGGGTGGCTTATGAGGGGGTCCCACCGCGCTCTCTCTCCTCCCGCGCCTCCTTCTTCTTCCCTCGACGACGCGCTGAGGCAGACACGAGGCCAGCCGCCCCAACGATGACCGCCGGTGACTTCGTCCACCTCCCGCACTTTACCGCCTACCGGCGTGATTAGCAGGCCGAGCCGCGCCACCCTGGACCATCCAGACATCCAGGGGAGGTCGGCGTCGAGGAGAGCCGCAGCTGCAGCGGACGGGGCTTCGGCCGGAATTTGTGGACGAGGCCATTGCGACTCCGGCGATGAACGGAGAGCTGCGGGGGAGGCTTGGGTGGTTGGGTGATCGACTAGAGGTGGTCGAAGAGAGAATGGGGCTTGGGATCACCGGAATCGGAGCGGAGCAGAGACGGCGGCCATGGTAGTGATTTCCAGCGAAGAGAGCTTCGCAAGCTCGCTTGAGAGGCTAGGGCGGGGTCTAGGAGGAAGGTGTGGTTGTGGATGAGGAGGGACGCGGTCCGGGGCTGCTTAAATAGGCATGGGGCGAGGTGTCGAGCCGGTTGCCGCCGCTCAAGCTCGGCCAAAGCTCTGGTGACGCGCAGCGAGCACGGGGAGGCGCGGGAACGCTACAAGGGGGGTGCGGACGAGCCGCAGAGGTCATGGAGATGAGCGGAGCTCGTGGACAAGAAGAGGAAGAGGACACCGAGGAGGGAAACGACGGTCGGCAACAGCACGTCCGTGGGCACGCGGCGACGGGAGTGGATGGAGGGCTTACGGAGGGGAGATGGCTCCAGGAGGACGGCGACGACGCAGTAAAACTGTTAGACACACTTACAAGCGCGAAGACGATGAGAGGGAGACGGGCCGGAGCTAGAAGACGCCCTGGACGCGGCAAACGCCAGCAGAGCGCGCGCATTGCATGCCAAAGCTCGTGATCACCGCGTGCACTGGTGCCCACAGTGCCACAAGCTAAGCCAAACGCTGTCTGGGGTGGAGTCCTTCATGGGTAGGTTGCAACTGAGGTGGTAACTTGGTTAAATACGCAGTGGTTAAATGGTAATCATCGTCTGAAGATTACTGCAGTAAACTAGGCCGAGAACTGTTGATCAACAGGAAGGGAATTGGAGCCAGAGAGTTTGTCTGAGGTGATCAGCTTAGGAAGGACTATCATCCTATTAATTTTGAGATGATTTGGACCAATATACACCATAGTTGCTTCACAACTGCATATTTAGTCCAGAATCAAGATCAGGAAGGTGCACTCACATGGAGTAACCACTTTAGCTCAAATTTGGCAAGGCTTAGTTATTTGGTCATACAATGATGCTGTAAAAAAATTCATACCAATTGGATTCACCAAAATGGTACTTCCTTCACAGCTATCTTCACTGACCAGAAACTTGCAATAATTTTAGAGAAATATTAGCTAAGTGAAATGGTGCCAAATTGGGTGGAGAGATGTTATATAGGTAGGATCATGATCTGGTAATTTATCAGGATTTTTGAAGCAATATAAAATGCACTTACTTCACAACCTGAAAATTTTACCAGAAGCAAAGATTTGTTCCTGTGCTCACATAGATGATTGGATGGGGATGAAATTTGTAGGAGTGAGATAATATAAGCACAAGAAGAGGCATGAAAAATTTCAGCTCATTTGGATAGCTAGTACTTCCTTCACAGTGGCTTCTGTTTGACAGAAACTTTGAAACATCACTGAGGAAGATTGGCTTGGCAAATAAAGTTGAATTTTTCCATGTGGCAATTATTTCGACATAAAAGAATGCCCAACAAGTTTGGGAGCAAACAAGATAAGATAAATGACACTTCCTTCACAAAGTGCCACTCTGGACATAAAGGAAGAATAATTATTGGGGAATTATTCTTGGGCTAGGATAGGAAAGTTTGGGCACATTTGAGCAACGTATGACCCAAAGTAATTATGAGAATTATTTGGGAATTTTTGGATGGACATAAATATAGGTTGCTTCACAACCTAGGGCAGACAGGGTTATTCCCTTAATAGAAAAAGGAATATTCCTGAGAAAAAGAAATTAGGGTTTGGTCAAGCAGTGAAGTGACATGATCTTGACAAGGTTTTGAGAATGATGAGCCACTTGGGAGAGGAAATGAAGATGATTTCCCAAGTGGCAAGGCCACAGAACCACTCCAAAAAGAAAAACACAGCAAAAACCAATTAAATTAAAAGAAAAAGAAAAGGGCCAAAAACCAGCCTGTTAAAAACCTTCCCCCCTTAAAGAAATCTCATCCTTGAGATTTGGTTGCTCAGGGAACAAGTATGACCTTAGGACACCGTTTCCAACTCGGGTATCCTTTTTCCTTTATTTATTGTTTCCCCAAGAATTGCAGATGATTAACTTACCTTGCTCTGGGGTGGCTTGCTTCACCTTTCCCAAATTCTGACGGGTCTTTGCTCATATACCAATTCCTTTTTATTGACGTTGATTCTCCATACCCGGGGTGATATCCAATGGATCTGAGCATAAATTTTCTTTTGGTCATGAAAACCTTTTTACTCTTGTCATGGGGTTGCTTCAAACAAACGCAGGCCTTCTGGTTTCAACAAATGCTGAGAATTAATCGTGGCCATCTTCTGACGGGATCTGACTGCTCATAAGTGGTACTGATTTATTTGATTTATTTCTTTAGCTCGATCATGGGATATCTATGAAAGATTTGACTACCTTCTGTTGTGAGAAATATAACAGGGCATAGACTTATAACTGTAGCATACCTCAAATATTAACATCTTGAGACTGTCCTGACATGTATGCTGGTGGGAAGATACTTTTCATGACAGGCTGTCCGGGTACTAGGTTACACAAGTGGATATACCTGGTCTGAGCTGATTGTTCGATTTTTTATTTGCCCATGTTGTCGGTATACCCAGATGTGTTAATAAGCTGTGCGATGCTTTATACTGTCGCTGAAGTCAAACTGCTGAGGTTGCAAAAGAATCTTGGACTTGACAGAATAGATTTGGATATTCTGCACTAACCATTTTTTTAAGCGGGTCAGCGGGATAAGAAGTCCTTGTAGAGCAGAGTATTTCACTGAGGGTATGCCTTTGTTGCTCCATATGTAATCTGGCCACTAACTGATTTGGGTATCCGGACCCTGATGGTCATACAAAAATCATCATACCGTTGCTATCAACCTCATCCTTTTGATGGTCATGATTTTCTTTGTGAGGATATCTTACTGAAATAGGTTGGCCACATATATCCTTGATTCTTCGCATGAGCATGGTCGCGGCTAGTGCAATATTTTTGTCATTATCCCTGGTGCTTGGGTTCCGCACGTATATGACATATTCTTAGGGCTTGTAGCTGTACAGAGCTCATTGTTGAGGCCAACCATACAGAGGGTGACAAGAGTTCATGAGATCTCCTTGTCGGTGCGGGAATATTGGCCTTGGTGGCCACTGTCAAGACAGTTGATTCTGTAATGTCTTATCCAGATCTTGTCGAGCCTTGTAATTTATGAGATATATCTCTACTTATCTTCATTTGCATGATTCATGAGTGTGACGCTCCCGATTTGATCGTACACTAATCATGCACGCAAATGTGTACGACCAATATCAGGGACTCACGGGAAGATATCACAACACAACTCTAAAACAAAAATAAGTCATACAAGCTTCATAATACAAGCCAGGGGCCTTGAGGGCTCGAATACAAGTGCTCGATCACAGACGAGTCAGCGGAAGCAACAATATCTGAGTACAGACATAAGTTAAACAAGTTTGCCTTAAGAAGGCTAGCACAAAAGTAGCAATGATCGAAAAGGCAAGGCCTCCTGCCTGGGACCTCCTAACTACTCCTCGAAGCCGAACTCCATGTAGCATCATCCTCGGGATCGCTAGCTCCTGGACTCCAGCATCTGATTGAGACAATCCGGTATAGAAAAAGGGAAAAGAGGGAGAAAAGCAACCGTGAGTACTCATCCAAAGTACTCGCAAGCAAGGAGCTACACTACATATGCATGGGTATATGTGTAAAGGGGCATATCACTGGACTGAACTGCAGAATGCCAGAATAAGGGGGGATAGCTAGTCCTGTCGAAGACTACGCTTCTGGCCATCTCCATCTTGCAGCATATTGAAGAGGGTAGATTGAAGTCCTCCAAGTAGCATCGCATAGCATAATCCTACCCGGCGATCCCCTCCTCGTCGCTCTGTTAGAGAGCGATCACCGGGTTGTATCTGGCACTTAGAAGGGTGTATTTTATTCAGTATCCAGTTCTAGTTGTCATAAGGTCAAGGTACAACTCCGGGTCGTCCCTTTACCGAGGGACACAGCTATTCGAATAGATAAACTTCCCTGCAGGGGTGCACCACATAACCCAACACGCTCGATCCCATTTGGCCGGACACACTTTTCTGGGTCATGCCCGGCCTCGTAAGATCAACACGTCGCAGCCCCACCTAGGCTCAACAGAGAGGTCAGCATGCCGGTCTAAACCTATGCGCGCAGGGGTCTGGGCCCATCGCCCTATGCACACCTGCACGTTGCGTACGCGGCCGGAAGCAGACCTAGCCCCCTTAATACAAGCGCGAGCTTACGGTCCAATGCGGCGCGCGCCACTCAGTCGCTGACGTCAAAAGAGCTTCGGCTGATACCACGACGTCGGGATACCCATAACTACTCCCGCGTAGATGGTTAGTGCGTATAGACCAAATGGCCAGACTCAGATCAAATACCAAGATCTCGTTAAGCGTGTTAAGTATCTGCGAACGCCGACCAGGGCCAGGCCCACCTCTCTCCTAGGTGGTCTCAACCTGCCCTGTCGCTCCGCCACAAGTAACAGTCGGGAGCCGTCAGGAACCCAGGCCCACCTCTACCGGGATGGAGCCACCTGTCCTTTCAGCTCCCTCATCAGAATCACTTGCGGGTACTCCTCGAGCCGACCCGACTTTAGTCACCACATGTGTCATGTATATAAAGTATACAGTATATACCCGTGATCACCTCCCGATGTGATCACGGCCCAGTAGTATAGCATGGTAGACGGACAAGAGTGTAGGGCCACTGATGGAACACTAGCATCCTATACTAAGCATGTAGGATTTCAGGTAAAGGTAACAACTGTAGCATCAATGACAGGCTATGCATCAGGATAGGATTAACGGAAAGCAGTAACATGCTACACTACTCTAATGCAAGCAGTATAGAGAAGAATAGGCGATATCTGGTGATCAAGGGGGGGGGCTTTCCTGGTTGCTCTGGCAAGTAGGAGGGGTCGTCGACTCCGTAGTCGAACTGGGCAGCAGCAGTGTCGGTCTCGTAGTCTACCGGAGAGAAGAGGGGGAAGAAACAGTAAATACAATGCAAACATAAGCATGACGATGCGTGACATGACAATGAGCGGGGCTAGGTGTGTCCTAACGCGACAGTAGGTGGTACCGGCGAAGGGGGGAACATCCGGGAAGTATTCCCGATGTTTCGCGTTTTCGGTCAGACGGACCGGAGGGGGAAAGTTGCTAGTTCGATAGGTTAGGGAGGTGTGGTGGACGAACGGACTGCGTATTCGGATTCGTCTCGTCGTTCTGAGCGACTTTCATATAGAAAGCATTTTCATCCGAGTTACGGTTTAAAAGATATGAATTTTCAAAGTTTATTTTCTTTTCTGTTTTATTTCATTTAAAAGTATTTAGGTATTTTATAACAATGTGTTTTCTCCACCATAATTACCAGTGTATTATTTGGCTCCCACCGAACATTTTTGTTTGAATTTTTGAAAACTTTTATTTTCCACTTTAAATTTAATTGAAGTTTGAATTAGGAGTTTGAAAAGAAATGTGTTCCAAATGTGATCAAGCCCTGTTTAGCAACATGATTAGCTTAATCACAGAGGGTTACTGTAGCATGATTCTCGGGGTGTTACAAATCTCCTCCACTACAAGAAATCTCGTCCCGAGATTTAAGAGGGGAAGTAAGGGGGAAGGGGTTTGGTCGCGAAATTCTAACGAGTCTTCTCGGTCTTGGTTGCTATTCTCAAAGCGGTTGATCCATTACGTTGATGTCTTCATTTTCCTGCTTCAGGTCATCATGATGAAGCTGGCATCCTTCCTTCGGGAACTCCATCGTACTTACGAAGGACAAGGGGTAACTTCGGAATAACAGGCCTCTAAACGGTTGACTATCTGGTTGATAACATCGGGAAAGGTGGCGGAAAGTAACTCTCGAATGGAAATTTAAGACAATATCGAGAGCAAAGTAAGGAGGTATCGTGGGGAAGTTTCGAGCGGGTAGGCAATCGTTTGATGCCTGAAGGGTTCTGAGCAACGGGAATAAGTATTGTGTCTGATACCAAAATTGATGATCTCACGAAAGGTGGCACGTGAATTACATACGAAGCCAAGCGTGAGGAATAACCTTGGGAAAAAGGGGTGTACAAGAGAGTCAGTTTTCGATCCTGTGGAACTGTGGGTTATGGGCCCACCATGTGGGTTAAAAATAGGAGCGGTGACATCTCGCACGGTCATGATAGCAAGGCATGTCAGGGAACACCCTGTCAGTTATGTCGGCAACACGTTGGTACCAAGGGCGAGGGACGAAGAGAACCATTTTCCTGCTCGTTCAAACGAGGCGGACCATTAGGCAAAGTTCTCGTCCATCAGTGGTTACCGAAATGTCACCAACAATAGTAACAGGGTCTTACTGACAGAGCTGTACACCGAGGTGTTTACATGAGCAGGAGAATATTACTGCTTAGATCATATAGATCACCAGAAAGGTTAAACCAAACAATGGAAAGGAAAATATGATTATTAGATTAAACAGAAGAATGGAAAGGAAAATGTGTTTAAACACATATTCACGGGTATATCCTTCCCAAGGACAAGCTGAGCATGATATTCATGACAGGATATAATGTAGAAAACTCTTTAGGTAGGGGAGAGAAATTTCATGGCATTACCCATACAACGGTGTTTGGATAATTGAGCAGGAAACATTTAGCATTGGGCTTCAAATGTTCCTGTTGAAAATCGGAGTACCATAGACATGCTTCGAGATAGCATTGACATGGTCAACAGGGGAAGATCAGACTTTGGAAACAAAAAGGATCCATCAGGAACAACTTATAGAATAAGTCTTACAATTTCCTCATGGAAGAACAGCTAACCTGGCTAAAAGGAAAAACTTATAACAATAGGGCCTCCCGCCAGGTGTGTTCGGCATGTCATCACCTTACCGGGTCATAAATAGGCCAATGTTATAACTCTTGGAAATATGTTCCAACCATCATATCTGACCGAGATTCAGATTTGATTGGTGTCAGGATAACTCAGACTCAGGATGCCTGAGAAGAAAGGTGCAGCACAAATTGTCGAAACGACATCGAAGATTCTCGGGAGATGAACTATGGAAGCGAGTTCCGAACATGGGTTCATCATTACATCAAGGAGAGGTGAGGAGGTGACTGATTGACTCAGCGACAATCCATTGAGATTTCCAAAAGATGGATTTCCACAACTATGTGAACAAGGAGATAACATTAGCTAGATCGAATGATATAATGAGGTATGCTCGAGGAGAACATACCCAATTAAACATTGGTTGAAAGGTGCACCCGAAATATGGGATGGGTTGCACGACCAACGTCGGAATGGTGATTCCATAATCAATAGTCTAAGAATGAACGGCCGACCATTAACTTCAAAGGAATAAGGTTGCTAGAAGGGCAGAATCCAAACAACACAGTTCACCTGTTGGTATCCCGGTTAGAATCAACACTTGAACCTAGAAATGAATGGAGATGACCAGAAGTATTACTATATCAGGAATTCTTAAGAGGTGGGGCAATCCTCACAACATCCTTGACATGAAGGACAGTAATACTTCAATGTAGAACATAACATAAGCTAGATAGTAAAGAGCTCCATAACATGATCAAGTCTGACTTGGAGGGGGGGCAATAACCTTGCCGATGATAACACAAATCATCGAGGGGCAAGGATGGTATTTCTCATCCTGAATTTCGACTGATATCCTGGAAGAGCTCAAAATGTTGATGGTGATCACGACATTTTGTTGTCGAGGGGATCCACGAAGAAGCAATTGATCAGCGACTGCATCAAGCAAAAGGACTGATGCAACAAAAGATTATTGGAGCCACGGATACTACACAAACTCGGGGCAAGTTTGTTGTTCGAGGTGAAACGATATGACGAGGAAAATCGACGTAAGCTTAGCTCATCGTCGAAAGTGGTCTTCCGGGAATAAGGACCAGGTAGCACAGTTAAACCATCAAGATAATGATATAGCCAAACAGGCTAGGAATGACGCGATCGGGTACAAACTCGTAAGTAAGGAACATTACTAAAAGTTGTTGAACCGTAGTGCGGACTCGATTCAATTATCGATGTCCTTGAGTGTTTGATAACTCGGAGCCCGTGAAAAATTGGAATCAATGAGGATGTATTACTTGATGGAGAACTCATAATAAGTTATGCAGTTCCGTGATAATCTTGAGATACCAGGGGGGAATACTCGTCGACAAATCAAAGTAGAGGTTGGACTGGGGTATTACTCTGCAGAAGACAAGTGCTTAAACTTGCACGAGAAATGGTATTTAAAGGAGAACATGGTCAGAAACCACGATCATAAATGATCGAACCACGGATACAAGATGAACTTATAACAAGGGGGGTAATTATTTTTACAAGCAGCTTCCATGATAAGTTATACATCGTGTCCATGGGCATGAACGCAAGGTTCAAGGTCGACTCCCACTTCTTCAATGTATAACCTTCCATTCACTCCTCGCTTTGGTAAAGGCATTAGTGTTGAAAGTTTTACCTGGTGAAATACCAGATGAGTATGACTCGTGAAAACTTCTGAGTTCACACATATTAAGGAAGGCATAGGTTCAACCCGTCAGGGTATCGTGGAAACATATACCACCAGCTTCAATAGTAAATACCACCAGCTCGAAAACAGAGCATGGTTGAGAAAACAGAGGATACAATTTACCAAAGGCATTATATACCCATGGAAAGGCTCACAAGGTTATTCAATAGGAAGGACACTGTCGGGTAAAATCCAACAAAGGAACCGATGGTCCACAAGGGATTTGATGTGAGCATCGGTACTCAACCAGAGGAAGAAGAATGCAAGGAGATCTGATTATAGAAACAACTGACTAACTCAAAGTTCAAACGCAAAAGAATTATGATTTCCAAATCAGGGGGTCAGAAGCAACGCTCTGATCAAGGATGGATAAGTTGAGTAGGTTTAGGGATACAATCGATGGCAATTTGATAGGTCGAGATCCAGCTCACGTTTAAAATGACGTTTGAGCCGGAAGGATGAATTCTAGGATATGATTGAGGATTGCGAGCATTCGCAACAAATTGAATCAACGGACTCAAAATGATAATGACAAAAGATGCCAATAAGATTATAGACTTATGGGATTAACCATAATGCTAGTAAGCAAGAATTTCAAGAGCAACAGGCTCCTGAAGATTTTCGGAAGATCGCATGATATTTTGAACACTTTTGTGAAATACTTGAATCAACTGGGGATGAGCGGATACTCGGTAAGTGCGAGGATTATCCGTAGGGGTATTCAGGTGACAATGAACAGCAAAGTAGTAAGCTCAAAGGATTCTCGGAACAACAGAGAGAATTTCGGGGTATCTTGTAATAACAAGATCATCTGGGAAACATTGTATGAATGGCGAGTATACGTGGTTATCCATAGGAGTTTATCGATGAAAGGGAATTGCAAAAGCGATGAACACAAGTTCTCGGGTTATCAGCGGAGAGTATCTTCAGGGTATTCACGTGCAACAGACGATCATCAGTAATTAAGGGGCTCTCCGGGTGAAAGTGATAACAAGATCCTAATGTTAGATTTAGTAAAATCATTTAACCCGAATAGAAGAGAGATCAGAGTCCCAGAGTATAGGCAAGGAGTAAAAGATCCTAATACCACCCAATGGCGACGTGGGCCCGTAAGACACACAGCCATGTTACTAAAAGTTTTTGAAATGTCTAGACTCGACTTCGGCCAAGGAGTTGGAAAGGGGGATTCCTACAGGCAGTTGGCTCTGATACCAACTTGTGACGCTCCCGATTTGACCGTACACTAATCATGCACGCAAATGTGTACGGCCAAGATCAGGGACTCACGGGAAGATATCACAACACAACTCTAAAACAAAAATATGTCATACAAGCTTCATAATACAAGCCAGGGGCCTCGAGGGCTCGAATACAAGTGCTCGATCACAGACGAGTCAGCGGAAGCAACAATATCTGGGTATAGACATAAGTTAAACAAGTTTGCCTTAAGAAGGCTAGCACAAAAGTAGCAACGATCGAAAAGGCAAGGCCTCCTGCCTGGGACCTCCTAACTACTCCTCGAAGCCGAACTCCATGTAGCATCATCCTCGGGATCGCTAGCTCCTGGACTCCAGCATCTGATTGAGACAATCCGGTATAGAAAAAGGGAAAAGAGGGAGAAAAGCAACCGTGAGTACTCATCCAAAGTACTCGCAAGCAAGGAGCTACACTACATATGCATGGGTATATGTGTAAAGGGGCATATCACTGGACTGAACTGCAGAATGCCAGAATAAGGGGGGATAGCTAGTCCTGTCGAAGACTACGCTTCTGGCCATCTCCATCTTGCAGCATATTGAAGAGGGTAGATTGAAGTCCTCCAAGTAGCATCGCATAGCATAATCCTACCCGGCGATCCCCTCCTCGTCGCCCTGTTAGAGAGCGATCACCGGGTTGTATCTGGCACTTAGAAGGGTGTATTTTATTCAGTATCCAGTTCTAGTTGTCATAAGGTCAAGGTACAACTCTGGGTCGTCCCTTTACCGAGGGACACGGCTATTCGAATAGATAAACTTCCCTGCAGGGGTGCACCACATAACCCAACACGCTCGATCCCATTTGGCCGGACACACTTTTCTGGGTCATGCCCGGCCTCGTAAGATCAACACGTCACAGCCCCACCTAGGCTCAACAGAGAGGTCAGCACGCCGGTCTAAACCTATGCGCGCAGGGGTCTGGGCCCATCGCCCTATGCACACCTGCACGTTGCGTACGCGGCCGGAAGCAGACCTAGCCCCCTTAATACAAGCGCGAGCTTACGGTCCAATGCGGCGCGCGCCACTCAGTCGCTGACGTCAAAAGAGCTTCGGCTGATACCACGACGTCGGGATACCCATAACTACTCCCGCGTAGATGGTTAGTGCGTATAGACCAAATGGCCAGACTCAGATCAAATACCAAGATCTCGTTAAGCGTGTTAAGTATCTGCGAACGCCGACCAGGGCCAGGCCCACCTCTCTCCTAGGTGGTCTCAACCTGCCCTGTCGCTCCGCCACAAGTAACAGTCGGGAGCCGTCAGGAACCCAGGCCCACCTCTACCGGGATGGAGCCACCTGTCCTTTCAGCCCCCTCATCAGAATCACTTGCGGGGACTCCTCGAGCCGACCCGACTTTAGTCACCACATGTGTCATGTATATAAAGTATACAGTATATACCCGTGATCACCTCCCGAAGTGATCACGGCCCAGTAGTATAGCATGGCAGACGGACAAGAGTGTAGGGCCACTGATGGAACACTAGCATCCTATACTAAGCATGTAGGATTTCAGGTAAAGGTAACAACTGTAGCATCAATGACAGGCTATGCATCAGGATAGGATTAACGGAAAGCAGTAACATGCTACACTACTCTAATGCAAGCAGTATAGAGAAGAATAGGCGATATCTGGTGATCAAGGGGGGGCTTGCCTGGTTGCTCTGGCAAGTAGGAGGGGTCGTCGACTCCGTAGTCGAACTGGGCAGCAGCAGTGTCGGTCTCGTAGTCTACCGGAGAGAAGAGGGGGAAGAAACAGTAAATAAAATGCAAACATAAGCATGACGATGCGTGACATGACAATGAGCGGGGCTAGGTGTGTCCTAACGCGACAGTAGGTGGTACCGGCGAAGGGGGGAACATCCGGGAAGTATTCCCGATGTTTCGCGTTTTTGGACAGACGGACCGGAGGGGGAAAGTTGCTAGTTCGATAGGTTAGGGAGGTGTGGTGGACGAACGGACTGCGTATTCGGATTCGTCTCGTCGTTCTGAGCGACTTTCATATAGAAAGCATTTTCATCCGAGTTACGGTTTAAAAGATATGAATTTTCAAAGTTTATTTGAATTTCTGGAATTATTTGAATTAAGAAAAAATGAATTATGATGTCAGCATGAGGCAATGCTGACGTCAGCAGGTCAACAGTGCGACTGACCAGGTCAAACTGACCAGTGGGCCCCATCTGTCATAGACAGTGGGCTAACAGAAGATTAAACTAATTAATTTTTAGTTAATTAACTACTGGGCCCACATGTCAGTGAGTGATTAGATTAATTAATTAGTTTTAATTATAAAAACATTTTTCTTTTCTTTCTTTTTTTTAATTTTGCCGCGGGGCCCGCATGTCAGTGACTGGGCCTGCCCAGTCAGTAGTTGACTGGGTCAACCCAGTCAACTGGGACCCACGGGGCCCACTGGCAGTGGCCCTGGGGTGGCCCCAGGCCAGCCACGTCGGCGGCCGGCGCAGGAGCAACTCCGGCGACCAAAACAGCGGCGGTCCCTTGCCGGAGTTGGCCGGAAACGCGCGAAGGGGCTCGGGGAGGAGCGGGGCTAGGCCCATTCGAAGGAGCTCGCAGCGCCGCATCCAGTGGTGGTCGGGGCTTCGCCGGACTTGGCCGGAATCGGCACCGGCGAGCGGCGGAGGCGGCGGCGCGCATGGGTGCCCGACGGAAACGAGGCTACGGCGGGCTATCGAGCAAGCGGAGGGGCTGGGGGGCTTCTACGCGAGGTGGGGAGTGCAACGGGCTTGAGCCCGTGACCAAAAGGTCACCGGAGCCTTGCCGGCGGTGAGCTCTGCGGCGCGGCGTTCGGGCGCGCGTGGGGAAGCAGCTAGGGGGCGCACGAGAGAGAAAGGACAGGGGAGGAGGGGGAGAGGCTCACCGCGAGGCTGTAGGGGGACGGCAGCGTGCTCGGGGAGGCTCGTCGGAGGCGAAACGGGGCGGCGATCGACGGCGGCCGTGCGGGGAAGAAGAGCTCGGGGAGGTAGTTGCAGTGGCTCCGAGCTTCAACGGAGAGGCGGAGGTGGTGTAGTCGAGGGCGGCGACGGCGCACGACACGGCGAAGTGGCGATTGGGGCACGGTGGCCGCGGGAACGACGGTGAACGGCGGCGACCGCGTCGGCCGTGGGGAAGGAAGGAGCGGCGCGGATCTGGGGGGAGAAGAGAGAGGCGCAGAGGCCGAGAGGAGAGCGGGGGCGAGTGGGAGAGAGGCCCGAGGAGGCGGGGGGTGCTGGCGCCCTTATCCTCCCCGTCGCCGGCGAGGTGGTGCGGCGGGGACTGCCCCTGTTCCGACCCCGGTCGGGGGAGCAGGGCAGGGGGGCGAGTGGGAGAGGTGGGCTGGGCCGGGGGTCGGCCCAGTTGGGCCAGGGGTGCTCTGGGGGGGGGGCCTTCTCCTTTTTCTTTTTCTTTTTCTTTGTCTGTGTTCTTTTGCATTTTCTTTTTATTTGTTTATTTTCTTTTCTGTTTTATTTCATTTAAAAGTATTTAGGTATTTTATAACAATGTGTTTTCTCCACCATAATTACCAGTGTATTATTTTGCACCCACCGAACATTTTTGTTTGAATTTTTGAAAACTTTTAGTTTCCACTTTAAATTTAATTGAAGTTTGAATTAGGAGTTTGAAAAGAAATGTGTTCCAAATGTGATCAAGCCCTGTTTAGCAACATGATTAGCTTAATCACAGAGGGTTACTGTAGCATGATTCTCAGGGTGTTACAATGAGGTTGTGGGATCCATACTTTCCTTAGGTATATCTGTTGGATCCTTGCTGTACCTCATATGAGTGGCTGATATTATTGGGGATGCACGCTCACCATATGCGTAGGAATCATATGCAACCGAGCACTTGATCCTTGAGGTAGGCATATGTTTTGACTGATTTGTGCTTCTGACCAAAATTATTGCTGATCTGACTCTTGAGAAGCACTGCCATATATTGCCAACTTGCCGCATAATCTCTGAGGGCGGTGCAATAGTGTGGTACTGACACGGACTAATTGGCTTGCAAGAGAAGCCATCCGAGTAGCTTGCTGAGGAAGACTTGTTAACTTTTGCTCAAATCTTTTGTTTGGGTATCGTGCAGAAGAAGGCTCTATAGCTTACACATGAAGCTTGGTCTGATTATTGTGCTGGAGAAGCCTGAGTTCCGTACTTGAGAAGCTTCTCCTCGGATTTGCTTGTTGAGAAAAATTAATTTTCGTCTATCAGAAGCTTTTACTGAGGTATCTTGCTGAGAAAGACCGGGTATCTATTGGACTGGAAATTGTTCACATATCATGTTGAGGAAAATCGAGGAGCCTTGCATCATAAATTTCTTCTGATAACGTGTGGAAGAAGACTGGGTTTCTCATATAAAAACTTCATACTATTATATGCAGACTGAAATCCACACACACACCCATAATATTTGGTGGCTGATTATTTGCATGAGGAAATTTGATTGACTGTCTTCCTTGAGCATGTCACCTTCTGACTTTATTTCGGATGATAATATATCTCAAGCATCATGCATTGCTGAGCCAAAATTGTGTATATGATCCATACCTTTGACTGAAAATATACTATTGCTCTTGTACTTGACTTGTCTTGCTGCTGACTTGATCATTACTTCTGTGAGGATTTTGTACTGATGTAGACTTGAGTTATCAGTACTGTTGTGAGGAGTGCCCATTAATGCAAAATTGATTATCACTCTCAAAATCAGATATTCCCCATTTCACTGCAGTGGGTTGATAATTCCATTATGTTTAGCTGATTTTCCAAATATTTAAACTCCTTATTACTTCTTTGAGTCCGGTGTTGGTTGCTGAGCAACTCTTTATAGGGGAAAAATAATGTAACACCGGGGCCGAAAAGAAAGAAGCAAAAGAAAACTCAACTAAACAAAAGCACACAACAACAATCAATTCACACACAATCAATGTCACATATTACTGCTAGTCACACAATATGCATGCCTACTTAAGCACACAAATCTCGCGGGATCTCTGGTTCTACGATCTAGCATGCTGTGATGGTGTGCACAAGGACGAATAAATGTGTGGAAGAATTGGTGTAAACAGCACTATACCAAGTGCTAGCTTAGCCAGGTAGCAACCTAGACTAGCTCAGAGGCGAGGACGCACTCGATAAACCTATAGTGGGACACGAAGGTCGCAACCACATTATTATCAAGCGGACGGGAAATATCCGTACTCGTCCAAGGAATAGGATAGCGGGGGAAAACTTAGGTTGCTGACATTGCCCTTTCTTGATAACTGAGATCATTAAGGGTTGCCAACACGTCAAAATAAAAGAGCGATTCGGGATAGAAGCATGTCCATCACCGAAACGATAGGCGGGGCTGAAAGGAGGATATCGGCGAGATACCTGAGCACCATTTTTGCAAACTATGTCGGGATCACTTGGCATCACTCTGCTAGGATAGAAATGACACGAAACACCGAAGAACGAGCAAGAAAAGAAAACTGGAGAAATGCAGGTGCTGAGCTGTAGTGGATCTGAACCGATGCCAGCTACACTCACCAGATAAACCGTTAGCAACAAATACTAAGGATATATGCATGCTCTGCAACAAACAAATGCAGCAACCAAATGCAATAACCAGGCCGGACTTTAAAGTACCGATTTCTACCAGTTTCTATCGCTCGCGGTGACTAGGGCATCCTACAGCCAGACCTGCTCTGATACCAAGCCTTGTGGCACCTCGGCTCAGAGAAACCGGAACGCCCCGTATTGCAGCCCAGAGATCGAGGAGAAGTCTTCTGGAAAACGGCACTGCATAGCATAGAACAAACCAGCTTTCTATTATTACATGAATATGATTACAAGGTCTCCAATATTACAAGGAATAACATCGTCACGGCGACACTACGCCATCCTCAGTTGCTCCATGTAAGCAGCAGAACAACTCGAAGTAGCGGAAAAACTTCTAGCAGCGGAACAACGACGACGGTGATGAACTCCACTCCGCATGGACTCTGGCTGGAACGCTTATCCTAGCTCGCATGAACGGAAACCATGACAAGCAAGCAATGAAATCTGGCATGACCTGCAAACTGGCATGACACGTTAGGTCAGTACATTGAATGTACTTGCAAGCTCACAATAACCAGAAGCATTCAAGACATACAACAACATGGCAATTACAGGTTAAACACGGATTAAAATTATATTATCTGAACAACATAGCCTGAACAACATGATACAGCTAGAACAATATGAGCATGGCATGGACATATAAACATGATGACACTATCATGCAACATGATGACATTATCATGCACCAACTTACTCTTCTCGGGTTATCTCGTAACCATCACATGGAGCACTTACCAACCTCGGACATCACACGATTGTCTCAGGATCAAATCAAGCTTGGTATAAACAATACCGTACTAATCATTAAATGACCACCAGGAGCTTGATCTTTACCCACGATTCTCGCACAACATCACGAATATCCAACAACTCGGTATCCTCGATACCATGGTGATCATTCACGGATCACAAACGGAACCACTCTGGGCTCAACGGTTTACCTCATAACCAAACGGTGATAATTCACGGATCACATAACCAATTTATCTCATCATCGAACTAGGGTTGTTATTAAACACAGCATTATTATTACTGTTGACCCATAGTGTGACCGACACGAACTGGGCCCTTATCCGCGGGCACAGCTATCGATAGATTTAGTATACACTCTGCAGAGGTTAGCACACTGTACCCACACCACGGAACCCATGGCCTCACACTCCCATTCGGGTGGACCAACGGCATTCCGACAAAACCGTCCTACTGCCATGACACTCTCCCGGCCACTCCGACCAACTCCCCTCTGGGCTAGGTCATGGGTGGCCCCGTGCCTACCAAAGGCACCAACGGCCACCGTCGTGGCAAAACGGTCCCAAACGGGGACAATCCGGATACAACAACTACGGGCACACAAGGCTTATGTCCGCCTACCTGATCAGGGTAGCGCGCGCCCATAACCTTCCCGCGTGGGAGGCACCGGCGAGAGGCACGGCAATAGACCCAGTTAGGACGTTCCCATAAAGGTAAGTGTGGTTGCACTCGTCAGCTCGATATGGTGGCACCATGACTCAGCCAACAGTTGTTCAAGTTCAATTTAATCCGGTTAAACTTGAATGCAAATATGTTGAGCCATGATAAAATAACATGATGCAATTACAATGCCTGAGTATGATATCAACATAAGCATTGAGTGCAACATAACAATCCACCATATCAATGATGAATCATATCCAACTGAGCATATCATAATGACGAGTATGAATATTACAAGTACAACACTACTCATAGCATAACATGACCATTATCATCAACAATAAGTACCATGCAAGAACACACCAATCACATTACCGAGTAAACACTTAACCAATTAATAGCAAAGGAACAATGCATATCAACGGTACTCGGTAACCGACGTTGGTCATGCACCGAAGAACTTGACCAACCCAACATGTACTATTATCAAGCATGGCCAATATGAAAGTAATACTAGCAGGTAGAACATGATAACAGGGTGTAAGAAAACATAGTAAGACGGTAACCACCGATCCATAAACATAACTGAAATAACGATAGCAGTAGCAAAGCAAGCATACAGTGATTAAAGATTCAAGTTGAAAACCAATACTACTGCATGGCGATCATGCAAATGGTGGTTGTGGCTTGCCTAGGATGGAAGAAATCACCGGGAGAAAGTGCGAGAAGCTCGCGGAACGAATCGCTGGAAACAGTTCTCTCTTGGAGGGGCTGTTTACAGGCAAGGAAAAAATGGTCATTTTCATAGTGTCAAACCATGGTGAAAATGAAACCAACAGAACAGGCTCGACAAGACGAAGACGTGGGCTTTGGAATCACCTCAAGCTCGGCCAAAGCTCTGGCGACGCGCAGCAAGCACGGGGAGGCGCGGGAATGCGACGAGGGGGGTGCAGAAGAGCCGCAGAGGTCACGGAGACGAGCGGAGCTCGTGGACAAGAAGAGGAAGAGGACACCGAGGAGGGAAACGACGGTCGGCTACAACACGTCCGTGGGCACGCGGCGACGAGAGCTGATGGAGGGCTGACGGAGGGGGAGATGGCTCCAGGAGGACGGCGACGACGCGGTAAAACTATTAGACACACTTACGAGCGCGAAGACGATGAGAGGGAGAGGGGCCGGACCTAGAAGATGCCCTGGACGCGGCCAACGCCTGCAGAGCACGTGCATTGCATGCCAAAGCTCGTGATCACCGCGTGCACTGGTGCCCACAGTGCCACAAGCTAAGCCAAACGATGTCTGGGGTGGAGTCCTTCCTGGGTAGGTTGCAACTGAGGTGGTAACTTGGTTAAATACGCAGTGGTTAAATGGTAATCATCGTCTTAAGTTTACTGCAGTAAACTTGGCCGAGAACTGCTGATCAACAGGAAGGGGATTGGAGCTAGAGAGTTTGTCTAAGGTGATCAGCTTAGGAAGGACTATCATCCTGTTAATTTTGTGATGATTTGGACCAATATACACCATAGTTGCTTCACAACTGCATATTTAGTCCAGAATCAAGATCAGGAAGGTGCACTCACATGGAATAACCACTTGAGCTCAAATTTGGCAAGGCTTAGTTATTTGGTCATACAATGATGCTGTAAAAAATTTCATACCAATTGGATTCACCAAAATGGTACTTCCTTCACAGCTATCTTCACTGACCAGAAACATGCGATAATTTTAGAGAAATATTGGCTAAGTGAAATGGTGCCAAATTTGGTGGAGAGATGTTATATAGGTAGGATCATGATGTGGTAATTTATCAGGATTTTTGAAGCAATATAAAATGCACTTTCTTCAGAACCTGAAAATTTTACCAGAAGCAAAGATTTGTTCCTGTGCTCACATAGATGATTGGATGGGGATGAAATTTGAAGGAGTGAGATAATATGAGCACAAGAAGAGGCATGAAAAATTTCAACTCATTTGGATTCTCCTAGCTAGTACTTCCTTCACAGTGGCTTCTGTTTGACAGAAACTTTGAAACACCACTGAGGAAGATTGGCTAGGCAAATAAAGTTGAATTTTTCCATGTGGCAATTATTTGGACATAAAAGAATGCCCAACAAGTTTGGGAGCAAACAAGATAAGATAAATGACACTTCCTTCACAAAGTGCCACTCTGGACATAAAGGAAGAATAATTATTGGGGAATTATTCTTGGGCTAGGATAGGAAAGTTTGGCCACATTTGAGCAACGTATGACCCAAAGTAATTATGAGAATTATTTGGGAATATTTGGATGGACATAAATATAGGTTGCTTCACAGCCTAGGTCAGACAGGGTTATTCCCTTAATAGAAAAAGGAATATTCCTGAGAAAAGATATTAGGGTTTGGTCAAGCAGTGAAGTGACATGATCTTGACAAGGTTTTGAGAATGATGAGCCACTTGGGAGAGGAAATGAAGACGATTTCCCAGGTGGCAAGGCCAGAGAACCACTCCAAAAAGAAAAACAGAGCAAAAACCAATTAAAATAAAAGAAAAAGAAAAGGGCCGAAAACCAGGCTGTTACATACAAGGTTCACGATGAAGAGCTTTACAAGAAGAGCACTACCAGAGTCCTTCAAAGATGTATCTCCGAGGAGGAAGGGTGGCAGCTCTTGGCTGAAATTCGTGCCGTTCTCGGCGGTCACCACGCTGCAGCTCGGGCCCTTGTTAGCAAGGCCTTCCGTACATGTTTTTATTGGACGACGGCCTGAGCAGACGCACAGGACCTTGTCCAACGTTGCGTCGGATGCCAGCTTTTCACCAACCAGATCCATATGCCACCCATCGCTCTGCAAACAATCCCCATCACTTGGCCTTTTGCGGTCTGGGGGCTTGATATGGTCGGACCCCTTAAAGGAGGAAGCCATAAGAAAAAATATCTGCTGGTCATGGTCGATAAATTCACTAAGTGGATAGAGGCCAAACCAGTTAAAACGGCTGAAGCCAGACTTGTGATAGACTTTATATCCGGCGTTGTACACCGTTATGGTGTTCCACACATCATCATCACCGATAACGGCTCCAACCTCACAGCCGATGAGGTGAAAAATTGGTGCGCTAATCTAGGCATTAAGCTCGATTACGCCTCCGTCTATCACCCGCAAACAAACGGTCAAGTCGAATGGGCCAATGGTCTTATTATGAGTGGCATCAAACCTAGGCTGGTGCGGTCTTTGAAGGAATCAGACAAGCACTGGGTTGAGGAGCTCGACTCTGTACTCTGGGGGCTGCGGACCACGCCCAATCGCACTACCGGATACACACCTTTCTTCATGGTGTACGGCGCAGAGGCTGTGCTACCCTGCGACATTATTCATGAATCACCTCGAGTGCGCATGTACGAAGAGAGAGAGGCCGAGCTCGATCGGCAGGACAGTGCTACCTCTTGAGCACTGCGTTGGTTTTCCCTTGAAGAGGAAAGGGTGATGCAGTAAAGTAGCGTAAGTATTTCCCTTAGTTTTTGCGAACCAAGGTATCAATCCAGTAGGAGATCACGCACGAGTCCCTCACACCTACACAAACAAATAAGAAGCTCGCAACCAACGCGATAAAGGGGTTGTCAATCCCTCAAAGGTCACTTACGAGAGTGAGAGCTGATAGATATGATAAGATAATATTTTTGGTATTTTTATGATAAAAAGAAATAAAGATGCAAAGTAAAATAAAAGTGATGAGGACATCAATACCATTGTTACACCCATAGCCCCTGCTGCTATAAATACTAGACCAATTACTAGAGCTCGCGCACGCCAATTAAATTATCAGGTACTTTCGTTTCTTGGTAATGATTCTAATGTTCATGAGAATGTGATGCTGCCTAAATTGTATACATTTGTTTTGCTTACAAATGAATGGCCTGTCATGGATAAGAGGGATGAACACTGGAGCAAGACCAAGCATGGAGATGATGGCATGCGCGAGGGGAACAAGAACGGAGTTACAAGTGATGATTTCAGGACTTTGAAGCCACCACAATGAGTGCATGAAGCCTTGGACGAAATATACAAGATGCCACTTCATAATATTCGTCCATGGGCTATTCTAGGTGTTTCGTCACCTTATTATTGGGCCAGGCCCATGTAATTTCGAAATACATAAGTATAGGCTATTTTTAGAGTCCGTATGTGTGGGGAAACAAGAGATAGGGTTGGTTTCGGACCCCTTCCCCAAGGGCCACGAAATCCCCCCCCTCTTCCTCCATATATACAGCCCTTAGGGCACCGTTTAGACTTTGGGTTTTGTTTAGATCAAAAGTTCGCCATAGCTGCAACTTCGCGTACTTCGTTTGTGTTCAACGACCAGACAAAGGCGTCACAGAACCCCGCCTTCATTAATAAAGCTTTCCTCCTATATTCGCAATATCCAGATTGCAATCTCAGTTTCTTGCTTGTTCTTCGTTTGCTCGCAGGAAACAGACCCTCGTGGTCAGGTTGATCGTGCTCCGGCGTGGTCAATAACCTCTCGGAGTTGGTTTAGCGATTGCTAAGGCGCGACGTCCTCGCATGTTCGTAGTCGGGTCGTAAAAGTCTACTCCTCCGAAACGATAATCACCATCTCATCGAAAGACGGGACACCTTTGCCTCTATCAAGTGGTATCAGATTTCCAGGTTGCTCGGTGAGATTTTCCAGTTTTTCGTAGTTTAGATCGAGTCTATTCTTCATACCTATAGTCCATGAAAAAGCCAAAAAAATTAGGGTTAGTTCATCCTATCCGAACCAGTCTGAGCCTTTGCATAGTCTTTTCAGTATTTTGCTTTGTTGAATTTGTGGTTGCTTCGTCGTGTCAAGTTGCTAGTCTTAGCGTCTGGTTTCCCTTAGAGTTTCGAGTTCTGTTCACAAGTTGTCACGCCGCCGCCGCACCATCGTCATCGTTCCTACCATATACCACCACCACCAACATATTCCTTACCGCTGCCATATACATCCGCCTGTCCATCACCAATCCAAGTCCACATATACATCTGCCTGTCCACTACCAATCCAAGTCCACATATACATCTGCCTGTCCACCACCAATCCAAGTTCTTTTGATATTAGGTTTGTTTTCGAGATCCATCTAGTTTTCGTTTTGTGTTTCCTTGCCTGATTAGGTCTCGGGGAAAAAAACGAGTCTGGAGACCCCCGGGCAGTTTTTAGGCCAAAATTTCGGCGACCAAAAATATTTTTCCCTATCCTATTTTTAGGTCCCACGGAGCGTTTTGAGACACTCGCCATCATAGAGATTTTTGGTCGCACTTTTTTGTCGTCGCTGCCCTGATTTCCGAAAAAAAATTGTCAAAAAAATTTCGTGCCCATCCTGTCAGTTTGACCTAGGAAGAGTTTTGAGACACTCGCCATTATAGTGATTTTTCGCAAAAAAAGAGGAGCGAAAAAAACAGAGCGAAATAATAATAATTCGGAGTGTGTTTTTCCTTTGTTTACGTGCAGCGCCGTGATTTTGTTAGTGTTCTAGGCTCATGTCTCTTGCACGGTCTAGCCTAGGACCAGCACTGTACCGTCGTTGAGCGTTTATTCAACTTTGCATATCTGAATTGATTATTGTTGACCCTTTTTGCTACCATATTATAAGCCTTCCCAGCTCCACATACATCTACGTTGTGCGTTTGACTCACTACTGGAATCAGCTAATTTGCCATCTGCCAGCTCTTTGCCGTCCGCTAGCTGACGGCAAAGAAGCTCTTTGCCATCAGCTACACATAAACAGACGGCAAAGAAAAGGCTGACGGCAAAGAAGCTCTTTGCCATCTGCCAGCTCTTTGCCGTCTGCCAGCGGACGGCAAAGAATCTTTGCCGTCCGCTGGCGGACGGCAAAGAGTGTGGTGGCCCCCACCCCCCGCTCGTTTGAAAAAATCCTAACGGCCCACCTCTTTGCCGTCCGCTAGCGGACGGCAAAGAGGCAGAAAGGCGGACGGCAAAGGCTGGCGGACGGCAAAGAGGGCACTTGCCTAACGGCAGGTACCCCCCGCCCGTTACTCACTTCGTCCTCGCCTCGCCCTTCTCCTCCCACCCCGCCGCCGCCGCCCCGTCGCCCCCGCCGCCCCGTCGCCCCGCCGCCCTACCGCCCCGTCGCCCCCCCGCCACGGCCCCCCGCCGCCCCGCGCCCCCCCGCCGCCCCGCGCCCCACCGCCGCCACGGCCCCCCGCCGCCTCCTCCACTGCCCCGTCCCGCCCCCCCGCCGCCTCCTCCACTGCCCCGCCCCGGCCCCCCGCCCCCCATCCCCCCCGCCGCCCCGGCCCCCCGCCGGCCGGGCCCCCGCCGCCCCGCCTCCTCCACCGCCCCGCCCCGGCCCCCCGCCGGCCGGGCCCCCGCCGCCCCGCCTCCTCCACCTCCCCGCCCCGGCCCTCCGTCGCCAGCCCCGCCCCGGCCCTCCCCCACAGTGAGCCCCTCCTCCCTTTTTTCTGTTTTTTTGTTTTTTTTTTTCTGTTTTTTTGTTTTTTTTTCTGTTTAAGTTTAGGTTTAATTAGTTTAAATAGTTTAGTTTTAATTAGTTTAGGTTTTTAGTTTAGGTTAGTTTAGGTTTAGGTTAAGTAGAAGGGGGAAGAAGAAGAAGAAGAAGATGATGAGGAGGAGGAGGAGGAGGAGAAGAAGAAGAAGAAGAAGAAGAAGAAGAAGAAGAAGAAGAGGAGGAGGAGGTGGAGGAGGAGGAGAAAGAAGAAGAAGAAGAAGAAGAAGAAGAAGAAGAAGAAGAAGAAGAAGAAGAAGAAGAAGAAGAAGAAGAAGAAGAAGAAGAAGAAGAAGAGGAGGAGGAGGAGGAGACACCCCGAAGCCCCGACCCCGAAACAGCACCCCGACCCCGACACGGCACCCCGACACCGACACGGCACCCCGACACCTACACGACACCCCGACCCCCGACACGACACCTCCGACACCCCGACCCCGAGAACCCGACCCCGACCCCGACCCCGACCCCGACACCCCGACCCCGAGCCTGACCCGACACCCCGACCCCGACACCGACCCGGCACCCCAACCCCCGACACCGACATGACACCCCGACCCCCGACACGACACCCCCGACACCCCGACCCCAAGACCCCGACCCCGACCCCGACCCCGACACCCCGACCCTGACCCGACACCCCGACCCCGACACCGACACGGCACCCCGACCCCGACCCGGCACCCCGACCCGACACCCCGACCCCGAGACCCCGACCCCGACACGGCACCCCGAGACCGACACGACACCCCGACCCCGACACGGCACCCCGAGACCGACACGACACCCCGACCCCCGACACGACACCCCCGACACCCCGACACCCCGACCCCGAGACCCCGACCCCGACCCCGACCTCGACCCCGACCCCGACACCCCGACCCCGAGCCTGACCCGACACCCCGACCCCGACACCGACACGGCACCCCGACCCCGACCCGGCACCCCGACCCGACACCCCGACCCCGAGACCCCGACCCCGAAAAGGTGTTCTTTGGCCTTCCAGAAGCCGACGGGGTCATATATTTGTGAATTATTAGTTAGGTCATATATCTTTCGATTTTGTTATGAAAAACATCATATATAATTGTGTTGATCGGGTAGTTTTAAATGTGCAGTTGTTTCATCGCTGCGAGGTTTGGTGTTCGACGACCTCGCCGTGCGTTTGACGAGCTCTGCCCCTTCGTTCATGGGTGAGCACAAATGACATGTCCTCCTCCCCCATTAATTATTTGATCTATTCCGATGAAACTTGATAGCTAGATATATATGTGTCTTGAATCATCAGTATGTGTAACCAATATGTGTCTCCCGTTCGAAAGCGTCATAGTTATAAATATGCATGCATTTGCATATTTATAACCTTGATTCTTTCGAATTGTCCAACGCTATCATGGACAGCCCGAGTATGTTTAGATTGGATTCGTTTTCCCATATGCTTTGCTCCGGATCCGACGCATAAATTTCGTCAGTGCCTCCCCTGTTGTTCTCCGGGTACACATCCTCTCTGTTTATTGCAGAGACATGTATCAGGAGAACAGCGGGGAGGTGCTGCCGAAATTTTGCGTAGGATCCGGGGCATAGCATGGGAAAATGAACCCAATCTAAACATACTCGGGTGGGATTAGGACCTATCATTACCTATTAGAGTGTAGGTTGCATGGACGTAATAAAATTGACAAAGTAGATCAACTGATGAATACATACATGGTGAATTATATATATATTTGTTGTGTGTCTAGTAGCTCTGAAAGTCAAGATGAGTGATCGTGCGTGGATGTACACCGGTCACACTGGTCAGAACAAATGGAGCACTGAATGGTTCACAAAAACCAAGGGGTTTGTGTGAGCCGCATTTGCAAATGGCCAGAGGAAAACCTGGTGCCCCTGTTTACGGTGCGGCAATTGGGAAAAGAGGACAGAGGCTGAAATGGGCAAACACCTGCAGAAGAGTGGTTTTACGCCCGATTATACGGTGTGGACATTTCATGGTGAGTCTGCCCAACGTGACCGAGCTGAGGTGGATCGTCGTCGCACCGACGAGCATGGTACCGGTATGGAAAACATGGTGCAAGACTTTGATGATGCTCGGGATTCGGACGAGGAGATGGAGGAATCTGCAAAGGCCTTCAATGAAATGTTGGAGTCTTCAAAACGTCCGCTCCATGAGCACACTGAGCTTTGTCAGTTGGATGCCATCTCACAAGTAATGGCTCTGAAGGCTCAGTTCAACTTGGGCAGAGAATGCTATGATGCAATGATGACAGTATTTGGACACTTTCTACCCAAAGGCCATGTAATGCCTGCAAACCTGTACCAGTCGGACAAAATCCTCCGTGCACTGAAGATGCCCTATGATAAGATACATGCCTGTGAGAAAGGATGTGTCTTGTTTAGGCTTGACTATGCGGACTTGAACTGTTGTCCCATTTGCAAGTCTTCCAGGTATGTTGTGGTAGACAACGGTATGGGTGAGAGGACACAGACCAAAATCCCCGTTAGTGTTCTTCGGTATATGCCAATCGTACCAAGACTTCAACGTCTTTTCATGGTCGAAGAGACGGCCAGACAGATGACATGGCACAAAACGGGCAAAAGAACCGAACTAGATGCAGATGGGAATCTGATGATTGTACACACATCGGATGGTGTTGCGTGGAAAAAGTTTGATGAATTACATGGTGACAAAGCGGCAGATCCGAGGCATCCTCGAGTTGGCATCAGCACGGATGGGTTCACTGTGTTTGGTATGACGGCAGCCCAATACAGTTGTTGGCCCGTATTTGTCTTTCCACTCAATCTCCCCCCCGGACAGATTATGCAAAGAAAGAACATTTTCCTGACGTTGATAATTCCAGGGCCCAACTATCCGGGGAAAAATATGAATGTGTACATGCAACCGCTTAAGGACGAATTGCAAGAAGCTTGGGATAATGGGTTCAAGACATACGATGCCTATAGCAAACGGAACTTCATAATGCGTGTCTGGTACATGTACTCGACGCATGACTTGCCGGCGTATGCGCTATTCGTTGGCTGGTGTGTGCATGGAAGGTTCCCGTGCCCCACATGCAAGGGAGCTCTTGAGTTTCGTTGGCTTCAGGCCGGTCGCAAGTTTTCTTGCTTCGACATGCATAGAGAGTTCCTGAATCCTCGCCATAAGTTCAGGAAAGACAAGAAGAACTTCATCAGAGGTAGAGTTGTCAAAAACTCTGCACCACATGCATTGACAGGCCAACAGACCCTGGTCAGTTAAACGCTCTCGAGCCAGATCCCGAGCATCCAGGGTACTTCAAGGGGTATAATTCTAAGCACGCCTGGACTCACAAAACATGCTTATGGGATCTGCCTTACTTCAAAGACCTCCTTTGCCCACACAACATCGACGTGATGCACACTGAGAAGAATATTGCCGAGGCACTTTTTGGTACATTGTTCGGCATAGATGGGAAGTCAAAGGATAATACTAAGGCTAGAGTCGATCTGGAGGCGCTATGTGATAGGCCGTTACAAAACATGAAAGAACCGAAAGGAAAGCAGAACTGGACGAAGCCAAAGGCATGGTTCAATCTTGGAAGGCCGGCTATGAGGGAAATTATCTTGTGGGTGAAAATGCAGTTGATGTTCCCCGATGGGTATGGAGCGAATCTACAGAGGGGAGGCAGTCTTGATAAATTGAAGATATTTGGTCTCAAGAGTCATGATTGGCACATATGGATTGAGCGGGTAATGCCGGTGATGTTGCGTGGCTTCATCCCTGAGGATGAATGGCTAGTACTGGCAGAACTCAGCTATTTCTTCCGTGTTCTTTGTGCGAAAGAACTATCGCCTAGCGTGCTAGAAGAAATGGAAGAGTTGGCGCCGGAGTTGATCTGCAAGTTAGAGAAGATCTTTCCACCGGGCTTCTTTAATCCAATGCAACATTTGATTTTGCATCTCCCGACCGAGGCAAGATTGGGGGGGCCCGTGCAAAATCGTTGGTGCTACCCAACTGAGAGGATGCAGAAGACGCTTCGACAAAAATGTAAAAATAAACGTAGAATTGAAGCATCGATGGCTGAGGCATTCATCACTGAGGAGGCGGCAAACTTCGTGACAGCACACTACGAAGCCAAAAATCGTCATTTGCATAATCCGAAGCCTCGGTACAATGCTGACGACCCTAAAAAGGGTGGATCCAACCTCAGCCTATTCAAAGGGAATCTTGCACCAGCCAGTGTTTCAAATCCAGTATCTTTGGATAACGAACAATGGCAGACCATTTCGTTGTATATCTTCAACAACCTGATAGAAGTGCGGCCGTACATCGAGTAAGTTCTCGGTACATAGTTTCGCAACTTCTATTTCCTTTGAACTGCTCTTATTCCTGGATATTCCATACAGTCGATACGTCGCCTTATTCTCGTATGGAGCGGTGATCCAAAAGGATTCTGTCGAAGAGTATGAGCTTCTCGCAAAGCAAGGTGGCGGCTATCCCGGTTTCATCTCTTGGTTCAAACAAACGGTAATTTCTATTAGACTTGTAGGCTAATTTGTAGGCGGCTATCCCGGTTTCGTTCGCTAATTTGTGCGTAATGCAACAATCCTTTCATATTAAACTTGTAGGCTAATTCAGAGTCTATGGACGCCGAATTGAGACAAGTCGCTAATGGTTTTGACTATAAGGTCCGTTCATTTGACAAATACGACATCAACGGGTATCGCTTTCGTACCTATGGCAAAGAGCTATCTATGGCCGACCGAAAGTCTACAAATTGTTGTGTATCTGCTATCGGCGAAGGAGGTACCGAGTATTATGGGAGAGTTGAAGCAATTTATGAACTTCTATTCTATGGTGAAAACCCACCGAATGTCGTAGTCTTCAAATGTTATTGGTTTCAGCCGAAGGAGACTAGAAGAACTCATGAACATATAGGGCTAGTTGAAATCAACCAAAGCACCCATTTAGATGTTCCTGATGTCTATATTATGGATCAACAGGCGACCCAAGTATTCTATCTACCGTGGGCCTGCCAAACTAATCCAAATCTGAAAGGTTGGGATGTCGTTTATGAAGTGCCGCCACGTGCTAGACTATCTCCCCCAAAGGAAGAGGATTATGAACCTCACATTAACCCAGACACATATGAAGGAGAATTCTTCCAAGAGACACGTCTTTCCAAAAAGCGTTTCAAGAACCGCTATACTTCACCCCAAAACATTGAAGTAGACAGTGACAGTGAATCCGACATCACCCTAGAGGAGGAACAAGAAGATCCGGAACAAGAAGAGGTTACTGCTGCGGATGACCTGTCATTGCTTGACCGATTACGTCAAGGTGGCCTTGCACATGTTGATGCCACTGAACCCTATGAGCCCGTCATTGATTATAGTGATGATGATGATTATGCATTTATTGATGATACTGATCGAGATTATTAGTAGTGTCAGGTATTAAATTTTTTAATGTTGTACTTGATGATGATACACTTAACTGATACACATATTATTATTCATGTCGGTCTTTTTTTTATGTTGTACTAATTTCGTTTACTGTTTGTCATGGCAGGTGTTGAAAGATGGTGGGCGCTGGTCGGGAGCGCGCCAAGGCCCCTTCTTCCTCGGCGCGTGGTCTGAGGTCTTCGATTCCAGACGTACCTCTTCGCCGAGCGTTGCTGGACAGTATGTCCACACCACCGGGCCCTTCTTCGTCCACCGCGGTGCCCAGCAGGGGACGAGGTAGGAAGAGAGGAGGTGGGGCACGTGGTCGCGGGAGAGGAGGTAGGGTGACTGCTAGGGCGCCTTCCTCGCCGCCACCCCCAGCTGTTTCACTCGAGCACGTGACTGCTAGGGTGGACTCGTCCGAGGAGGAGGCTACACGGACTACGGTCCACGAGCCTCCGGTCCACAGGTCTTGGGCCCACGAGCCTCGGGTCGACTGGCCTTCGGCCCACGAGAGTTTGGCCCACGAGACCCCGGAGGAGCACACGTCCGGATGGGGTACCTGGCCGGATCAGCCCGAGGAGCCGAGTGGCCATGCTGATGATGGCGGGGAGCCGACTGATCTTGAGGAGGAGGGTGGCACCGTCTACCAGCGTGGTGCTACATGGCTCCCGTCCGTGCCGGCGACCCGCGAGAAGAGGTGGTTGATCTTCCCTGATGGGGAGAGGTACGTAAGTGCATTTAATATTTTTGTACCTTCTGCATTCACGTTTCTTAAAATAACTAATGCGTTGGCCTTGTCATGCTGCAGGGGTTGGGACCACCATCATAGTGTCCGCCGGCCCAACTCCGTCCTTGGAGTTCTTTGCCGGCAAAACTTCCCGGGGTTTGTCACGTTGCCTGGTGAGGGTCGGCTTCCAGAGCTTGGGTTGAGCTGGGAGCACTACGTGGCTGCCCCGGCCCCGCCGGAAGTCATTATCGACGGTGTCGTGTGCGACACGAGGGCAGACATGGTGATCAGGACGTTCTGGGTAATTTCTCCTTTACACATTTCAAAATCTTCAACTAGCTAGTTATTAATTGTACTAATCAATATTGTCTCATTTGATTGCAGACATTCTACAGGTGTGAGGAGGGATACGAGGAGGACTGCGCAAATGTTATCCAGAACGTCTGCAAGCGCCTACTCCAGAACTTACGGCACGAGGCTCGGGTGCAGGCTGTTCGAGACTACTACGCCTTGCATGGTATCAAGAAGACCAAGCCGGCGTGCCGCGATAAGTTCCTGAGTAAGGAGCAGTACATGAAGGTAATTCTTAAGGCCTTCTACTTAAGTTCCTTCATTTAGTAATTCTTAGCCGTAGCGCTCAAGTTTCTATTTGCTAACTTAGGCGCCTCCGAGATGGTGTGCGGATCGGATGGATTGTTGGGAGGTGTTGGTCAATGAGTGGTGCTCACAAGAATGGCTAGCCCTCCACAACCAGGCCAAGGACAAACGTGCCCAAATGGAAGGTGTGCCACACCATCAAGGCAGCTCCAACTTATATCAGTTCGGGCGCAACTGGGTATGTGGTTTGCTTCATGATTCATGCAATTCATTCATCATGCTAGCTTGAGCCCTTTAATTACTAATTTTCATTGTTTCTCTCTTTCAGGCACGCCACAATAAGGCGGATAAGGTGCCAGAGGTGTACGACCTGTATGCCATGGCCCACACTGGCTCTTACAAGAAAGTCAAGGCTTTCTCTTAGTCTGACCTCGATGATGCAAACAACTTCACCAACATCTCCTCCCACAACAAGCTCGTGAGATATAGAGATGAGGGGAAGGCGAGGAAAGGGGAGGACTTTAACCCGAGCCAGGGTCCCATTGATCCAGAGCTGGTGATGATATCTGGTGGCGGGAGGTCCCATGGCTCCATAGCCATTGGAGATGGACTTATCCGTTGTCCTAGCACTCTCCCGGAGATCAAGGTGCGCCAGTCGAGCTCCGCTCCTGAGATAAGGCCTCGTGAACGGCCAGTGCAACTCGCCATCAAGGTTAGTGATACGTACTCAGTTATCTTTCTCCATTACATTGTGTGCGCTTCCATCAATGATTACAAATGGTCATGTGAGTGGTGTTGCAGGCTGCTATACAGACTGAGAGAGATAGAACGGAGAAACTTCTGGCGGAGGCGGCGGAGAGGCAGCGGGAGATGGAGGAGAGGACGAGAAAGATGATGGAGGAGGAGAGGGCACGGAATGACATGCAGGCAAGGGCCATGTACGAGCTCGTTGTGGTAAGTTTCTTCTGCAGATTACTTGCTAGTCTTAACATTTGAGTCTCATTACTAACTAGTATGACTCTGTTCTGAAAACCAAATGTGCAGTCTGTGTGCGAGAAGTCCGGTCAGCCCGCTCCGCCGATGCCAGTGATTGCTCCTGGGAGCACGGTGAGTTTAGTTTGAATGGACATTAGTTGGTAGTCTCAACATTTGAGTGTCGTAATGCTAACGAGACATTGGAAATGATCTTTGTTGCAGCTTAACTCCAGAAACGCATCGCACGATCCTTCTCCAGGTAGCGGCACTAGCCACCCCACTCCTACACCTCCCTGATCACGGTAAGTTTCTCTAGTGTTTTGCTTAACAAATGCATAAAGAACTAGACTTAGCTTTATTTCCTCCAATATGCTTACCATAATGACCTAGAGTTAGCTTATTTTCCTCCAAAATGACCCATTTTACCTAGGTTAGCTTATAAATGATGCAGTTCATCCAAGTTAGCTCAAAAATGACCCATTTTACCTAGATTAGCTCCTAAATGATCCATTTTACCTACGTTAGCTTTAAAATGGCCCATTTCACCTACGTTAACTCCAAAATGACCCATCTTACCTAGGTTATCTCATAAACGATCCATTTCAACTAATTTAGCTCATAAACGATCCATTTGACCTAAGTGAGCTAAAAAACGATCCATTTCACCTAAATTAGCTCTTAAATGATCCATTTCACCTAAGTTAGCTAAAAAACGATCCATTTCAACTAAATTAGCTAAAAAATGATCCTTTTCAACAAAGTTAGCTCAAAAACGATCCATTTCAACTAAGTTAGCTCCAAAACGATCCATTTGACCTAAGTGAGCTAAAAAACGATCCATTTCACCTTAGTTACCTCAAAAACAATCCATTTCAACTAAGTTAGCTCAAAAACGATCCATTTCAACTAGGTTAGCTCCAAAATGACCCATTTCACCTTACTTAGCTCAAAAACGATGCCCTTCACCTTAGTTAGCTCATAAACGACCCATTTCAACTAAGTTAGCTCATAAATGATCCATTTCAACTAAGTTAGCCCATAAACAACCCATTTCAACTTAGTTAGCTCATATATGATCCATTTCACCTAAGTTAGCTCATAAATGACATATACTTCTTGTTCTAGTCTTCTTCTTGTTCTAGTCTTCTTCTTGTTCTAGTCACCTATTTCTAACTTTCTTATTTACCATTTTGCAGATTTCATTCACTTGATGGAAGCTAGCTTGCTATGATGGAGTGCTTGCTTTTCCTTTGATGAAACTTTGCATTGTATCTAGCTTGCTATCTTCATGACACTTTGCATTGTAATATATATATGGATGGAACAATGTGTATGGATGGAACTTCCTTATGTATGAACAATGTGTATGGATGAAACTGATGTGATATGTGATATGAAACTTATGTGCTAGATATGTGTTGGATATGTGCTGGATATGAAACTTATATATGTGATATGTGATGCAAATTGTGGGATTTAATAAAAAACAGACAATATGCAGGCTCTTTGCCGTCTGCCACCGATGGCAAAGTGCTCTTTGCCGTCTGCCGCGGACGGCAAAGAAGCCACGTGGCAGCCAACTGTGCTTCCTGGGAGCTGACCCATTTGGTCAGTTTGCCTACAGTGGCAGACGGCAAAGACTTTGCCGTCCGTGGCAGACGGCAAAGAGCCTGTACTTTGCCATCAGTGGCAGACGGCAAAGAACCTGCCATCTAGTGACGTGTAGATGACATCATAAGGCGGACGGCAAAGACCAAAGGCTCTTTGCCATCTGCGGCGGACGGCAAAGGTCTGCCGTTAGCCACTTAACGGACTGACAGCGCAATTTTTGCCGTCCGCCCTCTTTGCCGTCCGCCGCAGACGGCAAAGAGACTTTGCCGTCCGCCGCTAGGAAGCAGACGGCAAAGCAGCTGTTTACCGTAGCCTTCTTTGCCGGAGCCTTTTGCCGTCCGCGGCTGACGGCAAAGGTCTTTGCCGTCCGCCTTTCGAGCCTTTGCCGTCCGCCATGGCAGACGGCAAAGTAGCTGTTTCCTGTAGTGACTCTCCCTGGTAATCGCTCTATTCAAGCTTTGAGAGTTTTGACTACAACGGTTGCTGGTCACCACCTGCTGCTTGGTAAGAACTGGTAAGAATTTGAGATTTGCTTGACGGATTTGTGACACCCACCACCACCACCACTTGTTAGTAGTCTGTAGGATCATATTCTTGTGTGTTTCTCTTGCTGCTAACCATGCCAGGATCACAAGCCGACGAGATTGACTGGGAGAATTTAACGAACAAGGAGCTTCATGATAAGTTTCAGCAAATGATGACTGAACAGGTGCAAGATGTGCTGAACAATTTTGAAGAGGCCATGGAGAAGATCACTGGCCTTGAGAAGACGTTCGAAACAAAGCTCGATAATAGATTTAATGAACTGCTTGCGTGTCTTCCACCACCGGCTGCACCTGCCGCACCTCTGCAACAACAACAACCACAGCAACAACAATGACTACCTCCACATCGCGAAACAGCCCTCCGCCGAGCGAGCCGTGTCCTTCTTCAGCCTGGCCAAACTGTTGGTGCTGCTGTTGATACGTCTGTGTCTCCTGCTGCTGATGAGGCGGAAGATGATTATGCGGGAGATTACAAGGATGAGGTTGATCAAAATCAGAACTACGTGCAACCACCAGCACCACAACCACTAGGTCGTCCACATGCAAATAATGGCAATGGTACGGCTCTCCCTCAGGTACGAGATCATGACCATCTCCCTAAACTGAAATTGAATATTCCACCATTTGAGGGTAGATATGTTCCTGATATATATCTTACTTGGGAGTTAGAAACTGAACAACGATTTACATGTTTACAATATCCTGAGGAGAGACGTGTTCCTGCTGCTGTTTGTGCTTTCACTAGCTTTGCATGTGTTTGGTGGTCTGAGCATTGTAGATTATATCCTATTCCAGCTACTTGGGCTGCTTTGAAAACTGCTATGCGTACTCGTTGGGTTCCACCATATTATCAACATGAATTAATTCAAAAATTGCAGCGTTTAAGACAAGGAAAAAAATTATGTAGAAGAATATTATCAGGAATTACAAACTGGCATGATTAGATGTGGTATTGTTGAGGAGAATGAAGCTATGCTTGCACGTTTTATGGGTGGATTAAATAGAGAGATTCAGACCATTCTAGAGTATAAGGAGTATAATAATATCACTCGTTTATTCCATCTTGCTTGTAAAGCTGAACGTGAAGTGCAGGATCGACACGCATTGGCGCGAACTAACTTTTCTGCAGGTCGACCTTTGTCATGGAGACCACGTGCATCCTCTACTTCCACTGCACCATCACCTCCATCAGGTGCCACCTCCAACCGTGATACAAGAAAGCAGGCACAACCAACACTATCTGCCAAGAGCACACCTGCCGGGCCTACACAGAGCTCTTCTTCTTCCATGGCATCAACAGGGCACACAAGTGATATTATTTGTCGTCGTTGTAAGGGAAGAGATCATTATGCGAGAGAATGCAAATCTCAGCGTGTGATGATTGCTAATGAGGATGGTGGGTATGGGTTTGCTAGTGACTATGATGAGGAGACTTTGGCTCTTATTACACGTGAAGAACACGGTATCCTGAAGATGCTGACAGGTATGAATGTTTAGTTGCTCAACGTGTTTTGAGTGTGCAGGTTACACAAGCTGAGCAAAATCAGAGGCATAATTTGTTCCATACAAAGGGAGTTGTGAAGGAACGTTCTGTTCACGTCATCATAGATGGAGGGAGCTGCAACAACTTGGCTAGCATGGAGATGGTGGAGAAGCTATCTCTCACCACAAGACCACATCCACATCCTTACTACATCCAATGGTTCAACAACAGTGGCAAGGTTAAGGTAACACGTACTGTTCATGTGCATTTTAGTATATCTACATATGCTGATTATGCTGATTGTGATGTGGTACCTATGCAAGCATGTTCCTTATTACTTGGTAGACCATGGCAATTTGATAAAAATTATGTACACCATGGTAGAAACTATCAGTATACTCGTGTTCATAAGGACAAAAATATTACTTTGCTTCCTATGACTCCTGATTCCATTTTGAAAGATCATATTAATAGAGCTAATAAAGCAAAACAGGAGCAAAATAAGAGTGAAAATCAGATTGTGGCAAAAGAATTTGAGCAACAAATGAAGCCTAATAATAAACCATCTAGTGTTGCTTCTAAAATTAAATTGAAAAGTGCATGTTTACTAGCCACCAAATCTGATATTGATGATCTAGATTTTAGCAAATCTGTTTGCTATGCTTTTGTGTGCAAAGAGGCATTATTTTCATTCGAGGACGTGCCTTCCTCTTTGCCTCCTACTGTCACTAACATTTTGCAGGAGTTTGCTGACGTCTTTCCACAAGACGTGCCACCGGGATTACCACCTATTCGAGGGATTGAGCATCAAATTGACTTAATTCCCGGTGCATCATTGCCCAACCGTGCACCATACCATACCAATCCAGAGGAGACGAAGGAGATTATGCGTCAAGTACAAGAGCTGCTCGACAAAGGTTATATACGCGAATCCCTTATTCCTTGTGCTGTTCCTATCATTTTAGTGCCGAAAAAGGATGGTACGTCACGTATGTGCATTGATTGTAGAGGCATTAATAATATTACTATTCGTTATCGTCATCCTATTCCTAGGCTAGATGATATGCTTGATGAATTGAGTGTCTCTACAATATTCTCCAAAGTTGATTTGCGTAGTGGATACCATCAAATTCGTATGAAATTGGGAGATGAATGGAAACAACATTTAAAACTATGTTTGGATTATATGAGTGGTTAGTGATGCCTTTTGCGTTAACTAATGCACCTAGTACTTTCATGAGATTAATGAACAAAGTTTTACGTGCTTTCATTGGACGATTTGTGGTAGTTTACTTTGATGACATATTGATTTATAGCAAATCTTTGGAGGAACATTGGGAACATTTACGTGCTGTTTTTATTGCTCTACGTGATGCACGTTTGTTTGGTAACCTTGGGAAGTGCACCTTTTGCACCGACCGAGTATCTTTTCCTGGCTATGTTGTTACTCCACTGGGAATTGAAGTTGATAAAGCCAAGATTGAAGCTATTGTGAGTTGGCCGCAGCCCAAAACGGTCACACAAGTAAGGAGTTTCCTTGGCCTCGCTGGTTTCTATAGGCGTTTTGTGAGAGATTTCAGCACCATTGCTGCACCTCTCAACGAGCTTACAAAGAAGGATGTGCCTTTTGTTTGGGGTACCGCACAGGAAGAAGCCTTCACGGTATTGAAAGATAAGTTGACACATGCTCCTTTACTCCAACTTCCTGATTCTAATAAGACTTTTGAGCTTGTGGAATTGGATTAGGAGGTGTGTTATTACAATATGGCAAACCTATTGCATACTTTTCTGAAAAATTGAGTGGGCCTAGTCTGAATTAATCTACTTATGATAAAGAATTATATGCTCTTGTTCAGACTTTAGAGACATGGCAACATTATTTATGGCCCAAAGAATTTGTTATACATTCTGATCATGAATCTTTGAAACATATTAAAAGTCAAGCTAAACTGAATCGTAGACATGCTAAATGGGTTGAATTCATTGAGACTTTCCCTTATGTCATTAAACACAAGAAGGGTAAAGAAAATGTTATTGTTGATGCATTGTCTCGTCGCTATACTATGCTTTCACAACTTGACTTCAAAATATTTGGTTTGGAGACCATCAAAGATCAATATGTGCATGATGTTGATTTTAAAGATGTAATGCAGAATTGTAAAGAAGGAAGAACATGGAACAAGTTCGTTATTAATTATGGCTTTGTGTTCCGTGCTAACAAACTATGCATTCCAGCTAGTTTTGTTGGTCTTTTGTTGTTGCAGGAGGTGCATGGAGGAGGATTAATGGGACACTTTGGCGTGAAGAAGACGGAGGACGTACTTGCTACACATTTCTTTTGGCCAAAGATGAGACGGGATGTTGAGCGTTTTGTTGCTCGCTGCACTACATGTCAAAAAGCTAAGTCACGACTCAATCCTCATGGTTTATATATGCCTTTGCCTGTACCTAGTGTTCCTTGGGATGATATATCTATGGACTTTGTTTTAGGTTTACCTCGAACAAAGAAGGGGAGGGATAGCATATTTGTTGTCGTGGATAGATTCTCGAAAATGGCACACTTTATACCATGTCATAAAAGCGATGATGCTGTCAATGTTGCTGATTTGTTCTTTCGTGAAATTATTCGCTTGCATGGTGTGCCAAATACTATTGTTTCAGATCGTGATACTATATTTCTTAGCCACTTTTGGAGATGTTTATGGGCTAAGTTGGGGACTAAACTGCTTTTTAGTACTACATGTCATCCCCAAACTGATGGACAAACTGAAGTAGTCAATAGAACATTGTCTACCATGCTTAGGGCTGTTTTGAAGAATAACAAGAAAATGTGGGAAGAATGCTTGCCTCATATAGAATTTGCTTATAATCATTTCATTGCATTCTACTACTAAGATGTGCCCTTTTGAAATTGTGTATGGTTTCCTACCTCGTGCACCTATTGATTTGTTGCCTCTTCCATCTTCGGAGAAGGTTAATTTTGATGCTAAACAACGTGCTGAATTGATTTTAAAAATGCATGAGTTAAGTAAGGAAAACATTGAACGTATGAATGCTAGATATAAACTTGCTGGAGATAAGGGTAGAAAACATGTTGTGTTTGCACCTGGAGATCTTGTTTGGTTACATTTGCGTAAGGATTGATTTCCTGATTTGCGCAAATCAAAGCTAATGCCATGTGCTGATGGTCCTTTTAAGGTGTTAGAGACAATAAATGATAATGCATATAAACTTGAGCTGCCTGCAGATTTTGGGGTTAGTCCCACTTTTAACATTGCACATTTGAAGCCTTATTTGGGTGAGGAAAATGAGCTTCCGTCGAGGACGACTTCATTTCAAGAAGGGGTGGATGATGAGGACATCAATACCATTGTTACACCCACAGCCCTTGCTCCTATACATACTGGACCAATTACTAGAGCTCGCGCACGCTAATTAAATTATCAGGTACTTTCGTTTCTTGGTAATGATTCTAATTTTCATGACAATATGATGCTGCCTAAATTGTATACATTTGTTTTGCTTACAAATGAAGGGCCTATCATGGATAAGAGGGATGAACACTGGAGCAAGACCAAGCATGGAGATGATGGCATGCGCTAGGGGAACAAGAACGGAGTTACAAGTGATGATTTCAGGACTTTGAAGCCACCATAATGAGTGCATGAAGCCTTGGACGAAATATACAAGATGCCACTTCATAATATTCGTCCATAGGATATTCTAGGTGCTGCGTCACCTTATTATTGGGCCAGGCCCATGTAATTTCGAAATACATAAGTATAGGCTATTTTTAGAGTCCGTATGTGTGGGGAAACAAGAGATAGGGTTGGTTTCGGACCCCTTCCCCAAGGGCCACGAAATTCCCCCCCTCTTCCTCCATATATACAGCCCTTAGGGCACCGTTTAGACTTTGGGTTTTGTTTAGATCAAAAGTTCGCCATAGCTGCAACTTCGCGTACTTCGTTTGTGTTCAACGACCAGACAAAGGCGTCACAGAACCCCGCCTTCATTAATAAAGCTTTCCTCCTATATTTGCAATATCCAGATTGCAATCTCTGTTTCTTGCTTGTTCTTCGTTTGCTCGCAGGAAACAGACCCTCGTGGTCAGGTTGATCGTGCTCCGGCGTGGTCAATAACCTCTCGGAGTTGGTTTAGCGATTGCTAAGGCGCGACGTCCTGGCACGTTCGTAGTCGGATCGTAAAAGTCTACTCCTCCGAAACGATAATCACCATCTCATCGGAAGAAGGGACACCTTTGCCTCTATCAAAAAGGCAATAAAAATAACTAAGTATTGGAAGATTAATATGATGGAAGATAGACCCGGGACCATAGGTTTCACTGGTGGCTTCTCTCAAGATAGCATAAGTATTACGGTGGGTAAACGAATTACTGTCGAGCAATTGATAGAACTGAGCATAGTTATGAGAATATCTAGGTATGATCATGTATATAGGCATCACGTCCGTGACAAGTAGACCGAAACGATTCTGCATCTACTACTATTACTCCACACATCGACCGCTACCCAGCATGCATCTAGAGTATTAAGTTCATAAGAACAAAGTAATGCTTTAAGTAAGATGACATGATGTAGAGGGATAAACTCATGCAATATGATATAAACCCCATCTTTTTATCCTCGATGGCAACAATACAATAAATACATGTGGTTTCCCTTTCTGTCACTGGGATCGAGCACCGCAAGATTGAACCCAAAGCTAAGCACTTCTCCCATTGCAAGAAAGATCAATCTAGTAGGCCAAACCAAACTGATAATTCGAAGAGACTTGCAAAGATAACCAATCATGCATGAAAAAATTCAGAGAAGATTAAAATATTGTTCATAGATAATCTTGATCATAAACCCACAATTCATCGGATATCGACAAACACACCAAAAAATAAGATTACATCGAATAGATCTCCAAGAAGATCGAGGAGAACTTTGTATTGAGATCCAAAGAGAGAGAATAAGCCATCTACCTAATAACTATGGACCCGAAGGTCTGAGGTAAACTACTCACACATCATCGGAGAGGCTATGGTGTTGATGTAGAAGCCCTCTGTGATCAATGCCCCCTCCGGCGGAGCGCCGGAAAAAGCCCCAAGATGGGATCTCACGGGTACAAAAGGTTGCGGCGGTGGAAATAGGGTTTTGGCTCCGTCTCTCATAGTTTGGGGGTACGTAGGTATATATAGGAGGAAGAAGTACGTCCGTGGGGAAACATGGGCCCTACGAGGGTGGAGGGTGCGCCTGGGGGGTAGGCGCGCCCCCCTGCCTTGTGCTCTCCTCGTTGATTTCTTGACGTAGACTCCAAGTCCTCTGGATCATGTTTGTTCCGAAAATCACGTTCCCGAAGGTTTCATTCCGTCTGGACTCCGTTTGATATCCTTTTTCTACAAAGCACTGAAATAGACAAAAAAACAGCAATTTGGGCTGGGCCTCCGGTTAATAGGTTAGTCCCAAAAATAATATAAAAGTGTAAAATAAAGCCCATTAAACATCCAAAACAGAATATAGCATGGAACAATCAAAAATTATAGATACGTTGGAGACGTATCAAGCATCCCCAAGCTTAATTCCTGCTCTTCCTCGAGTAGGTAAATGATAAAAACAGATTTTTTGATGTGGAATGCTACCTAGCATAATTTTCAATTTAATTCTCTTATTTGTGGTATGAATATTCAGATCTGAAAGATTCAAGATAAAAGTTTAATATTGATATAGAAATAATAATACTTCAAGCATACTAACTAAGCAATCATGTCTTCTCAAAATAACATGGCCAAAGAAAGTTATCCCTACAAAATCATATAGTCTGGCTATGCTCTATCTTCACCACACAAAGTATTTAAATCATGCACAATCCCGATGATAAGCCAAACAATTGTTTCATACTTTTGATGTTCTCAAACTTTTTCAATCTTCACGCAATACATGAGCGTGAGCCATGGACATTGCACTATGTGTGGAATAGAATGGTGGTTGTGGAGAAGACAAAAAGGAGAAGATAGTCTCACATCAACTAGGCGTATCAACGGGCTATGGAGATGCCCATCAATAGATATCAATGTGAGTGAGTAGGGATTGCCATGCAACGGATGCACTAGAGCTATAAGCATATGAAAGCTCAACAAAAGAAACTAAGTGGGTGTGCATCCAACTCGCTTGCTCACGAAGACCTAGCGCATTTTGAGGAAGCCCATCATTGGAATATACAAGCCAAGTTCTATAATGAAAATTTCCCACTAGTATATGAAAGTGACAACATAAGAGACTCTCTATCATGAAGATCATGGTGCTACTTAGAAGCACAAGTGTGGTAAAAGGATAGTAGCATTGTCCCTTCTCATTTTTTCTTTGGCCTTTTCTCTTTTTTTATGGCCTTTCTCTTTTTTTTTAGTCCGGAGTCTCATCCCGACTTATGGGGGAATCATAGTCTCCATCATCCTTTCCTCACTTGGGACAATGCTCTAATAATGATGAGCATCACACTTTTATTTTCTTACAACTCAAGAATTACAACTCTACTTAGAACAACAATATTACTCTATGTGAATGCCTCCGGCGGTGTACCGAGATATGCAATGAATCAAGAGTGACATGTATGAAAGAATTATGAATGGTGGCTTTGCCACAAATACGATGTCAACTACATGATCATGCAAAGCAATATGACAATGATGGAGCGTGTCATAGTAAACGGAACGGTGGTAAGTTGCATGGCAATATATCTCGGAATGGCTATGGAAATGCCATGATAGGTAGGTATGGTGGCTGTTTTGAGGAAGGTATATGGTAGGTGTATGATACCGGCGAAAAGTGCGCGGTATTAGAGAGGCTAGCAATCGTGGAAGGAAGAGAGTGCGTTTGATCCATGGACTCAAAATTAGTCATAAAGAACTCATATACTTGTTGCAAAAATCTATTAGTTATCGAAGGAAAGTATTACGCGCATGCTCCTAGGGGGATAGATTGGTAGGAAAAGACCATTGCTCGTCCCCGACCGCCACTCATAAGGAAGACAATCAATAAATAAATCATGCTCCGACTTCATCACATAACGGTTCACCATACGTGCATGCTACGAGAATCACAAACTTTAACACAAGTATTCCTCAAATCCACAACTACTCAACTAGGATGACTCTAAGATCACCATCTTCATATCTCAGAACATTTATCAAGCATCAAACTTCTCATAGTATTCAACACACTCATAAGATTTTTTTTACTTATCTTGGATGCCTATCATAATTAAAGCAAATTACCATGCTGTTTTGTAGGACTCTCAAAATAATACAAGTGAAGCATGAGAGAACAATAGTTTCTATAAAACAAATCCACCACCGTGCTCTAAAAGATATAAGTGAAGCACTAGAGCAAAAACTATATAACTCAAAAGATATAAGTGAAGCACATAGAGTATTCTAATAAATTCCGAATCATGTGTGTCTCTCTCAAAAGGTGTGTACAGCAAGGATGATTGTGGTAAACTAAAAAGCAAAGACTCAAATCATACAAGATGCTCCAACCAGAACACATATCATGTGGTGAATAAAAATATAGCTCGAAGTAAAGTTACCGATGGACGAAGATGAAAGAGGGGATGCCTTCCGGGGCATCCCCAAGCTTTGGCTTTTTGGTGTCCTTAGATTATCTTGGGGTGCCATGGGCATCCCCAAGCTTAGGCTCTTGGCACTCCTTGTTCCATAATCCATCAAATCTTTTACCCAAAACTTGAAAACTTCACAACACAAAATTGGTATATCTTGACTTGACTTGGCACGAATCTCCCCGGCAACGGCGCCAGAAATCTTTCTTGCTACCTCTTGAGCACTGCGTTGGTTTTCCCTTGAAGATGAAGGTGATGCAGTAAAGTAGCGTAAGTATTTCCCTTAGTTTTTGAGAACCAAGGTATCAATCCAGTAGGAGATCACGCACGAGTCCCTCACACCTACACAAACAAATAAGAACCTCGCAACCAACGCGATAAATCCGTTGTCAATCCCTCAACGGTCACTTACGAGAGTGAGATCTGATAGATATGATAAGATAATGTTTTTGGTATTTTTATGATAAAGAGAAATAAAGATGCAAAGTAAAATAAAAGGCAATAAAAATAACTAAGTATTGGAAGATTAATATGATGGAAGATAGACCCAGGGGCCATAGGTTTCACTAGTGGCTTCTCTCAAGATAGGATAAGTATTACGGTGGGTAAACGAATTACTGTCGAGCAATTGATAGAATTGAGCATAATTATGAGAATATCTATGTATGATCATGTATATAGGCATCACGTCCGTGACAAGTAGACCGAAACAATTCTGCATCTACTACTATTACTCCTCACATCGACCGCTACCCAGCATGCATCTAGAGTATTAAGTTCATAAGAACAGAGTAATGCTTTAAGTAAGATGACATGATGTAGATGGATAAAATCATGCAATATGATATAAACCCCATCTTTTTATCCTCGATGGCAACAATACAATACGTGTCGTTTCCCTTTCTGTCACTTGGATCGAGCACCGTAAGATTGAACCCAAAGCTAAGCACTTCTCCCATTGCAAGAAAGATCAATCTAGTAGGCCAAACCAAACTGATAATTCGAAGAGACTTGCAAAGATAACCAATCATACATAAAAGAATTCAGAGAAGATTCAAATATTGTGTATAGATAATCTTGATCACAAACCCACAATTCATCGGATCTCGACAAACACACCGCAAAAGAAGATTACATCGAATAGTTCTCCAAGAAGATCGAGGAGAACTTTGTATTGAGATCCAAAGAGAGAGAAGAAGCCATCTAGCTAATAACTATGGACCCGAAGGTCTGAGGTAAACTACTCACACATCATCGGAGAGGCTATGGTGTTGATGTAGAAGCCCTCCGTGATCAATGCCCCCTCCGGCGGAGCGCTAGAAAAGGCCCCAAGATGGGATCTCATGGGTACATAAGGTTGCGGCGGTGGAAATAGGGTTTTGGATCCATCTCTGATAGTTTGGGGTACGTAGGTATATATGGGAGGAAGAAGTACGTCGGTGGAGCAACGTGGGCCCCACGATGGTGGAGGGCGCGCCTGGGGGGTAGGCGCGCCCCCTGCCTCGTGCTCTCCTCGTTGATTTCTTGACGTAGACTCCAAGTCCTCTGGATCACGTTTGTTCCGAAAATCATGTTCCCGAAAGTTTCATTCCATTTGGACTTCGTTTGATATCCTTTGTCTGCGAAACACTGAAATAGGAAAAAAAACAGCAATTTGAGCTGGGCCTCCGGTTATTAGGTTAGTCCCAAAAATAATATAGAAGTGTATAATAAAGCCCATTAAACATACAAAACAGAATATAGCATGAAACAATCAAAAATTATAGATACGTTGGAGACGTATCAGACAGCCTAGACGCCCTGGAGGAGGAGCGCGACGTTGCAAAAGCCCGTTCCGCATTTTATCAACAACAGGCCCGCAGATATCAATGTAGAGAAGTACGGTACAAGACTTATAATGTTGGCGAACTCGTTCTACGCTTGCCGGAGAAGAAAAAGTACAAACTCAAGCCCAAATGGGAGGGTCCCTTCATCATTGACGAAGTTCTCACTGGAGGAGCGTACTGCCTGTGTGATGTGTCAGACAACCGCCCAGAGCCGAACCCTTGGAACCCGGCCAGACTCCGAAGATTCTATGCCTAGCGCCGAACTCTTTGTTCGTCTCCTTCTCCCTATTGTTCCCATTACTTTTTCCTATCTTTTCGCTTTTTCCTTTTTTTAGCCTTAAAGCTTTTCGTGCGGCTCAACCGCGCACCTGTGACATACACATACTCAAATATGTATGTCCATTATACCTGGGGGCTTCTTTGACAGAAGCTTGTTAATGTTATTTTTCGAGCATCAAGCTCATCGCATATGCGCGTTTTCCCCATATGTACCTTTTCTTCACCATTATATGCATCGATATGACTTAAGTTTTGGCCAAGCTGGGTTGCCTGGCTCCTGTGCTTATGCCCTACGTTCCCGTTAGTTCGGCTAGGGCATAAAGGGAGCACCTCTACGATTGTTACTGTCGGGTCATCCGGATGTGTACCTCTGACTGGGTGAAGGCGAAAGCTAGCGTTCTTAAGGGAATATTCGGTCGGTGAATTAAAGACTTTTTGCATTCACCCCATTGTGAACCGCCAGATGTTACTTATATTGTTACAGTTCGGACATGCATTTTTACGCATGCACACCCAAGGAAAGTAACCCCTAACGAAACTATTCTCTCTAGAAGATGTTTCTTACAATCATAATGTAATATAACATAACTAGCCGGATACAACTTGCCTGTTCAAGCAACTATGACACCTACGCGTGGTTTCCACACATACCTCGGTCTATTTTACCGCTCAGGTATTCGGAAACACTCTGCACCTTCAGGTCCCAAGGTCGAAGCGAAAAGGTCTGCCATGACAATCGTTTTACAATTCAGCTCGAAAGGAAAGTACATAGTCACTTGGACTCAAAAATTTCCTCCTCTATACCGTCCAGCAGGCTTTCTAACTTACAACCCTGCTGGGAATACTTGGTGGCTACTTTTACTTGGTCATATACCAAATTAACGGGAACTTCTTTCCCATCTGACCCTAGAGGTCCGACCCGAGCCATATGATTCGGATCAAGCTTGGTGTACCGTGTCTTCACCATGGCCCAGGCTTCTCGTGCACCTTCCCGGCAGGCCAATATCTTCAACAATCGAAAGCGCCGCCGTGCTCCCTTGAATAGCTCTAGGAGCTCTTCCATCTTTCTTGGAGGGGAGGCAGATGGCCACAAGGCCTTGGCAATGCTTCGCATCGCCTGTCGAGCCTGCTCATGCATGTGCGATAGCTCTTTTAGCAGATCGCCCAAGAATCCGGACATCTCCTCTTCGGGACGACCGGTCGGCATACCTGCAGACATAACTCTGTCAGCCCCTTTTATCTCCGAATTATTCGAAGGTGAGTTCAACCACATACTGAATATGCCGCCTCGCAGCCTCTTATTTTCCTTCACGGTATCAGCCAGCTGGGCCCGTACATCTTTCATTTCTTCGCCTAGCTGGGTCTGGGCATCCTGCAGCTTGTTTTTCTCATCTCTGACTCGGGTCAGAACACGCTCGCCTGCGGTGTGTAGTCTTTTCGCCTCTTTCTCGCCCGCTTGAGCGGCTTTCAATTTCTCCTCTAGTTGATCTGACAATCCTGTTAGGAGATAAGCAACAGTATTAGCACAACTGGTATATAATTATTGTTTCTTGATGGAGGTAAGTATTACCAGAGGACGCCTTCTTGGACTTTTCCAGTTTGGCGGTAAAAACAGTTAGCTATGTCCGACGCTTTTCTAGCTCTTGGGCTAGCAGGTTGTTCTTCTCCGTAGGAACCTGGTTATACAATGATCCTTAAATCATTTGTACCAACTACTTCAAGTCTCGGGGGCTACTGGCATATGGTTATCACATTCGGACAAAGTAAACTTACTTGCACATCTTTTAAATGTTGATTCGTGGCTCTGTTAAGCCCGTCTCGAGCAGCTCGGATGTATGCATCAGCTGAGCTGAAGGCATTAAACACCTCTTCTGAGAAGCTGGGGTCTCGTGAAATGGCCCTTCGGCGCCGATGATTCATGGCGCCCTCCACTTCCGAGTTGGTGACGGATACATTATTCGAATCCTCGGCTAGAGGACAATCCGGCGTCACCCCCGTATCAGCCCCCGTCTTTACGGCAGGATCTGGATCCCGGCTGTGGGGAGTATGACCGGCTGGACCCCCGGACATAGTCTGGCACACTCTTTTCCTGATACAGGATAAACATAAAAGTCACAATTGGATGCGACTGCTGAAGGGCATATTTGCAAATCCATACCTCTTCGATGAAGGCTCGGCCGTATCTTCGTTTGCCTTCCTCTTCGAAGGCTTGCCCGGCGTGGTGGCCGCTCTCTTTGGAGACGCCCCTGGGGCAGCATGGCGAGCCGACCGCCTCCCCTTTTGAGCACAGGACGGTGCGATGGGTGAGGCAGAATGAGAGAACTCTTTCGGATGACATGTCTCCTGATTACTTACGTGTGAAGCAGGGACAAGACCAGGATAATCGGCGATGATGGCCACTTCTGTGCCGTCGTAGCTCGCCTGGTAAAACACCCCATCCTCGAGCACCATGAAAATATCCGGATCCTCTTCGAATCCTGGGTCAAGGTCCCGATTGTGGCCCTCAGGCTGCGGGGCGGGTCTGTGAAGCCCTTTGGAAATCTTTCGCCAATGCTGTCATAAATGGATGGATTAATATTCATTGAAAGTAGCTCAGGGAGTGGAGTGCGTAGAGCAGAGGAGTTGGGACTTACCCAGCTAGGAGGACTGTACATGGAAAATCCATCTCTGCGCTTCATACGCAGAAATTCCTCTTCCTCCCCTTTGAACAGTTCGGCCAATATTTTGGCCAGAGCGGCGGGGGTGTCCGGACCCTTCCTGCCGTAGCGGGAGGCGTCATCCTCCCCATTGTAGTGCCACATGGGAAGCCCTCTGTATTGGAGTGGCTGAACCCCCCATACTATGGAGGTCGCCATTACTTCGACTATTGATAAGCCGGACTGAGCGAGCGTCCTTATCTTGCTCATGAGTTGACGAACTTCCGCACTATCTTCCTCCTCGAGGCTTTGAGGGCACCAGCTGTGGCATTTCTTCAAAGGAACGCTTGTGAACTCAGGAAGACCCCTCGAAACTGGATCTGGAAGTGCGACGTCCTCAATATAGAACCATTCGGAAGGCCATTCTTCGGATGCCTTCTTTGGTGTGCCGGATAGGTATCCGGTCTCGGCGATGCGCCACATTTTGGCTCCTCCTACATCAAATATTGATCCCTCGTGGTTGTGTGGGACGAGAAAGAATAACTTTCTCCACTATTCAAAATGGGCCTCGCAACCCAGGAATAGGTCACAAAGGGCGACGTAACCCGCGATATGCAGGATGGAGGCCGGAGTGAAGTTTTGCAGTTGGAGGCCATAGTACTCCAGAAGCCCTCGGAGGAATGGATGAATTGGAAATCCGACACCTCTTAGCAGATGAGGGACAAAGCACACTCGTTCCCCCCTGGATGGATTGGGGAAATTTTCAGTCTGAGCCCTGCCATTGAAGGAGGTCAATCCTGCTCAAACAGGGACCAAATCCACAGGAGGAAGAAATCCCTGTGTTTGCAGCTTCTCCAGCTGACCATGGGATACGGAGCACCTCTCCCATTCGCCTTTTTCGGGGCCGCAGGGATGGGAGGAGGAGTTGGGAGTGCTAGCCATGTTGGGGTGCTCTTTCCTAGCAATTTTTGACGATTTTTCCGCGGGGTGCCGAATGGATCTGAGATCCAATCTCATTAAATAGACGCTCTTCCTCGCATGGCCGGTGTCGGATGTGGGGTTCCGGCAAGCCCTTAAGGTTCAAAAACTGGGGTACGCGCGAAGTCTCTCCCTCCTACCGATCTACGCTCTAGCTCGCTAAGATCATGCGGATGAACTCGTCAAACTCGCAACACAGAAAGACACGAGGTTTATACTGGTTCGGGCCACCGTTGTGGTGTAATACCCTACTCCAGTGTGGACAGTACAAGGGAAGAACAACCTCCTGAGGTTGGGGTGTTCTTGTGCTTGTGAACTTGTGGTGTGAGGATTCGTCCAGTTCAGCCCTCCCTACCGTGGTGGCTAGCTCTACTTATATAGGCCCTGGTCCTCTTCCCAAATATCGAGCGGGAAGGGAGCCAACAACGGCGGGCAAATTTGAAGGGGGACAGCTAGTACAAGCTATCCTGACAAAAGCGGTCTTTGCCTGCGAAAAGCCCTGGGGTGATGCCGTCTTGGGCTCCACGATGACATCCGCCTGGTTGTCCTCCTGGTCTTGGTCTCGTTGCACCAATATGGCAACCTTTGCCTGATGCCTCGGTACTCTTCGCCTACGCTGGCCCCCTTAGCACCAAAGAGGAAATAAGGACGCTGCACGCACCGGCACCCGCCTGGTACCGTTCGTGATGGCTCACGTCACAAGAGCCTCGTGAGGTTTGCCTTGCCTTGATATCTCCACTCCTCGCGAGCCTGCCTGGCTAGGCCACTCCGGAGGAGGTCTTGCGTTGTCCGCCTTGCGAGGGTCTTGGGCGTCTTGTTGATGAAGATGGGCCATACGGCCCGCTGCCTGGCCACGTTGTGGGCCGCAGGCAGGCAAGCCTGGGGACCCCCATTCCGAGAACACCGACAGTAGCCCCCGGGCTCAAGGTGCGCTCGGGCTTGGCTACGCGGCGAAGCCAAGGGTCAAGTTCAGAGCACCGCGGGCCCCAAAAGCCTGCGGCCTCGGTTGACGCGTGGCGGTTGATTGGACGTGGGCGTCTCCGCTTCCCCACGCCGCCTTTGAATCCGCCTGGCTATGCGGCCCCTGCGGCCTACACAGTTATTCCTCCGCCTCTTGCGCCCTGCTTCCCCAATTCCCCTGCTTCCTCATGGCTTTGCTTCTCTTCTCCAATCTGACTCGCGCTCCACCTGCTCCATCGCGCATGGCGCCTAAACAAGCTGAGAAGGGGAAGAGTTCTCTATCTCTTCCAGTTGCGCCTCCGTCCTTTGCGCCGGTGCTCGGCTGGTCTCGGGTGCTCAACGACGAGGCCATGGACAAGGTGCGCCCGATGCTTGCTTCCAGCTTCAATGAGTGGGGGAGACGGTGGCTTGGCCCGCGTCTCACACTCGCACGGCTCAGACGGCCACCGAGGTCCCAATCTTCATAGATGCCCTCTGGGCTGGCCTGATTCCACCCTTCTCCGCCTTCTTCAATGATGTGCTTGAGCATTATCAGATCCACATGCTGCATCTCGACCCTCAGTCTGTGACTCTTCTTGCTGTCTTCGCCTTCGTGTGCGAGGCCATGGTGGGCATCGCTCCTTCAGTGGCTCTCCTTCGTCACTTCTTCTCATTGCATCTGGCCGGCCCTCAGCAATGCTCGGGGTGCGTGAGCTTCCAGGCCGTGGCTGCGACGGCGGGCGAGGGGATTGATTTCGAGCTCCCTCCATCCATGAGCGAATTCCGGATACGATGGGTGTTTGTCGATGCCGGTGTACTCAGTCCTCTGCTTCAGGCTCCGTCGGGCCCTACTGTTCCTAACTCCGGCTGGAGCCATCCGCGGCTCGCGAGCCCCGGCCTTGCCCGCGTCTGGCTCAGGTTGAGGTTGCTGAAGGATCGCGACGTAACTGCACCGATGGTGGTGAAGGAATTCGTCCAACACCGGGTTGCTCCGCTTCAACGCCATTCTCGCCTAATGTGGACCTTGCTCAGCAGCCAGGATCACCTAAGGTTTCAGGAGTCCGGGCTACTCCTCGGGACGCGGCGAACAATGCTCAAGGTCCTGACGGGTGTCTTTCTTCCGGCCGAACTACCTGGGAAGAACTGTTTGTTGTACCGCTGCAAGAATAAGGATGAATTTGTGAAGGGCATGCCTCTCTTCAATGAATGGGGGCCGCGGCCGATCGGCCTGGAGGGGCCTCGTGAGAACCCCGTTATCGTGTTTCCCTTCCTTGTCCCTGATGCTGAGCTCGCCCCAAGTGACGATGCAGGTGGGCGAGCCCAGGCGGAGGCCAGCGGCTCGAGTGCCGAGGAGCATGTGCCGAGTGGTGATTCTGGGGCATCATCTTCAGGAGCCTGCCACTCCCCTCCTGGGGGGTCGGTTGCTGAGGAGACACTGCATGCGGCTCCCGCGGCCAAGGCTCGAGGAGCCTCGGGAGTTCGTGGTGAAACGGTGCCCGGCTGTTCGCCGCAACAGGGCACCTCTGAAGATATTCTTCCGAGCTCTTCTTCAGCCCCGCTGCGCACCGGCCGTGACGTCCAGCGTTTCGGTCGTCTTTGTGTGGACTTCGAGGAGCTTCGCAAGAGGAAAGGATCTCCCAGCGGCAGCAACATCTTTGGCCCGCTGAAGCGGAGGAAGTACATTGCCATTGACGTGTAAGTATCGTACCTCTATGGCTCCCTATGTGTTTCTTTCTTCTTCTGACGCCAGTCTTTCAGGGCTCCTTCCACTGAGGCTGCTGAATCTCCTGAGAAACGGCCTCCTTCTTCCTTGACTCTTCCGCCAGCCTCGAGCGCTTCGAGTTCGCTGGTTGCCCCTGGAGCAGGGTTGGTTGAAGGGGCACTCTTGCCTTCCTGGCGCGTTGAACCCGTGGCCTTGTCGCTCCTCCCCCTTGGTCTGGCGTGGAGCTTGGCAGGCGTGCCCAAGACTCCTCCGCTGATTTTTTACTGCAACTTTTTGACTTCGATCCTCGGCTCCTCTTTGAGCAGCGAGCCCCAGCAGGCTTGGGCTCCTCGCGAGGACGGGCTAGTGTCGGGTGTGGCGCCAGCCCCCAGCCCCCTGTCAAGGGGTGGCGCGCCACTTGACGCCCCGCCCGCAGCCCCCGAGGTGGAGGACGAAGAAGGCTGGGCGTTCGAGCTCGAGCGCGGGCGGAGCGTGGTTCGCCATGAGCTCTTCCAGGAGGCGATGAACGCGATGAGCCGGCTTGGTGGAGAGCTCGCGAGTGTCGATTCGCGTCTTGAGGCTGAAGGTCTCCGGCTGGCGGAGGAGCAGCACAAGCTGAAGGTGGCCATCAACCTCAGCCGCTATCAGCGTGACCTTGAGAACGCGAAGGCTGAGGCATCTCTCAAGGTTTCCTACGATGCCCGCTCACGAGCCTTGGAAGAGGCTCGCGAGGCTGATCGTCACCGCGAGGCTGCGGAGAAGCGCGCGTGGGAGCTCCGGGCCTGGAGCGCGTCTCTTGAGCAGCAGGTGGAGGCGCGCAGGGCCGCTCTTGCGTCGCTGAGGGGGACATCCGTGGAGGATGAGGAGGTCCGGAAGCATGAGGAGGCGCTGGCCCTGGAGGCCATGGAGCGTAACCGCGAGCTCGAGCAACTGGAGACGAGGGAGCGTCAAGTTGCCCAAGCAGAAGACGCCGTTGGTGCTCGCGAGGCTGGAGTTGAGGAGGAGGTGAACCGCCGGGTGGCCGAGGTTCGCGCGGACCTGGAGGGCAGGTACGACCTGAAGCTGAAGCTCGTGGGCGTGGAGGATGAGGGCAGGGCCGCTGCCCTCAGGCCCAGGTTGAACGAGGTTGAGAGGCGCGCGGAAGCCACGGCCGCTGCCTTGGTCACGGCGCAGGCGGACTTGGCCTCTGCCCGCGCCGAGCTGCGTTCCCTCCGGAGGCGGGTTGACGATGCAGAGGTCATTGCGAGGCAGAACATGGAGGAGGTGCTCCAACGTCGAACGCTGGAGCGCGAGCATGCCCCCATGCTTCAGGATCTCCGGAACAGGGCCAATATCGCCCTGGGCCATATTTGCAAAGTGGAGGCGCCGACCCCTCACTCAAATGACTATGCCAGCCACCTGACCTTCTTCACCATGGTGGTGACGCACCTGGAGGCTCGATCTGCCAGAGCTCGCCAGCTTGTGGAGGAAAGGGGGCGTGTCCTGCTCGAGCGCGCTTTCTCCCGTGTCTTTAGCCACCTCCTGAATGTCGACCCCAACTTTGACTTTGACGCCGCCATCGCCCCCGTACCCACGGCTGTCCGGGGCGACCTAGCACGCTGGGTTGAGGACCATGTGGACGCGTTGGTCAGGGCCTTCGCTTCGGAGGATGATGCGGTGGTGGTCGTCGCAGATGAAGGCGACGTGGTCGACGATGGCGACGGGGGCGTCGCCGATGGCGGCGACGATGTCGATGAAGACAACGACAACGCGAGTGATGCGTCTGCGGGTGATGCAGCGAGCCACATTTCTGGCTGATCCCTTGTTCTCTTGTCATTTCTTCCTGCGCACAAACTCGGGCGTGGCCCTTGGAAACTTGTAAGAGCATTTTGAGAGGGGGAGCCCCTCATGTAAGCAAATTGCAGTTTTTACTTTTCCATGCGATGTGAGTCTGTGTCCTCGTGAACTTGTGAATCCTGATGCGAGTTTTCTGTCTTGGTTTACCTTAGTCAGCGCCAGCTTTGAGCTGGGCTGCGATGTGTCGAGTTCCTGAGGACCTTACGGACCTCATCGCCCCGTCAGAAGGGGCCCTACGAGAGGTGAGAACCAGTTGCAGCGCGCGCTCGGCGCGCGCGTGCATCGCGCAGTCCCGCTCGCGAGGAGCTCGTGAGGGAAAGGCGACGGACGTGAGTCCCAGACAAAACGATATCCAGAAGGCAAGAAATTGCTCAAACGAGAAAAGGCTCCCCCCGCGCGCATCGATAAAAACTCAGCTTCAACTCAAATCCAGATCCAGAAAGCAAAGCTACAGAAAGAGACATCCAAAGCAAAAGGCCGCGTCCGGCACCTAGTCTAGTCTTCTGGTCTTCAAGTCTTCACACCAGCGCGGAGCTAAGTGCTGCCACTAGGCGTGGGAGGGAGCCCCAGGGCCTGAGGCCGGCACCCCTGAGACTCCGGGGCGTGTTCAACCCCAACTCATTATTACATGAGAGTGTCACGGGCGGCGAGCTTCACAGGCACCGGGCCTTCTTCACAGGTACCGGCCTTGCTTCATATCGCCAGACGAGGGCCCCGCCTTGCACCACTCTTGACCTTCTCTGAGACGACCGGTCACCAGGACGACACAGAGGAGGGAAAGAGGACGCCAGCGGTTCCCTCGGCGACCACAGGTCCTCTGCCGGGGGAAAGGTTGGCGAGGCCTCCCCGGCAGAGGGCCTACCTCCGGGTGTCGCCAGGCGTCGTGCGCCACGGGGTGGAGCCTTGCTCCTGGCTTTCTCCCGGCGGCCCCCAGCGTGTCTCCCTTGCTGGAACTGGTGCCATCGTGCCTGGGTCTTCGATCGACGCTGCATCCTGATTCATCTGTTGTCCATGGTTAGCATAAGCCTGTTCCTGAGAAACTAGCGGTACCCTGTAGTTGCCGCTGCCGGCGCGATCGTTGTGGTTCTCCGTTGGTTCTTGGAAGGCTTCAGCTCCTAGCGCCCCCTCTCCCCACTCTTCTCCAACGAATGAGCCGATGTCGTCCTCTGGTGCGTACCCTTGGTCCACCATGCGGGGCACGTAGGCCTCCGGTGCCGTCACCCGGAACACCTCGCCGTGGTGCCCCACGCTCCATGTTGCTCCGCCCATGATGGCGTCCTAGGGATGATAATACGGCATCCGGCCGGGACCATGGGGGACGGCGCTTGCGCTCGTGCTTGTCGAGGGCGGTATGGGGGAGTTGGAGCCCCCTACACCGCCGGCCGTGCTGATGTTGATGAAGCCCCCGGGCGCAGTCGATGGCGTGCGGATGTGGTGAGGTTCGCCGCGCGGCACTGCAGTAGCCTAGGGAGGAAGCCGATAGCAGAAGGGTGGCTCTCCCGATGCCGCTGCATCCAGCAGCTCGGCAACACGCTCCAGCAGCATATCCCGGCCGCTTTCCATCCGCCTGTACCACAGCAGCTCCCTTGCCACGGTGAGCGCTGCCCGCATGTTTGCTTTCTCCCGCCGTGAGTGTGGCGCCGTTGCTGTGGCATGGCTTGCTGCTCTTGCCATGGCCCATGCCTGTCGTGGGGTGAGGGGGGATGACGCCTGGCCGCGCTGCCCGCGCCCGGCGGGGTTTGGCGGCGCCCGTGACGCTTGGAGTGCAGGGTCGAGACCTTCATGGGCAGGCGGCGCTGCCTGGGCTGGCCAGGCTGCCCAGCGGTCGGAGCCGGCCCTTGAATCGCCAGACATCATGGCTGGGGAGCATCGGCGAGCTGGCTGGCGGAGAAGAAGCTCCGCGCACCCCTACCTGGCGCGCCAAATATCGCATTTGGGGTTCCGGCCAACCCTTAAGGTTTGAACACTGGGGTGCGCGCAAAGTCTCTCCCTCCTACCGACCTACGCTCTAGCTCGCTAAGATCTTGTGGATGAACTCGTCGAACTCGCAACACAGAAAGACACGAGGTTTATACTGGTTCGGGCCACCATTGTGGTGTAATACCCTACTCCAGTGTGGTGGTGGTGGATTGCCTCTTGGGCTGATGATGAACAGTACAAGGGAAGAACAGCCTCCTAAGGTTGAGGTGTTCTTCTGCTTGTGAACTTGTGGCGTGAGGATTCGTCCAGTTCAGCCCTCCCTACTGTGGTGGCTAGCTCTACTTATATAGGCCCTGGTCCTCTTCCCAAATATTGAGCGGGAAGGGAGCCAACAACGGTGGGCAAATTTGAAGGGGGGCAACTAGTACAAGCTATCCTGACAAAAGCGGTCTTCGCCTGCGAAAAGCCTTGGGGTGACGCCGTCTTGGGCTCCACGATGACCTCCGCCTGGCCGTCCTCCTGGTCTTGGTTTCGTTGCACCATTATGGCAACCTTTGCCTGATGCCTCGATACTCTTCGCCTGCGCTGGCCCCCTTAGCACCAAAAAGGAAGTAAGGACGCAACGCGCAGCGGCGCCCGCCTGGCACCCGCCTGGTACCGTTCGTCATGGCTCACATCACGAGAGCCTCGTGAGGTTTGCCTTGCCTTGATATCTCTGCTCCTCGTGAGCCTGCCTGGCTAGGCCACTCCAGAGGAGGTCTTGCGTCGTCCGCCTCGCGAGGCTTGGACCCTCGCGAGGGTCTTGGGCGTCTTGTTGATGAAGATGGGCTGCCTGGCCACGCTGTGGGCCGCAGGCAAGCAAGTCTGGGGACCCCCGTTCCCAGAACACCGACAGCCGGGGTGTTATGTGCAAAAATACCCTGACCTCTCGCATTCGCTTGATACGTGGAAGCTGAAGTTGTTGATACACAGAATCCGAGGGGTATGACATTAAATGGAAGGCCGAATACATCACTTTGAAGTCACTCGGAGGAGGAACTCGCCTTGCAATGCCGAAGTCAATCTGCGCACTGAACACCTCGTCATTGAAGTCTGGTTTAGGGGCTACTGAGGGAGTCCTGGACTAAGGGGTCCTCGGGCGTCCGGCCTATTAGCCATGGGCCGGACTGATGGGCTGTGAAGATACGAAGACCGAAGACTCTACCCGTGTCCGGAGGGGACTCTCCTTGGCGTGGAAGGCAAGCTTGGCCATCGAATATAAAGATTCCTTTCTCTATAACTGACCTTATGTGACCCTATATCCCTCCGGTGTCTATATAAACCGGAGGACTAGGTCCGTAGACATCAATCATCATAATATAGTCAGACAGGCTAGACTTCTAGGGTTTTAGCCATTACGATCTCGTGGTAGATCAACTCTTGTAATTCTCATATTCATCAAGATCAATCAAGCAGGAAGTAGGGTATTACCTCCATAGAGAGGGCCCGAACCTGGGTAAACATTGTGTCCCCCGTCTCCTGTTACCACCGACCTTAGACGCATAGTTCGGGACCCCCTACCCGAGATCCGCTGGTTTTGACACCGACAGCGAGTGTCGAGATTAACAGTCGCGGCACCATCGAGATGCGAGGACCTATGTGCGGTAGCCATCCTTGGTGGGGAGAAGGAAGATGATCTCCCCAAGGATGGCATCCGAGAGATCGCTAATGCGGTCCGCTCGATATTCTACGGGTTCCTCGGATCCAGGTGAGTAGCCGCTTCTGCCCGCCCTACCGGGTGTAGGATCTACGGGTTACTCATATCCAGGGCGTGGCCGCTTCTGCCCGCGCTGCCAGGTGTAGGATCTACAGCTGGCGGCGCCGCTGGCTGGAGCCTCATCTTTGTACATACCAATCTGAAAGAATGGTAGAAACATACATGTAGGACATTCAAAATCAATTTTCAAGATCTGGAGAAAAAAAGGCACAAACATATATGTAGGACATTCAAAATCAATTCTAGAGATCTGGCCATGAATTATTCGCACCAACGCTAACCCTAGTCGGAGTATTGGCAAAAAAAATTGTACTGAACAAACAATTAATCACTAACCATAGATACGATTCAAACAATTACAGTACACGGATCTAACGAATCTTATTCTGATTTCATGGACTGGGTGAACATAACCACAGGATTTCTATTCCCAAAAAAAGAAAGGGGGGACTAATCGGTTTTCCGTCGGAGTCGGAGTCGTTGCCGGAGTAGCTGTGGACCTCCGGCTCCGGCTGGGGAGGCACGATGACGATAATGAAGTCAAGGTCGCGCTGCTTCCTACGTGAGACCTCATCAACGACGATCGCAACCTCTGTGCCCAGCTTCATGCGTTGTGCGGGTGCTTCACCAGCCCCGGCGTCGCCACTCCCTCCGATGGTATGCTTCGGCAACATCCTAATACAGTCCATGCGGTGGTGACAACTGTGGACATGGGGCGCGGCCGCCTATTATGACCAGCGGATCTGGTATGCCATTAATATGGAGCAACAAGAGCAAGGTGGGCGGCGGTAAAAGGGCTGGCTCACCTCCTGGTAAGCCTGCGCAGTGGGCTGCTGTCATGCCTACCGTCATTTCACACAGCTACTTGCACGCCCCCGGTGACACTTCGTAGCGAACACGTGCATGCCTCATCCTCCCGGTCTGCCTACGCAATGGACTGCTAGCATGCGTCTTGTCAATTCACGCATGCTCGTACGGCACATGGGACGCATGGCAGCATGTATTATATTGATTTATCTTTTTTAATGATTAATTCTGCCGCTTTATTGCTTAACTGAAGCACGGCAAGTATATTGTTGGTCTAATGCACACGATTCAAATAAAAGTCCGTTTGTGATATTGGTTACTAATTATTGATAATTTCCTATCTATAAAAAGATCATATGTAATCTTGCCTCAAATTTGAAAAAGATTATAATATCACAGTCTATTGGTGTCCATATGACACCATGATAAGTTTCATGAATTTCAATTTAGTTTTGGATTTACTGGATTTTAAAATCAACATTCTCGATGTTAGAAATTTCTTGCATGGGGACTAAACATGCACCCACGGACATGTACATATGATTTTCCAATCAATTTTGGTGCACTATCACATGTCTCGTGTAGCTCAAATTTTATTTTTGCACATTAAATCCCTAGGAAATCAATCAATGTATAAAACAAACAAAAGTTATCTATTTTTTCCAATTTTTAACACTAAACTCCTTGGGTCACATGTTCGCTGCAGAAAAAGTTTGACATGCATCTTTGGCCCACATGCACGCGATGGTCCTAGGACACTCACTCACGTGTGACTCTCTCTGTGGGCCCGCGAGGTCGTCGTCCATCATTATGACCTGCGGTGAGAGAGGCTAATTTTACCAATGAGGATGATGTTCATTTTTTAGTTTGTGTTACATACGATAGGAGTATATATATACTACGCGTCGAAGAGATTTGGGGAAACATATACTACGCGTCATATAGGACAGTCACTCATGTGCGATGCTTCCATCCGTGGGCCCGCGAGGTTGTCCTCCATCACTTTGACCCCACGAAAGAGGTTAATTTGACCAACAAGGAGGTTTCTTTTTGGGTTGTGTTGTGGTACGAGTATATAGTATGCGTAGGAGAGGGGGGAGGGGGCAACACATACTACACACACATCATTGAATGATCTCACTCTGTGTGGGGACTTTTCTGTTTCCGAGGCAAGTGCCACAAAGAAGTTGTGCATATTGGGTATTCAAAACATCACCAACACCTCTTTGGGCCACGTGCAGATGATGGTTGTCACTCACTCGCCTGTGATGCTTCCCTCCATGGGCCCATGAGGTCGTTGTCCATCTAATATGACACAACGAGAAAGGTAATTTGACAAACAAGGAGGATTTTTTTGGGTTGTGTTACGGTAGGAGTATATATTACGCGTCGAAGAGGGGTGGGGCCAGCATATACTGCGCGTCATGAACCTCGCTTCGTGTGGGGGACTTAAAGGTTTCTGAGGCATGTTCCAGATCAAATTTGTGCATATATATATTAGGTATTCAAACAACACAGCCACACATATCCATACATGTGTTTGGCCCCAATGCAAGCGATGGCGGTTGTCCTCTAGCACTCACTCACGGGGTTATCGGCGAGATGGTTCGTCCATCCATGTGTGCCTGCTTGCTCAATCACTTTGACTGATAGCGATAGAGGATTAAATTTTGGGTCGCGTAATACGCTACGGTACATCAAAGTGGGGGGGGGGGGCAAGCACGCGACGTGTCATGAACCTCTCTTTGTGTGGGGATTGTGCGATTTTTGATGCATGCATGCGCCACACCAAAATACAAAATGCAAGTGGTGGTAACTACCACTAGAGGTAGGAAAATTTTGTCTTATATATAGGGAAAATCCATCCTACCACCCAGGGGTAGTTACTGTGGCACCCCGGCTCGGAGCAACCGGATTACCTTGCATTGCCAGCCCAGAGACCATGGCTTCTGGCAACACACACCATATTGGTACAGAAAACAACCGCTTTATTGATACTAGCAGAACATAGTTCACATTACATCCAGTTGGGAGACCAAGCGGCACACACGGTGCTACTAAACAATATGTACATTACTTAGTGAACATAAAGGAGCCTCGATCATGACAACTACGCGGCAGCGGAACGATGACGAAGCGGGACTCCATAGCACAGTGACACCGACGTGGACGCGTTCTAGACTCGAACAGCACTCCGATCCAACGAGACTTTCCTGAAATCTAGCATGACACGCCAGGTCAGTACGTTGAATGTACTTGCAAGCTCACAACAAGCATAAACATAATGACCAACAATATCATGATATTAACCAAATTATCATCAATGCAAAAATCGTACTATGGATGCAGTGAACAAGATCTCGTGCCTCAAGTCCCTCGGACTTGCTTACGAAACGGGTTACCTCGTAACCAAACGATGATCTTTCTCGGATCACAAACGGACCAACAACATGGTCCTCAAACGGGTTACCTCCTAACCAAACGGTGACCTTTCTCGGATCACAAACGGACCAACACTTTGGGCTCCATCACCAACATGGTTTATCAACCATCATCTTTCCAACAGTGCCATGTTATTGACATTAGTACGCATGATTATTTAAACGCTGACCCATGGTGTGACCTACTTCCGTGTTGTGTCCATAACCATGGATGCGGCTATCGATAGATTAAATACACTCCGCAGAGGTAGCGCACTGTACCCACACCATGGAATCCATGGCCTCGCCCTCCCATTCGGCTGGACGAACGGCATACCGACGGAACCCCTCCTTTGCCATGACACTCTCCCGGTCACTCCGACTCACTCCCCACTGGGCTAAGTCCAGGGTGGCCCCGTGCCTACCAAAGGCACCAACGGCCACCGTTGTGGCAAAACATAAATGGTCCCAAACAGGGACAAGGTACCATAACAACTACGGGCACACAAGGTTAGGTCTGCTTACTGAGCCAGGGTACACACGCCCATAACCTTCCCTTGTTGGAGGCACCGACCAGAGGCATGACAATGGACCGAATAAAGGCCTTCTCATAAATGCAAATGTGGTTGCACTGGGAAAAACTCGATTCAGTGGCACCATGACACGATCAACGATATGTTCAAGTTGGGTTATTATCAGGTTTATCTCAAAGTAAAAATAACCGGTGTCATGACACGCCATGAAAATGCAACACAGGGTTAACCTCATGAAGTACTAATCATAATCATCAACAACTCATACCACTTCTCTGGTTATGATTATTCAGCAAACTTAACCATGATATTAACTTAATATAATTCATTTTCTCAATTAAGAAAATATTATCCCATGTAGCCTTTTTCATAGTCATTTCATTTCTACATAAACAAATATTACTTCTACTGACTTAAACTAGCTTAGTTAGTTTCAAACTACTGTAAACTAAACATACCAAACTAAACAAGCATTCAACAGAATATATATATTCATTTAAGTGATTTAAATGCATGAACTAAATCATTTATTCAAGTTGGAAAATCACAAATATTGCAATGGCACCATGAAAATGTTGTCGTGGCTTGCCTTAGTGCAGATGAGGTTCACACTCCTCCTAGTGATCCTCAAGACAAGCTTCACCTTCTGAAAATAATTAAAAACATAGAAAGAAAACATCAAGAAACACTCTAAAAAACACCAGAAAATCTAGACAGCAGAGAAAAATCTCATTTTTGGTGAGCTGCTAGATCTTTTTATTAAGAACACAATGCAAAAAAGAATCACTTCATTTGGACTTATGGTTAAAGAGTTGTGGCTGTTTGAAGTTCTCTGGATAAATTTGAATTAAATTTAAATAAAACAGATACTTGGGGCACGGCCTGAGTGGCTGACAGCGGGCCCCGCTGGTCAGGTGCGAGGGGGAGAGAGAGAAACATTGCACGGCGAGGCTTCGCTATAGCACACGCCGGCGAGGAGGGCACCTTGGCCAGATCCAGAGGGATAGAACGCAAGAGGAGATCGAGAAGCACTTGCCCGTACCCGTAGAATAGCTAGGGGTGGTCGGACGGCGTCGGAACAAGCTTCTCCAGCGGCGGCAGAGAGCAGAGGTCACCGAAGTTGGAGACGACGGTTACGAGAGGCTGCACTAGGGACTCCAACAGGGGTGGACGGCACCAAAGATGCACCACGGAGGCTCTGGAAGAGTGGCTCGAGCTCGGGAGGGGCTGGAACGGTGGAGGTGAATAGCGGGGATCGCCGGTGAACTCGAGCTCGGGGACGGCAGTCCGAGGCCTACCCGGCCGGGCTGCGGCTTTCTACTGCATTGTGGAGTGTCTGTGGTGAGTTGGTGATGCTCGAGAGGGCTGGGGAGGACTGTATTTATAGGCGAGCGAGGTGAGGGGATCGGGCTCCGCCGGAGGGCTTCTGGACACGGCGTCCGGCGACGAACGGAGTTAGTGATAGGGGAGAAGGCGACAAAGCTCACACGGGCACTGTGGGAGAGTGAAGACGAGCATAGGAACGGGGGTGGTGACGAACACAGTCGCGCGGTGCACTGTTTGGTTGGACGGGTCGCGCTCGTGCTCGCTGCGGCAAGCTCCGGCATCGGCGAGCACCAGGAGGGAGTTAAGTGGGTCAAGACGGTGATGGTGGCGCGGTTTGGCAAGGTGCGGTAGCCGGGGAAGCGAGCACGTGATGAACAGAGCGCTCGACGGCATCCAGAGCGCGTCAACTAGCATGTTGGCATCATGCACACGTGTGGTCACCGCGTGAACTCTAGCATAGAGCCACGGCTTGCCATAAATTCATGTCTGGCGTGTAGTCCTTAGTGGTTTGGGTTGTTTCAATGCTTTGAGTCGAGCCGAGGTGCTGTAAGTTGGTGTTTTACTTCCTGGTAAGTTTCTAGTCAGTAACTTTGGGAGTTAACTGTGGTCAAACCAGTAAGAGTTGAGGGCTCAGCTTTGGGGTTTAGCAATCACTTAGGAAGGTAGTGATGCTCAAGAAAATTCAGCAGCATGGGATAAAGGGAAATGCTACTTGCTGTTGAAACTGCCTTTTCTGGCCAAAACAAAAAAGATTTTCTGTAGCAAAAATATTCGAAAAAGTGATGCAATATTTTTTCTCAGGGAGATGCCCTAGGTTCAAAGAATATTTGGGAATTTTCTCAGATTTTTGTGGGCAAAGAAAATAGAGGTTGCTTTGGAGCACAAGTTGCTGATTAGGGTTTTAGAGGAGGAAATGGATATTTTTCATTTAAGAAAAATATTCCTAAGATTAATTTGGGATTAACGAGAGAAGAAATGATGGCTTTGGGAGAGGTGCACCACTTGGGTGAAAATCAAGGTTATGCCCAAGTGTTTAAGTCCAACTGAAATGGTTCAAAAACCCACGTTCGAATAAAAGGCAAATAAAAATCAAAAAAAGAAGAGGGGTCAAAAACCAGGCTGTCACAAACCTCCCCCACTTAGGATGAATCTCGTCCTCGAGATTCGGTTTTTCGGGAAAACAATTCTGGATAGGTTGCCTTTACAAATTCCTCTCGTTCCCAAGATGCCTCTTCCTCTGAGTGATGCTCCCACTGAACCTTATAAATTTTTCTTGCTTTACTACGAGTGACCCTTTCCATCTCATCCAAGATTCTGAACGGTTTCTCCTCATACGTTAAATCCTTAGCCAACTCTAATTCTGACATATCAGTCTTTTCCTCGGGAGGCGATATACATCGTCTTAGTTGTGAGACACGGAACACATTGTGCACATCAGACAATTCCGGGGGGAATTCCAACTGATATGCAACAGTACCCACTCTGGACATAACTGGGAACGGACCAATATACCTGGGTGCCAATTTTCCGCGAGTCTGAAATCTATTGACTCCTTCAATAGGAGTGACTCAGAGGTATACATGCTCTCCGGGTTCAAAATTGATCTGTCGGTGCATTGCATCATAATAACTCTTCTGTCAGGATTTAGCCAATTGCAATCTGTCTCGGATTTCCTTGACTTGCTCTTCAGCTTCCATCATGAGATCCATTACGAAAATACGGCTATGTCCGGTTTGAGACCAATTTACCAGAGTGCGGCACTTACGACCATACAGAGCTTCATAGGGTGACATCTTTAGACTTGTCTGGAAACTATTGTTGTAGGAGAATTCGGCATACAGCAGACAATCTTCCCATTTAGCTCCTTGGGACAAGGCACATGCTCGAAGCATATCTTTGAGTACTTGGTTTACATGCTCAGTCTGCCCGTCTGTCTAAGGATGATAAGTTGTACTGTATTTTAGCGCGGTCCCCAAAGCTTGATGGAGACGTGACCAGAAAGCGGAGGTAAAAAGTGACCCCCTGTCGGAAGTGATTGTTCGTGGTACTCCATGCAGACTGACTATGCTGGACACATACAACGGTGCAAAAACCCAAGTGTTTAAGTGTTTAAGTCCAAGGTTATGCCCAAGTGTTTAAGTCCAACTGAAATGGTTCAAAAACCCAAGTTCAAATAAAAGGCAAATAAAAATTAGAAAAAGAAGAGGGGGCAAAAACCAGGCTGTCACAGTTACCCCACATGTCTCATATACTACCATACACTACTGCAGGATGCTGCTAATGCGATACTACGATCAGAGACCCTTCGACAAAACTATGTGTGATGCAATAATCGCAAACGGTGGTGTAAAAAAACCGTCAAAAAAGGTGCAAAACGTTTGCGATGGAGGATGCACCAAACACGGTTTAGATTTTAGTTGCGTGTGCGATGTAGGGCATACGGTTCAGTTCTATTATCTGTTTGCGATGATGAGGAACAAAAGAAACGGGCAGCCAGATGATGTTATGTGCGATATACAGCATACGGTTCACTCGGATGAACTGTTTGTGATTAGGCAACACAAAAGAAACAGTCGGCCAGATCAAGGTGTGTGCGATATATGGCATGCGGTTCACTCGGATGAACTCTTTTCGTTGAGACAAGGGAATAGAAACAGTTCAACTTAACAAGATGTGTGTGATACGAGGCAAACAGGTCTGTAATCGGAAACGTGTGCGTAGACCGATAACAACACAGACGATTGCTACTAACAAGCCGTGTGTGTTGTGAGCAAACAATTGCTAGTGTGCAATTGTGAGTGATTGATGAAAACATCACCGACGCGTTCCATTGTTTAGTCCGTGTGCGATGTGATTTTCTTTGTCCGCACAACATCTACGCTCTGTCTACACAGCACCAACATATATACTGAAAAAGACAGCATTGCATAACCAAATTAAGCATACAATTACACAAGTGACTACACACATAACATTTCCACACACCAAAGTAAGCAATTACATGCATACTAAACTAGGAGAAACGAGGATCTAATCATCTACTTATTATTGCGACGATGCTTTCCATTGCTCTGCTTCCGGCTAGATCCCTGGCCATTTTGGGGAAGGAGGCACTTCCTCATGTCAACGATCTGCCTATACATGGCATAGCTCATGTACGCCTCCTTGGTCGCGTACATGACGTGAGCTTTGTCGAGTTTCTCCATCTAGGCTGAGTGCGAGGCACGCTTGTCCTTGTTGCACGAATCCTTCATGTCTCTGTAGTAGGGATCGATGATGGCCCCGGCGAGGTGAACCAGTGAGTCCTTCTCATGCTCCTTGCTGCCCCAGATCTTGTATTGGAACTGGATGTCGACAAGATTCTGGCAGGCGATGACCGAATTCTCAAGCGCCTTTACATTTTTGGTGATGTCCACCGTAGCGAACATGTAGTGGGGGTTGTTGACAAACCTGGCGAAATGCTCGCAAGTCCTTGTGGCCAGGCAGTAGTGGTAGACGAGGACGTGGTGGCGCAGGCACATTGGGGCGACGGCGACCTTGGGACAATACCCGGCACGAGCGCGGGTGTACTCGAGGTCAAACCCGACCACCTTGTACTTCTCCTCGGCAAGAAACAGCTCCATGATGTGGATGGCGTGCTCCACCCAGACCGGGTCGATGGTGTACACCACCGAGAGGTGCATGAACCTTCTGTGGGTGTCCACCATGGCACGCATGGTGAACTGCTGCTCGTCGTCAGCAGCCGCTCGGAGCGCCATTAGAGCCATGCAGGATACCCTCTATGAATTTCTCGTGGTGGGTGTGCTTCTTGCAATGGTGGGGCGCGATCGATGGTGGAATAGACACAAGGGTTAAATGGCTGCTATAATAAATGGGGACCGGCCGGCCTGTAATCGTCATGTCTTGTCACAGCATTCATAGCGGAGGATTCTAGTGCACGCTTGACAACACCGCACCGCACACGTTTTGTTCGACCACGCGTGGGCTCAAAGAGGCGCCAAATGTATCGTCGGGGAGCCTGTTCCAACGCTACCGCGCAGTTTACCGCGCAAGCTCCCCACCCGGCTAGTTTGGCCGCGCATCGGCTAGAAGAGGGCAAATCATGGGCATTTATTAGCAAAAAACTTTGTAAAAAGGAAGTGTGTGGAATGACTTCGGTCATAAGTTTACCCGTGGGTGATGAGGTTAAAGTTAGACAAAAGGGTGATGATGGACACTCAAGTGCGATAATTAATTTTACGCTCTACAGGGCACACGATGGAAGAAACCAACTTTGTGCAATAATGTCGAAGATCGCAGTTGAGTGAGCTATACAGATCGTGTGTTGTGAGTTCGACAAGGTAAACAGATTCGAGAATGGTTAATAAAATTTAAGACCATTGCATATTAAGGTCAAAATAGTGCTACCAATATACGAGTCTCATACGATGCCATTTCAATGATTGTACCACAAAAGCTCAAAATATTACAAGGTTAAAATTCCAGAGTTATATGGCTCAAATTCAAAGATTACAAGGTTCAAACTGATATTAGAAATGAAATTCAGCTCATCAGCTGCAAACGCTCGCGCTGATCCGCTGAACATGGATATCAGAGAGGTTCAAACTAATATTACCACTTCTAAGTCTGGTTTCGAAACCTCACAATTTTTGCAAAGGGGTTAGCCACTGAGAAGTCATGTATGGGGTTGACACGATGACTTCCGATTACTCTGTCATCTGAAGTTCCAAAATGAATTCAGCATTTTCGGAGCCTATTCCATTCTACCGCAGGCGCCGGCGCTGATCAACAAACCATTCATTTTTGCAAAATAAATGTAGGGCAAACCTCATTTCCTTCAGCACCCTTGCTTTGAGAACAAAGAACCTGGCGAATATAATCTCCGGTAAGGTCCCTCGGTAGGAGTTCAAAGTAATTTCGGAGAGATGCACATCTAGGCATTCGACGTGATTGTTATATTATATCACATTATCCACCATTGGGCTTAATCTTATCTCCAAAAGAGGAAAATGTGTTAGTGCCTACATGCAGTTTTGAACATTACTACAAGCCTATTTGGTTTGCAGGATTTGTAAAATGCACTAACATGCCATCTTCGATCTGACATGATTAACATGGGCATTTTATTACATTCTAGGAAAATGTAGCCTTCTTCACAAGAGGTTGGAGTGGATGAAAAGTTCCCTAAGAAAACTAGTAATGACGAATCTAAAGGAGAAATGCTTATTGATTGTAACCATATGGATCAAGCAACCAATATGGGGGGGGACATGTATGTACTGAAATCCTCCAAAAGAATCCTTCAGAAATCGTAGTACATTGTCATTATAAACTTGCAAAAAGGTGTCACAAAGTGAACTCCCTTATGGTTAACATTTAACAGGAAAGGAACAGCACCTCGATATATAGCTTCTCCAGGCATGGAAAGCATCTCAGGAAACTGACAACTTGCTCCAGGTTAGGGCAGATAGATTCTAGTGCCCAGACCTTCACTGTGCGCAGTTTCGGGGTCAAGCTTGTCGGAATCATTTTCTGAAACAGATTAACAAACATCTTCAAAATTAGAAATAATTTTAATTTGTAGAAGGAGAGGTAGAAGGCAGTAGTTGTACCTGAACGGGTGTGGTCCAATAACAAGTTCATAGTATTTGTCAGACGAGTAGCCCACCACTGTCAATTTCGCGCAGCAATGACATTGATTCTTGTTGGATCCTACCTCTCGAGCATGCGTTGGTTTTCCCTTGAAGAGGAAAGGGTGATGCAGCAAAGTAGCGTAAGTATTTCCCTCAGTTTTTGAGAACCAAGGTATCAATCCAGTAGGAGATTACACGCAAATCCCTAGTACCTGCACAAACAAATAAGAACCTTGCAACCAATGCGATAAAGGGGTTGTCAAACCCTTCACGGCCACTTGCAAAAGTGAGATCTAAAATAAATAATAAGATAAATAGTTTTGCTATTTTTATGGTATAGATTGGAAAGTAAAGATTGCAAAAAAAAGATCGGAAAATAGACCCGGGGGCCATAGGTTTCACTAGTGGCTTCTCTCAAGATAGCAAATTCTACGGTGGGTGAACAAATTACTGTCGAGCAATTGATAGAAAAGTGCATAGTTATGAGAATATCTAGGCATGATCATGAACATAGGCATCGCGTCCGCGACAAGTAGACCGAAACGATTCTGCATCTACTACTATTACTCCACACGTCGACCGCTATCCAGCATGGATCTAGAGTATTAAGTTCATAAGAACAGAGTAACGCATTAAGCAAAATGACATGATGTAGAGGGATAAACTCAAGCAATATGATATAAACCCCATCTTTTTATCCTCGATGGCAACAATTCAATACGTGTCTTGCTGCCCCTGCTGTCACTGCGAAAGGACACCGCAAGATTGAACCCAAAGCTAAGCACTTCTCCCATTGCAAGAAAGATCAATCTAGTAGGCGAAACCAAACTGATAATTCAAAGAGACTTGCAAAGATATCAACCCATACATATAAGAATTCAGAGAAGAATCAAATTTTGTTCTTAGATAATCTTGATCATAAACCCACAATTCATCGAATCTCGACAAACACACCGCAAAAAGTATTACATCGAATAGATCTCCAAGAGAATCGAGGAGAACTTTTTATTGAGATCCAAAGAGAGAGAAGAAGCCATCCAGCTAATAACTATGGACCCGAAGGTCTATGGTAAACTACTCACACATCATCGGAGAGGCTATGGTGTTGATGTAGAAGCCCTCCGTGATCGATTCCCCCTCCGGCGAAGCGCCAGAAAAGGCCCCAAGATGGGATCTCATGGGTACAGAAGGTTGCGGCAGTGGAAAAAGTGTTTCGTGGTGCTCCTGGATGTTTTTAGGGTATAAGAGTATATATAGGCGAAGGAAGTAGGTCGGTGGAGCCACGAGGGGCCCATGAGGGTGGGGGGCACGCCTACCCCCGCCCCCTGGGCGCACCTCCCTACCTCGTGGCCGCCTCGTTGCTTCCTTGACGTCCACTCCAAGTCTCCTGGGTTGCGTTTGTTCCAAAAATGATCCTCGCGAAGGTTTCATTCCGTTTGGACTCCGTTTGATATTCCTTTTCTGCAAAACACTGAAATAGGCAAAAAACAGCAATTTGCACTAGGCCTCTAGTTAGTAGGTTAGTCCCAAAAATAATATAAAAGTGTATAATAAAGCCCATTAAACATCCAAAACAGATAATATAATAGCATGGAACAATCAAAAATTATAGATATGTTGGAGATGTATCAAGCATCCCCAAGCTTAATTCCTGCTCGTTCTCGAGTAGGTAAATGATAAAAACAGAATTTTTGATGTGGAATGCTACCTAGCATAATTCTCAATGTAATTTTCTTTATTGTGGCATCAATGTCCAGATCCGAAAAATTCAAGAAAAAAGTTTAATATTGACATAAAAATAATAATACTTCAAGCATACTAATAAAGCAATCATGTCTTCTCAAAATAACATGGCCAAAGAAAGTCATCCCTACAAAATCATATGGTCTGGCTATGCTCTATCTTCATCACACAAAATATTTAAATCATGCGCAACACCGATGAGAAGCCAAGCAATTGTTTCATACTTTTGATGTTCTCAAACTTTTTTAGTCTTCACGCAATACATGAGCGTGAGCCATGGACATAGCACTATATGTGGAATAGAATGGTGGTTGTGGAGAAGACAAAAAAGGAGAGATAGTCTCACATCAACTAGGTGTATCAACGGGCTATGGAGATGCCCATCAATAGATATCAATGTGAGTAGGGATTGTCATGCAACGGATGCAGTAGAGCTATAAGTGTATGAAAGCTCAACAAAAGAAACTAAGTGGGTGTGCATCCAACTCGCTTGCTCACGAAGACCTCGGGCATTTTGAGGAAGCCCATCATTGGAATATACAAGCCAAGTTCTATAATGAAAAATTCCCACTAGTATATGAAAGTGACAACATAGGAGACTCTCTATCATGAAGATCATGGTGCTACTTTGAAGCACAAGTGTGGTAAAAGGATAGTAACACTGTCCCTTCTCTCTTTTCTCTCATTCATTTTGTTTTGTTTTGGCCTTATTCTCTTTTTTATGTCCTCTTTTCTTTCTCTTTTTTTTATTTTCAGTCCGGAGTCTCATCCCGACTTGTGGGGGATTCATAGTCTCCATCATCCTTTCCTCACTTGGGACAATGCTCTAATAATGATGATCATCACACTTTTATTTACTTACAACTCAATACTTAGAACAAAATATGACTCTATGTGAATGCCTCCGGCGGTGTACTGGGATATGCAATGAATCAAGAGTGACATGTATGAAAATCATGAACGGTGGCTTTGCCACAAATACGATGTCAACTACATGATCATGCAAAGCAATATGACAATGATGGAGCGTGTCATAATAAACGGAATGGTGGAAAGTTGCATGGCAATATATCTCGGAATGGCTATGGAAATGCCATACTAGGTAGGTATGGTGGCTGTTTTGAGGAAGGTATATGGTGGGTGCATGATACCGGCGAAAGTTCCGCGGTATTAGAGAGGCTAGCAATGGTGGGAGGGTGAGAGTGTGTATAATCCATGGACTCAAAATTAGTCATAAAGAACTCACATACTTATTGCAAAAATCTATGAGTTATCGAAACGAAGTACTATGCGCATGCTCCTAGGGGTATAGATTGGTAGGAAAAGACCATCGCTCGTCCCAGACGGCCACTCATAAGGAAGACAATCAATAAATAAATCATGCTCCGACTTCATCACATAACGGTTCACCATACGTGCATGCTACGGGAATCACAAACTTTAACACAAGTATTTCCCAAATTCACAACTACTCAACAAGCATGACTCTAATGTCACCATCTTCATATCTCAAAACAATCATAAAGAATCAAACTTCTCATGGTATTCAATGCACTTTATATGATAGTTTTTATTATACCTATCTTGGATGCTCATCACTTTAGGACTAAAATTTTAACCAAAGCAAATTACCATGATGTTCTAAAAGACTCTCAAAATAATGTAAGTGAAGCATGAGATATCAATAATTTCTATAAAATAAACCACCACCGTGCTCTAAAAAGATATAAGCGAAGCACTAGAGCAAAATTATCTAGCTCAAAAGATATAAGTGAAGCACATAGAGTATTCTAATAAATTCCGATTCATGTGTGTCTGTCCAAAAGGTGTGTACAGCAAGGATGATTGTGGTAAAGTAAAAAGCAAAGACTCAAATCATACAATAGGCTCCAAGCAAAACACATATCATGTGGTGAATAAAAATATAGCATCAAGTAAAGTTACCGATAGACGAAGACGAAAGAGGGGATGCCTTCCGGGGCATCCCCAAGCTTAGGCTTTTGGTTGTCCTTGAATTTTACCTTGGGGTGCCTTGTTAATCCCCAAGCTTAGGATCTTTCCACTCCTTGTTCCATAATCCTTCAAATCTTTACCCAAAAACTTGAAAACTTCACAACACAAAACTCAATAGAAAATATCATGAGCTCCGTTAGCGAAATAAAACAAACCACCACTTTAAGGTACTGTAATGAACTCATTCTTTATTTATATTGGTGTTAAACCTACTGTATTCCTACTTCTCTATGGTTCATACCCTCCCCCCCCCCCCCGATACTAGCCATAGATGCATCAAAATAAGCAAACAACACACAAAAAACAGAATCTGTCAAAAACAGAACAGTCTGTAGTAATCTGTATAAAACGCAAACTTCTGTAACTCAGAAAGATCTACCAAAATACAAAGACCTAGATAATTTGATTATTAATCTACTGCAATTGGAATCAGTATTTTATCACTTTCTGGTGATTTTTAACAATTGTTTTCGTGGGCAGAAAGTTTCTGACTTTTTCAGCAAGATCAAATAATTATCACCCAAGAAGATCCTATAGGTTTTACTTGGCACAAACACTAATTAAAACATAAAACCACATCTAATCAGCTTGGCTCGTTCCTTGCCGTTGGAACGGAACTTGCCCATTCTAAGGCCTCTAGTTGGGCCAAGGTGACTGCCGAGGATCTTGGAGAACGCATCCAAGCTTTTGCGGTAGGCATGGCAGAGCTCGTGGGCGTCGATGAGGTCGAGAGGGCTGGAGTTCCATAGGGGGCGGCACCACCGGGAAAGGACGGTTGTCCGCGCCCCATATTTGATTGGGAGGAGGGAGATGATGACTGTCAACATATCATCAGGGAGGCTGTTGATGAAGTATAGGCCTGCTGGAGTCGCTTGCGGTTCTAGCTCGCCCCGCCTCCGCTTGTTGGCAGCCCCGTTCTCCACCTCCGGAGTCTCCTTGTCAGCGGTGCTTTCTGATAGAAATGGGAGTACAGGGAATAATTAGTTAAAATAGGGCAATAGAAAAGTGTATTGGTAATTAGGTAGGAATATAGTAAGAAAAGGGAATAAGAGTTGGTTGCTTAAATACTAAACAATTCATTTGATATTGTTGGGTAAGTCAACATGCAGATAGTTGAAAAGAAAACTTACTTCGAACAAAGTCTGGACGGATGATATCGTTGGGGAAGTTACCATATATCTCATGACCAGGCCCTTTTATGTGTAGTGCAATTCTAGTGCCAGCTTTCAGTTAATAAAACTTAGAAATTTCTTCCCAAAAGCCAGTGCCAAAATAGGAGTCACCATGTTCATCAAGTCTTACAGTAGCAACGATTGTAAATCAATGGTTTGCGTGCAGTATGACATCCCTGCAGTCTTGATTTATGTAAGGGGAAAGATTGCGCACTACAGATTTTGTTGCATAGCAAGGGACGCGCTGCATAAAATGGTAGGATTGTTAAAGAAAATATGATAACATGCAAATATGGGCCCAAATTGAAAGAACTGTACAGCAGTCGAAATCGAAGGACAAAAATCTATAATTAAACAGATAGGGTAAACATGATGTCATGGAAATATGAGAGTAATCGAAAGGACAATACATCATTAATTTGCCTAATATAGAAAGAAGAGGGGAAAAAAAATCTCATTTGACGTATATGGTGCATGTGGCACCTTTTATCCAAATGTAGTAATATTTAGAATATGTTCAGGAAAGTAGGCCATGCCAGCCGATTTAGGGTGAGATTGAACATACCGCGCTCATCCTCAAGTTATCTAGTACGGTGAGATGGAATGTATGGCGGAGGCAGCAAGGTCCTGATGTGTCCGCGCACTGTACACTCTATGAACGGAGGAAAACCCTCAAATCAGCTCGAATAAAAATGAATTCACGGTGATTTCGGCCAGGTGATTAAAGGAGGCAGACGAACTGGGATAAGAGATGAGATAATATCTCATTAAATTAGTTACCTTGTTGTCCATGAGAAAGAACCCTCAGTACGGCAGATTCCCCAACCGAGCGAAGGTGGGTCGACCGCGAGCAGCATTGAGAAAGTCTATGGCGATAGATGGCGGCAAGCGAAAGTGGCGAAATGCGATGGGTTTTGCCGGCAGCCTGGCGGCGGCAGCAGGCGTCGAGCTAAGTGTTTACCGCCACGATAGGAGCTTGTGCACGTGTGAATGGGGACCGGAGGGGGTGGCCGGCGGGGTTAGGGTTTTTGTGACGTGGGGATGGTGAGGTTTTTCTTTTTTCTTTTTTGAATTGGGTGGTGAGTGTTTTCTGTCCCACAAAGAAATTTGGAGGCGACGGTTTGCTAGAGCCAACCGTATGTGATTGATGCAACAGGCAAAATGAAAGTCATTGCACACGGTTCCAATTTTGGGAACCGTGTGTGATTGACGTACTACCTCCGTCCTGGTTTATTGGTCCCCTTTGTAATTTTTACCAAATTTTGACCAAATATTTAACTAAGAAATGTTTATGCAGTCACCAAAAATTATATCATTGAACACTATGCTCAAATACCCATCCAACGATATAATTTTTGCTGACCTGCACTAACATCTTGTCAGCTAAACCTTTGGTCAAAATTTAACACAAATTACAAAGGGGACCAATAAACCAAGATGGAGGTAGATTCCATCAACCGAACTGATTGCATCCATATCCCACGGTTAGACATAAGTAAACATAGATTAAACATACTCAGACATAGATAATAAGCATACATGTACACTAGCATAGTTCAACCATAAGTACATAGTTCAACCGTCAATAAGCATACTCAAGCATACATAGTTCGATCCCACATCTCATCTCACATGTTGTCACGATCCTAAAGCTTCTCCAGGTACTCAGCTTACGCGCCGTGCGCCACCCTGCGAGAATACTTCTACTTGAAGGAGCCAACGACCCATCCTCTTGCATGCGCCAGAACACTTAGATACGCGTCATGAAGCTTGTGGTTGCAAAATGGGCATCGATAGCCGCCGTTCCAGGTTCTAATAGGCATGTTATGCATTCCCGCATAAAGCTCCCTCAGGATTTGCCTCTTGTACCTCCTCTGGACAACTTCATCCTCGCTGTCGACATCGTCAGACAGTACCTATACAAATAGTAAAACAAATTTGACATCAAATCAATGATTACATGCCGTGAAGTGGGATTAGGAATTTATGGCTATTTATTTATACATATCCAGAGATTATGGTTCGATTTTTAAGCACGGTCGTCTATGTACAGACCAATCTTGAAGAAAATAATGGCACAAACATATGTAGGTCATTCAAAATCAATTGTCAAGTCCTGGCTAGGAATTATTAGCACGAACACTAACCCTAGTCGGATTACTAGCAGAAATCATTTGCACAGATGAAACTATTAATCACTTATCACTTTTACCATTCAAACAATCAATACACTACACGGATCTAACGAAACATACTCAGATTTCAAGGATTGGGAGAACATAACCATAGGATTTCTATTCCAAAAAGGAGGAGGCAGGAGTAACTAGAGAAACCCTGTGATCTATTTGACACATAAATGGGTATAGATGACTAACCAGTTGTCCGTCGTCGTCGAAGTCGTCGCCGGAGTGGTTGTCGGAGTCGTCACCGGGGTCGTCACCAGAGTCGGTGTGGAACTCCGCCTCCGGCTGTGGAAGCTCGACGTCGTCGACGATGTCAGGGTGCAGTGATAACTCGCCGGCGGTGACGGCAACCTCTTTCTCCATCTCCATGCCATGCTCCGGTGCTTTAGCAGCCCCAGCGTCGCCACTCCCTCCGATGGGGTGCTTCCGCGGTATCCTCATACACTGACGGCTTTGAGGACTGAGAGCGGGATCGAGGATGCAAGCGGAAAGAGAGGATTGTGTGTGTGGCGAGGATGGGGGTGCGGCCGCTTGGGCGCACCATTAATATGGAGTAGTGGGAGTTGTGGGAGAGAGGCGGGCGGCGGTCAAACCGATGGCTCGCCTCTTGGTGAACCTGCGCGCCGGATTGCTGGCATGCCTACCACAGATTCACACAGCTACTCGCACGCCTCCTGATGACACTGCGCAGCGAGCACGCCTCCGTCAACTCACACATCTGCACGCACACCTCCCGGTCTGCCTGCGCGGCGGACTGCTCGCATGCGTCCCGTCAACTCACGCCTGCTCGCACGGCACACGGGTCACGCGGCGGCACATATATTGTTTTTCTATTTAGATGATTAATGCTGCCGCTTTATTGCTTAACTGAAGCATGGCACGTATCCATTGTTGGTCTAACACTCATCGTTCAAATAAATAATCCGTTTGGGATATTGGGTCCCAATTATTAATAATCTCCCGTTTGCAACTAGATAAAGATTACATCAAAACTGGTCTCATGTTTGACAGAAAAAAGTACAATGCCACTTTGTATTGGTGTCCATTTGACAACACGATAAGTTTCATGAATTCAAATAAGTTTTGGATGTACTAGAATTTTTAAATCAAGATTCTCAATGTTTGAAATTTGTTGCACGGGAAGTAAACATGCACCCAGTGAGACACATGTGTTTTTGCAATCCATTTAGGTGCACTGTCACGTGTGCATATAGCTCAAATTTGATAATTGGACATTATACCCGTAGAAAATCAATCAATTAATGTACTAAAATGTCTTAATGATCTCTGTTTTATTTTCAAAATTAAAACGTCCCTCCTTTGGTAACATATGTTCACCGCAGGATAATTAATTTAACATGCATCGTAGTTGCGGTGAATTCGCGGATGTGTGTGTGGGTGTGTGCATCTGGGGGTGGCGGGTGGCTCGCAGTACACTATGAGTTGTGAGTCACCGTGTGGGTTGGCCGTTTTGTTAGGCAGGCTGGTGCCACATCAGAGTCGTGAATTTGTTATTTTAAACATTACACAACCCTTTCCTACATACATGTTTTGGCCACATGCAGTCGATGGTTGTCCTACACGACATTCGATACTCGCGTGTGACGCTTTCTGTGGGCCCACGAGGTCGTCGTCCATCACTTTGACGAACAACCGGCAGTGAGGCTAATTTGACCACCAAGGTAGAATCTTTTTTGTTTGTGTTATGGTGGTATATAGTACGCGTCGAAGAGGTGGAATGGGACTAGCATATATACTATACGTACGCGTTCGTGAACAAGTACACCTCACTCAGTGTCGGGGCTTTTCGGTTTCCGAGGCACGTGTGTCACATCCCTAGTTCTGGTAATGCTTAGTGCTAGAATCTTGTGTTGCATCATGTTTAAGTTTCAATTAAACTTGAAGTGGGGAATGACCAAACCCTAGCACCAAATGAATTCAAATAGGCTCAAATAAAATCATTTTCAATGAACCCAAAATTCCCTTTGAAAATGTTCATGATTTTTTGTAAAGGGGAAAACCTCTTCCAAAAGTGATGAACATATTTCTAGGTCATTCCTGGATTTTTTGAATTAAATCATATTTTATTTGACTTTGGCAATTTAAACACTATAAATAATTTAAATGCTCAAGTAATGTTTGAACTATTTGTGGGCTACTGAAATAATACAAAAAGTGCTCATGAATATTTTCAGGATTTATAAAATTGATTTGGTTTTTAAAACTGGATCAAAAACAAACTGCAAATTAGAAAACAGAAACAAAAGTAGAAAAGGGTTAGAAACTCACCTGGCTTACCTGGCGCAGCCCACCTGGCGGCCCAGCTGGCTGGCCCAACCCAACTCCCCGCCTGTCACTTTCCTCCTCGCTCTAGTAGGCGAGGGCGCATGCCCGGCGCCCGCAGCCACACGCCCGCCACCTCCTGCCTCCCCGCTCGCTTCCCCGCCCCCCTGGAGATGCCACGCGACCCCTCGACACTGTCTCACTCTCCCTCATCCTCATCCTCTCCCCTGGATCCCTCTCTCTCACCACCCGAGCGACCTCGTCGCCGCCGCTCGCCGTGGCTGTAGCCATCGTCATCGCCTGATAATCCCCAAGTGCAAGGAATCATTGTAGCAATTTCCAAGGTGGAAGTGATAAGTATGGAGTGTCGAACCCACAAGGAGCTAATGGTAAGATCAATATTCTCTCAAGCCCTATCTGCCACTGATACGACTCTACCTACACCGAATGTTTGCTTCCAACTAGCAACGAGAAATAAAACTACGTTGTGGGTATGAAGAGGATAACTTTGTATGATATCGGAGAGCTAAAATATAAAAGTAGGTGTTGTTATCATAACGTTAGAATATATTACTAAATATTATAAATAGCGAATGTTGAATAATGGTGGATCGATGTGCGGAATTGTCCTAGGAAACCGTTGACAAGACCGGTGATCACTATTGCAGTTTCATATGAGGGAAAGGCATAAGCTAACATACTTTCTCTACTTCGATCATATACACTTATGATTGGAACTCTAGCAAGCATCCGCAACTACTAAAGATCATTAAGGTAAAACCCAACCATAGCATTAAAGCATCAAGTCCTCTTTATTCCCATACGCAACAATCCCTCTTACTCGGGTTTGTGTTTCAGTCACTCACCAACCCACTATAAGCGAATCATGAACGTATTGTAACACCCTACAGCGGGAATCCCTCACGCTTGCGTGACACGGAGGGCACCATAGGACAGCACCAAAATAAAACATACAACTCATACCAATCTAGATCATCAATCAACCCAAAGACAAAAGATATCTACTCCAAACATCATAGGATGGCAACACATCATTGGATCATAATATGTGGCATAAAGCACCATGTTCAAGTAGGGATTACAGTAGGGTGCAGGAGAGTGGACCGCGTAAAATAGATGAGGATGGTGATGTTGATGAAGACGATCACCGTGGTGATGATTCCCCTCCCGATGGCACTCTGGTGCCACCAAGAGAGAGGAGGAGAGGTTCTCCCCCTTGTCCTTCCTCCTCCATGGCCTCCACCCTCTGGTCCTTGGCCTTCATGGTGATGATGGCCTCTCTGGGATACTCCTCCATGGCCACCGGTGATGATGGCCCCCTCCGGCAGGGTGCCGGAGAGGGCCTAGATTGATTTATCGTGGCTACAGAGGCTTCTGGCGGCGGAACTCCCGATCTAGGTTTCTTTCTGGAAGTTTGGGTATATATGAGAGGTGTTGGCATTGATTTCACGTCAGGGGGGGTTTCCGGGCTGGCCACGAGGCAGGGGGGCGCGCCCAGGGGGTGGGCGCGCCCCCACCCTCGTGGGCAGCCCGGGACTCTTCTGGCCTACTTCCGGTACTCCGTGGGCTTCTTCTGGTCCAAAAATGATCTCCTCAAGTTGCACGTCAATTGGACTCCGTTTGGTTTTCCTTTTCTGCGATACTCTAAAACAAGGAGAAAACAGAAAGTGGCACTGGGCTCTAGGTTAATAGGTTAGTCCCAAAAATCATATATAAGTGTATAATAAAGCCCATTAAACATCCAAGATAGGTAATATAACAACATGAATACTTCATAAATTATAGATACGTTGGAGACGTATCAGCATCCCCAAGCTTAATTCCTGCTCGTTCTCGAGTAGGTAAATGATAGAAAGAAATAATTTATGAAGTGTGAATGCTAGCAAGTGCTTAAGTTTGATCAATGATAATTCCAATCACTTTTTCTAGCATCATTTTATGTCATAACAATAGCTCATCTCATAAAACTTTTCATGATCAAGTAACAAGCTGTTCACATGTTAAAGTATAGATCATATACTTTCTTGAAACTAACAAACTATATTCTCAGTCATCAAACAATTGCAATTCATCTTATCTTCAGGAAGGGTCTATGTCAGAGCTTTGATTTAGCAAACTCCACATACTCAACTATAATTTAATCGTTCACAATTGCTAACACTCACGCGATATTTATGGGTTCAAAGTTTTAATCACACACGGAGAAAGATAGGGGCTTATAGATTCGCCTCCCAACCTTTTACCTCAAGGGTAATGTCAACAATAATAGTTCATGATGCCTTACATCCAATTGGATATATATATATCAGAATATTTCCAACACAATGTGCTTGCCAAAGGATAAAATATAAAAAGGAAAGGTGAAAATCACCATGACTCTTGCATAAGGGTAAGAGATAAAAGTAATAGATAGGCCCTTCGCAGAGGGAAGCAGAGGTTGCCATGCGCTTTAAGGGTTAGATGCACAAAATCTTAATGTGAAAGAACATCACTTTATATTGCCACTTGTGATATGGACCTTTATTATGCAGTCCGTCGCTTTTATTTCTTCCACATCACAAGATCGTATAAAGCTTATTTCCTCTACACTAATCACTCATACATATTTAGAGAGCAATTTTTATTGCTTGCACCGATGACAACTTACTTGAAGGATCTTACTCAATCCATAGGTAGGTATAGTGGACTCTCATGGAAAAACTTGGTTTAAGGATATTTGGAAGCTCAAGTAGTATCTCTACTTGGTGCAAAGAATTTGGCTAGCATGAGAGGGAAAGGCAAGCTCAACGTGTTGGGCGATCCATGACAATATACTTTATTTCAGATATAAGAAAACATAACCCATTACATTGTCTTCCTTCTCCAACATCAACCTTTTAGCATGTCATATTTTAATGAGTGCTCACAATTACAAAAGATGTCCAAGATAGTATATTTATATGTGAAATCCCTCTTCCTTCAATATTCTTTCATGAATTGTTCAAGTGACCAATTCTACGTTTGCTAACTTTCAATAAGTTTACTACCTATACTTATTATGTGTGAAGTCATTACTCCCCATGTTATAAGCATATGAAACATATATAAATTTAGGTTTATGACATTCAATTTATTTAACCATTTACTCATAGGATATACGTGAAGCACATGAGTGAATGACAAACTACTCCAAAGGATATGAGTGAAGAACACTGAGTAGTCAAATAATTAACTAGCCATGGGAGGATTCTTTTTCATTCAATATTTCAGATCCAATGATTTTATTCAGACAGCAAGTAAAATTGAAAATACGATCCAAGCAAAACACATATCATGTGACAAATAAAATTATAGCTCCGAGTAAGGTATACCGATAGTTTTGAAGGCGAAAGAGGGGATGCCTTCCGGGGCATCCCCAAGCTTAGGCGCTTGAGTCTTCCTTGAATATTACCTTGGGGTTCCTTGGGAATCCCCAAGCTTATGGTCTTTCCACTCCTCATTCTCCTCATATCGATATCTCACCCAAAGCTTGAAAACTTCAATCACACAAAACTTAACAAAACTTCGTGAGATAGGTTAGTATGATAAAGAGTAAACCATTCACTTTGGTACTGTTAAGGACAAGTTTCATAATTGTTCTCACACAATGCCTACTGTACCATATAATTTCTACAATTTATATTGAGAAATATAAGTCATAGAAACTAGAAAACAAGCAAACTATGCAATGAAAACAGAATCTGTCAGAAACAGAACAGTCTATAATGATCTGAACATAAACCATACTTCTGCTACTCCTAAAATTATGAAATAAATTGGTGGACGTGAGGAATTTGTCTATTAATCTTCTGCAAAAAGAATCAACTCAAAAAGCACTCTTCTGTAAAAAATGACAGCTAATCTCGTGAGCGCAAAGTTTCTGTTTTTTACAGCAAGATCACATTGACTTTCTCCCAAGTCTTCCCAAAGGTCTTACTTGGCACTTTATTGAAACAAAAGCTATAAAACATGATTACTACAGTATATTAATCATGTAGACACACACAAAAAGTAAGGGTAAATAATGGGTTGTCTCCCAACAAGCGCTTTTCTTTAATGCCTTTTAGCTAGGCATGATGATTTCAATGATGCTCACATAAAAGATAAGAATTGAAACATAAAGAGAGCATCATGAAGAATATGACTAGCACAATTGATTCTAACCAACTTCCTATTCCTAGGTATTTTGTGAGCACACAACTTATGGGAACAAGAATCAACTAGCATAGGAAGGCAAAACAATTATAACTTCAAAACTTTAAGCACATAGAGAGGAAACTTGATATTATTGCAACTCCTACAAGCATGTCTTCCTCCCTCATAATAATTTTCAGTAGCATCATGGATAGCAACTTTGTTCTCATACTCAATTGGAACCTCTTCCTAAATAGTGGAATCATTATTAGCTAAAGTTGACACTCTTCCAAATCCACTTTCATAAATATCACACTAAGATTCAACACCCTCCAAAATAGTGGGATCACTAATTCCTAAAGTTGACACTCTTCCAAACCCACTTTAAATTATAGTATTATTCATACTCCAAAATATATAAGTGAAGTTCATGGAGCATTCTACAATTAATATAGACTAACCAATATCCAAGCTCAAAATGTATAAGTGAAGCACATGAAGCATTCTATAAAACCATACTCAAAAGATTTAAGTGAAGCACAAAGAGCAATTCTGTAAGATCATACTTAAAAGATTTAAGTGAAGCACATGAAGTATTCTATAAATCAATGAAGGGCCATCTCATGCTAGCATGTATCTTAAAGGAAAAACAAAAACACAACAGACACAAATCATGTGAACAAAGCAAAAACCGAGGTATACCGATATTTGTTGAAGAAAAAAGATGGGATGCCAACCGGGGCATCCCCAAGCTTAGATGCTTGAGTATCCTTTGAAATATTTACTTGGGGTACCTTGGGCATCCCCAAGCTTGAACTCTTGCCTCTCTTTATTCTTCTCATATTGATAACTCCTCGTTCTTCGAACACTTCATCCACGAAAACTTAACAAAAACATTGTGAGATCCGTTAGTGTAAAAAAGCAAATCACTACTATAAGTACTGTTGCAAACCAATTCATATTTTGTTTTTGCATTATAGCTACTGTAATATAACTTTTCCATGGCTTAATCCACTGATAGAAATCGATAGTTTCATCAAAACAGGCAACCAATGCATCAAAAACAGAATCTGTCTTAAACAGGACAGTCTGTACTAATCTGGAAGTTTGGTAAACTTCTGTAACTCCTAAAATTGTGAAATAAATATGAAAATTTGAACAATTTGTACAGAAGTAATGTGCAAAACGTTTTAGACCCATTTGACTTTCCAGTAAAAAAATGTAAATTCATGCACTACAGCCAAAATTTCTGTTTTTGTTCTGCACATAGTAAACAAGCAATCTAATCATCCTAAAACCAAAGCTTGGCACATTATTTTTATAATACAATGGATATATACAAGGGGATAATTATTTACAGAGAAACTTCCAATTACATTGTTTCCGTGAGCATGAACACAAGTGCTCAAGGTCGACCCTCACTTCCTCAATGCATAACTTTCCAATCACTTCTCTTTTTGAAGAACTTTTTAGGCATGAGAGGCAAGTAATAATTTTTTTGTATTTTCATTCTTTTAAAAAAATTGTATGTTTCACCCACAACTAAACAGAAACAAAAAGGAAAAACAAAATCTACTTAGTGAAGAAAGCAAACAAGCACACACGAGAATATCAACCCCACGCTATTGTTCCCCGGCAACGGCGCCAGAAAAGAGCTTGATAATCCCCAAGTGCAAGGAATCATCATAGCAATTTCCAAAGGTGGAAGTGATAAGTATGGAGTGTCGAACCCACAAGGAGCTAAAGGTAAGATCAATATTCTCTCAAGCCCTATCTGCCACTGATACGACTCTACGTACACCGAATGTTTGCTTCCAACTAGCAACGAGAAATAAAACTACGTTGTGGCTATGAAGAGGATAACTTTGTATGATATAGGAGAGCTAAAATATAAAAGTAGGTGCTGTTATCATAACATTAGAATATATTACTAAATATTATAAATAGCGAGTGTGGAATAATGGTGGATCGGTGTGCGGAATTGTCCTAGGCAACCGTTGACAAGACCGGTGATCACTATTGCAGTTTCATATGAGGGAAAGGCCTAAGCTAACATACTTTCTCTAATTGGATCATATGCACTTATGATTGGAACTCCAGCAAGCATCCCCAACTACTAAAGATCATTAAGGTAAAACCCAACCATAGCATTAAAGCATCAAGTCCTCTTTATTCCCATACGCAACAATCCCTCTTACTCGGGTTTGTGTTTCAGTCACTCACCAACCCACTATAAGCGAATCATGAACGTATTGCAACACCCTACAGCAGGAATCCCTCACGCTTGTGCGACACGGAGGGCACCATAGGACAACACCAAAATAAAACATACAACTCATACCAATCCAGATCATCAATCAACCCAAAGACAAAAGATATCTACTCAAAACATCATAGGATGGCAACACATCATTGGATCATAATATGTGGCATAAAGCACCATGTTCAAGTAGGGATTACAGCGGGGTGCGGGAGAGTGGACCGCGTAAAATAGATGAGGATGGTGATGAAGATGGTGATGTTGATGAAGACGATCACCGTGGTGATGATTCCCCTCCCGATGGCACTCTGGTGCCACCAAGAGAGAGGATGAGAGGTTCTCCCCCTTGTGCTTCCTCCTCCATGGCCTCCACCCTCTCACTACAGGAAACAGCTACTTTGCCATCTGCCATGGCGGACGGCAAAGGCTCGAAAGGCGGACGGCAAAGACCTTTGCCGTCAGCCGCGGACGGCAAAAGGCTCCGGCAAAGAAGGCTACGGTAAACAGCTGCTTTGCCGTCTGCTTCCTGGCGGCGGACGGCAAAGGCTCTTTGCCGTCTGCGGCGGACGGCAATATTTGTGCTGTCAGTCCGTTAAGTGGCTAACGGCAGACCTTTGCCGTCCGCCGCAGACGGCAAAGAGCCTTTGGTCTTTGCCGTCCGCCTTATGATGTCATCTACACGTCACTAGATGGCAGGTTCTTTGCCGTCTGCCACTGATGGCAAAGTGCAGGTTCTTTGCCGTCTGCCACGGACGGCAAAGTCTTTGCCGTCTGCCACTTTAGGCAAACTGACCAGGTTCTTTGCCGTCTGCCACGGACGGCAAAGTCTTTGCCGTCTGCCACTGTAGGCAAACTGACCAAATGGGTCAGCTCCCAGGAAGCACAGTTGGCTGCCACGTGGCTTCTTTGCCGTCCGCGGCAGACGGCAAAGACTCTTTGCCGTCGGTGGCAGACGGCAAAGAGCCTGCATATTGTCTGTTTTTTCTTTTTTTTTTTAAATCCCACAATTTGCAGCACATATAACATATATAAGTTTCATATCCAGCACATATCCAACACATATCTAGCACATAAGTTTCATATCACATATCACATCAGTTTCATCCATACACATTGTTCATACATAAGGAAGTTCCATCCATACACATTGTTCCATCCATATATATATTACAATGCAAAGTGTCATGAAGATAGCAAGCTAGATACAATGCAAAGTTTCATCAAAGGAAAAGCAAGCACTCCATCATAGCAAGCTAGCTTCCATCAAGTGAATGAAATCTGCAAAATGGTAAATAAGAAAGTTAGAAATAGGTGACTAGAACAAGAAGAAGACTAGAACAAGAAGTATATGTCATTTATGAGCTAACTTAGGTGAAATGGATCATATATGAGCTAACTAAGTTGAAATGGGTTGTTTATGAGCTAACTTAGTTGAAATGGATCATTTATGAGCTAACTTAGTTGAAATGGGTCGTTTATGAGCTAACTAAGGTGAAGGGCATCGTTTATGAGCTAAGTAAGGTGAAATGGGTCATTTTGGAGCTAACCTAGTTGAAATGGATCGTTTTTGAGCTAACTTAGTTGAAATGGATCGTTTTTGAGGTTACTAAGGTGAAATGGATCTTTTTTAGCTCACTTAGGTCAAATGGATCGTTTTTGAGCTAACTTAGTTGAAATGGATCGTTTTTGAGCTAACTTTGTTGAAATGGATCATTTTTGAGCTAATTTAGTTGAAATGGATCGTTTTTGAGCTAACTTAGGTGAAATGGATCTTTTATGAGCTAATTTAGTTGAAATGGATCTTTTTGAGCTAACTTAGGTGAAATGGGTCGTTTATGAGCTAACCTAGGTGAAATGGGTCGTTTATGAGCTAACCTAGGTGAAATGGGTCGTTTATGAGCTAACCTAGGTGAAATGGGTCGTTTATGAGTTAACCTAGGTGAAATGGGTCGTTTATGAGCTAATTATGCAATTTTTGACATAAGTAAGCTAAGTACATATCGTTTTAGAGCTAACTTAGGTAAAATGGATGGTTTATGAGGTCAGTAAGCTTATTAAGTCATTTTGGAGGAAAAGAAGCTAACTCTAGGTCATTATGGTAAGCATATTGGAGGAAATAAAGCTAAGTCTAGGTCTTTATGCATTTGTTAAGCAAAACACTAGAGAAACTTACCGTGATCAGGGAGGTGTAGGAGCGGGCTGGCTAGTGCCGGTAGCTGGAGAAGGATCATGCGATGCGTTTCTGGAGTTAAGCTGCACCAAAGATCATTTCCAATGTCTCGTTAGCATTATGACACTCAAATGTTAAGACTAGCAAGTAATGTCCATTCAAATTAAACTCACCGTGGTCCCAGGAGCAATCACTGGCATCGGCGGAGCGGTCTGACCGGTCTTCTCGCACACAGACTGCACATTTGGTTTTGACGACTCAGTCATACTAGTTAGTAATGAGACAAACACTACATGAATGTTTTGGCTAATCTGCAGAAGAAACTTACCACAAGGAGCTCGTACATGGCCCTTGCCTGCATGTCATTCCATGCCCTCTCCTCCTCCATCATCTTTGTCGTCCTCTCCTCCAACTCCCGCTGCCTCTCCGCCGCCTCCGCCAGAAGTTTCTCCGTTCTATCTCTCTCACTCTGTATAGCAGCCTGCAACACCACTCACATGACCATTTGTAATCATTGATGGAAGCGCACACAATGTAATGGAGAAAGATAGCTGAGTACGTATCACTAACCTTGATGGCGAGTTGCACTGGCCGTTCACGAGGCCTTATCTCAGGAGCGGAGCTCGACTGGCGCGCCTTGATCTCCGGGAGAGTGCTAGGACAACGGATAAGTCCATCTCCAATGGCTATGGAGCCATGGGACCTCCCGCCACCAGATATCATCACCAGCTCTGGATCAATGGGACCCTGGCTCGGGTTAAAGTCCTCCCCTTTCCTCGCCTTCCCCTCATCTCTATATCTCACGAGCTTGTTGTGGGAGGAGATGTTGGTGAAGTTGTTTGCATCATCGAGGTCAGACTGAGAGAAAGCCTTGACTTTCTTGTAAGAGCCAGTGTGGGCCATGGCATACAGGTCGTACACCTCTGGCACCTTATCCGCCTTATTGTGGCGTGCCTGAAAGAGAGAAACAATGAAAATTAGTAACTAAAGGGCTCAAGCTAGCATGATGAATGAATTGCATGAATCATGAAGCAAACCACATACCCAGTTGCGCCCGAACTGATATAAGTTGGAGCTGCCTTGATGGTGTGGCACACCTTCCATTTGGGCACGTTTGTCCTTGGCCTGGTTGTGGAGGGCTAGCCATTCTTGTGAGCACCACTCATCGACCAACACCTCCCAACAATCCATCCGATCCACACACCATCTCGGAGGCGCCTAAGTTAGCAAATAGAAACTTGAGCGCTACGGCTAAGAATTACTAAATGAAGGAACTTAAGTAGAAGGCCTTAAGAATTACCTTCATGTACTGCTCCTTACTCAGGAACTTATCGCGGCACGCCGGCTTGGTCTTCTTGATACCACGCAAGGTGTAGTAGTCTCGAACAGCCTGCACCCGAGCCTCGTGCCGTAAGTTCTGGAGTAGGCGCTTGCAGACGTTCTCGATAACATTTGCGCACTCCTCCTCGTATCCCTCCTCACACCTGTAGAATGTCTGCAATCAAATGAGACAATATTGATTAGTACAATTAATAACTAGCTAGTTGAAGATTTTGAAATGTGTAAAGGAGAAATTACCCAGAACGTCCTGATCACCATGTCTGCCCTCGTGTCGCACACGACACCGTCGATAATGACATCCGGCGGGGCCGGTCCAGCTCAACCCAAGCTCTAGAAGCCGACCCTCACCAGGCAACGTGACAAACCCCGGGAAGTTTTGCCGGCAAAGAACTCCAAGGACGCAGTTGGGCCGGCGGACACTATGATGGTGGTCCCAACCCCTGCAGCATGAAAAGGCAACGCATTAGTTATTTGAAGAAACATGAATGCAGAAGGTACAAAAATATTAAATGCACTTACGTACCTCTCCCCATCAGGGAAGATCAACCACCTCTGCTCGCGGGTCGCCGGCACGGACGGGAGCCGTGTAGCACCACGCTGGTAGACGGTGCCACCCTCCTCCTCAAGATCAGTCGGCTCCCCGCCATCATCAGCATGGCCACTCGGCTCCTCGGGCTGATCCGGCCAGGTACCCCATCCGGACGTGTGCTCCTCCGGGGTCTCGTGGGCCGAACTCTCGTGGGCCGAAGGCCAGTCGACCCGAGGCTCGTGGGCCCAAGACCCGTGGACCGGTGGCTCGTGGACCGGAGTCCGTGTAGCCTCCTCCTCGGACGAGTCCACCCTAGCAGTCACGTGCTCGGGTGAAACAGCTGGGGGTGGCGGCGAGGAAGGCTCCCTAGCAGTCACCCTACCTCCTCTCCCGCGACCACGTGCCCCACCTCCTCTCTTCCTACCTCGTCCCCTGCTGGGCACCGCGGTGGACGAAGAAGGGCCCGGTGGTGTGGACATACTGTCCAGCAACGCTCGGCGAAGAGGTACGTCTGGAATCGAAGACCTCAGACCACGCGCCGAGGAAGAAGGGGCCTTGGCGCGCTCCCGACCAGCGCCCACCATCTTTCAATACCTGCCATGACAAACAGTAAACGAAATTAGTACAACATAAAAAAAGACCGACATGAATAATAATATGTGTATCACTTAAGTGTATCATCATCAAGTACAACATTAAAAAATTTAATACCTGACACTACTAATAATCTCGATCAGTATCATCAATAAATGCATAATCATCATCATCACTATAATCAATGACGGGCTCATAGGGTTCAGTGGCATCAACATGTGCAAGGCCACCTTGACGTAATCGGTCAAGCAATGACAGGTCATCCGCAGCAGTAACCTCTTCTTGTTCCGGCTCTTCTTGTTCCTCCTCTGGGGTGATGTCGGATTCACTGTCACTGTCTACTTCAATGTTTTGGGGTGAAGTATAGCGGTTCTTGAAACGCTTTTTGGAAAGACGTGTCTCTTGGAAGAATTCTCCTTCATATGTGTCTGGGTTAATGTGAGGTTCATAATCCTCTTCCTTTGGGGGAGATAGTCTAGCACGTGGCGGCACTTCATAAACGACATCCCAACCTTTCAGATTTGGATTAGTTTGGCAGGCCCACGGTAGATAGAATACTTGGGTCGCCTGTTGAGCCGTAATATAGACATCAAGAACATCTAAATGGGTGCTTTGGTTGATTTCAACTAGCCCTATATGTTCATGAGTTCTTCTAGTCTCCTTCGGCTGAAACCAATAACATTTGAAGACTACGACATTCGGTGGGTTTTCACCATAGAATAGAAGTTCATAAATTGCTTCAACTCTCGTATTTGTCAAATGAACGGACCTTATAGTCAAAACCATTAGCGACTTGTCTCAATTCGGCGTCCATAGACTCTGAATTAGCCTACAAGTTTAATATGAAAGGATTGTTGCATTACGCACAAATTAGCGAATGAAACCGGGATAGCCGCCTACAAATTAGCCTACAAGTCTAATAGAAATTACCGTTTGTTTGAACCAAGAGATGAAACCGGGATAGCCGCCACCTTGCTTTGCGAGAAGCTCATACTCTTCGACAGAATCCTTTTGGATCACCGCTCCATACGAGAATAAGGCGACGTATCGACTGTATGAAATATCCAAGAATAAGAGCAGTTCAAAGGAAATAGAAGTTGCGAAACTATGTACCGAGAACTTACTCGATGTACGGCCGCACTTCTATCAGGTTGTTGAAGATATACAACGAAATGGTCCGCCATTGTTCGTTATCCAAAGATACTGGATTTGAAACACTGGCTGGTGCGAGATTCCCTTTGAATAGGCTGAGGTTGGATCCACCCTTTTTAGGGTCGTCAGCATTGTACCGAGGCTTCGGATTATGCAAATGACGGTTTTTGGCTTCGTAGTGTGCTGTCACGAAGTTTGCCGCCTCCTCAGTGATGAATGCCTCAGCCATCGATGCTTCAATTCTACGTTTATTTTTACATTTTTGTCGAAGCGTCTTCTGCATCCTCTCAGTTGGGTAGCACCAACGATTTTGCACGGGCCCCCCCAATCTTGCCTCGGTCAGGAGATGCAAAATCAAATGTTGCATTGGATTAAAGAAGCCCGGTGGAAAGATCTTCTCTAACTTGCAGATCAACTCCGGCGCCAACTCTTCCATTTCTTCTAGCACGCTAGGCGATAGTTCTTTCGCACAAAGAACATGGAAGAAATAGCTGAGTTCTGCCAGTACTAGCCATTCATCCTCAGGGATGAAGCCACGCAACATCACCGGCATTACCCGCTCAATCCATATGTGCCAATCATGACTCTTGAGACCAAATATCTTCAATTTATCAAGACTGGCTCCCCTCTGTAGATTTGCTGCATACCCATCAGGGAACATCAACTGCATTTTCACCCACAAGATAATTTCCCTCATAGCCGACCTTCCAAGATTGAACCATGCCTTTGGCTTCGTCCAGTTCTGCTTTCCTTTCGGTTCTTTCATGTTTGTAACGGCCTATCACATAGCGCCTCCAGATCGACTCTAGCCTTAGTATTATCCTTTGACTTCCCATCTATGCTGAACAATGTACCAAAAAGTGCCTCGGCGATATTCTTCTCAGTGTGCATCACGTCGATGTTGTGTGGGCAAAGGAGGTCTTTGAAGTAAGGCAGATCCCATAAGCATGTTTTGTGAGTCCAGGCGTGCTTAGAATTATACCCCTTGAAGTACCCTGGACGCTCGGGATCTGGCTCGAGAGTGTTTAACTGATCCAGGGTCTGTTGGCCTGTCAATGCATGTGGTGCAGAGTTTTTGACAACTCTACCTCTGATGAAGTTCTTCTTGTCTTTCCTGAACTTATGGCGAGGATTCAGGAACTCTCTATGCATGTCGAAGCAAGAAAACTTGCGACCGGCCTGAAGCCAACGAAACTCAAGAGCTCCCTTGCATGTGGGGCACGGGAACCTTCCATGCACACACCAGCCAACGAATAGCGCATACGCCGGCAAGTCATGCGTCGAGTACATGTACCAGACACGCATTATGAAGTTCCGTTTGCTATAGGCATCGTATGTCTTGAACCCATTATCCCAGGCTTCTTGCAATTCGTCCTTAAGCGGTTGCATGTACACATTCATATTTTTCCCCGGATAGTTGGGCCCTAGAATTATCAACGTCAGGAAAATGTTCTTTCTTTGCATAATCTGTCCGGGGGGGAGATTGAGTGGAAAGACAAATACGGGCCAACAACTGTATTGGGCTGCCGTCATACCAAACACACTGAACCCATCCGTGCTGATGCCGACTCGAGGATGCCTCGGATCTGCCGCTTTGTCACCATGTAATTCATCAAACTTTTTCCACGCAACACCATCCGATGTGTGTACAATCATCAGATTCCCATCTGCATCTAGTTCGGTTCTTTTGCCCGTTTTGTGCCATGTCATCTGTCTGGCCGTCTCTTTGACCATGAAAAGACGTTGAAGTCTTGGTACGATTGGCATATACCGAAGAACACTAACGGGGATTTTGGTCTGTGTCTTCTCACCCATACCGTTGTCTACCACAACATACCTGGAAGACTTGCAAATGGGACAACAGTTCAAGTCCGCATAGTCAAGCCTAAACAAGACACATCCTTTCTCACAGGCATGTATCTTATCATAGGGCATCTTCAGTGCACGGAGGATTTTGTCCGACTGGTACAGGTTTGCAGGCATTACATGGCCTTTGGGTAGAAAGCGTCCAAATACTGTCATCATTGCATCGTAGCATTCTCTGCCCAAGTTGAACTGAGCCTTCAGAGCCATTACTTGTGAGATGGCATCCAACTGACAAAGCTCAGTGTGCTCATGGAGCGGACGTTTTGAAGACTCCAACATTTCATTGAAGGCCTTTGCAGATTCCTCCATCTCCTCGTCCGAATCCCGAGCATCATCAAAGTCTTGCACCATGTTTTCCATACCGGTACCATGCTCGTCGGTGCGACGACGATCCACCTCAGCTCGGTCACGTTGGGCAGACTCACCATGAAATGTCCACACCATATAATCGGGCGTAAAACCACTCTTCTGCAGGTGTTTGCCCATTTCAGCCTCTGTCCTCTTTTCCCAATTGCCGCACCGTAAACAGGGGCACCAGGTTTTCCTCTGGCCATTTGCAAATGCGGCTCGCACAAACCCCTTGGTTTTTGTGAACCATTCAGTGCTCCATTTGTTCTGACCAGTGTGACCGGTGTACATCCACGCACGATCACTCATCTTGACTTTCAGAGCTACTAGACACACAACAAATATATATATATATAATTCACCATGTATGTATTCATCAGTTGATCTACTTTGTCAATTTTATTACGTCCATGCAACCTACACTCTAATAGGTAATGATAGGTCCTAATCCCACCCGAGTATGTTTAGATTGGGTTCATTTTCCCATGCTATGCCCCGGATCCTACGCAAAATTTCGGCAGCACCTCCCCGCTGTTCTCCTGATACACGTCTCTACAATAAACAGAGAGGATGTGTACCCGGAGAACAACAGGGGAGGCACTGACGAAATTTATGCGTCGGATCGGGAGCAAAGCATATGGGAAAACGAACCCAATCTAAACATACTCGGGCTGTCCATGGATAGCGTTGGACAATTCGAAAGAATCAAGGTTATAAATATGCAAATGCATGCATATTTATAACTATGACGCTTTCGAACGGGAGACACATATTGGTTACGCATACTGATGATTCAAGACACATATATATCTAGCTATCAAGTTTCATCGGAATAGATCAAATAATTAATGGGGGAGGAGGACATGTCATTTGTGCTCACCCACGAACGAAGGGGCAGAGCTCGTCAAACGCACGGCGAGGTCGTCGAACACCAAACCTCGCAGCGATGAAACAACTGCACATTTAAAACTACCCGATCAACACAATTATATATGATGTTTTTCATAACAAAATCGAAAGATATATGACCTAACTAATAATTCACAAATATATGACCCCGTCGGCTTCTGGAAGGCCAAAGAACACCTTTTCGGGGTCGGGGTCTCGGGGTCGGGGTGTCGGGTCGGGGTGCCGGGTCGGGGTCGGGGTGCCGTGTCGGTGTCGGGGTCGGGGTGTCGGGTCAGGCTCGGGGTCGGGGTGTCGGGGTCGGGGTCGAGGTCGGGGTCGGGGTCTCGGGGTCGGGGTGTCGGGGTGTCGGGGGTCGGGGTGTCGTGTCGGTCTCGGGGTGCTGTGTCGGGGTCGGGGTGTCGTGTCGGTCTCGGGGTGCCGTGTCGACTGTATGAAATATCCAAGAATAAGAGCAGTTCAAAGGAAATAGAAGTTGTGAAACTATGTACCGAGAACTTACTCGATGTACGGCCGCACTTCTATCAGGTTGTTGAAGATATACAACGAAATGGTCCGCCATTGTTCGTTATCCAAAGATACTGGATTTGAAACACTGGCTGGTGCGAGATTCCCTTTGAATAGGCTGAGGTTGGATCCACCCTTTTTAGGGTCGTCAGCATTGTACCGAGGCTTCGGATTATGCAAATGACGATTTTTGGCTTCGTAGTGTGCTGTCACGAAGTTTGCCGCCTCCTCAGTGATGAATGCCTCAGCCATCGATGCTTCAATTCTACGTTTATTTTTACATTTTTGTCGAAGCGTCTTCTGCATCCTCTCAGTTGGGTAGCACCAACGATTTTGCACGGGCCCCCCCAATCTTGCCTCGGTCGGGAGATGCAAAATCAAATGTTGCATTGGATTAAAGAAGCCCGGTGGAAAGATCTTCTCTAACTTGCAGATCAACTCCGGCGCCAACTCTTCCATTTCTTCTAGCACGCTAGGCGATAGTTCTTTCACACAAAGAACACGGAAGAAATAGCTGAGTTCTGCCAGTACTAGCCATTCATCCTCAGGGATGAAGCCACGCAACATCACCGGCATTACCCGCTCAATCCATATGTGCCAATCATGACTCTTGAGACCAAATATCTTCAATTTATCAAGACTGGCTCCCCTCTATAGATTCGCTGCATACCCATCAGGGAACATCAACTGCATTTTCACCCACAAGATAATTTCCCTCATAGCCGGCCTTCCAAGATTGAACCATGCCTTTGGCTTCGTCCAGTTCTGCTTTCCTTTCGGTTCTTTCATGTTTTGTAACGGCCTATCACATAGCGCCTCCAGATCGACTCTAGCCTTAGTATTATCCTTTGACTTCCCATCTATGCCGAACAATGTACCAAAAAGTGCCTCGGCGATATTCTTCTCAGTGTGCATCACGTCGATGTTGTGTGGGCAAAGGAGGTCTTTGAAGTAAGGCAGATCCCATAAGCATGTTTTGTGAGTCCAGGCGTGCTTAGAATTATACCCCTTGAAGTACCCTGGACGCTCGGGATCTGGCTCGAGAGCGTTTAACTGATCCAGGGTCTGTTGGCCTGTCAATGCATGTGGTGCAGAGTTTTTGACAACTCTACCTCTGATGAAGTTCTTCTTGTCTTTCCTGAACTTATGGCGAGGATTCAGGAACTCTCTATGCATGTCGAAGCAAGAAAACTTGCGACCGGCCTGAAGCCAACGAAACTCAAGAGCTCCCTTGCATGTGGGGCACGAGAACCTTCCATGCACACACCAGCCAACGAATAGCGCATACGCCGGCAAGTCATGCGTCGAGTACATGTACCAGACACGCATTATGAAGTTCCGTTTGCTATAGGCATCGTATGTCTTGAACCCATTATCCCAGGCTTCTTGCAATTCGTCCTTAAGCGGTTGCATGTACACATTCATATTTTTCCCCGGATAGTTGGGCCCTGGAATTATCAACGTCAGGAAAATGTTCTTTCTTTGCATAATCTGTCCGGGGGGGAGATTGAGTGGAAAGACAAATACGGGCCAACAACTGTATTGGGCTGCCGTCATACCAAACACACTGAACCCATCCGTGCTGATGCCGACTCGAGGATGCCTCGGATCTGCCGCTTTGTCACCATGTAATTCATCAAACTTTTTCCACGCAACACCATCCGATGTGTGTACAATCATCATATTCCCATCTGCATCTAGTTCGGTTCTTTTGCCCGTTTTGTGCCATGTCATCTGTCTGGCCGTCTCTTTGACCATGAAAAGACGTTGAAGTCTTGGTACGATTGGCATATACCGAAGAACACTAACGGGGATTTTGGTCTGTGTCTTCTCACCCATACCGTTGTCTACCACAACATACCTGGAAGACTTGCAAATGGGACAACAGTTCAAGTCCGCATAGTCAAGCCTAAACAAGACACATCCTTTCTCACAGGCATGTATCTTATCATAGGGCATCTTCAGTGCACGGAGGATTTTGTCCGACTGGTACAGGTTTGCAGGCATTACATGGCCTTTGGGTAGAAAGCGTCCAAATACTGTCATCATTGCATCGTAGCATTCTCTGCCCAAGTTGAACTGAGCCTTCAGAGCCATTACTTGTGAGATGGCATCCAACTGACAAAGCTCAGTGTGCTCATGGAGCGGACGTTTTGAAGACTCCAACATTTCATTGAAGGCCTTTGCAGATTCCTCCATCTCCTCGTCCGAATCCCGAGCATCATCAAAGTCTTGCACCATGTTTTCCATACCGGTACCATGCTCGTCGGTGCGACGACGATCCACCTCAGCTCGGTCACGTTGGGCAGACTCACCATGAAATGTCCACACCATATAATCGGGCGTAAAACCACTCTTCTGCAGGTGTTTCCCATTTCAGCCTCTGTCCTCTTTTCCCAATTGCCGCACCGTAAACAGGGGCACCAGGTTTTCCTCTGGCCATTTGCAAATGCGGCTCGCACAAACCCCTTGGTTTTTGTGAACCATTCAGTGCTCCATTTGTTCTGACTAGTGTGACCGGTGTACATCCACGCACGATCACTCATCTTGACTTTCAGAGCTACTAGACACACAACAAATATATATATATATATATATATAATTCACCATGTATGTATTCATCAGTTGATCTACTTTGTCAATTTTATTACGTCCATGCAACCTACACTCTAATAGGTAATGATAGGTCCTAATCCCACCCGAGTATGTTTAGATTGGGTTCATTTTCCCATGCTATGCCCCGGATCCTACGCAAAATTTCGGCAGCACCTCCCCGCTGTTCTCCTGATACACGTCTCTACAATAAACAGAGAGGATGTGTACCCGGAGAACAACAGGGGAGGCACTGACGAAATTTATGCGTCGGATCCGGAGCAAAGCATATGGGAAAACGAACCCAATCTAAACATACTCGGGCTGTCCATGGATAGCGTTGGACAATTCGAAAGAATCAAGGTATGCAAATGCATGCATATTTATAACTATGACGCTTTCGAACGGGAGACACATATTGGTTACGCATACTGATGATTCAAGACACATATATATCTAGCTATCAAGTTTCATCGGAATAGATCAAATAATTAATGGGGGAGGAGGACATGTCATTTGTGCTCACCCACGAACGAAGGGGCAGAGCTCGTCAAACGCACGGCGAGGTCGTCGAACACCAAACCTCGCAGCGATGAAACAACTGCACATTTAAAACTACCCGATCAACACAATTATATATGATGTTTTTCATAACAAAATCGAAAGATATATGACCTAACTAATAATTCACAAATATATGACCCCGTCTGCTTCTGGAAGGCCAAAGAACACCTTTTCGGGGTCGGGGTCTCGGGGTCGGGGTGTCGGGTCGGGGTGCCGGGTCGGGGTCGGGGTGCCGTGTCGGTGTCGGGGTCGGGGTGTCGGGTCAGGCTCGGGGTCGGGGTGTCGGGGTCGGGGTCGAGGTCGGGGTCGGGGTCTCGGGGTCGGGGTGTCGGGGTGTCGGGGGTCGGGGTGTCGTGTCGGTCTCGGGGTGCCGTGTCGGGGTCGGGGTGTCGTGTCGGTCTCGGGGTGCCGTGTCGACTGTATGAAATATCCAAGAATAAGAGCAGTTCAAAGGAAATAGAAGTTGTGAAACTATGTACCGAGAACTTACTCGATGTACGGCCGCACTTCTATCAGGTTGTTGAAGATATACAACGAAATGGTCCGCCATTGTTCGTTATCCAAAGATACTGGATTTGAAACACTGGCTGGTGCGAGATTCCCTTTGAATAGGCTGAGGTTGGATCCACCCTTTTTAGGGTCGTCAGCATTGTACCGAGGCTTCGGATTATGCAAATGACGATTTTTGGCTTCGTAGTGTGCTGTCACGAAGTTTGCCGCCTCCTCAGTGATGAATGCCTCAGCCATCGATGCTTCAATTCTACGTTTATTTTTACATTTTTGTCGAAGCGTCTTCTGCATCCTCTCAGTTGGGTAGCACCAACGATTTTGCACGGGCCCCCCCAATCTTGCCTCGGTCGGGAGATGCAAAATCAAATGTTGCATTGGATTAAAGAAGCCCGGTGGAAAGATCTTCTCTAACTTGCAGATCAACTCCGGTGCCAACTCTTCCATTTCTTCTAGCACGCTAGGCGATAGTTCTTTCACACAAAGAACACGGAAGAAATAGCTGAGTTCTGCCAGTACTAGCCATTCATCCTCAGGGATGAAGCCACGCAACATCACCGGCATTACCCGCTCAATCCATATGTGCCAATCATGACTCTTGAGACCAAATATCTTCAATTTATAAAGACTGGCTCCCCTCTGTAGATTCGCTGCATACCCATCAGGGAACATCAACTGCATTTTCACCCACAAGATAATTTCCCTCATAGCCGGCCTTCCAAGATTGAACCATGCCTTTGGCTTCGTCCAGTTCTGCTTTCCTTTCGGTTCTTTCATGTTTTGTAACGGCCTATCACATAGCGCCTCCAGATCGACTCTAGCCTTAGTATTATCCTTTGACTTCCCATCTATGCCGAACAATGTACCAAAAAGTGCCTCGGCGATATTCTTCTCAGTGTGCATCACGTCGATGTTGTGTGGGCAAAGGAGGTCTTTGAAGTAAGGCAGATCCCATAAGCATGTTTTGTGAGTCCAGGCGTGCTTAGAATTATACCCCTTGAAGTACCCTGGACGCTCGGGATCTGGCTCGAGAGCGTTTAACTGATCCAGGGTCTGTTGGCCTGTCAATGCATGTGGTGCAGAGTTTTTGACAACTCTACCTCTGATGAAGTTCTTCTTGTCTTTCCTGAACTTATGGCGAGGATTCAGGAACTCTCTATGCATGTCGAAGCAAGAAAACTTGCGACCGGCCTGAAGCCAACGAAACTCAAGAGCTCCCTTGCATGTGGGGCACGGGAACCTTCCATGCACACACCAGCCAACGAATAGCGCATACGCCGGCAAGTCATGCGTCGAGTACATGTACCAGACACGCATTATGAAGTTCCGTTTGCTATAGGCATCGTATGTCTTGAACCCATTATCCCAGGCTTCTTGCAATTCGTCCTTAAGCGGTTGCATGTACACATTCATATTTTTCCCCGGATAGTTGGGCCCTGGAATTATCAACGTCAGGAAAATGTTCTTTCTTTGCATAATCTGTCCGGGGGGGAGATTGAGTGGAAAGACAAATACGGGCCAACAACTGTATTGGGCTGCCGTCATACCAAACACACTGAACCCATCCGTGTTGATGCCGACTCGAGGATGCCTCGGATCTGCCGCTTTGTCACCATGTAATTCATCAAACTTTTTCCACGCAACACCATCCGATGTGTGTACAATCATCAGATTCCCATCTGCATCTAGTTCGGTTCTTTTGCCCGTTTTGTGCCATGTCATCTGTCTGGCCGTCTCTTTGACCATGAAAAGACGTTGAAGTCTTGGTACGATTGGCATATACCGAAGAACACTAACGGGGATTTTGGTCTGTGTCTTCTCACCCATACCGTTGTCTACCACAACATACCTGGAAGACTTGCAAATGGGACAACAGTTCAAGTCCGCATAGTCAAGCCTAAACAAGACACATCCTTTCTCACAGGCATGTATCTTATCATAGGGCATCTTCAGTGCACGGAGGATTTTGTCCGACTGGTACAGGTTTGCAGGCATTACATGGCCTTTGGGTAGAAAGCGTCCAAATACTGTCATCATTGCATCGTAGCATTCTCTGCCCAAGTTGAACTGAGCCTTCAGAGCCATTACTTGTGAGATGGCATCCAACTGACAAAGCTCAGTGTGCTCATGGAGCGGACGTTTTGAAGACTCCAACATTTCATTGAAGGCCTTTGCAGATTCCTCCATCTCCTCGTCCGAATCCCGAGCATCATCAAAGTCTTGCACCATGTTTTCCATACCGGTACCATGCTCGTCGGTGCGACGACGATCCACCTCAGCTCGGTCACGTTGGGCAGACTCACCATGAAATGTCCACACCATATAATCGGGCGTAAAACCACTCTTCTGCAGGTGTTTCCCATTTCAGCCTCTGTCCTCTTTTCCCAATTGCCGCACCGTAAACAGGGGCACCAGGTTTTCCTCTGGCCATTTGCAAATGCGGCTCGCACAAACCCCTTGGTTTTTGTGAACCATTCAGTGCTCCATTTGTTCTGACCAGTGTGACCGGTGTACATCCACGCACGATCACTCATCTTGACTTTCAGAGCTACTAGACACACAACAAATATATATATATATATATATATAATTCACCATGTATGTATTCATCAGTTGATCTACTTTGTCAATTTTATTACGTCCATGCAACCTACACTCTAATAGGTAATGATAGGTCCTAATCCCACCCGAGTATGTTTAGATTGGGTTCATTTTCCCATGCTATGCCCCGGATCCTACGCAAAATTTCGGCAGCACCTCCCCGCTGTTCTCCTGATACACGTCTCTACAATAAACAGAGAGGATGTGTACCCGGAGAACAACAGGGGAGGCACTGACGAAATTTATGCGTCGGATCCGGAGCAAAGCATATGGGAAAACGAACCCAATCTAAACATACTCGGGCTGTCCATGGATAGCGTTGGACAATTCGAAAGAATCAAGGTTATAAATATGCAAATGCATGCATATTTATAACTATGACGCTTTCGAACGGGAGACACATATTGGTTACGCATACTGATGATTCAAGACACATATATATCTAGCTATCAAGTTTCATCGGAATAGATCAAATAATTAATGGGGGAGGAGGACATGTCATTTGTGCTCACCCACGAACGAAGGGGCAGAGCTCGTCAAACGCACGGCGAGGTCGTCGAACACCAAACCTCGCAGCGATGAAACAACTGCACATTTAAAACTACCCGATCAACACAATTATATATGATGTTTTTCATAACAAAATCGAAAGATATATGACCTAACTAATAATTCACAAATATATGACCCCGTCTGCTTCTGGAAGGCCAAAGAACACCTTTTCGGGGTCGGGGTCTCGGGGTCGGGGTGTCGGGTCGGGGTGCCGGGTCGGGGTCGGGGTGCCGTGTCGGTGTCGGGGTCGGGGTGTCGGGTCAGGCTCGGGGTCGGGGTGTCGGGGTCGGGGTCGAGGTCGGGGTCGGGGTCTCGGGGTCGGGGTGTCGGGGTGTCGGGGGTGTCGTGTCGGGGGTCGGGGTGTCGTGTCGGTCTCGGGGTGCCGTGTCGGGGTCGGGGTGTCGTGTCGGTCTCGGGGTGCCGTGTCGGGGTCGGGGTGTCGGGTCGGGGTGCCGGGTCGGGGTCGGGGTGCCGTGTCGGTGTCGGGGTCGGGGTGTCGGGTCAGGCTCGGGGTCGGGGTCGGGGTCGAGGTCGGGGTCGGGGTCTCGGGGTCGGGGTGTCGGGGTGTCGGGGGTGTCGTGTCGGGGGTCGGGGTGTCGTGTCGGTCTCGGGGTGCCGTGTCGGGGTCGGGGTGTCGTGTCGGTCTCGGGGTGCCGTGTCGGGGTCGGGGTGTCGGGTCGGGGTGCCGGGTCGGGGTCGGGGTGCCGTGTCGGTGTCGGGGTCGGGGTGTCGGGTCAGGCTCGGGGTCGGGGTGTCGGGGTCGGGGTCGGGGTCGAGGTCTCGGGGTCGGGGTGTCGGGGGTGTCGTGTCGGGGGTCGGGGTGTCGTGTCGGTGTCGGGGGTCGGGGTCGGGGTGCCGTGTCGGTGTCGGGGTCGGGGTGTCGGGTCAGGCTCGGGGTCGGGGTGTCGGGGTCGGGGTCGGGGTCGGGGTCGGGTTCTCGGGGTCGGGGTGTCGGGGGTGTCGTGTCGGGGGTCGGGGTGTCGTGTAGGTGTCGGGGTGCCGTGTCGGGGTCGGGGTGCTGTTTCGGGGTCGGGGCTTCGGGGTGTCTCCTCCTCCTCCTCCTCCTCTTCTTCTTCTTCTTCTTCTTCTTCTTCTTCTTCTTCTTCTTTCTCCTCCTCCTCCTCCTCCTCCTCCTCCTCCTCCTCCTCCTCCTCCTCCTCCTCTTCTTCTTCTTCTTCTTCTTCTTCTTCTTCTCCTTCTCCTCCTCCTCCTCCTCCTCCTCCTCCTCCTCCTCCTCTTCTTCTTCTTCTTCTTGTTCTTCTTCTTGTTCTTCTTCTTCTTCTTCTTCTTCTTCTTCTTCTTCTTCTTCTTCTTCTTCTTCTTCTTCTTCTTCTTCTTCTTCTTCTTCTTCTTCTTCTTCTTTCTGCTCCTCCTCCTCCTCCTCCTCCTCTTCTTCTTCTTCTTCTTCTTCTTCTTCTTCTTCTTCTTCTTCTTCTTCTCGTTCTCCTTCTCCTTCTCCTCCTCCTCCTCCTCCTCCTCCTCCTCCTCTTCTTCTTCTTCTTCTTCTTCTTCCCCCTTCTACTTAACCTAAACCTAAACTAACCTAAACTAAAAACCTAAACTAATTAAAACTAAACTATTTAAACTAATTAAACCTAAACTTAAACAGAAAAAAAACAAAAAAACAGAAAAAAAAAACAAAAAAAACAGAAAAAAAAGGGAGGAGGGGCTCACTGTGGGGGAGGGCCGGGGCGGGGCCGGCGACGGAGGGCCGGGGCGGGGCGGCGGGGGCCCGGCCGGCGGGGGGCCGGGGCGGGGCGGTGGAGGAGGCGGGGCGGCGGGGGCCCGGCCGGCGGGGGGGGATGGGGGGCGGGGGGCCGGGGCGGGGCAGTGGAGGAGGCGGCGGGGGGCGCGGGGCGGCGGGGGGCCGGGACGGCGGGGGGCCGTGGCGGCGGTGGGGCGCGGGGCGGCGGGGGGCCGGGGCGGGGGGGCGACGGGGCGGTGGGGCGGCAGGGAGCCGGGGCGGCGGGGCGACGGGGCGGCGGGGGCGACGGGGGCGGCGGCGCGTGGCGGGCGGCGGCGGCGGCGGCGGGGTGGGAGGAGAAGGGCGATGCGAGGACGAAGTGAGTAACGGGCGGGGGGTACCTGCCGTTAGGCAAGTGCCCTCTTTGCCGTCCGCCAGCCTTTGCCGTCCGCCTTTCTGCCTCTTTGCCGTCCGCTAGCGGACGGCAAAGAGGTGGGCCGTTAGGATTTTTTCAAACGAGCGGGGGGTGGGGGCCACCACACTCTTTGCCGTCCGCTGGCAGACGGCAAAGACCTAGCAGATGGCAAAGAGCTTCTTTGCCGTCAGCCTTTTCTTTGCCGTCTGTTTATGTGTAGCTGATGGCAAAGAGCTTCTTTGCCATCAGCTAGCAGACGGCAAAGATCTGGCAGATGGCAAATTAGCTGATTCCAGTAGTGTCTGGTTCTTGGCCTTCATGGTGATCATGGCCTCTTCGGGATACTCCTCCATGGCCACCGGTGATGATGGCCCCCTCCGGCAGGGTGCCGGAGAGGGCCAAGATTTATTTCTCGTGGCTACAGAGGCTTCTGGCGACGGAACTCCCGATCTAGGTTTCTTTCTGGAAGTTTGGGTATATATGAGCGGTGTTGGCGTTGATTTCACGTCAGGGGGGTTTCCGGGCTGTCCACGAGGCAGGGGGCGCGCCCCAGGTGGGTGGGCACGACCCCCACCCTCATGGGCAGCCCGGGACTCTTCTGGCCTACTTCAGGTACTCCGTGGGCTTCTTCTGGTCCAAAAATGATCTCCGTCAAGTTGCACGTCAATTGGACTCCGTTTGGTTTTCCTTTTCTGCGATACTCTAAAACAAGGAGAAAACAGAAACTGGCACTGGGCTCTAGGTTAATAGGTTAGTCCCAAAAATCATATAAAAGTGTATAATAAAGCCCATTAAACATCCACGATAGGTAATATAACAGCATGAATACTTCATAAATTATAGATACGTTGGAGACGTATCATGGCCTCGCCAGCGTCCGCATCATCTCATGCCGACGAACGCTAGTCGAGGGTCACCACGTCGTCGTCTTCGAGCTCGTCACCACCGCATCTGCTCGCCGGACTTCGCCGGTCGATTCACCATCTCCAACGCCTCCCCGATCCCGCTGATCTGCTCTACGTGTCCACCGTGAGCCCCTACGTTGAACCCCTCTCTCCCCTCGCTTGTTTGCTTCCTGCGACCGCAACGGCCATCATGCCCGAGAGCTTGGCTCCGCCGGCCATGCCGCCGCCGTGGCCACGGCCACGCAAGCTCGCAACCGAGCACCCTAACGTGCTCAGGGCGACCCTAGGGTCCTAACACGACCAACCGCTGCTCCATTCGTCCACCGTAGCGCCAATCTCGTCGTTGTCCGAACTCCGTCCGTCACACTAGTCATCGGTGCCACCGTTTTGGTCCATGCCGGCTCGAGCTGATGGCACCTCTGGACGCGCACGAGCGCCAGCGTCATGTAGGTGGTCTCCGTCGGCCATTTGGTCTCCGGAGCAAGAAAACCGAAGCCCTCCGCCGTCTCTGGCCTCGCCGGCGACGAGCCGTGGGTCAACTCCGGCGAATTTGACCATAGTTGACTGGGTTTGACTCCCCTCTGAGTCACTGACTTCTGGGCCTAGCTTATGGTTTAATTAAGCTGATTTGCTAATTAATACTAATAGTGTCTTTTAATTAGTTAAGACACTAACACGCAGATCCCACTGGTCAGGTTTGACCTGGACCGGCCCCGTTGACCCGCTGACATCACAGTGACGTCATGCTGATGCAGTAAATATTCTCTGGGATTTAAAATAAATTAGAAATGATTTATTTATTTCAGAGAATATCCAAAACTCCTAAAATTCATAGAAATTCAACCGTAACTCCAAATGAAATAATTTATAGATGAAAAATGATCAGAAAAATCTAATCTATCCATTGGTACTATTTTAATGCATGTTAAAGCAAGTTAAACCTGCTGATCAGGTCAAATGAGCTAAATGACATTTGAATGATCACATATGGAGGTTGAATTTGAATTTAGTGTTCAAACCAACTCCATTTAAATCATTGCTAGCTGCATTAGCTCAAATCACAGCATACCGCCATGTCACATTCATGCATCATATTGTTGCATTGCATCGATTGTGTCCCCTCTTTTTTTGCCGGTGGTTGTTCCCCCTCAGTAGACGCATGTTGCGACGATGAGCTCGTTGACACCGATGAAGAGCTATATCATCTTCGAAAGTGCCAGGCAAGCAAAACACCCTTGTTCATTCCGATACAATCCCACTCTCTCGCTCCTGCTCTCTTTTACTACATTAGGACAACAACGATTCATCTGTTACATGCTGCGGTAGTTGAACCCCTTTCCTCTGCATGACCTGTCATTGCCACTGTAAATAGATGAAACCCACTAGCATGAGTAGGAGTTGTTTGAGCCCTGTTGTGCCTACTCATTCATGATTGATTGTCATGCCTGCTACTGCTTAGAGTTGAGTCAGGTCCGATTCATCGGGGATGAATTGGAATGGTGATGAACATGTCCTACTCCGTGTGAGCTAAGTGTGTGAACATGATTTGGTAAAGGTAGCGGTGAGAGGCCATGTAGGATTACATGGTGGGTTGTCTCATTGAAACCGTCCCCAGGAACTAAGTTCTGTGTTTGTGATCCATGAACAGCTACTACCACACATTGGGATCCTTAATTGAGTCCCTCGACTTATTAACCGCCCCTGTCCTATGTCTAGGAGTTGCAAGTACTTTCTTGTGTTTGTAGTATGCTGGAGGTCGTGCGCACCGCTGACCCGAGGGGTGGGCTGTGATGCGGTAGGCACGTGGCACGGTGTACCGGGACGCCCGTTTGGTGCCTCGGGAACCCTACACACATCGTTCTGGGCCGTAGTGGAAACCTCGGCCGGAGTCCATGTGGATGGAACCTGAATAGGCGATAAACCTGGACTAGGGACTTGTGTGGTTAGTCAGGTCATGGCTGACACCCTCGCAGGGCTTCCGCTTAAAGGTTGCCGAGTAAATGTCGTGTAAACGGCGTTAAGTGGTGAGAGCGTGTGTGAAGAAGTACACCCCTGCAGGGTTAACATCATCTATTCGAATAGTCGCGTCCGCGGTAAAGGACTTCTGGGTTGCCTATACAGTTCATAGATTAGTGTAAGTGGATACTCTAAAATGCGCAAGATAAGCGTGAGTGCTATGGATGGCGTTCTCGTAGGGAGACGGGAGCAAATCCATAGTGGTGTATTGATGTGGTGAATATGTGGACTCGTGTGCGCCACCTCAAAAGAGTTACTTATAGTCATAGTTTAGGATAGCCACCGAGTCAAAGCTGGCTTGCTGCAGTTAAACTCCACCACCCCCTTTGTTAATACTGATGCATATGTAGATAGTTCTGATGTAAGTCTTGTTGGGCAAATTTGTACTCACATTTGCTTAATTTATGTCTTTGCTGAGAGACTTCAGTCTCACTAGTAGTTCCGTGTGGACTTCGACGTTTAGCTTGTTACCTCAGCTACGATCTTGTGCCCTCGGCAGGGTCTTGTAGATAGTCAGGCTTCTCAGCCTTTTTCATTTGTAGTTGTCTGTACTCAAACAAGTTAAGCTTCCGCATGTGCTTATTGCTTGTATGACTTGAATGTTGGGTCATCAGACCCATGTTTGTAATATCTAGCTCCTCGGATCCTAATGAATAAATACTTTGAGTCGTAGAGTTTTGTTGTGATGCCATGTTGTATTTGCACATATCGAGCATATTGTGTGTATGTTATTGAAATGCTTGGTATGTGTGGGATCCGACAACCTAGTTGTTTATTCTTGGTAGCCTCTCTTACCGGGAAATGTCTCCTAGTGCTTCCACTGATCCATGGTAGCTTGCTACTACTCCGGAACACTTAGGCTGGCCGGCATGTGTCCATCTTTGTTCCTGTGTCTGTCCCTTCGGGGAAATGTCACGCGTTGTTCCTTTAAGTCCGTGTAGCTTCCTACGACTTGGGTTCATACGTTGATGACCGACACGTTCATTGCTGGGTCATCTATGCTTGTCCCTGTAAGTTAGTTCCACTTTGGATTCACGACTAGTCATGTCGGCTCGGGTTCTTTGTCATATGGATGCTAGCGACACTATCATATACGTGAGCCAAAAGGCGCAAATGGTCTCGGGCCAGGTAAGGTGGCACCCATGGGAATACCGTGCGTGAGGCTGCAAAGTGATATGATGTGTTACATGCTAGATCGGTGTGACTTAGGATCGGGGTCTTGACAGCTTTGGTATCAGAGCCTGACTGCCTGTAGGATTACCAAGCCAAATTGGTCGAAGTCGAGTCTAGTAATGCTTCGGTTATATAAGGGAATTGATTGTGGCAGGGAACGTAAGGATCTTTTACTCCTTTACCTTATACCCTTTTGATCTGAGTCAACCTCTCTTTTTCTGCAGGGATTAAGAACTAGGCTTCTTTTCTTTCTATCAGGATCACATGTTACTAATCCGTAGACTTATAGGATTGATGGCTTCAAGCCTCAGTTCAGTTACTAGTACTTCTGTGTGTTAACAGTTGGTCTCAGAACCTTGATATTGTGATGTTGAATGGTTATGCCACCATTTTGCAGGATGTCTCAAATCTCTTTGAGAATTTACAGGTGTTATGCTTCCCGAGTCATCCCAGGTTTCTAAATAGTCTGATGCATTTGCAAATCCCTTCTTCCTGTTCCCGATGATCCTTTCGGGCCAGATTAACCACACTAATTGCTGAGTTGAGGTACTCCATTACCTTGACATATATGTTGGAGCTATTATTATGACCCTAGGTGTCTTAGAGAACCACCTCGTAATCTAGCCATGATTAATGTTCCCAAAGTGGTGATTCTGGCCATCATTCTCGAAAGCATCCCGTGATGCCATTTAATAGTGTTTGCTTTACTTACTTCACGTTGATAGTGTTTGCTAGTTCCTTTAGGATATTAGTAACCTATGCGATAGACCTCGATGTCTGTGGTATTCCCTTCTTCCAAATACCATGAACTGCTTAAGGCAGAAGTTCTTGGACCAAAGGATCACAACAAGAGTGCTCCTAATGAGTTCTCCATTGTGTTCGTGACTCTGCCAGTCCCACCTTTCTGCATGGGTTATCCGGAAGAAACATGTTGAATTTATTCAATGTGCTAACCGATGCATCTACAACTTAAAGAAATCATATGTTCCTTTGAGTTGTTCTCTTTAGTTGTATTCTGACCTCCATCTATCAATTGAGAGTCAAGAGTATGAGTGTATTTGTGTTCATCGATGCCTCTTATTCTTGTAGTCCGTCAAGTCGTTCTATTCCGGAATGACTAGGAGAAACAAACTCTAGTACCTCATCCATTTCGAGGATTGGGTCAAAGTAGTTGTATTCCGCAGATCAAATTGCCAATCCAGCCTTTGATCTGTTCTACCTTGGAGTGTCACCCTCTTTCATGTCAAGAAAGACGTGAGAATTGCACAATCTCTCATGAATTCTTGATGTAGTGATACTTCTCGCCATCATTATTCATCCCTCGGTCTCAGTGTTGGTTGTAACCGGAATGCTGACAAGTGCACTGTGATGTGTGAAATCAATACTCCTAGTAACTCCATTGCTTGGTAGTTAATGGACAATAATCCTATTCTTAGTGTGTTGTTTATTGAATCATCATCCTAAGGGTTATCGTGCGACCTAGTCCAATTTCCCTGGTGCACTCCTCGGTCAATGAGATAGGATTGTGTCAATCCATCACTCTCTTTATCACATCATCTTGCCCCGAAAAGCAAGATTGTTGTAACGCCCCGAGACCGACGCTCCAGAAGCCTTCCAGATGCTCTGAGTTTCGTCGTGTGATTTGTTTTGTTTGTTGCATCTCTTGCATTGCATCATGTCATCATGCAACCTTTTTTTTAAATACTCAGATAAATAAATTGTATGGATCTTTGATCCATTTAAATCGAGGGAATTCACATGGTGTTTTCTCTTTATAACATATCCTCCCAATATTATTAGGGAGCTATAACAAAGTATTCCATTCTTTGGGAATCACCATAACACACTTGCAAAATAATTCCGTGCCTTTTCTGCTTCAAGTTTGGTCTCCAAAGTCTGCCCTAAATTCTTTCTTCACTTTCCGGAGCTCCACCAAAAATCCAAACATTTTTGGACCTTCCCAACCCTCGCTTCCTATTCAAACCATTTGAATTTTAAATCAAATGAGTTTGAATTTAAACTTTCGGTCATGCCCACTTCTATTTTTCCTGGTTCAAGCACATTTTTGTGAGTCCGGAAAAATAATCCCCATGTCCAACTTCTTTCCCTAACCCTCTCTTTCTTTTCTTCTCTCTAATTTATTTTCTATTAAAAGAAATATGAGGGGGAGAGAGAGAGCGCAGCCTTGCAGCCCAGCCGGCCTCTTGGGCCTAACCAACCAACGTCGGCCCACCTAACCCTCCTAACCCTAGCCGCTCGACCCCTCAACCCCTCTCGTTCCCCTCCGCCGCCACCCACACACGCAGGCATCGAGCCAGGAGAGCCCTGCTCGATCCCCTCTTCCCTCGATGCGCCGTCAGAGAGAGAGAGACCAGCGCCGCGCCCTCGTTCCGTTCCCCTCTGCCTCCTCCTCGTCGCCAGAGTCCAGCCACCCGACTAGCAGGAGGCCGCCACCGCCATGAATGCCCGCAGGAGCGCCAATGCCACCAGGCCGCCGTCCCGCACCCAAGCTCCTCCGCCCCGAGCTCCGTTCGCGCTGCCGTTTGCCCGGATCCGGCGCCGGTCGACTGGATCCACCCGTCTTCGCTGTTCCCGGCACTGTCGGAGCCATGCTTCGAGTCCTCGCCGTCAAGCTCCACGCCGCTCGCCAGCGTCGTCCGCTCTGCCCCTTCCTCTGCTCCACCTCCTTAGCGTCGAGCGCCGCCCTTCGCGCCCCTCCGTTGTTTGCTTCGGGCGCCTCCGACCTTCCTCGCGCCCGATCTGCTCCAAGCCACGCCACCGGCCGAGTTCCTCGACCTCCGCGCGTCCCGGAGTCCCTCGCCCACTGCTGCACGTTCCAGTCGTTGCTACTCTCGGCTGCACCTGTACGTCGATGCCAAGTTCCGTTGCCTGCTCCCCGCCATCACCCTAGCAGGAGCTCCGCCTCCCTTGCTTCATGCCAAGACCAACGCCGGCCACTTCTTCCAGCCGCTGCTCGGCCATGCCCCGACGACCAGCAGCTCGAGCTACCTCCACGCACCTCCTATGACCTCCCGAGGCAGGGCCTTGACAAGTCCCTCGGTGCCCCTCCAGATGTGTCAATGCCACTGTTTGACCCATGTACAACTATCCGGTGATGCGCCAAGTACCCCCTCGGATCGTCAAGTTCGACTACACGGAACCGCCAAGTACCACTACGATTGCCGTGTACATCTACGGACGCCAAGACCGGAACAACAAGTACCCCGACAACGTGTGTAACTCTAGCGTCGACCCCGTCGACGTCAAGTACCTCTACCGACGACCCCGAACATCTACGAAAACGTGTACCACTACCGTCGCCGTGTACCACTACTTCCCTTGGCGACCCGTGAACAACTACTTCCACTACCGTCGAACCCGATCCACTCCGAAAATGCACGCTTCGAAGGTATAACCGCCGAGACGACGCCCGTGAATGAATGATTGTGATGTATGAGTTGCTCATGTTCGAACCATGTCCCAGTTGTCGCTTGCGCGTTCCTTGTTTCCATGCCACCGACATGTGGGACACCCGGTATTCGGGATCACCCCACCATCTTTTGCATGTTTCGCACATCCGCACACTTGCTCTTTTGCACCGGTATCTCAATGAGTTATCGGATCATCGGAATGTTGTCGTGGCACCATTTTCGTTGTCGTTGCCGTGGCACCCCTTTCGTTCCGCCATGGTGACCAAATGCTTCATAACATGCTCATGTCAACATTTTCATAAAATTGCTTAAAACTTGCATATGTCATCCGCATCATGATAATAACATTTAAAACGTTTAAAATTGTTGTTTGCTTTAAATTGCTAAATGACATGAGGATTTATCGGAACTGTTGTTTGATGTTTCCGGCCTTATTTAAATTGCCTAAAATGTGTAGTTATTTATGTCTCACCTCTTGCCATGTTAATCAACATTTAATCTTGTTGGGTACATAAACGGGAAAGAACTAAAAAAATCGTATGTGGTGTTTCGTCAATATGCAACTCGTTGCATATTGAGCTCCACTAAATTTGTAGTATTGTTTTTTGCACTTTGCCATGCCATGCCTCATTAAACCGGACATGCATCATACTTGATTGTGCATCATGCCATGTGTATGTGGTGGTTGTTTACTATGTTGTTTGTTTCTTTCCGGGTTGCTTCTCTCGTTAGCTTCGGTTTCGTTCCGGAGTTGTGAGGATTTGTTCGACTACATCAGTTTGTCTTCTTCATGGACTCGTTCTTCTTCCTCGCGGGATTTCAGGCAAGATGACCATACCCTCGAAACCACTTCTATCTTTGCTTGCTAGTTGTTCGCTCTATTGCTATGCCGCGCTACCTACCACTTGCTATATCATGCCTCCATATTGCCATGTCAAGCCTCTAACCCACCTTTCCCAGCAAACCGTTGTTTGGCTATGTTACCGCTTTTGCTCAGCCCCTCTTATAGCGTTGCTAGTTGCAGGTGAAGATGAAGTTTGTTCCATGTTGGAACATGGATATGTTGGGATATCACAATATCTCTTATTTAATTAATGCATCTATATACTTGGTGAAGGGTGGAAGGCTCGGCCTTATGCCTGGTGTTTTGTTCCACTCTTGCCGCCCTAGTTTCTGTCATACCGGTGTTATTTCCTTGATTTTGCGTTCCTAACGCGGTTGGGTGATTTATGGGACCACCTTGACAGTTCGCTTTGAATAAAACTCCTCCAGCAAGGCCCAACCTTGGTTTTAACATTTGCCACCTAAGCCTTTTTCCCTTGGGTTCTGCAGACTCAAGGGTCATCTTTATTTTAACCCCCCCGGGCCAGTGCTCCTCTGAGTGTTGGTCCAAACTAGAGCACCGTGCGGGGCCATCCCTTGGCAACTTGGGTTACGTCAGTACCTGTACGCTTAGCTTATCCGGTGTGCCCTGAGAATGAGATATGTGCAGCTCCTATCGGGATTTGTCGGCACAGCGGGTGGTCTTGTTTTACCATTGTCGAAATGTCTTGTAAACCAGGATTCCGAGACTGATCGGGTCTTCCCGGGAGAAGGTTTATCCTTCGTTGACCGTGAGAGCTTATAACGGGCTAAGTTGGGACACCCGTGCAGGGTATTATCTTTCGAAAGCCGTGCCCGCGGTTATGTGGCAGATGGGAATTTGTTAATAGCCGGTTGTAGAGAACTTGATACTTGACTTAATTAAAACGCATCAACCGCGTGTGTAGCCGTGATGGTCTCTTTTCGGCGGAGTCCGGGAAGTGAACACGGCTTTTGGGTTATGTTTGACGTAAGTAGGAGTTCAGGATCACTTCTTGATCATTACTAGTTGACGACCGTTCCGTTGCTTCTCTTCTTGCTCTTATTTGCGTATGTTAGCCACCATATATGCTTAGTGCTTGCTGCAGCTCCACCTCACTACCTTCTCCTACCCATAAGTTTAAATAGTCTTGATCTCGCGGGTGTGAGATTGCTGAGTCCTCGTGACTCACAGATTCTACCAAAACAGTTGCAGGTGCCGACGATACCAGTGCAGGCGACGCAACCGAGCTCAATTGGGAGTTCGACGAGGAACGTGGTCGTTACTATATTTCGTTTCCTGATGATCAGTAGTGGAGCCCAGTTGGGACGATAGGGGATCTAGCATTTGGGGTTGTCTTCTTTTGTTTTAGTTCCGTAGTCGGACCTATATGTGTTCTCTGATTGATGTATGATTTATTTATGTACTGTGTGAAGTGGCGATTGTAAGCAACTCTTTATCCCATTCTTGTTCATTACATGGGATTGTGTGAAGATGACCCTTCTTGCGACAAAACCACAATGCGGTTATGCCTCTAAGTCGTGCCTCGACACGTGGGAGATATAGCCGCATTGTGGGTGTTACAAGTTGGTAATCAGAGCCATCCCCGACTTAGGAGCCCCCTGCTTGATCGAATCGCTGGTGTTGTTGAGTCTAGAACAAAAATGTTTTGAGTCTTAGGATTATATATATCGGAGAGTAGGATTCTTTTTACTCCTCGGTCCCTTCGTCGCTCTGGTGAGGCCTCCTGACGTAGAAGTTTTAACTTTTCTCTCCTCAAATTTCACTAAAAAAAATTTAGGATCACGCGGGTATCTTGAAATCGTTCCGATGGTTTTGTGACGAGAACATTGTTCTTGGTGCCTCCTGACATTTAGGGGTTGTGGCAGTGTCCTGGGGAGTTGAGCTCCGAGGTGTTGTCGTCACAATTTTAGCGTTGCAGTTCTGGAATACCTGAGTTTCGCCGACATCGAAAATCTCTTTTATGCAGTTGTTGGTGAGATCACCTCGACGCCACCCAGTACTGGGGCAGGAGTTCAGGAGTATTGCCATAACTCGTATAACGGATGCTTTTCGAAGGTTGAGGTAAATGATTTCCGAAGGTTTCTTGGTTATGTGTTGAAGGATGGATACAGCTGGATCTAGGTATTGTTAGTTTGGGTGAGATATATTGTGTCCCCTGTATCCCAACACCTGATTGCATAACCAGAAAGTTTCGGGAGTTTATAAGTGGGAATTCAAGTAGCTCCTAGGATATCTTTCCGACAGATGCATGATATGAGATTGGGGTTCGACGTCTAGTGGTCCGCCTTTCCACGGTTGGTTTTATAGTGGTCTCATAGTGTCTTAAAGAGTCCTTGGCTATGCCGACTCGGGGACGCTTCGTATGTCATGTGCACTGCCTTGTACATGATGGTGCTGTATGATTGAGCCCGTGTGGGCCCCACCATGAAAACTTCATACGAAATCTCTATCATATGTTTGTTCCGGCTTATTTTGCAAGCCAAATCCTTTGTTTTTTGTTTTGTTTTGTGGTATTCGAGTTGATTCAATGACAAGTGTTGATTCCATACCTTATTCTAAGCGGTGTTCTCATATTCCTATGTGGATACTAATCCTTCGTGATCATCGAGTTTGCCATCTTAATTCTATTTCCAACCAGTGCGTTTCTCTTCGAGATGATCCCATCATTCTTCCCATTCGGAAGATCAATTATAAGTTTTCTCAACAGTGTTTATTCCATCTGCCCCAAGTTGCCTTTATTTCCCGCCCTCCCACCCTCTTTCTTCAAGGACTCAGATTTCTTAATCATGTATCCATCTTATGGAGGTGAAGTTTCTTCATTCTTTTCAATCAATGTTCTTATCCGGTGATTCTCAGGAAGATGCTCAGGAAGCATCAAGTTTATCATTCTTCATTCTCACATTCTTTTCTGGTGGATTCAATTGAAGCTTTCAGTGTTGATTATAGCCCTTTCCTCCTTTCAAATGCTTTCTCATGCCGGTATATCTCTTAATCATTTCCCGGTTGCTATTCAATTGTTCCGGAGTGCTGAAGATATCTCTGAAGATTCGTATCCACTCCGCATCAATTCTAACTATTTCGAGGTTGTTACCTCATTCAAGCTATTTAATTCAACCGGCGCAATCTTTCTTTTAATCATTCAACGGTGTTTCTTTTGAGTGGGCCCTAACCCCACAGGTCTTTTCCTAGGATCTTACCTGACTCTTCTACTTCTTTTCGAAGGTATTCTCAAATTCATTGCAAAGTTTGACGTAAGAATGAATTATCATCAGTCAAATGTCTTTCTCCAAGATCTTTCAAACTCTTTTCATTGTTGGTTCAATCTTTCTAATTTTCATCCTGGAGTATCTCAACAATTCATGGTGGTGTTTCTCATCGTCATTCTCAACATTTGAAGACCGAAGAAGAGTTTCTCTTAAATCTTGCTCCATTCTCTTCAAGATTCATGGTTCTAGCTTCACGCCACTCTCATAATTGTTGTCGATTGTGAGAATTCTTTTCACCCATCCGGAGCAATTCATGAGTCTCTTCAGTTTGATTCTCCGAAGGCCATCATTTCACAAGATTTCTTCGTTCTAACTTTTCAGCCTTGTTCTCCAATTATTCTAAATTGATGTCTCTTCGTTCATCTGCATATTCTTCCGGTGTATCGTTCATGTATTCTCTAATCAGCTCGTGATCTCTTCGTTCTCGTGTATCAAATTCCTTCAAGTATCTTCGTTCATTTTCTAATTCTTCCCAGTGTTTCTTGATCTTTTCTTCGTTCATTTTCAATTCTCGCGGTAGTTCGTTCAAGATTTCTCTTCCTTCATTATCATATCAATTTATTCGTTGTTTCAATCCTACCGGTGGTTCGTTGAAGACCTTCCCAAGTTTGCGCCATATATATCTTAATCCTCTCTATGAGAATAAGTAGTATGCAAAATCCGTTGCTTGTCATCAATCTAAATGGGTGAAAGCTAAGCATAATGTAATTCTTATTCTTGTTTCATCCAAGTGATTAATTCCTTATTGCAGAGATTCATCAAAATTCTTGATCTCATTTGTTCATTTTTCTTTCCGGAGCTCCAAGTTATTTCAATTATATCATTTCAAAGCTTCATCTAATCATTGCAAGGCTTCTCCCGGAGTTCTTTTCAACTTTCCCTTTTGTTTGATCATTCTTTTATTACCGGAGTTCTTCATGGAGGCTCTACATGGTGGTTCATCAAGGATTTTTTTCATTCTTCAATTGTTCTTCAAGATATCTCTCGAAGTTATGATCCGTCAAGCTTACTCCAAAATAAACATGGTGTTCAACACATGTTTTGTTTTGAGGAGTCCAAGCATTCTTCATCTTGCATTCTAAAGTGCAATACGTTCTGCCTTATCATTTGAGGTGGTGTTATGTCATTCTTGACAATTTGAGTTCGCGTTTCATGATTCACAAGTTGTCCGGAATGACATATTTTAAAACCATCAATTTCAATTCGTTCAAGAGATCTTTTAAATCCATTAATCTCTTCGTTTGAGTTATCTTGTGTCATATCCGCTTAAAGCATTTCCTAAGGAATGTTGCTAATTGTGGTGTCTATCAATGATCCAAGTTTTCTCCTATCCTCTCGGCGAGAGAAGTTTTCATCTCTTCGTTGATCTCAAGCAAGCAATTGCTTCCGTTAGTGGCAGGTTGTCACCTCATAATTTTGAGATGTGTTCCATAAGCCCACAACAAGCTTGTTCTTTTTGTTGTTGATTTCCCAACAACTCCGTTATAACCTTCTTGGAAGGATGCTTTCCAAGCTCATTTGTGTCAGAAGTTGTCATTTTCTTCTCCATTCCTTTATTCCAATGATCTATCTTCTATTTTTTTCTTCCGGAGGCATGGTGATGTTGCTCTCTTCACTCATCATCTCGATTTGTGAGGACCGTGTTCTTTTCATGCTTATCCATTTCCAACCGGAGTGTCGTGCCCTCTTTTCAAGTTCTTCCCATTCTGTCAAGTTTTGCCCCCCTTCCCAACAGGAGTGCTGTCTGAAATCTTTCTGACCCATTGTGCCATTCTTTCAATAGTTCCGGAGGCAGTGTGCTGTTGATTTCATTAAGTATCCTCTCATCTTGTAAAGTTCATGTTCAATTCCTTCCATTTACAGTCGGAGTGGTGTCCAAATTATATCATTCTTATTCCTTCTTTATCTAACCGGAGTGTTGTGTGTATCATTCCTCTTCTAACCGTAGTCTCATCCAAATGCTTTCATTTTGCCAAGTTCAAATTATATTCTTTTCATTTCCGACCGGAGCGTTATCGTAATTGATCCTTATCGTTCCTTCTACATCTCGTTTCAACCGGTGTGCTTGCATGTATTTCTCATCCTTTGTTCTCGTCATTCATAGCTTTGCAAACTCCAAAGTTCACATGGTGTTCCTTGTTTCTCTTTTCTATCGGTGTGGTCATATTCTTTTCGTTCATGAAGCTCTTATTTCCATGTTTTTCAACCTACAAGGTTCTTGTAATGGTCCTTGTTCCTCTTGCTGAACGGAGTGTTTTAAATTTTGTTCACCTCCGTCGTGTCATTTCTTCAAGCTTTGCGACCTCTCAAGGTTCTTTGGTTTCACTCGTTTGTCAAAGAAGCAACTTTGTTTTACCTCTTCCTCTTCCGTTTCTCTCTGGTGCCATCCTAGATCTCGGGACGAGATCCTCTTGTAGTGGTGGAGTGTTGCAACGCCCCGAGACCGACGCTCCAGAAGACTTGCAGATGCTCTGAGTTTCGTCGTGTGATCTGTTTTGTTTGTTGCATCTCTTGCATTGCATCATGTCATCATGCAACCTTTTTTTTAAATACTTAGATAAATAAATTGTATGGATCTTCGATCCATTTAAATCGAGGGAATTCACATGGGGTTTTCTCTTTATAACATATCCTCCCAATATTATTAGGGAGCTATAACAAAGTATTCCATTCTTTGGGAATCACCATAACACACTTGCAAAATAATTCCGTGCCTTTTCTGCTTCAAGTTTTGTCTCCAAACTCTGCCCTAAATTCTTTCTTCACTTTCCGGAGCTCCACCAAAAATCCGAACATTTTTGGACCTTCCCAACCCTCGCTTCCTATTCAAACCATTTGAATTTTAAATCAAATGAGTTTGAATTTAAACTTTCAGTCATGCCCACTTCTATTTTTCCTGGTTCAAGCACATTTTTGTGAGTCCGGAAAAATAATCCCCTTGTCCAAATTCTTTCCCTAACCCTCTCTTTCTTTTCTTGTCTCTAATTTCTTTTCGATTAAAAGAAATATGAGGGGGAGAGAGAGCGCAGCCTTGCAGCCCAGCCGGCCTCTTGGGCCTAACCAACCAGCGCCGGCCCACCTAACCCTCCTAACCCTAGCCGCTCGACCCCTCAACCCCTCTCGTTCCCCTCCGCCACCACCCACACACGCAGGCATCGAGCCAGGAGAGCCCTGCTCGATTCCCTCTTCCCTCGATGCGCCGTCAGAGAGAGAGAGAGAGAGAGAGAGAGACCAGCGCCGCGCCCTCGTTCCGTTCCCCTCTGCCTCCTCCTCGTCGCCAGAGTCCAGCCACCCGACTAGCAGGAGGCCGCCGCCGCCACGAATGTCCGCAGGAGCGCCAACGCCACCAGGCCGCAGTCCCGCGCCCAAGCTCCTCCGCCCCGAGCTCCGTTCGCGCTACCGTTTGCCCGGATCCGGCGCCGGCCGACTGGATCCACCCGTCTTCGCTATTCCCGGCACTGTCGGAGCCATGCTTCGAGTCCTCGCCGTCAAGCTCCACGCCGCTCGCCAGCCTCGTCCGCTCCGCCCCTTCCTCTGCTCCACCTCCTTAGCGTCGAGCACCGCCCTTCGCGCCCCTCCGTCGTTCGCTTCGGGCGCCTCCGACCTTCCTCGCACCCGATCTGCTCCAAGCCACGCCACCGGCCGAGTTCCTCGACCTCCGCGCGTCCCGGAGTCCCTCGCCCACTACTGCATGTTCCAGTCGTTGCTCCTCTTGGCTCCGCCTGTACGTCGACACCAAGTTCCGTTGCCTGCTCGCCGCCATCGCCCTAGCAGGAGCTCCACCTCCCTTGCTTCATGCCAAGACCAACGCCGGCCACTTCTTCCAGCCGCTGCTCGGCCATGCCCCGACGACCAGCAGCTCGAGCTACCTCCACGCACCTCCTGTGACCTCCCGAGGCAGGGCCTTGACAAGTCCCTTGATGCCCCTCCAGATGTGTCAATGCCTCTGTTTGACCCATGTACAACTATCCAGTGATGCGCCAAGTACCCCCTCGGATCGTCAAGTTCGACTACACGGAACCACCAAGTACCACTACGATTGCCGTGTACATCTACGGACGCCAAGACCAGAACAACAAGTACCCCGACAACGTGTGTAACTCTAGCGTCGACCCCGTCGACGTCAAGTACCTCTACCGACGACCCCGAACATCTACGAAAACGTGTACCACTACCGTCACCGTGTACCACTACTTCCCTCGGCGACCCGTGAACAACTACTTCCACTACCGTCGAACCCGATCTACTCCGAAAATGCACGCTTCGAAGGTATAACCGCCGAGACGACGCCCGTGAACGAATGATTGTGATGTATGAGTTGCTCATGTTCGAACCGTGCCCCAGTTGTCGCTTGCGCGTTCCTTGTTTCCATGCCACCGACATGTGGGACACCCGGTAATCGGGATCACCCCACCATCTTTTGCATGTTTCGCACATCCGCACAGTTGCTCTTTTGCATCGGTATCTCGATGAGTTATCGGATCATCGGAATGTTGTCGTGGCACCATTTTCGTTGTCATTGCCGTGGCACCCCTTTCGTTCCGCCATGGTGACCAAATGCTTCATAACATGCGCATGTCAACATTTTCATAAAATTGCTTAAAACTTGCATATGTCATCCGCATCATGATAATAACATTTAAAACGTTTAAAATTGTTGTTTGCTTTAAATTGCTAAATGACATGAGGATTTATCGGAATTGTTGTTTGATGTTTCCGGCCATATTTAAATTGCCTAAAATGTGTAGTTTACTTACGTCTCACCTCTTGCCATGTTAATCAACATTTAATATTGTTGGGTACATAAACGGGAAAGAACTAAATAATCGTATGTGGTGTTTCGTCAATATGCAACTCGTTGCGTATTGAGCTCCAGTTAATTTGTAGTATTGTTTGTTGCACTTTGCCATGCCATGCCTCATTAAACCGGACATGCATCATACTTGATTGTGCATCATGCCATGTGTATGTGGTGGTTGTTTACTATGTTGTTTGTTTCTTTCTGGGTTGCTTCTCTCGTTAGCTTCGGTTTCGTTCCGGAGTTGTGAGGATTTGTTCTACTACATCCGTTTGTCTTCTTCATGGACTCGTTCTTCTTCCTAGCGGGATTTCAGGCAAGATGACCATACCCTCGAAATCACTTCTATCTTTGCTTGCTAGTTGTTCGCTCTATTGCTATGCCGCGCTACCTACCACTTGCTATATCATGCCTCCCATATTGCCATGTTAAGCCTCTAACCCACCTTTCCCAGCAAACCGTTGTTTGGCTATGTTACCGCTTTTGCTCAGCCACTCTTATAGCGTTGCTAGTTGTAGGTGAAGATGAAGTTTGTTCCATGTTGGAACATGGATATGTTGGGATATCACAATATCTCTTATTTAATTAATGCATCTATATACTTGGTGAAGGGTGGAAGGCTCGGCCTTATGCCTGGTGTTTTGTTCCACTCTTGCCGCCCTAGTTTCCGTCATACCGGTGTTATGTTCCTTGATTTTGCGTTCCTAATGCGGTTGGGTGATTTATGGGACCCCCTTGACAGTTCGCTTTGAATAAAACTCCTCCAGCAAGGCCCAACCTTGGTTTTAACATTTGCCACCTAAGACTTTTTCCCTTGGGTTCTGCAGACTTAAGGGTCATCTTTATTTTAACCCCCCCCCCCCCGGCCAGTGCTCCTCTGAGTGTTGGTCCAAACTAGAGCACCGTGCGGGACCATCCCTTGGCAACTTGGGTTACATCGGTACCTGTACGCTTAGCTTATCCGGTGTGCCCTGAGAACGAGATATGTGCAGCTCCTATCGGGATTTGTCGGCACATCGGGTGGTCTTGCTGGTCTTGTTTTACCATTGTCGAAATGTCTTGTAAACCGGGATTCCAAGACTGATCGGGTCTTCCCGGGAGAAGGTTTATCCTTCGTTGACCGTGAGAGCTTATAATGGGCTAAGTTGGGACACCCCTGTAGGGTATTATCTTTCAAAAGTCGTGCCCGTGGTTATGTGGCAGATGGGAATTTGTTAATATCCGGTTGTAGAGAACTTGATACTTGACTTAATTAAAACGCATCAACCGCGTGTGTAGCCGTGATGGTCTCTTTTCGGCGGAGTCCGGGAAGTGAACACGGTTTCTGGGTTATGTTTGACGTAAGTAGGAGTTCAGGATCACTTCTTGATCATTACTAGTTGACTACCATTCCGTTGCTTCTCTTCTCGCTCTTATTTGCGTATGTTGGCCACCATATATACTTAGTGCTTGCTGCAGCTCCACCTCACTACCTTCTCCTACCCATAAGCTTAAATAGTCTTGATCTCGCGGGTGTGAGATTGCTGAGTCCTCGTGACTCACAGATTCTACCAAAACAGTTGCAGGTGCCGACGATACCAGTGCAGACGACGCAACCAAGCTCAAGTGGGAGTTCGACGAGGAACGTAGTCGTTACTATATTTCGTTTCCTGATGATCAGTAGTGGAACCCAGTTGGGACGATCGGATATCTAGCATTTGGGGTTGTCTTCTTTTATTTTGGTTCCGTAGTCGGACCTATGTGTGTTCTCTGATTGATGTATGATTTATTTATGTACTGTGTGAAGTGGCGCTTGTAAGCCAACTCTTTATCCCATTCTTGTTCATTACATGGGATTGTGTGAAGATGACCCTTCTTGCCACAAAACCACCATGCGGTTATGCCTCTAAGTCGTGCCTCGACACGTGCGAGATATAGCCGCATCGTGGGTGTTACAATTGTTCTCGAGCTTAGTAACATATCGGTGGTTCATGATTTTCTGAATATCTTCTCGGAAGGGTTACCAGGTTGTCAACTGACCGCTATGTTGAGTTTGTGATCAAGTTGGTTTCTTGTTAACCACCCTGAGGAAGTCCTAGATTAAGGGGTCCTCGGGCGTACGACCTATTAGAGATGGGCCGGACTGATGGGCTTTGAAGATACAAAGACCGAAGACTCTACCCATGTTCGGATGGGACTCTCCTTGGTGTGGAAGGCAAGCTTGGCGTCCAAATATGAATATTCCTTTCTCTGTAAGCGACCTTATGTAACCCTAGATCCCTCCGGTGTCTATATAAACTGGAGGGCTTAGTCCGTAGAGGGGAGATATACAATCATAGTCAGACAGGCTAGACTTCTAGGGTTTTAGCCATCACGATCTCGTGGTAGATCAACTCTTGTAATACTCATATTCATCAAGGTCAATCAAGCAGGAAAGTAGGGTATTACCTCCATAGAGAAGGCCCGGACCTGGGTAAACATTGTGTCCCCCGCCTCCTGTTACCATCGACCTTAGACGCACAGTTCGGGACCCCCTACCTGAGATCCGCCATTTTTGACACCGACATTGGTGCTTTCATTGAGAGTTCCACTGTGATACGTCTGCAACGTATCTATAATTTTTTATTGTTCCATGCTATATTATATTCTGTTTTGGATGTTTAATGGGCTTTATTATACACTTTCATATTATTTTTGGGACTAACCTATTAACCGGAGGCCCAGCCCAAATTGTTGTTTTTTTGCCTATTTCAGTGTTTCGCAGAAAAAGGATATCAAACGGAGTCCAAACGGAATGAAACCTTCGGGAACATGATTTTCGGAACAAACGTGATCCAGAGGACTTGGAGTCTACGCAAAGCAATCAATGAGGAGAGCACGAGGCAGGGGGGCGCGCCTACCCCCCCCCCCCCCAGGCGCGCCCTCCACCCTCGTGGGGCCCATGTTGCTCCACCGACGTACTTCTTCCTCCTATATATACCTACGTACCCCCAAACTATCAGAGACGGAGCCAAAACCCTATTTCCACCGCCATAGCCTTCTGTACCCGTGAGATCCCATCTTGGGGACTTATCCGGCGCTCCGCCGGAGGAGGCATTGATCACGGAGGGCTTCTACATCAACACCATAGCCTCTTCAATGATGTGTGAGTAGTGTACCTCAGACCTTCGGGTCCATAGTTATTAGCTAGATGCCTTCTTCTCTCTCTTTGGATCTCAATACAAAGTTCTCCTCGATCTTCTTGGAGATCTATTCGATGTAATCTTCTTTTGCGGTGTGTTTGTCGAGATCCGATGAATTGTGGGTTTATGATCAAGATTATCTATGAACAATATTTGAATCTTCTCTGAATTCTTTTATGTATGATTGGTTATCTTTGCAAGTCTCTTCGAATTATCAGTTTGGTTTGGCCTACTAGATTGATCTTTCTTGCAATGGGAGAAGTGCTTAGCTTTGGGTTCAATCTTGTGGTGCTCGATCCCAGTGACAGAAAGGGAAACGACACGTATTGTATTGTTGCCATCGAGGATAAAAAAGATGGGGTTTATATCATATTGCATGAGTTTATCCCTCTACATCATGTCATCTTACTTAAAGCATTACTCTGTTCTTATGAACTTAATACTCTACATGCATGCTGGATAGCGATCGATGTGTGGAGTAATAGTAGTAGATGCAGAATCATTTCGGTCTACTTGTCGCGGACGTGATGCCTATATACATGATCATACCTAGATATTCTCATAACTATGCTCGATTCTATCAATTGCTCGACAGTAATTCGTTTACCCACCGTAATACTTATGCTATCTTGAGATAAGCCACTAGTCAAACCTATGGCCCCCGGGTCTATCTTCCATCATATTAATCTTCCAAAACTTAGTTATTTTTATTACCTTCTATTTTGGTCCACGCCGTTGCTCCATTCATCCACCGTAGCGCCAATCTCATCATTGTCCAAACTCTGGCCGCCGCACTAGTCATCGCTGCCACCGTTTTGGTCCACGCCGACTCGAGCCGATGGCACCGCTGGACGCGCACGAGCGCCAGCGTCACGTAGGTGGTCTCCGCCGGCCATTTGGTCGCAGGAGCAAGAAACCCGAAGCCCTCTGCCATCTCTGGCCTCGCCGGCGTCGAGCCATGGGTCAACTCCGGCGAGTTTGACCATGGTTGACTGGGTTTGACTCCCCTCTGAGTCACTGACTTCTGGGCCCAGCCTATGGTTTAATTAAGCTGATTTGCTAATTAATAATAACAGTCTCTATTAATTAGTTAAGACACTGACACGCGAGTCCGACTGGTCAGGTTTGACCTGGACCGGCCCCGTTGACCCGCTGACATCACAGTGACGTCATGCTGATGCAGTAAATATTCTCTGGGATTTAAAATAAATCAGAAACGATTTATTTATTTCAGAAAATATCCAAAACTTCTAAAATTCATAGAAATTCAACCATAACTCCAAATGAAATAATTTATATATGGAAAATGATCAGAAAAGTCCAATCTATCCATTGGTACTATTTTCATGCATGTTAAAGCAAGTTAAACCTGCTGATCAGGTCAAATCAGTTAAATGACATTTGAATGATCACATATGGAGTTTGAATTTGAATTTAGTGTTCAAACCAACTCCATTTAAATCATTGCTAAATGACCCATGGGGGGCATTCGTCCCAGTTCGTGAGCCCAGGGGGCCGGCCGGGGCCTCGTGGGCATTGGTCCCAGTTCGTCTGGAACCATTTGTCCCGGTTCTAGGCACGAACCGGGACCAATGGTCCTCGCTCTTGGCCCACATACATTGGTCCCTCGTGCCTAGAACTGGGACATAAGGGGGGGGGCTTTAGACCCGGTTCCTGCCACGAACCTAGACAAATGAGTTGCCTATATATACCCCATCGCCGTAGTAGACCACTCCACAGTGCTTTGTTTTCTCTGGCCGGCGAGGGGAGGGCATTTGGGTGCTCTAGCTCACCTCCTATGCACATGAGGTGTTCGATGAAATGCCCGAGCCACACTAGTTAAGCTTTCTCCTCTCGAAGCTTGACTTCCGAGCTCCATTTTTCCCGAGATTTGTCTAGGTTTAGCGGTCCATCATGCCCCGTCCCCGTCTTCACCGTCGTCGATCGCCCGTGTCGATCTCGTCGCCGGCACCACCGTGGTGAGCCTCTTGTTCTTATCTTCTTTCTGAAAGAAAAAAATTCTTACTTTAGATAGATACTTGTCTAATGTTCTTACTTTTGACACACATAATTATATATAATGCACGCAGATGAACCGGCAATGGATGTACGGTGACAGACACACCTCCGAGTATATTAAGGGCGTGCATAATTTTCTCGAAGTGGCTGAGGCAAACAAGCAGAATGGTTTTATGTGTTGTCCATGCCCGAATTGTGGGAATACTAAGTCTTACTCTGACCAGAAAATCCTTCACACCCACCTAGTTTATAAGGGTTTCATGCCACACTATAATGTTTGGACGAAGCACGGAGAAATAGGGGTTATGATGGAAGACAGCGAGGAAGAAGAGGACAATGACAACTATGTGCCCCCTGAATTCGGTGATGCTGCGACGGGGGAAGCTGTTGAAGATCAAGAGGAACCAGACGATGTGCCCGACGATGATGATCTCCGTCGGGTCATTGTTGATGCAAGGACACAATGCGAAAGTCAAAAGGAGAAGCTGAAGTTCGATCGCATGTTAGAGGATCACAAAAAAGGGTTGTACCCCAATTGCGAAGATGGCAACACAAAGCTCGGTACCGTACTGGAATTGCTGCAGTGGAAGGCAGAGAATGTTGTGCCTGACAAAGGATTTGAGAAGCTACTGAAAATATTGAAGAAGAAGCTTCCAAAGGATAACGAATTGCCCGACAGTACGTACGCAGCAAAGAACGTCGTATGCCCTCTAGGATTGGAGGTGCAGAAGATACATGCATGCCCTAATGACTGCATCCTCTACCATGGTGCGTACGGGGATTTGAACGCATGCCCGGTATGCGGTGCATTGCGGCATAAGATCAGACGAGATGACCCTGGTGATGTTGACGGCGAGCCCCCAGGAAGAGGGTTCCTACGAAGGTGATGTGGTATGCTCCTATAATACCACGGTTGAAATGTCTGTTCAGAAACGAAGAGCATGCCAAGTTGATGCGATGGTCAGAGAGGGCCGTAAGAAAGACGGGAAGTTGAGAGCACCCACTGACGGGTCGCAGTGGAGAAAAATTGAGAGAAAGTACTGGGCTGAGTTTGCAGGTGACCCAAGGAAGATATGGTTTGGTTTAAGCGCGGATGGCATTAAGCCTTTCGGGGAGTAGAGCAGCAATCACAGCACCTGGCCCGTGACTCTATGTATGTATAACCTTCCTCCTTGGATGTGCATGAAGCGGAAGTTCATTATGATGCCAGTTCTCATCCAAGGCCCTAAGCAACCCGACAACGACATTGATGTGTACCTAAGGCCATTAGTTGAAGAACTTTTATAGCTGTGGAATGGAAACGGTGTACGTGCGTGGGATGAGCAAACAACAAGAGGAATTTAACCTGCACGCGTTGCTGTTTGTAACCATCAACGATTGGCCCGCTCTCAGTAACCTTTCAGGACAGACAAACAAGGGATACCACGCATGCACGCACTATTTAGCTGACACCGAAAGTATATACCTGGACAAATGCAAGAAGAATGTGTACCTGGGCCATCGTCGATTTCTTCTGACCAACCATCAATGTCGAAAGAAAGGCAAGCATTTCAAAGGTGAGGCAAATCACCGGAAGAAGCCCGCCATGCGTACTGGTGATCACGTACTTTCTATGGTCAATGATTTACACATAATCTTTGGAAAGGGTCCCGCCGGACTAGCTGTTTCGAATGACGCTGAGGGACACGCACCCATGTGGAAGAAGAAATCTATAATTTGGGACCTACCCTACTGGAAAGACCTAGAGGTCCGCTCTTCAATCGACGTGATACATGTGACGAAGAACCTTTGCGTGAACCTGCTAGGCTTCTTGGGCGTGTATGGGAAGACAAAAGATACACCTGAGGCACGGGAGGACCTACAACGTTTGCATGAAAAAGACGACATGCCTCCAAAGCAGTATGAAGGTCCTGCCAGCTATGCTCTTACCAAAGAAGAGAAGGAAATCTTCTTTGAATGCCTGCTCAGTATGAAGGTCCCGCTGGCTTCTCATCGAATATAAAGGGAATAATAAATATGCCAGAGGAAAAGTTCCAGAACCTAAAGTCTCATGACTGCCACGTGATTATGACGCAACTGCTTCCGGTTGCATTGAGGGGGCTTCTACCGGAAAATGTCCGATTAGCCATTGTGAAGCTATGTGCATTCCTCAATGCAATCTCTCAGAAGGTGATCGATCCAGAAATCATGCCAAGGCTAAGGAGTGATGTGGCGCAATGTCTTGTCAGTTTCGAGCTGGTCTTCCCACCATCCTTCTTCAATATCTACGCTCCAAACACCCGGAGCAGTGTGACGACTGGATTACATGTGAACACATCAGGACTTTCAGCAGTTGGTTGGAAACACGTCTCAGAGGTGACAACACTGTTTGTGATGAGTTGTACTTGTTGTCCAGGGGACCATCTTCGACTGTATTGATTTACCAAGGATACGAGATAAATGGGAATACATTTGACACGATCGCCCAAGATCAAAAGAGCACCAACCAAAACAGCAGTGTCCGCTTTGATGCAGCAACCAAGAGGGGAAAGAACACATACTATGGTTACATAGTGCACATATGGGAACTTGACTACGGACATGATTTTAAGGTCCCATTGTTTAAGTGCAAATGGGTCAATCTGTCAGGAGGTGGGGCACAGGTAGACCCACAGTACAGAATGACAACAGCGGATCTGAACAATCTTGGGTACACTGACGAACCGTTCGTCCTAGCCAATGATGTGGCGCGGGTTATCTATGTGAAGGACATGTCTACCAAACCGAGAAAAAGAAAAGATAAGGAAGCGAATACATCATACGATGAGCCAAAGCGCCACATAGTTCTTTCAGGAAAAAGGGACATCATGGGAGTGGAGGGCAAGACAGACATGTCTGAAGATTATGAAAAGTTTCATGAAATTCCTCCCTTCAAAGTCAAGGCTGACCCAAGCATCTTGATAAACGATGAAGATTATCCATGGTTACGGTGCAATAAGCAAAGGACACAAGCGAAGAAATAGTGAAGACTTTCTCTCCACAACTATTATGATGATGCCTTTGATCTAGAATATCACTGCAGTTACATGTGAAGAAATGAAATGCATGTTGTAACAGACGAGTTTCCGTATGAAATGAAATGCTTTTCAATTTTAGGGTCATATAGCTTTGAATGGGGCTTTGAATGGTGCATTTTGAACACAAAAAAATGTCAGTAAATGCATGAAAAATAACAAGTGAAGTCAGAAAGGGTTGAAAATTGATGATGTGGCTTTGAATGGTGCATTTTGAACACAGAAAAAGTCTGGAGTTCAAATAAGTTCAAAAAAATGAAATCCCTTTGTAACAAATGAGTTTCCGTATGAAACCCTGATACTTTGAAAGAGATTGTCTGTTTTGTACACAAAGTGCATCCAGTTTTTGTTGTAACCCTCTCTACTTTTTTGCACATGCTATGTGGGTGAAATGATGATGCCATGCCAACTTTCAACCTTTTCAGAGTTCATTTGAAATGCTTTTCAATTTCAGGGTCATTTAGCTCAACCAAATCAGTAAATGCATGAAAAATAACAAATGAAGTCATAAAGGGTTGAAAATTGATGAGGTCTCGGTTGAATGGTCCATTTTGAACACAGAAAAAGTCTGGAGTTCAAATAAGTTCAAAAAAGGTTGAAAGTTTATGTTTCTGTTCGAAACATTAAAAGTAAAAAGAATTTTCTAAGAATTTATGCGACTAAAAGCAAAAGGAATCAATTAAAAATCTTTTATAAACCTCTAGTATTTTTGAAACTAAAATTATATAAAATGTATGCAACTAAAATTATCTAAGAATTTTTTATTCAAAACATTAAAAGCAAAAAGAAATTTCATAAAGAAATTTTTTGTTAGAAAATTTAATAGCAAACTAAAATAACAAAATCTGTTTTTCATTAAAAGAGATATTTAAAATAACCTAAAATTACCTAATTGAGTATAATGATAAAACACAGTAATATTAAATAGTAGGAAAAAATCACTCAAAAATCAAATTTGAAAACTAATGGCACTAACAGAAAGTTTATAATTTTTGTGACCTAAAAGCAAATAGAATTAAAAAATAAAGCAAAAAAAAAGAAAATAAATAATGCAAAAAACAAAAAAAATGGAAAAAAATGCCGCCTACTGGGCCACCACGGCCCGAATACGACTAGAAACCCAACCAGCCAGGTGGGCCAGGATTCAGGCCTGCAGCAGGCCCAGTAGGCCGAGAGGCACATAGTAACAGATTAGGCCCGAAAGCCTGCAGTTGAGAGGAGCTCGAGAGGGTGGGCGCAGCAGCGCTTACAAACCACTCTCGAGCTCTCTCAACTAGCAAGGTGGGACTAAACTTTTGGCCGCGACGCGGGCAGCACAAGGCCTTTGGTCCCGGTTGGTGGCACCAACCGGGACCAATGGGGTGAATTGGTACCGGTTCGTGGCACCAATCGGGACCAAAGGCCCCCCTTTGGTCCCGGTTGGTGCGAACCGGGACCAAAGGCCTCTACTTCCCACCCTTTGGGCTGCTCAAAAGAGACCTTTGGTCCCGGTTGATGGTACCAACCGGGACTAAAGGTGGCACTGGTCCCGGTTGGTGCCACGAACCGGGACCAATGCTCCGTCCATATAAGCAAGACTTGTGAAAATTTTCATTCAGTTCGTCTTCCCCGCCCCGACGACGCCGCCAGGCTGCCCCTCTGCCTCGCCAACTAAAATAACAAAATCTGTTTTTTCATTAAAACAGATATTTAAAATAACCTAAAATTACCAAATTGAGTATAATGATAAAACACAGTAATATTAAATAGTAGGAAAAAAATCAATGAAAAATCAAATTTGAAAACTAATGGCACTAACAGAAAGTTTATAATTTTTGTGACCTAAAAGCAAATAGAATTAAAAAATAATGCAAAAAAAATAATGTAAAAAACAAAACAAAAAATGGAAAAAAATGCCGCCTACTAGGCCACCACGGCCCGAATACGACTAGAAACCCAACCAGCCAGGTGGGCCAGGATTCCGGCCCGCAGCAGGCCCAGTAGGCCCACAGGCACATAGTAACAGATTAGGCCCGAAAGCCTGCAGTTGAGAGGAGCTCGAGAGGGTGGGCGCAGCAGCGCTTATAAACCACTCTCAAGCTCTCTCAACTAGCGAGGTGGGACTAAACTTTTGGCCGCGACGCGGGCAGCACAAGGCCTTTGGTCCCGGTTGGTGGCACCAACCGGGACCAATGGGGTGAATTGGTACTGGTTCGTGGCACCAATCGGGACCAAAGGCCCCCTTTGGTCCCGGTTGGTGCGAACCGGGACCAAAGGCCTCTACTTCCCACCCTTTGGGCTGCTCAAAAGAGACCTTTGGTCCCGGTTGATGGTACCAACCGGGACAAAAGGTGGCACTGGTCCCGGTTGGTGCCACGAACCGGGACCAATGCTCCGTCTATATAAGCAAGACTTGTGAAACTTTTCATTCAGTTCGTCTTCCCCGCCCCGACGACGCGGCCAGGCTGCCCCTTTGCCTCGCCAACTAAAATAACAAAATCTGTTTTTTCATTAAAACAGATATTTAAAATAACCTAAAATTACCAAATTGAGTAAATGATAAAAGACAGTAATATTAAATAGTAGGAAAAAATCACTCAAAAATCAAATTTGAAAACTAATGGCACTAACAGAAAGTTTATAATTTTTGTGACCTAAAAGCAAATAGAATTAAAAAAATAAAGCAAAAAAAGAAAATAAATAATGCAAAAAACAAAACAAAAAATGGAAAAAATGCCGCCTACTGGGCCACCACGGCCCGAATACGACTAGAAACCCAACAAGCCAGGTGGGCCAGGATTCCGGCCCGCAGCAGGCCCAGTAGGCCCACAGGCACATAGTAACAGATTAGGCCCGAAAGCCTGCAGTTGAGAGGAGCTCGAGAGGGTAGGCGCAGCAGCGCTTATAAACCACTCTCGAGCTCTCTCAACTAGCGAGGTGGGACTAAACTTTTGGCCGCGACGCGGGCAGCACAAGGCCTTTGGTCCCGGTTGGTGGCACCAACCGGGACCAATGGGGTGAATTGGTACCGGTTCGTGGCACCAATCGGGACCAAAGGCCCCCCTTTGGTCCCGGTTGGTGCGAACCGGGACCAAAGGCCTCTACTTCCCGCCCTTTGGGCTGCTGAAAAGAGACCTTTGGTCCCGGTTGATGGTACCAACCAGGACTAAAGGTGGCACAGGTCCCGGTTGGTGCCACGAACCGGGACCAATGCTCTGTCTATATAAGCAAGACTTGTGAAAATTTTCATTCAGTTCGTCTTCCCCACCCCAACGACGCCGCCAGGCTGCCCCTCTGCCTCACCGTCGCCGTCGTCGCCCTACCTCCGACGCCGTTCCGCGTCGCCCTGACGCCGTCGCCGCCCCGCGCCACCCCTGCCCTGACGCCGCCGGCCCTGCCTCACCATCGCCATCGTTGTGCCCTGCCTCCTCGTCGCCGTCGCTGTGCCCTGCCTCCTCGTCGCCGTCCCCGTGCCCTGCCACCTCGCCGCCACCCCCCTACAGTGAGCTCATTCTCCTCGATCGTCTCCGGGCGCCCTCTGCATATGCGCATTTTCCAAATTATGTTTAGATGTGTAGTTGTATTAATTTAGATGTGTAGTTAATTTAGTTGTTGTAATTTTTTTCTGTTCATAGATTTTTTTGGGGGATATTATTGTTGAATATGCAAATGTTTGTATGTTCATATGCAAAGATATGTCAATTTTTTCATAGAATTTTTATGATTTTTTTTCTTTTGCAATTTTGTTCATAGAATTTTTATGATTTTTTTCTGTTGTAATTTTATTCATAGAATTTTTATGATTTTTTTTGTTCATAGAATTTTCTTTGTCAATTTATGTATATGTTCATATTGTGTATGTATAGGAAAATTGTGTATGATCAAAGTCATTTATGTATATGTTCATATTTAGAAGAAAAAGTAGGAGAGGAAAAAGGAAAATAAGAAGAGGAAGGAGAAGAAGAAGAAGAAGAAGAAGAAGACGAAGAAGAAGAAGAAGAAGAAGAAGAAGAAGAAGAAGAAGAAGAAGAGGAAGAAGAAGAGGAAGAAGAAGAGGAAGAAGAAGAAGAAGAAGAAGAAGAAGAAGAAGAAGAAGAAGAAGAAGAAGAGAGGAAGAAGAGGAAGAAGAGGAGAAATAAATAAGAAGATGAAAAAGAAGAAAAAAGAGGAGAAGAAGAAGAAATAGAATAATATATTATTCTATTTTTTCTTCTTCTCCTCTATTCCTTTCTTCTTCTCCTCTTTTTTTTCTTCGATCTCGTCCTCTATTCCTTTCTTCTTCTCCTCTTTTTTTCTTCTTCTTCCACTTCTTATTTTTTATCGGGTATGTCGTTGTCGATATACCCCCGCTCCACGATAACTTTTAGTAAGTACTACTTAGAAAGTGTTTAATATAATTAGTTAGAAAAATAATAGAACTAGTTAAACTAGTTTATTTTTAGTAAGTACTACTTTATTTTATTTATACTAAGTGCTTAGTAGTTGAACTAGTTGATTTAATAAAAATACTTTATTTTACTATATATAGAAGTAGTTTATTTTTAGTAAGTACTACTTTATTTTATTTATAGTAAGTGCTTAGTAGTTGAACTAGTTGATTTAATAAAACTACTTTATTTTACTATAGAAGTAGTTTATTTTTAGCAAGAAAATTAATATAACTAGTTTATTTTTTAGTTCAAGCAATCATTCCCGCATCGACGTCGACGATGCCTATCCCGCATCCTCGTCGTCGACTCGGCGGAGGAGGCCTGCTTGATCAGAGGGGCCATGTCCGGGACTGGGCTCCGCCGGGCTGGTATTGGGAGGTGCTACCTTCCGGGGGGCGTAGGTTGGTGAGGAGCCAGCCCGTCATTGACCCGAACCTTGTTTGGTGGCGGTCGCGTGGGCTAGTGACGGTGCCGAGGCTTCCGGACACCGCGGAGGTGGTACGTCACCGTGTCAGTGAGGAGGACGAGCACGTCCGTCGCTACATGGTTGCGTTGGAGGGCAGGTTCGACAATACCTGGCAGGTTCTTCAGGGATCTCACTGGAGCTATGATTCTGTGATGGTTCCTTCTCTTTGGGTATCCACCGCCCGCGCCGATACCCGTCGGGCACTACGGTTCTAGCTGTATTAGTGATGCTATATGTATGATACTATTCTAGGTGTATTAGTAATAATATTCGACGATGTACGGACGCAAGAGATGATGTAGTTTTGCTTATAATTGAATGCATGCTAATTTGAATATTACTTTACTTTACGATTTGGTTTTGCTTATTGAATGCTCAAATTGGAAAACTACTCCTACTTTGAATGCTAAAATTGGAGAGCACTATGCAAGGCGTATGCATTTGATTAGTTGATAACTTATAGGGTTTATGTTTTTGCAGAAATCTAGGAGCCCCCTCCATCATCCCCGCCGTCGTCCCCGTCACCGAGCCCCCTCCGACCTTGAGGTGAGACCAGCCAAATCTCCATATAATAAAACGATATTTCGGGTTGACTTTAAGTTTGTCGAGTCTCCACCATATATGGGAGGATGAAGAATCCCGACTGTTATCGTGGGGGTAGCTTCTCCTTCGTTCCCGTGTGCTAGACAATTTGGTGTAATGCACTCGGGAACAAAAGGAGGAGCTACCATCACTGACGGTCGCAAATGTCAGAGGGGAATCAGTGAGGGAGAGTCTCCACCATATATGAGAGGACAAAGAATCCCAACTGTTGTCGTGGGGGTAGCTTCTCCTTCGTTCCCGTGTGCTAGACAATTTGGTGTAATGCACTCGGGAATGAAAGGAGGAGCTACCATCACCGACGGTCGAATATATACACCACGTGAGCTGAGAGTTTTCAAGAAAAGACTCAACAGACCGATAGTCAACCCGTGATGAATAATAATGTTCTAATTTAGTTTTTGTAGTACATATATTTAATTGTACAAGTTTAATCTTTGAATTATGAACGTAGGAAATGTCGTACTCGGACGACGAAAGTCTCCTAGGGGAGTGCGACTGGTGCCACGACGACCGAGGTCTGTGCGATAGGCCTCACCTGGACGAAGATCGGCGCTTCAACATCAAGCTCGAGGAGACCTTCGATGTTGAAATAGTACGCAACGACGACAAGTGTTTTTTTCGTAATTAAGCACGGCACCAAATTTTCAACGTGTACTTTTCATCTTTTACAATTCGACTAGCTTATCCCATGCCATGCAAGACGCTATGTCTTGAAGAGGATGGGTTTTGAAGACCATGAAAGTTTTGAAACAAAGAAAATTCACCTAAGGACTATGGATTTTGAAGTAAAGTTGTACAATTCTAAGAGCGTAATCCATTTTGGTTGCAAAAAATGGGAAGAACTTTGCAAGATGTATGGTTTTTATGAGGATATGCTTGTCACCATGGATCTTGGTGATCCTGAAATCGAGCAAGACAATATGGACATTTGGGTCCTTGTTGATACGTCTCCAATTCTACCGCTATGTGAGTTTCACAAACATAGTTACTAGCTAATTTACATTGTTTATTTCAAAATAGTTGACAACTTATTTCCATTGATAGCTTATTTTCATTCTTCAAAGAATGTGCGGAAGATGGCAGATAGAACCTACTACACCGAAGGCTCCGAATTAACTTATCAGGAGAAAAATCATCTGATCGCATTTTGTACTGATCTTGAGAATTACAATATCTACAATCAAACTCCTCAACATTATGGTCAATACGTGCCACTAGTGCACGTGTTGAACTACGGTAACTTCCATGGAGATACCCTAGTAAGATTTTTTACTATTACGACGTCTGTGCATCTTTTGCATACTTCTAAAAATAGTACATCATTGCTAACTATGAAGTTATTACTATGTTTTTCAACAGAGAATCCCGATGGCTTGTGTGCCTCATTTGATGTATCAGAATGGTAGCCTTGATGTTTTGAACATACAGCCAGGTCATCCTACGAATCTCAACTGTCCACACCAGCTTTCTAAAAGAAGTGGAGACATGAAAATCAAAGAATGGAAAAATGTATGGACAGTCATAAGGAGGTTCTTGGAAGCAAAAGGAAGCGAAGCACAAGAATTGGAGACATGATGATCTCCATTCTCCATAATGGAGAGTCAGGGTCTATATTGTTTTATGCTATTTTATCTTAAAGAGGGTATTTAGGTCCTACCTAATACTGATGATCATGTGCTAAGAACAATTAAGTAGGGTTGGTTCGATGACTATGAGGATGATGATCGTATGACTTGTTATTAATAACGAGTAGAAGTTGTATGATGATGATTAGTAGGACTTTATTATGATGATGCATGATGCGAGCATGAAGAGTTATTATATATCAGTGGGTGACATGAACATGGATTGGATTGAAGTGAAGGCAACATGCATGTGGTGCATGTCGAAACTAGTACAATCCAAACTTGATCAAGTTAGGATTAGTATTACTTTCGACATGCACCACATGTTGCCTTCACTTCAATCTAAGCCATGTTTAGGCATAGCAGTAGCGTTGGTAAACCAAGCACGGAGATAAGAGAGGACACTTCTCTCTATTAGCTAGCTAACAACCTAGATAACCCCCAAAACCCCAAAACCACCCCCTTTTAAAAAAACAAAAACCTCAGCTCCTGCCAGCTGCTGACGCGTGGATGACTTTTGGTCCCGGTTGGTGCCACCAACCGGGACCAAAGGCCCTCCAGCCTGGGCTCGCCGCAGCGGCCACGTGGAGGCCCATCTGTCCCGGTTCGTGTACGAACCGGGACTAAAGGCCTAGGGCTTTAGTAACGACACTTTAGTCCCGGTTCCACAACCGGGACAGATGAGCCTTACGAACCGGGACAAATGGCCCTTTTTCTACTAGTGTTAGCTCAAATCACAGCATACCGCCATGTCACATTCATGCATCATATTGTTGCATTGCATCGATTGTGTTCCCTCTTGTTTGCCGGTGGTTGTTCCCCCTCAGTAGACATATGTTCCGACAATGAGTTCGATGACACCGATGAAGAGCTATATCATTTTCGGAAGTGCCAGGCAAGAAAAAACCCATTGTTCATTCTGATACAATCCCACTCTCTCGCTCCTGCTCTCTTTTACTGTATTAGGACAACAACGATTCATCTGTTACATGCTGTGGTAGTTGAACCCCTTTCCTCTGCATGACCTATCATTGCCACAGTAAATAGATGAAACCCACTAGCATGAGTAGGAGTTGTTTGAGCCCTGTTGTGCCTACTCATTCATGTTTGATTGTCATGCCTGCTACTGCTTAGAGTTGAGTCAGGTCCGATTCATCGGGGATGAATTGGAATGGTGATGAACATGTCCTACTCTGTGTGAGCTAAGTGTGTGAACACGATTTGGTAAAGGTAGCAGTGAGAGGCCATGTAGGAGTACATGGTGGGTTGTCTCATTGAAACCGTCCTCAGGAACTGAGTTCTGTGTTTGTGATCCATGAACAGCTACTACCACACATTGGGATCCTTAATTGACTCTCTCGACTTATTAACCGCCCCTGTCCTGTGACCAGGAGTTGCAAGTAGTTTCTGTTGTTTGTAGTATGCTGGAGGTCGTGCGCAGCGCTGACCCGAGGGGTGGGCTGTGATGCAGCAGGCACGCGGCACGGTGTATCGAGACCCCCGTTTGGTGCCTCGGGAACCCTGCACACATCGTTCGGGGCCGTAGTGGAAACCTCGGCCGGACTCCCTGCGGATGGAACCTGAATAGGCGATAAACCTGGACTAGGGACTTGTGTGGTTAGTCAGGTCGTGGTCGACACCCTCGCTGGGCTTCCGCTTAAAGGTTGCCGAGTACATGTCGTGTAAACAGCGATAAGTGGTGAGAGCGTGTGTGAAGAAGTACAGACCTGCAGGGTTAACATCATCTATTCGAATAGGCGCGTCTGCGGTAAAGGACTTCTGGGTTGCCTATACAGTTCATAGATAAGTGTAAGTGGATACTCTAAAATGCGCAAGATAAGTGTGAGTGCTATGGATGGCGTTCTCATAGGGAGACGGGAGCGGATCCATAGTGGTGTATTAATATGGTGAATATGTGGACTCGTGCGTGCCACCTCAAAAGAGTTACTTGCAGTCGTAGTTTAGGATAGCCACCGAGTCAAAGCTGGCTTGCTGCAGTTAAACTCCACCACACCCTTTGTTGATACTGATGCATATGTAGATAGTTCTGATGTAAGTCTTGCTGGGTACATTTGTACTCACGTTTGCTTAATTTATGTTTTTGCAGAGAGACTTCAGTCTCACTAGTAGTACCGCGTGGACTTCGACGTTTAGGTTGTTACCTCAGCTACGATCTTGTGCCCTCGGCAGGGTCTTGTAGATAGTCAGGATTCTCAGCCTTTTTCATTTGTAGTTGTCTGTACTCGGACAAGTTAAGCTTCCACATATGCTTATTGCTTGTATGACTTGAATGCTGGGTCATCAGACCCATGTTTGTAATATATGGCTCCTCAGAGCCTAATGAATAAATACTTTGAGTCGTAGAGTTTTGTTGTGATGTCATGTTGTATTTGCACATATCGAGCATATTGTGTGTATGTTATTGAAATGCTAGGTATGTGTTTGATCCGACAACCTAGTTGTTTATTCTTGGTAGCCTCTCTTACCGGGAAATGTCTCCTAGTGCTTCCACTGAGCCTTGGTTGCTTGCTACTGCTCCGGAACACTTAGGCTGGTCGGCATGTGTCCTTCTTCGTTCCTGTGTCTGTCCCTTCGGGGAAATGTCACGCGTTGTTCCTTTAAGTCCTTGTAGCTTGCTATGACTTGGGTTCATACGTTGATGACCGACACGTTTGTTGCTAGGTCATGTATGCCTGTCCCTGTAAGTTAGTGCCACTTTGGATTCACGACTAGTCATGTCGGCCCAGGTTCTTTGTCATATGGATGCTAGCGACACTATCGTATACGTGAGCCAGAAGGCGCAAACGGTCCCGGGCCAGGTAAGGTGGCACCCGCGGGAATACCATGCGTGAGGCCCCAAAGTAATATGATGTGTTACATGCTAGATCGGTGTGACTTAGGATCGGGGTCCTGACAACGTGCCACATCATGTTATCGTAGTATAGGTCATGGTGAGATTCAGACCTAATTCAGTTTGAGCGCATATACTATGCACGCATGCATGCATGAAACCCCGTCATACGCTTGAAGTGTGGTGTAACATACATATGCATCATCAACCTAACCCTTGCTCGGTGTGGGGATTTCTAGTTCGAAATCACGGTGCCACATCAAAGTTGTTCCATTGTTACTCAAAACACACCTCTCCATACATATGTTTGGGCCACACGCATGCAGTGGTTGTCTTCGGGGACTAGCTACTTGTGTGATTATTGGCGAGCTAGCCCATCTCCGGGGTCGCGGACGGCCATCACTTTGTCCAACAACAAGAGAGAGGTTGTACGACCAAGGTTGATTATTCTTGGTCTGTTTTAGATCCATCTTGGTGAGATATGCCTCTCTTGCCCGCCGACTGAAAGTGTGTGCGTAGGGGGCTGCTACTTCACACTTTGCTACGTGAATCTTGGTTGGGGGCATGGATTCATAGCTTAGGATTCCCTTTGTGGCGACACGAGGGGGGGGCTGCTAGCTACTTCGCACTTTGCTAGGTGAACCTCGGTTGGGGGGCATGCATTCATAGTTTAGGATTCCCTTCATGCCGACATGAGGGAGGGGGCTGCTAGCTACTTCTCACTTTGTTAGGTGATCCTCGGTTGGGGGCATGCATTCATAGCTTAGGATTCCCTTCGTGCCGACACGAGTGAGGTGGGGGCTGCTAGCTACTTCGCACTTTGCTAGGTGATCCTCGGTTGGGGGCATGCATTCATAGCTTAGGATTCCCTTCGTGCCGACACGAGGGAGGGGGGTTGCTAGCTACTTCGCACTTTGCTAGGTGAACCTCAGTCGGGGGGGCATGCATTCATAGCTTAGGATTCCTTTCGTGCCGACACGAGGGAGGGGGGCTCCTCGCTACTTCGCACTTTGCTAGGTGTACCTCGGTTGGGAGGGAGGGGGCATGCATTCATAGCTTAGGATTCCCTTCGTGCCCACACAAGGGAGGGGTGGGGGCAAGCAATACTGTGTGCTTTGTGAGATAGGTGCCACATCGAAGTTGCATTTGGTATTTGAAAATTAAACCACCCTTTTCGTACATAAATTTGGTCCACATGCAAGTGTGTTTGCATTCTTACCCTCTCCCTCGTCATTTTTCGCCAAATTTATGAACATTAGATAAGCCGGATGACGCAGCAGACACGGTTCACTCAAACTAACCGTGTGCATTGGGCTCCACGAGGCTTCCCCTCTCAAAAATATCTACCCGCCTGCAGCTTTTTTCTGTTTGATAACACACGGTTATTGTGTTTCGACCATGTGTGATGTTTCTTTTCCCAATCCCACCCGCAACCCTCGAAAATATCAGCCCGCCACGAGGGTTTTTCTGTTTCATAACACACGGTTGTTATCTCCGGACCATGTGCGATGCACCATCATCAAAAATTTCAATAGCCCCGGCATTTCACTCCCGCGTAGCAAAAATTTTAGTACCCACATCATTCCTCAAACAAACCCCCCGCCCACCGCCCTCCACACACACACACACACACACCCCAAAACCTCTCGGGCGTGCGCACACACACACCCTCCCTCGCTCGAAACCCTAGCAAGGTCCCCGCCGCCGCCGACGCTGCAAGGCCTCCATTGTCAACATCTGCCGGTTTGCCGATGCAGCTGACCCACCGATCTCCATACCCAGGCCACCCTGAGTTTCTTAGATGACGCCTGCCAAACGCCCCCTTTCCCATAGATCTCCATCCCCATCCCCCACTCTAGAGCGTCGCAGCCTAAGCCCGGCTACGCTTCCCATGGAGCTCGAGGAGCGACTGGCCCAAAGGAGGTGTATCGCGGTCTCTTCACCTGACATCGCCAAGGAAGCTAACGACCATTACTGGCGGCAGGCACTCAGGCAGCGGGCTAGAGTATGCGGGCATGTCTCGGCCGCCGGCTACGACATCGAGGTCATCGACAGCGATGGCCTGAGGCGGTCTAGGTCACAGGTTAAGTAGCCCACCCCCAACCCCTCAGGTTCAACTGCCATCGATCTCATCCATGGCCCCGCTGCTGATCTCCTCTGGCTCGTTGTCAACAATTTGCCATCCTACATCGTCGTCGAGCCCCTCTTGTCATTTCTGAAGGACACATTCTGTGACGCTGGCTTGGGATCCACAGCTTCCAAGTCAGACCTCATCGATGGTGACCATGAGGAGGGCACCCTCTCTGGCTCTTCCATGGGGAAAGAGCCCATCTGCTCTTCCAAGGGGAAAGCGCCCGTCTGCGACATCAGGGAGGGCACACTACAGCCATGCTCTTCCAAGGGGGAGGAGCCCATCTGCGACAACATGGAGCGCATCCAGGGTCCGTGCTCTTCCCACGGAAACCCATGATTTTTTGCCGTGCCTCTTCACAGGGGGAAACACGTGATTTGTTTTGTCGAGTCCCTTTTGTAGTGTAGTGAGAATATGTCCAGTTTTAATTGCTATATCTTGTTGTTTGCAGTATGCCTTGTTTATTTCAGTTGCTCATAATGTGATGCTCTATATGTGCAATTATTTACTGTGCAGTACATTTCATCAATCCAGTTTTAAATATACCGATAGGAATGCATATATTAGCTTGCTGTTAAGCCTGTTATAGCTAGCATATGCCTCTTTTGAAGTTTTTATATCGCTCGGTTGATTGTAGTTAGCATATGTCCAGTTTCAAATGCTATCTTTGGTTGTTCGTAGTATGCCTTGTTTATTCTAGTTATTCAGAACGTGATGTTCTATATGTGCAAGTATGAACTGTGCAGTTCAATTTCATCAGTACCAGTTTCAACAATACCACTATGAATGACTACATTTGATTGCTGCATCTTGTAGTTAACATGCCTTTCCATTTTTATTTAACAATAACCAGTGTACTTAGACCGGCACAATACAAGTTTGAATGACCATGTTTGCTTGTTGTTAAATGTTAGGCCTCTTGCAGTTAACACACCTTTCCACTTGTTTTGGTTTACTAGCATGCTTAAACCTACACACTGAAGCTATCTTTTGGAGATTATTTTGTCTGCCATGGATAATTTTGGTTGATGTTTAGCCTATTGTGCTTAACATGCTTCTCGATGTACCTACACATGAAAATTTTGGGAACACCAGCTGTTTTCCATCGAGGTTAGTTTCATCCCATGGCTTATATATGCTCACTGTTCAGGATATCGGTAGCTACCATATAGGGCGGGGGCTGATACGAGACTAATCGGTGAATCATACTTTTAACTAAATATATCTGCAACCCATTTATTGTTAGGTTAACTAGGGCCATATGTAATATATCTGAGGCTACATAGCAACATGCACTGTACTTAATGTCTAAATATGCAATCCTAGGCTACATAGCAACAAGGAAGAGTGTTACATTAATGTTCTCATGATGTCTAGATATACGTAGAAGAGCAGCAGCAGCAGCAACAACAACAACAACAACACAGCCCTGTTTGGATACTCAACTTAGCTAGAGGTTAGAGTTAGTTTCTAGCTCATGACTAACCCTGAACTAACTCCATCCAATGAGTTGTTTGGATGGCAGGGTTAGATTGCAATAAATGCACTAGGAGAACTAGTTCCAATTAGCACCTCTTGGGTTGGATAGTTTTTCTGGTGGGTTATAGATGCAAATAGCTCAAACTAGCCCTCATGTTTAGATATACTTTAGGGCTATTTGAGCCCGAACTAGCTCAAACTAACTGTAACCCATGGATACAATAGCAGTTAATCAGCCGATAATTTGTAAGAATGCACTAAACTCCTTCTGGCCCATAATATAAGATATTAATTCATCTAATATGTGAGTATATTGGATGCTATAAGATATTATAAAAGAGTGTTTTACTACATCATTATGCAATTGTTGTTTAGCTTCTAATATTAACTTGGTGCTTTTAGGTACATACATCATTGTGCAATTGTTGTTTAGCTTCTAATATTAACTTGGGGCAATGGGATATCGATGAACCAACATCAAGTGAGGAAGCTGATGTAAAATGGGTCCAAAGATGGCAATTAAACTATTTGTTTAGACTTTATCCAAGACAATAGTGAACTGCAGGATGGTAAGTAAGAACTCTGCAGCCTTCTTTTTACTGCCCATAATGAGTTGTGTTAGATGACAATGTCTGAATCTTTTTCCTTTGCAGTGGTTGCCAAAGCAGATTACTCAAGATAACCTCTCAAACTACATGATTGGTGGGCATTCAAAAGTTAAAGTATTTCTACTAGGACATGATGATTATCTAGATGTTTTCATGAAGACCATGAAGGATGGGCGGTCGGCCATCACAAGGGGTTGGACTAGAGTCGTGCGTGCCTTCTGCATGGAGGAGGGCACAATACGGGCATTCTGCTTCACCTTGTTCAGCAACCAGAATGTATTTCGCCTCTTTCTTTACCGTCTTTAATAGTACAAGTATACAACTGTGGTTCATCATTCTTTACTTGGTTCTTATGTAAGTCTTGAACATATGTACCTATGAATCGAATAATGCATTGGTTGTTTGAACCTGATGGATATGAATAAAGCTATAGCATACATTCAAATTCAAATTCAAATCCGGTACAATTTGAAATAGCAGCAATTAAATTATGGTGAAATTACGCTCTCCAGGTCATTAGAGCACACACGGTTGGTAAAACACAAACATTTGCGATATACACCATAATCCGAGATGGTTCATAGAGAGGAAACATGTGCAAGCATGCACACAGTTGCCATTTGCAAAGCGTGTGCGATGTCGGACAATATCACAAACGGTGCGGGCAAACTAAACGTTTGTGTTAGTTGCCTTATCGTACACGATTCGCAACCACGAACTGTTTCTGATGAAGTATGCGTCGTAAATGTTGCAATACAAAATAGCGTGTGTGATAATTGTCGTGTACGACGATGTTACGACGGTCCGATGTTTCGTAATCCTGTCCGACACTCGTACGACGATTAGCTAATCTTCTTAATTAGTTATCGCATGCGGTTTGGGAAAAGCGAATGTGTGTGATTGTATGCTTATCATACACGTTCTATAATAGTGAACCATTTGTGATGGGCCGCGTATCATAAACGTAGCGTCACAGAATACCGACTGCGATGGCAATGTGAGCACAAACGAGTAGGAGTACTGTATATGCATCTTGGCTCCCTATCCCCGATGGTTTCTGGGTCATGTGGGAAGGACCCCCCCTATCGCCGTCACACACTAGGCGACGGTTCCAAATGTCGTCGCGCAAAGGGGGTAAAAACCGTTTGTATAGCACCGACGCATACTAGTGATATAGTATTCTATATACTACTTTATCATTATAAGTATGTTCACAAATATAAAATAATCCAAAGTGGGTAACATGAAAAAATTTCAAGTTGTCCAATGGTTTTTATTATATTTGTGAAATACGTATATATTTGTACATAAAATGAAGCATACTGAAAATACGATGTATACTACCTAAAAATTACTATATATACTACCTAAACATTCTTATATACATACTACGTGTACATACTCTCCGATTTAGTAGATACTACATACAACATACAAATCTCAAGTGGTGGTAACTACCACTGACAAATCTTTCCTACTACCGGGTGTAGTTACTCCCACTTTTGTATTGTACGTTTTAAGCAGTATCTATCAAATTGAAGAGTATGTACGTGTATTATGTAGTATATAAGAATGTTTAGGTATTATATATACTACTTTTTAGGTAGTATGTATCGTATTTTGAGTATACTTCTTTTTACATACAAATATGTATGTTTTCATAAATATAATAAAAAACGTGGGCTCTCTTGCAATTTTTTCATATGACTCACTTTGGAGTATCTTAGATATAGTATATGGACATACTCGAAATGGTAAAGTAGTATATATAGTACCACATGGTACTATATAAGACATGGGTGTAACTACACCCGGTAGTAGGATGCATTTTCCATATATATATACATATATATATATGTATGTATATATATATGTATGTATGTATATATATAGGGTGGGTCTATTCTGATAACACCCTTAAGTGTCTTATTCTACTAACACCCCCTTATTCCGCTAACACCTGACGACCACTCTGTAGGTACAAAACCAACCACGCAAAGAAACCGAACGAACTGCACGGGCAATCAAAAAAACCACCCCACCTCATCCCCTCTTCAGCCACCCACTCCTCCCCCCCCCCCCCCCGCCCATGGTCCACCATCACCCCAATTGCGCCACCGCACCACCTCCCGTGCGCCGCCCAGCCAACTCCCTCTCCCACGCCGCCGCACCACCAACCCCCAACCCCGCCGGCCATGGCGCCACCTTCCCTAGGGTAGGGCGCCACGCAACCGCGCCGCTCCACCACCTCGCTCGGCGCCGCACCACCTACCTACTACCCACCTTCTCCGTGGCGACGCCCCATCTACCCATGCCGCCGGGCCGCCCCACCACCTCGCGCTCTGCCACAGCCCGCAGCCATGGTGCCGCTGCCTTCCTTTCCCTTCCCCGGCGACCTTCCTCTATCCTCCCCGCCCTCTGCACTGGATCCGGTGAGATCCGACGCATCATGCCCTCACCACCATCGTCTAAGGTCGCTCGGGCACTGGATCTGGCGCGACAAGCCTCCATGGCGCATATTCCTATGCCACGCGCCGAGCGGTGACTCTCTACCCCTGACCTCTATTGGCTCTACCTCCCACCGCCGCGAGCTTGACCTACGACGCCTCATCCCGTCCACAAGTTAGAGCACAGGTCACCGTCGCCACTGTGATATCCAGCACCGCTGCCTGCATCACCACTGTCTGTGACTATGATATGCATTAAAGAAGTGGAGATCACTAGCATGGTGCAGTTCAAATAAGACTTCGATTTGTGGTTGTCGCTTGGGGGTGCTTTTGGTCTTCATCAATTTTTGATGCGTTTGAGATTTTGTTTTTGTCGGCGTCCTGGGACCGGGGGTCCCCAGACTTGCCTGCCTGCGGCCCAAGGCGTGGCTCCACCCACGGCCCTGTACGGCCCATCTTCACCAGCAAACACTCAAGACCCTCGCGAGGGGCCAATGAAGGAAATATGCCCTAGAGGCAATAATAAAGTATTATATATTTCCTTATATCATGATAAATGTTTATTATTCATGCTAGAATTGTATTAACCGGAAACATAATACATGTGTGAATACATAGACAAACAGAGTGTCACTAGTATGCCTCTGCTTAACTAGCTCGTTAATCAAAGATGGTTATGTTTCCTAGCCATAGACATGAGTTGTCATTTGATTACGGGATCACCTCATTAGGAGAATGACGTGACTGACATGACCCATTACGTTTGCTTAGCACCCGATCGTTTAGTATGTTGCTATTGCTTTCTTCATGACTTATACATGTTCCTATGACTATGAGATTATGCAACTCCCGTTTACCGGAGGAACACTTTGTGTGCTACCAAACGTCACAACGTAACTGGGTGATTATAAAGGTACTCTACAGGTGTCTCCAAAGGTACTTGTTGGGTTGGCGTATTTCGAGACTAGGATTTGTCACTCCGATTGTCGGAGAGGTATCTCTGGGCCCACTCGGTAATGCACATCACTATAAGCCTTGCAAGCATTGTGACTAATGAGTTAGTTGCGGGATGATGTATTACGAAACGAGTAAAGAGACTTGCCGGTAACGAGATTGAACTAGGTATCGAGATACCGACGATCGAATCTCGGGCAAGTAACATACCGATGACAAAGGGAACAACGTATGTTGTTATGCGGTCTGACCGATAAAGATCTTCGTAGAATATGTGGGAGCCAATATGGGCATCCAGGTCCCGCTATTGGTTATTGACCAGAGAGGTGTCTCGGTCATGTCTACATAGTTCTCGAACCCAAAGGGTCCGCACGCTTAAAGTTACGATGACAGTTTTATTATGAGTTTATATGTATTGATGTACCGAAGGTTGTTCGGAGTCCCGGATGTGATCACGGACATGATGAGGAGTCTCGAAATGGTCGAGACGTAAAGATTGATATATTGGACAACTATATTCGGACACCGGAAATGTTCCGGAGAAGTTTCGGATTAAACCGGAGTGCCGGAGGGTTACCGGAACCCCCCGGGGGAAGTATTGGGCCTTAGTGGGCCTTGAGGGGAGAGAGAGGGCAGCAACCAGGAGGTGGTGCGCCCCCTCCCAGGAGGAGTCCTAGTTGGACTAGGAGAGGGGGGCGCAGCCCCCTTTCCCTCTCCCTCTCCCTCTCTTTCCTTCCCCCCTTCTTTTCCTAGTAGGACTAGGAAAGGGGAGTCCTACTCCTACTAGGAGGAGGACTCCCCCCCTCTCCTTGGCGCGCCCATAGGCAGCCGGCCTCCCCCTTGCTCCTTTATATATGGGGGCAGGGGGCACCTCTAAATACACTTGATATACGATATTTTAGCCGTGTGCGGTGCCCCCCTCCACCAGATTACACCTCGATAATACCGTCGCGGAGCTTAGGCGAAGCCCTGCGTCGGTGGAACATCATCATCGTCACCACGCCGTCGCGCTGACGAAACTCTCCCTCAACACTCGGCTGGATCGGAGTTCGAGGGACGTCATCGAGCTGAACGTGTGTAGAACTTCGGAGGTACCGTGCGTTCGGTACTTGATCGGTCGGATCGTGAAGACGTACGACTACATCAACCGCGTTGTGATAACGCTTCCGCTGTCGGTCTACGAGGGTACATGGACAACACTCTCCCCTCCCGTTGCTATGCATCACCATGATCTTGCGTGTGCGTAGGAATTTTTTTTTTGAAATTACTACGTTCCCCAATAGCCAAGCCTCGCGAGGGGGACGACGCAAGACCTCCTCGGGGGCGGCCTCACCAGGCTGGCTCGCGAGGGGCGGAGTGATCAAGGCCAGGGGCACCTCGCGAGGTTCCTGTGACATAAGCCATGACGACCGGGGCCAGGCGGGTGCCAGCGCACGCAGTGTCCTCGTTTCCTCTTTGGTGCTAAAGAGGCAAGCGCAGGTGAGGAGTCCCAAGGCATCACGCAAAGGTTTCCATATCGGTGCAACGAGACCAAGACCAGCAGGACGGCAAGACGGAGGTCACCGTGGAGCCCAAGACGGCGTCACCACCAGAGCCTTTGGCAGGCGAAGTCCACCTTTAGTCAAGATAACTTGTACTGGTTGTCTCCCTTCAAATTTAGCTGTTGTGGCATCCCTTCCCGCTCAATATTTGGGAAGAGGACCAGGGCCTCTATAAATAGGACTAGCCACCACCTTAGCAGGGGACAGAGGATTCAGACCACCAGCCACCTCACAAGCTCACCAAGCACAAGAGCGTATCTCCTCGGGAGGCTGTTCTTCCCTTGTAACTATTCATCCTCATCCCAAGAGGCAATCCACCACACCACACTGGAGTAGGGTATTACACCACATCGGTGGCCCGAACCAGTATAAACCTTGTGTCTCTTGTTCTGTGAGTTCAACGCATTGAGATTTGAGATCGCGGTGAGGGCGTGAGGTAGGGGGAGGAGAGATCTTTGTGCGCACCCTAGTGTTCGAACCTCAAGGATTTTGCCGGAACCCGAAATCTGACATTTGGCGCACCAGGTAGGGGTGCGTCGAAGCTTTCCTTCCGTCGATCCATGCTCCATCCCCACAGCACCTTTCCCCCATGGTCAGCGTTGCTCTTCCAGCTGCGACGGCGGATGCCCATGGCGGGGCCAGGGGCTCAGAGCCTTAGCCCCCGCCTTGCGGCGGGTGAAGTGGCCACCCAATTTCTAGCCAGAGATGCCGCCGCGTTACGACGGCGCGGCGGACCTGTCGGCCTTCCTGCTGGCGTATGAGGAGGTCGTCGTGAAGGCCGGGGTGCCGACAAGGTCATGGCCAACTGGCTTCCCGTGGCCCTCGCTGGTGCACCATGCGCCTGGCTGCTGAACCTCCCAGGATCCACGGTGACATCTTGGGAGGAGCTGCGCAGCCTCTTCGTTGTGCGCTTCGCGGCACCGGCGCTCCCCGCCGTTGCGTCCCTCCTCGGCGGCTCGAAAGCGCTGCCCTCAGGCCGTCACACCAAGCCGTTCTTTCGCTAGATCGGCGCCGCCTCCGCATGGCAGGAGGCTCCCCAGGGTTGGGCGGTGCCCAAGGCCGACCTGACCTTTGACTCGGGGGATCACCTTGTCACCACCGTCGGCTCGGGCGTGCTCCCCACCATCTGCAGCATAGCCGTCACCAAGACCCTCATCGACGGCGGCGCCGGCCTCAACGTGCTCTCTGTGGAGGCTTTCAGCCTCCTCCACGTACCGCTCGAGCGGCTCCGCCCCAGCAAGCCCTTCTCCGGGGTCGGCGGCGGCTCCTCCAGCCCCCTGGGGCAGATCCGTCTTCCCGTGACCTTCGGTACCCGAGACAACTACCGCACTGAGCTGATCAACTTCGACATCGCCCGGATTGGCCTCCCGTACAACGCCATCCTCAGGTACCCGGCTTTGGCTCACTTTATGGCGGCAACCCATCCGGCCTACAACCTCATGAAGATGCCCGGGAGCAAGGGCGTCCTCATCGTAGTTGGAGATACCAAGGAAGCTCTGGTAGCGCTCAAGCTTGCCCTCAAGACTACCGCGGCAGCGCGGCCGGCCAACGAGGTCGCCGCCGGAGTTAAGGAGGACGCACCAGCCAAGAAGAAGCAGTTGTTCACTCAAGATAGGGCAGAAACCAAGCAGGTGCCGGTCAAGGAAGATGGGTCCTCCAGAGCTACCTTCACCATAGGTGCCAACCTCGACCCAGATCAAGAGGAGGCATTGGTGAAGTTCTTGCGCACCAACAAGGAGGTATTCGCCTGGGAACCCAAGCAGCTGGTAGGGGTCCCGAGAGGGGTGATCGAGCATCACTTAAGGGTGTGCCCCAATGTGCGCCCTGTGAAGCAGAAGGCGCGGCGACATTCCATGGAGAAGCAGTCCTTCATCGTCCAGAAAACCCGCGAGCTGGAGGCAGCAGGTGTCATCCGTGAGGTTCGGTAACCCGAGTGGCTGGCGAACCCCGTCGTCATGCCAAAGAAAGGCGGGAAGGAGCGCATGTGTGTCGACTTCACCAACCTCAACAAGTCCTGTCCCCAAGATTCGTTCCCGCTTCCACGCATCGACCAGATCATTGACTCCACCACTGAGTGCGACTTGCTATGCTTCCTGGATGCGTTCTCAGGCTATCATCAGATCAAGATGGCAGTAGAGGATGTGGAGAAGACGGCCTTCCTAACCCCGTGCGGGGTGTACTGCTACACTTGCATGCCGTTCGGGCTACGCAACACAGGCGTGACCTTCCAACGGCTGATGCACATCGCCCTGGGTCAGCAGCTCAGGAGGAACGCTGAGGCCTATGTCGACAACATTGTGGTAAAGTCTCGGGAGGCGAGAACTTTGATTCAGGACCTGGAGGAGACCTTCGCGAGCCTGCGCCAGGTGAACTTGCGGCTCAACCCAGAGAAGTGCGTGTTTGGTGTCCCTTCAGGCAAGCTGCTGGGCTTCCTCGTGTCCCACAGGGGGATCGAGGCCAACCCGGAGAAGGTCAAGGCGATCGACGACATGAGCCCACCACAAACCCTCAAGGAAATGCAGAAGCTTGCCGGCTGCGTGACTTCACTAGGGCGCTTCATCTCCAAGCTGGGAGATCACGCCCTACCATTCTTCAACCTGATGAAGAAGAAGGGCCCATTTGAGTGGACCCCGGAGGCTGACCAAGCGTTTCAAGACCTCAAGAGATACCTGACTAGCCCTCCCGCGATGGTGGTGCCCCGCCCTCTTGAGCCCCTGGTGCTCTACCTCGCCGCCACTCCTTACTCTGCCAGTGCAGCTCTGGTGGCGGTCCGGGAAGATCGCCAGGCCAAGGATGCGTCACGCCGAGTCACACCCCCAGCTGGGGCGATACAAGACCCAGAGGGCACCACAAGGGCTGCGGCGACGCCAACGGACAACCAAGCTCCGCAAGACGGCGCCCTCGGGCCTGCAGAGGCCCCAATGAGCGACCAGGCTTTGGGGGTTCCATCGCCTCAGGGGGCGCCTCAACCTCCGACGAATGTAGGCCCCGTCGACACGCCCGCCCTTGTCAAGCACCCAGTGTATTTCGTCAGCACGGTTCTGCGGGATTCAAGGGCATGGTACCGCATGCCTCAGAAGCTCTTGCTCGCGCTCTTGGTACCCTCGCGTAAGCTATGGCACTACTTTCAAGGTCACCCAATCAAGGTCGTCTCGGCTTACCCACTAGAGAGGGTACTCAGGAGCCCCAACGCAGTTGGAAGAGTCGCCGAGTGGAACATCGAGCTGCAAGCATTCCAGTTGGAGTTCAGCACAACCAGGGTCATCAAGGGAGCCGCGCTCGCCGACTTTGTGGCAGAATGGACCGACACTCCGGGGCTTGAAGCAGGCGAGGACCGATCCCTCTTGCCAGTAAGTGAAGCACCAGATGGCTGGGTCATGTATTTCGATGGCGCGTTCGCACGCCAGGGCGCGGGAGCTGGAGCAGTGCTCATCTCGCCTACTCAGGACAAGCTCTACAGCCGTGCAGCTCTGCTTCCAGCATGGTGAGAAGGTCTCCAACAACATCGCAAAGTACGAAGGCCTCATCGCTGGCCTTAAGGCTACAATGGCCCTGGGGTTGAAGCACCTCACCATCAGGGGCGACTCGCAGCTCCTCGTCAACTTCTCCAACAAGGTGTACAAGCCAAGGGACGAGCACATGGAGGCGTACCTCGCGGAGGTGCGCAAAATGGAAAAGCATTTCCTGGGTCTAGAATTGCAGCACGTGCCCCGTGGCACCAACAAGGAGACTGATGACATCGCCAAAAGGGCATCCAAGCGACTACCCCATGAATCGGGCGTCTTCGAGGAGAGGCTCTTCAAGCCGTCGGCAGCACCTCCGCTTTCGAGGCCGGCGCCGCCTCGGGAGGAGCTCCCCCAGCCACCTGCTTCGGTAGCCCCGGCTTGCGGCCCGACCTCAAGAGCGCGCCTACTCTTGGCGCTTGAGCCTCAGGAAGGGTGTTGGACCAAGGAGTTCAAGGGATACCTGATGCAAGGGACGCTGCCGGAGAAAGAGGAGGACGCAGAGCGTATGGCCCGGCAGGCCATAGCGTACTGCATCCAGGACGGTGAGTTATACAGGAAGCGACCGAATGACGTTTCTCTGCGTTGTATCTCCAGGGAACAGGGGAAAGAATTGTTAGCTGACATTCATGGCAGAGACAGCAGGCACCACTCGTCGTCACGAACCCTCGTTGGCAAGGCATTCCGCAGTGGGTTCTACTAGCCTACGGCGCTCAACAACGCGACTGAGCTGGTGAAGTCCTACGAGGCCTGCCAATTTCATGCCAAGCAGATCCATCAGCCGGCTCAGGGCCTCCAGACCATCCCGCTCTCGTGGCCATTCACATTCTGGGGGCTCGATATCTTGGGCCCGTTCCCCTGAGCGCCTAGGGGCTACCGCTACCTCTACGTCGCCATCGACAAGTTCACCAAGTGGGCGGAGGTAGAAGCTGTCTGCACCATCTCGGCCGGATCCGCGGTCAAGTTCATCAAGGGTCTCGTGAGCCGGTTCGGGGTCCCTAATCGCATCATCACCGACTACGGCTTGCAATTCACTAGCAATCTCTTCAAGACATATTGTGCTAACCTTGGAACGTAGATCTGCTATGCTTCGGTGTCACACCCCAGGAGCAATGGCCAGGCCGAACGCGCCAACACGGAGGTCCTGGGAGGCCTCAAGACCAGGACCTTCAAGAAGAAGCTCGAAGCCTGTGGCAGGGGCTGGCACGACGAGCTCCAGTCCGTGTTGTGGTCCATCCGCACCACCACCACCAAGCGAACAGGCGAGACCCCGTTCTTCCTCGTCTACAAACCACAAGCGGTTCTCCCTCACGAGGTCAAGCATCGCTCCGCGTGGGTCCTGGTGTTTGATGAGATGCGGCAGAATGCCATGCGAGGGATGGACCTCGTGCTGCGGGAGGAACGCCGCCGTGAAGCCACGCTACGAGCGGCAAGATACCAGCAGGCGCTGCGGCAGTATCACTGCCGCAGCATCCGCTCCAGGACGCTCCAGGTGAGTGACCTCGTCCTAAGGCGGGTGCTCTCCAGGGAAGGGCTGCATAAGCTTTCACCCATGTGGGAGGGCCCGTTTAGGGTCGCCCACGTCTCCAGGCCTGGCGCCGCGCGCCTGGAGACGCAGGACGGGGTCCCCATCCAGAACGCCAGGAACATCCAGCACCTCTGGATGTTCTACCCATGAAGCAAGGCCCGGCGCATGTGAAGCAAGGCCTAGTGCCTGTGAAGGTCTCCGCTCGTGACACTCTCACGTAATAATGCTTGGGGTTGTACATGCCCCGGAGTCTCAGGAGTGCCGCCCTCGGGCCTCGGGGGCTCCCTCCCACGTCCTAGTGGCAGCACTTAGCTCCGCGTTGGTGAGAAGACTAGACTAGGTGCTGGTCACGGCTTTTCATTTGCTTTCCGCAGCTAGCTTGCCCCTCTTTAATGAAAATTTTCTTTCTGGTGTTCTTTGCCGGCTTGGTTCCATCGCCTTTTGCCTTCTTTTCTGCCCTTGGTTCCTCGTTTTGACCCATACTCTCCCTTGCGTGCCTCGCGAGGGGGCTGGACAGGGCCCTCATGAGCGCTTTTTCCTGTTCTTCGCAAGGCACCCGCGCTCGAGCTCACAAGCTGGCGCACCCCTCTCAATCCATGCCCCTTGGGTACCGTGATGCGAAGCGCTGGGTCAAGGCCAGCTGCGCCTGTGACCAGGGACCGGAAGAATAAGAGTTCCCTAACGAATTTTTGCAGTTCCTAGGCGCCTCCCAAGCCAAGGAGGCCTCGCCAGGTACTGGGAAATGCGCGCCTCATGAGGCGGAAACCACTTCGAGCACGTCAAGCTAAGTTATTCCTACGTGCCTACATAAAACGTTGATGCTGCAACATGACTGTGGTGACCCCGACTCATAAGTCGTGATCACCGAATGCACGTGTACAGTGATCCCAGAGATCAATGCTAACTGAACAAGCAGAAGCTGAATGACAAGAGTCTTACATCCATACATACCGTCTTACACAAATTATGACCATTATGGTCAAGTCTTACATAGATAAAGCCACAAGGGCTCAATACCAAATAAAGTTAAGCAGCGGAAATCCTCGTTGAAAAGTAGAACCATGCCATCTGCCTTAACCCTACAGGCATTCTGACTGGGAAAGCGTCCTAGTTCGCATGTTCGTCTCCGAAGGACTCTTCTTCAAATTCCTGCTATCCCATGCCTGGCCAATTAAATAACCAGTGGCAAGTCAATGAGTACTTTGAATGTACTCACAAGCAACCCATGTTTTGGTTCAAGATACAACAATGCATGATGTAGGTAAATCTTTGCAGAAAGCTAATTTTTATTGCTATGGTATGCTCAACAACTGATAAGACATGCATCATATGAATTCAAGTAACCATAGGAACTGGTTACAGGTATCAACATAAATGGAGTGGGCTTCAACCCAACTCAATCATGTCAAGTCCTTTGACTTGACCCAAGTAGTCCTTCCCACTTATCCAGACACACACAATGGTTTGTAAACAAGTGGACGTAGCCCAAGAGCGGTTACCCAACTGTCCTTGACCGTGGACACGGTTATTCGCATAGTTTTACACTCTGCAGAGGTTGCACACTTTACCCACAAGATCCGGGGAACTTCCGTGTCATCCACGACCTGCGGTACCTCAAGTACCCGGGGTAAGCACCCAATCACTATCTTTCCCTAGACGACACTAACATAGAGTCCACTCGATTGGTAGTAACCCCCGTGCCCAACATTTCACATCTTAAAATTGTGGAGCCTCACTCCCATATTCATCACATACCACAAGCACGGGGTACCAACGGTGTGTCCGGTGCCCTGTAAAAACAGTCATGGCCGCCCTACCTGGCACGACCCCGTCCTGAGAGTGACCTCGTGTCACCCCCATCACTAGTAATTCGGGCACCGTGCTAGTATCATCCTAGGTAATCAATAATGCCCTTTCCCATATAAGGGTAGAGTGGTTGCGCATGTAAGGTTGGAATAACGGTCACAACTTAAACCAATCCGTTTTGAAAACAACACACACACTTTCCTCGGTACACCACTTCGTCATCAAGTGGTTACCCAACTCATTATCTCCTTCGGGCATAAGTGGCACCCAATGGGGTTTTCGAAAAGTTTTTAAAAACAATCTTGCTTCCGTCACCATGCATATACCCATCTGTCGGATGTTGGGTTCTGGCAAAACCCTTAAGGTTAGAACGCTGGGGTGCGCGCGAAGTCTTTCCCTCCTACCGATCCACGCCCTATTTCACTAAGATCCCGCGGACGAACTTGATGAACTCGCAACCCAGAAAGACGCGAGATGTATACTGGTTCAGGCCACCGTTGTGGTGTAATACCCTACTCCAGTGTGGTGGTGGTGGATTGCCTCTTGGGCTGATGATGAACAGTACAAGGGGAAGAACAGCCTCCTGAGGTTGATGTGTTCTTGTGGCTAGGGTAGGCTCTCGATCAGATCAGATCAAGCTGAGATGCCCCTACTGTGGTGGCTAGTTCTACTTATATAGGCCATGGTCCTCTCCCCAAATATTGAGCGGGAAGGGAGCCAACAACGGAGGGCAAATTTGAAGGGGGGCAGCTAGTACAAGCTATCCTGACAAAAGTGGTCTTCGCCTGCGAAAGTCTCTGGTGGTGACGCCGTCTTGGGCTCCACGATGACCTCCGTCCTGCCGTCCTTCTGGTCTTGGTCTCGTTGCATCGATATGGCAACCTTTGCCTGACGCCTCGGTACTCCTCGCCTGCGCTTGCCTCCTTAGCACCAAAGAGGAAACAAGGACGCTGCGCGCGCTGGCGCCCGCCTGGCACCCACCTGGTGCCGGTCGTCATGGCTCACATCACGAAAGCCTTGTGAGGTTTGCCCCGCCTTGATATCTCCGCTCCTCGTAAGCCTGCCTAACTAGGCCACTCCTGAGGAGGTCTTGCGTCGTCCGCCTCGCGAGGCTTGGCCCCTCGTGAGGGTCTAGGATGCCTTGTTGATGAAGATGGGCCGTACAGCCCGCTGACTTAGCCACGCTGCGGGCCGCAGGCAGGCAAGTCTGGGGACCCCCGTTCCCAGAACACCGACAGTAGCCCCCGGGCCCAAGGTGCGCTCGGACTTGGCTTCGCGGCGAAGCCAAGGGTCAAGTACGGAGCGCCACGGGCCCCAAAAGCATGCAGCCTCGGTTGACGTGTGGCGGTTGATTGGACGTGGGCGTCTCCGCTTCCCCACGATGCCTTTGAATCCGCCTGGCTATGCCGCCCCCGCAGCCTACACAGTTACTCCCCCGTCGTCCGCGCCTTGCTTCCCCAATCTCCCTGCTTCCTCGAGACTCTATTTCTCTTCTCCAATATGACCTGCCCTCTGCCCGCTTCATTGCCATGGCGCCGAAACAAGCAGATAAGGGAAAGAAGCCCTTGTCTCCGCTAAGCGCTCCTCCGGCCGTCAAGCCGGCGCTAGGTCGATCCCGAGTGCTCAACGACGAGGCCATGGACAAGGTGAGTCCAATCCTTGCTTCCAGCTTCAACGAGTGGGGAGAGACGGTGGCTTGGCCTGCGTCTCGCACTCGCATGGCTCGGGCAGCCACTGAAGTCCCAATCTTCATAGATGCCCTCTGGGCTGGCTTGATTCCGCCCTTCTCCGCCTTCTTCAACACGGTGCTCTAGCATTATCAGATCCACATGCTGCATCTCGACCCTCAATCGGTGACTCTTCTTGCTGTCTTCGCCTTTGTGTGCGAAGCCATGGTGGGTATCGCTCCTTCGGTGGCCCTCCTCCATCATTTCTTCTCACCGCATCTGATCGGCCCCCAGCAATGCTCGAGGTGCGTGGGCTTCCAGGCCGCAACAGCGGGCGCGGGGATTGACTTCGAGCTCCCTTCATCCACGAGCGAGTTTCATACATGATGGTTGTTTGTTGATGCCGGCATGCTCAGCCCCCTGCTTCATCTCCCGGCGGGGCCTGCTATTCCAAACTCCGGCTGGGGCCACCAGAAGCTCACGAGCCCCTGCCTCACTCCCGTCTGGGCTAGGCTGAGGAAGCTGAAGGACCGCGGCGTGACCGCGCCTATGGTGGTGAAGGAATTCGTCAAGCGCCGGGTAGCCCCGCTCCAGCGCCACTCTCGCCCGATGTGGACCTTGCTCATTAGTCAGGACCATATGAGGTTTCAGGAGTTCGGGCTCCTTCTCGCGATGCGGCAAACAGTGCTCAAGGTCCTGACGGGTGTCCCTTTGCCGGATGAGTTGCCTGGGAAGAACTGCCTGCTGTACCGTTGCAAGAACAAGGATGAATTTGCCGAGAGCATGCCCTCCTTTGATGAGTGGGGGCTGCGGCCGATCGGCCTGGTGGGGCCCCATGAGAACCCCGTCGGCGTGTTTCCCTTCCTTGCTGCCGGTGCCGAGCTCGCCCCAGGTGAGGGTGCAGGAGGGCGAGCCCCGGCGGAGGCTGGTGGCTCAAGTGCTGAGGAGCACATGCCCTGTAGTGATCCTGGGGCGTCGTCCTCGGGAGCTTGCGTCCCCTCTCCCAAGACGTTGGATGTTGCGGAGGCACGGCACCGGTAGCAAGGAAGGTGCCGAGCTCGCCCTAGGTGAGGGTGCAGGAGGGCGAGCCCCGGCAGAGGCTGGTGACTCAAGTGGTGAGGAGCACATGCCGTGTAGTGATCCTGGGGCATCGTCCTCGGGAGCTTGCGTCCCCTCTCCAAAGACGTTGGACGTTGCGGAGGCGCGGCATTCGGTTCCCGAGGCCAAGGCTCTGGGAGCCTCGGGAGGTTGTGGTGAGGCAGCGCCCGACTGTTCACCGCAGCCGGGCACCCCTGAAATAGGCCCTCCGAGCTCCTCCTCGGCCTGGCCACGCGCAGGCCGCCACGTCTAGCGCTTTGGTCGGCTCTGCGTGGACTTCGAGGAGCTTCGCAAGAGGAAAGGATCCTCGAGCGGCAACAACATCTTTGGGCCGCTGAAGCGGAGGAAGTACATCACCGTCGACGTGTAAGTACCGTATCACTGTGGCTCCTTGTGTGTTGTTTCCATTTCCTGACGTTAGTTCTTCAGGGCTCCTTTCGTCGAGGCGGCTGCGCCTTCAGAGAAACGGCCTCCTCCTTCCTCGACTCCCCCGTCGGCCTTGAGCGTTCCGAGTCCGCTTGCTGCCCCTGGAGCAGGGTTGGTTGAAGGAGCGCTCTTGCCTTCATGGCGCGCTGAACCCGTGGTTTTGTCGCCCCTCCCCCACGGTCTGGCGTGGAGCTTGGCGGGCGTGCCCAAGACCCCTCCTATGGTCATGGACAGTAGCTGGTTGGCTTCGATCTTCGGTTCCTCTTCAAGTAGCAACCCCCATTGGCTTGGGCTCTTCGCGATGACTGGTTGACATCAGGTGCAGCGCCAGCCCCCAGACCCCTGCCAAGAGGTGGTGCGCCGCTCGATACCCACCCGCAGCCCCCGAGGCGATGGACGAGGCGGGCCGTGCGTTCGAGTTCGAGCACGGGCGGAGCGTCGTTCGTCATGAGCTTTTACAGGAGACGATGGGCGCGGTGAGCCAGCTTGGTGAAGAGCTCGCAGGTGTTGACTCGCGCCTTGAGGCTAAAGGTCTCCGGTTGGCGGAGGAACGGCGCAAGCTGGGGGTAGCTATCAACCTTGGCCGCTACCAGCGTGATCTTGACAATGTGAAGGCCGAGGCATCCCTCAAGGTTTCCCGCGAGGCTTGCTCCCGAGCCTTGGAGGAGGCTCGTGAGGCCGACCGCCGTTGCGAGGCCACGGAGAAGCGCGCGTGGGAGCTCCACGCCTGGAGCGCGTCCCTCGAGCGGCCGGTGGAGGCGCGCAGAGCTGCCCTTGTGCCACTGAGGGGGACGCCCGCCGAGGAGGAAGAGGTCCGGAAGCGCGAGGAGGCGTTGGCGCTGGAGGCCGTGGAACGCAGCCTCGAGCTTGAGCAATTGGAGACGAGGGAGCGTCAAGTTACCCAAGAAGAAGATGTCGTCGGGGTTCGCGAGGCCAGGGTCCAGGAGGAGGTGGACCGCCAGGTGGCCGAGGTTCGTGCAGACCTGGAGGGAAGGTATGACTTGAAGTTGAAGCTCGCAGGTACGGAGGGTGCGGGCAGGCTGCTGCCCTCAGGCCCAGGTTGGACGAGGCTGAGAGTCGTGCGGGGGCCACGGCTACCGCCCTGGTCACGGCGCAGGCGGACTTGGCCTCCGCCCGCGCCGAGTTGCTTTCTCTTCGGGAGCGAGTTGATGACTCCGAGGCCGTCGCACGACAAAACAGGGAGGAAGTGCTCCAACGTCGGTCGCTGGAGCGCGAGCATGCCCCTATGCTTTAGGATCTCCGGAACAGGGCCATACCGCCCTGGGCTACATATGCGACGACAATGCACCTGCCCCCCACTCGAATGACTATGCCAGCCACCTGACCTTCTTCACCGACGTGGTGACGCGCCTGGAAATCCGGTCTGACAGGGCTCGCCGGCTCGTGGAGGAGAGAAGTCGGGGCCTGCTCGGGCGCGCGTTCTCTCGTGTCTTCAGCCACCTCAAGAACACCTTCCCCGACTTCGACTTCGACGGTGCCATTGCCCCCGTACCGCAGGGTGTCCGGGGTGATCTGGCGTGGTGGGTGGAGGACAACGTGGACGCGCTGGTCAGAGCCTTTGCCTCTGACGACGATGCGGTGGTCGTCGCCGCAGACGAAGGCGACGTGTGTGACGACGATGACGGAGGCGTCGCCGAAGGCGGCGATGGTGCCGGCGAAGATGACGACGACGCAAGTGACGCATCCGAGGTCGATGTAGCGAGTGACATATCTAGTTGATCCCATGTTCCCTTGTCGTTTTACCCTGTACGCAAAAACTCGGGCGTGGCCCTTGGAAAACTTGTAAGAGCATTTTGAGAGGGGGAGCCCCTCATGTAAGCAAGTTGCAGCCTTTACTTTCCTATGCGGTATTGAATTTGTGCCCTCGTGGACTCAGGAGTCCAGGGGCGACTTTCCTATTGTGGTTTACCTTAGTCAGTGCCAGCCTCGAGCTGGGTCACAAGGCTACGAGTTTCTGAGAATCCTGCGGAGCTTGTCGGCCTGTCAGAAGGGGCCCCGCAAGAGGCAAGCGCCAGTTGAAGCGTTAGCGCGCGCTCGGCGCGCGTGTGCTTCGCGCAGTCCCGCTCGCGAGGGGCTCGTGAGGGGAAGGCGACGGAAATGAGTCCCAGACAAAACGAAATCCAGAAAGCAAGAAACTGCTCAAACGAGAAGAGGCACCCCCGGTGCGCATCGACAAAAACTCGGCTTCAACTTAAATCCAGATCCATAAAGCAAAGCTACAGAAAGAGTGATCCAAAGCAAATGGCTGCGTCCAGCACCTAGTCTAGTCTTCTGGTCTTCAAGTCTTCTCACCAGTGCGGAGCTAAGTGCTGCCACTAGGCGTGGGAGGGAGCCCCAGGGCCTGAGGCTGGCACCCCTGAGACTCTAGGGCATGTACATCCCCAACTCATTATTACGTGAGAGTGTCACGGGCGGCGAGCTTCACAGGCACTGGGCCTTCTTCACAGGTACCGGCCTTGCTTCATATCGCCAGACGAGGGCCCTGCCTTGCACCACCCTCGACCACCTTTGAGCCGACCGGCTACCAGGACGACACAAAGGGGGAAAAGGGGACGCCAGCGGTGCCCTCGGCGACCACGGGTCCTCTGCCGGGGGAAGGCTCACCGGCACCTCCCCGGCAGAGGGCTTACCTTCGGGTGTCCCCTGGCTTCGCGCGCCGTGGGGAGGGACCTGGCTCCCGACCCCTCTCCTGCAGCCCCCAACGCGATCCCCCTGCTGGCAGGGAGGCCGCCGAGCTGGGGCCGCCAGCCGTTGTGGTGATCTGTTCCTCCTGCGACTCATGCTTAGCGTAAGCTTGCTCCTGAGGGATTAGGGGTACCCTGTAGTTGCACACGCTGTCGTGGTGGTTCCCCGGTGGCTCCTGGAAGGCCTCAACTCCCAGCGCCTCTTCTTCCCAACCTTCTCCGATGAACAAGCCAGTATCGTCCTCCTGTGCGTAATCCTGGTCCATCATCCGGGGCACATAGGCTTCCGGGGCCGTCACCCCGAACACCTCGCCTTAGTGCCCCACACTCCATGTTGCCCGGCCCAGTGCGGCGTCCTGAGGATGATAGCGCGGCATCCCACTTGGGCCATGGGAGGCGACGCTTGTGCTCATGCTTGTCACGGGCGGCATGGGGGCGGCAGAGCCCCCGGCGCCGCTGGCCGTGCTGGTGTTGACGAAGCCCCCTTGCACACCTGATGGTGCATGGTTGTGGTGGGGCCCGCCGTGAGACCCTGTAGTGGCTTGAGGAGGAAGCTGATGACAGAAGGGCGGTGCTCCCGATGCCGCTGCATCCAGCAGCTCGGCAACGCGTTCCAGTAGTGCATCTCGGCCGCTTCCATCAGTCGGCACTGCAGCAGCTCCCGCGCCACCTTGAGCGCTGCTCGCATGTTTGCCTGCTCCCGCCGTGAATGCGGCGCTGTCGCTGCGGCGTGGCTTGCTGCCCTTGCAGCGGCTCGCACTTGCCACGGGGTGAGGGTGGACGATGCTTGGCCGCGCCGCCCACGTCCCGCAACGTTGGACGGTGCTCGCGCCGCCTGGAGCGCGGGGTCGAGGGCTTCGTGGGCAGGTGGCGCCGCCCGGGCCGGCCAGGCTGCCCAACGGTCGGAGTCAGCCCTTGGGTCGCCGGACATCGTGGCCGCGGAGCATCGGCAAGTCGATTGCGGAGAAGAAGCTCCAGCGCACCCCTACCTGGCGCGCCAAATGTGGGATGTTGGGTTCCAGAAAAACCCTTAAGGTTCGAACTCTAGGGTGCACGCGAAGTCTTTCCCTCCTACCGATCCACGCGCTAGCTCACTAAGATCCCGCGGACGAACTCGCAACACAGAAAGACATGAGATTTATACTGGTTCGGGCCACCGTTGTGGTGTAATACCCTACTCCAGTGTGGTGGTGGTGGATTGCCTCTTGGGCTGATGATGAACAGTACAAGGGGAAGAACAGCCTCCTGAGGTTGAGGTGTTCTTGTGGCTAGGGTAGGCTCTCGATCAGATCAGATCAAGCTGAGATGCCCCTACTGTGGTGGCTAGTTCTACTTATATAGGCCCTGGTCCTCTCCTCAAATATTGAGCGGGAAGGGAGCCAACAACGGCGGGCAAATTTGAAGGGGGATAGCTAGTACAAGCTATCTTGACAAAAGTTGTCTTCGCCTGCAAAAGGCTCTGGTGGTGACGCCGTCTTGGGCTCCACGATGACCTCCGTCCTGCCGTCCTTCTGGTCTTGGTCTCGTTGCACCGATATGGAAACCTTTGCCTGACGCCTCGGTACTCCTCGCCTGCGCTTGCCTCCTTAGCACCAAAGAGGAAACAAGGACGCTGCTTGCACTGGCGCCCCCTGGCACCCGCCTGGTGCCGATCGTCATGGCTCACGTCACGAAAGCCTCATGAGATTTGCCCCGCCTTCATATCTCCGCTCCTCGTGAGCCTGCCTGACTAGGAAACTCCTGAGGAGGTCTTGCGTTGTCCGCCTCGCGAGGGTCTAGGATGCCTTGTTGATGAAGATGGGTCGTACGGCCCGCTGACTTAGCCACGCCGCGGGCCGCAGGCAGGCAGGTCTGGGGACCCCCGTTCCCAGAACGCCGACACCATCCCCTTTTGCATAGCTCTACTTAGCATCCTAGCTACTCCCACTTGCATAACCCTCATAGAAAGGTAGGGTCATGCATCATGCAAGTGTCAACGAGAAAAGCAACGGAGTAACCCACCAAAGTGGTACCCTCTCATCATGATTCTAGTGCAACAACAACAAGTGCTATATGACATGCATAAAAAGGTTTCATGGTATGGTCAAAGGGCTGCTTGCCTGGCTCAGCAAAGTCTTCTGGGTCTTCAAAGTCTTCTAGTCCAACTCCTTCGTCAGCAACACAATCTATCGTCACAATATAATAATGAGAAAAATAAGGCAATAATAAATCAGAAAAACCAAAGTGCTTAGAAAAATGTCAACTCGTTTTTGTTGAATACTAGGGTGAAAGCTAAGAAGGGGAAATTCCTAGTTTTGCATTTGGAGTAGCAGAATGGGAGAAATGGATTTTCAGAGGGGTTTAGATATATTCAAATATAAATTTGAATATGAACAATACATAAAGGCTGTTTGGACATGAGTGAAAGTTATATCATTAAATAGGTGGGATTTTTACAAGAATTTAGAAGCTGGAATAATTTTATTTGGATTATTATTTAATCCCGTGGAATTTTTGCAAGTTTCTGAGAAAAAGAAAAGAAGAAGTAGCACTGTGCAACTGGGCCTATTCGGCCACAGTGCAGCAGGCCCAGGGGGAATCCAGCCCACGTGAGGCTGCCACGTCGAAGGCGTATTTGGGAAATACGCCTCCAGCCGACGCAGCGAACCAATGCGCACGCGCGTTTTTTTAAACCTGACTTGTGGGACCCACATGTCAGGACGTGAGGCTGACGGACGGGCCCCAGGGCCGTCGTCGTCAACCTCGGGCCAGAGAGGGCGGCGACCTCACCGGCGCCGCTGTGGTCGACGGCGAGGCGATCTGAGGGCGCCCACGTGCTCAGGACGGAGTCGCCGTTCGGGTGGAGTTGGAGTTGGTCGCCGGGGTGCAGGGGTTCGCCGGCAACGAGGAAGCCGGCGGCAGAGCTTCGGGAGGTGCTTGCCCCGGTCGATTCCTGCTGCAATAGAGGGGAAGCAGAGGGGAAATGGGCAGGGAGGTTTGGCGGTTCCAGATCGAGAGATAGAAGAGGCGGACAGAGCCTGTACCCTGAGATCGACGGCGACCCGAGGCGGCGGAGCTCGAGCTCGATCTCGAGCTCGGGCGCTTTCAGAGATGAACTTGGGGTGCAGGGGGCCTATTTGGAGTGGGAGAGTACGAGTGGTGGCGAGAGGAGGGCTCGGGGATGCCTTATATAGGCGAGCGGCGGTCCACCGTGGGTCATGCACCGGCGAGCTCGTGCTCGTCGCTACGGGCCTCGGGAGGGTGCTGCGCTGAGTCTAGGGCGTTCGTGGGGGTGGACTACGCCCAGGGGGAGAAGAGAGGGAGCGGGGAGCGCGGTAGAGCGGGTCCCCGTCGTGGGCAACGACTGGCGCGCTCGGGCGGCGCTCTGTCCGCACGCGAGGAGAGCCGGAGAGGGGGAGGGAGGAGGGGGCCGATAGTGTAGCGTGCTACGAACGTCGAGGTGCATTGTCTGGCGCGCTTTGAAGGCCCGAGGTGGCCGGGGTCGTCGGGCAGAGGGCGGCTACAGTGCGGGAGCACACTGTAGCGCGCTCCAGAGCGCCCCAATGGCCGGCATGGACATTTTCTATGCAATGTGGGCGCGGCAAAAAGTGTTTGGTAGCTCTAGGGGGAAGTAAAGAAGTGGGCGATGGCCTTGGATGCCCTGGGTGGCCAGTAGGAGAAGAGAGAGGTAGAAGAAGAGGGAGAGAGGGGCTGTCTAGGGAGGTAAATGGGGGTATTTTACCCCTCAATCATTGAGCAATGGCCAGGGGAGAGTTACTGGAGGTAGGAGGTGACCTGGGGCAGCTGTGGTAAAAAGATAGGGTCATGGAGATTAGTGGAAGTAGTCAAAAGTTGGTTTTGGAATTTTTGCAGAAGGTGTTTGTTGCTGGTTAGTAAAGGAAATGGAGTCCATTTGGCATGAGACTCCACAGGGCGAAAGGGCACATATAATTAGGTCCTTCCACCAATTTTGAGCTCATTTGGGCAAAGTTGCCAATGCAACTTTTATAAACCCTAGAAATCAACAGAAATGCATTCACCAAGATCTAGTCATGCAAAACGATTCCCGCTGATGCACCACTTGGTGTAGTATCATCATTTGGGCTTGTGAGCATGACCACAAAGTTTGGGGGCATTTGGAATAAGTTGGCAATGTAAAGTTGTTCAAATTTGAACCTAAACAGAGATGGTTTTGGGGCACTTTTGTGATCCAAAACAATTTGTATTGAGTTGAAACTCTGCAATATCATCGCATTTTTCATATGCGACTTGCTAGAATTTTCCTGGATTTATTGGAAAATATTTCTTGTAGAAATATTTCAAATACTTGCAATGGACAGAAATGGTTTTGGAGGGTTTTGCCTAATATTTTGAACATGACCATGTGTTGAAACTCTTATATATGAAAAATATATGTCCACTGAGTTCCCCTGATTTTTCTCAAATATTTTTGAAGCTTTTAAATAATTTTAACCTATTAAAGACCGTTTCTGGCCTAAAGAAAAAGCCTTTAAATAAAATAGGAAAATAACTTTTAAAATTATATTTTTGTGGTTTATGGGAATCCTATACATAATAGGAGTCAAATATACTTTTTGAAAGATTTTTCATACCCCAAATCAAGTACTTGTAGTGCAAACCTCAATTCATGGGGTTTTGGAAAACTAATTTTGGAAAATACTATTTGGCCAAATTATTTTTGTAAGAAAATAGTATATTGCTCTATACACATGGAACGATCATTGGGCAGAAGTTTGGGGCAAGGAGATGAATTATAGAAGGTGGAGTTGTGTTGACTTTAAAGAGCACTTGAAAATCACAGAGAGAAAACCAACTCAAAAAGCCAAAATAATGCAAAAGTTTTTGTCAAACCACACTTTATCATGATTTATTAGCTTAAGTGTTGTGTCATGAAAATCAGGGTGTGACAGTCCTACCCCCCTTTCAAGAATCTCGTCCCCGAGATTCCCAAACTAGGCGCGGAAGGGAATGCGGAAACTTAGGTTTGGGGTAGTCTTCACGTCCTCATACTGCTTCTGCTTCCGAGTGGCACTCTATTGAACCTTGAAGTATTTGATGTCGTGGCTTCATGTATGACGTCCTGCTTGATCCAGATTGCAATTGGGGTCTCTCGCGTAGGTCATATTGGGCTGGAGGTCGATGGCTCGGTGATCCATGTCCTTATAGAGATCGGGCTAGTCAGGAAGTTGGAAACTCTTCCGGTGTGGTGTCGTGTGGACAATGTTGTGCATAGTGTGTAACTCGGGTGGTAGCTCCAGCTGGTAGCCGTCTACTCTTCGTCTTGTGGCGATCTTGGAGGGGGTCGACACATTCTTGGTGTGAGCTTCCCTTTGACATGGAAATGCTTGGTTCCATTGAGAGAAGTGGATTGCAGATACACCTGGTCTTCGACGCGGAGGTTTACTTCTTGACGATGATGGTTGGTGTAGTTCTTCCTCCTAGACATGGCGATCTTCAGATGTTCCTTGACCAGCTCAACGATTCTTCTTCCATATTCGGGTAGACAAGTATGTTACCAAAATAATAAAGTAGGATGGGGTATTGGTGGTGGTCACGATTGAGTATGGTCCAAGGTATTCTCGATCTAGAGTCAAGACCCATGGTCATGATCCGACCATGTTGTAGGTTGGTAGGGCTTAAGGGTTTCAAGGATTCTAGGGTGCGAGGGAACGCTTATCATCTTATCCTTGAGCACAATTCCATAGCCAATTGTTCTATCTAGCCTTTCAAACAATTCACATCATCTCACCTATAGCATCATCTTGTATAGGTCAACTCCAACCATCACTCATGCTATTCATATCCTCATGACTCCCAAGGGGAGGTATAACAAAATCATACGTGCCGACTATCCCTAAACTCATATGCATGGCTATCCCTATGTAAAAATCCATGGGTAGAGCATGCAAGCTGCTAAGCTTGAATTAAACATCACAATCCAAGTGCTCAGCCTATTCTCCCATGGTCAAAGATAGTGCATCTCTATCCTAAGGAAACACGTTGTATGCCACTCCAAGATCTAGTTTCCTTTCCTATGAATCAACCCCAAAAGCCCATTAACTACATAATCCATTAATTCTACAAATCCAATGTCTATGGTGTTCCACATGATCTCCTAAAGTCCCTATAATCCCCAAATACTTGAAAGGGTTGTCTCTTCTATAGTAAGTCCACCAATTTCCATTATCATGGTCAAGTAAACTCCAAGGTAAAGCTTATATCAACTCCGACAACTAATCCAATCTCCTAGTTTATTGTCCACCGAGAAACATGGTGTCATGATTGAGATCATCAATCGAAATCCAATTTTTCTCCAAACCACGTAGACATACTCAGCATCTATACTCAACTAGGATCACCTACTTAAATCCAAACCTCATGTCCAATGAGAATTCCTACATGCTTCCCCAAAGTCATTATCGTAATGTCAACTATCTCATATCAATATCCCCTGGCTAAGCAAATCTTCATGCTTCTAAGAATTTCATCTTGCGCCCATAATTGTCCTACTAAATTCAATTTACTCAGGGGTAATGAAAGCTATGCTACTCTATTAACATGATCCCACCAAGTTCAACATGAACGCCTTATAATCCACCGAAGAGTCTCAGATAGTTCCTCATGGTCACTGATATAAACTCATCAAGTCATTTTTCCCTATTCCTATATCCTCAAATTGGTCTTCCCTATGGCATCGTCAGTTCTGGTGCTATATTAGGATGATAATGTGTCCACTAGCTCCATAATGAACCCAATGTTGAGCGAGGTCACCGAGGCTTAACTGGTTCTCTTGCAATTCTGTGGGTTAAGCACATGGTTAAGGATTCGAGATGGGTCTTCTCATGAAGCCTCGAAGGGTCTAGGGTGGTTTTCCATACATGAGGGGTGATACTACGGGATTGCACTTGGTCGAGGAGGCTGTAGCAAAAGTCTTCAGTGTCAGTTGCTTGCCGAGGTGGAATCTTTGGTGCATTTTGTCTTGCTGGTCTTCAGAGATGAGAGGGAGAAGTAGCATAGAAGGGGGATGCCTATAGGGGTTTTATGATGCAAGTGTAAACAAACATGTGCCGTAAAGGCCACACACAATTCCATTAAGACATGATAGGTGATATAGTCGCGTACAGGCTGCCTAGGGCAAATGTGCGACTTATATCAAAACACAAACAAATAAAAACAATCAACACAGAATGTGGTTCCATTCGAACCATCACACGAACTCGATTACGCATATGGGGGTACATGACTCATCCTACCCTAGGGGTTCTCGGACTTGGTAGTCATGCTTGCTCGGAGAGAAGGGCGTTCAGTCTTTAGTTTATGGGTTCCTCTTGTGGTGCCAATGGGTATGCGACAGTCGGCCGCCTGTTGGGACACATCCTTTTAATGTGCCCAAGTTCACCACACCCGTGACAAGTGACGGAAGCAAAAAGGTTGTTATTCAGTCTTGGGTTATGTCGTCGGTGGCCTGACGATGATCTTCTACGAGGTGGATATGGAAATTCATTCCTATGCCTCCTGCGTGGGGTTTGGTTGCGGGTTTTCCGAAGTTCCTTGATTTGTTGCTCCTGATTTACAATGTGGGCTTGTAAGGCAGTGATTTGCTGTCCTCGCTCGTCCACCTTCTTCTTCTTGAGGCAGTGGAGGTGCAGAAGTGAAGGGAGGTCTTGGCGAGCCATAAGGAATGCTTCGGTAAGGTGACGTAGAAGGTCGTCTCCTGCGTTGGTGAAGCGGATCTGGTACTTGAGGGTTGGATCCTCATCTTCCTAGGAAATCCTCACTTGTGTCGGAGCTCCGAGGCCGATCTTGCTAGGTAGGTAGCGGGTGGCGTGTTCTTCCTTAATTTCCGGAAGGAGGTCCCGAAGACGGAGGAGCGCTTCATATGCCACTTGCTGAATGGCCAGGTCTCTTGTTGGCATGGGCGGTCCAATGAAGAACCACCCCTGGGGTGAGGTCTTGGCAGGCACAAAAACCTTGGCGTAGAACTCCTTCTCGAGCACATCATTTTCCAGTTCATGCAGGGTGTACATGGGCAGCAAGGGATAGTGGCATTCTTGGAGGCAGTCTTTTAGGAGTGATGGAAATCCTGTCATAAGGAGTCTCAAGGGGGCGACGGCCATCTACAAAAGTTGTATAGGAGAGGTCAATAAGGAAAAATATCCCTTAGGTTTGGGAAACTCAGAAAAGAAGAGGAGTATAGAGGGTTTTGCAAACGGATTTTGTCCTATCTAACGCCCATGCTAACTAAGGCTTCCTATAGTCAGGATGGCTCTGATACCAGCTCTGTGGCGACCCCGACTCATAAGTCGTGATCACCGAATGCACGTGTACAGTGATCCCAGAGATCAATGCTCACTGAACACGCAGAAGTTGAATGACAAGAGTCTTACATCCATACATACCGTGTTACACAAATTATGACCATTATGGTCAAGTCTTACATAGATAAAGCCACAAGGGCTGAATACCAAATAAACTTAAGCAGCAGAAATCCTCGTTGAAAAGTAGAACCCATGCCATCTGCTTTAACCCTACAGGCATTCTGACTGGGAAAGCGTCCTAGTTCACATGTTCGTCTCCGAAGGACTCTTCTTCAAATTCCTGCTCTCCCATGCCTGGCCAATTAAATAACCAGTGGCAATCCAACGAGTACTTTGAATGTACTCGCAAGAAACCCATGTTTTGGTTCAAGAAACAACAATGCATGATGTAGGTAAATCTTTGCAGAAAGCTAATTTTTAGTGCTATGGTATGCTCAACAACTGATCAGACATGCATCATATGAATTCAAGTAACCATAGGAACTGGTTACAGGTATCAACATAAATGGAGTGGGCTTCAACCCAACTCAATCATGTCAAGTCCTTTGACTTGACCCAAGTAGTCCTTCCCACTAATCCAAACACACACAATGGTTTGTAAACAAGTGGACGTAGCCCAAGAGTGGTTACCCAACTTTCCTTGACCGTGGACATGGCTATTCGAATAGTTTTACACTCTGCAGAGGTTGCACACTTTACCCACATGATCCGGGGAACTTCCGTGTCACCCACGACCCGCGGTACCTCAAGTACCCGGGGTGAGCACCCGATCACTATCTTTCCCTAGATGACACTAACATAGAGTCCACTCGATTGGTAGTAACCCCCGTGCCCAACATTTCACATCTTAAAATTGTGGAGCCTCGCTCCCATATTCATCACATACCACAAGCATGGGGTACCAACGGTGTGTCCGGTGCCCTGTAAAAACAGTCATGGCCGCCCTACCTGGCACGACCCCATCCCAAGAGTGACCTCGTGTCACCCCCGTCACTAGTAATGTGGGAACCATGCTAGTATCGGCCTAGGTAATCAATAATGCCCTTTCCCATATAAGGGTAGAGTGGTTGCGCATGTAAGGTTGGAATAACGGTCGCAACTTAAACCAATCCATTTTGAAAACAACACACACACTTTCCTCGGTACACCACTTCGTCATCAAGTGGTTACCCAACTCATTATCTCCCTCGGGCATAAGTGGCACCCTATGTTTCGAAAAGTTTTTAAAAACAATCTTGCTTCCATCACCATGCATATACCCATCCCCTTTTGCGTAGCTCTACTTAGCATCCTAGCTACTCCCACTTGCATAACCCTCATAGAAAGGTAGGGTCATGCATCATGCAAGTATCAACGAGAAAAGCAACGGAGTAACCCCAAAGTGGTACCCTCTCATCATAATTCTAGTGCAACAACAACAAGTGCTATATGACATGCATAAAAAGGTTTCATGGTATGGTCAAAGGGCTGCTTGCCTGGCTCAGCAAAGTCTTCTGGATCTTCAAAGTCTTCTAGTCCAACTCCTTCGTCAGCAACGCAATCTATCGTCGCAATATAATAACGAGAAAAATAAGGCAATAATAAATCAGAAAAACCAAAGTGCTCAGAAAAATGTCAACTCATTTTTGTTAAATACTAGGGTGAAAACTAAGAAGGGGAAAATTCCTAGTTTTGGATTTGGAGTAGCAGAATGGGAGAAATGGATTTTCAGAGGGGTTTAGATATATTCAAATATGAATTTGAATATGAATAGTACATAAAGGTTGTTTGGACATGAGTGAAAGTTATATCATTAAATAGGTGGGATTTTTACAAGAATTTAGAAGCTGGAATTATTTTATTTGGATTCAATTATATTTAATCCTGTGGAATTTTTGCAAGTTTCTGAGAAAAAGAAAAGAAGAAGTAGCACTGTGCAACTAGGCCTATTCGGCCACAGTGCAGCAGGCCCAGGGGGAATCCAACCGCGCGAGGCTGCCACGTCGAAGGCGTATTTGGGAAATACACCTCCAACCGACGCAGCGAACCGGTGCGCGCGCGCGTTTTTTTAAATCTGCCGTGTGGGACCCACACGGAAGGACGTGAGGCTGACGGACGGGCCCCACGGCCGTCTTCGTCAACCTCGGGCCAGAGAGGGCGGTGAGCTCACCAGCGCCGCTGTGGTCGACGGCGAGGCGATCTGAGGGCACCCACGTGCTCAGGACGGAGTCGCCATTCGGGTGGAGGTGGAGTTGGTCGCCGGGGTGCAGGGGTTCGTCGGCGACGAGGAAGCCGGCGGTAGAGCTTTGGGAGGTGCTTGCCCCAGTCGATTCCGGGTGCAATAAAGAGGGGAAGAAGAGGGGAAATGGTTAGGGAGGTGTGGCGGTTCCAGATCGAGAAATAGAAGAGGCGGAGAGAGCCTGTACCCCGAGATCGACAGCGACCCGAGGCGGCAGAGCTCGAGCTCGGGCGCTTCTGGAGATGAACTGGGGGTGCAGGCGGCCTATTTGGAGTGGGAGAGGACGAGTGGTGGCGAGAGGAGGGCTCGGGGATGCCTTATATAGGCGAGCGGCGGTCCACCGTGGGCTCGTGCACCGGCGAGCTCGTGCTCGTCTTTACGGGCCTCGGGAGGGTGCTGCGCCGAGTCTAGGGCGTTCGTGGGGGTGCACTACGCCCAGGGGAAGAAGAGAGGGAGCGGGGAACGCGGCAGAGCAGGCCCCCGTCATGGGCAGCGACTGGCGCGCTCGGGCAACCACTACAAAAAAAAGACACATCCATGATATTTTGGGCCGAACAAAAAAATTTCTGTCATACATATGACACTTCTATGACGATAATTGTGACAAAACCCGGTATCATCATAGATGTGGTGGGCTCCTACTTCTATGACAAAAAATCATGACAGAAAATGGGCTTTTCGTCCTGGGCGGGCCGGAGACGCAGCTGCATGACATTCTTTGGGCCGTCCATGACAGAAAAAACCGTGGTAGAAGCGAGGGCGAGGAAAATTTTGGGGAGTTCCCGGTTACGGTGGGAGGTCGGGGCCGAGCAATGCGCATTTCTCTCGTACACGTATGTGCGTGTGTGCGAGGCGTTGGCTCTAACTGAACCCGAGTGAGGCGTTGGGCTCTAACTGAACCCGAGTGATTGCACTGCAGGCTACGCGTTACTGAACCCGAGCGATCGATCGATGGCTGTTAACTGAACCCGATCGAGCGATTCCTTCGCTACTACTGCTAACTGAAGCCGATCGATGCTGCCTCTGGATGAACAATGAGCGTTGCTGGGGGGGTTTGGATGAACAGTTCCCGGTGGGGGTGGATGAACAGGACCCCGTGGTGTTGCCTCTGGATGAACAGGACCCCGATCGATCGAGCCGGTTGGGGCTGGATGAACAGGACCCCGTGGAGGGCAGGATGAACAGGACCACCCCATGGAGGATAGAATGAACAGTAGACGATGGAGGGCTGGATGAACAGTAGCCCTTGGAGGGGTGGTTGAACAGGAGCCCGTGGAGAGGGCTGGTTGAACAGTAGCCGGTGGAGTAGCGTGTGGTGGAGGCTAGATGAACAGGAGCCCGTGGATGAACAGTCGCAGGTGGAGGCTGGAGGAGGTCGACGGTGGATAAACAGTAGCCCGTGGAGGCTGGAGGGGGTCGACGGTGGAGATGAACAGTGTCCCTTGGAGTCCCCTTTTGCGGTACGCCACACCCCTCCCGATGAACAGGACCCCCGTTTCGACCGTAGCACTCCAACACAAGTCCGTTTCCTTCGTTTTGCGGTACGCCACACCCCTCCCGATCAATAGGACCCCCGTTTCGACCGTAGGAGGTCCGTTTCCTCCGTGTTGCGGTACGCCAGACCCCTCCCGATGAACAGGATCCCGTTTCAAATGTGGCCGGTCGAACACAAGGACGTTTCCTCCGTTCTGCGGTACGCCAGGCCTCGTTTCCATCGGCTGTTTCGTCCAAGCCCTCTCGATGAACACGACGACGCATTCCGTTCCGACCCAACCGGTTGGCTCCCCATGAACACGACGACGACGCTGTTTCTCCGTTCCGACCCAGCCATGTACACGAGCTCTGGCCGTACATATGCGCGAGTAGGCGTTCTAGACCCTGCCCGTATGTACGTACGTGGCCGTATTTTCTTTCTTGCACACTGGCCGCTGTACGTACGTGTACATGCTACGTGCGCGCCTCTACTATGACACGTGCGCGCCTCTACATCGACCAGTATGTACGTACACGTTGGTGACCAGAATGACAATGCTACGTACGCTTCGACCAGGTGGGTCCCGACTGTCAGGCACTTCCTTGCCTGCGAAGATGTAGCTGGTGGGTCCCAGCAGTCAGGGGGCGAATTGTTTTTTTTGCCCGGACGCACTTCCTTGCGTGCGAAGATGTAGCTGGTGGGTCCCCGCAGTCAGGGGGAAACGTTTTTTTACGAAATACGGTGGCCCGTCCGATGGGTCCCCGCTGTCAGGTGGAGGAATCATTATTTTCTGCGTAATAAGGAGGCACTTCCTTGCTGCGGCTATGGACCCAGCTGTCAGCCTCTCCACGTACAGTCCACATCCGATGGAAGTCGTTCCTTGACCACGTTGACCACGCCGCGCCGAGAGCACCAGGGCGGTGGACGACGGCGAGGCCTAGGAAGGGGACGACGGGGAGCCGGGGAAGACACGGCAGTGGAAGCCCGCGCGGAGAGGAGTACGAGGGTTCACTGGTTCGGCTGCGGTGTGAGGCTGCCGTCGCCACAGGGCATGGCCAGCGGTGGGAATAGTAGGGGGCGGTGCGTGGCAGCACAGCCGGCCACGGGAGGCAGGAGCATGCGGCACGACCGGCGCTGCTTTGGGCGGCTGGAGCAAGAAGACCAGAGGTTGAAGAAGCACTACGGTCGTTGGATGGACATCGTACGGTCACTGGAGCTAGAATCGTTCATATTGACTAAAGTTGACAAAGGCCCCCGTCCCAGTCAACTTAGTAGGCCCACAAGTCAGCCTCCCACCATGGTGGGTCCCAGCTAGCAGGGGGAGTATTCATTTTTTTGTGCGTAATAAGGAGGCACTTCCGGTGGGTCTGAGCTGACAGCGGGGGGACGTTTTTTGTGAAATATGATGGCCCGTCCGGTGGGTCCCTGCTATCAGGTGGAGGAATAATTATGTTGCGCGTAATAAGGAGGCACTTCCTTGCGGCCGCCTGGACCCAGCTGTCAGCCTCTCCACGTACAGTACTCTTCCGATGGAAGTCGGTCGTTGACCACGTTGACCACGCCGCGCCGAGAGCACCATGGCGGTGGTCTGGACTACGGCGAGGCCTAGGAAGGGGACGACGCGGAGCCGGGGAAGACGCAGCAGTGGAAGCCCGCGCGGAGAGGAGTACGATGGTTCACTGGTTCGGCTGTGGTGTGAGGCTGCAGTCGCCGCAGAATAACAGGGGGTGTGGGTGAGTAGAGGGATGGCCTAGCCAGCGGTGGGAGTAGTACGGGCGGTGAGGCCCCCGCGGCATCACAGCCGGCCACGGGAGGCAGGAGCAAGCGACACGACCGGCGCTGCTTTGGGCGGCTGGAGCAAGAAGACCAGAGGTTGAAGAAGCACTACGGACATTGGATGGACATCGTACGATCACTGCAGCTAGAATCGTTTATATTGACTAAGTTGACAAAGCCCTTGGTACGCGTCAACATAGTAGGCCCACAGCTCGGATTTGGCAGAGAACATATAGCCCATTTTCGATTTGTAAGAATGTACAGCCCATTTTTTAATTCTAATGGAATTTACTACAGCCCATTTACAGTTTGTTAAAAGTACAGCCCAACTTCTAGCTAGGACAACGATTAATAATTTCAAACAACCGCTCAAAACAGAATTCAAAAAAAATTCCCACATTTTGATGGGATCCAAAATATTTTTATCCGAAATTTCTAGTCAGGTTAAATATAATTTCAAAATAAAGTTGTATTATGTTAAAATCCAACGAAATATTGCGCGCGCAACAAGTAATGAAATTAAAATTTTCAAATTCCAAAAATAATATATATTTCAAACTAATTACGTGTTTGGTGCGTAGTAATTGTCCAGTTATTATAATTACGTCCCATTTATTATTTCTTAAATTCCATTTTCTTGTTAAGCCTAATGCATACCTCCTAGGAAAGTTTGCAGCCCAGCGGGGCGGAGAATAACAAGTTGACCCGGATATTGTGTACAACTGTCGGCCCAGTTGCATTGCTGATGTTGAAAAAAAAGGCCTGTGTAGTACAGTACAACCTAACATGGTTACTCAGCCCACATTCTGCGACGCCGGAAAGGCCCAAACAAGGCTTCTGTACAAATTTTTGAAGTCACTAAGCTCAATTAATAACTTAAGAAAAAAGTTAGATTACAGTGGAACCTAACTAAAAGCTGTCATGAGCAAATAAATAATTCAACGGGTCCCACTTGTGCGTGTGCGCGTGTGTGTGCGTGTGCATGTGTGTGTGTGTGTGTGAGAGAGAGAGAGAGAGACCCGTCGGTCGATGCTTGTAAATACATCTTTCAGCCATATGCATTGCTGATGCTCAGTAAAAACTTATATAGTTGACACAATCATATAGAACATCATAGCAAACTGAACTTGCATACAAAAATTTCACGCAGGCGGCACAATCAGGATGGAAGCAGTGGATCGCTACGGGAAGGGCTATGTTGAAACCAACGAAGTCGTACATAACGGTTCATCGTCTTTGTCAATGATGGGGAAATATCTTGAATGTTGTGCAAAGAAAACAGACAGACAACACAATAAGTTCTGCTAGCACATTAAGTTGACGTACAGCCCTTTCTAAAAAAAGTCCAGGTACAAAATTAGAACAGGTCACAATCAAATGTACTGGCATATCAGTGCTTCACACCCATAGCTCGGATTTAACTAGTATCTGACAAGATTCAGTTGTTACCTCAAATTAGAGCACATCCAGGCAGCCAGCCCTGCCTCTTCTCCCAAAGAAGCAGTGGCCTCCGCCGCGCGATGGAGTAGGCCCTGTGCCATCCATCGTTCCGAGCAACACGGGGAAAGTCTGACGTTGACTCCTATAATGGACGTCGTCGACGGACCCTGGCACCAGCGGCGGCAGCAGGACTTCGATTGATGGATTGACCACTTCTTCGACATGCACGAACACTCGATACAGGTACATCCCTAACGTGGTCCGCGGCGGCCTTGGTGGCGACGAATATTACAACCCCGGTTCCTGCACCGGTATCTCAACACCAATCACCTTCGGTATGGTGGACGGCTTCTTCATCCATGCCATAACCGTCAGAGCCCAGCTGTTTGGAGGAACAAACATACTTACAAGCTCACCTCCAAGGTCATTGATAAGCTCGTTCATAGACTCGCTGTTCCAAGCACATCGAGGCATGCCGTGGAAGGTAAGCTTTGTTAAAAACTCAAGCTCAGAGGGCACGGAGCCCCATCCTGGGTGCCACCGATCAAAGCTCACCAGCGCGCCATCGCAGAACAAACGTCGGGAAGATTCGAACACACGACTGCAGTCAAAAGTTGTCCGGAACCTGACAAAGAAATCAGCCGGTGGCGGACAGACTTCGACGAGCAAGTCACTTATTTGGATGCTGTGCGCAATGCCAAGAGCTTTAACAAGGTCGTCCGGCAAGACGGGAGGCCGGTCGCCGTTGATGGTTACCATCAGCACTTTGCCCGCAAACTGGTCGTCAAGCGCCACCATGCCACTGTTGAGCGACAGCACGCAGCGACCGAAGGCAGGACGGACCTCAGGATCTCCGGCTCGGAGATCCGCGTTGACCGGCGACTTGATAGTGCGCTTGAGTACAGGGAGTACAGGAGGGGGATTTGGGGGAACTGGAGTAGGAATCGAGATTCCAGAGATGGGGGAGGGGCGGGAGACTGGGGATGAAAAGGTAGCATGAATTTCGAGCACGCGCCAATATGCTCTCGGCGCGCAAGCGCACGAAAACACCGGTGGCGCCCACATGTCGGCCTAAGAGTCCTTATACTTTCTTTTTTGGAGAGCCCGGCCTTTTTCTCAGGATCTTTTGAGAGCCCGGCCTGAGAGTCATAATTGACCTGTTTGGCATTGCGTTACTACTCAGCCCATATTCAACGACACCTCACTGGCCCAAACAAGTGTACATCATCGAAAAGACACTGAGCTCAAATTATATAACTTGAAAAATGGAGATATAGTCTGAACACTGGAGAATGGTGATGCCCTCATTTAGCCCACCAGTAGTTCGAGACAATAAACAGTTCGAAACAACGATATATACAACATTCAAACACTGACTAGTGACTACTACTGACATAAACAGCAAGACATGATAGTTCATAAGAAGTCTTGCTACACCACCAAAACTCACCCATCTCCAGTGCTCAGACTCTCGTGATCCAGACGAGAATGACATTCTAAACAGAAGCAACTATTACATAGTAAGAGTGACATAGACGAGGATGACCAAATGACAAGGAATATGCATAACAAAAGAAAGAACTACCCATCCAGAACTAGCAGCAAAGACAACAAAGTCATTCGAAGAGATGATCCAACACCATCATAATTTGCAGCCCCGCTTCAACGACCAGTGATCCGGAGACACTAGTACTCCACCCTTTCGATGCAACAGCCCAATTACCTATCAACCTGAAGGCTTGAACCAGATCAGTGCCTGTCGTAATTGAGACATCCAAGGATCAAAGTTAATCCGGATGCCTTTTTCATTCTCACCTTCTTTTGGCTGCAGGCTGTATCGTTGACAATCAGAGGAGTTTGTTCCCGAACTCCTAGGGCTCGCCGTGTAGACACAGTTTTCCATAGCAAACAGAGCCTCTCTGCCATCAAGGTCCTTGCCAACGGTGATCTCCTGGTTAATCGGATAATTGAGTCTGAGAAACAGAGAGTGTGAACCAAGGCTATTTACCCGCCTCCAACTAAAACATCCTAAAGGCCCCAACAAGCTGGTATCCTGCTCATAGACGTAACAGCCACTGTCCAGATACTCACGTATTACACAGTGCTTGTATACAGTGGGGTTTTTGCAATATAACTTTTCCGGCTCATGTGTCCGAATGATCATCAGTCTTTTGCCGTCGTCTGATCGAGCGAGGAACCAGTTTTGCTTCCCTGTTTTTGGCAAAGGTGTTGTGATTACAAAGGGCAGTAACTGTAGGGACACTGCATCATATCAAAAAGGACAGGCATTGTTAATGTAAGATCAGCATTGTTCAGAGTATGAGTAGGATAAATGCAAGAAACATCATTGATATGTCCCTGTTGGAACTGGGAGGAAAATACAGGGAAATGTATACTGGGTTCGAAAATATAGAAGTGCCATGCATGGTTATACTCATGTTATCTCGCAATCGATTCTTCACAGGAAACTACCATGTCATGCATGTTATGTACTCCCTCCATTCCCAAATATTTGTATTTCTAGGCATTTCAAATAGACACAACATACGGATGTATGTAGACATATTTTAGAGTGTAGACTCACTCTTTTTGCTCCGTATGTAGTCACTTGTTAAAATCTCTAGAAAGACAAATATTTGGGAACGGAGGGAGTAATCATGTTCTTTCCTCACAAACAAATTCTTCAAGGTAACTAACAGACCATGCATTGTTATATACACGTGTTCTGTGGGAAAAAATTTTGTGAGGATATTATTCTAGCCATTGATTGCTGAAGGGCGAATATAGGTATGTACACATGGTAAGCATTGCAGGATTTCACTACTTCCAAATATAGAGTTCTCCATATGCACATTTACTTCCCTAATGTATGGTTAGATGAAACCAACAGTGTGGTGCATGTTTCTACATCATGAAAATGAGGAAACTAACATGGCCATTGATACACACTCATATTTAGTAGTAGTATATAGATTACTGTAAAATAAGGATAATATCCATATATTCCTAACCGTTTCATTATTCAGGGTACAAATTGGCTGTAATGACATGGTCACAATCGCATGAATTAACTCATTCCAAATATAGCTGATTTACGACGTCTCTAATACATTGCCATAGTTCTACTCAAATTCTACTCAAACAGGGATATGCCAATCATCACTAAAAGTTCAAACAGTGTCATGGCGTCATCATTAACATGAGACGGAAACAACTTACACGTGCCGTCCCAGCAATACGTGGTGCCATCTGCTTTGTCGATCGCGTAGATGATGCCATTGTGTTCAATAGCATCACAGAAGTGTGTATCAGCTTTGACGATGATCCACTGCGAGCCGAGTTGTCTCCAGCTAAAGAAGGCACCGGCGTAAAGATAGGCGAGTCCGCGGTCGAACAAGGCAATTAGCTTGAAGTCTGCGTAATTCGCATGTCGTGTGGGCACTTGGCTGATTACAATCTTCTGCAAAACAAGGTCCGTCCAACTGACGTAGTAATCTAGATGACTTGGACCGCGATGGTAATACTCTATATAATCCAACGGAGGATAATCTCATGGGAGGTCTGGAAGTTCACGAGCACCAACTTTTTACCGTCTTCTCTGAAGGCAGCCATCCAGTGGGAGTTCATGCCGACCTGGTACATACCTGCCAAGAAGTTTCGGGCGATGGTGATCGGATCGATGTCGAGGGAAATGATGTACGGCGACCCACTACATACCTGCAAAGAAGTTTCGGCTAATGGAGATCGGATTGAAGTCGAGGGGCATCATGCACGCCTCTGTATCATGGTGAGCCAATCTCGCAAGACCAGATAGCAGCAAGCAGGGTGTCTTGAAAAGCTTAGGCCTCGCTTCGACGATGGCCGTGTGCATGTCCCTCGAGCATGCAGCCAGCCGCAGGGCGCTCAACATATCCATACATGAACAACAGAGGTCGGGGATGTCACTGGGGAGATTGCTCCAATCACGGCTCATATGGATGTTGCGCGGTTCGCGTTCGGCCATGGTGGACTTTGGAAGGGGGCTTGATTTACGGGGGAGAAGGATGTCGGTGCTGGAGCGGCTAGCGAGGGAATAGTGGTACTGGGGGAGGCGAGTGAGGCGACGGTACACGGGGGCACAGTGAGATGGAGACGGAGACGGAGACGGAGAAGGAGATGGAGATGGAGTGGTGCTATGGGAGCGGAGAGGGAGACGAGGCGAGGCGCCAATGTGCTGTACAGCGGCGGTGACAGACTGCACAGTGCACAGGGTGAGGCTGACTTTGGTAACCCGAACACGCCGCCTAGACTAGTGTCAGGCGCAGGGTGTTGTCACTTCACTGTGAGGACCGGATGAATAGTATTTTGACCATCAAGTGTACCACAGTTGTACTACTACTACTACTAGTAGTAGGAACATGAGTACTCCAGTATTGTATAGCGGAAATAGGTCTCCCATGCTATCATGCCTGTTCACTTCATCGTCCAGGTATCATCCATATTGCGAGCAGAACCAAATTCTCGTGCATGCCCAATCAACGCCCTGCCGCGATGCATGCAGTGGTCGTTCTGGTGCATCAAGGATGGCATGCAGATTGTTCCACACTTGAGAAGAGGAAAAATGGAAAGGTAGAACGCGGCAGCAGAGGAAGAGAACGCTGGCTAACGAGGCTGGTAGGGGATCGAGCAGGAAGTTAATGCTCCGCGCCTAAAGGTTTTGGGAAAACCTGATTTTCATAAGGTGACTTATACTCACCTAAACGGAGGGAGTATTCCTTAACCAGAGAATGTTGTGTCTCCCACTCACGCGCTCAAAAAAAAACTACGACACATATTTTTTTATCTGTTTGCATAGGTCCCACCTATTAGGAAGGATGGGCACGTACACGAACAGGTACGACTCATCAGTCTACCCGCATAGCCTTTTCGTTTAGTCTACCTAGCCGTCTAATCAACTGCCTGCACGCCACTTCTCCCATTTACTTCTCCATCGGGAACCGATTCTCCTCGGCTTCTTCACCTCCCTTCGTCTTCATTTGCATCCAAACCCCACTGCGTTCACATTGTTTTAACCTCTTTAAATAATCATCTACTACTTCAGTTAGACTAGCCATCTAATCCTAATTCTCCAAACCATAGCCCTCCGTTCCAGCGGTTCCAAATGGCAAAAGAGATCGAGATGCAGGTTTTTAGCGTCCAACATGTCCTCGTCGAAGGCTCGATGCGCATAGTTGCCACCATCACCGTCCACCCAAGGGTTGTTCGGTAGTGGATCAACAATGTATCCAACTCCCTCGAAAAGGTAGAGACGAGGGTCATCGGTCTCGACACAGAGTACATGGAGCGTGCCCCTGGGAAGATCCAGCGCGCCGCCGTCCTTCAGTTGTGCCTCGAAGATGATGTTTTGGTGTACCACATCATACACTCGCCCTCCATACCAGGTGAGCTTCATGATTTCTTGTCTCGGGAGGACGTATACTTCTGTGGGGCAGCCATCGAAGGGGACAAACAGAAGCTGGAGCCGTACAACCTTGATTTGAAAAGCATCGCTGACCTACAAACCAGAATCAAAATTCCTGTAGAAGATTGTGATAAACAGACACCATCCCTATTCGACGTAGCAAATTTTGTGCTCGGTACAAATCTTCAGAAGGGTGATGAGACGGTGGCATTAAGGTCGTCTGGATGGGAGAATTATCCCTTGACGTACGAGCGGATATAATATGCTGCCCTCGATGCCCGTGTGAGTTTCAAGATAGCTGCAAGGTCAAAAGAGCTTGTTGCGAAGCCGTCTCCCACAAAGAATGAGAACAAGAAGAAGAAGAAGAAGAAGAAGAAGAAGAAGAAGAAGAAGAAGAAGAAGAAGAAGAAGAAGAAGAAGAAGAAGAAGAAGAAGAAGAAGAAGAAGAAGAAGAAGAAGAAGAAGAAGGAGAAGAAAAGGCTGCACCAGCAGGAGGGCATTATGGATGGATGAACTATTTCCTCTCTTGTAAAAAAAATTATTCCCTCTCGGTGTATATTGATATAGATGGACTATTTCGATGGTGTGCATGTCTTTGGAACAGAGTAGTAGCATGGGTCTGCTTGACTATAAGGAACTATTTATCCGCATAGATGGACTATTTCGATGGACTATTTCGATGGTGTGCATGTCTTTGGAACAGAGTAGTAGCGTCGGTCCGCTTGACTATAAGGAACTATTTATCCGCATATATAGCTTTCTCTGCTACTCCTTCCAGTGATCGGTATGCAGTGCATGTGTCCGTAGACATGACAGCTTGTCCATGGAAGTTCAACTACGGCGACCATCACGTTTCATCTCGCGATTCCCATGACGCCTCTCCAACCCACGGCACCACGCCCCCCGACGTGCGCCTCACCCCTCTCGGCCGCACCGCCCCTCTGCCTTTGTGTGCATGACATGTGGGCCACCTAAAATGCGGCGAGCATCAAGTTTCTACCACAGCCACCCGCGATTCCCACGACGCCGCTCGAACCCATGAAACCACACGTCCCCCGACCTGCGGCTCACCCCTCTTGGCTCCACTGCCCCTCTGCCTACGGGAGCATTACATGTGGACCAGTCACCTATCGGGTCCACATGTTATTGACTCAAAGGTAGGTGTAGTAAGGCGCTGAAGCTCAGTCCCGACGGCCCTGAGAGGGAAATGTAACTCCTGCGCCAGGGCTTGTGGTGCTCCCGCAGCATGAACTCGTGCCAAACTCGAGATTTGTTTCTTTACTGTACATGCACGCAACGATTTAATGGACATTGTAATCTCAACATGTGATGGGGAGCTCTAAATTTGAATTTGAAACTTATAAAACAAAAAGATTCAAAACAAATAAACTGGGAGAGAGGGAGTATATCGTAGGATGTGTCCCATACAAAATAAGTCCCCTGGTTTCTCACCGCGAAGATGCGGTTAGAAAGGAGCACAGTGTCTTCCTACTCGTACGGCAACAAATCGGCCGCAGACAGCATGGTCCGCCTTTGACCGCCATGTGCAAGGTTCGTGCTATCTTATTCAATCTCACCGTGGTTCCATTGTACCAATTCATGCGGTGGCCCGTTGCATGGCTGATCCCAATGTTGGACAAAGGTTCTACGGGAACGGTGTCACCATTGTAAATGTTGTGCAAATTGATGTTGGTACCCTCCCGTAAATATGCAAGCCAATCTCCACTCGCACCGAGCCTAACCTGTGAAACAGTGGGCAGGGGGAGAATTAGGAAATGGACACGGAAGTAGTCTTTAGAATGCATTTACTACATGATCAAACTCATCTTACCTGCTCATCGGAGGAAATCCGAGTGCCCCTCAACGTCGGCATCTCAAGGGGCGTCAACTTGCAACTACGGCCACGCCGCGCTGGAGAGACCCCCAAGGAAGCATCCTCGTGCGTTCCACGGAATATCAAGATGCATTTGTATGAGTAGTTTATCTTGTGAGAGAAAAGGATGAACGAGGGGAGGCCTCTAGAGATAGAGATGGACACTACTACTACCAATGTGCTGGCCCGTGCGTTGCAATGGATCCAAAGTAGTAGAATAAAACTTGTTCACGTGCTTGAAATATAAACACTCTAGTTTTGATATACATGTGTCAGCAGACATGACAGCTTGTCCATGGAAGTTGAACCACAGCGACCATCACGTTTCTTGTTTCTACCACTGCCACACCCACACGTGATTCCCACGACGCCGCTCCAACCCACGGCACGACGTCCCCCGACGTGGACATGGATCCTCTGACGTGGCTATCACTGCCTTGCCCTGCCTTTCCTTCGCTGACAGGTGGGACCCACGCTTATGGGTCCCACATGTCAGTGACAGAATGGTAGGATTGTTCGCATCAGGGGATCCTCATCCCCCCGACGTGCCCCTCATCCCTCTCGGCCCCACCACTCCTCTGCCTTTGTTTGCATGACATGCGGGCCAGCTGAACTGTGGCGACCATCAACTTTCTACCACAGACACACCCGATTGGACGCGGTTTGCCTGCTCCGCTGCTGTGCTCCGATCCGTACTCCCGCACCATCAAATTTTCATCCAGCGGCTGTGACACATTTCGTCCCGGTCATCAATCCTCAGCTGGAGTACTTATGTACTACAGGTAGTACCCGCCGGTGTGGCCATCTACGCCTCGTAACGCCCCGACGCCCAGCTGTGGCACCCTCGCCACGGCCACGCCACCACCGGCCGGTTCATCTCGAACGAGTGAGTCCCGAACCACGCCACCACCATGAGAATGACATGTGGGCCAGCCGCATTTAAGGTTTGCATGTCATTGACTCATAGGTCGGGCACTAAGCCACTGAAGTTCGGTCCCGTGGGCCCCGAGAGGGAAATGTAACTCCTGCGGCAGGCCTTGTGATGCTCCCGCAGTACGAGCTCATGCCAAAACTGGAATTTGTTTCTTACTACTACCAACTAGTACTAGTAAGGTACATGTGCATTGCACGCATGAGATTCTGGTGGTTTGTGCATTATGATTCTACATGTGGAGCTTTCTGGATTCTAACATGTGGCAAAATCTGGTGGAATGTAAGGTTAGGCAAGTTTGATTAACTTAGGTGAGTGTTTGGTTCAAGCCACACCTTAGGCAAGCCACACTAAGGCCCCACATGACATACACACACAAAATGTGGCAAGATTCCCTTAGGCTTGCCAACTTGTGGCTCTCATTTTGAAGAACTAATAACTTTGCCTAAGCTTAGTTGTGGCAAAGTTAGTCATGAATTAAGTTCAACCATGGAGTCTTCTAGATTATACATGTGGCAGAATCTGGTGGATGATATCCAACGGCCAGTAGTGCTCGGATTTGCCATCTTTGTACCGTCGGATTGGCTTCATCCAATGACCAACTTTCAAAGTTTTTCACACACTATATAGGGGGTATAGATATAGATGTGCCGGTCCGTTGCAATGGATCCAAAGTATATCTATTTAGTGGAGTGCACTCTAAACACATTATCTATTTATTTTTCTCTAACCTTCCGTAGCCATGCAACCAAGCCACATAAGCTTCATGGGTGCCCCCCACATCATATTATTCATACTACGTTGATTGAAAAAAAGATAAATCACCCAAAACAAGATCTTCCCGTTTTTTGTTCCTACGATGTTGTGTCGTGCACGTACCTACTAGTTGTATAGTGGTAGTACTAGTAATACAGTATTAGGAGTACAAACTTGGTACTAGAAGGAGTAGTACTAGTACGGCATGCTCCTACTCTATCAACGAGCCCCGTCTGACACCAAATTTCTTGACTTCCGTGCTACAGCTAGATCTTCCCCTCGTTTCTGTTTTCCAACCCGGCGGCGGGCGGGGTGTCGGTTTGCTCAACGGCGGTCCCACATGAAAGTGAAAATGCTAGCCAACACGCCTTCCCTAAGCTATGTGTCGTGTCGGACAGGCCGTGTTGTACTCCCGATTCTCGGGCGTGTGGGGGTGCGAGGCGAACGCGGCAGGCCTTTTCCTTTTACCAGCAATGTGCCCGTGCGTTGCGACGGATCCAAAGCAGTAGAATAGTAGTATTTGTTCACAAACTTGAAAGAAATCACTATTGTTTTGATATACTCCTAATATATTACTCCCTCCGTACCTAAATATTTGTCTTTTTTGATATTTCAAATGGACTATCACATACGGATTATATAGACATATTCTAGTGTTTCTAGCAAGATGCCCGCGTGTTGCACGAAGTTGATGGAAAAGGTAAGCACAATTTATAAATTGATGGATGGAGTACTAGTTACAGTGATGCATATAATTAAGCAAAGGGATCGCACATGTCGGTATTGACTGGAACGAGAATGCAACAGCACAATAAGAATTAAGGCCACGATGATGCGATCGCAGTGGTGGTTACAGAAGGCAAGAAGAAAGATGGATCCACGAACGTACGACCTCCTCCTCCTCAACTTAGTGTGCCGGGCCACCGACCGGGGGCTAAGGAGCGGCGGCTTTTGTGGCGAGGTCAAGGTGCTTCTCAGCAAAGGCATCCAAGGCTTCCAGCCGGTTGAGGAAGGCCAACGTCGTAGTGTCCTCACTGGCCTTGTAGATACCTATGTACACGATTTGCTCGTACACGTGGATGTGTAGGTCGACGAATTCTTGCAGGGCGAGGTGCCTCGCAGCGAGCGCGACCTCCAGGTGGACATTCTTCGTGGCGTCGGCGGGCAGTCGCAGGGCCACCAGTGCTTGAAAGAGGTTTCATCCATGGTGGCCGATTAGGGTGGCAGGCAATGAGGAGCCCGGGTGTGCGGGCTGGAGGAGTACGGCGATGTCGTCCACGAGCTTCTTGAGGACGGTGAACTTGTTGCTGGTGGCAATGATCATCTGGTCCAACTAAGAGTCGTAGTTGGCATCGACGGCGGCCATCCACCAACCGGTCTCCAACACCGTCTGGAGACGATCCTCGGCGCCATGCCGCAGGCCGGCGTCGTGGACCATCTGGCACAGCCGCTGGCCGCTCACGCGCATCGCCGCCATGGGTCTGGAGTGAGCTCTTTTGCGCTTAGTGTAGGTGCTTAGGCAAATGCTTAGGTGCGTACGATGTGGTAGATTCATTGGAATGGAGGGGCGCCTTTATATGAGGGCAATGAGGGCAAACTGCGTTGCATTCACATCGTGCAGCCTCTTTTCCCGGACCTCCTCCCATTACTTCCCTCATGCATTAATTGAAGGAGGATGCATTGGCCGTTCAACATATCGGGAACCGCTACTCCCTCCCTCGTCTGCATTAAAGCCGTATCGGGAACTGCGCCGCTCGCTGTCAAATCGAATACTCCCTCCGTCTAGGTGAGTATTAAGTCATCTTACGAAAACCAAATAGTAAACACATAGGCGTGGTGCATTAACTCTCATGTTGTTTCTTATTTTTTGACATAAATAGAGGAATCAACCAAGAAGAGATGTGGGGCTTGTATGCTTTTAATGACTTGAGACTATCAAACAAACATGACATGCAGTGGTCAGTTCGTTGCACAAGAACAAATACAACCCACGTCAGCACACACGCATCTTATATAGCATCACATCCAATGACTATAAAAGATGAATGAGACCAAATTATATCTCATCTAGATGAGTTCTAGCAAAACTGTATTAATAATACTTAGTACTCCTGCGCTATGTATCATATATTAGTATCATGTAGTACTTTATTTATTGCCATGTATGACACATAGTACTCAACTCTCTCTCTCTTTCTTCATTTAATTCTATGACACCTCATCAAAATTGCTAAGGCTAGTACCATTACAACCAGCCTTAGCAAATACTAAACATTAAGTTCTCTCGTTTTCCTCTCCACCTTGGTCACCTAGACGGAGGGAGTATACTGCGCGGGCTTTTCCTGCGCGGTAGGCAGGGCAGTTCCACCTAGTCGGTTCGACAGATACGCGAGAAGACGAGGGAGTAGGCTGCTGCAAACGTAGGGCTGTGTGATTTGACAGCGAGTTACTGCTGGACATGTGGGGCCCCGTGATTTGAGTTGCCATTATCATTTTAACTGCGGCGCTACGACCGGCGTGAGTCTCCCGATTCCTGACCACCTCCATACAGGTGCCTCTCCCAATGCTCCACCATGTAGTAGAGGCTGGCTCTTGCATGAGAGCCCACTTCTCCACTTTTTCCTTGCCTCTCTTTCCTCCACATATGCAAAAATGCCATGTAAAGCGCACTATTGTACTTACTTGCTCCTACAGGTGCTTAAGCTTGCCACATAGGCATAAAGTCTGACGTGGCAAGTTAATCAAGAAGAGAGAGACTAGTTTGGTGACCCAAGGAAGAAATGATGCTAAGCGCGTGTACCTAGGTGAAAAGACAATTTTGAGTCTATAGCTAATTAAATGAAGCAAACTTAGCAACACCATTTCATTGGAAGAGATCACTCCTTGGCAATGCAATAAATACTAGTACTCCATGTGTCCCATAATATAAGAACGTTTTTGGCACTACACTAGTGTCAAAAACGTTCTTATATTATGGGACGGAGGGAGTACGAAGAAAGAGATAGAGAGAAGTAAAAAAATACACTTATAGCCAACCTTATAGCCAAAACCTTGTTGTAGTATGAGTGACTAAGTGATGACTATGTATGACATGCCTACATCAGATAGCCTAACGCACCCTGTTAAATCTCCAAGGGCGCGACCGCACGAGCGACGCTACGGTCGTGGTAGGCGCGACCACGATACGGGCTACTGGCAGCCCTTGGATCTGAGATCAAATGGTCGCATGCTAAGTTACTGAAAATTTGCAGAATAACCCTCCAGGATAGGATATTCACCCATAGGTCTAGAATCACGCCATGCAACCGTTCGATCTCAGATCCAAGGGCTCTCGGAAGCCCGTATCATGGGAGAATGGAAAGCCACTACCCTGCCGTTCGCACGCTGGCAGTTCGCTCCTACTCGTCCCCGCACGTCCTTCAATACTACGGTGGTTCGCTCCTAGTCGTCCCGTCCATTCACATTACGGCAGTTCCACTAATCCTAACCGTCCTCCCAAATCCATGGTGTCCCAAATCTCCCCGATCGGCGGTGAGTACAAGGTTAGAACCATCACCGGCGATGAGTTCGACGTCATCTACACCCGTTCTTCCGCGACGGTGAAAGGATGCCTTTCTCGCTTCAGACGCATGTTCAAAGACTCAGATGATGAGTGGGTCGCTGGTCTAGATGTTGAGTACACCACAGTCCTGGGACGAGAGAAGGATCTAAAGGATGAAGAGAGGAAGAAGCCCGCCGTGATCCAGGTTTGCGTGCATGACTTATGCTTGGTCTACCACATATGCCATGTCGACATTGAGTGCCAGGATTTTAAGGACTTCCTCGAGAGCAACCTAGTCAAATTCGTTACTGTAGACTTTGGTAACGACAAAGAAGTCCTGCGTCGGATAGGCCTCGTTGTAGGCAACACCTTCAACCTCCATAAGAATCGGCTGGTGTCCTCTCGTCAGCCTTCAATGCTGACCCTGGCAGGAGCCATGGTTCATCCTTCGTACGGTAAACTGGAGAAACCTCCATACACGTTTCATCGTCATGCATGGTAGCGGAATGTACTAGATATAGACCACATCCACTACGCTGCAATGGATGGCTACCTTTGCTTTAATATCTACAAGGGTTGGATGAAGAGCAACAGCCAAGTGTGCGGTTCAAGCAAAGAAGTATCGGCCAAGAGGAAGAGGGACAAGGACGAAGTCGAGGACGTGGACGAGGACTCCGAGTAAGGTGGCAGTGTCGTTGCTCATGGTGGTTCTAATGCAGTGTCTACCGGAATAGTTGCAAAGTTTAATTTTAGGTGTGCTTAATTTAATTTGAGGGGTGTGTTGTGCTGAGCCCCCAGCAGAACTATGTTATGTTTCTTCTTGTTACTTTAACTCTTCAGTACGTACATACTAGTATTTCTTACATTTCATCTTTTAGTTGGTATAGTACTACCACTCATTTCTTCACATTATATACGTACAATATATATGGCCAACATCATATCGCCAGCAGTTTAGTTATCAAAGAATTTCAGGGTGCTTAGTTTTGTCAAAGAATTCCAGGGTGCTTAGTTTTATTTGAGGGGTGGGTTGTGCACTTGTGCTGGACACCATTATTGTGGCAAGCCTTTTTAATAGTACTATATGCATAATTTGGCGACGAGCGCTCTCTATATGTACCACCTTTTTTTAATTTCAAGTTTTGCTCCATGGCGCAATCCATCGATACTACTACTGTACAAAAGTGGAGTATATACATTTTTTAAAAGGCTAGAGGGCGGGGCACTCTAGCTCGGTCGGTTTCACGAGAAGCGAGGGCCTTTGTGATTTGACGGATCATTACTGCTGTCAAATCGAATAGTACTGCGCCGCCCGCTGCACGCCCGGCGCCTCCATTAAACCCCTCCGTTAAACCCGCATGCAAACCGAGAATCCTACTCCTGCCACACGTCCGTTCATGAGCGGGCCGGAATTAAACGCAACACCGGCCGAGCTCCTCCCGTCCGCCCTCAGTTTAAATGAGGCCAGACGCCGGCCAAGCTCCTCCCGTCCGCCCTCTATTTACACGAGGCCAGACAGACAACGGGCAAGAATCGCATCCCTCCGCCGCTCCCCCATCTCCTCCTTCACCATTTTCTCCACTCTTCCGATGGCTTCCGATGAGCCGTTCTCCGGCATATTACCCGGCTGGGTGGCCCGCCGAGCCCTCCGGATATGGGCGAGGCCGCTCGGTGCTTCACCAACCTCGCTTGGCCCGACTAAGCCAGTTGCCGCCCCAAGCAGGCGCGTGGTTTAGCAACTCGCCGCTCCAGTTCAGCTCGATGAGGAGTGGCGAGTTGCTCCACGCCGGCACGGCGGCTAGCACACCGGTACGGGCGCCGTTGCTGCCGCCTCGTACCGCGCCACCAGTGTCTGCGGTGGCCGCGCCTCCCATGTCTGTGGGCGCGCCTCCCGTGCCTGCGGCAGCGCCATGCAGGCAGAGACAGAAGCCGGGTGCGTGGAGAGCGACGAGTCGGTGGCCAGCTTCTCCGTGTCCGCCGGCATCATCGAGGAGAAGTAGAACACGGGAGGCCGCCGCCACTTGGGACCAATGAAGGCCACCGCCGAGGCGACGACCGCGGATTCAGGTGGTTTCTTTGCTGCTTCGTCTCTTCCGAGGACCTTCGTCGACCCCGCAAGTGTCTGACAGACATGAGGAAGACAAAGGGATCCGCGGGCGGCCATTTAGAACTAAAATAAGTCTAGATACATCCATTTCTAGGACAAGTATTTCCGGACGGAGGGAGTATTAATTATACAAGAGAGCCGGATTGGCACCTCTTAGTTCATGTAAATGTAATGAAATCCATCATGTTTATATGAAGATCCGGCTTTTTTATACGAAATCCTTCATGCTTATATGAAATCAGTCTGTGTTTGCACGAATTTCATCTGGTTGGTTAGAGTTGTAAAAATGTATGCCACTGGCGTTTGATGTCGTCCTCCGCTTAAGGAAGCAGGAGTAAATTTGTCGGCTGCCGTTGGAGATGCTCTTTATGCTGGAAATAATAGAGTGACATCCAATCCATTTGAGTTAATTGCCTGTATGATTGTCCCTCTATAAAAAGTTAATTGCATGTACAGTGTACACGTGACTTGCAGGGTGGCTACCGCTTCGTACAGAAAGTTAAAAAGAAACAAGTCCATCCTTAATCTTGTATTCTAAGTACTCTGTGGGTTCCACTGTCAGTACAGTAGCGCAAGAAGTATATATTAAATAAGTATAGTAATATATAATATAAAAATATAAAGTTAAAAGACAGAATTCGGACTCATGTCATCGCGTTGCGAGCATCCGGCGCTAACCAGCCCAGCACATTTTTGTTGTAGACCATGCTGGAGATTTATCTCCATGTCTACTCTTATATATACTCCATTCGTTCCTAAATATTTGTCTTTTTCAGATTTCAAATGGACTACCACATACGGATGTGTATGTAGACATATTTTAGAGTGTAGATTCACTCATTTTGCTCCGTATGTCTTTTCCAGAAGGGGTCAGATTTGTCCTTGATTTATTTATGAGCTATCCAGATGGCACTGCACCGCCAAGAAAAGAGGGTAACATCAAAATTATGGACTACTTTTTTGAGTATGTTGGTAAGGTCCGGTCATAGTCACTTGTTGAAATCTCTAAAAAGACAAATACTCCCTCCGTCCGGAAATACTTGTCATCAAAATGGATAAAAGGAAATGTATCTAGACGTATTTTAGTTTTAGATACATCTCTTTTTATCCATTTTGATGACAAGTATTTTCGGACGGAGGGAGTAGAAAACAGAGTTGGTGATGATGGTGTGCGTGCCATCCTGCCATATATAGGCCGTCGGATTTATATCTAACGGATAGGAAAGAAACTACGGCAATTTTGCAAAAATATACCCACACGTCTCTCCACGTTCGCAATAAGGCCTTCCCTCGTTCAACCTTTTCTCTCACAAGATAAACTACTCATACAAATGCATCTAGATGTTCCGTGCAACGCACGGGCAGCTAGCTAATTTCTTTTAAAATAGTTGCTGCGATAATTTGGTTGAAGTGATATATTTTATGTCTGCCCCGAATGATTTCAGATTCACTAGTAGTAACAAAGAAAAGGTTGCCTTGTTAATTAACAGAAAACAGGGTGAAAACTATCACATGAGGCCGGTAAAAACAAGGCACACTGGGTTCAGCGTCATCGTCACTACAGCTGTGCGCCCGCGAGAAGTCTACATACCGAGGGGGCTTCCGAGCGAGGCACCGAGACACAGTGTTTGAGAGAGAAACCAATTGACAGATTATGATCAGATCGAGTTGTCACCCTTCTGCTGTCATTGTTGGGGGGAGGGAGAGAAAGACGTATCGAGAGTGTGCGCGGTAGGCACAGAGGCACAACTAGCGAGTGTGTGTGTGTGTGTTTGAAAGAGGAGTAGATAGATTATTATCAAGATCGATGTGCCACCCTACTCCTTCGGTGTCGGGTAGTGTGTGTGTGTATGTTTGAGAGAGAAGCCAGTCGATAGATTAGTATCAAGATCGAGGTGTCACCCTACTCCTTCGGTGTTGGGAAGTGTGGGTGTGTGTGTGGGGGCAGTGACACTCACATATCTCTACTCTTATAAAAAAACAGAGTTGGTGATGATGGTGTTCCTGCCATCCTGCAATATAGGCCATCCGATTTATATCCGACGGACAGGAAGGAAACTATGGCAATTTTGCAAAAAGATACCCACACCCCTCTCCGCATTTGCAAATAAGGCATTCCCTCGTTCATCCTTTTCTCCCACAAGATAAACTTCTCATACAAATGCATCTTGATGTTCCGTGCAACGCATGGGCATCTTGCTAGTAGGGAGAAGGAGTTTGTGTGACACATATCTAGCTATATTAAGGGATAGGTAGATAGCATATGTGTGAGAGACATTATTATACTTTGAGACATTAGTGGCTGTGGGTGGGCGGAATTAAAGGGGTGGGCGTGTTAGACATAGAGAGCGTGTGTGTTTCTGTGTGAGAGACTTGTAGGACGGGGTAGAAAGATGAATTTAACCCTGAAGGAGGGAGAGAAATACACGAAGTGCGCGTGTGTGATTCCGATGCCCACAGGGAAATGAGATATATATGCGTGTGAGAGAGATTGCACAATTCATTCACGTATCACTATCTAGCGATCGTGGACGTGCATTGCTTGAACATAAGTCAATATCTACTTCGTATCGTGGCCAAAGGTACAATATCGATACAACGCTATAAAGATTGGACACTCACATATCACATTTTTTCTATTTAAATAAACCTTTTCAGTTGTGCATGCCAAAGTTATAGTGATGTTTCTTCAAACAACCAATGTAGCTATCATGTATATGCACCATTGTTACTCTTGCATTCAAATTCATTAGTCTTGGATGATTTAAGTTTCTATTTTGAAGTAATATACGTAATATTCATATATGAATTCAACGGGTATGCAATTTATGAAATGGAGGCTATGTAATCATATGAGGTAACACTTTTAAGTAGCTGACTACAATATCCATTTCTTTTTGTGCACCTCTACACTAACACGTCAATGCATTATGTTTAAAGTAAATAACCAATGGCACTAAATTATCTATTTACACGAGAAATACATAGGCTGAGCGTTTGATCCCTTTTTTGTGAACGCGCCACTACACCCATACGATTGGCCGCGCCCATGTGAACGTCCAAGTTATCGGCGCATCATCCCGACTTATTGTCTTTTTTTCTGGGGTGGACTTCACACCAGTTATTAACTGCTGACGCGTGCCCCATGTACACAGTCTAGCATGACCTTCCCGCTAGCACGGTCCAAAATTAGTTGAAACTGGATACGAACGTCCCGTGGGCGGCAAAATCTCCCGCCTCCTTCTAAAATTTCTGCCACCTTAGTCTTTAGCATGCGAAATCCCCCTTTTGTCCTTGGTGCACGGAGACCAACAGTTACAATACTGCCCTCATCTACATGATAGGTTGGGGCTGCTTTGGTAACTTCCGGTTCCCCCACTACACGGCACCCCCATTTCCTCTCCCCCTCCCGCAAAAACGACTAACTCCACAGCACCAGAGCATCTTACATCACGCCGTCCGTACTTCATCGCCCTTTCTCCCCTCCCCTCTCGAAACCCTAGACTGCTCATGCACCGGCGTACCATAGTCCATTCACTGCCAACGGCATCCACCTCGCCGGATCTGCTTCTGCGGCGGCATCCACCCCTCCCACCTCCCCTAGAAACAAGTAGACTGCTCATCCACCACTGTACCACAGCCCATTCAGTGTCGGCCTTGTCCACGGCACCGGATCGGTTTCGCCGGTACTCTCGTCAACCGCCGCGCATCTGCAGCGGCTCATACGTACTCCCCACCGACACCTTCCTCAACTCTACCGGAGCCGCTTCACCGACCTTCCTCAACCCTACCGGAGCCGCTTCGCCGACACCATCGTCAACCCTACCGGAGTAGCTTCGCCTATACCATTCTCAACCCTACCGGGGCCGCTTTGCCAACTCACAAGTCCGCTTCCTCGCACCCTCATCCAACCTACCGGAGCAGCTTCTGACGCCCCGTCCACGGCCGCAGATCCGCATCGTCGACACCACCCTTAACCCAACCACCGGAGCAGCTTCTGAAGCCCCGTCCACGGCCGCAGATCCGCATCGTCGACACCATCCTTAACCCAACCACCGGAGCAGCTTCTGACGCCCCATCCACGGCCGCAGATCCGCATCGTCGACACCATCCTTAACCCAACCACCGGAGCAGCTTCTGACGCCCCGTCCACGACCGCAGATCCGCGTCGTCGACACCATCCTTATCCCAACCACTGGAGCAGCTTCACCTACGCCCTCATCCACGGCTACAGATCTGCTTCGCCCACACCGTAGTCCACCCTACCGGAGCTGCTCCACAAACACCCTACTCGACGGTTCTAGATCTCCTTACCGGACCCCGATAGCCAGCGCAGCGTCATCACCCTCGACGTTTCTAACCTGATTCCCACCATCTGGAGAGATGCCAAGCACCCGCCACGGCCTAGGTACTTGTCACCTTTAAACCCGTCCAGCATCACCTGCCCGATGTACTTCAAATATACTAACTGGTCGCTGTTACCTGTTATGCAGCTGGCAAAACTACAAGGACGATGTTTGTTCTGGATCTAAAAGCTTGGCCAACCAAGATCCTGGACTGAGGCATTGCTATGATCTTGTAAGCGCGTCTCTCTCTCTCTTGTATTGTTCTGTGCCTGCCAGCGTGCTTTGCTAGGATTTTCAACCAGTAATCCCTTTGTGCAGACAATGATTTCTACTACTGGTTGCTAAATTAGATATGTAGATGTCATACATGATACTACCTCGTACCTCCGTTCCTAAATATAAGTCTTTCTAGAGATTCCACTGTAGGCTACATACGGAGCAAAATGAGTGAATCTACACTCGAAAATGCATCTATATACATTTGTATGTGGTCCATACTGGAATCTCTACAAAGACATATATTTAGGAACAGGAGCAGTACATTACACAAAATCGTAGGTGGCATGTAGGAATTCCAGTGCACTACATTAGGCTCCCTTAGAGTGCCTGCTAGTCCAGCATACAGAGTCATGGCTAGTTTATGGTACGCACACAATCGTTAATTGGTGGTTTAAATATGCGCAAGGGATATGCAATGTAGTATCATGTAGAGATGTCTGAAATTAGCCGTGTCAACTTGCAAATAGGGTTACACAATGAAAAAGTACAAGATGTATGTGGCAATTTCATGGAACATCGCAAAAAAAGGAGAGGCAGCGGTGAGCCTATACAGTGTGCTATGGTACGTCACTCCTCCATTGCAATCATCGTGACATGTTATTTGCATGCCAGTTCTATTAGCCAAGTTTCTTAGGGACAGTTATTACGAGTTATCCTAAGAAAATAAGCACCTGTGAATATAAGCTCCATGTAATAAGCCAACCAGTTCTTTTCATTGCGTTTTCAGCTTATCTTTGGTATGATCAGTGGAAAGTCTAGATTGCATTATATTTTTTTCATTTTGCTGCCCATATGGAAATTAATTTGACTTGCAAACATCAAAAATTGAACCCAGTGCAGTAATTAATATGATAGGAAAACAGACCATCATATTTGCTCAAAATGCAAATACAAAGATACCATCTACTTGGCACAATCTACTTTGGTCAATGTTTTCCATAGAGATCCCATTTCCTAATTTAAACGAAGAACGCATGACCCACATTTAAATGAAGAACAATTATTTATTGAAATTCGATGGTCCAAGTGGCTGGTTATTATCGTATAGCAGCACCACCTGAAAGCATCATATAGCAGCAGTAGCAGCTCATAGCAACTCATCATACAGCAGCAGCAGTCTGCAATTCATCATATACCAGCAGCAGCTCATAGCAATTCATCATATAGCAGCAGCAGGAGCAGCTCATAGCAATTCATCATATAGCAGCAGCAGGAGCAGCTTGTAGCAACTCATCGTATAGCAGCAGCAGCAGCTCATAGCAATTCATCATATAGCAGCAACAGCTCATAGCAACTCATCATACAGCAGGAGCAGCTCATAGCAATTCATCATATAGCGGCAGCAGGAGCAGCTCATAGCAATGCATCATATAGCAGCAGCAGAAGCAGCTCATAGCAATTCATCGTATAGTGGATCAGAATGCAAATTTGGCAAAAAATCAGAGGAGATCCTCACCTTGTTGGATGAGCTCATCCTTCAACAGCACCTCAAGGCCATGGCCTGGGAGGAGGGAGGGCGAATAAGGTGCCTTCTGCCGCAGTGTGGCATCAGCCGTAGTTGTGCAGCGCCCGGCGGAGTAGTGCGTTGGACGAACCACAGTGGAGCAGCTGCTGGAGACCATGAGAATGAGGGGCGGCGCCAGAGGGAGGAGCAGCCAGGGAGATTTGCCCCTACCCGCCGGCCATGTAGCCTAGCTGGACATAGCATCGTCGAGGACCAGGCCAGATGGGACCAGTGGCGATGGCTCGCTGGAGGAACCCTAGTGCTGCAGGCAGGGGATCGAGGTAGAGGGAAAGGGGAGAGGAGATGCAAGCGGGCAGGGCAATGAATGCTTGCGTGTTTGTTTTTACTTGAGGGTCAGGTGTGACACGGGCGTCAGCAGTTGCATTTTGAGTGTAATATAGGTAGACAACAGAGTCATTTCACTATTCCCCTTCCCTTCAATTTTTAGTGAGGTTCTACCCGAAACACCCCCCCTCCAAAGCAAAATTAGTTAAGCCCAAGCCCATAACTCAAAAATGACTTCTTTACATCTTTTATGGCTTATTTTGACAATATGCCCTGAAAAGGCGGAATCGAACTGGCCCTTAACCTGCAATTCAATTGTGCGTGCAATGATGAATCACTCCTGCCTACTATCTATACATTTAGGCATCATCATACATGGCATAACCTAATACATGTGCATTCCATTGTAGAATCTGGAATCTGCAATGTTTATGTTAGTTCATACGTTGCACATGATGTTTAAATGCCCCTTAAATCCGGTCAGTCAAGTGATAGTCTTTAAGCCTCCTTCTTTGCTTCTTTTCTTGATATGTAAGATTTGCTCACACATCTGTTCAATTGCTTGTTTGCATCAGCCAGCCATACTAGGACTGTTTGCTTTGGTTACTTGTTGTTCTTGACCTAACACTCTAACAGAGCTTGTCAACGATTTAAACACTAAGGGCTGCTGTAGTGGGGCCTTGTCTAACTCATAGGTGACATAAAGGTTTGGTTGTACACTACAGTAGGCTCTCCAAGAGTACCTGGAGATCCAGTTCAAAGGTATACCTAGTTTTTACATAGTGCAGACATAGTAAATGCTCATTTCATTGTGTGCAAGTGCAAGAGATGCGGCATGTTTCATTATGTGGTGTTGTTTTGTTATAATCTCATCCTTTGTGTTCACAGACTGGAAAGTATGCATATTTATCTTCCAAGGAGACGAGTAACTAGTTTGTGTCACCTTGTAGAGGGGGTGCAATGAAGATAAGATTGAGGATTTCCAAGTACAAGATGTTAGGAAACAGCCTTGCAAGAGAAGTAGGAGTTGCGCTGAGCCTCTTCAACCTGCTGAGGTAAGTCACTGTATGCAACTCAACAGTTCAATTCCTTGTTTGTTTCAGGCATAGTTAATTTTCGTTTTTCAATTGCTTTATTTGTCCTCAGTTAATGAGATGCCCAAATAACCATGCCTGATGTTCGGTACTTGTATCACTATTAGTTGACATAATTAAAGGCCTTACCATTTAATTACTCTGCCGAAGTGTGCCTGAAGCTTTGAAGTATATTAACCAACTATTATTGCATGAGGCTCACAATCTAGTTTATACTACGCTAATGATTGCATAGTTTTTCCTGCTGTAGTATGTTTGTATGAAACCCTCTGCTGTTCATTATGCTCCCTAAGACTTTAACTGAGGCACAGAATGGCCAACTGCTTGCTTACTTATATGCAACATGCTGTCTAAATTTGTAGCTTGTCTGTGTTTTCGATTGGGCCCCAACATCATGCTCCTCTGGTGAGCTAAGAGGGATTTCTGTATGCAGCCTGCACAGACTATCTTTTTTATAATTTTTAAAATATCACCTGCTTAGGCTTCATGACGTGTAACATTTTTTTTAAAGTGACGTGTAACATTATTGTTAGTCCTGTTTTGCCATGTAGTACAAAATAGTGTCTTGTTCGCTTCACTGTTGTAACTATATTTTTGCCCTAGTCATGTGTACTTACATAAACATTTCAGGATGAAGTGACATCAACACAAAGATCTGCGAGCAGTGCGGCATGGCCATTACCGAATGATTATGGATTGGAATTGGAATGTGCTGATGTTCTCGAGCATCAACTAGAGGTGGCAAGACAACGTGTACATGATTGTCAACGTATAATCAACAAGTTGAAACTGGGCATGCAGGTATTAGATGCAGCAGTCAAAAAAATGAAACAAGACACTGAGGTAACCATGAAGGAATTGGAGATTTTGCAGACTGAAATTTGTGCTATCTGAATCCGGCCAATCCTATTTTCTGAAGAGATTATAGTTCAAATGGAGTTAAGTTGATGCGCGTCCATGATGTATGAGCTGTATTTGCCCAGTGTATGTAATTTGCTGTTTATGTATGCTTTATTATCACCTGTGCCGAACCATAGTGCCCAGTGGGTATAATCGGCTGTAATTTCTTTATTGTATAGTGTAGGATTATTCTACCTTTCTATGCCTTGATCTCTTTGTTGTATAGTATTGAGTAGGATAATTCTTTGAATATGCTATATCGTTCAAACGGGGGCCAACTCGCCCGACCATGGCCCTTCACGGGCCGTCGGATCCATGGGCCTTGTACGTCTCGTAGGATCCATGGGCCTTCTACGTCTCGTAGGATCCATGGGCATTCTACGTCTCATAGGATCCATGGGCCGCCGACTCATTTATGGGTCTTGTACGGGCCTTTAATGGGCCGTAGACGGGCCTTTAATGGAAATCGTACATTTTATGGGCTGACCATAATGGGTCGTTAATAGGCCGTATTTGGTGATGCTATGAAAATGGCCCAACAGACTAACGGTCCACAAACGGGCCGACTATAACGACGGGCTGAATTTGGCCCACAAGCAGAAAATGACAGTAACGGGCCGTAAGTAACCGAATGCTGCAAATGAGCCCAAGAATAAATGGGCCCTCAGAAGGCCGAAAGTTAACTTGGGCTGGAAACGGCCCAACGGAATAACGGGCCGTTAATGGGTATAAAGTGATACACTGTTCATTACGGGCCAGTTTCACCACGGGCCGTTAATGGGTGTAAAGTAATACACTGTTCATTACGGGCCAGTTTCAGCACGGGCCGCTAATGGGCCAAGAGTTATAAAGGGCCTCATATGGGCCGAAAGACATCATGGGCTATACATGGGCCAGAAGTGAAAACGGGCTGGAATCATATTGGATGGCCTAGATGACGCTACTGGGCCTAATTCGGATAGGGCGTAACGGGCCTTGGGTTAGCGGGTTGTAAATGGGCTATATGCGAGCAGGCCGTTAACAGGCTTTCCATGGGCCGGCCCGCCAGCTTTTGACCAAGTCAAACGGGCCGGCCTTTTCATAGGAATGGGCCACTGTTGGGCCGTGCCACATGTCGACGTATCATAGGCGCCTTCTATCCAGTGAGTGGATGACATCTGTCCCAACGATGAGCCGACACGTGTTTCCTCTAGCCAATGATGATTTTACACGTGGAAAATCCCCATTGGTCGGGGCTGTTAACGGGTTACCGGATCCAAAACCCGACCCGATAGCTTAACGGCGTTCCGTTATGGTGGATGCCACGTGTCGGTCACCCTTGATGAAAGCACTTCTGTGACGCGCGATTTATCGTCATGGAAGTGGACACTTCCGTGCTGATAATTTTGGTAATATCATGGAACACTTCTATGACGGCACAGGTATGACTATCTTGATTCTGTCATAAATTTGTCATGGATGTACATGCATGACAAAAAACGCGACCTACTGTGACAAACACGTATCATCACAGAAGTGTATTTTTTTTGTAGTGGGCGCTCTGTCCGCACGCGAGGAGAGCCGGAGAGGGAGAGAGAGGAGGGGCCCGACAGTGTAGCGTGCTACAGACGTCGAGGTGCATTGTCTAGCGCACTAGGAAGGCCCGAGGTGGTCGGGGTCATCGGGCAGAGGGCGGCTATAGTGCGGGAGCACACTGTAGCGCGCTCCAAAGCACCCCAATGGCCGGCATGGCCATTTTCTATGCAATGTGGGCGCAGCAAAAAATGTCTGGTAGCTCTAGGGGGAGTAAAGAAGTGGGCGATGGCCCTGGGTGGCTAGTAGGAGAAGAGAGAGGTAGAAGAATAGGGAGAGAGGGGCTGTCCAGGGAGGTAAATGGGGGTATTTTACCCCTCAATCATTGAGCAATGGCCAGGGGAGAGTTACTGGAGGTAGGAGGTGACCTGGGGCAGCTGTGGTATAAAGATAGAGTCATGGAGATTAGTGGAAGTAGTCAAAAAGGTGGTTTTGGAATTTTTGTAGAAGGTGTTTGTTGCTGGTTAGGGCAAGGAAATGGAGTCCATTTGGCATGAGACTCCAGAGGGCGAAATAGCACATATAATTAGGTCCTTCCACCAATTTTGAGCTCATTTGGGCAAAGTTGCCAATGCAACTTTTGAAAACCCTAGAAATCAACAGAAATGCATTCACCAAGATCTAGTCATGCAAATCTATTCCCCTTGATGCACCACTTGGTGTAGTATCATCATTTGGGATTGTGAGCTTGAAGACAAAGTTTGGGGGCATTTGGAATAAGTTGGCAATGTAAAGTTGTTCAAATTTGAACCTGGACAGAGATCGTTTTGGGGCACTTTTGTGATCCAAAACAATTTGGATTGAGTTGAAACTCTGCAATATCATCACATGATGCATATGTGACTTTCTAGAATTTTCCTGGATTTATTGGAAAATATTTCTTGTGGAAATATTTCAAATACTTGAAAAGGACATAAATGGTTTTGCCCAATATTTTGAACATGACCGTGTGTTGAAACTCTTATATACGGAAAATATATGTCCACTGAGTTCCCCTGATTTTTCTCTAATGTTTTTGAAGCTTTTAAATAATTTTAACCTATTAAAGACGATTTCTGGCCTAAAGAAAAAGCCTTTAAATAAAATAGGAAAATAACTTCTAAAATTATATTTTTGTGGTGTATGGGAATCCTATACCTAATAGGAGTCAAATATACTTTTTAAAAGATTTTTCATACCCCAAATCAAGTACTTGTAGTGCAAACTCCAATTCAGGGGTTTTTGGAAAACTAATTTTTGAAAATACTATTTGGCCAAATTATTTTTGTAAGAAAATACTATATTGCTCTATACACATGGCATGATCATTGGGGAGAAGTTTGGGGCAAGGACATGAAGTATAGAAGGTGGAGTTGTGTTGACTTTAAAGAGCACTTGAAAATCACAGAGAGAAAACCAACTCAAAAAGCAAAAATAATGCAAAAGTTTTTGTCAAACCACACTTTATCATGATTTATTAGCTTAAGTGTTGTGTCATGAAAATCAGGGTGTGACAATGACACAGGAACGATAAACATAGCATAGCAACTTGGAAATCCTTGTTCGTTGCACGCCCCTGCGGGGCCCCATACTTGTCTCTCTCTTAATGCAGGAAGAAAAGGAAGAACGAAACAAAAGTGGCGCGTGCCCCCGCAGTAGTTCGCGAGGATGAGCTCATGGCGCTCTCCCGGGCTCAGCCAGACCCCTCCTCGCGCTTCACTGGGGCGCGGCGACGAGACGACCCGCTGCCACCCTCGAAGCGGGCGCGGCAGCGTGGCGGCTGGTCGTAGCCGCCGCTGCTGGAGCTGTCGCCGGAAGAAGAGTCGTCGTAGCTGGGCGAGCCACGACCGTCGCCGAGGACAAGCCCACCTTTGCCCTCGTCACGGCCGTCGCCGAGGTTGAGCACCTCACCGCCGTCATTGTCCTCAGGGCAGCACCCGACGCGGCAACCATCTTCCCCGAACACCCTCACATAGAGGGTCGCGTTGCCATCGTACTTGAAGTGGAGGGTGTACCGCCGGCCCAGGCCGGGCGCGCAGGCAAACGTCTGCCAGCCGCGGGCCAGGGCTGCGTTGCCCGCGACGGAGACATCGACCGCGACCCACGAAGCCTTGCTGCAGCAGCCGTCAGCCTGCAGCCAGAGCCCGCCTGGACCTGCGGCCGGCAGCTCGCCGGCGAAGAAGTGTGGGAGCTGAAGCCAGGTGCCGGCCGGGATCTCCGACCACACGATGAACTCCGGCAGCACCTCCGCGGAGTGGAAGCACGGCCGGGGAGGCCGCGCGACCATGGCGCGCCTCCCTTTGTTGACAGGGCTGCCACGACCTGGGCGACTCCCACCATGCAAAGAGGCGCCGCTGCGGTCGGGAGGGGCCACGGCGGGGGTTGCGGCTTGCTTGCGGGGACAGCCGCACCCCCTCTTGGGCGGCGGTCAGTCGGGCCCCTCCTGGCGGGCCTTCACCTTCTCTGCGGCCGAGAACCTCTTCGCAGGCGCCATGGGTGTCGCTACTAGCAATGAAGCAAGGAAGAAGAAGCGAGCAGAGCAGGAAGAGATGAGCGACGGGGGCTCCGCCCCCCTCCTCATTTATAGCGGGAGAAGGCCAACCGGCGATCCCCACGATCACAGGTAATGATGATTTTTCTCAGCATGCAGCAGGGACTCGTCAAGTCGGGCAGTTGCCGAGGCAGCATGTGGAAGCGGAGACGCCCATGTCCAATCAATCGCCACGCGTTAAGCGGGGCCGCAGGCTGTTGGGGCCCGCGGCGCTCCGCACTTGCCCCTTGGCTTCGCCTCGAAGCCAAGTCCAAGCGCACCTTGGGCCCGGGGGCTACTGTCGGCGTCCTGGGAACGGGGGTCCCCAGACTTGCCTGCCTGCGGCCCACGGCGTGGCTCCACCCGCGGCCCTATATGGCCCATCTTCACCAGCAAACGCTCAAGACCCTCACGAGGGGGACCACGCAAGACCTCCTCGGGGGCGGCCTCACCAGGCTGGCTCGCAAGGGGCGGAGAGATCAAGGCCAGGGGCACCTCGCGAGGTTCCCGTGACGTAAGCCATCACGACCGGGGCCAGGCGGGCGCCAGCGCGCGTAGTGTCCTCGTTTCCTCTTTGGTGCTAAAGAGGCAAGCATAGGTGAGCAGTCCCGAGGCATCAGGCAAAGGTTTCCATATCGGTGCAACGAGACCAAGACCAGCAGGATGGCAGGACGGAGGTCATCGTGGTCACCGTCACCACCAGAGCCTTTAGCAGGTGAAGACCACCTTTAGTCAGGATAACTTGTACTGGTTGTCTCCCTTCAAATTTGGCTGTTGTGGCATCCCTTCCTGCTCAATATTTTGGAAGAGGACCAGGGCCTCTATAAATAGGACTAGCCACCACCTTAGCAGGGGACAGAGGATTCAGACCACCAGCCACCTCACAAGCTCACCAAGCACAAGAGCATCTCTCCTCGGGAGGCTGTTCTTCCCTTGTAACTATTCATCCTCAGCCCAAGAGGAAATCCACCACACCACACTGGAGTAGGGTATTACACCACATCGGTGGCCCGAACCAGTATAAACCTTGTGTCTCTTGTTTTGTGAGTTCGACGCGTTGAGCTTTGAGATCGCGGTGAGGGCGTGAGCTAGGGGAGGAGAGATCTTCGTGCGCACCCCAGTGTTCGAACCTCAAGGGTTTTGCCGGAACCCGAAAACCGACAGTTTTGCAGTCCAGAACAGTTCTGACAGTGACTTGAATCTGCATGGTTGGCCACCGATGGTAGGAATTGGGAGCTTCTTGGGCATGCAGTTCCTTGGCTCCGCCCAGGTCCCGGTAGCCTAGGCGTGTAGTACACGGGCACGCTAGCCGGCGCCTTGCAATTCACTGGCTTGTGGCTCATGACTTCGGCGTTGTGGCTATGAAGTTGGATTGAGTGATCTTTGGTGTAGTTAACATTTATTTGTGTGTTCAGATTCTGTCAGCTTTTGTTGTGTTTTGTGTAGTGCAGTTAGACATTGGTTGTTCTTAATGATAATTGTGCTATTCTACTGCTGGCACAGCTTGCTGGTTCATGGTAAGTGGTTCCGGTGGTAAGGGCAAGCAGTACACGGTCACGCCTGCGTCCAAGTTGTCCGGTCCGATGTCCGCAGAACATGCAGCTCACTATCTCATCACACACGGTTCCGGTGGAGCGGACAAGCAGTACACGGCCATGCCCGCATCCAAGTGGTGCATCTCGGTGCTCATGTCCGAGCAATTTGCAACAACAAAAGCTTGGTCTCCGGTCAGCTCCTTGGACATCTGCCCTATTTCATTCGTTGCCCCAATTTACCATCTTTAGTTTTTCCAGATTTGATGCTCAGATACTCTGTTCCATCATCCATCATTTTTCTTCCTATATTATCTACAGCTAGACTGGCAACAATGGAACCGATTGCATCTTACTTCCAGAAAGAGGTAATAATACCAGGAGTTATTCGACCATGTAGTGTTGTCACCTGATAAAGGGATGGGAGTTTAGACGGCAGATAACACATTTGGTACTTTGCTTAGTCTCACAAAGATGCGGAACCCAAGCCCATATAGCTATTACGTGCATGCACTGCTAAGCTGCTAGCCACTTGGGACTTGTGGAGTTTCTCAAAAAAAAGTTTGGACTTGTGTAGCCATGGGCTAGGCATGCGAATGCATTGGACAACTTGTTCGTGGCCAAACCACTCTCCTTCTCTTTCGGCTAAGCACACTCTTCTTTCATAATATTGTATTGCTTTTTTGAGAGCTGATGATATTGTATTGTTGTGAGCACTTACTGCAGTTCATTCCAAACCGCTCGGTCGGTGCCATACCACGAAGGCCCTGAATTGAACTTTGTCGAGGTATGGCGTGCGATTCAGTAGTGTAGCATTGCAGTGTTGTAAGAAAAACTCTCAATGCAATTGTGGTGTAATTTGGCTCGGTCATGGGTGTGCAATAAACTGGGTGCAACCATTTTTGTTGTGCTCGTGGGATGTATTCATGGTTGTAAAATGGGTGTGCCTGCGGTCCAACGTGCTGCTTGCCTCCATTCTGCAATACGGCTGGGCGTGCCATGCGGTTCGGAAGTGCTCTTTTGCACTTCACTTATTTTGTGATTTCTGAAGAGAAAAAAGTGCAAATAAAGTCGGCTATGGTTTGCTATTGAGGTTTGTTTTAATCATTTTTGTAGGAAAAGATGGAGTGATGCAGTTATGTTGGATGCCCCATTGCTCAAATTTGTTGTTGTTGAAAACTACACTTCATTAGTTCATTGTAAAACACTGCAGTTCATTATGATGATTTGGCTGGTTGAGAGTGCAGATTCTGTATGCGTGTGTTGTTGTGTATAACAATCAGATGGATGTCCATCTTTTGAAGCTCGCTTTGTTCTCTGACGTGATTCACTATAAAACTCCTCTGTTGTCCACTTGGTAAACACAAAACAAAAACATCTCAAAAAAGAAGCTCGCTTCTTTATTAGATGTAGTTCACTCGCTCAGTCCCTGTGGCCCACTCGTCCGCTCAACGCGCGTAAAAATTAATAAATATGAAAAAAGAAAACAAAAACTCATGAGGTTCACTTTCGGTAGTCCCGTGGTTAACTTCTCAATGGTGTTGCAATTCACCTACCCCCAACGTGAAGTGCGGTCCACTTCATCGTGTTCGAAAATTTACGTCTGACAAAAGAAACCATGAAGTTCGGTAGCCCGTCTGATGAAGTGCAGTTTTTAGTCCGAAGCAGTGCGATTTTCTGTCTGATGCAGTACATACGACGATTTTGGGTGGCGAAAAAAGAGAGTGTCCGCATTTCGTTAAAATCAAAATTGCTCTTAAATCGTAAGGAATTAGAGAGAGTGTTCTACATGAAAAAGTTGCGCCTCATCGATATCTTTCAAATAGCGTATAATTTGAATCATCCCGACGAGCGGTTTGAAAAAAAATTATGAAAAAACGGCGCTGCCACTAGTCGTCCGCCGCACGGTTTTCTAAATTAACTTAAAACCGTAATAAATCTCAGAAAACATTTGAACATATGGAAGTTGCGCCTTGTCTGTAGCTTTCCAACAGTATATCACACGCGTTGTTTCGACAAACGGTTTAAAAACTCGAGCGAAAACAGTACCAAAAATTGCAAAAAATTCAAAAAACGAAATTCCGCGATTTAGTAAATTTGAAACTGCTCTTAAACCGTAACGAATTAGAGAAAATAATAGATATGAAAAAGATGCGCCTTGATGATATCTTTCCAACGGTGTATCATTTGCTTCAATCCGACGAGTGGTTTAGGAAAAAAAGCGCAAAAAAACGCTCGCTGCCACTCGTCGTGCGCCGCACCGTTTTCAAAACTGCTCTTAAACCATGAGGAATTTCGAAAAGTGTTCAACATGGTGAAGTTGCGCCTAATCCATAGCTTTTCAACCGTATATTACACGTCTCATTCCTATAAATAGTAAAAAACTAGAGCAAACAAGGTACCGAAAATACACTGCGTGCAGTTTTTTCCGACATGAAGTTCACTATTCTTTGTATTGCAGTACCCTTGCTACAAAAAGTGCACTGCCCTCGCGTTGAGCATACAGTGCGAAAGTGTTATCAGAATAGTTATTCTTCTAATATTAGCAGAATAGACCGGCTGTATATATATATACACACACACCATAAACACTATTCTGATCACGGGATCAAAATAATATTCTGATCACAACCTGAACTGCCTGAGTTACGCGCCTGAACTTCCCTCTATACGAACCCGACCTTCGCACTATCTTCGCAACCGAGCCTTCCCCCGTGAATTATTCTGGTCAGTCGTGTTGTTTGGTATGTATGTGTAATCTGCAAACGGTTTTTAGCAACTAAATGCCCGTTTTAAATAGAAATTCCAGTCGTTGGCGGATTTGCTCTCGGGTCATGATGAACTTGCATCTTTTGAAGTTTAATGCATGTTGTGGATGTTGTCGAAGCTCTGGCACGATGGGAATTAGGTTTTGGTACGAGTTTGGTGCACAAATTCTTGTTATTTCAAACAAATTTGAAATCACCCGTGTTCTTCATCCGCCTGAGATGCAGCCTCTGCTTCTGTTGATTTCTTGTTTTTTGTAAAGTTTGCTGGCTGATTTGCATACTTAAGTGAAATTCAAGGCTTACTAAGTCGTCAATTTCAATCGGGAGGGTCCATACGGTTTGATTTCTAGCGATTTGATGTTGGCACTCCCGCGGCTTTTTGCACATGTTGTTTTTGCGGTTTTGATATTTGCCCTCTAGTCATTTTTGTTGTTGAAAGGGAGTTGCCGGATCATTTCCAAGGGGGTGCGGACGTGTTCTAATCTTGCGCAGATGATTTTATGCTTCGGATGAATTCGTTCGTTCATTTTTCTAGATCATCTAATGGTTGTTGTACAAGCTGGACTTCTGCGTTGTCATACCTGAACTTCTTCTTTACCTTTGTTGCAAGGTAATGCAGCAAGTACTCTTTATTTCTTTCCTTTTTTCTATCATTTTTCATTCTTGCATTGGTTTTGATTTTTGACTGAGTCCCATGAGCGACCATGGAATTAATTGGCCGATGGATATGCATATATTTTTCTATTTTTTCTAGTTTGTTTTCGTACTTCTAATAGTTTGTTAGATTTCACTTAATATCTATCCTAAACTTATGTATGCTAATTGTTTTTAACATGTTAATTTGAGGTTTTACAAAACCCCGGACTTCTATAACATCACTATTTGAACTTCTTTATTTTTAATTATGTTTGTTATTTTAATTACTTATTTTAATCTATCTTCGGGGATAGTTTTTTGGATCATCCAAGGTCTACAGTAGAAGTTGGACCTTTATGGTACCAGTGATTGAACTTCTGGGTTTCCACATTTCAAGGTGGTGCAGCATTGTGCTCTATATTTCTATGTTTGTTTGTTTTTTGTAATTTTCAATTTTTGAATTGGTTTTGAGTTTGTCCCGTGTGCAACCATGGGATTAGTCCCAAGTATGCATACATACTTTTTATTTTTTTTGTAACATGTTTGCATATGTCGAACAGTGGTAGAACTTCGGGACGTATTTAACCTGAACTTAGTAGAATTTTGGTCCTGTTTATTTGCTTTTTTGACATGTACATATGATTTTTTTTCAAACCCCCGAACTTCTGTGTCTTTACAATTTTGAACTTCATCAATATTTTTTATATTGTTTTGTTTTTAGAACAGTTAATCATTGATAACCGCATTGCGTCCCGTCAGAACCTAGCGCGCAGCAATGCGGTAGCGCGAGGCCGAGAAGGGGGAGGGGGGTCAGGACCCCCCTCCCCTCCCCCTATGAGGCCGAGACAAGAACGAACCAGAGCAGGCGACGACGCGGCGTGTCGCGTCGTCGCATGCGGAGGCGAGTCCGTCACATCCGTGACCCCACTATCTATCTTAGGGGTGTGACTCTGGGTGCGTGCAGTGGGGGTGGAAACAGAATAACCGCATTGCATCATGTCAAAACCTAGCGCGCAGCAATGCAGTAGCGCGAGGCCGAGCAGGGGGAGGGGTTCCCCTCCCCCTGCGAGGCCGAAACAGGAACGAGCCGGAGCAGGTGACGACGCGGGGTGCCGCGTCGTCGCGTGCGAAGGCGAGTCCGTCACATCCATGACCCCACTATCTATCTTAGGGGTGTGGCTCTTGGGAGCGTGTGGTGGGGGTGGAAACAGAATAACCGCATTGCGTCGTGTCAAAACCTAGCGCGCAGTAATGCGGTAGCGCGAGGCCGATCCGCATGTGTACTTTGTGTGTATTTGAATTTTGAACTTCTATATTGTTTCTAAGTTGTGTATTTTAGTTAGATATTGACTTCATCTGTTTTTGTATTTGAACTTCTTCTTATTATTTCTTAGTGTTTATTTATTCATATGCCTTGACTTCCCTGATTAGTGTACTTGAACTTCTAATCTTTATTTTGTGAACTTCTTTCTCTTGTTCTTGTAGGTGCTTATTTGTGTATGTATTTTTCTTCCCTCGGTAGTGTACTTGACCTTTTTGTTTGGCATCAATTTTTGGTTTTAAGGATACCAGCAGTGTTGTTGTGTGATCTTATCTTTTTATAATAGATGCTTTCAAATGGTGCATTCATTTATCAATAGATGCATTTACTTTTCAGTTGTTGGGGGGGTAAAACTGTAATTACCCCGGCGCTCCAACACCCCACTACAGGGAGGCATTAAATGCCCGTCTCCCTCGCCACCACCTGTCAGAAATCCCCTCCCCCTGTCGCTCGCTCTCTTCTCCCTCTCTAACGCTCCACTGCTCTCGTCTCCTCCAACCCCCCCCCCCCCGACTTCTCTGTTGCTGTCCCCAGCGCTCGTGCGTGGAGTAACCGTCGTGCGCCACGCTCCTATTTCTCCCCCACACCCCGCTCTCTCTCTCTCGCCCAGCTCGCGCTCTTCTCCTATGAAGCGAAGCCGCAACTGCCTGCACAGTTCCAAAGTGCGCGTGGCGTCGTGGGGGTGGAAAAACCGTCGCGGATTCGTGCGTGTGGGGGTCGTTTGGAGAGCTACAAATGCTACCTCCCCCTAATGCTTGCTCTTAGTTTCGCCAGATCTGTCGAGGCATGTCTGTTTCTTCTGTGTGCTCTCACATCTACCTCCTACCCTTTCTTCTGATGGTTGGGTGGCAGATTAGGTAGGGTTCTTGCACGTGTGGTGGGTGGATTCCATTCCCCCGTGGTCAGATTTATCTATGAGATGCTTGTATGTGCTATTCCTCCCTTCAGGCTTGTGTGGATTTCATTTCCCCTTTGGTGATTTCAGTAGTGAGATGCATGTAAGAGAGGGTGTGGTGTGATGGTTGATGCTGGATCTGATGTATCTAATTGCATTAGTGCTATTGATTTCGTAGTCTAGATTGTGTCTGTCACATGCTAGTTAGTTTATGGATACTTTTTTTGTTGTGCTTGCCTAGATGTGCTACTGTTCATCTTTTCATAATTGTTGATATGTTATAGTTGTTTCATCTTAGGGTTTGATTTAGTTGCTTTTTGTATTTGTTGTATGGTTTTCTACTTGCTAACTATATGCAATTTCTCCCCTGTTTTTTCTAGGTTGTTCTAGGGTTTGGAGTTCCATTCATCAAGGGGGTTGTGTTGTCATGGCTTCAAAACCTTCTCGAGGTATTTAAATGTAGTTGCATCTTGTATTTTAAATAGCAATTTTCTTATATATGTCTGCCCATATCTTCACTTTGTTGTCTAGTTGGACTGCCCATTCTTAAAAGTGTGAACTTCTAACAAAGGTCATGTGTATGCATTTTACCCTTAGTTTAAGTTAGTAGAGTGTAGCTTAATTTTATTTAAATGAATTGCTGGTGCACTATGTCACCAAGTGTGGTTGGTCTTCCCAAATGGTTCATATTTATAGTGTATATCTTTGTTTTTTTTGTGATCATTTTCATGGTTTGGTATTTTAGTTTGCCTGTGAAATAGTATTTCTGCTCATGCTACATCTTTTTTATGTGCTACTTGCTTGGGTCACATAGTTGAACTTCTGGTTTTAATTATTGTTTGTTTATAACGAAATTTGGTTGAACTTCTGTTCTGCGCATTTGTTTTACTGCTTTGTTATATATTGTTGAACTTCTGGACATTCATCTTATATGTAGTACCCCATCTGGTGTAGATTATTCTATATTTAGTATGTAATTTGTAGATTGTTCATTATGTTTAATACTTTGTTAGGTATTGTTGAATTTCTGGGTATTGGACATTGATGTAAAAGTAGAACACCCTTTGGTGTAGGATTGCGGATTAGAACTCAACTACCTTTTTACTTGCATTTTTTGTAGTTGGTGATGAATTGAATAGTTGTGAAAAAAATGCCTATGATCAAGATGGAGCTTCAGAAGTTAATACTGATGCTCCAAGATCTAATGCGGCTAAATCACCTATTATTCCTTTGACTGTGATTGCTGAGGTTGCTTCGAGCCTTGAGAATAATTCAAGCCTCGAGGATCTTGCTTCTACAACTCTTGCTTCACCTAGTATGTGCAACTCCTTTTCTTTTTATTTTAAATTCTCGAGCCATGTTTTTTTAACTTGTTCCTATCGTGTATTTTTTTTGTTCCTGACTATTTTTATTTTTTGCTATGCTTTTCGTGTTCTTGCAGATGTGTCCACAGAGGAGGAAGCTGTGAACACCATCAACGATGTTCTATCTGAGTTGGGTTTATCAGAAAACACTGATGCTGCCGAGCAGGGGGCTCCGTCAGTCGAAGGTTGTGATTCTGTTCAGGTGCCTTTGTGCTCTCTTCAGATGTCAGAGACGCAGTCGCAGTCTGTTGATGGCACTGAACCTGTCACGCAACCTTAGGATGTGCCTCTTCAGCTTCTTCTGGAGGACCAACGCAACAGGAAGAAGCAAGAAGATTCTGACAAGAAGATGGCGGCCCGCCTTCAGAAAGGTTCTGATGTTCCTGAATTTGTTGATGTTGCTGAGCTCATGGTTGGGCATTGCTCTGTTGCTGAGGAAGATTTGACTTGTGGCACTGATGTCATGGTTGTCCCTGTGAAGAAGAAAATCAAGAAGACCGCTGCGAGGAAGCATTTAGTTGGTGATGTTACTCCTCGGAGGAGCCAATGTGTTTCAAGGGCTGCTGAACTTGCTAAAGACGAAGGGCAAGCCCTCGGTGGTACGCCATGTCGTAGTCCTCGTGTGCTTTCCACTGCGGCGCCTACACCTTCTCCGCTTGGTGCTAGTGCATCTGGTAAGGGCAAGAAATGCGGCGTTAAGCGTAAGGTTGCACCTGCAAAGGTTAACAAGGGTGGCAAGAAGCGTTCTCGTGTTAATCCAGAGGATAAGGATGATGCTGATTTCAATGCTGATGACGAGGATGACGATGATGATGGTGCTGCTGCTGATCAGGTATGAATCTCTCATGTTTACTGCTTTTGAAAACTTTTGTAGATTTGTTGTAGTTTTTGTGTTTGTTGCACTACCTTGGCGTACATAGCTGACCTTCTGCTTGATATACACGAATAAATTAGCTGAACTGCTTGCCCTATATGGTATTACTGCCTTTGTGTACACAGGTGAACTTCTGGATATATACATGAGGAAATTAGCTTAACTTGTTGGTATACATGTTTTATTACTGCCTTGGTGTACATGGTTGAACTTCTGCTATGTAAATTTCTAACATTTTGAAAGCATCTTAACTTCTGGTCATAGATGGTTGTACTGCCTATGTAGGCATTAGTGGAATTTTGGTGTAGTTTGTGTATCTCATTATTCTGCCTTTTTTCCTTGTCATTGTATTTTTTTCAGTATCAGCTTGTGGAGCGGCCTGAGAGGAGGCAAAGCGGCCAAAGAAGGTGACGAAGGAGGAGATGAGGCGAAACATTTTAACAAGACGGTTCGCTGCTCACTGAAACAGGTCAAGACGTGCGCGAAATTGCTACAACTTAGGCACAAGGTGAGGGTTATCAAGGCTGGTTTTGGTTGTGTGTTTGACTTGAAGGTTGATTCCAACATTTCTCGTCCTTTGATGGGCAACATCTACACGAGGATTGACGCTACAACCATGATTCTGGACATGGGTGAGGCGAACAAGGTTCTGCGTATTACAAGTGATACTATTCATCATCTTTTTGGATTACCTCAAGGTGATCGTACCCCTCCTAGGCCCTCGAATGATGGGTTTGATGATGCTGTTATGAGGCTGAAGGCCAAACTTGGCTACGCTAGGAGTGACGGCATCAAGACAAAGGATCTGCAGAATATCCTCGGGGAACTTGTGAAGGATGAGACGAAGGATGATCTGGCTCTGCAGGTGTTTTACCTGATTCTTTTCATGAAGGTGGTTATTCCTGGTACATCTACACGAGTGTCCAGGGAGGCAACAATGGCTGAGAATCTTGTCTTTGAAGATATGGCAGATATGGACTACTACCACTTGGTTGTTGATGATATTCGAAGGGTTGTTGTTAGGTATCAGGAAGGGACTAGCAGAGGAAAAGTTGTCACGTGCTGTGCCATCGCGCCGCTTCTTATGTATCTTGACTGCCTTATCATTGGCAAGACATCTAATCCTGACTTGAGGACCCCTCGCATCAATTTCATGGATCAGGCCAAACTTCTTGAGCTTGCTGCGGCTGACTTGGTCAAGAAGGGCGATGATGAACCAGCCAACTGGGTGTTTGGGAAACTGCATGTGAGTGTTTCTATGCATCATTCTTTCTTGTGTAGTTTAACTTGAACTTCTGGTACTGTCATCTATATTTTTGTTTCCATGTTCCTTCAATTGTTTTCTGACGCATTGACTTTTGTTTTTTATGAAGTGGAAGACACGGGTTGGGGTTGTGTTCTTTAGGCGTAACGAACGTCTTGTTCTTATGCCTCGTGCCGCCGGCCTAGGGAGTGGAACTTCCCAAAGATTTGAATTCTCCCGGGATGTCAATACTGGTGCCCCATATAGATCCAGGAGGTTCTTCTGCCCATGTGAGTGCTGCAGATGGCGTGTCTTCCGAGGGTTTGTTTGATGTTACCAATCTTTCCCTGGTTAGGATTGATGGTCTTCTGGAAACTGTTTGTGGGGAGATGGCCCGTGTTCCGACAATAGTTGAGTGCCTTAGTCGCAGGGATGGGATTCTTACTCCCGGCCACGGTTTTCATGCTGAGTCTTCGAAGGAGGTTTTATCAATTGAAGCTAGATTTCTTGCTGAGCTTCGTCAGAGCACTTCCCACCTCTGGACAAGCTTTGGGCTATTCAAGGAAATGCAGGATGCTCGTTGCAAGCCTTTTGAAGATGAGGCTAGTGTTGTTGTCAGATAGATTCATAGGCAAGATTCTGTTCGTTTGGGTCGTGAAGAAGGCCACGTGGCACATACCGAAGAGGTTTGTTTATGTTGGCTTTTGATAGTTCTTTGCATTAATGTTCATTGTTAGCTTTCAGTTATTACTGTTTTTTATTCATAGGTGACCCTTATTGATTCCATGTGTTCTAAACTTCTTCTTTTAGGTACTAGTGTTTCCTAGGTGACCTTCTCTGTTTATAGTTCCTGAACTTCATGGGCTACAGCATATGAACTTCTGAGCTTTCCATAACTGGCCCTTTTTGTTCCCTTTTGTATTATAGTAGTTTGATATCTGACCTTCTATGTTTACTGTATTTGGACTTCCACTACGCGTCAATGGTCATAGCTGACCTTCTTTAATTATGTAATCTGAACTTCTGTTGATTAGGCATTTGTGTTCTACATGATTTTTTTGTAGGCTGTTGAAGATGGTGCTAGGGTTGAGGAGGATGTTTTACCTGAAAGCGCAACTGCCCCTATGCATGAACCTGCTCCCGCGAGTGATGTATTAGTTGATGAGGTTCAAGGCAGTGATAATAAAGTACCATTTTTCTTGACCATTTGTCTCATTTTTTATTTTACTTGTTTGTGCATTTAATCACTATGTGCCCATTTGTAATGACTTTATGTTCTTGCTACAGAATGATGATGCTAGTGTTCCTCCAGAGAAGGTTGCAGACAAGGCCGTGTCAGGCACCGGCTGCTCCGACAGGGTGGACCCAACTAAACCTCAGTCGTCCATTGGCGCTGGTGTTTCTGATGCTGAGCGGGGCAAGACAGCTAGAGATATCATTTTGGAGAAACATATCGAGGCTGCTGTTGAGACTAGTGGTAGTGCTGCTGCAGGCCCGGAGAAGTCTCCTGCAGAAGAGCCATCAGTTGCTGTTGATGCTGGTTCTCCAGCTCTTCCTAGTGCAGCACACCCAACGGTTTTTGTTGTTTCAGATTCTCCAGCTGCTCCAGCTGCTGCTGGTGTCCTTGCCGACGACACTGCAATGCCTACTGGAGATGACGATGAAAAGATTGAAAGTGATTGCTTGGGAGAGGAGATTGATCGTTCCAGTGCTGCGACTGGTCTAGGAAAGAATCCATAAAGAGAGGAGCATGCTTCTCCCTTCTTTCCCCATCCCCGTCCCTTTTGTTGTTGGTTTTGGTCCATGACCTTCCTGTGTACTGCCTGTGTGGTGCAAGTTGAATTCTGGTTTGTAAATAAAGTTAAGTGAACCTGTTTCTATGTGGGTGAAGGTTTGTAATGCATGGGTTGTGAAGTTTATAATCATGTGGTTTTATCTTTTGTGGTGTAGTAGCTGAGATGTGCTTTTGTTTTTTTTTTGTTGCTCCTGTTGTGATATATGTGCTTGAATGTTGCTCTTCATTTCTATTTCTTTTGCTGAGCAGATAGTGAACTTGCTACCGTCCGAAAGAAGGTTGATGAATTTTATGTCAGTGTAACTAGGCTTAAGAATGATCTTCTCAGAGGTGAGTGCAGCTAGTAAGAATTTACATCCATCTACCCCTATGAACTGCCTATGGTTTCATACCTGAACTTCTTTACTCTATGTTGCTGAACTTCTTTTACTTCTCTGGTGCTGAACATCTAGCTTTTTTGAACTGCCTGTTGTGATGTAGTTGAACTTTTGTGCTTATATGTGTGATGAACTTCTTGAGTTCCTGATGCTGAACTTCTTTTACTTTCTATTGCTTGTTTTAGATCAAAGATTATGTTCCAAAACAATGAGTGTGAAGCTACTATTGAAGATGTCGCAATATCTTTTTCTGCTCGCGGAATGCTTCGATCTAATGTAGCTGAGATTGCACTGTATTGTCTACGTGCGAAATACCAGGGATCAGATAAACTCATCCTGCCGTATTGGGTTTGTTTAAGTCAACCCTATAGTAATTTCTTTTCTGTTTTGTTCCTTACCATTTTAGTTAAAACTTGTTTGTTTCATTTGTATTTTCATATGTTGTTGTTGTCTGCATTATTTTAGGACAAGATTTTCAGAGGTCAATTTGATTCCCATGTGAGGAAGTACTTGGTGACTGGTCCAAATAGCATGGATGCACATGATTTGTAAGCAATATCTTGTTCTTTGTCTCTGTATTAATTTGCACTGCGATCCACTCTGTTTATATTGTTTTATTTTTCTTTGTACCGTTTGATATTAATTTTCAGTTTTTAATGATTTGTGTGTTTCTGTTGCTTCAAGTTGTTTTCCCCACTTTTGACACACCTAAAATTCCTGCTCACTTGGGTGGTGTTGGTCATTGGGTTTTGATATTCTTGACCTGAAGAATTCAAGGTTCCAGCTTCTCGACTCCTACTATGGACCAAACGATGACTGTGCGGTACGCCTGTTTCGGCGGATGACTGATAACATCAAGAAGCTTTGGAACGATGCCAGCAACGACGGGGAGACACCCTTCAGTCCTCTCTCTATTGACCATTTCCCTTTGGATTGGATTGATGTCCCCCAGTAGACTAACAAGTATGAGTTCCACTTTTCTCTTTATCACTTCTGTTTTAACTGTAGTTGTACGTAAGTTGCGATGTCTTTTATTCGTTGGCTTTGTTTTTTGTTCTAACACTGTTTTTTTATGGCAGTATCGACTGCGGATTCTTCATGCTTACGACTATTAATTCGTTTCATGAAGGGGTTCTTGCAAACTATTCCCATGATTCTTCATGCTTATCAGAAAGACGTGGTTGTACTCAATTGCTTCTTCTAACCTGTTTGAAACAAACTTCCAAGGTCTGTTTGGCTACTATACATGTAAGTCTTGAAACTTGGACTACTTACATGTACTGCATCTTTTATTCTACATGAACTTCATTTTTATCTTTTTTATTTTGCTTGTGTATTTTGTTTCAATATTTTTTCCTTTCATTGCTTACTTGGACAAGAGCATTTCTTCTACTTGAACTTCAGAGATGATACCTGAGGGAGTCCTGGACTAAGGGGTCCTCGGGCGTCCGGCCTGTTATCCATGGGCCGGACTGATGGGCTGTGAAGGCATGAAGGCCGAAGACTGTACCCGTGTCTGGATTGGACTCTACTTGGCGTGGAAGGCAAGCTTGGCAACCGACTGTGTAGATTCCTTCTTATGTAACCGACTCTATGTAAACCCGAGATCCCCCCGGTGTCTATATAAACCAGAGTGGATCGCATACATTACCATAGTCATATAGGCTAGACTTCTAGGGTTTAGTCATCACGATCTCGTGGTAGATCAACTCTTGTAATAATCATATTCATCAAGATCAATCAAGCAGGAAGTAGGGTATTACCTCAACAGAAAGGGCCCTAACCTGGGTAAACATCTTGTCCCCCGTCTCCTGTTACCATCGATCCTAGACGCATAGTTCGGGACCCCCTACCCAAGATCCGCCGGTTTTGACACCGACATTGGTGCTTTCATTGAGAGTTCCACTATGCCGGCGACGAAAGGTTCGATGGCCCTTTCAATCATCGACAGTGACACTGTCCAAGGAGAAACCTTCCTCCCCGGACAGATTTTTGTGTTCGGCGGCTTTGTACTGCGGGACAATTCGCTTGGCCATCTGGAGGAGATCGATAGCTAAGCCCCTGGCCACCAGGTCAGATTTGGAAGCTTGAACTACGTCGCGGACATCCATGGAGACTTGATCTTCAACGGATTTGAGACCGCAGCGATCGCTCCCCCTCGCCCCGATGAACATGACTTAAATCTGTCATCGGATCACGTCCAGGAGATGGTTCCTGTTGCTGCAACAGCCTTAGAACTGAAGCAGATCGCGCCATCCAAGGCCACAGAGTCCGCGGCGTTGGAGCCGTACACGGACTCAACACCCCACAATATTTGCGTCCATGGAGCTCCGGACTCGTTTCCGGCTATAAGCTCCGGACCGGATATGCCTGCGGACACCGAGCTGGATCGGTTATCGATTTCCGAATTTAGCACCGCAGATATCTTCCAGCACTCACCTTTGGGTGATATGCTGAAATCTTTAAAGAATTTTTCCTTGGAGAAGGATTCACAGCCGAACTATGTTCGGTTCGAGTTAGAGGCTGATGATGGGGAATTTTTCTTCCCACCCGCCACCCACTTCATAGCTACCGTCGAGGACTTAACCGACGAGCTCGATTATGGCTCCGAAGACATAGACGGTATGGACGACGATGCCGACAAGGAGCAAGGCCAAGACCAGCCATTCACTGGACGTTGGACGGCCACCTCTTCATACGACATGTACATGGTTGATACACCTAAAGGATCTGGCGACGACAAAGAAGAGCCAGATGCGAATAAACCCTCTGAGATGCAGTCCAGGCACCGGCGCCCTAAACGCCGCTCTAAGTCACGTTGCTCAAAAGACGGCAACACTGGCACCGGAGAGAATAGTACTCCGGGCAACGACGAACATAATGAAGACCCTGTTGGAGCCATATCCGAACAGGAGGAACAAGATAATGAGCAGGTTAACCCTGATAAACAAGCCATGCCCAATGACCCGGATGACGATAGTTACCGTCCACCCTCTGAGGATGATGAGAGCCTCGGCAATGAGGACTTCATCGTGCCTGAGGCACCCCTCGAGCAGGAGCGCTTCAAGCGCCAGCTCATAGCCACTGCAAGAAGCCTGAAGAAGAAGAAGCAGTAGCTCCAAGCCGATCAAGACCTGCTCATTGACAGGTGCACTGATGTCCTGGCAGCCGAAGAATACGGCCTCAAGCGCCCAACCAAGAGTTACCCAAAGCGCAGACTGCTACCTCAGTTCGATGAGGAGGCACCAGATCCCGTACCTCCCTCGCGCAACGCGGACCGACCACCACGTGGTCGGGATAGAGCGGCGGACCGACCACCCCGCGGTCGGGATAAAACGGCAACTCATGTCGAACAACAGACCGCCCCACCGCCTCGCAAAAATAGGGACAGAACAGCTCGGGACCATACATACGACCTTCGGCAGGAATTGGACAGCAGAGCAGGACACACGAGATCGATCTACGGATCGCGAGGACGCTCCCCTACCCAGGATGACGGCTACCTATTCGGACGTGACAAACCTAGTCACACCCGGGCCGATAACCGCAGACGGACTTCCTCGAAGGTGCGCCGTGATGCGGCCCGATATAGAGGCGCCGCACACCCTCTCTGCTTCACAGATGAGGTGCTGGATCACGAATTCCCCGAGGGGTTCAAACCCGTCAATATTGAATCATACGACGGAACAACCGATCCCGCAGTATGGATCGAGGATTTTATCCTCCACATCCACATGGCCCGTGGAGACGACCTCCACGCGATCAAATACCTCCCACTAAAGCTCAAAGGGCCAGCTTGGCTCTGGCTAAATAGCCTGCCTGAAAATTCCATCGGCAGCTGGAAGGATTTGGAAGAGGCTTTCCTTGATAACTTCCAGGGAACTTATGTCCGGCCACCAGATGCCGATGACTTAAGCCACATAGTTCAACAACCTGGAGAATCAGCCAGAAAATTCTGGACTAGGTTCCTAACCAAGAAGAACCAGATCGTTGATTGTCCGGATGCCGAGGCCCTAGCGTCCTTCAAACACAGCATCCGTGACGAATGGCTAGCGCGCCACCTCGGCCAAGAAAAGCCGAATTCTATGGCAGCCCTTACGGCACTCATGACCCGCTTTTGCGCGGGTGAGGACAGCTGACTGGCTCGTAGCAAAAACACAGCCAGCGAGGCAGGCCCCTCCGAGGCCAAGAACAGCACCGGAAAGCTCCGGCGCAATAGACACAAACGCCGAAGCAATGGCGATAACACCAATGACACCGCAGTTAACGCCGGATTCAGCGGCTCCAAGTCCGGCCAACGGAAGAAGCCCTACAAAAGAAACAATGAGGGACCTTCCAGCCTGGACCGCATACTCGACCGTCCGTGCCGGATGCACGGCACCCCAGACAACCAAGCCAATAATACCAACAGGGATTGTTGGGTTTTCAAACAGGCTGGCAAGTTAAATGCCGAAAACAAAGAAAAGGGATCACAAAGTGAGGACGAGGACGAAGAGCCCCGGCAGCCGAACATCGGGGGGCAGAAGAAATTTCCCCCTTAAGTCAAAACGGCGAACATGATATACGCTACACACATCCCCAAAAGGGAGCGTAAGCGAGCACGCAGGGACGTCTACGCGGTAGAGCCAGTCGCCCCAAAATTCAATCCGTGGTCGTCATTCCCGATCACCTTCGATCGTCGGGATCACCCAACCAGTATCCGACACGGCGGTTCAGCCGCACTGGTCCTCGGCCCAATCATCGACGGATTTCACCTCACACGAGTCCTAATGGACGGTGGTAGCAGCCCCAACCTGCTCTATCAAGATACAGTGCGGAAGATGGGCATTAATCCCTCACGAATCAAACCCACAAAGACTACCTTTAAAGGAGTCATACCAAGCATAGAGGCCCGTTGTACGGGCTCAATCACGCTGGAGGTAGTCTTCGGTTCTCCGGACAACTTCCGAAGCGAAGAGTTAATCTTCGATATCGTCCCCTTCCGCAGCGGCTACCATGCACTGCTCGGATGAACCGCGTTTGCTAGAATCAACGCAGTGCCACACTATGCTTATCTCAAGCTCAAGATGCCCGGTCTACGCGGCGTCATAACAGTCAATGGAAATACTGAACGCTCCCTCCGAACAGAGGAGCATACCGCCGCCCTAGTAGCAGAGGTACAGAGCGGCCTTCTCAAGCAGCACCATAATACGGCTACCGAGCCCCTGGACATCACTAAGAGGTTCCGGACTACACTGCAACAGGACAGCGCGGCTCGTCAAGAGCTCGATTAACAATTCAGCCTCCATCCCAGTCCCGGTGAAGTAGTGGCATTCGCACCACGCGCACATAATTACGCACTCAAAATCCCATGGACATCGACGGAGGCACAAGCTAGCCCGGGATCTACAGTTTGGCTAGACAGATTCCGGACACACATATAACTTTACTATCTCCTTTTTGCCTTTTTTGCAGGTTTCTCTTATGCGCGCCTCTTTCGACGGCCTGATTTATGGTCCTGTCAAAGGACAAATACACCGGATCGACATGGAGCACAGGCGCACAGGGGCAGCCCTAGAGGCCAATCAACGATTACTCTATCTGTTTTAAGGACCCACGCACAGCTCGCCTTTAGTTGTGGCATGTCAAATAGCCGGTTGCTTATGGCATTACTTTGTACCGATGCGCTTTGACGCATTAATTCAACTATAATGGAAACAGTTCATGGTCCAAGTTCAAGGGCCCCAGATACCATCTCTGTTCTCCTCCTGTTTTCCTTTCAATTACTTATTTCCTAGCAACTGTACACTCTGGTACGTTTCATATTTGCCAGGGGCTCCTCATCGCCCCATAACACGGCAACAAAGTCCGAACACTTCTTATAGAGAAGTTCGGCACCCCGAATTTAGCATTATATGCATTGGCTCCGAATCATGTCTTTGGTCAATAGTTGGGTTGCCCGGCTCCTGTGCTTGCTACCCTACGTTCCGCTAAATCGGCTAGGGTAGTAAAGGGAGAACTACTGCGATTGTGCCCTGGCCTTGACCAGATGAGCGCCTCAGTAGAGAAAGCCGAAAACTGACTGTCATGATACGGCGAGAGCCGGTCAGCTGTTCGAGGGTACAAATCGTTGGAGATTTTTTCCGCGTTACGCGAAGGATCGGTAATTCCCGATCAGATGCTGACAGCACTCTGGTTCGCACCAGGGGCTGCGCCCATGCTTTATTATAAAACTCCTATGGCTAAGTGAGGGCATTTAAGCCGCATAGTCTGATTGCCTTGTTCGTTGCGCTAAACAACTCCTTCAAGGACCATATAATTGGATCAAGATTGTGTAGATTCCATCCCGAACACCTCCGTACTACCGACGTGAGGGCAGAAGCCGACGACTGGCCAACCCTCAGATTACATCTAACACGGCCGCACAGGAGGAAACAACTAAAGCATAACAAAATTATATTGCAAACCGGCTTTGTTTTCATAATACAAGGCAAAGACAACACGAATGTTTTCATTTGAAAATAATGTCCTGCCCGCACTGCGCTGCTGCAAGTCGAGACCCTTCTATGACATCCGCAAAATATCGCTCAGGTATGCGGTGCTCCTTGCCCTCTGGCGGCCCTCCGGCCACTTCAACGGCGTTCATCTTCGCCCACCACATCTTGCAACGGGCGAAGGCCATGCGGGCACCTTCAATACAGGCAGAGCGCTTGACAACGTCAAGTCGAGGACAGGCGCTCACCATCCACCTCACGAGTCCGAAGTAGCTGCCAAGCATAGCTTCAGCTGGCCATAGCCGGATTATCAAATCCTTCATGGCTAGTTCGGCCACCCTATGAAGCTCCACCAGCTGTTTCAGCTGATCGGTGAAGGACACGGGAGGCTCTGGCGCCGCATATTGCGACCAGAATAGCTTCTCCGTAGAACCCCCTCCTTCGGCTCGGTAGAACTCCACGGCGTCCGATACACTGCATGGTAAATCCACAAAAGCCCCTGTGGAACTCTGAACCCGGGTTAGTAAAAGGTACTGCTTCTCCGCATACTTGCTTTGCATCTTAAATGCCTTACCCGCCGTGATCTTCTTGGCCTCCTGGATCTCCTGGAGGGCGACCTGGGCCTCATTCCGTGCGGCCTCCGTGCTCTGACGAGCCTTGGCGAGTTCGGTCACTTGAACCGACGCATCATGCTCCAAGGCCTCGCATTTCTTCACCGCATCCTAGAGCTCCTGCTGGACTTCTTTGACCTGGGCCTTGAGCTTCTTTCGGGCGGCTTGCTGCTGGACAGCCTTCTCCTCGGCCTCACCCAGGGCCTTCCTCAGGGCCTCGACCTCGGTCGCGGCTCCTGCACATGTTACGACACTGCGGTCAATATACAGCGCCTACTCCTTCCGAGCACACAGCAAGTCGATACTCACCTTGCTTCTCCTGAAGCCCAACTTTAACCTCGTCGAGCTCATTCTCGGTCCGCTCCAGCCTCTGCTTCAGTTCAGAGACTTCGGCAGCATGCGAGGTTGCGGCCAACAGTGACGCCTACTTATTGATACATATTAAGTTAGCCTCCTATAACAAAGGATTGATCCTCTGTCCGGTTCTTCTCGCCGAACACCGGACAGTGTCTTAGGGGCTACTGTCTACACGGGGCTTTTCTCTTTCTTACCTCAAAACCTGTCAAGAGGCTGCTACAGGCTTCATTCAGTCCACTTTTGGCAGACTGAACCTTCTCGATCACCGCACCCATAAGGACACGATACTCGTCCACGACGGAGGCGCCTCGTAGCGCCTCCAACAGGTTATCCGGTGCCCCTGGATGGACAAGGGCCACCGGTGCAAGCGGCGCACCCCCCTCCTTCAAAGGGGGCTGCTCGCCTGACTTCGGGGCCATATGAGTCTCCGAAATCATATTCGGCTGAGGGCCAAACTGGATGCGGCCCCCTTCGCCAGTCTCGAGGGGGATCGGCTCCCCCATGTGTCCGGCAGTGGAGGTCTCGCCTTGTGGTGCCTCTCGGACAGCGTCCTGGGCTCCTCCCCGGTTTGGAGCGATCCTCCGGGACAACACTTCGGTGTCGTCCCTGGCCCCGGGGGAATAAGCAGGCGGTGGTGACATGCTCGCCATCTCCGACGGAGCCAACGAACCTCCAGATGAGGATTGCTGGATCAGGTCGCGGGCCGGACTACAATAGTACAGTTAACTATGTCAAGATAATGAAGAGAAAGGGCTGGATGTGCGCATGAGCGAGCCATGTCACTTACGATGCGGCCTGGGGCTTAGTGCGGGGGCGTCGTTCCGGACTGCTGTCAACGTCCCACGCGGTATTGACCGCTGGGACTCCCTTCCCCTTCTTGGGCGCTTCCGCTTCCAGATGCGCCGAAGCCGCCCTCTTCTTCCTCCTCTCCCCAGGGGGAGGGTTGTTTTCCTCTTCCTCCTCCTCTTCCTCGTCATTCTCCTCAGGGACAGAGGAATGAGCTTCTTCGTCTTAGGACGTCACGTCCGAAGTGCCCTTGCGACGGGGGCCACTCTTGGCCCCCTTGGCCTTCTTCTTGGCCTTCTTCTCAGGCGCCTTGTATGGCGCCGGCACCAGAATCTTCGCTAGACGCGGGATGACCGGTTCTTCAGGCAGCGGAGCTTGACACTGGATCCACTTCGCCCTCTCCATCCAGTCCTGAAAGAGCAACAATAAAGGCTCAGGCGTCATCCTTGAAACATACAAGTGGAGAATGCATTGAAAATGACATACCTCGCTAGCGAGGTGCTTAGCGTCGTGCCCGTGATCTGAATCTGCGGCCGGTGGTTTCTCGTTGCCCTTAAAGAGCAACTTACATGAACCTTCGTGTGTAGTCTCGAAGAGCCTCACCAGGGTCTGGTGCTTCTTCGGATTGAACTCCCACAGAGGGCGGCTTCGGCGCTGGCACGGAAGGATCCGGCGAACTAGCATCACCTGGATCACATCAACGAGCTTCACGTTCTTGGTTACCATGCTTTGAACGCAAGTCTGCAGCGCTATCAGCTCGTCAGGTGAACACCAGTCCGGACTCTTCTCGACCCAGGAGGTGAGTCGCATAGGAGCGCCGGAGCGGAATTCGGCAGTTGCGGCCCAGGTGGTGCCGCGGGGTTCTGTGATGTAGAACCACTGCTTCTGCCACTCCTTTACCGTGTCCACAAAACTACCTTTGGGCCAGGAGACATTGGACAGCTTGCTCACCATGGCTCCTCCGCACTCCGCGTGCTGGCCATCCACCACCTTCGGCTTCACGTTGAAGACTTTGAGCCACAGCCCAAAGTGGGGTTGGATGCGGAGGAAGGCCTCACACACAACGATAAACGCCAAGATGTTGAGGAAGGAATTCGGGGACAGGTCATGGAAATCTATCCCGTAATAATACATCAGCCCGCGGACGAAAGGGTGGAGTGGAAACACTAGCCCACGGAGGAAATGGGGGATGAATACTACCCTCTCGGTGGGCTTCGGCGTGGGGACGACTTGTCCCTCGGCCGGCAGACTGTGGGCGATCTCCTTCGCCAAATATCCGGCCGCCCGAAGCTCAATAATGTCCTCCTCCTTGACGGAGGAGACCATCCACTTGCCCTGACCTCCGGATCCGGACATGGTTGCTTGAGTGGAAAGGAGATGAGTACTTGGGCGCTGGAGCTCGAGATTGGAAAGGCGGAGACAGAGAGAGGGCGTGAGAGAGGAAGAGGGAATCCTTATCCCCTTATAAAGGCAGCGAATATTAAACGCCTCCTCACTCGCCTTAAGATTCGCCTATTCCCAAGGGCTGTATAAACGGCACGGTTGGGTTACCCACGCCCGCATTGATGAGAATCCCGCGATAAGGGGACACGATCTTTGCTTTGACAAGACGTGCCAATGGCAACCGCGTCTCGGGATGTGGGGCGTCGAACACAAAAGCGGTTTGGAATTATGACCGGTCAGACGTAATGTCGTGCTGCAAAAAAGTTGTCAGCGGATGGAGCTCGTGTAAGAATATATTCTCTCTGCGTTCGTGTATGGTGTATGTGACAGGTCTGGATACTATCATCACATCCGAAGACTATCTTGAAGTTCGGATAGAAGGGAACCCGCCTTGCAATGCCGAAGACAATCTGCGCGTCGGACTCCTCATCATTGAAGCCAGGTTCAGGGGCTACTGAGGGAGTCCTGGACTAAGGGGTCCTCGGGCGTCCGGCCTGTTATCCATGGGCCGGACTGATGGGCTATGAAGGCATGAAGGCCGAAGACTGTACCCGTGTCCGGATTGGACTCTACTTGGCGTGGAAGGCAAGCTTGGCAACCGACTATGTAGATTCCTTCTTATGTAACCGACTCTATGTAAACCCTAGATCCCCCCGGTGTCTATACAAACCGGAGGGGTTAGTCCGGAAGGGAGGCATACATTACCATAGTCATATAGGCTAGACTTCTAGGGTTTAGTCATCACGATCTCGTGGTAGATCAACTCTTGTAATACTCATATTCATCAAGATCAATCAAGCAGGAAGTAGGGTATTACCTCCATAGAGAGGGCCCGAACCTGGGTAAACATCGTGTCCCCGGTCTCCTGTTACCATCGATCCTAGACGCACAGTTCGGGACCCCCTACCCGAGATCCGCCGGTTTTGACACCGACAATACCTTTTTATGCTTTTGTTAGCTATAGTTCAATGTTTTCCAATTCATCAGTTTATCTTGAAATGTGCCTTGGGTTGTGCCTGAACTTCATTTAGTTTTTAAATGCAACACATTTTTTTAGGTCAGCTTGAGTAGTAACCATGTCATCTATATTTTTTGGACTGTACGTTGTGCTGTACCTGAACTTCAGTTATATTTAATGGTCTTTTTTCTCTTCAATTTCTTTGACAGTGGAGCCGTTGGACTTGACCAATTACCACTACTCATTCCTCGGGTCACGGGAATACCAGCCTAGGGAGGAATCGATGAGTACAACTCCGAGAGAAGATGATAGCTCTCGAACCCTTCTTCCTTCCAAGTTGGGGAAGCAGGCTGTCGGTATTTGTGCTGCTCCAAACACCCCTTGCTCCAGGAAGGTTGGTGCAGTCGAAGCAGAGGTGATTTCGTCGGATGATGATTTTGAGAAAATTGCTTACCCGAAGAATGGTAAATCTGCTGCTGGTACTGTTGTTGGGAGAGGTGGGAAGAATGCTGTCATCACCAGGAGGAAACCGGCAGTTGAGTCTGGCACCATAACTTCCTCCAAGAGAGCATCAAGATTGCCTTTCAAGTGGCGTTCTGCTGTCGCTCCCCTAAATAAATATAGTTAGCCTCATCTATCCAAGGCCCGGAGGTATTAAAGTATGTGCTTAGTGAGGATAGTCTGAAGAAGTATTATGAGTGAGTTTTCTTCTTATTATATTTGTTGCTGCTAGAGATGCTACTTTGTTCTGAACTTCTGTTGTTATAGTATCTGAACTTCTGTTCATTTCTCCTTGCCTTGGAGTTGTGCTTCCAATATTTTTTCCCATCCTTTTAAATCTGCAGCAAGCTACTGCATGTTTACCATCCCTGGGAATGTGATTGACCTCACAAGAAGTGTCCTTTATACTCTTTTCGATGAAGGGCAGCAGATGGAAGGAGATGTAATGGATTATGTCATAAACTTGTGGAAGGATAAGCCGGAGACCTCTGAGATCTTCTCTTCTGCTGACAGGGTTGTACTTAGTCCCTACTTCATACAGGTTTTAGTTCTTTGCACCCCTGTCTCCCTTTTTTGCTCTAGTTTTGGTGTAGTGGCATTTGGGAGGAGTTTTAATTCTGTTTTCTTAATGCATAGTACTGCCTAGAGTGTGATTTTTTCGCTGCAACAGTTCCAAAATTTGATGCAAAAAATTCGGCTAAACTCCTCCCAATGTTTGTTCGCAAGGGAGAAGACCTTCTTAACGCAAAGCTGGTTAGGTTTTCATAAATCTTGCTTTTTTTAATTTTATGTACATCCTTTTGCTGAGTTTGTTAAGAAGTTTTTGTTCATCCCGGTTGTTCAATACCTATGCTTTATAGTTTGTGTTCACCGTTTCTTTCATTCTTGGCAGGTTTTTTTGATACTATTCAAGCCAATTGACACAATAGCGCACTACAGTGTGTATGTGCTGAATAGATATCGTGGGAGCATTGACATCCTTGATTCACTTCCTTACACTAACAAGGGAATGTCACGAACAAGTTTCCACGGAGACTGCCAAAATATCATGAGTATTTCTTAGCCTGAACCTCCTTTCATATTATCTTGTTTGACACGAAGTTTATTATGCCTTCTGTTGACAAAATATTTTTCTGTCTCTGTTTTGGTAATACTGCTTGAACTGACTATCATTTGACAGTTGTACTTCTGGTATCGTTTAGCTGGATCTTATGCAAGTGTCGCTTTTATGTACCTGAACTTAACTATTTTGGTTAACATGTTTTTGATTTCATCTTATTTGTCATTTCTGGCAGATTAAGAGATTTGTTGGGTTGCTCGAGGAGGTGTACGGCAAGGCTGCGTACAAAGCGAGCAAGCAGCCTAACTGGGCGAATATTGCAAAGAGGCCGACTTTTATCGATGTTCCAAAGCAAGTGAGTAATGATTGTGGTTTCTTTTCCGTGAAGTTCTACTCTACATATGATGGTGATGAGCTTGTTGAAGATTTTGGTGATGTGAAGGTATGTTTTGTCCTTGTTCTTGCCTCATCATCCTTTCATTTTTCTTGTGTGGTTTTGCTGAGACGCTCCTGCTGTGGTTTTAGTTATCCTTTACTAAACCATCATTTCATTTCTTGTTTGCAGGCTGCTGCAGATGACTGGAAGGCCGAGTTCATACACACTCTAGTCTTTAGCGAGAAGAATGAAATAGTGCGTGCAGAGCTTCCTGCCCAGATCCGGTCCTTGGGCCCGTGAATTCGAAGCATTAGTTTCAGTGTAGATTTGATTTCGTAAAGATTTAGGTTTGATAATGATTGGAACGATTTCATAAAGATTTGGTTGTAATGATGGTTTAGTAATTTATGATATTGAGAACAAATGTATCTAGTATGAAGAATGATTTGGCTTGTGAATTTCAGTGTATTGCATCGTTTTCAGTATCCATGTGTTGTATGTTTTTCCCCAACATATGTACTTGAACATCTCTCTGGGCTATGGTTGAACTGCTGGTTTTTTGTGTTGTTTAATTTTGGGCCCCAACATATGATCTTTGACTTGAACTTCTGCTTGAGATCTGGCTGGGCTGCTAGTTTCAGATGGAGAGGATTTACTGTGTTGTGTAATGTATTGTTATTTTTCAACTCAACCAATATGTAGCCTTTTGCATAGAATATATATGTGTTTTTTTATGTTTCAACTGCGACTAGTTTTCAACTATAACTTTGTGCAAAAATATTCTCATACACTCCTTTACATTTCTTTATCTTTTGTCGCCATTCTACATGAACTTCTGCACGTATCCAAACAGAACTTCATATATGAACGCATTGTCTTAGGCTTGCTAACCTTAGTTCATACGACAATACATATATTTAAGCATTTTTTCCTACATCGATTTATATACCAGAACTTCTTCTGTAAGCTGACCTGAACTTCACACTGTATAATTACTGATGCTTGCTCTTTTATGGAATACAACACCAGCACCTCCTGTCATAATATACCAGAACTTCCACTGTAAGCTTACATGAACTTCATAGTGTATATTTTTTCATTTTTATTCTTGCTTGCACTTTTATGGAATACATCACCAGCATAGCACTTCCTCTCATAATATACCAGGACTTCTGCACTAATATTACATGAACTTCACAATGTATATTTTCATTTTATTACTGCTTGGTCTTTCATGCAATACATCACCAGCACCTCCTCTCATACTATACTAGGACTTCCGCAGTAAGCTTACTTGAACTTCTACTGTATAATTTCTTTGAAACTTCAACAATAGAAGTTCAAGTAAGCTTCTCATAAAATACTGTTTTAAAAGTGGAATAGCATTCTGCACATTGACCTGACATAAGTTTCTTTGTTTAATTGACCTAGTCTAACTGTTCATTAGCCTTGCGCTCCTCCTAGGCTTTGGTTGTAGTGGTTTTTGCTTGACATGTACCTCTTCCTCTTCATCTTCCTCTTCATCGTCCTCTTCTTCTTCATCATCCTTTTTTTCTTCCTCTTCGTCTTCCTCTTCTCCGATGGTGTCTTCATCTTCGTCTTCCTCTTCATCTTCCACCACTTTCTTATTGCTGGCTCTAGGTTTTGCTTTCTGTTTCTTCTCTAGATTTTTGCTTGTCTTTTCAGCATCTGCGCACTTCGGGCATGTTCTTGCATTGTGTGGTTCATACTCCTTGCATATGCTACAAAGTCTGCTACTTGCTTTCTGTGGGTGTGGTCCCTTGTTTTGTTCCATAACTTTGGGCTGCTATTTTTTATCTTTGGGTTGCTTGACCTTCTCGGCATTGTCTATTTCTAAGAGTGTTGGACAGGTGAGTTTGTTGTGTCCTGCAACCTTTTTGCACACACTACATTGCATGTGTCCAAGTGGCACTCCGTTCTCATCGAGCACGACGACTCTATTTGCAGATGGTGCCTTTATTTGAGCTCTCTTGTCCCTTTTCTTTGCTGCAGAAAGTTTCTTCCTACCCTTTGTTTTAGAGTACAGTGGCAGTTTCATCGTCTCATGCTGCCGCTGCTGCATTAATTGGTCAACACCCTACTTGCATTGGTTGGCTTGAGTAGCGGTCTGGAGCATTTCAGCTTCATAATATTGAAGGTCATCTTCAATTTCAGCCATCCTTTCGTCAGCATCCGCTCGATTTGCTGAATGTATTGCATCAAGTTCTTCCACGGGCCTCTTGAGAACATAGAAGGCTCTGTCATATTGCTGGTCACATCTCATTGCTTTCTTGTTAACCATCAAATTTAGCTACAGCAAGATGTCTTGCTTCGATAGTCTTGAGCTGCCATCCGATGCAGTTGTGTTGTAGTCCCTTATATCAAATGTTGGTTGTGATTTTGCAGTCTTTGTGTACCGTTTGAGGATATACTTGTCTGGAAATTTGTCAGGCTTCGGGTAGTCCAGTATGTTCATGATGTGAAGGCAGAACAGGCCTGCATTTTTGTGATGAATGCAGAATACATAGTTTGTGAGCCAGCAATGAGTTTCATATATTTGATATGATACTACTAGTTTAGTTATTTAATGAGTTTGTTTTTTCGCTCACCTGTGTGTGTCCAAAGCTTGCATTCACACTCGTATATTTCATTATCTGGGTCAGCTACAACCTTGAATTCATGCTTTGACCAGGCAAATCTTTCTTCATCATCATGCCAGCCTTGTTGTGGTAGTACACAAGGTACTTAGTGGGCTCTGCTATAGACTTCGCACGAAATAGCGTGGCTTTTCTCATCCTAGTCCTCATCTCGCTGTACACGGCTCTCGTGTACTTGATAGCCATGTCTTCCTCGTAGTCGTAAGTTGTTTTTGTCACAGGGTTGGTCTGCACATGTCAAAAAATAAGATGTTAATCGAAGCAGAGTCATGGGTTTCATTTTTTTAAATACAGTGTGCACATGTTGAAGGAAGTCACAATATGATGGGGGTGTTTTTTTGTCTTAATACCATGCTGGTCATTGTTTGCTCGTTCTCCTTCTGCATCCAAGTTTGTATGCAAGCATTTACCCGCCTAGCAAACTTGTTTAGGTTCTGGGTCCCCTTGACAAACCCTCTCTTGAGCACGTGATTCGTGCTCTCGCTTCGTTGTGTAGAAGTCATTCTAGCACAGAAAATATTCTTATAATATGCTGATATCCACATTTTCCTATCATTCCACAGCTGCATCATCATTTGGTCGTTCTGCAGGTTGTACTTTTGCACGAGTTCAGCCCAGGCAGCTTCAAACTCCGTTGGCATTAGCGGCCAGTTTAAGATTGTTGTGGACTCCTCTTTGAATGTTTTATACTTTTTGTACAGCAACGCGAGGTATTCCTTGAACTTCTTCAGGATGTGCCAACGGCATAGCTTGTGGACGGTGTTTGGGAATGATTGTGGTATAGCTTTTGTTAGACCCCCAGTGTCATGCTACAGTAATCCCCTGTTAATGGTGCCATGTCATCATGTTACTGTTGCTAATCTTCACTTGATCCAAATCACAATTCAAATTCAAATCCAATTTAAATTCAAAATTCAAACTTCTCTTACATGAAGTCTAAAATGTTCATCTTGTGCCAAATAATGCATATTTAATATTGGTGGTGAACCAACATATTTGCAAAGTGTTTAACTGGCCTAAACTATTTGAAACATAAGTTAAAAAAACTAAAAGAAAGAGAGGAGGTGAGAGAGAGAAAGCCTCCCTGTCCCCTGGGCCTCGGCCCATCCCAGCAAGCCGGCCCACCTTCCCTGCTGGGTCGCTCCTTCCCTCTCCCTGTTCCACCGACCGTGCCCACGGTCGCCGCCGAACCCACCTCGCCGACAACGCCGCTACAGGCGCCGCGGGGAGGATAAGGACGCCAGCATCGGCGCCCTGGCTTCCGCCGAGATCTTTTCCCCCTCACCCACTTCCCCCTTCTCCCTCTCCCTCTCCTTCGTTTTGGAGAGGAGGCCGACGCGGTCGCCGCCGTGCCTCGCCCGTCCTCGCGGCCACCGAGCCCCGAGTGCCTCTCCGACGAGCCCGACTGCTCCATCGACTTCCTCTACTTCCTCTCCGCCCTCTGGATCGAGCCCGGCGCCACCACAGCCTCGGGATCGAGCTCCTCCCCGACCACGGCCGTCGTCGATCGCCGCCGCCGTACGCCTCCGATAAGCCTCCCCGAGCACGCTGCCACTTCCCTACGGCTCCCGGTGAGCCACCGCGTCTCTCCCCTCGCTCCCCCGCACGGATCCACCATCGTAGCCGCCGCTGCCATCGCCGCCCGAACGCAGCTCCGCCGCATAGCTCGCCGCCGTTGCTGTGGGCATCGTCATGCTCACGCGAGCACACGAGCGTGCTCAGGACCGCTCGCTGAAGCCGCCCATGCCACTTGCTTCCCTCCCCGTGCCCCTTAGCACCTACCTCGACGAACGCCCGAACGCGTCGCCGCCTCCGCTCGCCGCCGGCGTGCTTTCGGTGACCAAATGGTCACGGGCTCGCGACCATTGGCCTCGCCGCAACGCGTACGCCTTGCCCATCCTCTCAGTTCGCTCACGAACGCGCCGCATCGCCGTTGCGTTCCTCGCCCAAAACACCTCGCCGCCGATGAGCTCGATGCGGGCCCGCGTCATTTAGAACATTTTTGTAAATAAATAAAATGCTAATTATTTCATTAATTAAATTTAATTAACTAAATAGTCACTGACTACTGGGCCCCACCCACTAATTAACCCATTTAGTTAGTCTAAACCCCCTGTTAGTGTCCCAGACAATGACATGTAGGTCCCACTGGACCCACCTGTCTGGTTTGACTGGTCAACCGACCAGTTGACCTGCTGACATCACTGATGTCATGCCTGCGTCATCATTCACTATTCTGGATAATGTTGGATTTAAATAAATAATTAAAGTCAGAAAATGATTAGATCTTTAGAAAATCATATAAAATCATCCGTAACTCGGATGAAAATACTTTCTACATCAAAGTTGCTCAGAACGACGAGACGAATCCGAATACACAGTCCGTTTACCTGTCAGATGCCTCTAACCATCTGAATGTGGAACATTCCCCCTCCGGTCATCTGTCTGACACATGTCCGGAACCGGGAAAACATTATTTTAGGACTATCAGCATTAGCACTTCCATAGCGCTTCAACTTGCACGCACTAACATGAACATTATTAGGTAAAAAAAAGCACACATGAATACACAGGGGATATCAGTTTCATTGTTCTTTCTGTTACCGAACTATTGTAAATATGTATGACATATGTGCTAAATAGCTGCTATAATTGAACTCATGATTTTCATTTTTGTCAATGAACTCTTCTAACATATGTACTAGAAATACTAATACTTCAGAATTCGTCCCCTAAGAAAACTAGTAACGTTGAATTCCATTTTCCAGTTCCCTCTTAGACATATACACAAACAAAAGAGTAGAATGATCACTTGAACTAATCGGACAATAACATGCGAGCTTATAGCAATTGGCCACTTGAAATTATACCAATAGAAATAAGAAATATGTACGGACTCCGAGCCCGTGGCATTTGTGTACTCCAGCACGATGAACAAATCACGCCATTTTATTGATACTACTAAGACGCCCGTGCTATGCTACGGGCTCACACAAGATTTGGTGGATTTAAGTTATAGTCAGGAAATGTACATTGCAATGGAGAACAAAAAAATGTGCCGGCACATTAATTGAAGTGTGTTAAAAGGATCTACAGACACATTAATCAAGCGATGTTATATTGTTGACGGGCACACCATCGAAGCCAAAAAAAAAGCTTCTTGTTCTCCCTACTTATACCTTTCTAAATGCTAAACCTATCGTAATATCAAGGGGGGACAGAGAGCATCCAACAAGTAGAAAAACCACACACATGAATGTGGTAACTTACGACGACTACTGACTACTCCCTCCGTTCCTAAATATTTGTCTTTCTAGGTATTTCAAATAGACTACCACATACGCATGTATATAGACATATTTTAGAATGTAGATTCACTCATTTTGCTCCGTATGTAGTCACTTGTTGAAATCTCTAAAAAGACAAATATTTAGGAACGGAGGGAATACATCCTTAGGCCCTATTTCGATGGGCTCAACATGTTAGCACATATCCCAATCTACCACCCATCCATGTCGCAGATCTGTCATCTCTCTGTGAATGTGAGCATTACACGATGCAACTGCCATTCGTGGGTAAAACATGATGATAAATGTCATATCGAATAAATTTATGTTGTAACATTCCAAACCACTTAGCAATATTTGAAGAAAAAAGAATCATATCACATATCACATAATAGTATCTCGAAGATATACTGCAAGCATGCATGATCAACCAAGATTGAATATTGCAAAAGTAGTTTGCTAAAAGTGTATTATAGTCTCACAAACATACCACAATCATTAATTGGCTAGGAGAAGTCACATGAAAAAGGAAAACAAAAAAATAAAACACTTAACTTGCATGCAAAAGAGATTATATACAAGTACAAAAAAATGACCGGGGCTCACTAAGCTAGACTACTATGTCAAATGATGTTCCATGCGTCAACATCCTTCCAACATTGGCTTCGTCAATTGCAAGCCGTGCGAGCGTCACAACTGATAACTCCGAATTGTGAAATTGTAAAAGATGCGACAACTGCCCCCACACCAGACCTCCAAAATTTCCAGCACAGCCTGTGATCTAAAATACATATTATCATGTCCAGCCTTAGAACCACTGCAACAAACTACTGCAACAGAGAATTGCTTCTTTCCTTGGAAAGGTTGTACAAAGCAAACAAGCTATTCAGTTACCGTTCATCCAGGAAGTCAACATTGCCCATTTCATGCCAGTATATTAGGCACACCAGACTTAAATGTGAAGATAAATGCAGCAATTAATATATCCAAATAGTACACACTTATATTAATAGTTCCAAGACAAACATGAATGAAGTAGAAGTGTTTAACCGAATGATTTCGTAAATATACGCAAGAAAAATGAATTTGTATACAACACCACCAAGAAGAGAAGAACATTTCAGACATAACTCACACATCTAGTTCCACTTAATTAGTTACATACCTTAGATCACGCCATGGAATAATTTTTAAAGCACAGTATATCTCCATCTGCCCACCTACATAATTGCCTATGTTACATTCAGACAAAGAAAAAAAACTGAGCTTAAAGTATATTTAAACAAAGCAAAAAACAATGAACATCGCTTGCAATACATTTTGTACCAAGCAAAGAAAAAAATGTATAGTAAGACATGCTTTGAAATCATGTGTATATAGAAGAAGGGGCGAGTGTACTTGTGCATACACACACAAAAATTGTAACTTTCTGCAAAAGAAAAGATGCCAGTAACTGACATCAAGGAAAAAAATTGGTGTCTAACCTGAAAAATTGGATGTGGAGCTACCAAGAAAAGGAGGGGCATCAATGACATAGAGACCTGCTGTAGGCGTCATCCAAATTTTTCGAACAGCGAAAGTAACAATGAGAACTACCAAAAAATAATTTAAACACATGTATGATTTTTTTTACAAGAATATCATGAACACTAAAGCAAATTTCTGAAGTTACTTTTTCTGGAAGTCCAAACTTCCGGACCTTACATGCGAAGCAATTTTAGATGACTAAACATATTAAATAAATTATTATTTTTACTGCCACCAAATTGTACTTGATTTATACCTTGGACTACACATTGAGACCTAATTGTAGAACATTTCTTTGAAAAATTTGCAATGGGGTTGGACTGGCCTTCCCTTGCTTATCCGAAAGAGTAAGAATATTTATGTTACTTTTAGATGTATCTCTACAAAGAGTAACATAGAGTTGCCTGAGTGAAAATACCAGTTCAGGGAGGTACACACCAACTTCTCCGATACTCAAAATTTCATCCACAAGAAGATTTTGGATAAGAAACTATAAACAGTGGTCATTGCTTACAGATACTATAGTAGACAGTTTCATCTGTTACCACCAGAACATATATGAAATTGCACAAACAAGGATTTTCTAATAGAGATGAAGCAAGAACTGATGCGATGTATAGAAGATTTTACTATTCGTCCACACCCATACCTTGGTTCTTGACGAAACATATTAGATGGCAATAGCAGAGCATAGTTCCTCCACGCCAACATCACACCAGACCAGCCATCTTCCAGATGGAGTCAATTGGAGGAGAACGCGAGTGTGGAGCTCGTGGGTGGCGCTCCAATTGCACACAACAAAGCAGTCCTCGGGGAGTAGCTCGTACTCTAATTGGAAGAACCTGGAGCACGTAGGCGTGGAAGGAGCCGCCGCCGCCGATGATGTGTAGCGCATAGCCGGCATACGTGAAGGTCGGCGTCGGTGGAGACAGCGGAGAGAGGCGAAGGTGCTGGGGCTTCTGCATCAGAGGAGGATGCAGGAGAGGCGTCGCAGACTTGGGGGAAGGGCGGCTCCGGCGGCGAGGAAATGCCGGGGAGGAGGAGCAGGTGGTGGGCGGTGGGGCTGCTGCATCAGAAAAGAAGGCAAGAGAGTTATCAGAGAAGAAGCGTCGTGGACTTGAGGGACGGGCCACGCCGGCGGCGTACTTGCTGGTCGGCATAGGAGGAGATGGGGTAGGGGGAGATGAGACAACGGGGAGGTGGCGGTGGAGGTTCTAGTGAGCGGTGGCAGCAGAGAGGAGTCAAGAGAGGGGTCTGGAACAACCAGCGCCGGCGGCGCATGCAGCGGCAGCGGCAGCGGCCACTGGTTCCATCAAGAAATCAAGGCTTGTTTCCATCGTTCTCCCCTTTTCAAGAAGGATCGAGTGATTCTGGTTGCCTGGTTGGATAAGGTGGTTATAAAGTGGGTTGCCTCTCCAGATCCAGATCTAATGGTTGAGATTGATGGAGGCAGGCACACCATCACCACCAACTCAGTTTTTTATAGGAGTAGAGACGTACATGCCATCCTGTTTAACATTCGTTCTGTGATATGTCCATGCAATGTATTGATTTCAAACGATCGCAAGATGGCACATGTGATTCAAAATTAACTCAAACTGAAGCAATTCAGTTGTAACATTCCTGGAGACATTGCAAGTTTAGAACTGAACCTCTGGGTATTTGATGTTCAGAACTGGACCTCTTTTGAAGCTTCGCGTGGGTTGACAGGTGTGTCGTTTGACGCGCGGGATTGTGGGGGCAGTGTTGAACGGGGACTGGTGGCGGTGGTGAACGGCCTCAGGTGGCGGAGGTGAACGGAAGGGGATGGCCAGATCCGGCGGGTGCAGGAGGCGAACACCTCCCGTACGAACCAGCAGGATGGCACGTGAAGACGGTGGTGCTGGGCGCTGGATCCGGACGGCGGACGCCCGGTGGCAGGGAGGGGTCGGCGTTCGGCGGAGAAAAGGAGCGCAAGGAGGGCGCGGCGCCCGGCGGCGAGAAGGGGGCGGCACCCAGCGGCGAGAAGGCTCGTGGAGGAGGGGCGGTGCCCGGCGGCGGGGTGGAGCCCGGCGGCGGGGTGGCCGACGAGGGGGGCGGGGCGTGGGCAGGGGGTCGTGGGGATACGGGGGAAATGGGAGGTGGACTTTTTCTTTTATTTTGTTGCTTACTAGTTGGGCCTATGACAAAAACGGATCGGAACCTATATAGGGCCGACGGTAACAGAATAATATTACGTTACTAGTAACGGAATAGCACTGTCCTTTATATATATATATATAGACTTTTCGGTTAAAAACACGATGCCACATCAAAGTTGTGCATTGGGTATATTCAAACACCACATAACACTTCATACATATGTTTGGGCCACATGCACACAGTGGTTGTCTTCAGGCACTCCCTCGCGTGGTTATCAGCGTCAAGCTAGCCTATTTGTAGGGCCGTGTGTGAACGTCCATGACATTGACCCAACAACGAGAGATGTTATACGACCAAGGTGGTGATTCCTCTTGGTGAGTGTTACAATACGCCTTGGTGAGATGATTCCTCCTCCCACCGACTCAAAGTGTGTGTGAGGGGGTGGGCGTTGTACTACTTCGCAGTAGATGAACCTCCGTGGGGTCGGGGATGTCCGGTTTGCGATGCACATGTGCCACATCAAATTTGTGATTTGGTTATTTAAATATCACACCACACCACTTTCACACACACACATATACACACACACACACATATATACATGTATATATCGAGCCATCCGTAGGTGTAGTTCGTATGTGCTCTCACCCATCTCGCGCCACAAGCACATATTTGTGGGGCCGCACACTGTCCACATTTGAAGGAAGCAAAAGGGGGGGGGGCTAGCAATAATAACGTGTGCATGTGTTACGGTAGGGTGAGATGTCAGACCTAGCTATTTGAGGGCATGCGTTCATAGCTACGATTCCCCTCCCGCCAACATGAAGTGTGCGTGTGTGTGTGTCTGTGGGGGGCGGCTAGCAATAATAACGTGTGCTTTGTACGACAGGTGCCACATGAAAGTTGTGCATTGGGTATTTGAACATCAAACCACCCTTTTCATACATATATTTGGTCCAGATGCAAGTGTGTTCATGTTCTGACCCTTTCTCGCGTTTTTTCGCCAAATTTATAAATAGCAGACGAGTCACACGCAGCAACCGTCTGCGATCGGGTACGCAACAGACACAGTTCCCTAAGACTACCCATGTGTTGTGCCCCTACCCCTGTCACCCACATCATCACAGTAGATTGGGCTCCCCGAGGCTTCCCTCCCCCTCTCAAAAATATCTACTCCCTCGCAATCTCAAAAATATCTACCCGACTAGAGGGTTTTTCTGTTTGATAGCACACGATTAGTATGTGTGGACCGTGTGCGATGTGTGTTACTACCGCTCTACTTCAGTCAGTTGATCCAAATTTTTAGTAGCCCCGGCATTTTACTCCCACCTGCATCCCTCACAATCTCGAAAATATCTGCTCGGCTGGAGTGTTTTTCTACTTGATAACACATGATTATTATGTTTTAAACGTGTGTGATGTTTGTTACTCCCGCCCCGCTCTGCTTCAGTTCCTTGATCCCAGCGCCGCCATTTTACTCCCGCCTAGTAAAATTTTCAATACCATCGGCATTTCCTCAAACACTACCTTGGACCCCCTCCACACCCCCCCCCAAATCCCTCGCTCACCCCAAATCCCACGCTCACACACACACCACCCCTTCCTCGCTCGCAGCCCTAGCTAGGTCGTCACGGCCGCCACACCGCCTCCATCGTCAACCTCTATCGGTCTGCCAGTGCAGGTTACCCACCGATATACATACCGTCGCTGCCCTGAGTTTCTTAGATGATGCCAGCAAAACGCACCCTTTCCCACAGCTCCCCATGCCCACCCCTCCGCCACTCCAGAGCGTCGTAGCCTAAGCCCGGCTACGCTTCCCGGGGAGCTCGAGGAGTGAATGGCCCAAAAGAGCTTTATCGCGGCCTCTTCGCCCGACGTTGGCGAGGTGGCCGCCGAGGAAGCTGATGATGATGACTGGCCGCAGGCTTTCAATCAGCGGGCTAGAGTATTTGGCATGTCGCGGACGCCGGCTATGACATCGAGGTCGTCGACAGCAAGGACTTGATGCGGGCGTCACAGGTTAAGTTGCCCACCCCCAACCCCTCTGGTTGCACAGCCGTCGATCTCATGGATGTCTCTACCGCTGATCTCCTGTGGCTCATTATGAACAAGTTGCCATCCTTCATCGCCATGGAGCCCCTTTTGTCATTTCTGAAGGACACGTTATGCGACGCTGGCTTGGGATCCTCAACTGCCAAGTCATATCTCATCGACGGTGACGATGAGGAGGAGCCCATCTGTCACAAGTGAGGAAACCCATGATTTGTTTTGCCGTGCCTCTTCACCGTGGGAATCCAATGATTTGTTTTCTCAAACCCCCTTTTGTACTGAGAACCTATCCAGTATTTATTGCTATATTTGGTTGTTTGCATTACGCCTTGTTTATTTCTATGGTTTTTGGTTGTTCGGTTGTTTGTAGATAGCATATGTCTAGTTTCAATTGCCATCCTTGGTTGTTCGTAGTATGCCTTGTTTATTTCAGTTATTCACAATGTGATGTTCTATATGTGCTAGTATGAACTGTGCAGTTCAATTTCATCAGTACCAGTTTTAACAATAGCTCTATGAATGACTATATTTGGTTGTTGTTAAGCATGTTGTACTCCCTCCGGTCCTTTTTAGTTCGTATATGTGATTTGTCTAAAGTCAAGCCTCATAAAGTTTGACCAACTTTATAGAAAAAAATACCAACATTCACAATATGAAATCAACATCAGTAGATGTGCCATGACTTAATTTTTCATATTGTATAACTTTAGCATGGTAGATCTTGATATTTTTCATATAAATATTGTCAAACTTTATGAAGTTTGACTTCAGACAATTCTAATATGCAGAGTAAAAAGGACTGGAGGGAGTATTTAACACGCCTTTCCATTTGATTTAACAATAACTAGTGTACTTAGAACTGCACAATACAAGTTTGAATGAGTATGTTTGCTTGTTTTTCAATATTAGGCATGTTACAGTAAATAACACACCTTTCCACTTGTTTTTATTAACTAGCATGCTTAAGCCTTCGTCATGAAGCTATCATTTGGAGATTATGTTCTCTACCATGGATATATTTGGTTGATGTTTAGCATGTTATGCTTAACATGCCTTTAGATGTACTTAAACAGGACAATATTGGGAACATCTCTTGTTTACCATCGAGGTTATTTTCATCCCATGGCTTATATATACTCACTGTTCAGGATATCGGTAGATGGTACCATATAGGCCGGGGGCTGATAATTAATCGTTGAATCGGACATTTAACTGATTATAAATGTAACCCATTTATCGGTAAATTAACTAGGGCCATATCTAACATATCTGAGGCTACATAGCAAGATGCATTGTACTGAATGACTAAATATGCAATCCTAGGCCACACAACAACAAGGAAGGGTTGTTTGGTTCTAGGCCTAGGAGTGCCACACTTTGCCATACAATGTTGCCAAACTTGCCAAAGGGTTAGTTCTTCAAAATGAGAGCGAGAAGTTGGCACGCCTAAGAGAATCTTGCCACACTTTTTGAGTGTATGTGATGTGGGAGCATAGTGTGGCTTGCCTAAGATGTGGCTTGAACCAAACACACACCTAACATTAGGTGTGGCAACCTTTGGCAAATGTAGTGTCAAACCAAGAGTATTACCTTAATGTTCTGATGATGTCTAGATATACATAGAAGAGCAGCAAGAAGACCAACAACACAGTAGCAGTTGACTGTAGTTAATCGGCTGATATTTGTAAAAATGTAATAAACTCCCCCCGCCCCATAATATAAGATGTTTATTCATCCATGTCGTAAGTATATTGGATGCTATAAGATCTTATATAATGGGACGGAGGGAGTGTTGTACTACATCATTGTGCAATTTTTGTTTAGCTTCTAATGTTTACTTGGTGCTTTTTGGTACATGTCATTGGTAAAGATCCGTGTTTCGACCCTGTCTGTTTATGGGGCAATGAGATATTGATGAACCAACATCAAATGAGGAAACTGATAAAGATTGTTAGTAAAATGGGTCAAAAGATGGCAATTAAACTATTTTTTTGCACTTTATCCAAGACAACAATGAACTGCAGCATGGTAAGTAAGAACTCTGCAACCTTCTTTTTACTGCCCATAATGAGTTGTGTTAGATGACAATGTCCGAATCTTTTTCCTTTGCAGTGGTTCTGGAAGCAGTGTACTCAAGGTTACCTCTCAAACTACATGATTGGTGGGCATGCAAAGGTTAAATTATTTCTACCAGAACACAATGACTATCTAGATGCCCTCATGAGCCATGAAGATAGTGAAGGATGGGCGGTCGGTCATCACAAGGGGTTGGACTGAGTCGTGCGTGCCTTCTACATGGAGGAAAGCACAATAAGGGCATTCCGCTTCACCTTGTTCCGCAACCAGATGTTGGGGAACGTAGCATGCAATTTCAAAATAAATCCTACGATCACGCAAGATCTATCTAGGAGATGCATAGCAATGAGAGGGGGAGAGTGTGTCCACGTACCGTCGTAGACCGAAAACGGAAGCGTTAGTTTAACACGATTGATGTAGTCGAACGTCTTCGCGATCCAATCGATCAAGTACCGAACGTACGACACCTCCGAGTTCAGCACACGTTCAGCTTGATGACGTCCCTCGAACTCTTGATCCAGCAAAGTGTCGAAGGAAATTTTCGTCAGCATGACGGCGTGGTGACGGTGATGGTGATGTGATCTGCGCAGGGCTTCGCCTAAGCACTACGACAATATGACCGGAGGAGTAAATGGTGGAGGGGAGCACTGCACATGGCTAAGAAACTATTGTGTGTCTAGGAGGCGCCCCCCTCCCACGTATATAAAGGAGGGATGGGAGAAGAGGCTGACCAAGGCGCACCCCCAAGGGGAGGAGTCCTACTAGGGCTCCAAGTCCATCTCGGACCACCCCTTTCCTTTTACCGGAGAGGGAAGGGGGAAAGAGAAGGGGAAGGAGAAGGAAAGGGGGGCGCCGCCCTGTCGGTGTACGAAAGTAGGGGCTCTCCTTTGTACCCCTTTACTTGTGCACGTGCAGTTAGAGCCACGCCTGCGACCACACTTAGCAGGGCAGAGGAGGGAAGCAGAAGTGCAAGGCTACCAGAGCAGCGCTCCAACCAAGGGCGCAGAAGACAAAGCAACCGGATGGGCTTTCCCCCGGCAAGACCCTTGCCGGGGCGGCCTACACAGCCCCGGCAAGAGCCTTGCCAGGGCAGCTCGCCCAACACCAGCATTGCGGCCACCCTTGAGCCTGAGAGTTCCGAGACCATCAACAACGTTGGAACCAAGGCTCGAGAAGTGCCTGCAGGATGGCATGCAGATCTTTGTGAAGACAGAGAGCCTACAAATCCTAGATGAGGACCAGAAGACAAGACAGCCGCAAGGCTCCTTGCCGAGGATGCCCACGAGGCCCCGGCAAGGCACCTTGCCGAAGACACCCGCAAGGCCCCGGCAAGACTCTTGCTGAGGGCGCTCAGAAGGCCCCGGCAAGACCCTTGCCGGGAATATACGTGAGACCGCGGCAAGGCCTTGCCGCCCCAGCTCAGCGGCCAACCCACCAACTAAAGCAAGTACCCACGTGGCAATATGTGGATACTAATCCAACTAGTCAAGCACCTGCGTGGTGGCACGCAGATCTTCGTGAAGACCCTACCACCATGCCAACTCAGCAGCCTACCAGCCTACATGGCGATGTGCGCCTCATTGGCCTAGACGCGTGTCGAAGCAAGACGGAGCGGCGACGGACGGGACGGGCCTCGTTACCGTCCCCGATAAAGCAATGTGACACCTCCGGAGCGCATTTTATGCGTTTTGTCCCGTAATGACAGGCGATAAGCTTGTACACTATACACACCTTTCCACCTCATGTGTGCCACTGTGGCGACCCCTTCGACTATAAAAGGAGGCCCAAGGCATAATGAGGGAGGATTCGGATCTTTGGGACTACACAGGCACCATAGCTAGTTCAAGAACTCAAGAACACTCAAATATACACCAAAGCAGGACTAGGGCATTACACATTCCTCGCGGCCCGAACCTGGGTAAAATCTCGTTGTGCCAGCTACTAGACCCGCCCTTCGTACAACCCCGCGCCCGCCAACCGTAGAAGGGGTCTCTGTGATCCCATAGGTGCCGTTTCCACCGACACGCCCCCTTCCCCACTCCAATTCGGACCCCTTCCAAGTGGGGGGCGCACGAGCCCCTTCTGGGCTGGTGTGCCTCCCTCCCGTGGCCCATGTGGCCCATTACTTCCCCCGGGGGGTTCCGGTAACCCCTCGGTACTCCGGTAAATACCCAAAACACTCTGAAACCATTCCGGTGTCCGAATACTATTGTCCAATATATCAATCTTTATCTCTCGACCATTTCGAGACTCCTCGTCATGTCTATGATCTCATCCGGGTCTCCGAACAATCTTCGGTCACCAAAAACACATAACTCATAATACAAATCGTCATCGAACGTTAAGCGTGCGGACCCTACGGGTCCGAGAACTATGTAGACATGACCAAGACACATCTCCAGTGAATAACCAACAGTGGAACTTGGATGCTCATATTGGTTCCTACCTATTCTATGAAGATCTTTATCGGTCAAACATTAATGACAACATACGTCATTCCTTTTGTCATCGGTATGTTACTTGCCCGAGATTCGATCGTCGGTATCTTCATACCTAGTTCAATCTCGTTACTGGCAAGTCTCTTTACTCATTCCGTAATGCATCATCCTGCAACTAACTCATTAGTCACATTGCTTGCAAGGCTTATCATGGTGTGCATTACCGAGAGGGCCCAGAGATACCTCTCCGATACTCGGAGTGACAAATCCTAATCTCGATCTATGCCAACCCAACAAACACCTTCGGAGACACCTGTAGAGCATCTTTATAATCACCCAGTTACGTTGTGACGTTTGATAGCACATAAGATGTTCCTCCTGTATTCAGGAGTTGCATAATCTCATAGTCAAAGGAATATGTATAAGTCATGAAGAAAGCAATAGCAATAAAACTTAACGATCATTATGCTAAGCTAACAGATGTGTCTCGTCCATCACATCATTCTCCTAATGATGTGATCTCGTTCATCAAATGACAACACATGTCTATGGTTAGGAAACTTAACCATCTTTGATTAACGAGCTAGTCAAGTAGAGGCATACTAGGGACACGCTATTTTGTCTATGTATTCACACATGTATCAAGTTTCCGGTTAATACAATTCTAGAATGAATAAAAAACATTTATCATGATATAAGGAAATATAAATAACAACTTTATTATTGCCTCTAGGGCATATTTCCTTCAGCCTCCCACTTGCATTAGAGTCAATAATCTAGATTATATTGTAATGATTCTAACACCCATGGAGTCTTGGTGCTGATCATGTTTTGCTCGTGGAAGAGGCTTAGTCAACGGGTCTGCAACATTCAGATCCGTATGTATTTTGCAAATCTCTATGTCTCCCTCCTTGACTTGATCACGGATGGAGTTGAAGCGTCTCTTGATGTGTTTGGTTCTCTTGTGAAATCTGGATTCCTTCGCTAAGGCAATTGCTCGAGTGTTGTCACAAAAGATTTTCATTGGACCCGATGCACTAGGTATTACACCTAGATTGGAATGAACTCCTTCATCCAGACAACTTCATTTGCTGCTTCCGAAGCAACCATGTACTCCGCTTCACAAGTAGACCCCGCCACGATGCTCTGCTTGGAACTGCACCAACTGATAGCTCCACCATTCAATATAAATACGTATCCGGTTTGTGACTTAGAGTCATCCGGATCAATGTCAAAGCTAGCATCGATGTAACTATTTACGATGAGCTCTTTGTCATCCCCATGAACAAGAAAGATATCCTTAGTCCTTTTCAGGTACTTCAGGATGTTCTTGACCGCTGTCTAGTGATCCACTCCTAGATTACTTTGGTACCTCCCTGCTAAACTTATGGCAAGGCACACATCAGGTCTGGTACACAGCATTGCATACATGATAGAACCTATGGCTGAGGCATAGGGAATAACTTTCATTTTCTCTCTATCTTCTGCAGTGGTCGGGCATTGAGTCTGACTCAACTTCAAACCTTGTAACACAGGCAAGAACCCTTTCTTTGACTGATCCATTTTGAACTTCTTCAAAACTTTATCAAGGTATGTGCTTTGTGAAAGTCCAATTAAGCGTCTTGATCTATCTCTATAGATATTGATTCCCAATATATAAGCAGCTTCACCGAGGTCTTTCATTGAAAAATTCTTATTCAAGTATCCTTTTATGCTATCCAGAAATTCTATATCATTTCCAATCAACAATATATCATCCACATATAATATTAGAAATGCTACAGAGCTCCCACTCGCTTTCTTGTAAATACAGGCTTCTCCAAAAGTCTGTATAAAACCATATGCTTTGATCACACTATCAAAGCGTATATTCCAACTCTGAGAGGCTTGCACCAGTCCATAAATGGATCGCTGGAGCTTGCACACTTTGTTAGCATCTTTAGGATCGACAAAACCTTCTGGTTGCATCATATACAACTCTTAATTGAGAAATCCATTAAGGAATGCAGTTTTGACGTCCATTTGCCAATTTTCATAATCATAAAATGCGGCAATTGCTAACATGATTCGGACAGACTTAAGCATCGCTACGGGTGAGAAGGTCTCATCGTAGTCAACTCCTTGAACTTGTCGAAAACCTTTCGCAACAAGTCAAGCTTTGTAGACAGTAACATTACCATCAACGTCAGTCTTCTTCTTGAAGATCCATTTATTCTCTATGGCTTGCCGATCATCGAGCAAGTCAACCAAAGTCCATACTTTTTCTCATACATAGATCCCATCTCAGATTTCATGGCCTCAAGCCATTTCGCGGAATCTGGACTCATCATCGGTTCCACATAGTTGGTAGGTTCGTCATGGTCTAGTAACATTACTTCCAGAACAGGAATACCGTACCACTCTGGTGCGAAACGTACTCTTGTTGACCTACGAGGTTCGGTAGTAATTTGATCTGAAGTTTCATGATCATCATCATTAGCTTCCTCACTAATTGGTGTAGGCATCACTGGAACTGATTTTTGTGATGAACTACTTTCCAATTCGAGAGAAGGTACAACTACCTCATCAAGTTCTACTTTCCTCCCACTCACTTCTTTCGAGAGATACTCCTTCTCTAGAAAGGATCCATTCTTCGCAACAAATATCTTGCCTTTAGATCTGCGATAGAAGGTGTGCCCAACAGTTTCTTTTGGGTATCCTATGAAGATGCACTTCTCCGATTTGGGTTCGAGCTTATCAGGATGAAGCTTTTTCACATAAGCATCGCAACCCCAAACTTTAAGAAACGACAACTTAGGTTTTGCCAAACCATAGTTCATATGGTGTCGTCTCAATGGATTTGGATGGTGCCCTATTTAACGTGAATGCAGCTGTCTCTAATGCATAACCCCAAAATGATAGTGGTAAATCGGTAAGAGACATCATAGATCGCACCATATCTAATAAAGTACGGTTATGACGTTCGGACACACCATTACGCTGTGGTGTTCCAGGTGGCGTGAGTTGCGAAACTATTCCACATTGTTTTAAATGAAGACCAAACTCATAACTCAAATATTCGCCTCCGCGATCAGATCATAGAAACTTTATTTTCTTGTTACGATGATTTTCCACTTCATTCTGAAATTCTTTGAACTTTTCAAATGTTTCAGACTTATGTTTCATTAAGTAGATATACCCATATCTGCTCAAATCATTTGTGAAGGTCAGAAAATAACCCGCCGCGAGCCTCAATACTCATCGGACCGCATACATTAGTATGTATTATTTCCAATAAGTCAGTGGCTCACTCCATTGTTCCGAAGAACGGAGTCTTAGTCATCTTGCCCATGAGGCATGGTTCGCAAGCATAAAGTGATTCCAAAAGCCCATCCGCATGGAGTTTCTTCATGCGCTTTACACCAATATGACCTAAACAGCAGTGCCACAAATATGTTGCACTGTCATTATTAACTTTGCATCTTTTGGCATCAATATTATGAATATGTGTATCACCACGATCGAGATTCAACAAAAATAGACCACTTATCAAGGGTGCATGACCATAAAATATATTACTCATATAAATAGAACAACCATTATTCTTTGATTTAAATGAATAACCGTCTCGCATCAAACAAGATCAAGATATAATGTTCATGCTCAACGCTGGCACCAAATAACAATTATTCAGGTCTAAAATTAATCCCAAAGGTAGATGTAGAGGTAGCGTGCCGACGGCGATCACATCGACCTTGGAACCATTTCCGACGCGCATCGTCACCTCGTCCTTAGCCAATCTTCGTTTAATCCATAGCCCCTGTTTCGAGTTGCAAATATGAGCAACAGAACAAGTATCTAATACCTAGGCGCTACTACGAGCATTAGTAAGGTACACATCAATAACATGTATATCAAATATACCTTTCACTTTGCCATCCTTCTTATCCGCCAAATACTTGGGGCAGTTCCGCTTCCAGTGACCAGTCCCTTTGTAGTAGAAGCACTCAGTTTCAGGCTTAGGTCCAGACTTGGGCTTCTTCCCGGGAGTAGCAACTTGCTTGCTATTCTTCTTGAAGTTCCCCTTCTTTCATTTGCCCTTTTTCTTGAAACTAGTGGTCTTGTTAACCATCAGCACTTGATACACCTTCTTGATTTCTACCTCCGCAGCCTTGAGCATTGCAAACGCTCGGGAATCGTCTTGTTCATCCCTTGCATATTATAGTTCATCACGAAGCCTTTATAGCTTGGTGGCAGTGATTGAAGAACTCTTTCAATGACACTATCATCCGGAAGATTAACTCCCAGCTGAGTCAAGTGGTTATGGTACCCAGACATTCTGAGTATGTGTTCACTGACAGAATTGTTCTCCTCCATCCTGCAGCTATAGAACTTGTTGGAGACTTCATATCTCTCAACTCGGGCATTTTCTTGAAATGTTAACTTCAACTCCTGGAACCTCTCATATGCTCCATGACGTTCAAAACGTCTTTGAAGTCCCGATTCTAAGTTGTAAATCATGGCACACTGAACTATCAAGTAGTCATCAGATTTAGCTTGCCAGACATTCATAACGTCAGTAGTTGCTCCTGCGGCAGGCCTTGCACCTAGCAGTGCATCAAGGACGTAATTGTTCTGTGCAACAATGAGGATAATCCTCAAGTTATGGACCCAATCCGTGTAGTTGCTACCATCATCTTTCAACTTAGCTTTCTCTAGGAACGCATTAAAATTCAAGGGAATGGTAGCACGGGCCATTGATATACAACATTGATATGCAAAAACTATCAGGACTAAGTTCATGATAAATTTAAGTTCAATTAATCATATTACTTAATAACTCCCACTTAGATAGACATCCCTCGAGTCATCTAAATGATCATGTGATCCATATCAACTAAATCATGTCCGATCATCAGGTGAGATGGCGTAGTTTTCAATGGTGAACATCTCTATGTTGATCATATCTACTATATGATTCACGTTCGACCTTTCGGTCTCAGTGTTCCGAGGCCATGTCTGTACATGCTAGGCTCGTCAAGTTTAACCCGAGTATTCCGCACGTGAAAAACTTTCTTGCACCCATTGTATGTGAACGTAGAGCTTATAACACCCGATCATCACGTGGTGTCTCGGCACGATGAACTGTCGCAACGGTGCATACTCATGGAGAACACTTATACCTTGAAATTTTTAGTGAGGGATCATCTTATAATGCTACCGCCGTACTAAGCAAAATAAGATGCATAAAAAGATAAACATCACAAGCAATCAAAATATGTGACATGATATGGCCATCATCATCTTGTTCCTTTGATCTTCATCTCCAAAGCACCATCATGATCTCCATTGTCACCGGCTTAACACCTTGATCTCCATCGTAGCATTGTTGTCGTCTCGCCAACTATTGCTTCTACAACTATCGCTAACGCATAGTGATAAAGTAAAACAATTACATGGCGATTGCATTTCATACAATAAAGCAACAACCATAAGGCTCCTGCCAGTTGTCGATAACTTTTACAAAACATGATCATCTCATACAATAACTTATATCACATCATGTCTTAACCATATCACATCACAACATGCCCTGCAAAAACAAGTTACACGTCCTCTACTTTGTTATTGCAAGTTTTACGTGGCTGCTACGGGCTTCTAGTAAGAACCGTTCATACCTACGCATCAAAACCACAACGATGTTTCGTGAAGTTTGTTGTTTTAACCTTCAACAAGGACCGGCCATAGTCAAATTCGATTCAACTAAAGTTGGAGAAACATACACCTGCCAGCCACCTTTATGCAAAACAAGTAGCATGTCTATCGGTGGAACTGGTCTCATGAACGTGGTCATGTAAGGTTGGTCCGGGCCGCTTCATCCAACAATACAGTCGAATCAAATTAAGACGTTGGTGGTAAGCAGTATGACTATGATCGCCCACAACTCTTTGTGTTCTACTCATGCATATCATCTACGCATAGACCTGGCTCGGATGCCACTGTTGGGGAACGTAGCATGCAATTTCAAAAAAATTCCTACGATCACGCAAGATCTATCTAGGAGATGCATAGCAACGAGAGGGGGAGAGTGTGCCCACGTACCCTCGTTGACCAAAAGCGGAAGCGTTAGTTTAACACGGTTGATGTAGTCGAACGTCTTCGTGATCCAAGCGATCAAGTACCGACCGTACGACACCTCCGAGTTTAGCACACGTTCAGCTCGATGACGTCCCTCGAACTCTTAATCCAGCAAAGCGTCGAGGGAGAGTTTTGTTAGCACGACGGCATGGTAACGTTGATGGTGATGTGATCTGCGCAGGGCTTCGCCTAAGCACTATGACAATATGACCGGAGGAGTAAATGATGAAGGGGGGCACCACACACGGCTAAGAAACAATTGTGTGTCTAGGAGGCACCCCCTCCCATGTATATAAAGGAGGGAGGGGAGAGGAGGCCGGCCAAGGCGCGCCCCCAAGGGGAGGAGTCCTACTAGGACTCCAAGTCCATTTCGGACCCCCTTTCCTTTTACCAGAGAGGGAAGGGGGGAAAGGAAAGGGGGGCACCTCCCCCTTACCCACTCAAATTCAGACCCCTTCCAAGTGGGGTGTGCGCCAGCCCCTTGTGGGCTGGTGTACCTCCCTCCCGAGGCCCATGTGGTCCATTACTTCCCCGGAGGGTTCTGGTAACCCCTCGGTACTCCGATAAATACCCGAAACACTCCGAAACCATTCTGGTGTCCGAATACTATTGTCCAATATATGAATCTTTGTCTCTCGACCATTTCGAGACTCCTCGTCATGTCTGTGATCTCATCCAGGAATCCAAACAATCTTCGGTCACAAAAAACACATAACTCATAATACAAATCGTCATCGAACGTTAAGCGTGCGGACCCTACAGGTTTGAGAACTAGTAGACATGACCGAGACACATCTCCGAACAATAACCAACAGCGGAACCTGGATGCTCATATTAATTCCTACATATTCTACGAAGATCTTTATCAGTCAAACTGTAATGACAACATACGTCATTCCCTTTGTCATCGGTATGTTACTTGCCCGAGATTCGATCGTCGGTATCTTCATACCTAGTTCAATCTCGTTACCGGAAAGTCTCTTTACTCGTTCCATAGTGCATCATCCCATAACTAACTCATTAGTCACATCTCTTGCAAGGCTTATCATGATGTGCATTACAGAGAGGGCCCAGAGATACCTCTCCGATACTCGGAGTGACAAATCCTAATGTCGATCTATGCCAACCCAACAAACACCTTCGGAGACACCTGTAGAGCATCTTTATAATCACCCAGTTACGTTGTGACGTTTTATAGCACATAAGGTGTTCCTTCGATATTCGGGAGTTGCATAATCTCATAGTCAAAGGAATATGTATAAGTCATGAAGAAATTAATAGCAATAAAACTTAACGATGATTATGCTAAGTTAATAGATGGGTCTTGTCCATCACATCATTCTCCTAATGATGTGATCTCGTTCATCAAATGACAACACATGTCTATGGTCAGGAAACTTAACCATCTTTGATTAACGAGCTAGTCAAGCAGAGGCATACTAGGGACACTTTAATTTGTCTATGTATTCATACATGTATCAAGTTTCCGGTTAATACAATTCTAGCATGAATAAAAAACATTTATCATGATATAAGGAAATATAAATAACAACTTTATTATTGCCTCTAGGGCATATTTCCTTCACCAAAATGTCTTTTGCATCTTTCTTTACCGTGTTTATAGTACAAGTGTACAAGCCTGGTTCATCATTCTTTATTTGGTGCTTATGTAATTCTTGAACATGTGTATCTGTGAACCGAATAATGCATTAGTTGTTTAACCTAATGGATATGAATAAAGGTATAGCCAACTTTCAAATTCAAATTCGGTACAATTTTAAATAGCAGCGATTTAATTAGGGTCAAAATATGCTCTGCAGTTCGTTACGTCGCACAAGGTCTATAAAGCACAAAGGTGTGTGATATACATGTACTTCCAACACGGTTTGTGGAGAGGAAACATGTGCTACCATGCACACAATTGCCCTTTGCGAAGCGTGTGTGATGTCAGACAATATCACAAATGGTGCGAGGAAACTAATTATTTGTGATAGTCGCCTTATCGTACACGGTTTACAATCATGAACTGTTTCGGATGTCATAGGCATCATAAATGTTGCACCACATAATAGCATGTGTGATAGTTATCCTGTACGACACTGGTACGACGGTCTGACGTTTCGTAATCCTATCCGACACTCATATGTGATTAGGTAATCTTCTTAATTACATATCGCATACAGTTCGGGAGAAGTCAATGTGTGTGATAGTCTCCTGATCGCACACGCTTGGCGATCATGAATTGTTTATGATCGAGTGCGCGTCGTGAACGTTGCACCACATAATAGCGTGTGCAATGGTAATGCCAGCACACACGAGTAGCAAAGAAGGAGCGTTTGGGGTATTCAATATATCACAAACAGTTGTGTGAAGAATCACGTTTGGGATAGATGCCGGCATCACATACGCTTTGTTCTGGAAAACATATGCATTCCTACTTCATATCCCCGACGGTTTCTAGGTCGTGTGGGAAGGACCCCCCCTATCGCCCACACTAGCAAGGCGATGGTTTAAAATGCCGTCGCGGAAAGAGGTTAAAAACCGTTTCTATAGCAGCTCGCTCTACCAGTGCTAGATGGCTTTTACTCTTTCTTTGACCTTCAATACAATGTTCTCCTCAATGTTCTTGCAGATCTATTCGGTGTAATCTTCTTTTGCGGTGCGTTTGTTGAAATCTAATGAACTATGGATTTATGATCAGATTATCTATGAATATTATTTGAGTCTTCTCTAAACTCTTTTATGCATGATTAAGATAGCTTTGTATTTCTCTTCGATCTATTGATTTTGTTTGGCCAACTAGATTGATTTTTCTTGCAATGGGAGAGGTGCTTTGTGATGGGTTCAATCTTGCGGTGTGCCATTACTTCAGGATGCTGCTAACGCGACACTATGATCAGAGACCCTTCGACGAAGCTGTGTGCGATGCAATAATCACAAACGGTGGTGTAAAAAACCCGTCAAAAAAGGTGCAAAACGTTTGTGATGACGGATGCATCAAACACGGTTCAGATTTTAGTTGCGTGTGCGATGAAGGGCATATGGTTCAATTCAATTAACTATTTGCGATGAGGAGGAACAAAAGAAACGGGCAGCCAGATGAAGGTGTGTGCGATATACAACATACATTTCACTCGGATGAACTGTTTGTGATTAGGCAACAGAAAAGAAACGGCCAGCCAGATCAAGGTGTGTGTGATAGACAGCATGCGGTTCACTCGGATGAACTGTTTGCGTTGAGACAAGAGAACAAAACGATTCAATATAACAAGATGTGTGTCATACGCGGGAAATAGGTCTGTAATCAGAAATGTGTGAGAAGACCGATAATAACACAGACGATTGCTGCTAATAAGACATGTGTGTTGTGCGATGGGATTGCATACAGAACAACAATATATATATATATATAAGGACATGGTTGCATAACCAAATTAAACATCCAATTACATAGGTGGCTACTACAACCATGGCATTTGCACACACCAAAATAAACTATTACATGCATAATTACATAGGTGGCTACTACACACATGACATTTACAAACACCAAAGTAAACTATATATTACATGCATGATTAACTAGGATAAATGATCATCTGATCATCATCTACTTCTTGTGATGCTTGCCTTGCTTGTGGCTCGATCCGGCCTCGTCGATCTCCGTAACAAGGCACTTCCTCATGTCAACGATCTGCCTGTGCATCTCGTAGCATGTGTACACGCTCTTGGCCACGTACCTGAGGTGAGGTTCATCCAGTTGCTGCATCCAGGCCCGGTGCCAGGATACGGGACATGTTTTGTTGGCATCCTGCTTCATCTTTTCATAGTATGGGTTGATGATGGCCGAGGCGAGTCCAACCAGGGAGTCCTTCTTCGTGCTGCCCCAGACCCTGTAGTGCTCACGGATTTTGACAAGGTTCTCGCAGGACAAGCCCGTAACCCTTAGCGCTTTTTACATCATTGGTGGTTTCCACCGTAGCGAACTTGTAGTCGGTGCTGTTGACAAACCTGGCAAAATGGTCGGAAGGCTCTGTGGCCATGCAGTAGTGGTAGATGAGGACATGATGGCGCACGCACAACTAGGCGATGGCAACCTTCTGATCTATGTTGGGACGACCGACGGTGTACTGGAGGTCGATGCCGACCACCTTGTACTTGTCTCGAGCAAGCAACTGCTCAACGATGTTGATGTAGTCGTCCGCCACGGCCGGGTCGATGGTGTACACCACTGAGAGATCCGTCTGTTGGAAATATGCCCTAGAGGCAATAATAAATGGTTATTATTATATTTCTTTGTTCATGTTAATTGTCTATTGTTCATGCTATAATTGTGTTATCCGGAAATCCTAATACATGTGTGAATACATAGACCACAACGTGTCCCTAGTAAGCCTCTAGTTGACTAGCTCGTTGATCAACAGATAGTCATGGTTTCCTGACTATGGACATTGGATGTCATTGATAATGGGATCACATCATTAGGAGAATGATGTGATGGACAAGACCCAATCCTAAGCATAGCATAAAAGATCGTGTAGTTCGTTTGCTAGAGCTTTTCCAATGTCAAGTATCTTTTCCTTAGACCATGAGATCGTGTAACTCCCGGATGCCGTAGGAGTGCTTTGGGTGTGCCAAACGTCACAACGTAACTGGGTGACTATAAAGGTACACTACAGGTATCTCTGAAAGTGTCTGTTGGGTTGACACGGATCGAGACTGGGATTTGTCACTCCGTATGACGGAGAGGTATCTCTGGGCCCACTCGGTAATGCATCATCAAAATGAGCTCAATGTGACTAAGGAGTTAGCCACGGGATCATGCATTACGGTACGAGTAAAGTGACTTGCCGGTAACGAGATTGAACAAGGTATTGGGATACCGACGATCGAATCTCGGGCAAGTAACGTACCGATTGACAAAGGGAATTGTATACGGGATTGATTGAATCCTCGACATCGTGGTTCATCCGATGAGATCATCGTGGAACATGTGGGAGCCAACATGGGTATCCAGATCCCACTGTTGGTTATTGACCGGAGAGGCGTCTCGGTCATGTCTGCATGTCTCCCGAACCCGTAGGGTCTACACACTTAAGGTTCGGTGACGCTAGGGTTGTAGAGATATTAGTATGCGGAAACCCGAAAGTTGTTCGGAGTCCCGGATGAGATCCCAGACGTCACGTGGAGTTCCGGAATGGTCCGGAGGTGAAGAATTATATATGGGAAGTCCAGTTTCGGCCACCGGGAAAGTTTCGGGGGTTATCGGTATTGTACCGGGACCACCGGAAGGGTCCCGGGGGTCCACCAGGTGGGGCCACCTATCCCGGAGGGCCCCATGGGCTGTAGTGGGAAGGGAACCAGCCCTTAGTGGGCTGGAGCGCCCCCCCTTGGGCCTCCCCCTGCGCCTAGGGTTGGAAACCCTGGGGGTGGGGGGCGCCCCACTTGGCTTGGGGGGGGGGGGAAGCCACCCCCCTTCCCCCTTGGCCGCCGCCCCCCTTGGAGATCTGATCTCCGAGGGCCGGCGCCCCCCCAGGGGTCCCTATATATAGTGGGGGGGAGGGAGGGCAGCAGCACCACAGCCCCTGGCGCCTCCCTCTCCCCCTGCAACACCTCTCCCTCCCGCAGAAGCTTGGCGAAGCCCTGCCGGGATCCCGCTACTTCCACCACCACGCCGTCGTGCTGCTGGATCTCCATCAACCTCTCCTTCCCCCTTGCTGGATCAAGAAGGAGGAGACGTCGCTGCTCCGTACGTGTGTTGAACACGGAGGTGCCGTCCGTTCGGCACTCGGTCATCGGTGATTTGGATCACGGCGAGTACGACTCCATCATCCCCGTTCACTTGAACGCTTCCGCTCGCGATCTACAAGGGTATGTAGATGCACTCCTTTCCCCTCGTTGCTAGTATACTCCATAGATGGATCTTGGTGATGCGTAGAAAATTTTAAAATTCTGCTACGATCCCCAACAGTGGCATCATGAGCCAGGCCTATGCGTAGTTACTATGCACGAGTAGAACACAAAGCAGTTGTGGGCGTAGATGTTGCCAATTCTTCTTGCCGCTACTAGTCTTATCTTGTTTCGGCTGTATTGTGGGATGAAGCGGCCCGGACCGACCTTACACGTACGCTTACGTGAGACAGGTTCCACCGACTGACATGCACTAGTTGCATAAGGTGGCTAGCGGGTGTCTGTCTCTCCCACTTTAGTCGGAACGGATTCGATGAAAAGGGTCCTTATGAAGGGTAAATAGAAATTGGCATATCACGTTGTGGTTTTACGTAGGTAAGAAACGTTCTTGCTAGAAACCTATACAAGCCACGTAAAAAACTTGCAACAACAATTAGAGGACGTCTAACTTGTTTTTGCAGCATGTGCTATGTGATGTGATATGGCCAGAAGATGTGATGAATGATATATGTGATGTATGAGATTGATCATATTCTTGTAATAGGAATCACGACTTGTATGTCGATGAGTATGACAACCGGCAGGAGCCCTAGGAGTTGTCTTTATTTTTGTATGACTTGCGTGTCATTGAATAACGCCATGTAAATTACTTTACTTTGTTGCTAAACGCGTTAGCCATAGAAGTAGAAGTAATCGTTGGCGTGACAACTTCATGAAGACACAATGATGGAGATCATGATGATGGAGATCATGGTGTCATGCCGGTGACGAAGATGATCATGGTGCCCCGAAGATGGAGATCAAAGGAGCAAAATGATATTGGCCATATCATGTCACTATTTGATTGCATGTGATGTTTATCATGTTTTGCATCTTATTTGCTTAGAACGACGGTAGTAACTAAGATGATCCCTTATAATAATTTCAAGAAAGTGTTTCCCCTAACTGTGCACCGTTGCGAAGGTTCGTTGTTTCGAAGCACCATGTGATGATCGGGTGTGATAGATTCTAACGTTCACATACAACGGGTGTTGACGAGCCTAGCATGTATAGACATGGCCTCGGAACACATGCAATACACTTAGGTTGACTTGACGAGCCTAGCATGTACAGAGATGGCCTCGGAACACGGAGGACCGAAAGGTCGAGCATGAGTCGTATAGAAGATACGATCAACATGGAGATGTTCACCGATCTTGACTAGTCCGTCTCACATGATGATCGGACACGGCCTAGTTAACTCGGATCATGTTTCACTTAGATGACTAGAGGGATGTCTATCTGAGTGGGAGTTCATTGAATAATTTGATTATATGAACTTAATTATCATGAACTTAGTCTAAAATCTTTACAATATGTCTTGTAGATCAAATGGCCCACGTTGTCATCAACTTCAACGCGTTCCTAGAGAAAACCAAGCTGAAAGATGATGGCAGCAACTATACGGACTGGGTCCGGAACCTGAGGATCATTCTCATAGCTGCCAAGAAAGATTATGTCCTAGAAGCACCGCTAGGTGAAGCACCCATCCCAGAGAACCAAGACGTTATGAACGCTTGGCAATCACATGCTGATGATTACTCCCTCGTTCAGTGCGGCATGCTTTACAGCTTAGAACCGGGTCTCCAAAAGCGTTTTGAGAAACATGGAGCATATGAGATGTTCGAAGAGCTGAAAATGGTTTTCCAAGCTCATGTCCGGGTCGAGAGATATGAAGTCTCTGACAAGTTCTTCAGCTGTAAAATGTAGGAAAATAGTTCTGTTAGTGAGCACATACTCAGAATGTCTGGGTTGCACAACCGCTTGTCTCAGCTGGGAGTTAATCTCCCAGATGACGCGGTCATTGACAGAATCCTTCAGTCGCTTCCACCGAGCTACAAGAGCTTTGTAATGAACTTTAATATGCAAGGGATGGAAAAGACCATTCCTGAGGTATATTCAATGCTGAAATCAACGGAGGTGGAGATCAGAAAGGAACATCAAGTGTTGATGGTGAATAAAACCACTAAGTTCAAGAAAGGCAAGGGTAAGAAGAACTTCAAGAAGGACGGCAAGGGAGTTGCCGCGCCCGGTAAGCCAGTTGCCGGAAAGAAGCCAAGGAATGGACCCAAGCCTGAGACTGAGTGCTTTTATTGCAAGGGAAGTGGTCACTGGAAGCGGAACTGCCCCAAATACTTAGCGGACAAGAAGGCCGGCAACACCAAAGGTATATGTGATATACATGTAATTGATGTGTACCTTACCAGTACTCGTAGTAGCTCCTGGGTACTTGATACCGGTGCAGTTGCTCATATTTGTAACTCAAAACAGGAACTACGGAATAAGCAGAGACTGGCAAAGGACGAGGTGACGATGCGCGTCGGGAATGGTTCCAAGGTCGATGTGATCGCCGTCGGCACGCTGCCTCTACATTTACCTACGGGATTAGTTTTAAACCTCAATAATTGTTATTTAGTGCCAGCTTTGAGCATGAACATTGTATCTGGATCTCGTTTAATTTGAGATGGCTACTCATTTAAATCCGAGAATAATGGTTGTTCTATTTATATGAGAGATATGTTTTATGGTCATGCCCCGCTGGTCAATGGTTTATTCTTGATGAATCTCGAACGTGATGTTACACATATTCATAGTGTGAATACCAAAAGATGTAAAGTTGATAACGATAGTCCCACATACTTGTGGCACTGCCGCCTTGGTCACATTGGTGTCAAACGCATGAAGAAGCTCCATGCAGATGGACTTTTGGAGTCTCTTGATTACGAATCATTTGACACGTGCGAACCATGCCTCATGGGTAAGATGACCAAGACTCCGTTCTCCAGAACAATGGAGCGAGCAACCAATTTATTGGAAATCATACATACCGATGTGTGCGGTCCAATGAGTGTTGAGGCTCGCGGAGGATATCGTTATGTTCTCACTCTCACTGATGACTTAAGTAGATATGGGTATGTCTACCTAATGAAACACAAGTCTGAAACCTTTGAAAAGTTCAAGGAATTTCAGAGTGAGGTTGAGAATCAACGTGACAGGAAAATAAAGTTCTTACGATCAGATCATGGTGGAGAATATTTAAGTCACGAATTTGGTACGCACTTAAAGAAATGTGGAATCGTTTCACAACTCACGCCGCCTGGAACACCTCAGCGAAACGGTGTGTCCGAACGTCGTAATCGCACTCTATTGGATATTGTGCGATCTATGATGTCTCTTACCGATCTACCGCTCTCATTTTGGGGCTATGCTTTAGAGACTGCCGCATTCACTTTAAATAGGGCTCCGTCGAAATCCGTTGAGATGACACCGTATGAATTATGGTTTGGGAAGAAGCCTAAGCTGTCATTTCTAAAAGTTTGGGGATGTGATGCTTATGTCAAGAAACTTCAACCTGAAAAGCTCGAACCCAAGTCGGAAAAATGCGTCTTCATAGGATACCCTAAGGAAACCATTGGGTATACCTTCTACCTCAGATCCGAAGGCAAGATCTTTGTTGCCAAGAATGGGTCCTTTCTGGAGAAAGAGTTTCTCTCGAAAGAATTGAGTGGGAGGAAAGTGGAACTTGATGAGGTGATAGTCACCCCTTCCGAACCGGAAAGTAGCGCAGCGTGGGAAGATGTTCCTGTGGTGCCTACACCGACTGGGGAGGAAGTTAATGATGATGATCATGAAGCTTCAGATCAAGTTACTGCTGAACTTCGTAGGTCCACAAGGACACGTTCCGCACCAGAGTGGTACGGCAACCCTGTCCTGGAAATCATGTTGTTAGACAACGGTGAACCTTCGAACTATGAAGAAGCGATGGCGGGCCCGGATTCCGACAAATGGCTAGAAGCCATGAAATCCGAGATAGGATCCATGTATGAAAACGAAGTATGGACTTTGACTGACTTGCCCAATGATCGGCGAGCCATAGAAAATAAATGGATCTTTAAGAAGAAGATAGACGCGGATGGTAATGTGACCATCTATAAGGCTCGACTTGTCGCTAAGGGTTATCGACAAGTTCAAGGGGTTGACTATGATGAGACTTTCTCACCCGTAGCGAAGCTGAAGTCCGTCCGAATCATGTTAGCAATTGCCGCATTTTACGATTATGAGATATGGCAAATGGACGTCAAAACGGCATTCCTTAACGGTTTTCTTAAGGAAGAATTGTATATGATGCAGCCGGAAGGTTTTGTCGATCCTAAGAATGCTAACAAGGTATGCAAGCTCCAGCGATCCATCTATGGACTGGTGCAAGCATCTCGGAGTTGGAACATTCGCTTTGATGAGATGATCAAAGCGTTTGGGTTTACACAGACTTATGGAGAAGCCTGTGTTTACAAGAAAGTGAGTGGGAGCTCTGTAGCATTTCTCATATTATATGTGGATGACATACTATTGATGGGAAATGATATAGAATTCTTGGAAAGTATAAAGGCCTATTTGAATAAGTGTTTTTCAATGAAGGACCTTGGAGAAGCTGCTTATATATTAGGCATCAAGATTTATAGAGATAGATCAAGACGCCTCATTGGTCTTTCACAGAGTACATACCTTGACAAGATATTGAAGAAGTTCAATATGGATCAGTCCAAGAAGGGGTTCTTGCCTGTATTGCAAGGTGTGCAATTGAGCATGGCTCAATGCCCGACCACGGCATAAGATAGAGAAAAGATGAGTGTCATCCCCTATGCCTCAGCCATAGGGTCTATTATGTATGCCATGCTGTGTACCAGACCTGATGTAAACCTTGCCGTAAGTTTGGTAGGAAGGTACCAAAGTAATCCCGGCATGGAACACTGGACAGCGGTCAAGAATATCCTGAAGTACCTGAAGAGGACTAAGGATATGTTTCTCGTTTATGGAGGTGACGAAGAGCTCGTCGTAAAGGGTTATGTCGACGCTAGCTTCGACACAGATCTGGATGACTCGAAGTCACAAACCGGATATGTGTATATTTTGAATGGAGGAGCAGTAAGCTGGTGCAGTTGCAAGCAAAGCGTCGTGGCGGGATCTACATGTGAAGCGGAGTACATGGCAGCCTCAGAGGCAGCGCAAGAAGCAGTCTGGATGAAGGAGTTCATTACCGACCTAGGGGTGATTCCCAATGCGTCGGGCCCGATGACTCTCTTCTGTGACAACACTGGAGCTATTGCCCTTGCCAAGGAGCCCAGGTTTCAAAGGAAGACCAGGCATATCAAGCGTCGCTTCAACTCCATTCGTGAAAGTGTTCAAAATGGAGACATAGATATTTGTAAAGTACATACGGACCTGAATGTAGCAGACCCGTTGACTAAACCTCTCCCTAGAGCAAAACATGATCAACACCAGGACGCTATGGGTGTTCGATTCATCACAATGTAACTAGATTATTGACTCTAGTGCAAGTGGGAGACTGTTGGAAATATGCCCTAGAGGCAATAATAAATGGTTATTATTATATTTCTTTGTTCATGATAATTGTCTATTGTTCATGCTATAATTGTGTTATCCGGAAATCATAATACATGTGTGAATACATAGACCACAACGTGTCCCTAGTAATTAAGCCTCTAGTTGACTAGCTCGTTGATCAACAGATAGTCATGGTTTCCTGACTATGGACATTGGATGTCATTGATAACGGGATCACATCATTAGGAGAATGATGTGATGGACAAGACCCAATCCTAAGCATAGCATAAAAGATTGTGTAGTTCGTTTGCTAGAGCTTTTCCAATGTCAAGTATCTTTTCCTTAGACCATGAGATCGTGTAACTCCCGGATGTCGTAGGAGTGCTTTGGGTGTGCCAAACGTCACAACGTAACTGGGTGACTATAAAGGTACACTACAGGTATCTCGGAAAGTGTGTGTTGGGTTGACACGGATCGAGACTGGGATTTGTCACTCCGTATGACGGAGAGGTATCTCTGGGCCCACTCGGTAATGCATCATCAAAATGAGCTCAATGTGACTAAGGAGTTAGCCACGGGATCATGCATTACGGTACGAGTAAAGTGACTTGCCGGTAACGAGATTGAACAAGGTATTGGGATACCGACGATCGAATCTCGGGCAAGTAACGTACCGATTGACAAAGGGAATTGTATACGGGATTGATTGAATCCTCGACATCATGGTTCATCCGATGAGATCATCGTGGAACATGTGGGAGCCAACATGGGTATCCAGATCCCGCTGTTGGTTATTGACCGGAGAGGCGTCTCGGTCATGTCTGCATGTCTCCCGAACCCGTAGGGTCTACACACTTAAGGTTCGGTGACGCTAGGGTTGTAGAGATATTAGTATGCGGAAACCCGAAAGTTGTTCGGAGTCCCGGATGAGATCCCGGATGTCACGAGGAGTTCCGGAATGGTCCGGAGGTGAAGAATTATATATGGGAAGTCCAGTTTCGGCCACCGGGAAAGTTTCGGGGGTTATCGGTATTGTACCCGGACCACCGGAAGGGTCCCGGGGGTCCACCAGGTGGGGCCACCTATCCCGGAGGGCCCCATGGGCTGAAGTGGGAAGGGAACCAGCTCTTAGTGGGCTGGGGAGCCCCCCTTGGGCCTCCCCCTGCGCCTAGGGTTGGAAACCCTGGGGGTGGGGGGCGCCCCACTTGGCTTGGGGGGGAAGCCACCCCCTTCCCCCTTGGCCGCCGCCCCCTTGGAGATCTGATCTCCCAGGGCCGCCCCCCCAGGGGTCCCTATATATAGTGGGGGGAGGGAGGGCAGCAGCACCACAGCCCCTGGCGCCTCCCTCTCCCCCTGCAACACCTCTCCCTCCCGCAGAAGCTTGGCGAAGCCCTGCTGGGATCCTGCTACTTCCACCACCACGCCGACGTGCTGCTGGATCTCCATCAACCGTCTCCTTCCCCCTTGCTGGATCAAGAAGGAGGAGACGTCGCTGCTCCGTACGTGTGTTGAACGCGGAGGTGCCGTTCGTTCGGCACTCGGTCATCGGTGATTTGGATCATGGCGAGTACGACTCCATCATCCCCGTCCACTTGAACGCTTCCGCTCGCGTTCTACAAGGGTATGTAGATGCACTCCTTTCCCCTCGTTGCTAGTATACTCCATAGATGGATCTTGGTGATGCGTAGAAAATTTTAAAATTCTGCTACGATCCCCAACACCGTCTCCCTCGCGCGGGTCTCCACTTTATGCTCGCCTAACTCCATTGGAGCGCCGCTAGACATCCCCTCTCTATGTGTCGCCGTGGGTGTGCTTGTTGTGTTGTGGGGCGCGATCAAAAGGTTGAAGAGAAGATTATAATGGTCGCGGGAATTAAAGGGGAAGCCAGACGACCTGGAATACTGGCACGCCCTGATGGCAGTTCTAATTTGCAGCGCATAACTCCATCGTCTCGCACGTAAATGCATTGCGTGGCAACACACACGGCGCAACCGCATGCATATGGGGCCCCCGACGTGATCGTGCACAGGCCCAACCACTGGCAGAGGGCGCGCGGAGGGACGCAAGGAGAGTGCTCCGCAGTTGAACACGCAAGGAAAAGCTGTCACAAGCCGAGCGTGCCGCGGCGCCTAACGGCGAGCAGAGCTTGTCGAGGGACGCGAGCAGAGGCCGGCACAGTGATACATGGCAAATAAGACGAATTATGCGAGTGATGTCGGAGATATCAAGCAGGAATCAGATTAGAGTTGTGTGTGCGATACGTGGCATATAGTTGATCCATCCAAGCTGTTTGTGATGGGATAAGCCGTGTGTGTTGAGGGTAAATGCTTGCTGGTATATAACCTTAAACTGAACCAACAAAATGTTAATGCATGTTACAAAAATTATATAACTGGAAACTATGTTCAAATACGAATCCAACGATATAATCTTTGGCGACATGCATTCGTTTTTTATTAGTTAAATCCTACTTATAAACCAGGACGGGGGTATAGTAGGTAATTAAGTCGCAAACGGTTTTTTTATTAACCGTATGTGTACGTGTCCTTTCGTCCTCCTCTCGCACGTCTTGTCACCCCACTGCCGCAGATGGCTTCGAGCGCAAGCTTGAGCAGCGCGCGGGGGTGTTCTTTTGGCCAAACGGCGGTGAGCCCGTTCCCGCACAACCGCGTAGGTTCCCGCGCAAGCTTCCCGCTCGACTCGGTGAAATCCCCCAAAATCCCAATGCTTACCAGCCTACTATATAAACCCTCACCGTCGGCGAGTCCTGTGTCGCATTTCCCCTCCCTCCCTGTAGCTTACACTGGTACAACGACGTCCCAAACAAACGTTTTAAAACCCCTTTCCGCGACGGCATTTGGAACCGTCGCCAAGTGAGTGTGGGCGATAGGGGGGTCCTTCCCACACGACCCAGAAATCGTCGGGGATAGGCCCTCCTGGGACCCAGGCTAGGGCCGTGTACGATCGGGCGAGGCTTGGAAACCCAATCATTTCGGTAGGTATGTACATCCCACATGGTGAATCCCAGAAATCATTTCCGTAGGTATGTACATCCCACACGGTGAATCCCAGAAATCATTTCCGTAGGTATGTACATCCCACACAGTGAATCCCAGAAATCATTTTCGTAGGTATGTACATCCCACACGGTGAATCCCAGAAAATCATTTCCGTAGGTATGTACATCCCACACAGTTATTTGTGTGGAAAGGTTTGTGCAAGGTGGCCTAACGTAAATAGTTCGCTGCCGGAAGCCGTGTGTGATTGTTAGTTGACCGAACACGCCTACTTTGTAGAAACCGTGCGGGTTGTTTGAGTTCATCGCCCACGGTGCTGTCTGAGTAACCGTTTGCAATAGAAAACCCCAATAAGCAGGGTAATTAGCCTATTATTGATAATCCATGTACTAAGCAAACTGATATTTCTTATAAAACACGCCAGATATTTCATATCCATATAAAAGCAACCAGAATTTCATAATCGAATTACATCAGATAGCTTCGGCACTCAGTTACGCCATTACACAACAGCACCAAGTTTCACATGCAACATCAAAAACCTTTGGGAAGTAGCATCATACATGGTAAATAGACAGATGAATCTCATCTGGGAAACTGCAGAAGCGAAAGGCAAATATTGAGCCTTCAGTGATGTTGATTGTCCTTGCAACTTTAGGCCAGTGGCTATAGATAATTGCCCGCCCAACCTTCGTCCTCTTCAGCAAGACTTCAATATTGCACCGTGGGTGTTGAATGAATACCTTCCTCGCCTCTTGACCATGCTGGTGGTTTGAGAGGTAATCATCGGTGAATGATACGTCTCCAACGTATCTATAATTTTTGATTGTGGCATGCTATATTATATTCTGTTTTGGATGTTTAATGGGCTTTATTATAAACTTTTATATTATTTTTGGGACTAACCTATTAACCGGAGGCCCAGCCCAAATTGTTGTTTTTTTGCCTATTTCAGTGTTTCGCAGAAAAAGAATATCAAACGGAGTCCAAACGGAATGAAACCTTCGGGAACGTGATTTTCGGAACAAACGTGATCCAGAGGACTTGGAGTCCACGTCAAGAAATCAACCAGGAGAGCACGAGGCAGGGGGCGCGCCTACCCCCCTAGGCGCGCCCTCCACCCTTGTGGGGCCCACGTTGCTCCACCGACGTACTTCTTCCTCCTATATATACCTACGTACCCCAAACTATCAGATACGGAGCCAAAAACCTAATTCCACTGCCGCAACCTTCTATACCCGTGAGATCCCATCTTGCGGCCTTTTCCAGCGCTCTGCCAGAGGGGGCATTGATCACGGAGGGCTTCTACATCAACACCATAGCCTCTCCGATGATGTGTGAGTAGTTTACCTCAGACCTTCGGGTCCATAGTTATTACCTAGATGGCTTCTTCTCTCTCTTTGGATCTCAATACAAAGTTCTCCACGATTCTCGTGGAGATCTATTCGATGTAATCTTCTTTTGCGGTGTGTTTGTTGAGACCGATGAATTGTGGGTTTATGATCAAGTTTATCTATGAACAATATTTGAATCTTCTCTGAATTCTTTTATGTATGGTTGGTTATCTTTGCAAGTCTCTTCGAATTATCAGTTTGGTTTGGCCTACTAGATTGATCTTTCTTGCAATGGGAGAAGTGCTTAGCTTTGGGTTCAATCTTGCGGTGTCCTTTCCCAGTGACAGCAGGGGCAGCAAGGCACGTATTGTATTGTTTCCATCGAGGATAACAAGATGGGGTTTATATCAGATTGCATGAATTTATCCCTCTACATCATGTCATCTTCCTTAAAGCGTTACTCTGTTCTTATGAACTTAATACTCTAGATGCCTGCTGGATAGCGGTCGATGTGTGGAGTAATAGTGGTAGATGCAGGCAGGAGTCGGTCTACTTGTTATGGACGTGATGCCTATATACATGATCATACCTAGATATTCTCATAACTATGCTCAATTCTATCAATTGCTTAACAGTAATTTGTTCACCCACCGTAATACTTATGCTCTTGAGAGAAGCCACTAGTGAATCCTATGGCCCCCGGGTCTATTTTCCATCATATTAATCTTCCAACACTTAGTTATTTCTTTTGCCTTTTATTTTACTTTGCATCTTTATTTCTCTTTATCATAAAAATACCAAAAATATTATCTTGTCATATCTATTAGATCTCACTCTCGTAAGTGACCGTTGAGGGATTGACAACCCCTTTATCGCGTTGGTTGCGAGGTTCTTATTTGTTTGTGTAGGTGCGAGGGACTCGTGTGTGATCTCCTACTGGATTGATACCTTGGTTCTCAAAAACGGAGGGAAATACTTACGCTACTTTACTGCATCACCCTTTCCTCTTCAAGGGAAAACCAACGCAGTGATCAAGAGGTAGCAAGAAGGATTTCTGGCGCCGTTGCCGGGCAGATTCGCGCCAAGTCAAGTCAAGTCAAGACATACCAAGTACCCATCACAAACTCTTATCCCTCGCATTACATTATTTGCCATTTGCCTCTCGTTTTCCTCTCCCCCACTTCACCCTTGCCGTTTCATTCGCCCTATCTTTTCCGTTCGCCTCCCTCTTTGCTTTTGCTCCTCGCACTTTCTGCCGTTATGTCTGAAATTGGGGAAATTATTGTCGATATGGACAATAACAATAACATGGAAAATTCTGATGCTCCTGCTGAAGAACCCCCTATCTTACATACAAAAAAATCCGAATTGGTAGTGGTAATATTATGGGAAAAGGGGTTATTCAAGATTTCTTTACTTGTGCCGGTGCTTTGCCTTCTATGGGTAGTTCTATCTTCATAGAACTAGTAGTCTTGCGGACACTATTGCCATGCTTGTAGTTGAACTTGAAAGGCAATTTATGCACATGCACCCTTGCATACAAAGGATTTTCCTAGAATTTTCTAATATTGCGCATTCTTCTGTTAAGCGTGCCGCTACTATCTTTTTGGCTCATGAGTTCAGATTTATAATAAAAGAGGCCAAAGAAATCTTTGCGCACTATAGGGTGGACGCCGGCCGTCCTCCCATAGAGACTATCTTATTTGATCAAGAGGAAATAATGCGTTTTCAATCTCTAGACTATGTTGCTTTTAATGAAAACCTTAGAAAAAGGGTTCCTACCAATGTTCTAGTTGATAGAATTTCTGAACTTAATAATGATTTTGCTATTCGAAATAATGAGCTAGGACACTCTCTCGAGTATAGGCTCACGAAATTTTGTCAAAAGAACGCTTATAATGATGAATTGGTTGTGCAATATGAAGGGCCGAAGGAGGAACCTATACCTCCAAAGGTTGATCTTGGGGACTTCTATCCCATTAAATTTAGCCCTTTTGATTACTTTTGCTTGTCTCAACGAAAACTTGCTGCTGAACGTAGAGAATATGAAATGAGTTTTCGTGATCTATCCTATTATTATGGCAATACCTAGATCTATCCTTGCTTTTATGCCTAGCTAGGGGCGTTAAACGATAGCGCTTCTTGGGAGGCAACCCAATTTTATTTTAGTTTTTTTACTTTTTGCTTCTGTTTAGGAATAAATATTTGATCTAGCCTCTGGTTAGATTTGTTTTTATGTTTCAATTAGTGTTTGTGCCAAGTTAAACCTATAGGATCTTCTTGGATGATAGTTATTTGATCTTGCTGAAAATTCCAGAAACTTTCTGTTCACGAAAACAATTGTTAAAAGTCACCAGAACGTGATAAAATACTGATTCCAATTGCAGCAGATCAATAAACAAATTGTCTAGGTCTTCCTATTTTGGTAGATTTTTTGGAGTTCCAGAATTTTGCGTTAGTTACAGATTACTACAGACTGTTCTGTTTTTGACAGATTCTGTTTTTCGTGTGTTGTTTGCTTATTTTGATGAATCTATGGCTAATAAAATAGTTTATAAACCATAGAGAAGTTGGAATACAGTAGGTTTAACACCCATATAAATAAATAATGAGTTCATTACAGTACCTTGAAGTGGTGTTTTCTTTTCTTTAGCTAACGGTGCTCACGAGATTTTCTTCTAAGTTTTGTGTTGTGAAGTTTTCAAGTTTTGGGTAAAAGATTTGATGGACTATGGAAGAAGGAGTGGCAAGAGCCTAAGCTTGGTGATGCCCATGGCACCCCAAGATAATCTAAGGACACCAAAAAGCCAAAGCTTGGGGATGCCCCGGAAGGCATCCTCTCTTTCGTCTACTTTCATCGGTAACTTTACTTGGAGCTATATTTTTATTCACCACATGATATGTGTTTTGCTTGGAGAGTCTTGTATTATTTGAGTCTTTATTTTTTAGGTTGCCACAATCATCCTTGCTGTACACACCTTTTGAGAGAGACACACATGATTCGGAATTTGTTAGAATACTCTATGTGCTTCACTTATATCTTTTGAGCTATATAGTTTTTGCTCTAGTGCTTCACTTATATCTTTTAGAGCACGGTGGTGGATTTGTTTTATAGAAACTATTGTTCTCTCATTCTTCACTCATATTATTTTGAGAGTCCTACAAAACAGCATGGTAATTTGCTTAAATTGAGAAATTAGTCCTAAAGTAATAGGCATCCAAGATTAGTAAAAATTATCTTATGAGTGTGTTGAATACTATGAGAAGTTTGATGCTTGATAGTTGTTTTGAGATATAAAGATGGTGATATTAGAGTCATACTAGTTGAGTAGTTGTGGATTTGAGGAATACTTGTGTTAAAGTTTGTGATTCTCGTAGCATGCACGTATGGTGAACCGTTATGTGATGAAGTCGGAGCATGAATTATTTATTGATTATCTTCCTTATGAGTGGCGGTCGGGGACGAGCGATGGTATTTTCCTACCAATCTATCCCCCTAGGAGCATGCACGTAATACTTTGCTTTGATAACTTGTAGATTTTTGCAATAAGTATATGAGTTCTTTATGACTAATGTTGAGTCCATGGATTATACGCACTCTCTTCCTTCCACCATTGCTAGCCTCTCTAATACCGCACACTTTTCGCCGGTATCATACACCCACCATATACCTTCCTCAAAACAGCCACCATACCTACCTATCATGGCATTTCCATAGCCATTCCAAGATATATTGCCATGCAACTTACCACCGTTCCGTTTACTATGACACGCTCCATCATTGTCATATTGCTTCGCATGATCATGTAGTTGACATCGTATTTGTGGCAAAGCCACCGTTCATAATTCTTTCATACATGTCACTCTTGATTCATTGCATATCCCGGTACACCGCCGGAGGCATTCACATAGAGTCATATTTTGTTCTAAGTATTGAGTTGTAATTGTTGAGTTGTAAGTAAATAAAAGTGTGATGATCATCATTTTGAGAGCATTGTCCCAAGTGAGGAAAGGATGATGGAGACTATGATTCCCCCACAAGTCGGGATGAGACCCCGGATGAAAAAAAGAGGCCATAAAAAAGAGAAAAGGCCCAAATAATAAAAAAGAGAGAAAAAGAGAGAAGGGACAATCTTACTATCCTTTTACCACACTTGTGCTTCAAAGTAGCACCATGATCTTCATGATAGAGAGTCTCCTATGATATCACTTTCATATACTAGTGGGAATTTTTCATTATAGAACTTGGCTTGTATATTCCAATGATGGGCTTCCTCAAAATGCCCTAGGTCTTCGTGAGCAAGCGAGTTGGATGCACACCCACTTAGTTTCTTTTGTTGAGCTTTCATATACTTATAGCTCTAGTGCATCCGTTGCATGGCAATCCCTACTCACTCACATTGATATCTATTAATGGGCATCTCCGTAGCCCGTTGATACGCCTAGTTGATGTGAGACTATCTTCTCCTTTTTTGTCTTCTCCACAACCACCATTCTATTCCACATATGGTGCTATATCCATGGCTCACGCTCATGTATTGCGTGAAGATTGAAAAAGTTTGAGAACATCAAAAGTATGAAACAATTGCTTGGCTTGTCATCGGGGTTGTGCATGATTTAAATACTTTGTGTGGTGAAGATAGAGCATAGCCAGACTATATGATTTTGTAGGGATAACTTTCTTTGGCCATGTTATTTCAAGATGACATAATTGCTTAGTTAGTATGCTTGAAGTATTATTATTTTTATGTCAATATTAAACTTTTGTCTTGAATCTTTCGGATCTGAATATTCATACCACAATTAAGAGAATTGCATTGAAAATTATGCTAAGTAGCATTCCACATCAAAAAATCTGTTTTTATCATTTACCTACTCGAAGACGAGCATGAATTAAGCTTGGGGATGCTTGATACGTCTCCAACGTATCTATAATTTTTGATTGTTCCATGCTATATTATATTCTGTTTTGGATGTTTAATGGGCTTTATTATACACTTTTATATTATTTTTGGGACTAACCTATTAACCGGAGGCCCTGCCCAAATTGCTGTTTTTTTGCCTATTTCAGTGTTTCGCAGAAAAATAATATCAAACGGAGTCGAAACGGAATGAAACCTTCGGGAACGTGATTTTCGGAACAAACATGATCCAGAGGACTTGGAGTCCACGTCAAGAAATCAACCAGGAGAGCACGAGGCAGGGGCGTGCCTACCCCCTGGGCGCGCCCTCCACCCTCTGGGGCCCACGTTGCTCCACCGACGTACTTATTCCTCCTATATATACCTACGTACCCCCAAACTATCAGATACGGAGCCAAAAACCTAATTCCACCGCCGCAACCTTCTGTACCCGTGAGATCCCATCTTGGGGCCTTTTCCGGCGCTCCGCCGGAGGGGCATTGATCATGGAGGGCTTCTACATCAACACCATAGCCTCTCCGATGATGTGTGAGTAGTTTACCTCGGACCTTCGGGTCCATAGTTATTAGCTAGATGGCTTCTTCTCTCTCTTCGGATCTCAATACAAAGTTCTCCATGATTCTCGTGGAGATCTATTCGATGTAATCTTCTTCTGCGGTGTGTTTGTTGAGACCGATGAATTGTGGGTTTATGATCAAGTTTATCTATGAACAATATTTGAATCTTCTCTGAATTATTTTATGTACGATTGGTTATCTTTGCAAGTCTCTTCGAATTATCAGTTTGGTTTGGCCTACTAGATTGATCTTTCTTGCTATGGGAGAAGTGCTTAGCTTTGGGTTCAATCTTGCGGTGTCCTTTCCCAGTGACAGCAGGGGCAGCAAGGCACGTATTGTATTGTTGCCATCGAGGATAACAAGATGGGGTTTATATCACATTGCATGAATTTATCCCTCTACATCATGTCATCTTGCTTAAAGCGTTACTCTGTTCTTATGAACTTAATACTCTAGATGCATGTTGGATAGTGGTCGATGTGTGGAGTAATAGTAGTAGATGCAGGCAGGAGTCGGTCTACTTGTCACGGACGTGATGCCTATATACATGATCATACCTAGATATTCTCATAACTACGCTCAATTCTATCAATTGCTCAACAGTAATTTGTTCACCCACCGTAATACTTAGGCTCTTGAGAGAAGCCACTAGTGAAACCTATGGCCCCCGGGTCTATTTTCCATCATATTAATCTTCCAACACTTATTTATTTCTTTTTCCTTTTATTTTACTTTGCATCTTTATTTCTCTTTATCATGAAAATACCAAAAATATTATCTTATCATATCTATCAGATCTCACTCTCGTTAGTGACCGTTGAGGGATTGACAACCCCTTTATCGCGTTGGTTGCGGGGTTCTTAGTTGTTTGTGTAGGTGCGAGGGACTCGTGCGTGATCTCCTACTGGATTGATACCTTGGTTCTCAAAAGCTGAGGGAAATACTTACGCTACTTTACTACATCACCCTTTCCTCTTCAAGGGAAAACCAACGCAGTGTCAAGAGGTAGTAGTGAACTGCTTTGAAAAGTACTAAAAACAAAGCTATGCATAAATCGCTGTTGTAAATTTTGAAATGGCGCAAGGGGTAAAAACAAGGTAAAAGAGTTGGTACCATCCTATAGTGGACTGATGTCTTCTTCATTGTGCAAACAAAGATCTTGCTGTTATTCGTCGCAAGTTTCTGCATCCTAACAATCTTTCTGAGTTTCTTGACTTGACTGATATTCATGGACATATCATTTCCCCATATGCAAAATGGGTCGAATAGTGGGTCAACATGGATCATATCATATCCAATTCCAACTGCACGAAGGAAATTCTTCATTTTACTGTAGGTGTGTGGCAGCTCAGACGCATCTGGGAAAGCTTTGCGGAAAGCAGCCAACATCGCATTGAATGATTTGTTGGTCATCCGCTCAGATGTCTTCACCTGAAGAAAGGTGACCATAGCTGAGAATACTGACAGCTTATTTCCTGGGGTGATAGCCACGTTGCATTGTTCCAACATGCGGGCCCATCATTTTTCTTCTGCAGGTGAAAGTTCACGAAATGCACGAGCATTTCGTAGCATTGTTTCAATGTTGGTCAAACTCACTGGCTTCGCCACCACCACCTCCTCCTCCTCTTCCACCTGAGCATCAGGCAGATCAAGATGGTGATCTGCTGCTTCCACGTAGTCAGTAACATTGACGTTCACAACTTCACCATGATGAACCCACCTAGTATATGTGACCGACATCCCATACAAGTGTAGATGATTTTGCACAGTTGATACGTTTTCGTCGTATCTACTTTTCCAAACACTTTTGCCCTTGTTTTGGACTCTAACTTGTATGATTTGAATGGAACTAACCCGAACTGACGCTGTTTTCAGCAGAATTGCCAAGGTGTTATTTATGTGCAGAAACAAAAGTTCTCGGAATGACCTGAAACTCCACGAAACATATTTTTGGAAAATATTAAAAATACTAGAAGAAGAATCCACGTCAGGGGGCCCACACCCTGTCCACGAGGGTGGGGGGCGCGCCCCCTGCCTCGTGGGCCCCCTGACACTCCACCGACCTCAACTCCAACTCCATATATTCGTGTTCGGGGAGAAAACAATCAGAGAGGAGGATTCATCGCGTTTTACGATAGGAGCCGCCGCCAAGCCCTAAAACCTCTCGGGAAGGCTGATATGGAGTCCGTTCGGGCTCCGGAGAGGGGAATCCGCCGCCATCATCATCATCAACCATCCTCCATCACCAATTTCATGATGCTCGCCGCCATGCGTGAGTAATTCCATCATAGGCTTGCTGGACGGTGATGGGTTGGATGAGATTTATCATGTAATCGAGTTAGTTGTGTTGGGGTTTGATCCCTAGTATCCACTATGTTCTGAGATTGATGTTGCTATGACTTTGCTATGCTTAATGCTTGTCACTAGGGCCCGAGTGCCATGATTTCAGATCTGAACCTATTATGTTTTCATGAATATATGTGAGTTTTTGATCCTATCTTGCAAGTCTATAGTCACCTACTATGTGTTATGATCCGGCAACCCCAAAGTGACAATAATCGGGACCACTCCCGGTGATGACCATAGTTTCAGGAGTTCATGTATTCACTATGTGTTAATGCTTTGGTCCGGTACTCTATTAAAAGGAGGCCTTAATATCCCTTAGTTTCCATTAGGAACCCTCTGCCATGGGAGGGTAGGACAAAAGATGTCATGCAAGTTCTTTTCCATAAGCACGTATGACTATATTCAGAATACATGCCTACATTACATTGATGAATTGGAGCTAGTTCTGTGTCACCCTATGTTATGATTGTTACATGATGAACCACATCCGGCATAATTCTCCATCACCGATCCAATGCCTACGAGCTTTTCACATATTGTTCTTCGCTTATTTACTTTTCCGTTGCTACTGTTACAATTACTACAAAACCCAAAAATATTACTTTTGCTACCGTTACCGTTACTTCCATATTACTTTGCTACTAAATACTTTGCTGTAGATACTAAGTTATCCAGGTGTGGTTGAATTGACAACTCAACTGCTAATACTTGAGAATATTCTTTAGCTCCCATTGTGTCGAATCAATAAATTTGGGTTGTATACTCTACCCTCGAAAACTGTTGCGATCCCGTATACTTGTGGGTTATCAAGACTATTTTCTGGCGCCGTTTCCGGGGGGCATAGCTCTATTCTTTGAGTCACTTGGGATTTATATCTGCTGGTCACTATGAAGAACTTGAAAGACGCAAAAACAACAATTTATCCCTCAACTACGAGGGGAGGTAAGGAACTGCCATCTAGCTCTGCACTTGATTCACCTTCTGTTTTGAGTAAGCTTGCGACACCTAAACCTGCTTCTGCTATTCATTCTGATATGTCGCATGTTATTGATGATGCCACTTCTGCTATGCATGATACTTATGATGAAACTACTTCTATGCTTGATACTACTGTGCCACTTGGTGAATTTCTTGATGAACAACTTGCTAGGGCTAGAGAGAATGAAATTATTGAAACTGATAATATTGAAGATAGTGATGATGAAGACTCTCCCCCTAATAAATATGAATTGCCTGTTGTTCCTGAGGGTTATGTTATGGATGAAGAAGCTGCTAGAGCTATTTTAGCTTGCAATGATAGATATGATCTTAAGAAGTTATTAGTTAAATGGAAGCAGCAATCTCTTAATGCTAGAATGAAACCTGACCCTGGTTTTCCTACTTCACCTATCTGTGTTACTGATAAGGATTATGAATTCTCTGTTGATCCTGATATAATTACTTTGGTTGAATCTGATCCTTTTTATGGCTATGAATCTGAAACTGTTGTGGCACATCTTACTAAATTAAATGATATAGCCACCCTATTCACTAAGGATGAGAAATCTCGCTACCTTTATATCCTTAAAATATTTCCGTTCTCATTAAAGGGTGATGCTAAGATATGGTTTAATTCTCTTGATCCTGGTTGTGTGCGTAGTCCCCAGGATATGATTTATTACTTCTCTGCTAAATATTTCCCTGCTCATAAGAAACAAGCTGCTTTAAGGGATATATATAATTTTGTGCAAATTGAAGAAGAGAGTCTCCCACAAGATTGGGGGAGGCTTCTCCAATTACTTAATGCTTTGCCTGATCATCCTCTTAAGAAAAACGAAATACTTGATATCTTTTATAATGGACTAACCGATGCTTCCAGAGATTACCTGGATAGTTGTGCTGGTTCTGTTTTTAGGGAAAGAACACCGGATGAAGCTGAAATTTTATTGAATAATATGTTGACAAATGAAAATAATTGGACACTTCCTGAGCCAATTCCTGAGCCTATTCCTAAACCAACTCCGAAGAAGAGGGGTGTTCTATTTCTCAGTCCTGAAGATATGCAAGAGGCAAAGAAATCTATGAAAGAAAAAGGTATTAAAGCTGAAGATGTTAAGAATTTACCTCTTATTGAAGAAACATATGATCTTAATCCATTACCTATTGAAGAAACTCATGGTCTTGATAACCCGACACAGGTAGTAAAGGTAAATTCTCTCTATAGATTTGATGAAGGTGATATTCCTCACTATAAGTCTGCTAGACAATGCTTAGAAGAGTTTGATAATTTTATTGTCAAACAAGAAAACTTCAATGCTTATTTTGGTAGACAATTGAAATATAATTCCGATATGCTTGAACACTTGGGTGATTATATGTCTAGAGTTAAAGGTGAACTTAAACTCATTAGTAAACATGCTTCTATGGTTACCACTCAAGTAGAACAAGTACTTAAAGCTCAAAATGATTTTCTCAATGAATTAAATAATAATAATAATGATTATGCTGTTAGAGTGGCTACTAGAACTGGTAAGATGACTCAGGAACCTTTGTATCCTGAAGGCCATCCTAAGAGAATTGAGCAAGATTCTCAGAGAAATAATATAGATGCACCTAGTCCTTCTAAAAAGAAGAAAAAGAAAAATGATAAGACTTTGCATGCTTCTAGTGAACCTATTGCTGAAACACCTGAGAATCCAAATGATATTTCTATTTCTGATGCTGAAACACAATCTGGTAATGAACATGAACCAAGTGAAAATATTAATGAAGATGTTCATGATGATGCTCAACCTAGTAATGATAATGATGTAGAAATTGAACCTGCTGTCGATCTTGATAACCCACAATCAAAGAATCAACATTATGATAAGAGAGACTTTGTTGCTAGGAAACATGGTAAAGAAAGAGAACCTTGGGTTCAGAAACCCATGCCTTTTCCTCCCAAACAATCCAAGAAAAAGGATGATGAGGATTTTTGAGCGCTTTGCTGAAATGATTAGACCTATCTTTTTGCGTATGCGATTAACTGATATGCTCAAAATGAATCCTTATGCTAAGTACACGAAAGATATTGTTACAAATAAAAGAAAGATACCGGAAGCTGAAATTTCCACCATGCTTGCTAATTATACTTTTAAGGGTAGAATACCAAAGAAACTAGGAGATCCAGGAGTACCCACTATACCATGCTCCATTAAAAGAAATTATGTTAAAACTGCTTTTATGTGATCTTGGAGCCGGTGTTAGTGTTATGCCTCTTTCTTTTTATCGTAGACTCGATTTGAATAAGTTGACACCTACTGAAATATCTTTGCAAATGGCTGATAAATCAACTACTATACCTTTCGGTATTTGTGAGGATGTGCCTGTTGTGGTTGCAAACGTTACTATTTTAACGGACTTTGTTATTCTTGATATTCCCGAGGACGATAGTATGTCTATTATTCTCGGAAGACCCTTTTTGAATACTGCATGGGTTGTTATTGATTGCAAAAAAAGGCAATGTCACTTTTCATGTTAATGGCAGTGAGCATACGGTACACTTTCTGAGGAAACAACCTCAAGTCCACAGTATCAATTCTATTGGAAAAATTCCATCGATTATTTTTGGAGGTTTTGAATTTCCTCTTCCTACTGTCAAGAAGAAATATGATATTCTTATTATTGGGGATGTGCATATCCCCGTTGAGGTAACATAGTGTTATTCGAAATTTCTCTGGTTCCATGTTATTCGGAATGAGTTTGTTAACAAGACTTGATCAACCTTGTTAGTGGATTCCTTTTGATGAGCATGATATGGATGAAACTAGAAGGCACAACCTTCTGTACCCTCCTTTACTTTCTATTATTTAGTTGGAATAAAGTAAAAATAGTATTTTTCTGTCTGTTTTCTGAATTATCCGTGCAATATAAAAATACCCCGAAAATAAAAGTTCTCCAAATGCCCTTAAAATGGAATATGATTTTTTCTGGAATATTTGAGAATATCTAGCATTGAGAACACAGTAGGGTGAGCAAGCACCTGGCCACGAGGGTCCAGGGCGCGCCCGCTGCCTCATGGGCCCACGGTGGCTCCCCTCCACTTATTCCTGCACCCACACACTTCTTCTTCCTCCCAAAAAAATCACCATCCAGCTCAAGCACGACTTCTAGCTCATCTTGCTGCGATTTTCGATCTCCTTGCTCAAAGCACCTCTCACAAAACTGCTTTGGGAGATTGTTCCTTGGTATGTGACTCCTCCATTGGTCCAATTAGTTTTTGTTCTAGTGCTTTATTCATTGCAAATTTGTGCTTCCTAGGTGACCATGTTCTTGAGCTTGCATGTCAAATTTATATGGTTCCAAGTAGTTCTGATGCATGATATAGGCTCTAGGCACTTGTAGTAGTAGTTGCTATCAATTTTGTTGAGCTTGGCTCACTTTTATTTGAAGTTACTAAAAATTTCAGAGGAAGAAATATGCTTAGGAAAATGTACCAAGGTGGTTCGTCAAGGAAGCAAGGACCCAGGCTTGCAATGCGTGATGCTGACGATGGGCCACCAAGGAACGCTCTAGTGCGGCTTTGTGAATGGCTTTCAGAGGGCTTTATGGATCGAGCGGGAATCAAGGAAGAATTTAATGCATATTTGCGTAACGCTGATCTTGTGAGCTTCGAGGAGGAAAAGTGCCGCCAGTACCACTATCTCACTAGTTCCTTTGTGAGGAGGTTTGAATTTTCATCTTCACGCAATTCTCCAACTGTCCTGCTTGATCTTTATGAGAAATCTTATATGATGGACTTAGAGGATTTTACCACTGCTTGCAAACTTCCACAATGGGGTAGTGCTAGTGAACCTCGCAAATTTGAATTTAGAAATTTTCTTGCTAATATAACTGTGGGGGAATCTAGAGATATAGCACAAGCTACCATAGGGAGCATTCATTTTCCTGCTATACATTATTTTGCTCTCTTCATAGGTAGGTGCATAAATGGTAAAGATGAAGCATGTCATATGTGTGTCCCTGACCTCAGTATTCTTAGGAGTGCTGTGTTAGGAGACAAATCTTATAATTTGGGAGCCATTGTTGCACGTAGGTTGCATCATAATAGATTTAATGGAGATTTCTTTGGAGGAATTTATGCAACCCGCTTAGCTGATTTTCTTGGTCTAACCATACGTGATGATGATATTGAATTGCCTCCTACTTACCTAGACTTTAATGCTATGGTTCACCACCAGTTTATCAAGAGGAATGAACCGCCTCTCCAGTATCGCTTAATCTTTGACAGACGTCGTGATGTCCATATTACTCTCCCTGCTCCTGCCTTCTTTGATTATCAGGCAAAAGGAAGACATTTTATTACCAGAGAGGAGGCAGATGAGTACGAGAGGAGGGCGGAGGCAGCTCGTCGCCACGCTGTAGCCCAGGAGGCAATAGCCGCCGCATCTCAGTACGACCCCGGCTACAATTATGGATATCCGCCCGGCCATCCGTGGCAATAAACCAACTTAGGCCAAAAGCCTAAGCTTGGGGGAGTACATATTTCCCACCGACATTACATTCATGTTCACACACTCATTGCTAGATGTCGGTGCTCATACTCTTTCTCTGTAATATCCATGCTAGTTATTTTCCTTTTTTTGCTCTCTTCTTGTGTGTTTAATAAACCTTAAGAGAAACCAAAAAAAATTAGTAGTAGCTTTTAGTTAGTTTACTTTTCTTGTTGTAGTAGTAATTAAAAATAAAATCCAAAAAGATTTCCTGGTCTTCTTTTGCTTGTTGGGAGCTTTCCCGTGTAAATAGTTTATTTCTTTTTCTTTTCTTTTCTTTTGGGGTCGATAGGAGAAGACCATAATTAAATTGTTGAAGCGGCTCTTATATGCATTATTGTTGAATTACCCAAGAGCCCATATTGCCTTGTCTTCTCCTGTTTATTGAATGCTCGCAGATTCCAGCTTAGTGCAATGCACGTGCACTCTTATTATTTTCACATCGTTCACTCGTGCAAGTGAAAGGCAATTATGACGATATATGATGGACTGACTGAGATGAGAGAAGCTGGTATGAACTCAACCTCTCTTGTTTTTGTAAATATGATTAGTTCATCATTCCTGATTCAGCCTATTATGAATAAACATGTTTGCTATGCCAATTAGAGATTATAGTTGCTCGTGCCATGCTTGATTAGCTATGAGTTATAATGGTTTACCTTGCGTGCCAACATGCTATTAAAATGGTTGTGATGTGGTATAGTGGGGTGGTATCCTCCTTTGAATGATTTAAGTGACTCGACTTGGCACATGTTCACACACGTAGTTGAAACAAATCAACATGGCCTTCACGATATTTATGTTCATGGTGGATTATATCCTACTCATGCTTGCAATCAATGTTTATTAATTTTAATGCATGTTCATGACTGTTGTCGCTCTCTAGTTGGTCGCTTCCCAGTCTTTTGCTAGTCTTCACTTGTACTAAGCGGGAATACTGCTTGTGCATCCAATCCCTTAAACCCCAAAGTTATTCCATATGAGTCCACCATACCTTCCTATATGCGGTATCTACCTGCCGTTCCAAGTAAACTTGTATGTGCCAAACTCCAAACCTTCAAATGAAATTCTGTTTTGTATGCTCGAATAGCTCATGTATCAACTAGGGCTCTCCGTATCTTCCATGCTAGGCAGGTCTCAAGAGGAGTGGACTCCGCTCCTCACTCACGAGAAAATGGCTGGTCACCGGGATGCCCAGTCCCATGCTTTATGCAAACTAAATCAAAATAATTGCAAACAAAACTCCCCCTGGGACTGTTGTTAGTTGGAGGCACTCGTTGTTTCGAGCAAGCCATGGATTGATGCTTGTTGGTGGAGGGGGAGTATAACTTTACCATTCTGTTTGGGAAATGCCTATAATGTGTGTAGCATGGAAGATATCGCCATCTCTTGGTTTTTGGGTTGACAATGAAAGTATGCCGCTCAAAATATTATTTATCTCTGCTTTAAAACCGAGCTCTGGCACCTCTACAAATCCCTGCTTCCCTCTGCGAAGGGCCTTTCTATTTACTTTCATGTTGAGTCATCACCCTCTTATTAAAAAGCACTAGCTCGAGAGCGCTGCTGTCATTTGCATCCATTACTATTAATTTATATTGGGTATGACTATGATTGGAGGTCTTTTACCATGAATTACAATGTCTAGTCAGTCCTTGATCTTTAAAGGTGCTGTGCATTTATGTTTTGCGGTCTCAGAAAGGGCTAGCGAGATACCATCTTGTTATATCATATTATGATTGTTTTGAGAAAGTGTTGTCATCCGAGATTTATTATTATTGCTCGCTAGTTGATTATGCCATTGACATGAGTAAACATGAGACCTAAGAGTTATTGTGAATGTGGTTAGTTATAATCTTTGCTAAAAACTTGAACGCTGGCTTTACATATTTACAACAACAAGAGCAAACAGAGTTTGTAAAAGTTTTTCTTTATCACTTTCAGTTTATCAACTGAATTGCTTAAGGACAAGCAAAGGTTTAAGCTTGGGGGAGTTGATACGTCTCCGTCGTATCTACTTTTCCAAACACTTTTGCCCTTGTTTTGGACTCTAACTTGTATGATTTGAATGGAACTAACCCGGACTGACGCTGTTTTCAGCAGAATTGCCAAGGTGTTATTTATGTGCAGAAACAAAAGTTCTCGGAATGACCTGAAACTCCACGGAACATATTTTTGGAAAATATTAAAAATACTGGAAGAAGAATCCATGTCAGGGGGCCCACACCCTGTCCACGAGGGTGGGGGGCGCGCCCCCTGCCTCGTGGGCCCCCTAACGCTCCACCGACCTCAACTCCAACTCCATATATTCGTGTTTGGGTCGAAAAAAATCAGAGAGAAGGATTCATCGCATTTTATGATACAGAGCTGCCGCCAAGCCCTAAAACCTCTTGGGAGGGCTGATCCGGAGTCCGTTCGGGGCTCCGGAGAGGGGAATCCGTCGCCATCGTCATCATCAACCATCCTCCCTCACCAATTTCATGATGCTCACCGCTGTGCGTGAGTAATTCCATTGTAGGCTTGCTGGACGGTGATGGGTTGGATGAGATTTATCATGTAATCGAGTTGGTTGTGTTAGGGTTTGATCCCTAGTATCCACTATGTTCTGAGATTGATGTTGCTATGACTTTGCTATGCTTAATGCTTGTCACTAGGGCCCGAGTGCCATGATTTCAGATCCGAACCTATTATGTTTTCATGAATATATGTGAGCTTTTGATCCTATCTTGCAAGTATATAGTAACCTACTATGTGTTATGATCCGGCAACCCCGAAGTGACAATAATCGGGACCACTCCCGGTGATGACCATAGTTTGAGGAGTTCATGTATTCACTATGTGTTAATGCTTTGGTCCGGTACTCTATTGAAAGGAGGCCTTAATATCCCTTAGTTTCCATTAGGACCCCGCTGCCACGGGAGGGTAGGACAAAAGATGTCATGCAAGTTCTTTTCCATAAGCACGTATGACTATATTCGGAATACATGCCTACATTACATTGATGAATTGGAGCTAGTTCTGTGTCACCCTATGTTATGATTGTTACATGATGAACCGCATCCGGCATAATTCTCCATCACCGATCCAATGCCTACGAGCTTTTCACATATTGTTCTTCGCTTATTTACTTTTCCGTTGCTACTGTTACAATTACTACAAAACCCAAAAATATTACTTTTGCTACCGTTACCGTTACTTCCATATTACTTTGCTACTAAATACTTTGCTGTAGATACTAAGTTATCCAGGTGTGGTTGAATTGACAACTCAACTGCTAATACTTGAGAATATTCTTTAGCTCCCCTTGTGTCGAATCAATAAATTTGGGTTTAATACTCTACCCTCGAAAACTGTTGCGATCCCCTATACTTGTGGGTTATCAACAGTTGACTGGGGTCTTGTAACTGAATTCATACAACTGCTACACGGGGAGAGCACATCTGATTTCGGACCACCGTACTCAGCTCTGATAAAGTTCATGAAGTTTTCAACCCCCTCGACATATGCAGCGGAGAATCTTCGAGCAGAAGTTATCCTAGTCCTGTCCATCTATTAGACATACAAATTAGTTCTTCTACTAGATATTAAAGGAAAAACATATATGCTTTTTTATGAAGTCCAGAAAAAACCCTAGGTCGATGTCTAAAGCTATGGCAAGATATTTGGACGAGCAGATCTAAGTAACGAAATATAGTTAAAGCTAATTCAACAAACAAATTTGAGTGCTAAATTATGGCAGGCTGTTTCAGCAGTCAATGAGGCCGAGCACACAGCCATCGAACTATCGAAGGCCATCGCAGCAACAAAGATCGAGTATAAAACGCTGTAGAGCTATTTCACCTAACATATTGGCTACTAGACCATGGCAATCTACGTCACAATAAATATATGGCAGGATATTTTAGCAACTAATCGGGCTTGGCATGCCATTTCAGCTAAGCAGATTAAGTGCAGAACAGGGCAAGGAAGCTTCTTAAGCAAAGCATATTGATTGTAAACTACTTCGGCAAACAGTGAGATTAACAGCGTCTATCAGCTAACATTCATCGCTACACCTACATGCACGGGGCCTCGGTCTAGAATGCGCGTACCGTGGGAGAAGCTGACCGCCGTGCGTCTCCACACGAACGTCGCCAGCGGTGGCGGCGCTGACCGCCATGCGCCTCCACAAGAATGTCGCCAGCGGTGGCGGCGCGGCTCGAGGACGGCAGTCTACGAAAGCATACTGTGGGAGCGAGAGGATCGCCGTGCGTCCCCTCGATGAACCACAGCACCGACGTATCGACGCGGCGGGGAGGGCGTCTTTGGCGGAGCGAATGGAGTGGAGGGGGACGGGGGGAGGGGGGTTTGGGGAATATTATTGGCTAGTTGGCTGAAGGGCGGTTGAATATGGGATTTGGGGGGAATTTTGGGGGGGGGGGGTCGCGCGGTGGGCGGGGGGAGTTTGGCGCATGGTCGGTTTCTCCAAGTGCAGTCCCACGTGTCAGTGAAGAGGCAAGCCGAAGTGCATTCCATTTGCGCGAGCCGTGTGCAGGACCGAACGTATGTGGGGTGCATTGCGACCGCGACAGGGGTGCTATGAGTGTACCCCCTTTTTCCTTTTAAACTAGGTGCTTCGCCTCCTCAAAAAAACACTTGGTGCTTCGCGCGATCCACCGATACTACTACTAGTAATCCGGTAATCCCAAATAAAACGGCGCGGCCGGGTCTTTTCCCGCGCGATATGCTGGGAGGTTGGCTTAGTTGGGTTTTTTGGACGAGTAATGCTACACCTACGTAATCCCAGTTACATAATTAACGTAATGTGAGACGTGTGAGCTGTTGATTGTAGATTGGGGGGAGGGAGGGGCCCACCACCATGAAAATCAGGGAGGAGAGAGAGGCAATTTACGTTAACCCTTTCATAGGTTCCCGTAGATGTTGAAAGATGTGAAATGCATGAATGTGTAGTGGACATACTATTGGAGTGCCTAAGAAAAATTTTGTATGTAGACCCTATGTGTTTATTTACTTCGCATGTTAGCTTTGTCTTGGTTCAATAAAAAGCAGAGTTGGTGATGATGGTGTGCCTGCCATCCTGCAATATAGGCTGTCCGATCTATATCTAGGAAGGAAACTATGACAATTTACCCGCACTGCTATCCACATTTGCAGATAAGGCCTTCCCTCGTTCATCCTTTTCTCCCACAAGATCTTGATGTTCCGTGCAATGCACAGGCATCTTGCTAGTACTCCTACAATATACTATATTATTGTGAAAGTTCATATACACCGACCGAGATTAATGCAAACACGACAGATTTTCATTACATTTTCAACTTTTACAGGACAGAAAAATAAAAGAAACCCGACCCTAAACCTATTCTAAGGCGGCGACCGACGTCCTCCATCTGCGATCTCCATGTACGGGGGCGGGGTTCAAGACGGAGGTGCGGTCTCCGACAGGAAGAGTAGAACACGGGAGACGGACCGGCCAGTTGGCACACCATGCCCTGCCGCCTCCCATGCCCTACTCATCCTCGGAGGAGTCCCCGACCTCGGCGGTGCCGGACGTTGGACGGCGGCATGTAGGAGGCGTGGCTGACGGTGCTCCGTCGTCGGCCGCCATCGTGGCCACCACTTGTGCGGTCGCGTCTGCGTCCGGCTATGCCGCTATTGCGTCGTGAGCGGCGATGTGAGCGAGGGAGGCGACCTCGAGCTTCATCCCCGAAGACAAAGCTCTCTCGCAGAGCGTTCGCGCTCGCGGTCATGGCGGATGTGGTGCTAGGTAGCAGGACGATGCGCTATGGTGTGGAGGTTAGCTGGGCATTGCCGCTTTAAGTAGCGCATTTCGGTGAGGCCAAAGCATCCAAGCGCATCATTAAGTCGCCGGAGTTTGTTCCTCGGGCACGGAGCCTCTTAATGACGGCATACGGACGGACGGCATGAACGCGGGCAGCTGGCGCCGACTGGGAAAGCACCGCGCGACGGCACGAGGGACGAGGGTTTTTGGTGTGCCAGGGTAGTCAGCTGCGGTCGTGGCAACTTTGGAGATGCCCTTCGCTCACATGCGACCCACATGTCATTGAAAAAGCAAGACGACCCGGCATGGTCTCAGGTCTTGGGGATGCAGTTGGCCGTGCTACACCACTCTGCGGACGCGTCGCGGCGCGCGTGCACTTCGGCGCCCTGTGCATCCTCGACAAGCCGGGTGTTGATCTGCTGGTCGTGCCACAGCGCTAACGCCACCCTCGGCACACTGAAACCGACCGTGTCCAGCAACGATGAGCGTGTCGCTCACCGCGGTCGCCCTGTCCAGAGGCAGTGCTGGAGCTGCGCCACGTTGCTGGCCCCCACGACCCACATGAACGGTTGCCGGTGGCGAGGAGGTCGTGGGCCAGCTCCTCCATTGGACTAGTCTGCGCCACGCCATCTCGACAGGTGTGCCCCACATGTCGGTTTCCCTTTTTTCCCGGCCATATTCGAGCATCAGTGCTCCGCGTTGCGCATTAGGCACAAAACAGGTGGTTTTTGTGCCCTGGTTGAAATGTGGTACAGTACCAAGTTGTTACCCTAGCCCCAAGTGTGGTGGTTTTGGGTATGGTGCCACCCTTTTCCTTTTCAAGTAGTGAAGCGTAACACTTGATTAAGTAGCCGAATGGTGTGCTAAATGTAGGTGTCCGACTGTTTGAAAGAATAATCGAGGTGTGCCCGGTCTGTGCACGCATTTAGGGGTCCAACTTACCATGTTCCGGCAGTAGTAACTATACTAGTCCCTGCGTACTCCCTCTGTTTTTATTTACTCAGCATTTTAGCTTTGCTCAAAGTCAAACTTTGTAAACTTTGACAAAGTTCATAGACAGAAATAATAACATATACAATAACAAATCAATACCATTAGATTCATTATTGAATATACTTTCACATCATATATATTTGCTATTGTAAATGTTCATATTTCTACTCTTACTAGCAAGATGCCCGTGCGTTGCACGTAACATCATGTAACACCCCGGATGTAACTTTCCATATTTGTAACTCCAACTCTTGCCATTTTCGGCTACGTATGATGATATTCCCTTCGTGGTCGGGTTTTGTCTTTCGTTTTGCATTTTGTCCATGTCATGCACTTCATATCATGTCATCATGTGCATCTCATTTGCATACGTGTTCGTCTCATGCATCCGAGCATTTTCCCCGTTGTCCGTTTTGCAATCCGACACTCCCACATGCACCGGCGCATCCCTCTTATCTCTTTTCATGAGCGGGTGTTAAACGTTCTCAGAATGGACCGAGTCTTGCCAAGTGGCCTTGGTACACCACCGATAGACCACCTGTCAAGTTTCGTTCCATTTGGAGGTCGTTTGATGCTCCAACGGTTAACCGGGTAACCGCAAAGTCCTTTTGTGTGTTGCAGAAACCCCCCTCCAAACAGCCCAATAACCCAGCTAAGTCCCTTCCATGCTCTCGGTCGTTCGATCATGATCGTGTGGGTGAAAACCGCACTCCATTTGGAGTCTCCTAGCTCCCTCTACCTATAAATATGTCCTCCCCGTCCAAAATCCGGGTAAAAGCCCTAGCCCCGCTCCCTCCGCGCGCCGGACACGTCCGCCCGGCGCCGGACGAAACCCGCCGCTGCGCCCGTCCAACCGGAGGCCGCCACGTGGCGCGCCGCCGCCTCCCTCCTCCACCGGCCCGCGAGCCCGCGTCGGGCTCGCCGAGCCCATCGCGCCGCCACCCGGTCTGCGCCCCCGCGCCACCCGACTCCGCCGCCCTCCCGCGCGAGCCGGCGAGCCGCCGCCGCGCGCCTCGTCGCCGGACGCCGCCACCTCGCCGCCGTCCGCGACCGCCGCCGCCCGTGCCCGCCGCTCCGCCGTCCTCCGCCAACCCCGTCGCCCGCCGGCGCCGCGCTCCCGCACCTCCTCCCGGCCGGCTTCCTCCCTCTCCCGAGCTCACTCCGGCCGCCCGTCCTCGAGCTCCGGCGAGTCGCTGCCTCGGCGTCCGTGCGCACCGAACCCTAGATCTGGAGAGGTTGACTCCCCCCCGAAATTCTCCATGTCCCGAAGTATTTTCACATTCTGTTGCCATGTTCATTGCATCATAACTCTCTGCATACTGCTCCGTTTCATGCGTATAATATATCGAAATGTTCACCTTGAGATGCTCTTAATTTTGTTCCATTGTGCCATGCTCGTTTGAGTCCATCTTGATGCCCAAATCTCTGGTGCAAGAATGCTATATGATGTTTTCTGCTGTTACTTGTTAGAACTTGGTGTTTTGTTATTTTTGCTACATTTAATGTGTGCATCTTATGGGCATGAGCTCTACAGGTGTTTTGATCTATCCCATGACTTCTTTACAGGGGTGTATGCCATGTATTTTTGTGATCTATGTGGTGACTAGCACAAGCATGCAAACTAGGCTTCGTGATGTTTCTGTTTTCAGGGACTTAGGTTTTTGCCAAGTTTGTTACTGCTGTTATTTTGTTGCCATGTATCCATGTGTCTACAGAGAGATCCATGCTTCTTTTGAGTATGTTGAGTAAGGATATTTTGTGGATATAGTTGTGCTCTATCCATCCATGCCCCTGTTTGCAATTATATTGTGCCATAGCATGTCTTAATCTTGCTCTACTTTTGCCATAAAAATATTCCTGGCAGATTGTTAACATGATATTCAATTTTGCCAAGGTTGTTGTAGTTGATCCATACATGATATGAACTTTCTCTTGCCATGGATAGGTTCATAAACATGCCATCTTGCAGTAGGTATGCTTGGTTTGTCATGCATTGCTTTGTAATGAGTGAATCAAGCTCACCAAGATGCCCTCATAATTTCTGTTAATGCCATGCTCTGTTTTCTGCGAAGTCTGAAACCTGTTAACGAAACTTGCTATGTTTACATGGGTGCCATCATATCTTCTGGTCCTTTTTGGCTCATGGTCAGTAAGGGACTTTTGTTCTATGCATTTAGTAGATTCATGCCGTGCCTTGTTTTGCTATGTTAAGTTCCTGTAGCATGTGTTTTTCTTGCTCTGAACATTGCTACCTGATGCTGGTTATGCCATGTCCAGTAATTTCACTAAGTCTGTGAAACTGATATCTTTTGCACTTTTGCCATGCTTGTTTGAACCTGTTATGGTGTGATCTAGTCGTAGCTCAGTGTTCATCTTTTGTCAAGCATCTCCTGTAGGTTACTGCCATGTGCTTTGTTGCTATGTTGGAGTGCTGTAGCATAGTTACTTGATGTATTCTAAGTGCTATCATGCTGTTAATCGCAGAATCGTGTCATTCTTGTTTTGCTTGCCATTTGCAAACCGTGCATCCGTTTCCGGTGATCTTTACATCGATTTCGACCGAAATCATCTCATATTTCCAGTGGCATACTTGGTTTGCCAAGTTACTGCCTTGTTCATCCTTTTTCTTCCGGAGCACGCATGCGCATCACATATCATATCTTGCATATCATGCATGTATTGCATCATGTTGCTTGTGCATTTCCCGTGATTGATTGTGGTTCCATTGCTTGTGTTCTTGCTGTGGGTAGAGCCGGAAGACGAGTTCGTGAACGAAGAACCTGTTGAGTACGCTTACGAGGATCAAGCTTTCGACAACTCTGAGAACCTTGCAGGCAAGATGACCATACCCTCGAAATCACCTCTATCTTTGCTTTGCTAGTTGATCGCTCTATTGCCATGCTGTGCTACCTACCACTTGCGATATCATGCCTCCCATATTGCCATGTCAAGCCCTAACCATCCTTTCCTAGCAAACCGTTGTTTGGCTAAGTTACCGCTTTTGCTCAGCCCTTCTTATAGCGTTGCTAGTTCCAGGTGAAGTTGAAGTTGGTTCCATGTTGGAACATGGATAATTTTGGCATATCACAATATCTCTTATTTAATTAATGCATCTATATATTTGGTAAAGGGTGGAAGGCTCGGCCTTATGCCTGGTGTTTTGTTCCAATCTTGCCGCCCTAGTTTCCGTCATACCGGTATTATGTTCCTTGAGTTTGCGTTCCTTACGCGGTTGGGTGATTTATGGGACCCCCTTGACAGTTCGCCTTGAATAAAACTCCTCCAGCAAGGCCCAACCTTGGTTTTACCATTTGCCACCTAAGCCTTTTCCCTTGGGTTTTCGCGAGCCCGAGGGTCATCTTTATTTAACCCCCCGGGCCAGTGCTCCTTCGAGTGTTGGTCCGAACCGAGCAGTCTGCGGGGCCACCTCGGGGAAACTCGAGGTCTGGTTTTACTCATAGCTTGACTTATCCGGTGTGCCCGGAGAACGAGATATGTGCATCTCCTATCGGGATTTGTCGGCGCATCGGGCGGCTTTGCTGGTCTTGTTTTACCATTGTCGAAATGTCTTGTAAACCAGGATTCCGAGACTGATCGGGTCTTCTCGGGAGAAGGTTTATCCTTCGTTGACCGTGAGAACTTATAATGGGCTAAGTTGGGACACCCCTGCAGGGTATTATCTTTCGAAAGCCGTGCCCGCGGTTATGAGGCAGATGGTAATTTGTTAATGTCCGGTTGTAGAGAACTTGTCACTTGACTTAATTAAAATACATCAACCGTGTGTGTAGCCGTGATGGTCTCTTCTCGGCGGAGTCTGGGAAGTGAACACGGTTTGAGTTATGCATGAACGTAAGTAGTTTCAGGATCACTTCTTGATCATTTCTAGCTTCGCGACCGTTGCGTTGCTTCTCTTCTCGCTCTCTTTTGCGTATGTTAGCCACCATATATGCTTAGTGCCTGCTGCAGCTCCACCTCATTACACCATCCTTTCCTATAAGCTTAAATAGTTTTGATCTCACGGGTGTGAGATTGCCGAGTCCTCGTGACTCACAGATTCTACCAAAACAGTTGCAGGTGCCGACGATACCAGTGCAGATGACGTAACCGAGCTCAAGTGGGAGTTCGACGAGGAACGTGGTCGTTACTATGTTTCTTTTCCTGATGATCAGTAGTGGAGCCCAGTTGGGACGATCGGGGATCTAGCATTTGGGGTTATCTTATTTTCATTTGGATTTGACCGTAGTCGGTCTATGTGTGGATTTTGAATGATGTATGAATTAATTTATGTATTGTGTGAAGTGGCGACTATAAGCCAACTCTCGTTATCCCATTCTTGTTCATTACATGGGATTGTGTAAAGATAACCCTTCTTGCGATAATACCACAATGCGGTTATGCCTCTAAGTCGTGCCTCGACACGTGGGAGATATAGCCGCATCATGGGCGTTACACATCAAGATGCATTTGTATGACTAGTTTATCTTGTGAGAGAAAAGGATGAACGAGGGAAGGCCTTATTTGCAATTGTGGAGAGGTGTGTGGGTACCTTTTTGCAAAATTGCCATAGTTTCCTGCCTATCCGTCAGATATAAATCGGACGACCTATATTGCAGGATGGCAGGCACACCATCATCACCAACTCTGTTTTTTATAAGAGTCAGGCCGATTTATATCTGATAGATAGGAAGGAAACGATGGCAATTTTGAAAAAATATACCCACACCCCTCTCCACATTTGCAAATAAGGCCTTCCCTCATTCATCCTTTTCTCCCACAAGATAAACTACTCATACAAATGCATCTTGATGTTCCGTGCAACGCACGGGCATCTTGCTAGTGTATATAAAAAGCAGAGTTGGTGATGATGGTGTGCCTGCCATCCTGCAATATAGGCCGTCCGATCTATATCTAACGGATAGAATGGAGCTATGACAATTCACCCGCACTCCTCTCCACATTTGCAGATAAGGCCTTCCCTCGTTCATCCTTTTCTCCCACAAGATCTTGATGTTCCGTGCAAGGCACGGGCATCTTGCTAGTTTTCTATAAATTTGGTCAAATTTTATGATGTTTGACTTCAGTGAAACCTAATAAGGAGAGTAAATAAAAACTGAGGGAGTATCTTACTCCGTGACCAAGACGGAAGGGAAAACGAGACAACTTATTGTTTATTTGAGCCGTAAAAGTATAATCATGCGGCGTTGCTTATTTCTCATTCCTCTCCAACCCTCTTCTCCATCGATCATGCCACCCTCTGGTCGAGTCCATCCTCCCGCATGCGTCATTTGAACATTCCGCCGAGTATCATTCTCTTGTATTTCTAATGTTGTAATTTGTACGACATGCATACAAACAAACGGTTCGTTTAAAGTCTCACTTTGCCTCCACTACGTGTCGCTTCCCATCTTAGTTTTGACATCCCATTCGGTTCATGCCCCGACACATCTTGACGAGATCGATTGATGTTTGAGAGATCAATTGTGTGTCGTGCAAGGAGATAAAGGTTTGGTTTGTTTCTATGATAGAATGATAGAAATGACCCGCGCGGGGGGGGGGGGGGGTGGTCTGTGGGGATCAGAGGCAGTATATTGTACGTTCATAAGTGAAACGAACGTATTGTACCCACCCTAGTCCTCTTTCAATCGATCTCCGGACCCCGAGATGGAATCGAGAGAAAACGAGTGGGTGCATGTGTGATACCTAAGGCGGATTCAAAATTTTGAACCGGTGATCATAGCATCCGCAAATCATATATAAAGGGTATTCAATGTTCGTTTCGCTTTTAAATGTACAATATACTCCCTCCGATCCTTTCTAGTTTACATATAAGTTTTATGTGTAGTCAAAGTATCTCTACTTTGATCAAACTTACAGAAAAAGTATCAACATTCAACAACGCCCAATCAATATTGTTAGATTCGTACGTACTCCTAGATTTGTATTCAGACAGAGATGGTTTCCAATTTGTTTTCAACCACGTGAATGTGCTTGTTCTCGCGCATGCTCTTCCTACTAGGATTTCGCCACATATAGCCAGTCCAATAGTAACTTTTTTTAAAGCTCCCTGTCCAATAGTACTAGTGGAGTACTGACAACATCTGTAGTAGAATATGCAGTGCTCATAGTACTCCCTCCTTCCATTTATATAGGGCCTAAGAGCAAGTCTAATAAGGCCTAGTCAGCAGGCTATAAGACTTGTCATGTCATTAAAATCCTACTTGGAGGAGTGAGAAGAGAGGAGAGAGAGTGAAGCGGGCTCTTATATTCTACAGCCCGGCCATAACACATAGATCAAGAAAAAAAAGTATGCATGCAACTCTCTTCCAATCATATACCTTGCTCATGCAAATATTAAATCTTAGAGCCAACCTAATAGCCATTAAGAGCCAACTTACATGGCACTTTTTCCGATGTGAAGGAGAGAGATGTGAAAAAGTAAGGGGAGTGAGCTCGCATGCAAGAGCCTAGCTATATACACATTCCTAGGTAAATACAATAAACATGAAGAAAGAGATAGTAGAGAGGAGATGGGAAAAAGTACTAATACAATAGCCAACCTTTTATATTATTTTTTTGCGGGAAATAGCCAACCTTATAGCCCACACTATTGTATGAGTGCATATAGATGATGGCTATAGATGACATGGCAGTTCCTTATAGCCATCGGCTGGCTTTATTAACCATGCTCTAATGCGTTTTTCAAAACCGCCTTTGACTATTGACAAGATTAATAGTACATGAGATGTATAATGCGAAAACTATATCATTGGAAGCTCCTTTCACATACAAATTTGACCATATGCTTTGTGTAAGTTGCATGTCATATATTATTACTCTAACATTTTGTCAAGGTTAGCCTCGAAAATGCATTAGGCTCTGTAGATGGAAGGAGGGAGTAGTAGTGGAAGTGGATCCCCTGACGTAGGATCCCTGCCTTACCCTCCCTTTCGGTAACTTACTGGCGGACCCATGCTTGCTAGGCCCCGCATGTCAGTTACTTAATGGGTTCGGCCACGTCAGGGGATCCTCATTCGTAGTATACTCCCTCTGTTTTTATTTACTCCGCATAAAACGGAGGGAGTGGTAGTATAAATGCGGGCGGGGGAAGGGGAGGGACGTCGGTTTGCTCTCAACTGCGGTCCCACAACCGAGCAAAAACGCAAGACGAAGCGCGTTCCATTCGGTGAACGACATGGAGGGTCCAGCGTGCCGGGGTGCAACGGGAACGCGACAAGAGCAATGTACAGTCAAAACCGATTGACCTTCGCTGCTTGGCCGGAACCACTATTCACACTAGAACCTTCGCTGCTCGGCCTACGCCAGCTACTGCCTGAAAACCACACCTCCTGTCTAGCCCATTCTGAAGGAAATATGCCCTAGAGGCAATAATAAAGTTGTTATTTATATTTCCTTATATCATGATAAATGTTTATTATTCATGCTAGAATTGTATTAACCGGAAACTTAGTACATGTGTGAATACATGGACAAACAGAGTGTCACTAGTATGCCTCTACTTGACTAGCTCGTTGAATCAAAGATGGTTAAGTTTCCTAGCCATAGACGTGAGTTTTCATTTGATTAACGGGATCACATCATTAGAGAATGATGTGATTGACTTGACCCATTCCGTTAGCTTAGCACTTGATCGTTTAGTATGTTGCTATTGCTTTCTTCATGACTTATACATGTTCCTATGACTATGAGATTATGCAACTCCCGAATACCAGAGGAACACTTTTTGTGCTATCAAACGTCACAACGTAACTGGGTGATTATAAAGATGCTCTATACGTGTCTCCGATGGTGTTTGTTGAGTTGGCATAGATCGAGATTAGGATTTGTCACTCCGATTGTCGAAGAGGTATCTCTGGGCCCTCTCGGTAATACACATCACTATAAGCCTTGCAAGCAATGTGACTAATGATTTAGTTATGGGATGATGTATTACGGAACGAGTAAAGAGACTTGCCGGTAATGAGACTGAACTAGGTATTGAGATACCGACGATTGAATCTCGGGCAAGTAACATACCGATGACAAAGGGAACAACGTATGTTGTTATGCGGTTTGACCGATAAAGATCTTCGTAGAATATGTAGGAACCAATATGAGCATCCAAGTTCCGCTATTGGTTATTGACCGGAGATGAGTCTCGGTCATGTCTACAAAGTTCTCGAACCCGTAGGGTCCGCACGCTTAACGTTCTGTGACGATCGGTATTATGAGTTTATGTGTTTTGATGTACCGAAGGTTGTTCGGAGTCCCGGATGTGATCACGGACATGACGAGGAGTCTCAAATGGTCGAGACATAAAGATCTATATATTGGATGGCTATGTTTGGACATCGGAATGGTTCCGGGTGAGTTCGGGCATTTACCGGAGTACCGGGAGGTTACCGGAGCCCCCCGGGGACTCAATGGGCCTTAATGGGCCATAGTGGAAATGAGGAGGAGGCGGCCAAGATGGGGGCGCCCCCCAATCCCAATCCGGATTGGGAGGGGGCCAGCCTCCCTTTCCTTCTCTTCTTCTCTCCCTTCCTTCCCTCTCCTACTCCAACTAGGGAAGGGGGAATCCTACTCCCACCGGGAGTAGGACTCCCCCCTTGGGCGCGCCTAGGAGGCCGGCCCTCTCCCCCTCCTCCACTCCTTTATATACGGGGGAGGGGGGCACCCCATAGACACACAAGTTGATCATTGATCTCTTAGCCGTGTGCGGTGCCCCCCTCCACTATAATCCACCTTGGTCATATCGTTGTAGTGCTTAGGCAAAGCCCTGCGTCGGTAGCGTCATCACCTTCATCACACCGTCATGCTGACAAAGCTCTCCCTCGACTCTCCGCTGGATTGAGAGTTCATGGGACGTCACCGAGCCGAACGTGTGCAGATCGCGGAGGTGCCGTACTTTCGGTACTAGGATCGATCGATCGTGAAGAGGTACGACTACATCAACCGCGTTGTCATAACGCTTCCGCTTACGGTCTACGAGGGTACGTGGACTACACTCTCCCCTCTCATTGCTATGCATCACCATGATCTTGCGTGAGCGTAGGAATTTTTTTGAAATTACTCGTTCCCCAACAGTGGCATCCGAGCCAGGTTTATGCGTAGATCTTATATGCACGAGTAGAACACAAGTGAGTTGTGGGCGATAATAGTCATACTGCGTACCAGCATGTCATACTTTGATTCGGCAGTATTGTTGGATGAAGCGTCTGTGACGCCCGGATAATTAGACTACAGTAATTCCGTACTAATGATGCCATGTCACCTCAGTTACTGTTGATAATATCGCGTTAGTTCGAAACCAGTTTGTATTCAAATTCAAAATCAAGCAAACAATAAAAGTTTGCAAATGTCAAAACTAAAATGTTCTAAAAGTGACAAATAAATCATATGTAATATTGGTGGAGGAACCAAGTCTTTATAAAATGTTTAAATGCACCAAACTAATTAAATCAGTAGCTAAAACCATTAATTAAATGCCTTTTGTATTTTGTAAAATATTAAACTATATTATTTTGGGATGAAACTTTTTGTGGTTGTGACATAATTTGTAACAACAATTTAGGTGCCACTTTGGTATTTTATTGAAACTAAAATAAATTGGAAGTTAAAAGAAATCAGAAAATAAGATAAATAAAAAAAGGATAAAGATAAAACAAAAAGAAGAAAAGGAAAACCCCTTCCCCCCCCACTGGGCCACGACCCAGCAGGCCATCGGGCCGCCAGGCCGGCCCAGCCGCACCCCCACACCCTCCCCCTTATCCACCCCACTGGGGGAAAACCCTAACCCCCACGACCCCACTTTCCCCCGATCCCCCCTCTCTCGCTCGGTTCCCTCCCCCCCGATCTGGATCGGGGGCAACGACCCCGTCGCCTAGCGCTCGCCGCCGCTCGGAGCCTCCCTCGCTGGACCGCTTCTACCTCGACTCCTCCGCCTCCCTGTTCTTGAGCTGGGCGCCGATGCCGCCGCCCGACGCCGCAGGACACCTCCGCCACCCGAGGACCGCTCTGCCGCCTCGACCACGCCTCCTCGCCGGACTACCTCCCCGTCGTCGCGTCGTCCTCGTCCCCCACCCCGACCCCTGCTGCCCCTGACCCTACGGCCACCGTGAGCCGCCGCCTATTCCCTCCTCCTCTCCCTTCTGCTCCCGTCACCGGATCCGACCGTGTCGTCGTCCGCGCCGTGGCCCTGGTGCCATCCCCGATGGCCACCGGCCACGCGCTGCTTCGCCCCCGCCGGCGCCCGCGGCGGCTGCCGCTGCCGCCCAACGACCGCCGCGGCTCACCGCCGCCCCGCGCTCACCATGGACCCCGCGCCCGCTGGCCGCGTCAAGCGCCCCAGCGCCTCGCGCCCCTCCTGGCCTCCCCCTGTGAGCTTCTCTCGTGCTCGCCTCCCTGCTGGTCCCAGCCACCGTCGCGACAAGCGCATCGGGGGCGCGCCCGTCTGGCTCGGCCACGGCCCCTCCCCCTCCACGCGCGGCCGTGCCCGCCGCCGGCAGGCCGTCCTGGCCACTGGCCTCGCCCCGCCGCGCTCCCTGCGAGCGAGCGCCCACTCCAGGCGCTCGTTGCGCCCGACCCGCTTTGGCCTATGGGCCACTGACCACTGGGCCAGTGCCCCCCCGGCCCTATGACACATGGGCCCCGCCCAGAGAACGTTAAAAAACATGATTTAAAAAAATTAATTAAATTAATAAAAATAAATAAATAACTAAATAAATAAATAATAAAGACAATTAATTAACTTAATTAATCATGTTAATATTAACTAATTAAGATTAATTAACCCAATAACTAATTAACCTAATTAACTACTGTTAATAGCTAACAGCCCCTGACAGGTGGGACCCACCTGTCAGGTTGACCAGGTCAACGGTCAACGTTGACTGCTGACGTCATGCTGACATCATGCTGTTGCATTAATTAAATTTCGAATTAAATTAATTTATTAAATTCTAAAAATGATTTAAATCTTTAAAATTTAATATAAAATAAACCGTAGATCGGATGGAAAAACTTTGTACATGAAAGTTGCTCAGAACGACGAGACGAATCCGAATACGTGGTCCGTTTGTCAGCCACACGTTCCTAGCATAGCGAACATGGAACTTTCCCCCTCCGGTCCGTTTGTCCGAAAACGCAAAACATCGGGAATACTTTCCCGGATGTTCCCCCCTTCGTCGGTACCACCTACTGCCGCGTTAGGGCACACCTAGCACCGCTCATTGTCATGTCACGCATCGTCATGCTTATGATTGCATTGTATTTACTGTTTCTTCCCCCTTCTCTCCGGTAGACTACGAGACCGACGCTGCTGCTGTCCAGTTCGACTACGGAGTTGACGATCCCTCCTACTTGCCAGAGCAACCGGGCAAGCCCCCCCTTGATCACCAGATATCGCCTATTCTTCTCTCTACTGCTTGCATTAAAGTAGTGTAGCATGTTACTGCTTTCGTTAATCCTATTCTGCTGCATAGTCTGTCATTGTTGCTACAGTTGTTACCCTTACCTGCCATCCTACTGCTTAGTATAGGATGCTAGTGTTCCATCAGTGGCCCTACACTCTTGTCCGTCTGCCATGCTATACTACTGGGCCGTGATCACTTCGGGAGGTGATCACGGGTATATATTATATACTTTATATACATGACACATGTGGTGACTAAAGTCGGGTCGGCTCGTTGAGTACCCGCAAGTGATTCTGATGAGGGGGCTGAAAGGACAGGTGGCTCCACCCCGGTAGAGGTGGGCCAAGGTTCCTGACGGCCCCCGACTGTTACTTTGTGGCGGAGCGACAGGGCAGGTTGAGACCACCTAGGAGAGAGGTGGGCCTGGCCCTGGTCGGCGTTCGCAGATACTTAACACGCTTAACGAGATCTTGGTATTTGATCTGAGTCTGGCCATTTGGTCTTACGCACTAACCAGCTACGCGGGAACAGTTATGGGCACTCAACGTCGTGGTATTAGCCGAAGCTCTTCTTGACGTCAGCGACGGAGCGGCGCGCGCCGGATTGGACTGGAACGCCTGCTAGGCTAGGTCTGCTTCCGGCCGCCCTCCCAACATGCAGGTGTGCAATGCGCGATGGGCCCAGACCCCTGCGCGCATAGGATTTAGACCGGCGTGCTGACCTCTCGGTTAAGCCTAGGTGGGGTTGCGACGTGTTGATCTTACGAGGCCGGGCATGACCCAGAAAAGTGTGTCCGGCCAAATGGGATCGAGCGTGTTGGGTTATGTGGTGCACCCCTGCAGGGAAGTTTATCTATTCGAATAGCCGTGTCCCCCGGTAAAAGGACGACCCGGAGTTGTACCTTGACCTTATGACAACTAGAACCGGATACTTAATAAAATACACCCTTCCAAGTGCCAGATACAACCCGGTGATCGCTCTCTAACAGGGCGACGAGGAGGGGATCGCCGGGTAGGATTATGCTATGCGATGCTACTTGGAGGACTTCAATCTACCCTCTTCTACATGCTGCAAGATGGAGATGGCCAGAAGCGTAGTCTTCGACAGGATTAGCTATCCCCCTCTTCTTCTGGCATTCTGCAGTTTAGTCCACTGTTATGGCCCTTTACACATACCCATGCATATGTAGTGTAGCTCCTTGCTTGCGAGTACTTTGGATGAGTACTCACGGTTGCTTTTCTCCCTCTTTTCCCCCTTTCCTTTCTACCTGGTTGTCGCAACCAGATGCTGGAGTCCAGGAGCCAGACGCCACCATCGACGATGACTCCTACGGCACTGGAGGAGCCTACTACTACGTGCAGCCCGCTGACGACGACTAGGAGTAGTTAGGAGGATCCCAGGCAGGAGGCCTGCGCCTCGTTCGATCTGTATCCCAGTTTGTGCTAGCCTTCTTAAGGCAAACGTGTTTAACTTATGTCTGTACTCAGATATTATTGCTTCCACTGACTCGTCTATGATCGAGCATTTGTATTCGAGCCCTCGAGGCCCCTGGCTTGTATTATGATGCTTGTATGACTTATTTATGTTTTAGAGTTGTGTTGTGATATCTTCCCGTGAGTCCCTGATCTTGGTCGTACACATTTGCGTGCATGATTAGTGTACGGTCAAATCAGGGGCGTCACAAGTTGGTATCAGAGCCAACTGCCTGTAGGAATCCCCCTTTCCAACTCCTTGGCCGAAGTCGAGTCTAGTCATTGAAAAACTTTTACTAACATGGTTGTGCGGCTTACGGCCCCACATCGCCATTGGGTGGTAGTAGGATCTTTTATTCCTCGACCTTTACTCTGGGACTCTGAACTCTCTTCTATTCGGGTTAAATGATTTTGCTAAAATCTAACTTTAGGTTCTCGAAAATACTTCCTCCCGGAGAGCCCCTTCAGGCCAGATGATCGCCTGCTGCACCAGAAGATTCTGAAGACACTCTCTGATGCTTTCCCGAGACCCTTGTGCCCTTCGCCGTTGCGATCGCTACCACCGATAAAGCTTTATGGATGACTACATACTTTTTTCGTTCATACCTTCCTCCCTAGTTTCCCTTGTTATTACAAGGTGCCCTCAAATACTCCCCGATGTTCCAAGCATCCTTTATGCTTACTACCCCGCAGTTCCTTGCCGCATGAATACCCCTACGAATAATTCTTCACCCTTATCGAGGAACTGTTCATTACTAGTTGATCATATGATCCACAAGGTACATTGATATACTATCCGGTCTTCCGGTAATTCTCTGCCAGCTGTTGCTGTGCAAATACTTGTCTGCTTGCATGATGGTTGCGTTCCATATGTCTAGCAATATTCATTAGTATCCCTTGACATAGTCGTTTTCAGCCTTTGATTTGATATGTGGTGAATGCTCGCAATCCTTAGTCGAAATCCTAGAATTCATCCTTCCAGATCAGACGTCATTTTAAACATGAACAGGTTCTCGACCAACCGAATTGCCGTCGGTTGTACCTTTAAGTCTACTCAACTTATCCATCCTTAATCAGAGCGTCTGCTTCTGATTCTTCGTTTTGGAAACCATAAATTCTTTATATTTAAGCATCAGACTAATCAGGTGATTCTTGAATCTGATGCCTCTGCATTGTTTCTTCCTCTGAGTGAGTACCGATACTCACATTAGCTCCGTTGCGGATCGCCCGATCCATTGTTGGATTGTTATCCGACAGTGTCATTCATATTCAATCACCTTGTGAGTTATTCCCCTGATACATAGTGGCTTTAGTAAAATTGTATCCTCTGCTTGGCCAACCATGCCTTGCTTTCGAGCTTATGTATTTACTTTTGAAACTTGTGGTATATGTTTCTAAGATGCCCCGATGGGTTGAACCTACGCCTTCCCTAATCCGTGTGAACCCGAAAGATTTCACGGGTCATACTTATCTGGTATTGCATCAGGTAAAAACTTTCAACAACTAATGTCATTTTCGAATACGAGAGGTGAATGAAAGGTTATGCTTTGAACAAGTGGGAGTCGACCTTGAACCCTGTGTTCATGCCCATGGACACGATGTATACCTTATCATGGAAGCTTCTCCTAAAATAATTATCCCCTTGTTATAAGTTCATCTTGTATTTGTGTACGTGGTTCCGACCATGTTTCTCCTTGATTCCATTTCTCATGCTAGTTTGAGCACTTGTCTTCTGCAGAGCCATACCCTAGTCCAACCTCTACTTTGATATGTCGTCGAGTATTAACCCCTTGGTATCTCGAGATTATCATGGAACTGCATAACTTCTTATGAGTTCTCCATCAAGTACTACATTCCCATTGATTCAAAAAAAAATTCATGGGCTCTGAGTTATTAAACACTCAAAGACACCGATAACTAAACCGAGTCTGCACTACGGTTCAACGATACTTGATAATCTTCTTTAAGTACGAGTTTGTACCCGATCACGCCATTCCTAGCCTGTATGGCTATATCATTGTCGTGGTGATTTTAACTGTGCTACCTGGTCCTTATTCCCGGAGCACCACTTTCGACGATGAGCTAAGCTTACGTCGATTTTCCTTGTCATATCATTTTGCCTTGAACAACAAGCTTGATTTTGAGTTTGTGTCGTACGCATGGTTCCAATAACCTTTTGCTTCATAATTCCTTTGACTTGATGTTATCTCCGATCGATTACATCTTCATGAAATCTCTCGACAAATGTGTCGTGATCATCATCAGCATTCCGAGCTCTTCCATGATATCAATTGAATTCATGGTGAGAAATACCAGCCTTGCCCTCGATGATTTGTGTTATCATCGACCACATCCTTGTCTTCCCTCAACGCCGAACGTGTTCATGTTTTGGATTGAATCTTGAGTTCCTTGCTATCCAGCATATGTTCTTCTTCACCTTGGAGTATTACCATCTTTTATGTCAAGAAGGTCGTGAGAATTGCTCCGCCTCTTAAAATTTCTTGGTATAGTGATACTTCTCACCATCACCATTCTTTCTTGGCCCCGATGTTGATTCTAACCGGAATGCCAACAAGTGAACGGTGCAGCTTGGATTCTGTACTCCTTAGCAACCCTATTGCTTTGGAGTTAATGGTCAACAGTTCATCCTTAGACTATTGGATAACGAATCACCATTCTAACATTGATCATGCTATCTAATCCCACATTTCAGGTGCACCCTTCAACCAGTATTCAATTATGTATGTTTTCCTCGAGCACACACCATTATGTCATTTGCTCTGACTAATGTTATCTCCTTGTTCACATAATTGTGGAAATACATCTTGTCAGAGATCTCGATGAATTGTCGCTGAGACCTCAGCCACCTCCTCATACTCTCCTTGGTTTAATGATGAGCTTTTGTTTCGGAACCCGCTTTCGTAGTAATTTTCCCGAGAATCTTACAATGTCGTCTCGTCAATTTGTTTTGCACCTTTTCTTCTCAGGCATCCTGAGTCTGAGGTATCCTGACACCAATCAGATCTGAATCTCGGTCAGATATGATGGTTGGAGCATTTTCCAAGAGTCATAGCATTGGTCTTTATATAACCCAGTAGGGTGATATCATGCCTAGAGGCCCTATTGTTAAAGATTCCTTTTCAGCAAGGTTATACATTCTTCCATGAGGAAATTGTAAGACTTATTCTATAAGTTGTTTCCGATGGATCCTTTGTATCCAAAGTCTGACCTTTGCTTGAAGACCATGCCAATGTTATCTCGAAGCATGTCTGTGGTACTCCGATTTTCAATAAGAGCATTTGAAGAACAATGCTAAATTTTCTTTGTCCATTATCCAAACACCGTTGTTTGGGTTATGTCATGAAATTCCTCTCCCCTTACCTAAATGGTTTTCTACTTTCTATCCTGCCATGGATATCATGCTCTGCTTGTCCTTGGGAAGGATATACCCCTGAAATATGTGTTTAAACACATTTTCCTTTCCATTGTTCTGTTTAATCTGATAATCATATTTTCCTTTCCCTTGTTTGGATTAAACATTCTTGTGATCTATATGATCTAAGCAGTAATATTCTCCTACTTATGTAAACACCTCGGTGTACAATTCTGTCAATAAGACTCTGTTACTATTGTTGATGACATTCCGGTAGCCACCGATGGACGAGAACCTTGCCTATTGGTCCGCCTCGTTCAACGAGCAGGAAAATGGTTCTCTTCGTCCCTCGCCCTTGGTACCAACGTTGTTGCCAACATAGCTGGCAGGCTACCCTCTGACATGCCTTGCTATCATGACCGTGCAACATGTCAGCCCCCTTTCTAATTTTAACCCACATTGTGGGCTCATAACCCACAATTCCACAGGATCGAAACCTGACTCTCCTATACATCCCTGTTCGAAGTTATCCCTTGCGCTTCGTTTCGTATGTAATTTGCGAGCCACCTTCCTAGTGATCAATTCTGGTATCGGACACAATACTTATTCCCGTTGCTCTGAACCCCTTTCACACTCTGTTTCAGGCAATGAACGATTGCCTATCCGCTCGAAACTTCTTATTGCACTGTCCTACTTTGCTCTCGCTGTGTTTCATTTGTTCAACTCGAGCGATACTCATATGTTCATTCGTGGGATAACCCCCGGTGATTACCCCTGGTAGCGTTCTATCGTTATCAAGCTGCCCCTTTCCTATTCGTAAGTACGATGGAGATCCTTAAGAAAGGATGCCGACTTCATCATGATGACATGAAGTAGAGAAATGGAGACATCAACATAATGGATCGACCTCTTCGGAGAGAGCAACCAAGACCGAGAAGACACGATAGAATTTCGTAGCCAAATCTCCCCCTTACTCTACCTCTTAAATCTCGGGACGAGATTTCTTGTAGTGGATGAGAATTGTGACGCCCGGATAATTAGACTACAGTAATTCCCTACTAATGATGCCATGTCACCTCAGTTACTATTGATAATCTCGCGTTAGTTCGAAACCAGTTTGTATTCAAATTCAAAATCAAGCAAACAATAAAAGTTTTCAAATGTCAAAACTAAAATGTTCTAAAAGTGATAAATAAATCATATCTAATATTGGTGGAGGAACCAAGTCTTTATAAAATGTTTAAATGCACCAAACTAATTAAATCAGTAGCTAAAACCATTAATAAAATGCCTTTTGTATTTTGTAACATATTAAACTATATTATTTTGGGATGAAACTTTTTGTGGTTGTGACATAATTTGTAACAACAATTTAGGTGCCACTTTGGTATTTTATTGAAACTAAAATAAATTGGAAGTTAAAAGAAATCAGAAAATAAGATAAATAAAAAAAGGATAAAGATAAAACAAAAAGAAGAAAAGGAAAACCCCTTCCCCACCCACTCGGCCACGGCCCAGCAGGCCATCGGGCCGCCAGGCCGGCCCAGCCGCACCCCCATACCCTCCCCCTTATCCACCCCACTGGGGGAAAACCCTAACCCCCACGACCCCACTTTCCCCCGATCCCCCCTCTCTCGCTCGGTTCCCTTCCCCCCCACGATCTGGATCGGGGGCAACGACCCCGTCGCCTAGCGCTCGCCGCCGCTCGGAGCCTCCCTCGCTGGACCGCTTCTACCTCGACTCCTCCGCCTGCCCGTTCTGGAGCTGGGCGCCCATGCCGCCGCCCGACGCCGCAGGACACCTCCGCCACCCGAGGACCGCTCTGCCGCCTCGACCACGCCTCCTCGCCGGACTACCTCCCCGGCGTCGCGTCGTCCTCGTCCCCCACCCCGACCCCCGCTGCCCTGACCCTACGGCCACCGTGAGCCGCTGCCTATTCCCGCCTCCTCTCCCCTCTGCTCCCATCACCGGATCAGACCGTGCCGTCATCCGCGCCGTGGCCCTGGTGCCGTCCCCGATGGCCACCGGCCACGCGCTGCTTCGCCCCCGCCGGCGCCCGCGGCGGCTGCCGCTGCCGCCCCACGACCGCTGTGGCTCACCGCCGCCCCGCGCTCACCATGGCCCCCGCGCCCGCTGGCCGCGTCAAGCGCCCCCAGCGCCTCGCGCTCCTCCTGGCCTCCCCCTGTGAGCTCCTCTCGTGCTCGCCTCCCTGCTGGTCCCAGCCACTGTCGCGACCAGCGTGTCGGGGGCGCGCCCGTCTGGCTCGGCCACGGCCCCTCCCCCTCCACGCGCGGCCGTGCTCGCCGCCGGCAGGCCGTCCTGGCCACTGGCCTCGCCCCGCCGCGCTCCCTGCGAGCGAGCGCCCACTCCTGGCGCTCGTTGTGCCCGACCCGCTTTGGCCTATGGGCCACTGACCACTGGGCCAGTGCCCCCCGGCCCTATGACACATGGACCCCGCCCAGAGAACGTTAAAAAATGATTTAAAAAAATTAATTAAATTAATAAAAATAAATAAATAACTGAATAAATAATAAAGATAATTAATTAAGATAATTAATTAACTTAATTAATCCTGTTAATATTAACTAATTAAGATTAATTAACCTAATTAACTACTGTTAATTAGCTAACAGCCCCTGACAGGTGGGACCCACCTGTCAGGTTGACCAGGTCAACGGTCAACTGCTGACGTCATGCTGATGCATTAATTAAATTTTGAATTAAATTAATTTATTAAATTCTAAAAATGATTTAAATCTTTAAAATTTAATATAAAATAAACCGTAGCTCGGATGGAAAAACTTTATACTGAAAGTTGCTCAGAACGATGAGACGAATCCGAATATGTAGTCCGTTTGTCAGCCACACGTTCCTAGCATAGCGAACATGGAACTTTCCCCCTCCGGTCCGTCTGTCCAAAAACGCGAAACATCGGGAATACTTTCCCGGATGTCCCCCCCTTCGCCGGTACCACCTACTGCCGCGTTAGGGCACACCTAGCACCGCTCATTGTCATGTCACGCATCGTCATGCTTATGATTGCATTGTATTTACTGTTTCTTCCCCCTTCTCTCCGGTAGACTACGAGACCGACGCTGCTGCTGTCCAGTTCGACTACGGAGTTGACGATCCCTCCTACTTGCCAGAGCAACCAGGCAAGCCCCCCCCCCCTTGATCACCAGATATCGCCTATTCTTCTCTCTACTGCTTGCATTAGAGTTGTGTAGCATGTTACTGCTTTCGTTAATCCTATTCTGCTGCATAGTCTGTCATTGTTGCTACAGTTGTTACCCTTACCTGCCATCCTACTGCTTAGTATAGGATGCTAGTGTTCCATCAGTGGCCCTACACTCTTGTCCGTCTGCCATGCTATACTACTGGGCCGTGATCACTTCGGGAGGTGATCACGGGTATATACTATATACTTTATATACATGACACATGTGGTGACTAAAGTCGGGTCAGCTCGTTGAGTACCCGCAAGTGATTCTGATGAGGGGGCTGAAAGGACAGGTGGCTGCACCCCGGTAGAGGTTGACCTTATGACAACTAGAACCGGATACTTAATAAAATACGCCCTTCCAAGTGCCAGATACAACCCGGTGATCGCTCTCTAACAGGGCGACGAGGAGGGGATCGCCGGGTAGGATTATGCTATGCGATGCTACTTGGAGGACTTCAATCTACCCTCTTCTACATGCTGCAAGATGGAGATGGCCAGAAGCGTAGTCTTCGACAGGATTAGCTATCCCCCTCTTATTTTGGCATTCTGCAGTTCAGTCCACTGATATGGCCCTTTACACATACCCATGCATATGTAGTGTAGCTCCTTGCTTGCGAGTACTTTGGATGAGTACTCACGGTTGCTTTTCTCCCTCTTTTCCCCCTTTCCTTTCTACCTGGTTGTCGCAACCAGATGCTGGAGTCCAGGAGCCAGACGCCACCGTCGACGACGACTCCTACGACACTGGAGGAGCCTACTACTACGTGCAGCCCGCTGACGACGACCAGGAGTAGTTAGGAGGATCCCAGGCAGGAGGCCTGCGCCTCGTTCGATCTGTATCCCAGTTTGTGCTAGCCTTCTTAAGGCAAACTTGTTTAACTTATGTCTGTACTCAGATATTATTGCTTCCACTGACTCGTCTATGATCGAGCATTTGTATTCGAGCCCTCGAGGCCCCTGGCTTGTATTATGATGCTTGTATGACTTATTTATGTTTTAGAGTTGTGTTGTGATATCTTCCCGTGAGTCCCTGATCTTGGCCGTACACATTTGCGTGCATGATTAGTGTATGGTCAAATCGGGGGAGTCACAGCGGCCCAGACCGACATTACGCGTACACTTACGCAAGACTGGTTCTACTGACGTGCGTCGCACACAGGTGTCTGGCGGGTGTCAGTTTCTCCAACTTTAGTTGAATCGAGTGTGGCTACGCCCGGTCCTTATTGAAGGTTAAAACAACACATACTTGACAAAAATCGTTGTGGTTTTGATGCGTAGGTAAGAACGGTTCTTGCTCAGCCCGTAGCAGCCACGCAAAACTTGCAACAACAAAGTAGAGGACGTCTAACTTGTTTTTGCAGGGCATGTTGTGATGTGATATGGTCAAGACATGATGCTAAAGTTTATTGTATGAGATGATCATGTTTTGTAACAAAGTTATCAACAACTGGCAGGAGCCATATGGTTGTCACTTTATTGTATGAAATGCAATCGCCATGTAATTGCTTTACTTTATGACTAAGCGGTAGCGATAGTCGTAGAAGCAATAAATGGCGAGACGACAACGATGCTTCGATGGAGATCAAGATGTCAAGCCGGTGACGATGGTGATCATGACGGTGCTTTGGAGATGGAGATCAAAGGCACAAGATGATGATGGCCATATCATATCACTTATATTGATTGCATGTGATGTTTATCCTTTATGCATCTTATTTTTCTTAGTTCAGCGATAGCATTATAAGATGATCGCTCACTAAATTTCAAGGTACAAGTGTTCTCCCTGAGTATGCACCGTTGCGAAAGTTCGTCGTGCCGAGACACCACATGATGATCGGGTGTGATAAGCTCTACGTTCACATACAACGGGTGCAAGCCAGTTTTGCACACGCAGAATACTAGGGTTAAACTTGACGAGCCTAGCATATGCAGATATGGCTTCGGAACACTGAGACCGAAAGGTCGAGCGTGAATCATATAGTAGATATGATCAACTTAGTGATGTTCACCATTGAAAACTACTCCATCTCACGTGATGATCGGACATGGTTTAGTTGATTTGGATCACGTGATCACTTAGATGATTAGAGGGATGTCTATCTAAGTGGGAGTTCTTAAGTAATTTTGATTAATTGAACTTTAATTTATCATGAACTTAGTACCTGATAGTATTTTGCATGTCTATGTTGTAGATAGATGGCCCGTGCTATTGTTCCGTTGAATTTTAATGCATTCCTAGAGAAAGCTAAGTTGAAAGATGATGGCAGCAATTACACGGACTGGGTCCATAACTTGAGGATTATCCTCATTGCTGCACAGAAGAATTACGTCCTGGAAGCACCGCTAGGTGCCAAACCTACTGCAGGAGCAACACCAGATGTTATGAACGTCTGGCAGAGCAAAGCTGATGACTACTCGATTGTTCAGTGTGCCTTGCTTTACGGCTTAGAACCGGGACTTCAACGATGTTTTGAACGTCATGGAGCATATGAGATGTTCCAGGAGTTGAAGTTAATAGTTCAAGCAAATGCCCGGATTGAGAGATATGAAGTCTCCAATAAGTTCTACAGCTGCAAGATGGAGGAGAATAGTTCTGTCAGTGAGCATATACTCAAAATGTCTGGGTATAACAATCACTTGATTCAACTAGGAGTTAATCTTCCTGATGATAGTGTCATTGAAAACTTTCTTCAATCACTGCCACCAAGCTACAAGAGCTTTGTGATGAACTATAACATGCAAGGGATGAATAAGACAATTCCCGAGCTCTTCGCAATGCTAAAGGCTGCGGAGGTAGAAATCAAAAAGGAGCATCAAGTGTTGATGGTCAACAAGACCACCAGTTTCAAGAAAAAGGATAAAGGGAAGAAGGGGAACTTCAAGAAGAACCGCAAGCAAGTTGCTACTCAAGTGAAGAAGCCCAAGTCTGGACCTAAGCCTGAGACTGAGTGCTTCAACCGCAAAGGGACTGGTCACTAGAAGCGTAACCGCCCCAAGTATTTGGCGGATAAGAAGGATGGCAAGGTGAACAAAGGTATATGTGATATACATGTTATTGATGTGTACCTTACTAATGCTCGCAGTAGCACCTGGGTATTTGATACTGGTTCTGTTGCTAATATTTGCAACTCGAAACAGGGACTACAGATTAAGCGAAGATTGGCTAAGGACGAGGTGATGCGCGTGGGAAATGGTTCCAAAGTTGATGTGATCACCGTCGCCACGCTACCTCTACATCTACCTTCGGGATTAGTTTTAGACCTGGATAATTGTTCTTTGGTGCCAGCGTTGAGCATGGACATTATATCTGGATCTTGTTTGATGCGAGACGGTTAGTCATTTAAATTAGAGAATAATGGTTGTTCTATTTATATGAGTAATATCTTTTATTATCATGCACCCTTGAAGAGTGGTCTATTTTTGTTGAATCTCGATAATAGTGACACACATATTCATAATATTGAAGCCAAAAGACGCAGAGTTGATAATGATAGCGCAACTTATTTGTGGCACTACCATTTGGGTCATATTGGTGTAAAGCGCATGAAGAAACTCCATTCTGATGGACTTTTGGAATCACTTGGTACTTGCGAACCATGCCTCATGGGCAAGATGACTAAAACTCCGTTCTCCGGAACAATGGAGCGAGCAATAGATTTCTTGGAAATCATACATACTCATGTACGTGGTCCAATGAATATTGAGGCTCGCGACGGGTATCGTTATTTTCTCACCTTCACAGATGATTTGAGAAGATGTGGGTATATCTACTTGATGAAACATAAGTCTGAAACATTTGAAAAGTTCAAAGAATTTCAGAGTGAAGTGGAAAATGATCCTAACAAGAAAATAAAGTTTCTACGATCTGATCGTGGAGGAGAATATTTGAGTTACGAGTTTGGTCTTCATTTGAAGCAATGCGGAATAGTTTCGCAACTCACGCCACCCGGAACACCACAACGTAATGGTGTGTCCGAACGTCGTAATCGTACTTTATTAGATATGGTGCGATCTATGATGTTTCTTACTGATTTACCGCTATCGTTTTGGGGTTATGCTTTAGAGACGGCTGCATTCACGTTAAATAGGGCACCATCTAAATCCGTTGAGACGACACCTTATGAACTGTGGTTTGGCAAGAAACCCAAGTTGTCGTTTCTTAAAGTTTGGGGCTGTGATGCTTATGTGAAAAAGCTTCAACCTGATAAGCTCGAACCCAAATCGGAAAAATGTGTCTTCATAGGATAACCAAAGGAGACTTTTGGGTACAACTTCTATCACAGATCCGAAGGCAAGATATTCGTTGCTAAGAATGGATCCTTTCTAGAGAAGGAGTTTCTCTCGAAAGAAGTGAGTGGGAGGAAAGTAGAACTTGATGAGGTAACTATACCTGCTCCCTTATTGGAAAGTAGTTCATCACAAAATCCGTTCCTGTGACTCCTACACCAATTAGTGAGGAAGCTAATGATGATGATCATGTAACTTCAGATCAAGTTACTACCGAACCTCGTAGGTCAACCAGAGTAAGATCCGCACCAGAGTGGTACGGTAATCCTGTTCTGGAGGTCATGTTACTTGACCATGACGAACCTCTGAACTATGAGGAAGCGATGATGAGCCCAGATTCCGCAAAATGGCTTGAGGCCATGAAATCTGAGATGGGATCCATGTATGAGAACAAAGTGTGGACTTTGGTTGACTTGCCCGATGATCGGCAAGCCATCGCGAATAAATGGATCTTCAACAAGAAGACTGATGCTGACGGTAATGTTACTGTCTACAAAGCTCGACTTGTCACGAAAGGTTTTCGACAAGTTCAAGGAGTTGACTACGATGAGACCTTCTCACCCGTAGCGATGCTTAAGTCTGTCCGAATCATGTTAGCAATTGCTGCATTTTCTGATTATGAAATTTGGCAAATGGATGTAAAGACTGCATTCCTGAATGGATTTCTGGAAGAAGAGTTGTATATGATGCAACCTGAAGGTTTTATCGATCCAAAGGATGCTAACAAAGTGTGCAAGCTCCAGCGATCCATTTATGGACTGGTGCGGGCATCTCGGAGTTGGAATAAACATTTTGATAGTGTGATCAAGGCATATGGTTTTATACAGACTTTTGGAGAAGCCTGTATTTACAAGAAAGTGAGTGGGAGCTCTGTAGCATTTCTGATATTATATGTGGATGACATATTGTTGATTGGAAATGATGTAGAATTTCTGGATAGCATAAAAGGATACTTGAACAAGAGTTTTTCAATGAAAGACCTCGGTGAAGCTGCTTATATATTAGGCATCAGATCTATAGAGATAGATCAAGATGCTTAATTGGAATTTCACAAAGCACATACCTTGATAAAGTTTTGAAGAAGTTCAAAATGGGTCAAGCAAAGAAAGGGTTCTTGCCTATGTTACAAGGTGTGAAGTTGAGTCAGACTCAATGCCCGACCACTGCAGAGGATAGGGAGAAAATGAAAGTTGTTCCCTATGCTTCAACCATAGGCTCTACCATGTATGCAATGCGGTGTACTAGACCTGATGTCTGCCTTGCTATTAGTTTAGCAGGGAGGTACCAAAGTAATCCATGAGTGGATCACTGGACAACGGTCAAGAACGTCCTGAAATACCTGAAAAGGACTAAGGATATGTTTCTCGTTTATGGAGGTGACAAAGAGCTCGTCGTAACTGGTTACGTCGATGCAAGCTTTGACACTGATCCAGATGACTCTAAGTCACAAGCCGGATATGTATTTATATTGAACGGTGGAGCTGTCAGTTGGTGCAGTTCTAAGCAAAGCGTCGTGGCCCCATCTACATGTGAAGCGGAGTACATAACTGCTTCGGAAGCAACAAATGAAGGAGTCAGGATGAAGGAGTTCATATCCGATCTAGGTGTCATACCTAGTGCATCGGGTCCAATGAAAATCTTTGTGACAATACTGGTGCAATTGCCTTGGCAAAGGAATCCAAATTTCACAAGAGAACCAAGCACATCAAGAGACGCTTCAATTCCATCTGCGATCAAGTCAAGGAGGGAGACATAGAGATTTGCAAGATACATACGGATCTGAATGTTGCAGACCCGTTGACTATGCCTCTCTCACGAGCAAAACATGATTAGCACCAAGACTCCATGGGTGTTAGAATAATTACTGTATAATCTAGATTATTGACTCTAGTGCAACTGGGAGATTGAAGGAAATATGCCCTAGAGGCAATAATAAAGTTGTTATTTATTTCCTTATATCATGATAAATGTTTATTATTCATGCTAGAATTGTATTAACTGGAAACTTAGTACATGTGCGAATACATAGACAAACAGAGTGTCACTAGTATGCCTCTACTTGACTAGCTCGTTGAATCAAAGATGGTTAAGTTTCCTAGCCATAGACATAAGTTGTGATTTGATTAACGGGATCACATCATTAGAGAATGATGTGATTGACTTGACCCATTCCATTAGCTTAGCACTTGATCTTTTAGTATGTTGCTATTGCTTTCTTCATGACTTATTCATGTTCCTATGACTATGAGATTATGCAACTCCCGAATACCAGAGGAACACTTTGTGTGCTATCAAACGTCACAACGTAACTTGGTAATTATAAAGATGCTCTACAGGTGTCTCCGATGGTGTTTGTTGAGTTGGCATAGATCGAGATTAGGATTTGTCACTCCGATTGTCGGAGAGGTATCTCTGGGCCCTCTCGGTAATACACATCACTGTAAGCCTTGCAAGCAATGTGACTAATGAGTTAGTTACGGGATGATGTATTACGAAATGAGTAAAGAGACTTGCCGGTAACAAGATTGAACTAGGTATTGAGATACCGACGATCGAATCTCGGGCAAGTAACATACCGATGACAAAGGGAACAATGTATGTTGTTATGCTGTTTGACCGATAAAGATCTTCGTAGAATATGTAGGAACCAATATGAGCATCCAGGTTCTGCTATTGGTTATTGACCGGAGATGAGTCTCGGTCATGTCTACATAGTTCTCGAACCTGTAGGGTCCACATGCTTAACGTTCTATGACGATCGGTATTATGAGTTAATGTGTTTTGATGTACCGAAGGTTTTTTGGAGTCCTGGATGTGATCACGGAAATGACAAGGAGTCTCGAAATGGTCGATACATAAATGTCGATATATTGGATGGCCATGTTTGGACATCAGAATGGTTCCGGGTGAGTTCGGGCATTTACCGGAGTACCGGGAGGTTACCGGACCCCCCGGGGAGTCAATGGCCCTTAATGGGCCATAGTGGAAAGGAGGAGGAGGCGGCCAAGATGGGGGCGCCCCCAAGCCCAATCCGGATTGGGAGGGGGGCCGACCCCCCTTTCCTTCTCTTCTTCTCCCCCTTCCTTCCCTCTCCTACTCCAACTAGGGAAGGGGAATCCTACTCCCACCGGGAGTAGGAGTCCCCCCTTGGGCGCGCCTAGGAGGGCGACCCTCTCCCCCTCCTCCACTCCTTTATATACGGGGGAGGGGGCACCCCATAGACACACAAGTTGATCATTGATCTCTTAGCCGTGTGCGGTGCCCCCCTCCACTATAATCGTCCTTGGTCATATCGTTGCAGTGCTTAGGCAAAGCCCTGTGCTGATAGCTTCGTCATCACCATCATCACGCCGTCGTGCTGACAAATCTCTCCCTCGACGCTTAGCTGGATCGAGAGTTCGTGGGACGTCACCGAGCCGAACATGTGCAGATCGCGGAGGTGCCGTACTTTCGGTTCTAGGATTGGTCGATCGTGAAGACGTACGACTACATCAACCGCGTTGTGATAACGCTTCCGCTTATGGTCTACGAGGGTACGTGGACACTCTCCCCCCTCATTGCTATGCATCACCATGATCTTGCGTGAGCGTATGATTTTTTTTGAAATTACTGCGTTCCCTAACACATTCCCCCACCTTTCGATCCCCTAGCCTGCATCAAGCATCCCCTAGTTCACCAGAAAGCCATGGAGCACCGCAAGATCAAGTACTACAAGATGTTGACGCCGGAGCGCCGTGCAGAAATCGGGGCGGCGGTCGGCGCCACAGACCTCCATTCCAAAGCTCACTTTGCGGCGGGCCAATCCCTGAATTCTCTGGAGCCAAGCTACAAGGAGGAGGATGCCGATCCAATGTTCATGGAGGAGGTCGCGGCACAGAAGGCCCCCGATGTTTTTGAGACGATGGACATCGACTTCGTGCCGGCGTCCAGGTCCCCCATGGTGCAGGCGGACCAGCGGTTCAACCTAGCGATACTAAAGGAGGACCGGGAGGCAGAGGCTCAATTCGACGCGGAGCGCGCGCATGCCGCTGCCATCGAGGCTCTCCTGCAGGCATAACCGGATGCCGTGGATGTGAACCGGGCGGCGGAGGCTCAACTTGACGCGGAGCGCGCGGATGCCGCTGCCATCGAGGCCCTCCTACAGGCAGAACCGGACGTCCTCGACTTGAACTGGGCGGCGCTCTCGTCCGTGCAGAGCGCCCGCACGCTCCGCGTGAACGAGTAGCTGGAGGCCGAGGACAACCACGGTGCGGAGACACACGTCGGCAGCTACGGCTGGTTCACGCCGGCAGCCAAAGACCACAAGGCCATCTCGTTCCGCGAGCAGTGATAGTTTTTCTTTATGTTGTTGTTTTTAGGGATCTTTTGCTATGTAAAAACATATATTGTTACGCAAGTCGCCTGACTTTCATCATTTGGGTCAGTCTACCATTTCAGGCGGTTGGATGAATATCCTACGTCTCCTAACCCTTCTTCCTCACCTCTTCTTCTTCCCCAACAGACCACTGCATGGGCTGTACGGATCCACACCAACATGCGGTTGGATAAACATAACGTATGAACGAAAATTATCTGTCAGCGATAGCACGTGTCAGTGAGGGTGCGTTCCCTTGGTTGGGTTTGCGGCGTGCAGGAGCGATTGTGTGAGGGTGCGGTGTGACCGCGGCGTGCAGGAGCGACCGTGTGAGGGTGCGGTTCGATACAAACACCGTTTGATGTGTCAATTAATGCGTCTTTTTTTCTCCAAAGCCCAAAGAGCTAACCATCTCACTCCTCATCGCTTGATTAATGCAGCGCCATGCAAACAAACCTTCTCACTTCCGCATGCATGCAAGGGTATATTAATGTCCTTGGTTGCTAGTACGAGGCAAACCCCATCAATTTTGGCTCGATTAGTGCTAGTGGCCTTTTGCAAATTGTAATTTTGATATACTGGCCTGGTGTACAAAAAAATGGAGGTAGTAACTATTTGACTTCCTTCCCCATTGCGGTGACGTCGACGATATCTCGAACGTTGTGGTTTGGCGAAGTGCGTTCGACGGAGAACACCATTGAGGGAGACCACGGTAAGTCGTTCGCAAGTGCCACCTGCAAGCCGAGACAACCGCCTTATTTGCATCCAGGAAGTCCGTTGAACCAAAGGACGCGTAAATGTACTAGTACTACTGGTACACAATAGCGTCGTCCGTCCAGCTTAGTGCGGTGAGGTGGTTTCTCGAAGAAGACGATGGAGAAGCGGTGTCAGCGAAGAGTGAAATGATGGTTGCTTCGTCCGTGCTTTGTGATTTGACGCCTCACGGCTTTGTGATTTGTGATAGAAGGGACAGGGGAGTAGACTCTGTGCTCTATACTGTACATGCATCCAAGCACGGGAGAAAGAGGAGAGACGTTGCATTTTTCTATTCCTTCAATCAATCAATCAGGGAGCTTCGGGTCCATCTTTTTGGCTTTGGTAGCACCATCCACAAATGGTTCCCATCAATGACAAAATCTATTTTCACATTTGGCTACACATTGTGGATGCCCTTAAACGTACCACTTGGTTTTGCTCCTGTGTGCTATCTATACAAATCTCAATTATATTGATCTAAAAAATTATAGAATCAAGATTAGTAAAAAGGAGGTGATTTTGCCGCGCGGATGGCGGGGGAGGTTTCTTATTTTTAGAGGATGTTGGCCTGGCGGTTTGCTAACATGCGGTCCCATGTGTCAGTGCTTTTCCAAGCCGATCCGCGTCGCACATAAGGCAGAACAACGACAGAAGCAACACGTGGTTAACTTGAAGACGATGAGGGAGAAGCGGATTCAGCAACGAGTGAAATGATGGTTGCTTCGTCCCTCCAACTTCTTTTTTTACTAGCATTATTATTACTTCGTCCCTCCAACTTAACTGCGGGAAAGGTGCAGCTTTCTGATTTCACGCCTCATTGCTCATTACTACGCCGGCGCCATAACTGGGGTGCTTCACCCCTGCTGCTCTGCACTGTATATCGGTATGGCACGTGGACCCGGTAGCTTCATGTCCCACATGTCGGTGAAAGGGACTAGAACATTTATCAAAGCGAGCGCTCCACTCTTACGACGGAGGAGCACACGACATGGCGGCCCAGTGAACTGTCACTTGTATTGTATACTAGTACTATAGTTTTGCTGTTTCGTACGATCCATTGATACAAACCCGATTAAATAGGATAGGGCGGGATTTTTCTCGCTCGGTAGATGATACTGGCCATACATTTCAAAGGCAATTTTAATGTATGCAAACTGAATAATTAAGTAACAATATGATATCTAGTAAAACTAAAAACACATATGATTTATTATGTTAGAGTGTAGTAGTAGTGCTGTATTGCATAGTTGTTAGATGTAACATGCGAGAACGTGTAGAGATGTAGTTTTGGAGGGCCTACAGAGAGAAAGCATAATACGGTCACCGAACTTCAGAATACGCTCATTATGGTCACTATATATGTTTTGCGTTGATTATACGGTCACTTGCTCACTGTTCAACATCGGATAGCACTGTGTTGACCGGCCAAATAGTCTACGTGGCACCATGTTGACTAGTTAAATTGACCACGTTCCTTGTGGGTCCCACCTATCAGTTCACATAGCAAAAAGGTCAGATAAACACAAATTTACGCAGGCGCGACAAGACTCCAACCTGTGCGCGGGAAACACCTGGTTGTATATGTGTCTGTCAGGGCCTGATGTGTGTGCATGCACGTGTAGGTTGAGAACTTGAGCGTGAGAGTGTGTGTTGGTCGTGTGGTGTGTGCATGCATGCGTGCGTGTGTTGTTGCATGCGTGCATGGCTGCGTGTGTACGTGTGAGTGTTGCGTGCGTGTGTGCGTGGCTGCATGTGTTCGTGTGAGTGTTGCGTGCATGCAGTTCATGTGCATGCGTGCGTGTGTGTATAATCACCACACCAGCTCCTGTGTGTTAAAACAGACGGCTCAGCATACCAATACAACGCCACCTTGTCCGCTGTGCCCGCGGTCATGACTTTGACCCACCGTCCAATATTTTTTTGTCGTTTGTTTTCATTCTTACTAGCAAGATGCCCTGCGTTGCACGTAACATCAAGATGCATTTGTATGACTAGTTTATCTTGTGAGTGAAAAGGATGAATGAGGGAAGGCCTTATTTGCAAATGTGGAGAGGTGTGTGGGTACCTTTTTGCAAAATTGCCATAGTTTCCTTCCTATCCGTCAGATATAAATCGGACGGCCTATATTGCAGGATGGCAGGCACACCATCATCACCAACTCTGTTTTTTATAAGAGTGTAGAAGAGCAGATACAAGCTTTAAAAAAAATCTTATGCTCATGGCCGTCTTGCTGACAGTAGTACTGCTTCTGCTGGCCTCATCTTTTGAATCAAAGCAAAAGTACTGGTATTATGCAATACTCCTACTTCCGTTGGCTTTCTAGCCCTTTAGCCTCCATGTGATGAGTAGGAGTGCTTAACTGGAAGTTTTTGATTATTGGGTTGGCTTCGGCCTTCACGCGGACTGTAGATAACTTTTTGTAGGAGCAGTAATGAATGTTCGCTGGCTTTGCTGATTCGCTGTACTGCTTTGAAGCGGGGTTGTACTGCTTTCAATCAGGCGCTCAAAGGCAAGGCTGCTCAGCAGCAAAGTCACACACGAGCTGTGACAGACAGACTGGTACGAGGCTGGTGACTGAGGAGAGACCGCTCGACGGTAACTCAAGCGCTCAGCGACTGCCCCATCCGGCGGGTCAGCAGGGTGGTTTCAAAGCGCCCGGTGAGTCAGCGGCCGGCGGGTTAGCGGAGGTAGTAACCAAGTCCTGACGCAGTTCTAAAGGTGACTGAGGAGGCTCTTGGTGAAAAGAGGCAGTGACTCGGCGGAGGCAGTGGCAACTTGAAGCAGAGGTAGCACGAGGCTGACACACTGGTGAGGCCAGCTCGAGTCAACGGGGGCAGGTTGCCCAGCCTGCTCAAGGCGCGGCGGTAGTGGCGACTTTGACGACAGCCGTAGGGGCCTGCAGAAGCGATGACAAGCAAATATCGCGCGCTGGGACGCTAGAGAACTGGCACCCTTCATCAGTGTTGTACTTAACTAGCAGCAGAAATCCCCTTGTCGTTCTTGAAACTTTTGGTGAATCTAAACGTCCTGCAGCATCTTGTGTGGTGGCAGAAGTTTGGAGCAGAAAGAGATGAAGGGGCCGCAACAGCGAAATGAGGATATGGCGGTTTGACAATGCGCCGGCGGTGAGGCGTACTAAGCGAGGGGGAGGCGAACCGGCAACATGGAGATCGAGCCGGTTTACTGAGCCGACTGTGATTTGGAGGCTTCAGTGAACCGGATCAAGGCATGGATGCTCCGGCGAGTCGTTTGAAGTTCGTCCGCCACAACGGCGGGTTGGAGAGGCGCGGCTGCGGCTGATTTAGTGCGGCCACGTAGAGGAGTGCCACAGCGACGGAGGCGGCGGCTCGATGTGCGGCAGGCGCAGCTCAGCATGACCATGGTGGCTTGGATCTGTAGGAGACATCGGTTTAAGGTGGCTTTGGGTCGGTGATAATGACGCAGAGGAGGCGAGGCGCGGCTGAACCGGCGACGGGTTGGAGAGGCGCGGCCGAACCGGCGATGGGTTGGAGAGGCGCGGCCGCGGGTCGTTGATGGCAACCCAGAGGAATTGTCATGGCAGATGTCCTAGTGTGAGGACTTAGTCGTGAGTCCAACGCATCTATGTGGTAGCTTGAGAGGGGTTGAGCGGAATCGAGAGACGCAACACAAGACAAGGATTTAGACAGCTTCGGGCCCCGGGAAACATCATCCGGTAACAACCCTACATGCTGTTTGTGGCTAGGTCTCATTATCATCACGAGGGAGTCGCCGTAAACCGGCTCTCCCAGTTATGTCTAGCCCTAAGATTATTTTTCTCCTCCCTCTTGGGGTGCCCTGCCCCTCCTTATAAATGTTGAAGGGGCGGGTTACATGTAGAGTCCAACTCGGATTAAGACTTAAACTATTCTGTCTTCTCTTCATGGGCTTCTTAACGTCTTGGGCTTCATAACTCCAGGCGACTCTATCTGCCGAGTTATGACTGTCAACCAATTATCACTGTCTGTCGGGTTATGACTGTCAACCAGTTATCACTGTCTGCCAGTTTATGATGGTCTGCCGGTTTATGATGGTCTGCCGCTAATGACTTCCTGCCGGTTTATGATCTGATTTAACACCTGCTGGGTTATCATCTGACTTAACACCTGCTGGGTTATCATCTGACTTAACACCTATCGGGTTATCATCTGACTTAACACCTGCCGGGTTATCATCTGAGTTAACATCTGCCGGTTTACCAAGTCCCAGCCGGGTTATGACTCCGGCCGGGTCATACCGCGGGGTATATCCCCGACACGCGGTCTTCATGGCATCCCGAAAGCTACGACACTACTTCCAGGAGTGTTCAATCACGGTGGCTTCTGAAGTCCCGCTCAATGACATAATAAATAACCGCGATGCCATGGGATGGATAGCCAAATGGGCCATAGAGCTACTTCCATTTGACATAACATACAAGCCACGTCGAGCCATCAAATCCCAAGTACTGGCTGACTTCGTCGCTGAATGGACAGAGGCCGAACTCCCTAAAGAGTACGACGCATATTCCAATTGGGTTATGTATTTTGACGGCTCCAAAATGCTGGCGGGGCTAGGAGCGGGAGTCGTGTTAACACCCCCCACTGGAGATGTCGTCCAGTATGTACTCCAAATACTATACACAGACTCCAACAACGCAGCCGAATACGAGGCCCTATTGCATGGTCTTCGGATGGCCGTATGCATGGGCATACAACGCCTAGAGGTGCGAGGGGATTCAAACCTCACGATATCTCAAATAAACGGAGACTTTGATGCCAAGGATCCAAAGATGGCAGCTTATCGTAATGCCGTCTTAAAAATATCGGCTCGGTTTGAAGGGCTCGAATTTCATCATGTCACCCGGGAAAGCAATCAAGCAGCGGACGTCCTTGCTCGCATTGGCGCCAAGCGCGATCCTGTCCCACCCAACATTTTCCTGGAAAGGCTTTTTAAGCCATCCGTGGTGTGGCAAGGGGAGGGCGGCAACAACAGTCCAGATCCGAACACAACCTCAAATCCCGAACATACCGACAACACCGGGGGCTCAGCCACCGAAATAACACCGTCGGCCCATCTCATTATGGCAGTCATTGCCCCATGGACCGAACCCTTCTTGGCCTACATTAATAGGAAGGAGCTTCCGGAAGACCAGAATGAGGCTCGCCGCATTGTCCGGCGTTTGAAGGCCTACAAGGTTCACGACGGAGAGCTCTACAAGAAAAGTACTACCGGAGTACTTCAAAGATGTATCTCCGAGGAAGAGGGGCGGCAACTTTTGGCGGAAATTCATGCTGGTCTCGGCGGACACCATGCCGCAGCTCGGGCCCTTGTTAGCAAGGCCTTCCGCACTGGGTTTTATTGGCCGACAGCCCGAGCAGACGCGCAGGACCTCGTCCAACACTGCGTAGGATGCCAACTCTTCGCCAACCAAGCCACATGCCCCCAACTGCCATACAAACTATCCCCATTACTTGGCCTTTCACGGTCTGGGGACTGGATATGGTTGGACCTCTTAAAGGGGGAAGCCATAAAAAAATATTTGCTGGTCATGGTGGACATATTCACTAAGTGGATATAAGCTAAACCGGTTAAAATGGCTGAGTCCGGCCCGGTGATAGAATTTATATCCGGCGTTGTGCACCATTACGGTGTCCCACAACATCATCATTGACAACGGCTCTAATTTCATGGCCGACGAGGTAAAAACCTGGTGTACTAATCTTGGCATTAAACTCGATTACGCCTCCGTCTACCACCCGCAAACCAACGGTCAGGTCGAACGAGCCAATGGTCTTATTATGAGCGGCATCAAGCCCAGACTAGTGCGGTCTTTGAAAGAATCAGATAAGCACTGGGTTGAGGAGCTCGACTCCGTACTCTGGGGGCTGGGGACCACGCCCAACCGTACTACCGGATACACACCTTTCTTCATGGTGTATGTCGCAGAGGCTATTTTGCCCTGCGATATTATTCATGACTCACCTCGAGTGCGTATGTGCGAAGAGAGAGAAACCAAGCTAGATCGGCAGGATAGCCTAGATACCCTGGAGGAGGAGTGCGACGTTGCCAAAGCCTGTTCAACATTTTACCAACAGCAGGCTCGAAGGTATCAAAGTAGAGAAGTACGGCCCAAGACTTACAATGTTGGCGAACTCGTTCTACGCTTGCCGGAGAAGAAAAAGGACAAACTCAAGCCCAAATGGGAGGGTCCCTTCATAATTTAAGAAGTTCTCACCGGAGGAGCGTACCGTCTTCGTGATGCAGCAGACAATCGCCTAGAGCCAAACCCATGGAACGAGGCGAGACTCCGAAGATTCTATGCCTAGCACCGAACTCCTTGTTCGTCTCCTTCTCCCCTGTAGTTTCCATTATTTTTTCTCTCTTTTCTGATTACTTTTTCTTTATCGGTTTAAAGCTTTGGTACGGCTAGACCGCACACCCCTGACACATACATTTTTAAATATGTATGTCCATTATACCTGGGGGCTTCTTGGACAAAAGCTTTTTATTATTATTCCTCGAGCATCAAGCTCTTCACATATGAGTTTTTCCATATGTACCTTTTCTTCGCCATTACATGCATCAATATGACTTAAGTTTTGGCCAAGCTTGGTTGCCTGGCTCCTGTGCTTATGCCCTACGTTCCCATTAGTTCGGCTAGGGCATAAAGGGAGCACCACCTCTGCGGTTGTTACTGCCGGGTCATCCGGATGTGTACCTCAGGCTGGGTGAAGCCGAAAGCTAGCGTTCTTAAGGGAATATTCGGTCGGTGAATTAAAGACGTTTTTGCATTTACTCCATTGCGAACCCGCAGAAGTTACATACACTATGATTTTCCCATCACAATTCGGACATGTACATCAAATGCATGCACACCCAGGGAAAGGAACCCTTAACGGAACTATTCTCTCTGGAAGATGTTTCTTACAACCTCAATGTAATATAACATACCTAGCCGGATACAACTTGTCTATTCAAGCAACTATGACCCCTACGCCTAGTTTTCCATGCATACCCCGGTCTATTCGGCCGCGATGGTATTTGGAAACACTCCGCACCTTCGGGTCCGGAGGTTGAAGCGAAAAGGTCTGCCATGACAAATGATATACAATTCAGCTAGAGTTCCATATGACGAGGAAAGTACATAGTCACTTGAACTCAAACACTTCCTCCTCTACACCGTCCAACAGGAAGTCTAACTTACAATCCTGTTGGGAATATTTGGCGACCACCTCTACTTGGTCATATACTAAACTAACGGGAATTTCTTCCCCATTTGACCCTAGCGGTCCAACCCAGGGCATGTGATTAGGATCCAGCTTGGTATATCGCGTTTTCCCCATGGCCCAGGCCTCTCGCGCACCCTCTCGGCATGCCGATATCTTCCATAGTCGGATACGCTGCCGCGCTCCCTTGAACAGCTCTACAAGCCCCTCCATACTTCTTGGAGGGGAGGCGGATGGCCATAAAGCCTTGGCAACACTCCGCATGGCCAGCCGAGCATGCTCGTGCACTTGCGACAACCTTTGCAGCAGATCACTTGATGATCCGGACACCTCCTCTTCAGGACGGCCCGTCAATATGCCTGCAATCATAAGTATATCAATTCCATTTAACTCTAAACTACATTAAAATAGTTCCAGCACATACTGAATATACCGCCCCGCAGCTTCTTGTTCTCCTTTACGGAGTCGGCTAGCTGGGCTCACACATCTTTCAATTCTTCGCCCAATGCGGTGTTGGAATCCTGTAGTTTGTTTTTCTCGTCCCTGACTCGGGTCAACACATGCTCGCCTGTGGCATGTAGCCTTTTCACCTCTTTTTCGCCTTCTTGGGCGATCTTCAACTTCTCTTCAAGTTGATCGGGCGATCCTATTATGCAATCAGCAACAATATTAGTACAGTTGGTATACAATTATCGTTCCTCGATGGAGGGGAATGTTACCAGAAGATGCCTTCTTGAAGTTCTCCAGTTCGGCGGTAGCAGCATTTAGCTGCGCCAAACACTGCTCCAGCTCTTGGGCTAGCAGAGCATTCTTCTCGGTAAGGACCTAGTTATACAATGATCCTTAAATCAGTTGTACCAAATGCTTTCAGTCTCGGGGGCTACGGGCATATGGTTATCCTTTTCGGACGAAGAAAAAACTTACCTGCACATCTGTCAAATATTGCTTTGTGGCTTTTCTAAGCCCATCTCGAGCAACTCGAATGTATGCGTCAGCCGAGCTGAAAGCATTAAATGCCTCTTCCGAGAACTTGGGGTCTCGTAGGACAGCCTTGCAGCGCCGATGATTCATGGCGCTCTCTACTTCCGAGTTGGTGACGGACATGTCTTCTGAACCCTCGGTTGAAGGACAATCAGGCGTTGTTCTCATACCGGCCCCTGTCTCTCCGGCAGGACTTGAATCTTGGTTGTCAGGAGCACGGCCGGCCAGGCCCCCGGATATAGTCCAGCGGACCCTTTTCCTGGAACTAGACAAACGCACAAAGTCACAGTCGGGTGCGGCCGCTGAATAACATATTTATGGATCCGTACCTCTTCGATGAAAGCCTGGCTGTGTCTTCACCGGCCTTCCTCTTCGAAGGTTGGCCCAGTATGGGAGCTGATCTCCTCGGAATCACCGAACGTCTCCTCTTTGTCGCACAAGATAGTACGCTGGGTAAGGTAGAATAAGAGCACTCTTTTAGAGGAGGTGTCTCTTGATTACTTACGCGTGAAACAGGAAGAAGGCCAGGGTAGTCGGCGGTGATGGCCACTTCCGTGCCATCATAGCTCGTCTGGTAAAACACTCCCTCCGCGAGCATCACGAATATATCCGGATCCTCCTCAAACCCAGGATCAAGCTCCTGGTTGTGGTTCTCCGGCTGTGGGGCGGGACTATGAAGTCCTTCAGTGACCTTTCGCCAGTGCTGTCATAACAAATGGATTTGAAATTTATCAAAAGTAATCCGGAAGTGGAATGAGTGAAATAGAGGGATTGAGGCTTACCCAACTGGGAGGATCATACATAGAATACCCATCCCTGCACTTAATGCGAATAAATTCCTCTTCCTCCCCTTTAAACAGCTCGGCCAATATCTTGGCCAGAGCGGCGGGAGTATCCGGACCTTTTCGGCCACAGCGGGAGGCGTCATCCTCTCCATTATAGTGTCACATGGGCAGCCCTCTGTATTGTAGCGGCTGAACCCCTCGCACTATGGAGGTTGCCATTACCTCGATTATTGTGAGTCCGGACTGAGCGAGCGTCTTTATCTTGCTCATGAGCTGACGAAGTTCTGCGTTGTCATCCTCTTCAAGACTCCGGGGACGCCAACTGTGGCGCTTCTTCAGCGGAACACCCGCAAATTCAGGAAGACCCTTTCGAACCGGGTCATGAAGTGCGACGTCCTCAATGTAGAACCATTCGGAAGGCCATTCTTCAGATGCCTTCCTTGGTGTGCCGGACAGATATCCGGTATCGGCGATACGCCATACTTCAGCTCCGCCCACCTCAAATATTGACCCCTCATGATTGCGCGGGACAAGACAGAACAACTTCCTCCACAGCTCAAAATGGGCCTCAATGCCCAGAAATAATTCACATAAGGCAACATAACCTGCGATGTGTAGAATGGAGGCAGGGGTGAAGTTGTGCAGCTGGAGGCCATAATATTCCAGAAGCCCTGGGAGGAACGGATGGATTGGAAATCCGATGCCTCTTAGCAGGTAGGGGACGAAACACACCCGCTCTCCCCCGGATGGATTGGGGAAGCCCTCTGCTTCAGTCTCACCGTTGAAGGAAGCTAGCCCCGCTCGAACAGGGACTAGATCTGCAGGAGGAAGAAATCCCTGTGTCTGCATCTTCGTCAATTGACTGTGGGACACAGAACACCTCTCCCACCCGCTTTTCTCTGGACCGAAACGGGAGGAGGAGCTGGGAACGCTAGCCATGTTGGAATGGTTTCTCCTAGCAGTCTCCGGGGATTTTTCTCTGCAGAGTGTCAAATGGATCTAGGATCCAATCTCTTTAAATAGGCGCTCTTCCTTGCCGGGATGGGGTGGCCTTCCGCATTCGCTCGACACATGGAAGACGAAGTTATTTGACACGCAGAAGCCGAGGGGAGCAACATTGATCAACGGCCGAATACATTACTTGGGGGCCATCGGAGGAGGAACCCTCCTTGCAATGCCGAAGACAATTTGTGTGCCGAACACTTCGTTATTGAAGACTGGTTCGGGGGCTACTGAGGGAGTCCTAGACTAAGGGGTCCTCGGGCATCCGGCCTGTTATCCATGGGCCGGACGGGTGGGCTGTGAAGACTTGAAGGCCGAAGACTCAACCCGTGTCCGGACTGGGCTCTCCTTGGCGTGGGAGGCAAGCTTGGCGATCGACTATGAAGATTCCTTCTTATGTAACCGACTCTATGTAACCCTAGATCCCCTCGGTGTCTATATAAACCGGAGGGTGTAGTCCGGAAAGGATATACTCATTACCATAGTCATACATGCTAGGCCTCTAGGGTTTAGCCATTACGATCTCGTGGTAGATCAACTCTTGTAACACTCATATTCATCAAGATCAATCAAGCAGGAAGTAGGGTATTACCTCCATAGAGAGCGCCCAAACCTGGGTAAACATCGTGTCCCCTGTCCCCTGTAACCATCGACCTTAGACGCACAGTTCGGGACCCCCTACCCGAGATCCGCCGGTTTTGACACCGACAACCTCAATCGCAACGCCCTCCAAGGCTAGTAGTTGAAGCCGAGGCCGAGCCGTCCGTACCCTAGGCAGTTCAACCATGTCGTCCTGCGCCTCACCGCTACCACTCCAACTTCGCCACCGTCCACCGCACCGGTGCTGTTCCTGCTACACCGTCCTTCACCGCCTCGGATCTCCTTCCCCTCCGCCGACATACGGCCACGGCAATACAGTCAACAATTTGGCCATGGGTTCGTCCAAGCCTGCACCCTCCTCCAAAACATCGGTTTCCCTGGCAAAAAGAAGAAGATCAGCGCGACATGTGGAGGCGACCACACTGGCTATCGGAAATGGTACTCCTCTTCCCTTATTCGTGCAAATCTTACGTGTCTGCTTGCACGGTATTCATCCCATAGAAGACACTAGTTGACCGCTTCTTCTTGATACTAGATGTTCCTAGTTACTCACGATGCACAAGGTTTCTCCTCATATACTATTTCACCTTAGCTAGGGGTCCGTCGCTCCCTGGATTTCATTTCCTGGTCAGTTGATTCCCAATGAACGGAAGCATTCCCCAGCGTAACAGGCGCTAGTCTGCCTATTACGCCGGGGAAGCAGTGCCTCGGTGTTTATCTTAGGGGCGTGTGGGGCCTAGAGCTGCTGGCGCCCGATCTGGAGGTCGGCCGGGATTAAAGGGATGGCCTGGGGGTGTTGCCAAGCACGGCGGTGGTGTGAGGTCGAGGGGAGGGCGGGGAGGCGGAGGTAGGGGTCTGGGCCGGTGGTCGCTGGTGGTTCGACAAAGATCGTCAACAGTGACTGGCGGGAGGTAGACGAAGGCCATCTGCCCGTTCCTTATAGATCGGACGGTTCATAAAAAAAACGACTGACCTATTTATTTTCAGTCGACTGTTATCTTGATAGGACCACATGTGGTGGTGTGCTGGAGGAGTACCTGCATTTCCTGTTCTCATATATTACAATATCATACGGAGTAGAATCTAATTTTGTTTGCCATGCAATGTTGTAGAGCTATCATATGTCTCCTGTCATTTATTTTTCAGCCACATGCTATCTGCTACTTTTACAGTGCACTAGTTCTGCACACACTTCACCCATACTCTCACTATTGTGTTTTTATGAAGGGTATTTCAGACTCTCCTGCCTTCACAGAAGCAGAAAATAAAAGAGAGAAGTTGCTCCAGCGTGGTACGCGGCTAGGCCAGACACGTTTCGGCCATTTAAAGGCTGCAGTGTCAGCAGATGGAGAAGGTAAACGTAGCTCTGGAGTTGATGACCTCGCTCCCAATGAACCACCATCCCAGGTGCCTGCTTTAACTTCACGGTGTCATATGTGCTTGCATGTTGCATATGGTGTCTAGCTTTTATTCGAAAGGCCGACATCGGTCTTTATTAAGGTAAGGAAAGATATTTTTTACATGAACCACCATCCCGGGAGCACCAGAAGTCAAATGGCTAGTCAGGGCACTGGCCGAGCCAGTGACAAGCCCAGCATAGGCAGGCATCACCTGGAAGCCATCTAAAAAGCCATGATGGTGGTGAAGCAGCCCGCCTCCCACCAGGCTCTCAGGTCCTAGATGATCATGCTCACCACTCCAGCCGGATGTCTAGCTTGTATTGCTTCGAATTTGGTTAAATTGCATCTGCTTAGCTTACACACTATACCTTTGAATATGACATGCCTTCCTGTTTTTGGTACATACTAGTACATCTATCCATTAACCATGGTCTTACATCAAACTAATGTTCTTGTGTATCCCTCATCAATCACTTATGATGAGGCAGTCAGGCAAGTGGACTACTGTGAGAAAATATCCTCATTTAAGGATTGCCACGTCAGCCTCCCCACATGATTCTCAAGAAACAGCAAGGCTAGATGAAGATAGTGAACGTAGCTCTATAGTTGATTACCGCATTTCCCCTACACTAGCATCGCAAGTGCTTGCTCTAACTTGGCAGCGTGATATGTGGTTGCATGTTGCATGTGGTGTCTAGATTGTAATTCTTCCAATCTGGTTAAATTGCATGTGCTCTGCTTAGTTTATACATAATACCTGTTAATGTGACATGCCTTCCTGTGTTTAGTACATAGTACATCTGTCTATTAAGCATGTCCTTACATAAAACTATTGTTTTTTGTATCCCGCATAAATCAATATGACGAGACACCTTTAGTATATGCAGTGTGATATTAGTTGCATCTTTCATATGATTTATAGCATGTGCTGCTTCTAATTTGTTGAAATGCCATTTATGATGGGATGCTTTTAACTTGGCAGAGTCATATTGGTTGCATCTTTCATGTGGTGTCTAGCTTGCATTGCTTCTTATTTGTTGAAATGGTTTCTGCTTAGTTTACACAAATAGTTGTGAACATGCCATGCCGTCCTGTTTTTCGTATTATTCCATCCTGGAATCATGTGTTTGCCTTACATCAAAGTAGTGATCGTCAGTTTCATGCACGAATGAGTTCTAAAGAGTGAATTTTATTGCTTTTTCTTGTCGGTTTTACTTGACAATTCAAAATCAATAAAGCGGAAGGAAGTTAGCAAGGCAGCGGATGATGGTGCTCCTTCCAAATGGATGGCCTCTACAGATTCTACTCCTCCATCCCCCAAAGATGATTTCCAAGACAACACATGCATAGACACTCAACGTAGCAGTGTTGATGATGAGCAGGTCTCCCCTAGTGCACCATCACAGGTGCTCCCTCTAACTTGGCACTGTTATATGTGGTTGCATGTTATGTATGATGTCTAGATTGTATTGCTTCTAATTTTGTTGAATTTCATCTGCTTACTTTATACATTATACTTGTGAATAAGACACGTGTTCCTGTTTCTAGAACATACAATATCTGTCTATCACACCATGTTCTTACATCAAAGTACTACTGTGGTGTAACCTGCAACAATCATTTATCATAAGACACGTTTGACTTGGGAGTGTGATATAGGTTACATCTCGCATTCTTTTCTAGCTTATACTACTTCTAATTTGTTGAAATGGCACTTATGATGAGACAATTTAAACTTGGTAGAGTGATATTCGTTGCATCTTTCATATGGTGTCTAGCTTTCATTGCTTCTAATTTGTTGAAATGCCTTCTCCTTAGTTTACACATCATAAGCTGTGAATGTGCAATGCTGTGAATATGCAATGGCACTAATGACGAGAGACCTTTAACTTGGTAGTGTGATGTTGTTTGCATCTTGCATATGATTTATTTCTTGTACTGCTTCACATTTGTTTAAACAACATTTATGATGAGACACTGTTAACTTGGCAGAGCGATATTTGTAGCATCTTTCATATGGTGTCTACCTTCCATTGCATTGCTTCTAATATAGTGAAATGTCTTCTGCTTAGTTTACACATCATAGTTCTGGTTATCTCATGCCGTCCTATTTTTCGTACATATTACATCCTCCTATCATGTGGTTGTCTAACATCAAAGTTCAGTTCGTCTGTATCACGCATCAACTTGTTCTGAAGAACTAAATTGTTATTCGTTTTTCTTGTAGGCTTGACTTAACATGGCAAAGAGAAAGAAGAAGCAAGACAGAACGACAGGGAAAGGGAAGCGAAAGAAGCCTGCAGATTCTGCTGGTACCGATGGTGCAATAGAAGGTCAAAGTCCAGCGGAAAATTGTACCGACAGGGTATCCCATGTTGCACGAGCTGCAGAACAAGCCAAACAGAAAAAAATAGCTGCCACCAAACAAGCAGAGACAGCCCTAGTTGTTGCAACACCTTCCACAGTACCACCAACTGCACGATTTTATCGTTGATCAACTCAGCTAGTAGCACGTTCCCAAGCTCCCTTGCCACCTAATACTACTTCCGAAGCACTCTTGACACAAGATGAGTTGGCAAGATCAGATGAACTTTGTGAGCTTCAATAGCAAGAAGGTAGTTGCTAGAGCCAAGTTACAGTTGCATGCTTCTTTATATGTAGTCTCACAGTTTGATGTACACTAACACTTCCTATGTTTGTTGTTGGACTAGCACCTAGGCGCAAGAGGAAACACACATCAGGGATAATTCTCGATAGGTTAACTAAATCTAGAGGAGGAAGAATGGAGATCCGTTTTGAGGCGGGTTTAAAAAGGCCATGTGATGCTACAGAGTCAGCCATGTTAGTATCAGAGGCATCAGTTGCTGTTAGGTGTCATGTACGTATCCTCCCAACATGGATTCAGTACAGGAATGACAAAGACGAAACCCAGTTCAACACCTTCCTCGACCATTTATCTGTAAGTATGGTTATGTATGGAAACTAGTAATATCGTCTTGCTCTGTCCAATACTTTCTAGGTTGCTGATAATGAGACTCCCATAATTTTCAACAGATGAGGTTCAAGTTGGATAGCCAAGATGATGCAACCAGACAAGCTTGCACCCATGTTTTCAAGTCTGCTCTGCGACAGTATCGGTATAACTTGAGGAAAACTCACTTTGAAGGCAAGGCTAACAGCGAACTTGCCCAAACATCTCCAGTGGAAAATATATCAGATGAAGACTGTTGAGGCCTCGTTAAACACTGGTCCGATCCGAAGTATCAGGTACATTATATATATGTGATCAGATCACATGTTGAAGTCCTATTTACGCATGTGCCACACAAATCTATCTTCTTGTAGGTGAACTTTTCAAAGAACAAGGCCAACCGTACGAAAGTGAAATTCCAACAGACGACAGGATCTCGTAGCAATATTGCACACTGCGAGGCACTTGTAATTAGCTGCTATTTCACTCTTTTCGCTGTACCATATTATTAGATCTATATTGACTTGTTCCAAATGCAGAGGAAAGATCGCAAGGACCAAAAAGTACCTGAACCAAATGTTGTGGAAATCTTCAAGGACTGTCAGACCAGCCAGACGAAGGGCATGACTACACCAGTCAAATCCGCTGTTGTAAGTCCTTAATCCTCATGCCTTTTAACTACTACTTACTCTGACTCGTGCCTTGAATTGCATGGTTTGCAACCAATGTCTATTACTCTTTTCAGTTTTATACACAATTGTCTTATCGTATCATTGCACCTTACAAGGTTTAAAAGAGAGGAGTGATGTTCCTTTGATCTTGACCTGTAATCTAGTTCCGCGCTGAACTTGCCCACACAACGTTACAATTGTCTGTTTGTCTTTTCTCAGTTGTTTTGTGATATGAATAATGTCATATTATGCTTAGTGTATTATAAACTTTGTCTCTTTATCCTTAGCTGTCAATACAATGTGAAGAAATAGACAATACATTAGCCATGGTACATGGCCATATGTTTGGAACCTAGTTTTATTATGTACTTTGCAGTAAAATACAACTAATATTTTACATGGGTTCACCAGAATAAGTTCTGTATATAGACCAAAGCTATTTTGTTTGGTTTTGCTGCCTCCTTAATATCTTCTGTTCTAGTACTAATGTAAAAACTCAACTTTTCAGCAAGCTATGGAAAAATGGTGGAACCGCCACCTTCTGAAGGTGGCGAGGCAACTATAACCGCAATGGCAGCTCTTACTACAGTGGGCCAGTACCTGTCCACTAACAGTGCCAGAAGCATGTTCCTGCATAATACTGGGTTGGCTGTTAAGGCAATCTTGTCCAAACTGCCTCATGATCAAGATATGCAAGCTCAAAACAATGTTATATCTGCGCTCCAGACACAAGTCCGTTCCCTAACAGAGACCCTTTGTGAAACAAGGACAAACATTGTCCGATGTCATCAAGATATGCATGGTTTTGAAACCAGACTAACATACTTTTGCTATGTTGTTCGGGAGCCTAGGAGAAATGAAGGCAAAGGTTATGGTGCTCCATCGGACAATACAGCATGAAAATGTAACAGTCAGGTCAAATTAACTGAGCTTCTGAACTTCTGGTGGTGCATTTATCTGCCAGACTGTTAACTTCTATGCCAACCTTCCTTTTGTTTTATAGTTGTAATTTGTTTTGTTGCGATACAAAATTTGTTCTTAACGTGGAGCCACCGACTGAAGAAAATAGCAAGCCATTTTTGTATAGTGTAGGGTGTTCTCTATATTTGCACTCGTGGCGATCTTTGATGCCCAGTGGATGGAATCCGTGCAATCGCCGTAATAGCCTAGCGTTAGTTTCGGGCTTATTTATTTACTAGTCTTCTTTTCCCCTGGTTTGCTAGTGGCCGAAACAACCATGGGACATATACGGACCGTGGTAACCATGACCCTGCTACGGGCCGTAGGATCCATGGGCCTCCTACGGTCCGTCTTTAAATGGGCCTCCAACACGGCTGTAGAATCAGTGGGCCTCGGGCCGTCGGATAAATGGGTCTACATGGGCCGTAAACGGGCGTAATTGGTATCGGCCCAGCATGGTAACGGGCCGTTAACAGGCCGGAGGATAGCAAAGGCTTAATTCTGTCACAGGCATAATGGGTCGTTTATGGGCCAGAATATAGGACGGGCTGGAAACGGCGCAACGGGTTAACAAGCCAGGAACGGGCCGACTCTTGCCACGGGCCGAATTTGGCCCATTAGGGGAATAGGCCAGTAACGGGCCAGAAGTAATCGAGGGCCGGAAAGGAGTCCAAGAACGTATGGGCCGTCAGTAGGCCGAAAGCTAACATCGGCTGGAAACGGCCCATGTGAATCATCGGGCGTTAACGGGTACAAAGAAATTTCCTGTTCATTCTGGGCTAGAGTCACCATGGGCCTTTAAAGGGCCTAAAGATACGGAGGCCTCATATGGGCCGAAAGACGTCGTGGGCCATACACGGGCCAAAAGTGAAATGGGTTGGTGTTATATTCGATGGCCCACATGACGTTGTTGGGCCGATTTCGGGTAGGCCCTAACGGGTCGTGAGTTACCGGGCCATAAAATGGGCTATTTGCGAAGAGACCATTAACAGGCTTTTCATGGGCCAGCCTGGTAACTTTTGACCAAGTCAAACGGGCCGGCCTTTGTAAGCTAAATGGGCCGGTGGTGGGCCGTCGCACGTGTCGACATATCATAGGCGCCTATCTGACCCACTGACGAGCTGACACGTGTTTCCTCCAGCCAATCAGAATTTTACACGTGGAAATTTCCCATTGGTCCGGGCTGTTAACGGGTTATCGGATCCAAAACCGGACCCGATAGCTTAACGGCGACCTATTACGGTGGATGCCACGTGTCGGTCACCCTTGAGGCTAGATCAATTATTTATTACTAAACATAAATGAAAAGCATGAAACAAAAATAAAATTGGGTTGCCTCCCAACAAGCGCTATCGTTTAACGCCCCTAGCGAGGCATAAAGGCAAGAATAGATCTAGGTATTATCATCTTTGGTTTTCACTTTATTAGTGGAGTCATGCTCGAATCCGGGAGGTTCCTTGCGTTTCCCTTCATGTTCGGAGATTTTTAGATCTAACTAATCCAACCGCTTATTGCAAAGGGTGATCAACATATTCATGCGGTGAAGATTTCAGCTAACACTTTTAAGAGGTTCAAGAGACTTTTGTAATTTTTTTGTTAATTCGCAAATCTTCTCAAAAACTTGTGTCTCTTCCTGGGTATGATGTGGCCCCTTTTGTTGAGGTAGTGTTCCCACTACCCCCTCTATAATTTCAAGCGCAATACTGGGATCAATTTCGATAAATTTCCTTTGGCAACGCAATCCAAGAGTTGTCTATGGGACATATTTAGTCCAACATAAAAATTGTGAAGTAAAATTCTGAAATTCACCTCTAAGGTGCAACTACGATAAGATTCCATCATCCTAAACCAAGCATCTTTTAAGTTTTCTCCTTGCCTTTGTTTGAAGTGCAGAACTTCAAACTCAGGAAACAAAGGAGTAGATAAGGGACTGGCCATGACGGCAAAACAAACGATCTAACACACGGACACATAAGAGGCAAGCGAAGAGAGGCGAACGGAAAAAGAGGGCGAATAAAACGGCAAAGGTGAAGTGGGGGAGAGGAAAACGAGAGGCAAATGGCAACTAATGTAATGCCAGGGATAAGAGTTTGTGATGGGTACTTGGTATGTCTCGACTTGGTGTACACTTCCCCGGCAACGGCGCCAGAAATCCTTCTTGCTACCTCTTGAGCATGCGTTGGTTTTCCCTTGAAGAGGAAAGGGTGATGCAGCAAAGTAGCGTAAGTATTTCCCTCAGTTTTTGAGAACCAAGGTATCAATCCAGTAGGAGGATACACGCAAATCGTCTCTTACCTACGCAAACAAATAAGAACCTTGCAACCAACGCGATAAAGGGGTTGTCAATCCCTTCACGGCCACTTGCAAAAGTGAGATCTGATATAGATAATAATATAAATGTTTTTGGTATTTTTATGATATAGATTGGAAAGTAAAGATTGCAAAATACAATAGATCGGAAACTTGTATGATGGAAAATAGACCCGGGGGCCATAGGTTTCACTAGTGGCTTCTCTCAAGATAGCATAATCTACGGTGGGTGAACAAATTACTGTCGAGCAATTGATAGAAAAGCGCATAGTTATGAGAATATCTAGGCATGATCATGTATATAGGCATCACGTCTGCGACAAGTAGACCGAAACAATTCTACATCTACTACTATTACTCCACACATCGACCTCTATCCAGCATGCATCTAGAGTATTAAGTTCATAAGAACAGAGTAACACATTAGGCAAGATGACATGATGTAGAGGGATAAACTCAAGCAATATGATATAAACCCCATCTTTTTACCGTCGATGGCAACAATACAATACGTGCCTTGCTGCCCCTACTGTCACTGGGAAAGGACACCGCAGGATTGAACCCAAAGCTAAGCACTTCTCCCATTGCAAGAAAGATCAATCTAGTAGGCCAAACCAAACTCATAATTCGAAGAGACTTGGAAAGACATCAAATCATACATATAAGAATTCAGAGAAGAACCAAATATTGTTCATAGTTAATCTTGATCATAAACCCGCAATTCATCGGATCTCGACAAACACACCGCAAAAAGTATTACATCGAATAGATCTCCAAGAGAATCAAGGAGAAATTTGTATTGAGATCCAAAGAGAGAGAAGAAGCCATCTAGCTAATAACTATGGACCCGAAGGTCTGTGGTAAACTACTCACACATCATTGGAGAGGCTATGGTGTTGATGTAGAAGCCCTCCGTGATCGATTCCCCCTCCGTCGGAGCGCCGGAAAAGGCCCCAAGATGGGATCTCACGGGTACGGAAGGTTACGGCGGTGGAAATAGGGTTTCGTGGTGCTCTCGGATGTTTTCGGGGTATCTGAGTATATATAGGTGAAAGAAGTAGGTCGGTGGAGCCACGAGGGGCCCACGAGGGTTGGGGGTGCGCCTCCCTGCCTCATGGCTGCCTCGTTGCTTCCTTGACGTCCACTCCAAGTCTCCTGGATCACGTTTGTTCCAAAAATAACTCTCATGAAGGTTTCATTCCGTTTGGATTCTGTTTGATATTCCTTTTCTGTGAAACACTGAAATAGGCAAAAAACAGCAATTTGCACCGGGCCTTTGGTTAGTAGCAATTTGCACAACCCCCAGGTACAACTTCATCCCCTCTAGCCTTGCTCCACTGCCCATCTTCCCACGTCGCTGCATGTGGAAAATCTTGCATGTGGATCTTCTCTAGTTCTTTGCCCAAAACATACCTCGTCCGACGTACTTTCCATATTGCAATCTCGTCGTCACACCATTTTAGATAAACAACTATGTTGTTATCTTCCCTTAGGACAACGAGTATGCTTCTTTTTTGTCGTCGTTTGTGTCATGAACTATTATTGGCCAGTATTTGTTTCCTTTCTACCTCTTTTTGCAAGCAGGGCTATCCATTTCACCTTGTTGCTATTGCGACCTTTTGGTGAACTGCACAAATCATTTTTTTCTTAAGAATGTTTTGTGTAGTTCTACTAAAATGTCACATGGGCAACATCTCTACCTTTTAGTGCGACTGCACAAAGGGAGATTTGTTTTGCTCTATCCTCCTCATCCAACTCCGAGCCTAATCTTCTCCAACTATTTGCTTAATCTTCTGCAATTAGTTAGTTTTAAGAGAGACTGCAAAGGTGATCAGCTTCTATTTGTGTGTTTATTGTTTCATCAACAGTCCTCTATTATTGTAATAACACTTAATATCTTTGGAACAGGGACGCTCGGCTCTATTTTAGTGGAACTGCACAAAAAGATCGGAATGTTGCATCCTCCTGACATCTACTTTTTCCCAACATGCCTTGTTGATTTAGACAGAGCTGGGGGGGGGGGAGTGGCTGCCAATGAAAGCATGGATCAATTATAATTTAACACCTTCTCACAACTTTGTCTTCAGTTGTGATGTACATATTAGCTCTGATATGCTAATCATTGAGATCCATTAGCAAGGAAGTTAGTTACATTTCTACTAGTATTTTGATTGATGTTGTAATGAGACAACCTTCCAGCTGGCAAGACACACGAAACAAAAGCTGAAAGCTTCAGAGAATTGTACAATTTCATGTCGCTGGAAAATTATTTGTATACGTTAATTATGTAAACAATTGCTGGAAGCTTGATATCATTGCCAGAAGTCACTCAGCATCCGAGTCCATGTGCCACGCACCAAATTATAGTGCACAACTGCATGGGAGACTCAACCCGGTCGTTGTGCTGCACTAATTGTCAGTAATGAGTAGTCAAATCATAAGCCCCACCTTTCCCACTGTAAGTTTCTCAAAAGAAGCAACCATCAATACACTCTTCTTTGAATCCGCTCATACTAGTATGAAGGTGCAAAACGAAGTCCGCATATGGCCTGTCGGTCAACGCGCTTCCTCTTGGCATATCACTGACATGTGGGACCGGAGTGTGAGCAAACCGATCTCAATTGAGGAGGACGGCCAAATGGCCAACCCTGCCACTCCTTGAGAGAGACGAGGAGCGAGAACACACAGACGGGCTCGCACGAAGGCCAAGATATATTCAAGCATGGTTGATCGATATTATCATTACATGTTCGATGTTTTTTAATTGTACTATTGGGATGCCGTTTTCCGCACTTCTCCCGAATAAAATGTGTACTTTACTAGAGATTAAAATAAAATAAGAGTACAGACGCTCCACCATGCGGTTCCTAGTACATGTATACTAGTAGTACTACTAAACCTTGCGCTTGGCTCTTCGCCTCTTTGGGAAGTCGAACAATGATGGTACTACAGTGTATGCCATCGCCTGGGCAAGGGTAGGTTGCCTTAGTCAAAAACTTCTCCTCATCCCGCGAGGCACCGCACTTGAGGTAGACGGAGAGGGCGTAAGAAAGCTTCACCTTGTAATGCAAGCTTCTCCTCGTTCTACGAGTTGACGGGAAACACCAAAGTAGTGCTAGTCCATACTCCCTCCTTTCTGGTTAATATGGCTTAATCTTTTTATGGGTAAATGAGAGAGCTTTATTCATATATAAGAATTCTTACGACAATCAGCCAAGAGACTGGTCACTAGGAAGCGAGGTTCCCCACAAAAAGGAAGCGAGGTGTTTCATCAAGCCAGATCTCGGTCACATTCAAAGTGCAGCAAGCACGGTTCGCACAAAAGATGCGCCGCAAGGTTTGCTGACCTATTTACAAGCTGAATAACAAAAAAAAGAGAAAATATTACTGAGCGCTCCTGTTTCTAACATGATAGGAGCCAGAATCAAGCGAGAATTGCGGCAAGTGTTCCATGACATCAACTTCCATTATCACCTGCGAGAACACTCAAATAGAAGCAAATGTGTTGAAGATTGCCTGATCACAGATTAAAATATAATAAGAGTGCAGACGCTCCACCATGCGGTTCCTAGTAGTACTACCTGTACAGTACTAGTAATACTACTCGGAGTACTCTACTATCGTAGTAAACTTTGCAATTGGCTGTTCGCCTCTTCGGGAAGTCAAACAATGATGGTACTAGTACAGTATATGCATGCTTCTGGCAATCTGACACCGAATTAACTGTTGCACGTCCACCGCTTGAGCGAGGGAGAGCTTGCATAGTCAAAAGTTTCTCCTTGTCCTGCGAGCCACCGCGCGCAAGCTTCTCCCGTCTTGCAAGTTCTCATTCTTCAAGTTGACGGGAGACAACAAAGTAATGCTAGTCCATATTGCCTCCTTTCCGGTTAATATGGCTTGATTTGAAACGAGATAAATACACTGGCTGTGACTGTATATTTGTAAAAATACGGTCAGTGGACTTCATAATACGCTCATTGCAGTCAATATATACATTTTCCGGTGTTTATACGGTCACTAGCTCACCCTGGTTGACTATGTGGGTGCATGCACGTGTAGGTTGAGCACTTGAGCGTGACTGTGTGTGTTCTATCCTGTGCTCGGACATGCATGCATTAGGGTGTCGCGCGCGTTTTTGCGGCATGTGTACGTGTGACTGTTGGATGCATGCATGAGTGTTGGGGAAAATGTACAGGGGCAGACATTTTCCCCTGACTCGTGCATGGACAAGCCAAGGACAAGCCAGAGTGCTAAAGAACCAAGAGATTTGAACCATTCAGCCCAGAGGGACCAAGATCGAGCTCGAGGAGCAAGATATCGGCAAGAGAAGGGCCTCCCTTGCCGGGCAGGCGAGCCCAACAAGGGGCGAGGCCATCACTAGAAGCTAGCAATCAAGGCTCCCCGGCAGAGCCTGCCGGGGCTCATGGGGGCAGAACCACCCCACCAACCACTCAAACACGACTCACGTCGTCAATCATGTTGGGGAACGTAGTAATTTCAAAAAATTTCCTACGAACACGCAAGATCATGGTCATGCATAGCAACGAGAGGGGAGAGTGTTGTCCACATACCCTCGTAGACCGAAAGCGGAAGCGTTAACACAACGCGGTTGATGTAGTCGTACGTCTTCACGATCCGACCGATCAAGTACCGAATGTACGGCACCTCCGAGTTCAGCACACGTTCAGCTCGATGACGTCCCTCGAACTCCGATCCAGCCAAGTGTTGAGGGAGAGTTTTGTCAGCACGACGGCGTGGTGACGATGATGATGTTCTACCGACGCAGGGCTTCGCCTAAGCACCGCTACAATATTATCGAGGTGTAATATGGTGGAGGGGGGCACCGCACACGGCTAAAAGATCGTTGATCAATTGTGTGTCTAGAGGTGCCCCCTGCCCCCGTATATAAAGGTGCAAAGGGGAGGCCGCCGGCCAAGGGAGGAGAGGCGCGCCAGGAGGAATCCTACTCCTACCGGGAGTAGGACTCCCCCCTTTCCATGTTGGACTAGGAGAGGAAGGGAGAAGAGGTGGAGGGGAGGAAGGAAGGGGGGCGCCGCCCCCCTCTCCTTGTCCTATTCGGACTGGGGGGGGGGGGGGGGAGGGGCGCGCAGCCCTGCCCTGGCCTCCTCTCCTCTCTTCCACCTAGGCCCACTAAGGCCCATTAAGTTACCGGGGGGTTCCGGTAACCTCCCAGTACTCCGGAAAAATCCCGATTTCACCCGGAACACTTCCGATGTCCAAACATAGGCTTCCAATATATCAATCTTTATGTCTCGACCATTTCAAGACTCCTCGTCATGTCCGTGATCACATCCGGGACTCCGAACAACCTTCGGTACATCAAAACATATAAACTCATAATATAACTGTCATCGTAATGTTAAGCGTGCGGACCCTACGGGTTCGAGAACTATGTAGACATGACCGAGTCACCTCTCCGGTCAATAACCAATAGAGGAACCTGGATGCTCATATTGGTTCCTACATATTCTACGAAGATCTTTATCGGTCAGACCGCATAACAACATACGTTGTTCCCTTTGTCATCGGTATGTTACTTGCCCGAGATTCGATCGTCGGTATCCTGATACCTAGTTCAATCTCGTTACCGGCAAGTCTCTTTACTCGTTCCGTAATACATCATCCCGCAACTAACTCATTAGTCATAATGCTTGCAAGGCTTATAGTGATGTGTATTATTGAGTGGGCCCAGAGATACCTCTCCGAAAATCGGAGTGACAAATCCTAATCTCGAAATACGCCAACCCAACAAGTACCTTTGGAGACACCTGTAGAGCACCTTTATAATCACCCAGTTACGTTGTGACGTTTGGTAGCACACAAAGTGTTCCTCCGGTAAACGGGAGTTGCATAATCTCATAGTCATAGGAACATGTATAAGTCATGAAAAAAGCAATAGCAACATACTAAACGATCGAGTGCTAAGCTAACGGAATGGGTCAAGTCAATCACATCATTCTCCTAATGATGTGATCCCGTTAATCAAATGACAACTCATGTCTATGGCTAGGAAACATAACCATCTTTGATCAACGAGCTAGTCAAGTAGAGGCATACTAGTGACACTCTGTTTGTCTATGTATTCACACATGTATTATGTTTCCGGTTAATACAATTCTAGCATGAATAATAAACATTTATCATGATGTAAGGAAATAAATAATAACTTTATTATTGCCTCTAGGGCATATTTCCTTCAGTCTCCCACTTGCACTAGAGTCAATAATCTAGATTACACAGTAATGATTCTTACACCCATGGAGTCTTGGTGCTGATCATGTTTTGCTCGTGGAAGAGGCTTAGTCAACGGGTCTGCAACATTCAGATCCGTATGTATCTTGCAAATTTCTATGTCTCCCACCTGGACTAAATCCCGGATGGATTTGAAGCGTCTTTTGATGTGCTTGGTTCTCTTGTGAAATCTGGATTCCTTTGCTAAGGCAATTGCACCAGTATTGTCACAAAAGATTTTGATTGGTCCCGATGCACTAGGTATGACACCTAGATCGGATATGAACTCCTTCATCCAGACTCCTTCATTTGCTGCTTCCGAAGCAGCTATGTACTCCGCTTCACACGTAGATCCCGCTACGACACTTTTCTTAGAACTGCACCAACTGACAGCTCCACCGTTCAATGTAAATACGTATCCGGTTTGCGATTTAGAATCGTCCGGATCAGTGTCAAAGCTTGCATCAACGTAACCATTTACGATGAGGTCTTTTTCACCTCCATAAATGAGAAACATATCCTTAGTCCTTTTCAGGTATTTCAGGATGTTCTTGACCGCTGTCCAGTGATCCACTCCTGGATTACTTTGGTACCTCCCTGCTAAACTTATAGCAAGGCACACATCAGGTCTGGTACACAGCATTGCATACATGATAGAGCCTATGGCTGAAGCATAGGGAACATCTTTCATCTTCTCTCTATCTTCTGCAGTGGTCGGGCATTGAGTCTTACTCAATCTCACACCTTGTAGTACAGGCAAGAACCCTTTCTTTGCTTGATCCATTTTGAACTTCTTCAAAACTTTGTCAAGGTATGTGCTTTGTGAAAGTCCAATTAAGCGTCTTGATCTATCTCTATAGATCTTGATGCCCAATATATATGCAGCTTCACCGGGGTCTTTCGTTGAAAAACTCTTATTCAAGTATCCCTTTATGCTATCCAGAAATTCTATATCATTTCCAATCAGCAATATGTCATCCACATATAATATCAGAAATGCTACTGAGCTCCCCCTCACTTTCTTGTAAATATAGGCTTCTCCAAAAGTCTGTATAAAACCAAATGCTTTGATCACACTATCAAAGCGTTTATTCCAACTCCGAGAGGTTTGCACAAGTCCATAAATGGATCGCTGGAGCTTGAACACTTTGTTAGCTCCCTTTGGATCGACAAAACCTTCCGGTTGCATCATATACAACTCTTCTTCCAGAAATCCATTCAGGAATGCAGTTTTGACATCCATTTGCCAAATTTCATAATCATAAAATGCGGCAATTGCTAACATGATTCGGACAGACTTAAGCATCGCTACGGGTGAGAAGGTCTCATCATAGTCAATCCCTTGAACTTGTCGAAAACCTTTCGCAACAAGTCGTGCTTTATAGACAGTAACATTACCGTCAGCGTCAGTCTTCTTCTTGAAGATCCATTTATTTTCAATGGCTTGCTGATCATCGGGCAAGTCAACCAAAGTCCATACTTTGTTCTCATACATGGATCCCATCTCGAATTTCATGGCCTCAAGCCATTTTGCGGAATCTGGGCTCACCATCGCTTCTTCATAGTTCGTAGGTTCGTCATGGTCTAGTAACATACCCTCCAGAACAGGATTACCGTACCACTCTGGTGCAGATCTTAATCTGGTTGACCTACGAGGTTCAGTAATAACCTGATCTGAAGTTTCATGATCATTATCATTAACTTCCTCACTAATTGGTGTAGGTGTCGCAGAAACTGATTTCTTTGATGATCTACTTTCCAATAAGGGAGCAGGTACAGTTACCTCATCAAGTTCTACGTTCCTCCCACTCACTTCTTTTGAGAGAAACTCCTTCTCTAGAAAGGATCCATTCTGTGCAACGAATGTCTTGCCTTCGGATCTGTGATAGAAGGTGTACCCAACAGTCTCCTTTGGGTATCCTATGAAGACACATTTCTCCGATTTAGGTTCGAGCTTATCAGGTTGAAGTTTCTTCACATAAGCATCGCAACCCCAAACTTTAAGATACGACAACTTTGGTTTCTTGCCAAACCATAGTTCATCAGGTGTCGTTTCAACAGATTTTGATGGTGCCCTATTTAGAGTGAATGCAGCCGTCTCTAAAGCATAACCCCAAAACGATAGCGGTAAATCAGTAAGAGACATCATAGATCGCACCATATCTAATAAAGTATGATTATGACGTTCAGACACACCATTACGTTGTGGTGTTCCGGGTGGCGTGAGTTGCGAAACTATTCTGCATTGTTTCAAATGAAGACCAAACTCATAACTCAAATATTCTCCTCCACGATCAGATCGTAGAAATTTTATTTTCTTGTTACGATGATTTTCAACTTCACTCTGAAATTCTTTGAACTTTTCAAATGTTTCAGACTTATGTTTCATTAAGTAGATATACCCATATCTGCTCAAATCATCTGTGAAGGTGAGAAAATAACGATATCCGCCACGAGCCTCAATATTCATCGGACCACATACATCTGTATGTATGATTTCCAATAAATCTGTTGCTCTCTCCATAGTTCCGGAGAACGGTGTTTTAGTCATCTTGCCCTTGAGGCATGGTTCGCAAGTACCAAGTGATTCATAATCAAGTGATTCCAAAAGTCCATCAGTATGGAGTTTCTTCATGCGCTTTACACCGATATGACCTAAACGGCAGTTCCACAAATAAGTTGCACTATCATTATCAACTCTGCATCTTTTGGCTTCGACATTATGAATATGTGTATCACTACTATCGAGATTCAACAAAAATAGACCACTCTTCAAGGGTGCATGACCATAAAAGATATTATTCATATAAATAGAACAACCATTATTCTCTGATTTAAATGAATAACCGTCTCGCATTAAACAAGATCCAGATATAATGTTCATGCTTAACGCTGGCACCAAATAACAATTATTCAGGTCTAAAACTAATCCCGAAGGTAGATGTAGAGGTAGCGTGCCGACCGCAATCACATCGACTTTGGAACCATTTCCCACGTGCATCGTCACCTTGTCCTTAGCCAATCTTCGCTTAATCCGTAGCCCCTGTTTCGAGTTGCAAATATTAGCAACAGAACCAGTATCAAATACCCAGGTGCTACTGCGAGCATTAGTAAGGTACACATCAATAACATGTATATGACATATACCTTTGTTAACCTTGCCATCCTTCTTATCCGCCAAATACTTGGGGCAGTTCCGCTTCCAGTGACCAATCTGCTTGCAGTAGAAGCACTCAGTTTCAGGCTTAGGTCCAGACTTGGGTTTCTTCTCCTGAACAGCAACTTGCTTGCTGTTCTTCTTGAAGTTCCCCTTCTTCTTCCCTTTGCCCTTTTTCTTGAAACTAGTGGTCTTATTGACCATCAACACTTGATGCTCCTTTTTGATTTCTACCTCCGCCGCCTTTAGCATTGCGAAGAGCTCGGGAATTGTCTTATTCATCCCTTGCATGTTATAGTTCACCACGAAGCTCTTGTAGCTTGTTGGCAGTGATTGAAGAATTCTGTCAATGACGCTATCATCCAGAAGATTAACTCCCTGTTGAATCAAGTGATTATTATACCCAGACATTTTGAGTATATGCTCACTAACAGAACTATTCTCTTCCATCTTGCAGCTGTAGAACTTATTGGAGACTTCATATCTCTCAATCCGGGCATTTTCTTGAAATATTAACTTCAACTCCTGGAACATCTCATATGCTCCATGACGTTCAAAATGTCGTTGAAGACCCGGTTCTAAGCCGTAAAGCATGGCACACTGAACTATCGAGTAGTCATCAGCTTTGCTCTGCCAGACGTTCATAACTTCTGGTGTTGCACTTGCAGCAGGCCTGGCACCCAGCGGTGCTTCCAGGACGTAATTCTTCTATGCAGCAATGAGGATAATCCTCAAGTTACGGACCCAGTCCGTGTAATTGCTACCATCATCTTTCAACTTTGCTTTCTCAAGGAACGCATTAAAATTCAACGGAACAACAGCACGGGCCATTTATCTACAATTAACATAGACAAGCAAGATACTATCAGGTACTAAGTTCATGATAAATTCAAGTTCATTTAATCATATTACTTAAGAACTCCCACGTGATCCATATCAACTAAACCATGTCCGATCATCACGTGAGATGGAGTAGTTTCAATGATGAACATCACTATGTTGATCATATCTACTATATGATTCACGCTCGACTTTTTGGTCTCCGTGTTCCGAGGCCATATCTGCATATGCTAGGCTCGTCAAGTTTAACCTGAGTATTCCGCGTGTGCAACTGTTTTGCACCCGTTGTATTTGAACGTAGAGCCTATCACACCCGATCATCACGTGGCGTCTCAGCACGAAGAACTTTCGCAATGGTGCATACTCAGGGAGAACACATATACTTTGATAATTTAGTGAGGAATCATCTTATAATGCTACCGTTAATCAAAGCAAGATAAGATGCATAAAAGATAAACATCACATGCAATCAATATAAGTGATATGATATGGCCATCATCATCTTGTGCTTGTGATCTCCATCTCCGAAGCACCGTCATGATCACCATCGTCACCGGCGCGACACCTTGATCTCCATCATAGCATCATTGTCGTCTCGCCATCTATTGCTTTTACGACTATCGCTACCGCTTAGTGATAAAGTAAAACAATTACATGGCGATTGCATTACATACAATAAAGCGACAACCATATGGCTCCTGCCAGTTGCCGATAACTCGGTTACAAAACGTGATCATCTCATACAATAGAATATAGCATCACGTCTTGACCATATCACATCACAGCATGCCCTGCAAAAACAAGTTAGACGTCCCCTACTTTGTTGTTGCAAGTTTTACGTGGCTGCTACGGGCTGAGCAAGAACCGTTCTTACCTACGCATGAAAACCACAACAATAGTTTGTCAAGTTGGTGCTGTTTTAACCTTCGCAAGGACCGGGCGTAGCCACACTCGGTTCAACTAAAGTGAGAGAGACAGACACCCGCCAGTCACCTTTAAGCAACGAGTGCTCGCAACGGTGAAACCAGTCTCGCGTAAGCGTACGCGTAATGTCTGTCCAGGCCGCTTCATCTCACAATACCGCCGAACCAAAGTATGACATGCTGGGAAGCAGTATGACTTATATCGCCCACAACTCACTTGTGTTCTACTCGTGCATAACATCAATGCATAAAACCAGGCTCGGATACCACTGTTGGGGAACGTAGTAATTTCAAAAAATTTCCTACGAACACGCAAGATCATGGTGATGCATAACAACGAGAGGGGAGAGTGTTGTCCACGTACCCTCATAGACCGAAAGCGGAAGCGTTAACACAACGCGGTTGATGTAGTCGTACGTCTTCACGATCCGACCGATCAAGTACCGAACGTCCGGCACCTCCGAGTTCAGCACACGTTCAGCTCGATGACGTCCCTCGAACTCCGATCCAGCTGAGTGTCGAGGGAGAGTTTCGTCAGCACGACGGTGTGGTGACGATGATGATGTTCTACCGACGCAGGGCTTCGCCTAAGCACCGCTACGATATTATCGAGGTGTAATATGGTGGAGGGGGGCACCGCACACGGCTAAAAGATCATTGATCAATTGTGTGTCTAGAGGTGCCCCCCTGCCCCCGTATATAAAGGTGCAAGGGGGAGGCCGCCGGCCAAGGGAGGAGAGGCGCGCCAGGAGGAGTCCTACTCCAACCGGGAGTAGGACTCCCCCCTTTCCATGTTCGACTAGGAGAGGAAGGGAGAAGAAGTGGAGGGGAGAAAGGAAGGGGGGGGGCGCCGCCCCCCTCTCCTTGTCCTATTCGGACTGGGGGGGGGGGGAAGGGGCGCGCGGCCCTGCCCTGGCCTCCTCTCCTGTCTTCCACCTAGGCCCACTAAGGCCCATTAAGTTACCGGGGGTTCCGGTAACCTCCCGGTACTCCGAAAAAATCCCGATTTCACCCGGAACACTTCCGATGTCCAAACATAGGCTTCCAATATATCAATCTTTATGTCTCGACCATTTCAAGACTCCTCGTCATGTCCGTGATCACATTCGGGACTCCGAACAACCTTCGGTACATCAAAACATATAAACTCATAATATAACTGTCATCGTAACGTTAAGCGTGCGGACCCTACGGGTTCGAGAACTATGTAGACATGACCGAGACACCTCTCTGGTCAATAACCAATAGCGGAACCTGGATGCTCATATTGGTTCCTACATATTCTACGAAGATCTTTATCGGTCAGACCGCATAACAACATACGTTGTTCCCTTTGTCATCGGTATGTTACTTGCCCGAGATTCGATCGTCGGTATCTCGATACCTAGTTCAATCTCGTTACCGGCAAGTCTCTTTACTCGTTCTGTAATACATCATCCCGCAACTAACTCATTAGTCACAATGCTTGCAAGGCTTATAGTGATGTGTATTACTGAGTGGGCCCAGAGATACCTCTCCGACAATCGGAGTGACAAATCCTAATCTCGAAATACGCCAACCCAACAAGTACCTTTGGAGACACCTGTAGAGCACCTTTATAATCACCCAGTTACGTTGTGACGTTTGGTAGCACACAAAGTGTTCCTCCGGTAAACGGGAGTTGCATAATCTCATAGTCATAGGAACATGTATAAGTCATGAAGAAAGCAATAGCAACATACTAAACGATCGAGTGCTAAGCTAACGGAATGGGTCAAGTCAATCACATCATTCTCCTAATGATGTGATCCCGTTAATCAAATGACAACTCATGTCTATGGCTAGGAAACATAACCATCTTTGATCAACGAGCTAGTCAAGTAGAGGCATACTAGTGACACTCTGTTTGTCTATGTATTCACACATGTATTATGTTTCCGGTTAATACAATTCTAGCGTGAATGATAAACATTTATCATGATGTAAGGAAATAAATAATAACTTTATTATTGCTTCTAGGGCATATTTCCTTCAAATCAGTGCGGTGTCAAGCCGCAAGATGATTGAGTGGCAGCTATTCGCCACATGGCAGCCATTTCCTATAGAAGAAACCCACAGATGACACCCGTCCTGCGACGTTTTAAGAGAATAGGTGCGGAGCTGGCAAGATAGCCCGACGGGCCTTGCCGGGCGACCAGTGATGTGACACTAAGCGGCGCATTTAATGCACCCTGTCACCCTGTAGAGTTAGGTATGATAGCACTGTTCGCTGTCATATCAGTGGATAATGACCACTTTGCCACTATGGTGACCCCTTAATCTATAAAAGGAGGCCCATGGCACTCGTAGGAGGGGTTGGAAAGTTGATGAACCCAAGCCACCATACGCGCGTGGTCGCTGCGGCCTCGAGGCAAACCCTGCCGGGCAAATCTACTACGCGTCACCACGCTCATTCCACCATCAATCCACTAAAGCAAGAGTAGGGTCTTATGCCTCGCCGCGGCCCGACCCTGGGTAAATTGCTTGTGTGCTCTCTGTCGTGCTGCCGCGTGCCGATCTGCTCTTTGTGCAATGCAACGTCCCCCCGCCGAACCAGCAAGGGGCCACCCAGTCCCATAGGTGGCCGCGGATGTCCCATGATATCTTTGGCGCACCAGGTAGGGGGCTCTCTTGCACGAACCTGAAAGCATGCACAGCACGTCATCTTCATCACCGCCTTCATCTTCGATGGCGCCGTTAACTATGGCGCCCGCGGAGAAGCAGAAGCGGAGCGGAGGGTCACCCCTACGTCGTTCCATCGCTCTTCTAGCCTTGCCGTAGCAACGATTACGACCAAGGCCATGGCTGATGGCGATAGATTTACCCCGGCGGCTCGTATGGCGTTGTTGCCATCTAAGCACTGTCCAGAGGAAGGGACACAAGACATGCAAGCGCGGGCTCCCTCCTTCCTATCCCTCCACCTCGTCAGCAGTCGAACTGCTTTAGCCTCGGGATCATCGATGTCGACGATTACCACGTGACGCTCGGTCCAGGAGTTTCCCCGCCATGGGTAATCCTGAGCAGAATGCTGGTATGAGTCTGTCGATTGATGCCCCGACAAGCACACTTCAGCTAGGCTGCCCGCACTGGCACGGCCCACGCGACGGCAGCCGCTGCATTGACTCGAGGAGGGGGGAGCAAAAAGGAAGGAGACCAAAGAAGCCCACCACCGTGCCCCTATGCCCGCCAGCTACAAGAAATACATGCCGACCCTTGCCGGGAGCAAGGGAATCACCCGATTGCCTTCTATTCCTCCAAGCGCCGCGGACGCGTCAAACGCGCGCGGCCCGACAGTCGAAGAAGAAGCTCAAAAACGGAAGCTAAGTTCACATTATCATTTCTTGTTAATGTTTTTTTAGATTCTTGCCGCCTTTTATCCCTTAACTCTAGTGAGTGTTCGTATCGTGAAAGCCCTCATGCGATGGAACCTTGGCTAGTTTCTTTGATCGCACCATCGTCCTGTCCAGAGCCACGCTCATAAGACGAGAGGCTGCATCGAGAGCTGCCTAGGAAAAACCTGCCGAGACGCATCCACGCCAATGTGACTGTTAAGGGCCGGCCCGTTACGACAATCGCGACAATATGATATCGGCAGGCATCCAGAGTATACACATGAATTGATCGTACAAACACAAGCATGTAGAGTTTAAAGGGATAAACACGCATTTAAAAAGATCTAGCTAGAAATATCAGTTTTGCACAAACACTAGAGATGAAACGACTAAGCACAAAAATATGTGTCATGTTTCATTACAGGACCAGGTGGAATAGCTTAAACGCGAAGAACCCTGTCGGCGTGGGGAGCAGCCTTCTCTTTGGCGGCAACGACGTCAGCACCAGTTGGTGGCTTCTTGAAGCCATCATCAAGGTCGAGCTCTGGGTGGCGGCAGGCGATGTTGCTCAAGGCCATGAAGAGGGCATCGTGAGCGAGCCTTCGGGACTCCCCTCTTCATGCACCTTAGCTTGTCGATCAACTTGTTGAAGAAGATCCCCAGTTTGACACTCGGGACCTCCTGCTTGCTGGCTGAGTAGACTTGGCCGTCCATACCCATCACCGCAGCTTGGGCGCCAAGACGTTCTGCAATGTCAATCAAGCTCGTAATCCAGAGGCTGCTCATATCGACCCGATTCTCCAGCCTGTCCTCTGCATCTTGCCGGAGACGCTTGGCATTTTCCAAATCCTTAGACAGCAGCTGCTGCCGGGATTCAAGGGACTCTGACGACTACTCCAGCGAGCCGATTCTTGCCTTCATATCATTGATATTGCTATTAGCGGTCTCAAGGCTATGAGTCTTGGAAGAAAGCTGTGACTACACATCAGCCAGGTGAAGCTCTGCCTGCCGTGCTTCCTCTTTGAGCGCCTCCACCTTCTTGGTGCTCTCAGCAAGGTTTTCATTCAGTTTGGCCACCTGCCGGTCGAGCTCAGCCTTCGCAGAAGATGCGGCGTCCAAATCATCGACATGCTTCTTCAGCCGGGCAGCATGATTGGTGGCAAGGGTGTCCAGAGTAGCCCTATGCTTGTCCTCCAATTCCTTGGTGCGTTGCTGCACCAAGGCCTCCAAACTTTCATCCTTGGAGCGAAGGATAGCTTCAAGATTCTCCTCCCGAAGGTAGATCTCTCGCTCTCTGGCATCCAAAGATGCCTTGTGATCTGCCAGGCGCCCCTCCCGAGCCACGACATCTTCCCTCATCATCTGAAGGATCTCTTGCTGCGTCATAAGCTCCTTGAACTTCTTGTCATGCCATTCACGCAACTCCAGGCACTTGTCCTTCACCTTATGATCCACTTTGCTGGCGGATTCGCGCCACTTCTTGAGCTCCTGCCACTTCTGGTTGTGTCGGTCCTGCATTTCCTTCAAGCCCACCGCCATGGACTCGATGAAGGACAAATCCATGGTGATGGAAGCTGAGTCGTCGACCTCCCCACCTCCCAGATACAGCAGTGCCAGAAGACGCTGAAGCTCTTCAATAAGCTCTGCGTCTGTCAAGGATGGGCTGGGGGCTCCGATATCAGGCAACAACGGCACCACGGCCAGCGTGTTCGAGGAAGATGATGGGGCATCAGCAGCACCCCCGGAAGAGGGGAGTGGACCCATGGTTTGAAGAGGAATCTTCGCCTCGATAACCACTTCCTCTACTGCGACGCTCTCCAGAGAATGCTCCACCACTGCCAAGGAACCTTGTGATCCCCCGGCAGCGAGATCCTGCCCCTCAGTAGCCGCGACCTTCGCGGCTTCATCTGCGGCGGACCTCCCTATGTCCACCATCACCTCCAACAAGTCTGGTTCTTCGGCCTGGGGGGCTGCAGATGGAAGGGGCCAGTGAACAAATGAAGGAATGGAAGTCTCGAAGTGAATGAAGAAGCCAGTGGAGGCAGCCAGAGTATAAAGAAAGGAAGGGTTAAGCTAGATACCTGGGGAAGTCTGCCGGGCAGGGGTCTTTGTTTCCCCGGCAACAGTCATAAGCTTCCGGCAACAGTCACAAGCTTCTATCGGATGAGAGAGATATTTGGACATGGACATGGGGATCGTCCACATCCAAAACCACGGCGTACTACAAATTTTGTTTCCGAGAGCTTCAGGTCCACGAGGTGTTCCATTGGCTTTGGAAAGCTAAAAGTGTCCCCAAGATCAAAGTTTTTGGTTGGTTTCTTCTGGTGGATCGTCTCAACACTCGCAATATGCTCAGCAGAAGACACTATAACATTGGGACCAACCTGGTCTGTCTCCTTTGTGGCGAACATGTGGAAGAAACCCTTGAGCATCTCTTCTTTCGCTGCACGTTTAGCACACGATGCTGGCTCAAGCTCAATATCACCTGGCCTACTACTGGAGATCGGCTACATTTGTTGAAACACCTAAAGACCGGGAATCAACGTAAAATGCTCATGGACACCTTCCTAGTTGCTGCGTGGAGGCTGTGGAAGGAAAGGAACAATAATTACTTTTGGCATGTGGCACCTTCGGTTGACAGTTGGCTAGCCAGGTTTAGAAACGATTTTGCCAACATTGTTCATAGACTCCCTGTAGATAAGAGACACCTCATCTCTGCTATCCTAGCTTCTATGCCCTAACTATATTAACCTCCTAGTTCTCTGACTGTCCTTTGTAATTGCTTAAGACACCCCCCTCTCTCCCTGTACATTTGTAACATAGTCACCCTTTTGGGTCCTTAATATATACATGCAGTAGGACGTGCTCCTACTATCCAACCTTCAAAAAAAAAAAACAGTCACAAGCTTCATCCTCTGCCGGGGTAGACTCGGCAGCCTTCTATGCCGTCTCTGCCGTGGAGGATTCCATGACGACATCTTCGGCTTGAGCGGCAGGGAAGGCGTGCTCCTCAAGAAGTGGCTCGCCCTGCGTTACCTCGCCCCCTCCTCCGCGTGAAGGGGCGGAAAGGCTATCTCCATCATCTCCGGCGGGCGGGGTCAAGTCTCCGCTCCCGGTTCGGGGGCTGAGTTGGGGGCTCAGCACGGGATCTTCTGCATCCTTCCCCGCCGAAGCCGAGCCCTCTACGCCCTCCAGCGACCCGAGGCGCCGGAGCCTCTTCCGAGGGCGATGGATAAGGGACTCCGTCTCCTCTTCCACTTCCCTGCCAGCAACAACAAGAACAAGAGGTTAGTCGGCAAAAGCATTCAAATCTGCTTATGAAGATATCTACCACAAAGAGAAATCCTCCTTACTCTTCCGCAATAAGCATGGAGTTCAAATTGAACTCGGTGGGAGGAGGGGACTCCCGTCCTCTCTTCAGAGACGGAAGGGTGGAACTCCCCGGCAGCTTCGGTGCCTGCCGTGAAATCAAGAGCTCCGGGGAAGGCGAGCTCTGCGAAGAGCTCGAGCCGGAGCGGGGGCTGGAGTTGTCCTCTAAGGCCACCGGCCGTTTGGCGGAAGGTACCTTGTCCTGAGAAAGGCAAGGGGATTGACGACACACCACCTCGGCCTTGGTAGACTTGGTGGAGGTCTTCTTCACCCTCTTGGTGGATGGCGCTGGGTTGGAGGGCGCCGCTCCTCAGACGGTGGCGCGCCTGCGGGTGCGCTTGTCTGGATCCGGTGCGGGGGCTTGCGGTCCTGCCGCAAGCCACTCCTCTTCAGGGGCCGCTTCCGCGCCCTCCTCCCTCTCCGCCTCCTCTCCCTCTTGAAGCTCCTTTGCTGTCGTGGCTAAAGCGTCTAGCCCGGCGAAGTTATCCCCGGCAAGCTCTTCCCCGACAATGTCTTCCATGGCTTGCGCCTCTCTGCCGTCCTGGGCAGAGCTCACGTTCCCAGCCTTCCCTTTGTCTTTCCCGGCCTTTGTGGCCTTCTCCATTTCTGCGCGGCAGGCAGCCTTGTCGTCTGCGACTCTCATCAGAATGTACACTACCTCCGCAGCGGAGGTGCGTTTATACATTCCATCTTCGGCCCTGGTGGCCTTCTCCACCAAAGTACTCGACCACTCGAGCTCTTCGTCAAGGGTGGGGAGCTGCCAAGAGCCCGATACTCCCTCTTCGTTGCAGTCTGGCATCCACTTTAGTGTCTGATCCTAGCCAGATTTGATGTTTAGGGGAATGACGGTTTCCGGGAGCTTGAACAACTCGAAGCGACCAAACAGTTGGTCGCACAACCAAGCATGGCCACAAACTGACAAGTTGTTGGCTAGCCCCGGCAGCAGCCTCATCCTATCCGCGGCCCCACCATACAACCACGTAGGCCTGTCCCTTTCCTGAAGCGGCGAGATGCGACAGAGGAGGAAATCTGCCCCCACATGCTCAATGGTTAACCCAGCAGCTGCTAGGCAGGTGATCCTGTTGATTCCCGGGTGCAGTCTATCAGCAGTGAGGCCTTTCAAGCTCCAATCCTTGCCGCGCTCAACTCACTCCTACCGTTCTTCGCAAAAATCAGGGGCTTTCTTCTTCTAGATCCAGCACCAGTCACCCCTCCATTCATCCCACCGCTCGCGTGGGTACCCCGGGAGGTAATCCCAAATTTCCCTCTTCACCCGTGGCATCCAACTAATGACTCCAGAGAGGTTGTGTCGGTGTACAAAAGTAGGGGCACTCCTTTTTACCCCTTTACTTGTGCACGGGCAGTCAGAGCCGCGCCCACGGCCACACTAAGTAGGGCAGAGGAGGGAAGCCAGATGCACAAGACGGCCAAGGCAACGCCAAGACAGAGACACAAAGAGCAAAAGGGCGAGGTGGAATCCCCCGGCAAGACCCTTGCCGGAGCAACTTGCCCAACGCCAGCAGAGCGTGCCACCCTTGAGCCCGAGGACTCCGACACCATCAACCACACTGGAACCCAAGGCTCAGGAGGCACCTCTGTGGTGGCATGCAGATCTTTGTGAAGATCATAAACACACAAGACCAGAAGACGACGATCCTCAGCGGGATCCTAGCCGAGGAAATCCACGAGACCCCCGGCAAGATCCTTGCCGGGGACGACCGCGATGCCGCGGCAAGACCCTGGCCGGGGCCCCGGCAAGGCCCTTGCCGAAGACGCCTGCGAGGCCGCAACCAGGCCCGCATCTGCCGAGACTCCACCGCCGTTCCCATATAGCTGTCAGCCCAACCAGCTGGGCAGGCACCTGCGTGGAAACGTGCGGCTTCCAGGCCAGCTCAGCAAGCACCTATGTGGTGGCATGCAGATCTTCGTGAAGACCCTACCACCACGCCATCTCAGCAGCCAGCCAGCCTACATGGCGCTCCGTGCATCACTGGCCTGGACACGTGTCGGAGCGAGGTGGAGCGGCGACGGATGGGACGGGCCTCGTTGCCATCCCCAATAAAGCAGCGGGAAACCTAAGGGGCGCATTTAATGCGCCTTGTCCCGTAATGATAGGCGATAAGCTCGCGCACTGTACACCTTTCCACCTCCTGTGTGCCACTGTGGTGACCCCTTTTGTCTATAAAAGGAGGCCCGAGGCGTCCAGGAGAAGGATTAGGATGTTTTGGACGAGACACGCACCGTAGCTAGTTCGAGAGCTCAAGAACACTCAAATACATACACCAAAGCAGGACCAGGGTATTACGCATCTTCGCGGCCCGAACCTGGGTGAACGATTCTCGTGCTGACCGCCAGACCCGCTCTTTGCACAACCCCATGCCCGCCAACCGTAGAAGGGATCCAGTGGTCCCATAGGTGTCGTTTAGCCCGACATCTGTGGCGTGCCAGGTAGGGGGCGCGCGGTTGTGAAAATCTGGTTTGGTTGGAGCAGCGGCCTCATCGTGGTCGTCGCTCCAAGAAAGAAGACGACCAAAGGAGCGGCATCATCAACGGATGCAGTAAACGCTCACACGGCAGCAGAAAAGCTAAGTCATGAAAAACTTTGACCTATACCGTTTTATATATATGGTTATCGTCCCCGAAGATCTGGCCCTGTGTATGGAAAACCCGCATGCGATGGGGCCCTTCCACTATTGGCAACGCCCTTGTTCTGTTTCGAGTCCGCTCAATAGTTCAAGCGGCTGCGTCGGGAGCGGCATGGTGGCCTTCTGCGATTGGCAATGCTCTCGTCCTGTCTCGAGTCCGCTCGACAGCTCGAGCGGCCGTGTCAAGAACAGTATGGTGGTTTGCCTGGCGGCAAGCACACCCGACAGGCTATTGGGGATCCGTCCTCAAGGCGCCACGGGGTTTACGCGCCGGCATGCCTACCCGATTAACGTAGGGTGGACATACAAAGGGAGATCAAACAGGAAAACAACATGCATCGTTTCAGGGTACTGCAGAGTTATATTACATCAAATAATCGCTGTGGTTCTAACTTAAGATAAAACTGTCTTGGTTCTGAACTCGCAGCGGTGATAAAGAATGGGGTGCCTAGTCCCGGCGCTGGCCCTCGATCCTCCGAACTCCGTCGACGCGGCTGATGATGGGCTCGATACGCTCCTCGAGCGCCGCAAGGTCCATGCCCTCCGGCAAGCTCTCCACCGCGGCGTCGAAGTCGAGATTGGGGTTCCAGTATGCCACCTTGGTGAGGACCTTGGTCATGGCACCCCGGCAAAGCCTCCGGGCCTCATCGGCCAGAGAGGCCGCCCGGTTGGAGCGGAACTGCTCCAGGGCTCCAAGAACACCCTCGAAGAACAGGGTCAGCTTGGCGTTGGGACTCATGTTCGGCTCCGGGACGTACCTCAGATTTGGCATCCCCATGGCGGCCAGCTTCGTGGTGATCATGTCGGCGACGTCAGCGAGGTTGCTGATCCAGAGATTCTCGCCCTTCACAAATCCTCGTGGTTGGCGGCCTCGTTCTTCCGCAGCTGCCTCTCCTTCTCCAGATTCTGGGTCAGGGTCTCCTCCCGGGCCCTGACCTCCGAGAGCGTCCCCTCGAGACCCTCCTGCTTCAGCTTAAGGTTTTTTATGGAGTCATTAGCCTTGGAGAGCTCCTCAGCCTTGCCGAGGACGGCGCCCTGCACCTCCACTAGGGCACCGTTGAGCGTGTCCTTCTCCTTCGCCACCTTCAGAGCCCGCTCCTTCAGCCCGTCTCGTTCCACCTCCAGCTCTTTCACCTTGCCGGCGTGGAGCAGAGCTTGAGCATCGAGCGCCTCCTTGTGCTTCTGCTCCAGCTCCTGGGTCCGCTGCGCGACGAGCTTCCCGATCTCCTCATCTTTGCCGCGAATTGTGGCGGCGAGCTTCTCCTTGCGGGCAGCAAGATCCTCCTCCTGGGAGTTCAGTTCAGCCTGGTGCTGGTGCCGGGTGGTCTCGTCCTTGGCGGCTTGCTCCCTCGCCTCATCCTGGGCCTTCTTGATGTCAGCCTGCTTCATGACAAGCTCCAGCTTGCGCTCGACCAGCAGGTCCTGGGCAACCTTCAGCTCCTCATGGGCTTGGTGAAACCAACCCCGCATCTCGGTGACGCGCCCCTCGAGATCCGCCTCCGCCTTGTCCACCGCCGCCATCCTGGACTTGGCCTTGTCCAGGCGAGCACGGTGGAGCGCCCGGAGCTTCTGGAAGTTGGCGTTCATGGCCCGAAGGAGCTCCTCCTCCTGTGAACCGCCGCCACCGGCGATTGGCTCATCAACAACCTCAAGCCCGGTGGTGGCGAGCACCTCGTCGTCGAACACCTCCCCCTCGGTGGGCGCCCTGGTGCTCATCGACCCTGGGAGGTGGACGAACAGATCATCGCTCACCCTCAGGTACCTGCCCGAGCCGGAGGCAGCAGAGGAGGAAGGCTGGTCATCAACCATCCCCTCTTCGGCAGCGGCCTTGCCAGCCTCCCCGGTAGGCCCCTTCGCGGCCTCCTCGGCAGCGGCCTTGCCGGTCTCCCCGGCCGCCCCCTTGGCGGCGTCTTCGTTGGCAGTCTTGGCGGCCTCCTCAGCGGCGATCTTGTTGGCCTCGGCCTCAGCATCCCCGGCGACCTCCTCGATGATGATGTCGATGTTCTCCTGGTCCGCCGAGGAAGCGCCTAGATGCCAAGAGGAGGGTGAGGCAAAGCCAAGACCGAAGTTCAAAAGAAGAAGGAAAGACAGGGACGGGAAGTGAGCAAACTTACCCACACCAGGCTGGGATGAAGTGGCGCCCTCCCCGCCAACATTCGTTGCCGGGGTGGAACCGCCGGTGCCCAAGTTCGTCTCCTCCTCCTCCATGGGCGTGGGCTCGGTGGTGGATGCCCTTGCTGGGGACGCCCCTCGGGGCGGCGTGGTCGAGGGGGGCGGCATGTTGGGGGTAGCCCTCGGCGGCTCCTCCTGCTGCCGTTCTTCTCGTGCGAAACCCGACAAGATCAGCATCAAAGAATCACACCGCAAGGCTCATCAATGGAGGAGTGAGTGATAGACTTACGCTGGGGGCTGAAGCGGGGGCTGCGCCGAGGGCTACTCTCCGGGCTACTCTCCATGACCAGCGGCGTGCTTGAGGTGCCCGCCGAGGGGTGCCGCCCGACGAGGCCCTGGCTCTCTTCGCCACCCTCTGGCCCAGCGTCTCCCTATCCCTGCGAAGATGAAAACAAGTCAAGAAAAACAAAGCAGTCTGAAGGGTCAAAAAAGATGAAGGGCAAGATGCTTACTCATTCTCCTCTTCCTCAGCTTCTGGTTTCCTCTTCCTCCTTGGGCTGAGAGAACCGAAATCGAAGACTCCGTGTCGACATCCGCGGGAGGAGGAGAAGCAGGTGGAGTCCGAGGACGCTTAGACGAAGAAGAGGCATTCGCTTTCTTCTTCGCCACCGCGGTTTTCACCACCTTCTTTGCTGCCGCGGCCCTCGTCAGGCGCACGGACTCCCCCTGGGTTTCTTGCCGCTGCTCGATCCTGCCGGGCCGGACTGGCTCGCCGGAGCTTGCCCGCCGCAGGACATGCTTTTTTTCCATGGCCAGAGGGTCGTCAGCCTCGGCCTCTTCCTCGGTCGACTCATCGACCACATCTTCGATGAGAGGGGCCCCGGTGTCGGCGCTGCTGGCCTCCCCGGCAGGCCCCGCCCATCCGGCGAGCTCTTTCTCCTCCGCGGCCTCCTTGACGAGCTCCGCCTCTGCCACCCTGGCGGCGACGTAATCCAGCTCCACTTGGGAGGTGTCCTGGATGAGCAGCAGCTCGGCATGGACGAACCTCTCCGATAGGCTGTCGAAGAACTCCTGCACCTGATCCGCCCCCGGCTCGGCCAAATTCGGGACAAGGCCGTGCGTGTTGAAGTCTGGCATCATGGCGATGATGTCGGTTCGGCGGGATTTGTTGCTCAGTGGGACCACCCCCGCCGGCAACCCAAAAAGGGGCCCCTTGACGACCTTGCTGGCCTTCGCGGCCTTGCCGGACCTCTCGACCCTGCCGTCGCAGTGCACGTCGAGCTGAAAAAGCCTCTGACACAAGTGGGCGTGCCTGATCACCGTGAGGTTGTGGTCCAAGCCAGGGCGAAGCCTCATGATGTCGGCCGCGTTCGTGAAGAGCCAAGCCGGCCTCCCCCTTGTTGTGCAGTGGGGCAATTCGGCGACGGATGAAATCCGCCCCAATCATCTCAAGGGTGAGCCCGGCCACAGTGAGGCGATGAATCCTGGTGGTGGCGATCCTGAGCTTCCCATCATCAGCATCGACGTTGCTCCAGTCATCTCTATGAACCGGCGGCACCTGGCGAACCCGGCAAAATTCATGTGGATCCTCCTCCTCAATCCAGTACCACCGGCCCTGCCACTCCTCCCACCTCTCCTTCTGAGCACCCTCTGGATATGTCCCTTTCCCCTGGGTCCTTGGGATCCAGGCAACACAGCCAGAGATGGCGCCTCCCTTTTGGATGCGCGGAAAGAAGTAGTGGCGGAAGAGCGTCGTGTTGGGGTGCACCCCGGCGAAGCCCTCACAGAGATGGGCAAAAAGAGCCATGCCCGCCACCGCATTCGGAGTAAAATCCAGAAGGTGGAAGCCATAGGTTTGCATGACGTCATTGAAGAAATCGGAGAAAGGGGGGCAAAGCCCGTAGGAAAAGTAGTCAACGAAGAATGGGTACCGATTCGGGCCGGCCTCAACGGAACCGGCAGGGATGATGCGCGTGGCGGGGTGTCCCTTCGTCTTGCACCCCCACAGGGGCTTGAAGTAGTCCCAGAGGTGGATCGTGTCGACCGTCGACGGAAAGTAGGCGAGCTGGGTCCGCCGCGCCGCCAACTCACTCTCCGGCGCCTCCCTCTCGTCGGCATCCTTGGCCACTCCCTTGCCCCTTTTGGTTTTTGGTGCCATGGCAGTTGGAGGGGGGAGGAAGAATCAAGAGCAATGGGGTGCGGCGACGCCGAGTGGAAGCGAGAGCTTGAGGAGGAAGAAGGAAGGAACGATGGTTCCGAGATTGGAGAAGGCACAGAGGGTAAATGGGCGTCGCGCCCACAGTGTCTCCTTCTTTATGGGGAAGGCGCGGGCCGCTTCGTTACCATTTACCACAATGTGACGCGTGAGGGTAGCGGCCACCCCACGCATGCCCCCACATCACGCACAACCCTCCACGACGCGCATTCAACGCGGGTCATGGGGAAGTGCAAGCGAGCGAAGGAATAACTGCGGTAAAATTCCGCCCCACCTGCCCGCGCACCGTTCTGGGCCCGGCCCAACAACGCGTTGCGCTTATGTGTGGCCCAGGCCAGGGGGCTCCTGTCGGTGTACAAAAGTAGGGGCACTCCTTTTTACCCCTTTACTTGTGCACGGGCAGTCAGAGCCGCCCCCACGGCCACACTAAGTAGGGCAGAGGAGGGAAGCCAGAGGCACAAGACGGCCAAGGCAACGCCAAGACAGAGACACAAAGAGCAAAAGGGCGAGGTGGACTCCCCCGGCAAGAACCTTGCCGGGGCGGCCTCCGCAGCCCCGGCAAGACCCTTGCCGGAGCAACTTGCCCAACGCCAGCAGAGCGCGCCACCCTTGAGCCCAAGGGTTCCGACACCATCAACCACACTGGAACCCAAGGCTCGGGAGGCACCTCCATGGTGGCATCCACATCTTTGTGAAGATCATAAACACACAAGACCAGAAGACGACGATCCTCAGCGGGATCCTAGCCGAGGAAATCCACGAGACCCCCGATAAGATCCTTGCCGGGGACGACCGCGATGCCGCGGCAAGACCCTTGCTGGGGCCCCGGCAAGGCCCTTGCCGAAGATGCCTGCGAGGCCGCAACCAGGCCCGCGTCTGCCAAGACTCCACCGCCGTTCCCATACAGCTGCCAGCCCAACTAGCTGGGCAGGCACCTGCGTGGCAACGTGCGGCTTCCAGGCCAGCTCAGCAAGCACCTACGTGCTGGCATGTAGATCTTCGTGAAGACCCTACCACCACGCCATCTCAGCAGCCAGCCAGCCTACGTGGCGCTGCGTGCATCACTGGCCTGGACGCGTGTCTGAGTGAGGCGGGAGCGGCGACGGACGGGACGGGCCTTGCTGCCATCCCCAATAAAGTAGCGGGACACCTAAGGGGCGCATTTAATGCGCCTTGTCCCATAATGACAGGCAATAAGCTTGCGCACTGTACACCTTTCCACCTCCTCTGTGCCACTGTGGCGACCCCTTTTGTCTATAAAAGGAGGCCCGAGGCGTCCAGGAAAAGGATTCGGATCTTTTGGACGAGACACGCACCGTAGCTAGTTCGAGAGCTCAAGAACACTCAAATACATACACCAAAGCAGGACTAGGGCATTACGCATCTTTGCGGCCCGAACCTGGGCAAACGATCCTCGTGCTGACCGCCAGACCCGCTCTTTGCACAACCCCGCGCCCGCCAACCGTAGAAGGGATCCCAGTGATCTCATAGGTGTCGTTTGCCCCGACAGGTTGACTTTGCTCTCAACCCTCGGGACAAAGTAATGCCGGAACAGATCCACATTGGGCATCACTCCGACAAAATTCTCGCACAAATACGTGAAGATGGCCATGGTCACCATTGCATTGGGCATAAAATCAAGGAGAGAAACCCGTAGAAGTTCATGATCACCTCGAAGAACACAGAAAAGGGGGGACAGAATCTGTAAGTGTCAGGGGGATCCACCTCACCCGCCTCGAAGACCACGGGCGCCCCATGCCCTTTCTCGACGGGCCGCCCCCACAAATACCCGTACTTTGCCTGAAGGAAGGGGTCATGCAAGGAGGACGGGACGAAGACGACGTCCTGGCTCCGCTTCTTGTTCAGCTCGGCCGACCTCTTGTTCCCCTCGGCGGTGGTCTCCTTCACCACGGTCGTCGACTTCTTCGCAGGTTTCTTCCCCATTGCTATGGCAACGCAGAGAGGGGAGGGATTAGTTGAGTGGCGGCGGAAGGAGAAGCGAGATGAGGAACTATCACTTGGCTTGCGGAGGAAGAAGATGGGGGAGCGGGGCAAGAGACAGATGAATCGTGCCGCTCCGGTTTACCCTCCTCTTAAGAGGAGGGAAAGTGGGATAGAGGCGCGACGCTTCAGAAAGTTACCGTTTTACCTTAACTGCAACAGTCCACAACCCCATGACGCGCAGTAATTGTGCGAAAGTGGATGTTCGATTGACTAGTCATTGTGGCAAAGCGTCACGCACCGCCCTCTCCTGCCACGTGTCTGTGCACTGTTTGGGGCCTAACCGAACGTGCCACGCGACACGCATGGCTCAGGCCCGGGGGCTTATGTCAGGTAAAATGTACAGGGGCAGACATTTTCCCTTGACTCGTGCATGGACAAGCCAGAGTGCTAAAGAACCAAGAGATTTGAAGGACCAACATGCAGCCCAGAGGGACCAAGATCGAGCCTGAGGAGCAAGATATCGGCAAGAGAAGGGCCTCCCTTGCCGGGCAGGCGAGCCGGCAAGGGGCGAGGCCACCACCAGAAGCAAGCAATCAAGGCTCCCCAGCGGAGCCTGCCGAGTCTCGCGGGGGAAGAACCACCGCACCAACCACTCGAACATGACTCACGTCGTCATTCAGTGTAGTGTCAGGCCGCAAGATGATTAAGTGGCAGCTATTCGCCACATGCCAGCCATTTCCTACAGAAGAAACCCACAGATGACACCCGTCCTACGACGTGTCAAGAGAACAGGTGCAGAGCTAGCAAGATAGCCCGACAGGCCTTTCCGGGCGACCAGTGATGTGACACTATGCGACACATTTAATGCACCCTGTTAGCCTGCAGAGTTAGGTATGATAGCACTGTTTGCTATCATATCACTGGATAATGACCACTTTGCCACTGTGGTGACCCCTTAATCTATAAAAGGAGGCCCATGGCACTCGTAGGACGGGTTGGAAAGTTGACGAACCCAAGCCAACATACGCGCATGGTTGCTGCGGCCCCAAGGCAAACCCTGCGGGGCAAGTGTACTACGTGTCACCATGCTCATTCCACCATCAATCCACTAAAGCATGAGTAGGGTCTTACGCCTCCCGGCAGTCCGAACCTAGGTAAATTTCTTGTGTGCTCTCTGCCGTGCTGTCGCACGCCGATCTGCTCTTTGTGTAACGTGATGTCCCCCCGCCGAACCAACAAGGGGCCACCCGGTCCCATAGGTGGCCGCGGATATCCCGCGACATCAAGGTTGTACTCCCTCACATTCACATGTTCATATGTCAATGCTTTGTCAAAACATTGCATGCAAGGTTTAATCATTCGTTGTTCACGCATGCATGCCCGATATTAATACGTTGGTAAAGACAATTTCTTGAGGAAAATGAGCCCATGAATTGAGTACAAAGGGGACCAATAAACCAGGACGGAGGGAGTACTAGTAGTGAACCGGAAGGAGGAAGTAGGTACTACGTAAAAAACATGCAGTAAGAAAATTCCTCTATGCGCATCCAGTCTACGTGTCATGCAAGAAAATAGAGATAAGTACAAGTGAGACTCATGAACGGTCATACACGTAGGGGGAGTACGTGCAGGGGCCACTCAAGAGCAGTCAAATCACACAGTAAGTTAGTCCGACGAAGCAACCATTAAAAGGTTGATATGGAGAGAAAAAGAAAACCGCTCCACTATATATACACTAGCAAGAGCCTAAGCTAAAAGCCTGCTTGCTTGGGTTGCTCTCTTCACAAGCATAGAACGATGGTGGCCACACCGCTGTGATACATCTCCAACGTATCTACTTTTCATAACGCTTTTCCTCTTGTTTTGGACTCTAATTTGCATGATTAGAATGAAACTAACCCCGGAAAGACACTGTTTTTAGCAGAACTACCATGGTGTTGTTTTTGTGCAGAAATAGAAGTTCTCGGAATGGAACGAAACTTTGCGAGGATTTTTTATGCAAAATAAGAGAATTTCTGGAGCCAAGAACCACCGGAGGGGGGGCACCTGGGTGGGCACAACCCACCAGGGCGCACCCCCCTCCAGGCGCGCCCAGGTTGGTTGTCCCCACCTGGTGGCCCCGCAGACCTTGAAACCGACGCCATAAAATCACATATTTCTAGAAAAAATCGAGGAGAAAGAATTATCGCGTTCCACGAGACGGAGCCGCCGTCACCTGATGTCGCTCGAATCTATGTCAGTATTTCCCCAAAGAGGAAGGGATGATGCAGCATAACGGCGGTAGGTATTTCCCTCAGATATGAAACCAAGGTTATCAAACTAGTAGGAGAACCAAGCAACACACCGTAAACAGTCCCTGCACACAAATAACAACCACTCGCAACCCGACGTGTTAAAGGGGTTGTCAATCCCTTTCAGGTAACGGTGCCTAGGATGGCTTGTGGATGGGAGAAAGTTGTAATAGACTGAATAAATAGATCGCAAATAAAATAAAATGCAGCAAGGTATTTTTGTATTTTTGGTTTAATAGATCTGAAAATAAATGCAAAGGAAAAGTAGATCACAAAGGCAAATATATGGGAAAGAGACCCGGGGGCCGTAGGTTTCACTAGTGGCTTCTCTCGAGAAAATAGCAAACGGTGGGTGAACAAATTACTGTTGGGCAATTGATAGAACTTCAAATAATCATGATGATATCCAGGCAATGATGATTATATAGGCATCATGTGCAAGATTAGTAGACCGACTCCTGCCTGCATCTACTACTATTACTCCATACATCGACCGCTATCCAGCATGCATCTAGTGTATTAAGTTCATGGAGAAACGGAGTAATGCCATAAGAACGATGACATGATGTAGACAAGATCTATCTATGTAGAGATAGACCCCATCGTTTTATCCTTAGTAGCAATGATACATACGTGTCGGTTCCCCATCTGTCACTAGGATCAAGCACAGTAAGATCCAACACACTACAAAACACCTCTTCCCATTGCAAGATAAATAGATCAAATTGGCCAAACAAAACCCAAATATCGAAGAAAATACGAGGCTATAAGCAATCATGCATATAAGAGATCAAAGAAACTCAAATAACTTTCATGGATATAAAAAGATAGATCTGATCATAAACATCCAAACAAACACACCGCAAAAGAGTTACATCATATGGATCTCCAAGAGACCATTGTATTGAGAATTCAGCGATAGAGAGGAAGCCATCTAGCTACTAACTACGGACACGAAGGTCTATAAAGAACTACTCACACATCATCGGAGAGGCACCAATGGAGGTGGTGAACCCCATCCGAGATGGTGTCTAGATTGGATCTGGTGGTTCTGGACTCTGCGGCGGCTGGATGAATATTTCGTCGACTCCCCTAGGGTTTTGGGAATATTGGGGTATTTATAGAGCAAAAGAGGCGGTCCGGGGGGCACCCGAGGTGGGCACAACCCACCAGGGCGCGCCCGGGCCTCCTGGCGCGCCCTGGTGGGTTGTGCCCTCCTCGGGGTACCCCCTAGGCGCAGCCAGGGCCCATTATGTTCCTTCTGGTTCAAAAAAATCTCCGTGAAGTTTCATTGCATTTGGACTCCGTCTGGTATTGATTTCCCGCGATATAAAAAAACATGCAGAAAACAGCAACTGGCACTTGGCACTATGTCAATAGGTTAGTACCAAAAAATGATATAAAATGATTATAGAACATCCAAGATTGATAATATAACAACATGGAACAATAAAAAATTATATATACGTTGGAGATGTATCAGCATCCCCAATCTTAACTTCTAGTTGTCCTCGTGTAGGTAAGTGATAAAAACAGAATTTTCGATCTGGAATGCTGCCTATCATGTCATATCATATTCTTTTCTTTATAGCATGGACAATTGGACTTTTAGTGATTCAAAGCAATAGTCTAGTTTTGACATGATAATTTAGATACTCAAGCATATCAACAAGCAACCATGTCTTTCGAAATATCAACGCTAAAATAACTTATCCCTAGCCCATCATGCTCAACCATTGATCCATTCATGAAACACACTCGCATATTAGCTACACCACATACTCAAGTATGATCATATTGCCTCCTAGTTGGTGCTTTTATAAGAGAAGATGGAGACTCAAATTCAAAATAAAAATTGCATAAAGTTAAAGAAAGTCCCTTTGCAGAGGGAAGTAGGGATTTGTAGAGGTGCCAGAGCTCAAAGCAAAAAAATAGAGATAAAAACATTTTGGGAGGTGTATCCATCCCACCAATGAAAACGACTTAGAGTTCCCAACAATTTCCATGCTAGTTATATCATAGGCGGTTCCCAAACAGAAAATAAAGTTTATTCCTTTTTTCACCATACTTTCACTTCCCATGGCTAGCCATATCCACGGTTGCCCTCCATACCAACACTTTCCAAGGAATTTATTATTTGACAACATAAAGTAAATTCATTTTTTCATTTCGGGACCGGGCATCCCTAAAACCTTTGCCTTACTCTCGTGCAATGACAAGTGAATAAATATCCATCGTGAGAATAACACATCCAACATGGAAAATATTAGCCACCCCTCACCGCTCCGCGAGCGAAACGAACACACAAAAGAGAGGTTTATTTTGAAAATATGAGATGGCACATGCAAATTTTCTTAGAACGGCAAAAGAATACCATATATAGGTAGATATAGTGGACTCATGTGGCAAAACCGGTTTACAGGATATTGGATGCACAAGTAGAGATCATACTTGGTAGAAAATGAAGGCTAGCAAAAGATTGAGAAGAGACCAAACAAGAAATGAATAATCTCATAAGCAAGCATTAAGCATAATCAACACCGAATAATGCACCACAAGTAGGATATAATTTCGTTGCATGACTATTGGCTTTCGTGCTTGCATAGGGAATCACAAACCTTAACACCAATATTCTTACTAAAGCATAATTACTCATCAACACAACTCACATATCATATCATCATATCTCAAAACTATTACTAAGAATCAAGTTTATTTTGTCCAATGATCTTCATGAAATTTTTTATTATATCCTTCTTGGATATCTATCACTTTGGGTCTAATTTTCATGTGTTGCTTTTCATAAGCTCAAACAAATATAAGTGAAGATCATGAGCATAATTCTTTTTCTTTCTCTCAAAATAATTTAAGTGAAGCAAGAGAGAATTTCTTGAAGATTTTACTAACTCTCAAATAAATATAAGTGAAGCAAGAGAGTATTTCTTCAAAAATACTAAAGCACACCATGCTCAAAAATATATAAGTGAAGTACTAGAGCAAGTCCATAGCTCATAAAAATTTAAGTGAAGCATAGAGAGCAATTCTAACAAGTCATGACATAATTTTGGCTCTCTCAAATAGGTGTGTCCAGCAAGGGATCAAGACTTAAAACACAAAATAAAACAAGCAAACACTCGTATCCTACAAGACGCTCCAAGCAAAACACATATTATGTGACGAATAAAAATATAGCTTCGAGTAAAATACCGATGGTCGTTAGAAGAAAGAGGGGATGCCACTCGGGGGCATCCCCAAGCTTAGTTGGTTACTCATTTTTGGATAATAACTTGGGATTCTGGGGCATCCCCAAGCTTAGGCTCTTCTCTCCTTCCTTCATCCATCGTAAGATAACCCAAAACTTGAAAACTTCAATCACGCAAAACTCAACAAAACCTTCATGAGATCCGTTAGTATAAGAAAGAAAACCACTACTATAAGTACTGTATCAAACCAATTCATATTTTGTTTTTGCATTATATCTACTGTATTCCAACTTTTCTATGGCAAAAACTCATCATAATAAGCACACAACACAAAGAAAACAGAATATGTCAAAACAGAACAGTCTATAGCAATCTGACTACTTTGAATACTTCTGTAAATCCAAAAATTCTGAAAAAATAGGACGACCTGGGTAATTTGTATATTAATCTTCTGAAAAAAGAATTGGCATTTTATCACGTTCTGCTGATTTTTAACAATTTTTTCGTGAGCGCAAAGGTTTCTGTTTTTCAGCAAGATCAAACAACTATCACCCAAGAATATCCTATAGGCTTTACTTGGCAAAAAAACTAATTAGAACACAAAAAACACAATCATAACAGTAGCATAATTGTGCAAACACACAAGAACAGAAAGCTAAAAGCAAAAATGAATTTTATTCATTGGGTTGCCTCACAACGAGCACTATAGTTTTACGCCCTTAGCTAGGCATAAAGCAAAGATCTATGTTTTGTCATCTTTCTTCTGAATTTTCTTAGAGGTGTTTTCATCATGGGGTTTTGTAAACACAACATAAAACATATTATCCATGGAAACTTTAGCATTCCTTAGTTGGTTTTCATCATAACCCCTTTGATTTCCCGCAACAATCCAAGAGTAGTGTTGATTAACATTATTGAAAACTTGTTGGATTATATCTAGAATGGGGACTTCTTTTTTAAGATTCTCATCAAAGATTTTATTATCCCCAAGCAAATGCCTCAGTGCATAGTCACAATTGTAAAGAATTTCATCTATCACGGACTTTTCACGATTCATACCATAAAAATCAAAGATTTCCCTAGCTTCCCGTATTATGTAGTCAAACTCATTCATAAGAACGAGAGTGGCCAAATTTTTAGCCCTAGGATTCTTTATTTCGGGAAGCTCAAAAAACAATCTTTGCAAAGTAGGATGAGTACGAATAAATCTAGTTTCAAGTTTCAGAACTAGTGCTGAAATAGCATCCGCATAAGATCTAGTAGTTTTAAGTATAGGAGCATCATCAAGACTTAGATTTCCAACACAATTGAAAAATTCTTTTATACGTTCTTTTCCGATAACGTTACCTTGCCCCAAGATAAAAGTTTTGGCATCTAGATTGCCCGTACGTCCTATCTTAGGAGTTAGGCCATCATCCGTTGGTGCCATACCAAAATCACTCATGATTGCAAGTAAAGAATAGATGTGATGAGAAAATGGCGAACGAAAAAAGAGAGTGAATAAAACGGCAAATTTTTTTGAAGTAGGGGAGAGGAAAACGAGAGGCAAATGGCAAATAATGTAAATTGCGAGGAGATGAGATTTGTGATTAGGAACATGGGATATGTTGAAGATCCTCCCCGGCAACGCCGCCAGAAATTCCTTTTGATGTCGCTTGAAGCTACGTCGGTATTTCCCCAAAGAGGAAGGGATGATGCAGCACAGCGGCGGTAGGTATTTCCCTCAGATATGAAACCAAGGTTATCGAACCAGTAGGAGAACCAAGCAACACAACGTAAACAGCCCCTGCAGACAGATAACAACCACTCGCAACCCGACGTGTTAACGGGATTGTCAATCCCTTTTGGGTAACGGCGCCCAAGATGGCTTGTGGACGGGAGAAAGTTGTAATAGATTGAATAAATAGATCACAAATAAAATAAAATGCAGCAAGGTATTTTTGTACTTTTTGTTTAATAGATCTTAAAATAAATGCAAAGGAAAAGTAGATCGCAAAGGCAAATATATGAGAAAGAGACCAGGGGGCCGTAGGTTTCACTAGTGGCTTCTCTCGAGAAAATAGCAAACGGTGGGTGAACAAATTACTGTTGGGCAATTGATAAAACTTCAAATAATCATGACGATATGCAGGCAATGATCATTATATAGGCATCACGTCCAAGATTAGTAGACCAACTCCTACCTGCATCTACTACTATTACTCCGCACATCGACCGCTATCCAACATGCATCTAGTGTATTAAGTTCATGGAGAAACGGAGTAATGCAATAAGAACGATGACATGATGTAGACAAGATCTATCTATGTAGAGGTAGACCCCATCATTTTATCCTTAGTAGCAACAATACATATGTGTCGGTCCCCCTTCTGTCACTGGGATCAAGCACCGTAAGATCGAACCCACTACAAAGCACCTCTTCCCATTGCAAGATAAATAGATCACGTTGGCCAAACAAAACCCAAATATCGGAGAAGAAATACGAGGCTATAAGCAATCATGCATATAAGAGATGAAAGAAACTCAAATAACTTTCATGGATATAAAAAGATATAACTGATCATAAACTCAAAGTTCATCAGATCCCAACAAACACACCGCAAAAAGAGTTACGTCATATGGATCTCCAAGAGACCATTGTATTGAGGATTCAGCGAGAGAGAGAAATCCATCTAGCTACTAACTACGGACCCGAAGGTCTACAAAGAACTACTCACACATCATCGGAGAGGCACCAATGGAGGTGGTGAACCCCATCTGAGATGTTGTCTAGATTGCATCTGGTGGTTATGGACTCTACGGCGGCTGGATGAATATTTCATCGACTCCCCTAGTGTTTTGGGAATATTGGGGTATATATAGAGCAAAGAGGCGGTCTGGGGGCACCCGAGGTGGGCACAACCCACCAGGGCATGCCCGGGCCTCCTGGCGCGCCCTGGTGCATTGTGTCCTCCTCGGGGCACCCCCAGCCGCAGCCAGGGCCCATTATCACTACTGCAGGATGCTGCTAACGCGACACTACGATCAGAGACCCTTCGAGAAACTGTGTGTGATGCAATAATCGCAAACGGTAGTGTATGAAAACCGTCAAAAAGGTGAAAACGTTTGCGATGGAGGATGCATCAAATACGATTCAGATTTTAGTTGCGTGTGCGATGAAGGGCATACGATTCAGTTCAATTAACTATTTGTGGTGAGGAGGAACAAAAGAAACGGGCAGCCAGATGAAGGCGTGTGCAATACACAGCATACGGTTCACTCGGATGAACTGTTTGTGATTAGGCAACACAAAAGAAACGGGCAGCCAGATGAAGGTGTGTGCGATATACAGCTTACGGTTCACTCGGATGAACTGTTTGTGATTAGGCAACACAAAAGAAACGGTCAGCCAGATCAAGGTGTGTGCGATATACGGCATGTGGTTCACTCGGATGAACTATTTGCGTTGACACAAGAGAATAGAAACGGTTCATCACTCGGCCCTTCTCGTCAGTGTGTGACCTCTGTGGCAACCGTTCGCTCCCCAGGCGCCTCTTTGTGTATCGTGGCAACCGTCCACCGACTCTTCGCCTTTCCCTCTCGATTTGGAACTGCTGTCGCATGCTAGCTCTTCCTCCCTCCTCCATTTGCCTTCACCCTTCCTTCTGCCATTGTTTGATCGTCTTCTCCATGGATGGAACAAGCCGGAAACGACCCCGTTATTCTTGCCCCGATCTGAATGATGACGCGGTGGAGGAACTCATTGATCGGTGAGACGTCATCACCTCGGCTAGCATGGTAGGTTCATTCAAGACCATTCTCAACGCAACTAATAACATCATTAAAAGGAACCCAAGGGTCCAGGAGCGGTTTGATCTCCCCTATCTTCTTCGTCGTGACCCTGCTGACTGGCGCGGGGATGAGGGAAGCCTCCCCTTGTGTAAGTTGATGCCGCTTGATAATGATACGTATGATGTTAAGATGCCATCGCTTGAGGGCAAGGCTTGGGCAGGCACAAATGGAGATTCGGTTTTTTATATTGGGTACAACTGCGAGTGGGAACTTGTGAATGTGTACACTCGTCACCGGGTTCCACTTCCAAAAATCTCAGACGATTGCCCAGAGGTTGAGTACACCGGTATTCTACGTGAGTTCAAATACGATCATGCTGACTGTCGTCTACGGAAGATAGCAATTTGTCGAGTTCCCAACTGCTCTTGGGATTACACGGACTATGAAGTTGTTGCTATCTTCGACAAGCTTGTTGCCATCCTTACTTCCACGCCTCGATGGATATTGCTCAAATATCAATTTCTGTACACGGATGAGTACTGTGATGCAATTCAATACGAGGGTCTTGTGTTTGCTGCCACCACTTGTGGCATTGTTTTTGCATGGAATCCTGATGCTTTCGATACGTTTGTCTTCCACCGTAATTATAATTGTTTCATCCACATGCATGCGGGTTAGCTAGTTTCCCTTTACTAATTAACCTTCTTGTGTTTCCAAGGTCCTGTGAACTTTCCACCACCTATACTTGAAATTTTTTATAACTAAGGGGGGATGACGATGCTGATGATCACGAGCATGAGGATGAGCAGGACCCATATACTCAGTGGCGCCTGGCAACTTATTCCGATGGATCACCTCGTCTTGTCTGTATACAAGGCTCTGCTGCTGTTCCTAAGGAAGCAGGTGTTGTCTCACATGGTCACACTCTCCGGACCTATTCCAACATCCGTTGCAGGGTATTCGGGATGGATACTAGTGTACTAGCGCCAACACCTTCTCACTGGTTCAGTATTGAAAGTCTTGGAGGAAACTCGCTCTTTCTTGGACAAAACTATCCAATGATGGTGGAAGGCGATCCAGCTGCTGTTGACACAACATTACTACCATTTATGAGAAGCAACTATATCTATACCTCGGACATTACTATGCTTCCCTACCGTCCCAATATGGGTCCTGACATAGGCCGCTTCAGCCTCGATGATCAGTCCTGCGTTGGTCTCGATATTGACAGTAGCTGGCCCTTCCCAAAGAATCACTTCTGTTTCAAAGCAAGCGTTTCCAACGCCGACGAGTGGTTGAGCTGAAGTTCATTTCATCGCTTTGTTATTTGTTGTGTGAGAAAAACTTTACTAGAATGTTTTGTTGGAAATGATCTATAATCCAACGTGTATCCTCGTTGTCGTTGTGGGTTGATGACTTGTTGTATGTAATCAATGGTACATTTGCATATGCGTCCATCAACTCACGCCTGCTGGTGGTGTCCATATGAACAGGTTCATTCAAGACCATTCTTGACTCAACTAATAACATCATTACAAGGAACCCAAGGGTCCAGGAGCAGTTTGATCTCCCCTATCTTCTTCGCCGTGACCTTGCTGACTGGCGCGGGGACGAGGGAAGCCTCGCCTTGTGTAAGTTGATGCCGCTTGATAATGATACGTATGATGTTAAGATGCCATCACTTGAGGGCAAGGCTTGGGCAGGCGCAGATGGAGATTGGGTTCTTTATATTGGGTACAACTGCGAGTGGGAACTTGTGAATGTGTACACTCGTCACCGGGTTCCACTTCCAAAAATCTCAGACGATTGCCCAGAGGTTGAGTACACCGGTATTCTACGTGAGTTCAAATACGATCATGCTGACTGTCGTCTACGGAAGATAGCAATTTGTCGAGTTCCCAACTGCTCTTGGGATTACACGGACTATGAAGTTGTTGCTATCTTCGACAAGCTTGTTGCCATCCTTACTTCCACGCCTCGATGGATATTGCTCAAATATCAATTTCTGTACACGGATGAGTACTGTGATGCAATTCAATACGAGGGTCTTGTGTTTGCTGCCACCACTTGTGGCATTGTTTTTGCATGGAATCCTGATGCTTTCGGTACGTTTGTCTTCCACCGTAATTATAATTGTTTCATCCACATGCATGCGGGTTAGCTAGTTTCCCTTTACTAATTAACCTTCTTGTGTTTCCAAGGTCCTGTGAACTTTCCACCACCTATACTTGAATTTTTTTATAACTAAGGGGGGGATGATGATGCTGATGATCACGAGCATGAGGATGAGCAGGACCCATATACTCAGTGGCGCCTGGCAACTTATTCCGATGGATCACCTCTTCTTGTCTGTATACAAGGCACTGCTGCTGTTCCTAAGGAAGCAGGTGTTGTCTCACATGGTCACACTCTCCGGACCTATTCCAACATCCGTTGCAGGGTATTCAGGATGGATACTAGTGTACTAGCGCCAACACCTTCTCACTGGTTCAGTATTGAAAGTCTTGGAGGAAACTCGCTCTTCCTTGGACAAAACTATCCAATGATGGTGGAAGGCGATCCAGCTGCTGTTGACACAACATTACTACCATTTATGAGAAGCAACTATATCTATACCTCGGACATTACTATGCTTCCCTACCGTCCCAATATGGGTCCTGACATAGGCCGCTTCAACCTCGATGATCAGTCCTGCGTTGGTCTCGAGATTGACAGTAGCTGGCCCTTCCCAAAGAATCACTTCTGTTTCAAAGCAAGCGTTTCCAACGCCGACGAGTGGTTGAGCTGAAGTTCATTTCATCGCTTTGTTATTTGTTGTGTGAGAAAAACTTTACTAGAATGTTTTGTTGGAAATGATCTATAATCCAACGTGTATCCTCGTTGTCGTTGTGGGTTGATGACTTGTTGTGTGTAATCAATGGTAAATTTGCATATGCGTCCATCAACTCACGCCTGCTGGTGGTGTCCATATGAACAGGTTCGTTCAAGACCATTCTTGACTCAACTAATAACATCATTACAAGGAACCCGAGGGTCCAGGAGCAGTTTGATCTCCCCTACCTTCTTCGTCGTGACCTTGCTGACTGGCGCGGGGACGAGGGAAGCCTCGCCTTGTGTAAGTTGATGCCGCTTGATAATGATACGTATGATGTTAAGATGCCATCACTTGAGGGCAAGGCTTGGGCAGGCGCAAATGGAGATTGGGTTGTTTATATTGGGTACAACTGCGAGTGGGAACTTGTGAACGTGTACACTCATCACCGGGTTCTACTTTGAAAAATCTCAGACGACTGCCCAGAGTTTGAGTACACCGGTATTCTACGTGAGTTCAAATACGATCATGCTGACTGTCGTCTATGGAAGATAGGAATTTGTCGAGTTCACAACCGCTCTTGGGATTATACGAATGCTTATGTTGTCGCTATCTTCGACAAGCTTGTTGCCGTCCTTCATGGTTCAACTCGATGGATATTGCTCAAAAATCAGTTTCCATACACGGATGAGTACTGTGATGCAATTCAATATGAGGATCTTGTGTTTGCTGCCACCACTTGTGGCACTGTTTTTGTATGGAATCCTCATGATTTCGGTACGTTTTCTTCCACCGTAATTATAATTGTTTCATCCACATGCATGCGGGTTAGCTAGTTTCCCTTTACTAATTAACCTTCTTGTGTTTCCAAGGTCCTGTGAACATTCCACCACCTATACTTGAAAATTTTATTCACGAGCATGAGGACGAGCAGGACCCATATACTCAGTGGCGCCTTTCAACTTATTCCGATGGATCACCTCTTCTTGTCTATATACGGGGCACTGCTGATGTTACTAAGGAAGCAGGTGTTGTCTCGTATGGTCGCACTCCCTGGACCTATTCCAACATCCATTGCAGTGTATTCGGGATGGATACTGGTGTACTGGCACCAACACCTTCTCCCTGGTTCAGTATTGAAAGTCTTGGAGGAAACTCGCTCTTCCTTGGACAAAACTATCCAATGATGGTGGAAGGCGATCCAGCTGCTGTTGACACAACGTTACTACCATTTATGAGAAGCAACTGTATCTATACCTCGGACATTACTATGCTTCCCTGCCGTCCCAATATGGGTACTGAAATAGGCCGCTTCAGCCTGGATGATCAGTCCTGCGTTGGTCTCGAGATTGACAATAGCTGGCCCTTCCCAGAGAATCACTTCTGGTTCAAAGCAAGCGTTTCCAACACTGACGAGTGGTTGAGCTGAAGTTCATTTCATCGCTTTGTTATTTGTTGTGTGAGAAAAACTTTACTAGAATGTTTTGTTGGAAATGATCTATAATCCAACGTGTATCCTCGTTGTTGTTGTGGGTTGATGACTTGTTGTATGTAATCAATGGTACATTTGCATATGCGTCCATGAACTCACGCCTGCTAGTGGTGTCCATATGAACAGTGCTAGTGATTTTAGTTGCAAAAATTAGATAGTGCTAGTGATTTGTAGCTACATATTTTGACAAATCGCAGTGTTACAAGGTTGACAAATGGCAATGTTACTAGACAAACAAATGTCAATCTTTCCAGTTTGAGAAATGGCAACATACCCAAAATGACAGATATGCAAATCTTACCCAACTGTTTGTACGTGGTTGAACACGGGTCATGCAAAACAACCATTTGCGTTGAAGGGATGCAGAAATTCTGCTCGGCACATTTTCCCTTTGCTTCCTGGGGAAGCTGTCGGTTTGCATACGGGTGTTCTAACTAAAATGTTTGCGACGAGTGTTTTATATTTAAAAACCGTTGACATTTTTTTCAAAAGAAAATCGTTTGATAAGTCTATACATTAAGAGAGAAAAACACAAGTTCGTTCGAACCATATCTTTCATTCAGTCAAACTACGAATTTATATTCATATGATCGAGAATTTGAGGTACAATATTAAACCCCAAAAAAATATTTCCGGCGGCGGGGGAGGCGGCGTGCCGCGCCGTCGTTGTGGTTGTCGTCCTTCGGGACGCCGTTGTTGAAGTCTTCAAGGCAGCACAAAATGTTCTTCACATGTAAATCAAACATCATGTCGTCGCGCGATCAACGGGCGAGGCGCGAGAGGAGGGCAACTGGCGCCGCTGAGAGGTAGCGGTCGACGGCAGCGTCCCATGCCGCTGAGGGGGGGGGGGTGCACGGGCATGGGCGCGGCGGGTGCAACCAAACGCACGGGGACCGGCGCCGCGGTGGGTGGAGGGGCGCGCACGGGCTCGGCGGGTGCAGCCAAACGCACGGGGGCCGGCGCCACAGTGGGTGGAGGGGCGCGCACGGGCACGGGCACTGGCATGTACACGAGCTCGCGCGGGTCCACGGAGACCTCGCTGACGCCCGCGGCTTCTAGCTCTGCAATAGTGCTCGGCAACCAACCCGTCAATGCTACGGGGATGGTCGCTGGCGCGGGCGCGGGGATGGGAGTTTGGAAGGACCGGGGGCAGCAACCGCCGCGGCCAGCTCATTCTGGGCCATGTCCATGAGGCCCCATTCGTCCTTATTTTCTATGTCCTCCCGCTCGGAGTCGACTTCACCAAACTTGAAGAGTAGTGGTAGATGATCATTCTGCGCCATGGCGGTGGAGGTCTGCGGGGGGGGGGGGGGGGGGGGGGCGAGGGGAATGGGAGGCGAACAATAAGGCCGCCCATATTAAACAGCGGCTCGGGCGCCATTAATGGAGAGGAAGGCAGGCGGCCATGGAAGTCAAAGGGCTCGCTTCCCAGTGAGCCTGCGCAGCGTACAGCTCGCACGCTTCCCAGTGAGCCTGCGCATTGGAGGACAGCTAGCACGCCTCTCGGTCAGCCTGCGCACCGGACTGCACTCACACGCCTCCCGTTCAGTCAAGGTCAAGCAGCTGAACGCACGGAACCTCCTACAACCATTAAAACCAAGACACGTGGCATCACGTGAATGGTTAACAGAATGCACACGTTTTGAATTATACAAATGTTTGAGATATTAAAGTGGCAACTATTTTTTCAAAATGCCTTTGTTGGCTGTCATTATTCGAGTGCACCTTCTCTCAAAATGGACACGAAAAATACCACATCATGTCGGGTGCCATTCCATGATAGCACGCCAAGTTTCATGAATTTCAGATTAGTTTTGGATTTACTAGAATTTAAAAACCAGGCATCTAAATGTTTTGTCGGCAATCAACGGTGCCCTGGTGTTTGAAATTCATTCCCATTTCTTGCATGGGACCTAAGCATGCACCCAAGGACACATATTTGATTTTTCAACCAATTTATATGCATTGGAGCATGTGCATGTAGTTCAGATTTGAATTATGCACATAAATGCATTGAAAACTCAGTTAATGCATAAAAATGTCCAAAAGAACCCCGAAAAATCACAAAAATTGACACAACACTCCTGTTGTTCTATGTTGACACGAGAAATTTTTTGGAAGCAATAAGAGGCAGTGGATATCGTTTCATCCCCAAAGGTGGTACGTTCCCTACCGAAACCATGATGCTTGTTGTGAGAAGCTCTAGTTTGTGAGAAGCATATACCCAAACCTGCCCCAAACGGGACAAAATTTTTACCATGGCATGTTGATGCCGCTCCATGAATGCATGCCAAGTTTCATGAATTTCAGATGAGTTTTGGATTTACAAGAATTTTAAAACGAGGCATCTCAATGTTTTGCCGGCAATCAACGGTGCCCTGGTGTTTGAAATTCATTCCCATTTCTTGCATGGGACCTAAGCATGCACCCAAGGACACATATTTGATTTTTCAACCAATTTATATGCACTCGAGCATGTGCTTGTAGTTCAAACTTGAGTTATGCACATAAAATGCCTAGAAAACCCAGATAATGCATAAAAATGTCCAAACGAACCCCGAAAAATCACAAAAATTGACACAACACTCCTGTTGTTCTATGTTGACACTAGAAATTTTTTGAAAGCAATAAGAGGCAATGGATATCGTTTCGTCCCCAAAGGTGGGACGTTCCCTATCGAAACCATCATGCTTGTTGTGAGAAGCTCTAGTTTGTGAGAAGCTTATACCCGAACCTGCCCCAAATGGGAGAAATTTTTTACCATCACATGTTGATGCCGCTCCATGATAGCATGACAAGTTTCATGAATTTCATATGAGTTTTGGATTCACTAAATTTAAAAACCGGCATCTCAACGTTTTGTCGGCAATCAACAGTGCCTTGGTGTTTAAATTTCATTCCCATCCCTTGCATGGGACCTAGAAATTCACCCAAGGACACAAATTAGATTTTCCAACCAACCTTAGTGCATTGGAGCATGTGCTTGTAGTTTAAATTTGAATTATGCACATAAAATGCCTAGAAAACCTAGTTAATGCATAAAAAGGCCAAACGGACCCCGAAAAATTCCAAGATTGAACACAACACTCCTGTTGTTCTATGTTGACACTAGAATTTTTTTGAAAGCAATAAGAGGCAACGGATATCGTCTCGTCCCCAAAGGTGGTACGTTCCCTATCGAAACCATCATGCTTGTTGTGAGAAGCTCTATTTTGTGAGAAGCTTATACCCAAACCTGCCCCAAATGGGACAAAATTTTCACCACGACATGTTGATGCCGCTCCATGATAGCATGCCAAGTTTCATGAATTTCAGACGAGTTTTGGATTTACTAGAATTTAAAAACTAGGTATCTCAACATTTTGCCGGCAATCAACAGTGCCCTAATGTTTGAAATTCATTCCCATCTCTTGCATGGGACCTAGAAATTCACCCAAGGACACTCATGTGATTTATCAACCAACTTTAGTGCATTGGAGCATGTGCTTGTAGTTCAAATTTAAATTATGGACATAAAATGCCTAGAAAACCCAGTTAGTGTATAAAAAAGGCCAAACGAACCCGGAAAAATTCATTCCCATTTCTTCCATGGGACCTAAGCATGCACTGAAGGACACAGATTTGATTTTTCAACCAATTTGTATGCCCGGAGCATGTGCATGTAGTTTAATTTTGAATTGTGCACCTGAAATGGCTAGAAAACCAGTTTAATGTATGAAATGTCCAAACGAACTCTGAATAAGTCCAATTCTTTTACGACACACATACAGTTGCATGTTCACTGCAGATAAAAGGTCTAGCAATTCAAACACTGTCCATTGCTGCTGTGACCCCATTTTGTAATTCAAATCAAGTAGATCCCACATAGTTTATTCTCACCAACCGTGTGAGATGTAGTACAAAATATCTTGGAGCACCATCGGTGTATAGTATGCCTATGGCTTACACGAGAAGGTGCGTCGGCTACAGTCCACAGCCGGCGTGTCAAGCACACTAGCTCGCTCCCCCAAAACTCCCGCCACTTCATCCCTCTCTGCTTCAGTACCTTGATTCAAATTTTCAGTAGCCCTGGCATTTTACTCCCGCCTATGCATCCCTCGCAATCTCAAAAATATCTGCTCGCCCTTGATCCAAATTTTCAGTAGCCCCGCCTTGTTACTCCCGCCTAGTGAAATTTTCAGTTGCCGCAGTATTTCCTCAAACACAACCTTCGCTCACACAGACACACACAACCCTCGAAACCATTGGTAGGTCGCCACCATCGCCGGCACCTCCATCCTCAACCTCTGCCTGTGTGCTGGGGAGCTTGAGTAGCCAATGGCCAAAAAGAGTTTTATCGCGGCCTTTTCGCCCGACGCCGGCGAGGTGGCCGCTGAGGTGTCCCCGTCGTCCTCCGCGGGCCCGATCCGCCGTCCCCCGATCCGCTCGCCGCCGCGCCCCTACGCCGGTTCTAGGACTTCCCCATCCTCCCGCGGACCCGGCAGCCGACGAAGTCCTACCTCGGGGTCCGGTAGCGGTGGTGGGGGACGTGGGTCGCCGAGATTACAGATCGAGAGACCCACACCCGCCGGTGGCTCGGTAGCTTCCACATGGCCGAGCTCGCGGCGATGGAGTACGACCGCTGGCAGGTCCGCTACCACGGCGTGGCGGCTAGGCTCAATTTCCCCTTCGACACACGTCTGGTCCACCTCGTTCCGCCGGAGCCAGGAGTGGTGAGCTCGGCTATGGCGCGGGAGGACCGCGAGGCATGGGAGCGTCTCAAGGCCGAGGCCGCCAACGAGGCCTACATGCAAGAGCTCCGCCGGTAGCACCCGGAGCTCATGGAGGCGGAGCGGACGATCTTTGCCGGGCAGCGAGGTTATCGCGCTCTCCTCCGATGACGAGGTCGAAGGCGGCGAGGACGGCGGCGCGGAGGGCGGCGAGGTTATCGTGCTCTCCTCTGATGACGAGGTCGAAGGCGGCGGCGGCGGCGGTGCGGAGGGCGTCGAGGTGGGCCCTGAGGACGAGGAGATCGACGTCAACGAGTGGAGGAGTGCCTTCCCGAACGACCCCAACTACGGTACTGGCCCGGACCCGGCTCGCGGCACACCGTACATGACGAGGAAGGATTGGCCGACCTCTACTTCGACCGAAAGTAGTTTTGCTTAGTTTAAATTTATGTTTTATGTCCGGTTATGCAAAACTATCTATGTTTATGTTTGAATGCATGCTACTTTCGGTTGAACCTGCTTTGAACTTGATCAAATTGAAGTTTACAACCTTAAGTTTAGGGGATCCACTAAGGGTTTTAGTCCTTTAAGTTTTTAAGGATCGCCTAGAGATGTCCTTATGACTTGTTTATTTCAGTTCTTCACAATGTGATGCTCTATATGTGCAACTATTTGCTGTGCAATTCAATTTCAGCAATAACAGTTTCAACAATACCACTATGAATTATGATATTTGGTTGCTGTTAAGGATATTGCAGTTAACATGCCTTTTCGTTTTTAAATTGTTGTTTAGCAACATGCATTGTACTGAATGACTAAATATGCAATCCCAGGCTACATAGCAACAAGGAAGAGTGTTACCTTAATGTTCTGATGATGTCTAGATATACATGTAATAAAATCTTATATAATGGGATGGATGGAGTGTTGTACTACATCATTTTTCAATTGTTGTTTAGCTTCTAATATTAACTTGGTGCTTTTAGGTACATATATCATTGCCAAAGATCCACACTTCGACCCTTTCTGCGTATGGGGCAATGAGATATTCATGAACCAGGATCAAAGTGAGGAAACTGATAAAGATTGTTACTAAAATGGGTCAAAAGATGTCAATCGAACTATTTGTTTATGCTTTATGCAAGACAACAGTGAACTGCAGGATGGTAAGTAAGAACCCTGTAGCCTTCTTTTTACTACCCGTAATGAGTTGTGTTAGATGATAATATCTTAATCTTTTTTCTTTTGCAGTGGATCCTTAAGCAGTTTACTCAAGATTACCTCTCAAACTACATGATTGGTGGCCGGCCATCACAAGGGGTTGGACTAGAGTCCTGCATGCCTTCTACATCCAGGAGAGCACAATAGGGCCATTCCGCTTCACCTTATTCCGCAACTGGAATGTCTGCCATTCTTTCTTTACCATCTGTAATAGTACAAGTATAGAACCCTGGTACATCATTCTTTATTTGGTGCTTCTGTAATTCTTGAACATATGTACCTGTGAATCGAATAATGCATTGGTTGTTTGAACCTGATGGATATGACTAAAGCTATAGCCTACTTTCAAGTTTAAATTAGGTACAATTTTAAATAGCAGCAATTAAATTAGGGCGAAATTACATTGTGCAGGTCATTACGGCACACACGGTTGGTAAAACACAAACGTTTGTGATATACACCATAATCTGAGACGGTTCACAGAGAGGAAACGTGTGCAAGCATGCACACAGTTGCCGTTCGCAAAGCGTGTGTGATGTCAGACACAAAACTAAATGTGTGTGATTGTCTACCTATCATACACGGTTTATACTCATGAACTGTTTGTGATGTGCCAGGCATCGTAAATCTCCCATGCCTAGAATTTGCCTAGAATCTGCCTGGAAACCTCCCGTGCCTAGAATCTGCCTGGTTTTAGGCAGAACCACAAAACCGACTACGATGGCAATGCGAGCACAAACGAGTAGCAAGGATGAAGCGTTTGGGATATTCGAGATATCAGAAATGGTTATGTAGGGACAACTGTATGCATCAAGGCTCCCTATCCCCGCCGGTTTCTGGGTCGTGTGGGAAGGACCCCCCTATCGCCCACACTCACTTGGCGACGGTTCCAAATGCCGTCGCGGAAAGGGGTTTTAAACCGTTTGTTTAGGACCGATGCGCACCAGTGTATGTTCCTTCTGGTCCAAAAAAAATCTCCGTGATGTTTCGTTGCATTTGGACTCCGTCTGATAGTGATTTCCTGCGATGTAAAAAACATGCAGAAAAACAACAACCGGCACTTGGCACTATGTCAATAGGTTAGTACCAAAAAATGATATAAATGATTATAAAACATCCAAGATTGATAATATAACAGCATGGAATAAAAAAAATTATAGATACGTTGGAGATATATCATCAGCTCCTGTTCTTCATTGGGAGGCCATATCTGGAGTCCGTTTGGGGCTCCGGAGAGGGTGATCTTCGATCTTCGTCATCACCGACCCTACTCCATCACCAATTCCATGATGCTCCCCACCGAGAGTGAGTAATTCCTGAAGGAAATATGCCCTAGAGGCAATAATAAAGTTATTATTTATTTCCTTATTTCAAGATAAATGTTTATCATTCATGCTAGAATTGTATTAACCGGAAACATAATACTTGTGTGAATACATAGACAAACAGAGTGTCACTAGTATGCCTATACTTGACTAGCTCGTTGATCAAAGATGGTTATATTTCCTAGCCATTGACATGAGTTGTCATTTGATTAACGGGATCACATCATTAGGAGAATGATGTGATTGACTTGACCCATTCCGTTAGCTTAGCACTCGATCGTTTAGTATTCTGCTGTTGCTTTCTTCATGACTTATACATGTTCCTATGACTATGAGATTATGCAACTCCCGTTTACCGGAGGAATACTTTGTGTGCTACCAAATGTCACAACGTAACTGGGTGATTATAAATGTGCTCTACAGGTGTCTCCAAAGGTACTTGTTGGGTTGGTGTATTTCGAGATTAGGATTTGTCACTCCGATTGTCGGAGAGGTATCTCTGGGCCCACTCGGTAATGCACATCACTATAAGCCTTGCAAGCATTGCAACTAATGAGTTAGTTGAGGGATGATGTATTACGGAACGAGTAAAGAGACTTGCCGGTAACGAGATTAAACTAGGTATTGAGATACCTACGATCGAATCTCGGGCATGTAACATACCGATGACAAAGGGAACAACGTATGTTGTTATGCGGTCTGACCAATATGGGCATCTGGGTCCCGCTATTGGTTATTGACAAGAGAGGTGTCTCGGTCATGTCTACATAGTTCTCGAACCCGTAGGGTCCGCACGCTTAACGTTCGTTGACGATATAGTACTATGAGTTATGTATGTTGGTGACCGAATGTTGTTCGGAGTTTTGGATGAGATCACGGATATGACGAGGAACTCCGAAATGGTCCGGAAGTAACGATTGATATGTGGATAGTAGTGTTTGATCTCCGGAAAGGTTCCAGAATCCATCGGAAGGGGTTCCGGATGTTTCCCGAAATGTTTGGGCACGAGAACACTTTATCTGGGCCAAAGGGGAAAGCCCATGAGGTTTTTGGAAAGCGAAAAAGGAAGTTTTGCGGAGTCCAGGGGCCAGACGCCAAGGTCCCTGGCGTCTGGGTCCAGACACCGGGAACCCTGGCGTCTGGCCCTGGAGTCCGAGAAGGACTCTTGCCTTTCAGGTGAAACCGACTTTGTGGAAGCTTTTTACTCCAAGTTTCGACCCCAAGGCTCAACATATAAATAGAGGGGTAGGGCTAGCACCCAAGACACATCAATAAACACCAAGCCGTGTGCCGGCAACCCTGTCTCCTCTACTTTATCCTCCGTCATAGTTTTCGTAGTGCTTAGGCGAAGCCCTGCGAAGATTGTTCTTCACCAACACCGTCACCACGCCGTTGTGCTGCCGGAACTCATCTACTACTTCGCCCCTCTTGCTGGATCGAGAAGGCAAGGACGTTACCGAGCCGAACGTGTGCAGAGCGCGGAGGTGCCGTGCTTTCGGTACTTGGATCAGTCGGATCGTGAAGACGTACGACTACATCAACCGCGTTGATATAACGCTTCTGCTTACGGTCTATGAGGGTACGTAGACAACACTCTCCCCTCTCGTTGCTATGCATCACCATGATCTTGCATGTGCGTAGGAAATTTTTGAAATTACTACGTTCTCCAACAGTGGTATCAGAGCCAGGTTTTATGCGTAGATGTCATATGCACGAGTTGAACACAAGTGAGTTGTGGGCGATATAAGTCATACTGCTTACCAGCATGTCATACTTTGGTTTGGCGGTATTGTTGGATGAAGCGGCCTGGACCGACATTACGCGTACGCTTACGCGACACTGGTTCTACCGACGTGCATTGCACACAGGTGGTTGGCGGGTGTCAGTTTCTCCAACTTTAGTTGAGCCGAGTGTGGCTACGCCCGGTCCTTGCGAAGGTTAAAACAGCACCAACTTGACAAACTATCGTTGTGGTTTTGATGCGTAGGTAAGAACGGTTCTTGCTCAGCCCGTAGCAGCCACGTAAAAACTTGCAACAACAAAGTAGAGGACGTCTAACTTGTTTTTGCAGGGCATGTTGTGATGTGATATGGTCAAAGCATGATGCTAAATTTTATTATATGAGATGATCATGTTTTGTAACCGAGTTATCGGCAACTGGCAGGAGCCATATGGTTGTCGCTTTATTGTATGCAATGCAATCGCCCTGTAATGCTTTACTTTATCACTAAACGGTAGCGATAGTCAGAGAAGCATAAGATTGGCGAGACGACAATGATGCTACGATGGAGATCAAGGTGTCGCGCCGGTGACGATTTTGAACAGGACGGTGCTTCAGAGATGGAGATCACAAGCACAAGATGATGATGGCCATATCATATCACTTATATTGATGGCATGTGATGTTTATGTTTTATGCATCTTATCTTGCTTTGATTGACGGTAGCATTATAAGATGATCTCTCACTAAATTTCAAGATAAAAGTGTTCGCCCTGAGTATGCACCGTTGCCAAAGTTCGTCGTGCCCAAACACCACGTGATGATCGGGTGTGATAAGCTCTACGTCCATCTACAACGGGTGCAAGCCAGTTTTGCACACGTAGAATACTCACGTTAAACTTGACGAGCCTAGCATATGCAGATATGGCCTCAGAACACTGAGACCGAAAGGTCGAGCGTGAATCATATAGTAGATATGATCAACATAGTGATGTTCACCATTGAAAGCTACTCCATTTCACGTGATGATCGGTTATGGTTTAGTTGATTTGGATCACGCGATCACTTAGATGATTAGAGGGATGTCTATCTAAGTGGGAGTTCTTAAGTAATATGATTAATTGAACTTTAATTTATCATGCACTTAGTCCTGGTAGTATTATCATATCTATGTTGTAGATCAATAGCTCGCGTTTAGCTCCCCTGTTTTATTTTTTGATATGTTCCTAGAGAAAACTAAGTTGAAAAATGTTAGTAGCAATGATGCGGATTGGATCCGTGATCTGAGGATTATCCTCATTGCTGCACAGAAGAATTATGTCCTTGATGCACCGCTAGGTGACAGACCTATTGCAGGAGCAGATGCAGACGTTATGAATGTTTGGCTAGCTCAATATGATGACTACTTGATAGTTTAGTGCACCATGCTTAACGGCTTAGAATCAGGACTTCAAAGACGTTTTGAACGTCATGGACCATATGAGATGTTCCAGGAGTTGAAGTTAATATTTCAAGCAAATACCCGAGTTGAGAGATATGAAGTCTCCAAAAAGTTCTATAGCTAAAAGATGGAGGAGAATAGCTCAAGCAGTGAGCAGGTGCTCAGATTGTCTGGGTACTGCAATCGCTTGAATCAAGTGGGAGTTAATCTTCCAGATAATATAGTGATTGACAGAATTCTCTAGTCACCATCACCAAGTTAGTAGAACTTCGTGATGAACTATAATATGCAAGGGACGACGAAAACAATTCCCAAGCTCTTCGCGATGCTAAAATCGGCGAAGGTAGAAATCAAGAAAAACATCAAGTGTTGATGGTTGACAAGACCACTAGTTTCAAGAGAAAGGGCAAAGGGAAGAAGGGGAACTTCAAGAAGAACAGCAAGCAAGTTGCTGCTCAAGTGAAGAAGCCCAAGTCTGGTCCTAATCCTGAGACTAAGTGCTTCTACTGCAAAGGGACTGGTCACTGGAAGCGGAACTACCCCAAGTGATTGGCGGATAAGAAGGATGGTAAAGTGAACAAAGGTATATTTGATATACATGTTATTGATATGTACTTTACTAGTGTTTATAGCAACCCCTCAGTATTTGATACTAGTTCATTTGCTAAGATTAGTAACTTGAAACGGGAGTTGCAGAATAAACAAAGACTAGTTAAGGGTGAAGTGACGATGTGTGTTGGAAGTGGTTCCAAGATTGATATGATCATCCTCGCGGACTCCCTATACTTTCGGGATTAGTGTTAAACCTAAATAAGTGTTATTTGTTGTTCTGTTTACATGAATAAACCTTTTATGGTCATACACAGCAACGAAAATGGTTTGTTGGATCTCGATCGCAGTGATACACATATTCATAATATTGAAGCCAAAAGATGCAAAGTTAATAATGATAGTGCAACTTATTTGTGGCACTGCCGTTTAGGTCATATTGGTGTAAAGCACATGAAGAAACTCCATGCTGATGGGATTTTGGAATCACTTGATTATGAATCACTTGATGCTTACAAACCATGCCTCATGGGCAAGATGACTAAGACTCCGTTCTCCGGAACAATGGAGCGAGCAACAGATTTGTTGGAAATCATACATACTGATGTATGTGGTCCGATGAATATTGAGGCTCGCGGCGGGTATCATTATTTTCTGACCTTCACAGATGATTTTGAGCAGATATGGGTATATCTACTTGATGAAACACAAGTCTAAAACATTTGAAAAGTTCAAAGAATTTCAGAGTGAAGTGGAGAATCATCGTAACAAAAATAAAAGTTTCTACGATATGATCACAGAGGTAAAATATTTGAGTTACGAGTTTGGCCTTCAGGTAAAACAATGTGAAATAGTTTCACTACACACGCCACCTGGAACACCACAGCATAATGGTGTGTTCGAACGTCATAACCGTACTTTATTGGATATAGTGCAATCTATGATGTCTCTTACCGATTTACCACTATCGTTTTGGGGTTATGCATTAGAGACAGCTGCATTCACGTTAAATAGGGCACCATCTAATTCCGTTGAGACGACACCGTATGAACTATGGTTTGGCAAGAAACCTAAGCTCTCGTTTCATAAAATTTGGGGATTCGATGCTTATGTGAAAAAGTTTCAATCTGATAAGCTCGAACCCAAATCGGAGAAGTGCGTCTTCATAGGATACCCAAAAGAAAATTTTGGGTACACCTTCTATCACAGATCCGAAGGCAAGACATTCGTTGCTAAATTTGGATCCTTTCTAGAGAAGGAGTTTCTCTCGAAAGAAGTGAGTGGGAGGAAAATAGAACTTGATGAGGTAACTGTACCTGCTCCCTTATTGGAAAGTAGTTCATCACAGAAATCTGTTCCTGTGACTACTACACCAATTAGTGAGGAAGCTAATGATGATGATCATGTAACTTCAGATCAAGTTACTACCGAACCTCGTAGGTAAACCAGAGTGAGATCCGCACCAGAGTGGTACAGTAATCCTGTTCTGGAGGTCATGTTACTTGACCATGACGAAGCTACGAACTATGAGGAAGCGATGATGAGCCCAGATTCCGCGAAATGGCTTGAGGCCATGAAATCTGAGATGGGATCCATTTATGAGAACAAAGTGTGGACTTTGGTTGACTTGCCCGATGATCGGCAAGCCATAGAAAATAAATGGATCTTCAAGAGGAAGACAGACGCTGATAGTAGTGTTACTATCTACAAAGCTAGACTTGTCGAAAAAGGTTTTTGACAAAGTTCAAGATGTTGACTGCGATGAGATTTTCTCACTCGCAGCGATGCTTAAGTCTGTCCGAATCATGTTAGCAAATTGCCACATTTTATGAAACCTCGCAAATGGATGTCAAAACTACATTCCTTAATGGATTTCTTAAAGAAGAGTTGTATATGATGCAACCAGAAGGTTTTGTCAATCCTAAAGGTGCTAACAAAATGTGGAAGCTCCAGCGATCCATCTATGGACTGGTGCAAGCATCTCGGAGTTGGAATATACGCTTTGATGAGTTGATCAAAGCATATTGTTTTATACAGACTTGCAGTGAAGCCTGTATTTACAAGGAAGTGAGTGGGAGCACTACAACATTTCTGATAAGTATATGTGAATGACATATTGTTGATCGGAGATAATGTAGAATTACTCTGCAAAGAATCAAGGAGTGTTTGAAAGGAGTTTTTCAAAGAAAGACCTCGGTGAAGCTGCTTACATATTGAGCATCAAGATCTATAGAGATAGATCAAACAGCTTGATAAGTTTTTTCAATGAGTACATACCTTGACAAGATTTTGAAGTCTTTCAAAATGGAATAGTGAAAGAAAGAGTTCTTGCCTGTGTTACAAGGTGTGAAATTGAGTAAGACTCAAAGCCCGACCACGGCAGAAGATAGAAAGAGAATGAAAGTCATTCCCTATGCCTCAGCCATAGGTTCTATAAAGTATGCCATGCTATGTACCAGATCTATTGTATACCCTACACTGATTTTGGCAAGGGAGTACAATAGTGATCTAGGAGTAGATCACTAGACAGCGGTCAAAATTATCCTTAGTGGAATAAGGATATGTTTCTCGATTATGGAGGTGACAAAAAGGTTCATCGTAAAGGGTTACGTCGATGCAAATTCTGATACCGATCCAGATAACTATAACTCAATCTGGATACATATTGAAAGTGGGAGCAATTAGCTAGAGTAGCTCCATGCAGAGCATTGTTGACATAGAAATTTGCAAAATACATACGGATCTGAATGTGGCAGAACCGTTGACTAAACTCCTCTCACAAGCAAAACATGATCACACCTTGGTACTCTTTGGGTGTTAATCACATAGCGATGTGAACTAGATTATTGACTCTAGTAAACCCTTTGGTGTTGGTCACATGACGATGTGAACTATGGGTGTTAATCACATGGTGATGTGAACTATTGATGTTAAATCACATGGCGATGTGATCTAGATTATTGACTCTAGTGCAAGTGGGAGACTGAAGGAAATTTGCCCTAGAGGCAATAATAAAGTTATTATTTATTTCCTTATTTCATGATAAATTTTTATCATTCATGCTAGAATTGTATTAACCGGAAACATAATACTTGTGTGAATACATAGACAAACAGAGTGTCACTAGTATGCCTCTACTAGACTAGGTTGTTGATCAAAGATGGTTATGTTTCCTAGCCATTGACATGAGTTGTCATTTGATTAACGGGATCACATCATTAGGAGAATGATGTGATTGACTTGACCCATTCCGTTAGCTTAGCACTCGATCGTTTCGTATTCTGCTATTGCTTTCTTCATGACTTATACATGTTCCTATGACTATGAGATTATGCAACTCCCGTTTACCGGAGGAACATTTTGTGTGCTACCAAACATCACAACGTAACTGGGTGATTACAAAGGTGCTCTATAGGTGTCTCCAAAGGTACTTGTTGGGTTGGCGTATTTCGAGATTAGGATTTGTCACTCCGATTGTCGGAGAGGTATCTCTGGGCCCACTCGGTAATGCACATCACTATAAGCCTTGCAAGCATTGCAACTAATGAGTTAGTTGCGGGATGATGTATTACGGAACGAGTAAAGAGACTTTCTGGTAACGAGATTATACTAGGTATTGAGATACCTACGATCGAATCTCGGGCAAGTAACATACCGATGACAAAGGGAACAACGTATGTTGTTATGCGGTCTGAGCAATAAAGATCTTCGTAGAATATGTAGGAGCCAATATGGGCATCCAGGTCCCGCTATTGGTTATTGACAAGAGAGGTGTCTCTATCATGTCTACATAGTTCTCGAACCCGTAGGGTCCGCACGCTTAACTGCTCTAGAAAGAAATTGTACACGAACATGATGAACCTCTTTGGAAGGAGGTCTTCGAAGAGGAGATCCTTGGAGGCATCTTCCAGTGATAGTTCCGTTCATCGGTCTTATGTTGAACCAAGTGAAAGTTCCATACGAGATGTCGCCACCAAAACATGGTTAAGGCCGTGCAACGATTATGGTGCGTGTGGGCATTAAGGAGGAATTTGAGAAATATGTTCACAATTCCGGTCTCGGTCCCTACATATTAGATAAGTGCAATCAACACCATTCTCTCACTGAATCATTTGTCAAAGGATTTAAATTCCATCCTTGTGAGTCTTAGGTGTCGTTTAAACTGTATGAAAAATTCATTTACCTTATCGCTAGAGACATTTGCTCACCACTGCAAAAACCCATTTTAGGGTTCGCTTGATGAACCAGCATGGTTTGAGTTCCAAGCATTTCTGTAGCGACCCGACCCGAATGGATCAAGTCTCTGTGCTTAAGTGTCATCCCTGGATCGGTATGCTAACACACACAGTACTCGAGGATTTATAACAAAGGTAAATCACATGTATAAAGTAACGTAAATACTATTACCTCAATCCAAAATAGCGGAAGTAACAAGGTTGTGGATTCCCATCAACACCAACGGCAAAGTTGAGTGTAGAAATCGTAACCCTAACGTATGACTTACACGTCGTAAGAATCCTGCAACATGAAACGTTGCAGCCCGAAAACGGGTCAGCACATGGAATATGCTGGCAAATTCACACCATAGAGAAATGATGAACAAAGGGTATCACTACATGCATATATGGCTGGTGGAAAAGCTCTATGGTTATAATGTTTTTGCGAAAAGCCAATTTTTCCCTACTGCAAAGGAATAAATTTTATTTAACTATCATGGTGGTTGTGAAACATTGAGATGGTTGACAGCATCTCAATCCCAATTAAGTATCATCATTAACCCAACAAGATTAATTAAAGTAACATGATGAGATCAATATGAATATCCAGGGACCAGAGACTCAAAATTGTCCATAACCGAGGACACGGCTAATCTTGATTAGTTTGTACACTTTGCAGATGTTTGCACACTTTTCCCCACAAGACTCGATCTCCTCCGTTGGATTTCTCGCACTGCATGGTGTTTGAGAAACGGATGACCGAGACACAGTCTTTCAGAAGCATTAACTCTAACCCTGGGTAGATAGTACCAACCTACTCCCCCTACATCTGCTAACCTACCACTGGAAGAGGTCATGCAACATACTCAACTATGCTAGAGCCCATAATAGCTTGTGGCTGCACACGGAAGTTTCTAGCATGAATAATCTTATGATCCCTTTGAGTCTGGGTGGCGGTCCATAGGATGATCACACGGCTACTCCGGGATATCCAAAAATACAGGCAACACTGGGTTCTCCAGGTGCCTCAATCCACCCAGATATTTAGTTAAGTAGCCACCTTAAGTTGAACCATTAATTAACAATCTCACATCTGTCATGGAAATTCACTCAAACCCAATCCACGTCTACGAGCATAGCATAGCAGTATAAGCATAACGTAATAGTAACTCCCAAGGTTTGTATGCAGGGCAATAGGTTCCTACCTCATCAACTACTTCCCAATACCCACATGTTTTCAATCCTACTCATGCAATATTTGAGGGTGAAACTAATGCATAAAAACTGGGTATGGAAGGGATATGATCAAAGTGTGAACTTGCCTGCAATGTTGATGAAGATGATTCGCACTCATAACTCTTGATAGATCTACTCGTCACACTCCGTTCAATCTATCGTGAGCAAGCAATAGTAACCACACATAAGCAATCACTCAAAAGATCAGAAAGAACGAAGAAGATACTTCGTAAAACATCAAAACCAAGAAAATAACTCTTGCAACATAAAACAATTTCTAACAGTACCAAAATTATGTGAATTTGGCCTTATCAGAAAGTTTAGGTCAAGAGCTTTAATTTGCAAAAAGAATCAACTAAATCGGAGTTACGAAACTCAAGTTACGATCAAAAGAAGATTCAAATTCAAATCTGATCTAATTCAAATTTTAAAATTTCAAAAACATGTTTGAGTTGGATTACTAGATAGAGGATATCATAACGAAGAAGTGGGCGTTGGTTTCGTTGGATTTGGATAAACGAGTAAAAAGTTGTTGACGTTTGAGGATCAGGGGCTAATCTATAAATAAGTTATTCACAAACGGGTCCCTGGCGGAAATTAAAAGAAAAAAAATACTACATACCGAACGTTAACAAATGAAAACGTTCGCTACAGAAGTCTAAACGACGAACGCTCACTAATAAAAATCGATCAGGAAAAACCGAGGAAAATCCAAAATAAACCGGAACGGCTCGGCGGTTTTATCGGCGGTTTTCGTCGATTTTCTTCGTCGAAGGCGGCGAGGTTAACGACGAGGCGGGGCGGCGGCTCCGGCGAGCGAGGCAGCTCCGGCGACGGCAGGCGGCGGGGAGCGGCGCAGGCGACGGCAGCGAGCGGCGCGGGTGGCGGCGGGCGGCGCGGCGCGCGGTGCAACGGCGGCGCGGCTCGGCGAGATGCGGGAGCGGGCGGCAGCGGCGGGCAGAGAGAAGGGGCCCGGGGCCGCGCTATTTAAGGGGAGAGGAGGGGCAAGGTGGCGTGGGGGAGGGGCAAGAGGAGGCCGGCGGCGGCACGGAGGTGGCGGCGATGCCGTGGCGGCTCGGGACTTCGTCCCGAGCTCGGGTACGAGCGGGGCGCGGTGACGAGCCGACTGGGCCGTGGCCTGGCGACTGGGCCGGCCCTGGTCTGGTCGGTCCTAACTTTTTTTTTAAAATCGACGAAAAAAATAAAATAATGCGAAATTAAATAAAATAGAACCTAGGCATATAATATATCAAAATTTTCAGAAAAAGATTTTCTACGACATGAACATTTTTCTAAAGTCAAATAAAGTCCACAAAAATTCAAATAAATCAAACAGTGCTACTGCCTTAATAAAATCGAATAAAAATCATTTTAAAAATACCAAAATGATTTCAAATTTATTTCTCTCCAATTTTCTGATGTAGGGAATCATGTTACCCTATTTTCCATATATTTTATTTTTGGAGAAAAATAATTTGAATAAAACCCAAATAACTCCAAATTAAAAATAATTTCCAAAAGGACTTTAAATTAGATCCTTTTAAACTTCCAACTCATATTTCATATGTTTTGAAGAAGTCATTTTATCTTCTCTCATGAAAATCATTGAGTTGCTTGAAGTTTCTGAATTGGAAATATTTTCAAATGATATTCAAATATTTTCAACACCCCTTTTCATTTAAATAAATGGAAGAAGTCATGTCATCTTCTCTCGAGGGTTTTGCGATGAGAAGAATTTGAATTCATGGAGATCATAAAAGCAAAATGAAAGTTTGGGAAAGTCCTTTTATTCCCTCTCATTTAACTTTCAAAAGATTTCGAATTCACTCACTTTCAGTCAGTCAATCAAACAATCAATCCAATCTATCTGTTTATTATAACATTCCAAAATTTAGAATTTTGGGATGTTACAAACCTACCACCCTTAAAATGAATCTCGTCCTCGAGATTCGGAGAGGCTAGCAAGAAATAGGTTAGGTTTGGGGTCTTCTCAAAATCCATCGATCATCACAGGGGGGGTCTGGGGTGCTACCACCCTTAGAAGCATTGTTACTGTTCCATCAAAACTCATATACTCCAACCTTATCTTTGACGGTTTCAGTCTTCTCAAATTCTTGGAAAATTCCTTCTCTGGGCTCTTCCGGTAGTGGCATAACCTTTTTCCTCAATTCTTTTGTATCCTTTCATCTTGGTATGGTTATTCCGAGACTGGGTCTTCTTAGCTGACGGGTCAGGCGCCAATGCTAAACAACTTTCGATATCTCATGGTGGTCAACAATTTATGGTTTCTCCTGCAGGAAATGGGTCTGGTTGATCCTCATCGTATAACCTACGATTGGCAACAACTACCGTGTACAAGGGAAACATTCTTATACCATTCTAAAGTTCAAACAAGGTTTAATACCGTCGTCTCTCTACTATAGGTAAGTCACTCAGATTTACCATCCCGTATAGCAAGGCGAATAATAAGAGTAAGTCGGTATGGTGATCAATCCATCCCGCACCCAAATCATTACCTTGTACATGGTTTAGCGAATCTCGCATTCTAACACTCGGTCATCCTCGCAAGCATTGCAGAATTTCTCTTGTCGACGAACCAAGTTCGGATAAATCCATGGATTCTGCAAGCCAAACAAACATCTATCTTTCCTTCCCAACCCTCAGGTTTTGCGTAACTCCTATAAGATCGTCTGTCAATAAAATCGTAACTTCTTCCAGGGTCTTTCCTTCAGCAAGAATGTGCTTGCTTCTTGGCAGGTCCTGGGGCCTGTGGGTTATGGCCCATCTCATCACTTGCAAACCTTGAATTCATCATCAGGGCAACTGATCCTTATTCCAACATCCAGCTTCCTAGCATTCTTAAATCCATCCAATTTTATTGTCCTTCTTCCTTCTATTAGCACCAAACTAAGACATGATTACTCAGGCTCATCATGGAATTTCCATTGATCCATATTTCCAACATCATACCTCCTTTATATCCAATACTAATTTATCTCTTCATCCTCGTGGGATATCCCACATACCGAGATAAAACTTATACTTATGAAGTCCATACTCCACTTCATGGAACAACATTATCCTTTCCAGGGTCAAGCGTCCTTACAGGGGAATATTGGCCATCTCTGCATGGCACTTCTTCAACTGGGAAACGTGAAACACATCATGAACTCCTGACAGTCCTTCAGGTGACTCCAACTTGTTGGCCACTTCTCCCATACGCTCCAAAACTCGGTATGGTCCTACAAATCTCGGGGCTAACTTCCCCTTAACTCCAAATAGTTTAACTCCTCGCAGAGGGAACACACGAAGACATGCTCTGTCTACAATTTCATAGACTACCTCCTTGTGTTTTTAAGTCTGCGTAATTCTTCTGCCTGGACTGAGCTACCTTCAGTCTATCTTGAATCAACTTAACATTTTCTTCTGACTCCTTGATCACATTTGGTCCAAACAACTGACGGTCTCCCACTTCATCCCACATCAATGGTGTCTGGCTCCTTCTCCCATACAAAGCTTCAAAAGGGGCCATCTTCAAACTGGCTTGGTAACTGTTGTTGTATGGGAACTCCGCGTAAGGTAGATTATCATCCCTACTAGATCCATAATCTAGCGCACACGCTCTCAACACGTCCTCCAGAATCTGATTGACTCTCTCGGTCTATCCATCTGTCTGCGGATGAAAGGCTGTACTAAACTCTAGCCTAGTACCCAAAGTCTGGTGCAGCTGATTCCAAAACTTTGGGGTAAACTGTGTTCCTCTGTCTGATACGATGGTCCTCGGAACTCCATGCAGACATACGATCCTGGTCATATATATCTTGGCCAACTTCGCACTTGTATAGGTGGTTTTCACTGGGATAAGGTGAGCCATTTTGGTCAAGCAAATCAACTACTACCCAGATAGAATCATATCCCGTTCTGGTTCTCGGAAATCCGGTAATGGAATCCATGCCAAGCTTATCCTACTTCCATTCGGGTATCGGCATAGGCTGTAGTAATCCTGCGGGATTCTGATGCTCTGCCTTTACTCTCTGGCATACATCACCTACGACTACATACTCCGCAATATCCTTCTTCATACCTGTCCACCCGAAACGCTCCTTCAAATCCAAATACATCTTGGTGTTTCCAGGGCGAATCGAGTATGGTGAGTCATGAGCCTCCTGAAGTATTAACTTCCTGATCTCTGCATTATTGGGTATAGGTACACTGTCCTCAAACCATAAGGTGTCGTGCTCATCCCTACGAAAATCTTTGGCCTTTCCTTTGCTCATTCTCACTTTTATCTCGGCAATCTCTTTGTCATCCTTCTGAGCTTCACGGATCTTTCCCAACAATGTAGACTGAACTTCCATTGCTGCAACAAAACCTTTGGGAACAATCTCCAACCGAAGTTCCCTGAGATCCTCTGCTAACTCCTTTGGTAATCCTCCGCTTATGAGGGTATTCGTCCTTGTTTTCTTTATGGTTGTGTCCTATTTCTCCACAAAGCTTGCATGCACATGTTTTCTTCATATCCTTCCCATAAGGCCTCAACTTTTGGGACACAAGCCAAGACTTTAACAAAGTCCACTTAAATTCCTTCCAAGTGGTTACTCCTTGCCATCCATTGATGGTTTGGTACATCCTATACCAGGTAGTGGCACCTCTTTCAAAGCACTCAAGAGCATGCTGGGTCATATCCTTTCCGGCTATAGGGTTATTCTCCATGTGATCCTCCATGTTCTGAATCCATCAGTCCGTCTCCAATTGAGTCGTTGGTCCAGAAAATATAAGCTCATCTCCATTCATCCTCTATTGGGTCCATGGGTTTGGGGTGGGATTAGAGAGATAGAGAGATGTACACAATACAAACAATGGTTTTGAAAAGACAGATTTTTATTTGTGGCTGTCAGAAAAACATCAAACAAATGACAACTCACAATCGTCGCAACTAACGTAGGTATATAACAGGGGTTGGGTCTTCTGGAGGTCAAAATCTTCAAAGTCATCAAACTCTTCAAGTCTTGTTCATGTCTCCGATGGCTTCTTCCGATCATGCTTGTCTTTCTAAAGTTCTTTTGCCATATCATCTCTATTGACTCAAAGTCTCTCGTGACATCCTTGAATATTCTGGAGTTGCATTCCAAACTTCTGGGTTTCATCAACCTCGACATGGACCATGATCTTATTGTCCTTCAGTTCATGACGAATCTTTGATGTCTCGAGGTTTTGCTCCTCCATCATGGCTACTTTCAGCTTCTAGTTCCTGAGTTCTTCATGAAATGCTTACTTGTCGAATACTGCTTCCTGAAGGTTCATCTTTCAACTTCCTGATGTAACACTCCAGATCCTGGTGATACTCCGGTCTAAAGTTAAAACTTCATCCTGCTGATAGGTGTTCCATCAGCTTTCTACCATCCAATCCTTCCATGCATATGCATGCTTAACTCAACACGGTGAAAATATCATAAGCGGGCGATAACATCATGGGTATCCGTGTTTCTGCTCTTGTCATTACCATGAGCTATCATTCCATAGTTGATATCTCCTGCCTTAGGGTTTTCTTGACAAAACTTTGAGTTTCTAACTCTCCATGTTCCGGTCTTTCTCCGATACACCTTGATCTCGGGCATTGACGGCTTCCATAGTCTGCCAACTTCCAATAAGAGTAACCTTCCTAGGTCATACACATCTGGCAATTCTTCAGAGACTTCAAATTCTCCTAGTCTTCAGAGTCTTCAACCGTTGTAGTTTCCATTTACACGGTAAAATCTTCTTCATTCCAAAGTGGTCTTAGTTGTCCGATATCTTGTCCTTCTTGAAGTGGTCTCATCCGTCGAATCTTCAAGCTCAGAAGGGGAAAGAGGTATGGTCTCACTAAAAGGAAATATTTGAATAAGACTCAGAAAAGGAGAGAGGTAAAAGATCCTTCTAAAAAAGAAAGTTTTAGAGAAAATCCTTCTTATGGGCTTGCCAATTTTTAGGGTCACGTCCTACAGTCAACATGTGCTCTGATACCATCTTGTAGCGACCCGACCCGAATGGATCATGTCTCTGTGCTTAAGTGTCATCCCTGGATCGGTATGCTGACACACACAGTACTCGAGGATTTATAACAGAGGTAAATCACATGTATAAAGTAACGTAAATACTATTACCTCAATCCAAAATAGCGGAAGTAACAAGGTTGTGGATTCCCATCAACACCAACGGCAAAGTTGAGTGTAGAAATCGTAACCCTAACGTATCACTTACTCGTCGTAAGAATCCTGCAACATGAAACGTTGCAACCCGAAAACGGGTCAGCACATGGAATATGCTGGCAAATTCACACCATAGAGAAATGATGAACAAAGGCTATCACTACATGCATATATGGCTGGTGGAAAAGCTCTATGGTTATAATGTTTTTGCGAAAAGCCAATTTTTCCCTACTGCAAAGGAATAAATTTTATTTAACTATCATGGTGGTTGTGAAACATTGAGATGGTTGACAGCATCTCAATCCCAATTAAGTATCATCATTAACCCAACAAGATTAATTAAAGTAACATGATGAGATCAATATGAATATCCAGGGACCAGAGACTCAAAATTGTCCATAACCGGGGACACGGCTAATCATGATTAGTTTGTACACTTTGCAGAGGTTTGCGCACTTTTCCCCACAAGACTCGATCAACTCTGTTGGATTTCTCGCACTGCATGGTGTTTGAGAAACGGATGACCGGGACACAGTCTTTCAGAAGCATTAACTCTAACCCTGGGTAGACAGTACCAACCTACTCCCCCTACATCTGCTAGCCTACCACTTGAAGATGTCATGCAACATACTCAACTATGCTAGAGCCCATAATAGCTTGTGGCTGCACACGGAAGTTTCTAGCATGAATAATCTTATGATCCCTTTGAGTCTGGGTGGCGATCCATAGGATGATCACACGGGTACTCCGGGATATCCAAAAATACAGGCAACACTGGGTTCTCCAGGTGCCTCAATCCACCCAGATATTTAGTTAAGTAGCCACCTTAAGTTGAGCCATTAATTAACAATCTCACATCTGTCATGGAAATTCACTCAAACCCAATCCACGTCTACGAGCATAGCATAGCAGTATAAGCATAACGTAATAGTAACTCCCAAGGTTTGAATGCAGGGCAATAGGTTCCTACCTCATCAACTACTTCCCAATACCCACATGTTGTCAATCCTACTCATGCAATATTTGAGGGTGAAACTAATGCATAAAAACCGGGTATGGAAGGGATATGATCAAAGTGTGAACTTGCCTGCAATCTTGATGAAGATGATTCGCACTCATAACTCTTGATAGATCTACTCGTCACACTCCGTTCAATCTATCGTGAGCAAGCAATAGTAACCACACATAAGCAATCACTCAAAAGATCAGAAAGAACGAAGAAGATACTTCGGAAAACATCAAAACCAAGAAAATAACTCTTGCAACATAAAACAATTTCTAACAGTACCAAAATTATGTGATTTTAGCCTTACCAGAAAGTTTAGGTCAAGAGCTTTAATTTGCAAAAAGAATCAACTAAATCGGAGTTACGAAACTCAAGTTACGATCAAAAGAAGATTCAAATTCAAATATGATCTAATTCAAATTTTAAAATTTCAAAAACATGTTTGAGTTGGATTACTGGATAGAGGAGATCATAATGAAGAAGTGGGCGTTGGTTTCGTTGGATTTGGATAAACGAGTAAAAAGTTGTAGACGTTTGAAGATCAGGGGCTAATCTGTAAATAAGTTATTCACAAACAGGTCCCTGGCGGAAATTAAAAGAAAAAATACTACATAACGATCGTTAACGAACGAAAACGTTCGCCATAGAAGTCTAAACGACGAACGCTCACTAATAAAAATCGATCGGGAAAAACCGAGGAAAATCCAAAATAAACCGGTACGGCTCAGCGGTTTTACCGGCGGTTTTCGTCGGTTTTCTTCGTCGACGGCGGCGAGGTTAACGACGAGGCGGGGCGGCGGCTCCGGCGAGCGAGGCAGCTCTGGCGACGGCAGGCGGCGCGGGCGGCGGGGAGCGGCGCAGGCGACAGCAGCGAGCGGCGCGGGTTTCGGCGGGCGGCGCGGCTCGCGGTGCAGCGGCGGCGCGGCTCGGCGAGATGCGGGAGCAGGCGGCAGCGGCGGGCAGAGAGAAGGGGCCCGGGGCCGCGCTATTTAAGGGGAGAGGAGGGGGCAATGTGGCGTGGGGGAGGGGCAAGAGGAGGCCGGCGGCGGCACGGAGGCGGCGGCGATGCCGTGGCGGCTCGGGACTCCGTCCCGAGCTCGGGGACGAGCGAGGCGCGGTGACGGGCCGGCTGGGCCGTGGCCTGGCGACTGCGCCGGCCCTGGTCCGGTCGGTCCTAAATTTCCATGTGATGCTCAACTCAAAATCCTACACCTACCAATCCCTTCGAGTGAAGCCATTGGAAATCTCATACAGTTCAGTCATATTCTTCAGTGACAGAGACGAAGTTCTTCTGGTCGCTGAGGAATTTGTTCTGACTGAGGAGTTAGGAATTCGCCAGTGTGGATTGCCTACACAGTGAGGCACATGATAGCCCTGAGGAATTTGATACTCAAATTTCCGACCGTTGCTGTGTTATGCGCCAGCTGTCCCAAAATATCTACCCACCTAACGGTCATATCATTGAAGGGCATTTATGTCTTATCATGTCGGGCTGCTCCCTAGGCTATAAATAGCCGCCCCCTACAACTACTAGCTGGTTGGCTACTCCGAGAGAAACTGACACTTGTCAATTGAAAGCATCCCATCCTCCGAGGACTTTGAGCGAAAATCATCAAGTGAGGAAAAACCCCAAACCCAAACACCTACAAACCCAAAGTGATTGAGCATCACTGAAGAGATTGATCCTGTGTGGATCCGAGGCTTGTTACCTTTGAAGACTGTGCTTCTTCCAGACGGTTAGGCCTCATGGTCTAGAGCATCCAAGAGGAAATTGTGGATCACCGAGTGACCGAGTTTGTGAAGGCTTGGAAGTCACCTGAAGAATTACCACGAGTGATTGGACGAGGTCTGTGTGACCTTAGTTCAAGGAGAATACGGTGAGGACTATGTGTCCGGGACTAGGTGTCCTCAGGTTTAAATACCTAGCTGCTACAACCAGACGTACAACTGAGACAGCAGTTGGAACTGGTCTACCAAATCATTGTCTTCACCAAGCCAACTGGTTCTATTTCCTCAACTCTTTCATTTCCTCATTACTGTGTTGTGCACTTGTTCATATCTGTGTTTGAAGACTTTGACTGAAGACTTTCTCAATTTCCTCAGTCTATTTGTCTTCATCCTGTGTTATCCTGTGTTTACGCTTTCTGTACTCTGTGCTTGTTTTCATTTCATCATGATGACTATGCTTGTGTTCTGCTATGCATACTTTTGAGTACTTATTCCACTGCAAGTAGTTCTTCGCTAAGGAATTTCCTCACCCACAAATTCCTCAGTGAAGAATTCATAAAAATCACCTATTCACCCCCCCTCTAGTCGATATAACGCACTTTCAATTGGTATCAGAGCAAGGTACTCCCATGTTCTGTGTGATTTTGGTTTAACCGTCTGGAGTTTTAGTTATGTCGACCACAGGTATGAATAAAGTGACATGCCCCATCTTTGATGGTCATGATTATCCCAAGTGGAAGGCCATGATGAGGAAACGCCTCATGGCAATGAACAGCGAGCTATGGACCATCACTGATATTGGTCTTACCGATCTATGCAAGATGGCGGACACTGATGATATTCGCAAGTACACTCGACTTGACATCATGGCGAAGGATATCATCTGTTCCTGCCTATCCAGAGATGAATTCAGGCGCATTATGCATCTTTGCAATGCGAAGCTTATCTGGGACCGAATCTCTGACGTCTATGAAGGTCATTGAACTTGTCATGATCCCTGTTTGAGGATTTCAAGGAATCACTCAAAACGATGACTTTCGAACCTGAACCATCATCTTCTGCACCATGCCTCATGGCAAAAGGTGCCAAGGTAACCGAATGTTCCTCATCCGAGTCTAGTGATGATGAATCTGATGATGATTTTGGAGCTAGCTATACCAAGCTTGTTTGTATTGCCACTAAACAACAAAAGGCCTTGGAAAAGGTTCAAAACATGCTAGATAAAAGTGATGATATGTTGGGTGAAGAAATGGATCGCACTAAAACCATGACTGAAAATCTTCAGAGACTTCAGTCTAGATTTGACAACCTTCAAGGTCATCATAACACTCTCTTATCTGATCATCAGAAGCTTTCTTATGAATTTCTTCAAAGAAAGCAAGATCTTAAGAAGCTAAGAGTGAGTTATGAAGATCTTCAGAAGGAGCGCGATTCATTACTTGCTCAACAAATCAGCGCTGCTCAGGAAGAATTTGTTCCTCCATGTTTGAAATGCATTGAACGTGAATCTGCTAATTCTTCACCTGAATGTTCAAATGCTTCTAATGCTACAAATTCTTCAACTGTCTGTGCTATCACTAATTCCTCATCTGAGGATATTGCTAGTATCACTGACGATGCAGGGCTGAAGGAATTGTACACGACAGGCATGTACAAAAGCCTCAAAGGGCATCAGACTCTTTGTGATGTGCTTAAAAAGCAGATCCTCAATAGGAACCCTAGGAAAGAGGGTATTGCCTTTGAGAGGAAACTCAATGCTGATGGTACATATTGGAAGCCTGAGCAGTACCCCAAAACCTCATGGGTTGCTGCAAAGGGACCTCCAGTTGATCCATCTAATTTATCTGGCTTTACATGTGAATCTTCTCATTCTTCTGATAAGTCATTTGACTCCAACTATAAACTGTTTAAAAATCAGAATGGTGATGTATTTGCTAGATATGTTGGCACTAACTGCAGGAACGGTTCTCCTATGAAGAAAATATGGGTTCCCAAAAGGTGCCTTGAAAGTCTTCAGGTGAATGTCCTCATGACACCACCTGTGAAGAATAGGAACCCCAGATCAAATTCTTTATATGGACCAAATTCTTCTTATGGATCCAAGTCCTCATACGGATCGAATTCCTCACATGGATCATATTCCTCAAAAGGATCAAAGTCCTCATATGGACATCATCGTGCTAACAACTCTGTTTCGCAGGAAAGAGCTAAGGGCTATGAATATGAGCATTATTCTTCTAATCATTATGTTCATAAGTCCTCGAAGAATTTCTCTGCTTATTCATATGCTTACCCTAACTCCTCTTATGTGAAACGAAATGGATTGGCTTCTATGCCACCTTTCTCGTATGGAGCTCGCAGAGTGATGAACTCTTTGCCACCCCTTCAGATGTGGGTGGTGAAGAAAAAGAACTAATCTCTTCTGCAGGGTCAGGTCTCCAGACGTACTTGAATGTCTGAAGAATTTGCTGGAGACCTGAAGTGTGCCTGAAAGGACGCATGCTAATCATGAAGAAATGAACTTTCATTTCTCACGTCCTCATACTGCTTTATCTGGTCTATTGCTTGATGAAACTGATCTGATGAATTGATGTCATATTCTTCACTGATGAAGTATATGAAGTTCGTAAGCTGCACTAATTCATCTGCAGGATGATCAACCCAAAGCTACTGAGTGGGACCTCAATAGTGGATGTACAAATCACATGACTGGTGACAAGAATCTATTGATTGATGCTCCCTTATCACCATCGCATCTGAAGCATATCATCTTCGCTGACAAAGGCAAAAGTCAGGTATTGGGTCTAGGTAAGGTTGCGATCACAGAGGATCGACACATGGACAAAGTCATGCTTGTCGAGTCCTTAGGATACAACCTCATGTCTGTCTCAATGCTTTGTGATCTTTATATGGTAGTTGTCTTTGGCAAGTATCGTTGTGTTGTGGTTATGGAAGCTGACAATTCCAAAGTCTTCGAAGGCTTTAGGAGAGGAGACCTGTATATTGTTGATTTCTGTATAGGACCGCAACCAGCCGTGTGCCTACTTGCAAAAGCTTCAGAAGGTTGGCTATGGCATCGACGACTTGGTCATGCAGGCATGAGGAATTTGCACACGCTTGCGAAGAAGAAGCATGTCATTGGCATTGAGAATGTCAAATTCCTCAACGATCACTTGTGTGGAGCTTGTGAAGCTGGAAAGATGACCAAGGCTAAGCATCCAGCGAAGACTATCATGACCACTACTCGACCATTCGAATTGCTTCACATGGACCTCTTTGGTCCTAACCATTACTCAGCTGTCACAAATGACGCATCTCTCTATGGCCTTGTTATTGTTGATGATTACTCTCGTTACACATGGGTACACATTGTTACTTACAAACATGAAGTGCAGGAAGTCTTCAAATGATTTTCCTCGAGGGCTTCAATCAACTTTGGTGTGAAGATCAAGCACATCAGAAAGTGACAATGGAACTGAGTTCAAGAATTCTGGTCTTGATGACTATCTTGATGAACTTGGTATTACTCATGAGTTATCTGCTCCTTACGCTCCTCAACAAAATGGCATCGTGGAGTGCAAGAACAGAACTCTTGTTGAGATGGCTTGCACTATGCTTGATGAGTACAAGACGCATCGTCACTTCTGGATTGAGGCAATTTATACTGCGTGCCACATCATCAACAGGGTATATCTTCACAAATTCTTCAAGAAGACTGCCTATGAACTCCTCACTGACAAGAAACCCAATGTGACTTATTTCAAAGTCTTCGGTGCTAAATGTTGGATTAGAGATCCTCATCACAATGCTAAATTTGCACCGAAAGCACATGAAGGTTTTATGCTTGGTTACAGAAAGGACTCGCACGCCTACAGAGTCTTCAACACCGTTCTTCACAAGGTTGTTGAAACTGTAGATGTGCAGTTCGATGAAACTAATGGCTCGCAAAGAGGGCACCTACCCTCTGTGATAGATGAACCATCACCTGAGGAAACTATCAAGTTCAAGGCTACTGAGGATGTCATTCCTACCGAAGAATCTGCTGAAGAATTCATTCCAGAACGTGAAGAATGTTGAGCTAATGCACCTGAAGAAATTGCTTAAGAAAATGGTGCTGAAGAAAATGCTGATCAAATTCCTCGACGACAACCTACTCATCCTCGCGTTGCAAAAGAAGTGCAAGTTGAGAAGAGCATCGATGACATTGAAGCACCAGGTCCTCTCACACGCTCAAAAGCTTCACATTTATCTAAATTTTGTGGGCACTATGCTTTTGTCTCTATCACAGAGCCCACTAAGGTAGATGAAGCATTTCTGGAGCCTGAGTGGATTCAGGCCATGCTAGAAGAATTACATCAGTTCGAGCTCAACAACGTTTGGGAACTGGTTAATCGTCCAGATCCTCGCAAACACAATATCATTGGCACAAAGTGGATCTACCGCAACAAGCAAGATGAAAATGTCCTTGTGGTGAGGAATAAGGCACGGCTAGTAGCTCAAGGCTACACACAGGTTGAAGGAATTGATTTCGATGAAAATTTTGCACCTGTTGCTAGAATTGAAGCTATTCGCATATTACTTGCTTATGCTAACCATCATGATATCACTTTATATCAAATGGATGTGAAAAGTACATTCCTCAATGGTAATCTTGAGGAAGAAGTATATGTTGCTCAACCCCCAGGTTTTGAAGATCCTAAGCATCCCGAAAAAGTCTTTAGACTAAATAAGGCCCTCTATGGCCTCAAGCAGGCCACTCGGGCGTGGTATGATATTTGGAAGGAATTGCTCATGAAGAAAGGCTTCAAACCCGGTTCACTCGACCCTACTCTCTTTTCACTAAATCATATGATGATGAATTGTTTGTATGCCAAATATATGTTGATGATATCATCTTTGGCTATACTGACCAACGTTATAGTGATGAATTTGCCTATATGATGAGTGAAGAATATCAAATGTCTATGATGGGAGAGTTGAAATTCTTCTTAGGTCTTCAAATTCATCAACAGCGCAATGGCATATTCATATCTCAGGAGAAATACCTCAAGGATGTACTGAGGAAATTCGGCATGCAAGATTGCAAAGGCGTCAAAATTCCTATGCCCACAAATGGCCATCTGTGCACTGATCAAAATGGTATTGACTTCGATCAAAAGGTATACCGCTCCATGATTGGTTCTTTATTGTACTTATGTGCATCTAGGCCAGAAATTATGCTTAGTGTTTGCATGTGTGCCCAATTTCAAGCTACACCGAAATAATCACACCATAAGGCTGTGAAGCATATTCTTCGATATCTAGCTCACACACCAACACTAGGATTATGGTACCCCAAGGGCTCGGCTTTTGATCTCGTTGGATATTCTGACTCTGACTATGCTGGTGATCGTGTGGATCGCAAGTCAACATCTGGTACATGTCATTTCCTCGGACGATCTTTGGTCTGTTGGTCCTCGAAGAAACAGAACTGCGTATCACTGTCTACTGCTGAAGCTGAGTACATTGCTGCTGGTTCTTGCTGTGCTCAATTGTTGTGGATGAAGCAAACTCTCAAGGACTACGGCGTCAACGTGAAGAATGTGCCTCTCTTCTATGACAATGAGAGTGCCATCAAGATTGCTCACAACCTAGTTCAGCACTCGAAGACAAAGCACATTCAGATTCGTCATCATTTTCTTCGTGATCATGTGTTGAAGGGCGACATTTCTATTGAGCATGTGAAGACTGAAGAACAGCTAGCCGATATCTTCACAAAGCACCTGGATGTGAAGAGATTTAGCAAGTTGTGGTGTGAGCTAAATATCTTAGAATCTTCAAATGTTCTTTGAAAAGGACACTCATCCTAACACTTATGAAAAATTGATGACTTAGATGTGCAACACATGAAGAAACATATTTCTTCAATCAACGAAGAATAACACTCTAAGTGTGAAGAAATTAATGAAGAATTTGATTCTCAGAACCCTACGACAATTGTACGCGGTGTCTGAAATCATCATGCTTATACGGTGGGTCACGCCACCACAAAAGTTGAAAATCTTCAATTCGAGTTTTTCCTCAGTTTTGAAATTCCTCAGTTGTTCATATTCTTCAACTTTGCAAAATCTTCACTGTTTCCGTCATTTTTCTTCATTGCTATATATATATATATATATATGAGTTTATGTCCTCTACAACATTCACTTATGGCTAATTCTTCAAGTTGGTTTTTCTGCTAAGTGAATGTGATCGGACCCTTCCCCCTCTATGCTATACTCAACCCAATCTATTCACAAATTCTTCATGTGCGTTCTATTTGAAACTCATTCAAAATCTTCACTCTGTCCTTGTCAGTTGAAGAATTTGCGAACGGAACTTTTAACTTATCTTATCCAAATTTTCGGCTTTGCCTCTCAAACCATTCCGCTTCCCATGATATACTTATCTATTCACCCACGATCTAACACGATCTCCACTTCTCAGTACGTGGGTGACACATGTCGAGTGAATGAGAAGGGTCAGGGGCACGTTCGTCCAATTTCTTCGGGCGAACCGTTTTTCACCGTGGCTATGAATACCCCTCTCCCCTTCCTCACTTCTTTTACTCCGCTCGACCTCTCTCCAGCTCGAGCTTCTGAAACCCTAGCGCCGCCGCTACATCATCGTCGCCGGTGAGGAAGAGCTTCACTGCCTCGACCTCGTCGCCGCCGTACTCGCGCCGGCCGCGGAAATCTTCACTCCGCCGCTGCCGTAGCTGTCTTCCTCCGCCAAGTTAGGGCGTGGAAGTTCTGCACAGACGAGCTTCACCTCTCCACATCCCAGTTCGTCGTGTTCTTCGTTCAGGGTAATTAAAAGTTACTTTTACTGCCCTCTTTGATTCAAATGACTTCTACAAAATCTTCAAAGGTGTTTATTCCTCAATTTTCACACACTGAACACCTCACTTGTCATCTGTTCTTGATACGTTTCTCTAAGCACTATTTTTCTTCAAGATTCCTCAATTGTGTGGATCTTTGATCTATACAACTCTGGAAACTAAGACAAAGAACGCTTAGTGAAATTCTTCAAGACTCATCTAGTCAAATCCCTCAAACTTGTTCTTATTGAAAAACCTTCTGAGAACGCATATGACCTCTCCAAATTCCTCACAATTATACTCTGTTCACAGGTACTCATGTCCGCTGCTGAATCACTAGGTTCTCATCAACTTAACTCATTTGCAGCGTTCCTTGAAGAAAAGTTGCATACTTCTTCAGAGAGTTCAATTGTTCAAATTCCTCAACTGAAGAAAATGGCTAATGAAAAGAAGCCACAGAAAGGAGGAAAGAGGCCTAAGGTCAATACTGCCTTTGAAATCCCTGAGGACATTTATGCTGGGTACTGCACACCCCCTGAGGAAGATAAAAATCAGCGCAAGGTGCGCATTCAGAGGATTGAAAGGAGATGGGCAAAAGAGTGGAGGGAGTACAGGTATGTGACTCCAAAATACATGAAGAAATTCGCGGTTACTCCTCCATGCTCAAGACCTCCAATGGCACCTGGCCAAGAGGCAGATCCCACTAGCATCAAGCACGGTGAGGAATTTCCCGAAGAATGGGCTAAGCGCCAGGCCAAGTTGGCCAAACAGGCAAAAGATGCAGTGATGAAATTCAACGAAGATTCCACTGCTGCTGCTGCTGAGGCCTCTATAAGGCCGAAGAAATCCATGGCAAAGAAGCCTGCGCACAAGCCAAGTGCCTCTTCTTCAATGCCCTCACGGCCAATTTCCTCAGCTAAGCCCTCACGGCCAATTCCTCAAGCCGCTCCTGCTCCTCCAAGGTCCTCAGCTACTCCGACAAAATCCTCAGCACCTCTGCATATCGCAACGTGCCAAAGGACAACAGGCATCTCTATTGCCTCAGGAGCTTCAGCTAGTTCCTCAGCTGCACCAAACTCTTCAACAGGACCTTCTCTGCTGAAGACAAAGACAACTGCTGGACGAGGCACTCGCCCAAGTCCTCAGAAGAAGCAGGCCGCCTTCCAAGTGCCATCTGAAGAAGATGAAGCTGATGATGAAGAACTTGCTGAAATCATCAAAGACACGCAAGTCAGGGCCGCTAGAGCCAAGGGCACAGATGTGCCACTGCTTTTGGATCCAAAGTTGATCCTCGACTATATTGATCTCTGGCACAAGGACCCAAACACTCCTATGCCTGATTTCAAGTTGACACCTGGCCAAAGTCACATGCTGACCCATTTCATCAGTGAAGAAAAATGGAAATATGAGAAGGCCAGGCAACTCAAGAAAGCACAGTACAGGAAGGAGAAGTTCCTGAAGAACAACATTGTCTCTATGACAACTGATGAACTTGTAAAGCTCCAGTCTGAAATCAAAGTCCTGAGCGATGATTTCAACGCTTACTATGCTGATTGGAAAGGAGCCAAGGTCAGGTTCGTCAATCTGACGAAGACACTCACTTCAAGTGTCGCTGCCCCTGTGCATATTGAAGTCACTCCGGCTGAAGCATCTACTCAGCAAACTGGAGAACATGCCAGCACCGCTGATGACAATCAGGCTGCTGAAGACAATGTGAGTTCCAGGGCTGATGACTGCATTCCAGCCGCTGATGAAATTGCCAGGGCACCCACTAGTGGTGCGCCTGAAGAAAATGAAGAGGTCAGGGTAACTGCATCAGTTGTGCCTGAAGAAACTGAACCAAATTCCTCTACTCCTCCTGCACCTATTCCAACTCCAATCCTTCCATCTGCATCAGATGTGAGGAAGACCAAGGCTGCAGAGCATGCAGCTGTGAAGAAAAGGAAAGCATCAGCTACTTCAGATTCTTCAGCTCCGAAGAAGATGAAGCCTTTGAAAAGTTCGTTTGCAAATCCAATTGATGCTGTTCCAATCTCAACCATGCCATCAAAGGACCTTGTTCCTTTTGATGAAGAATATGTGATCCCTAGCGGATCTGATGAAGAAACTCATTCTGCTGCTACGTCAGAGCAGATGGATGAAGAAATTGAAGTGGATGAAAATCCTTCAACACCAGTTGTTTCCTCACCTATGCCTTAGTTCACTGCTTGAAGAGGCTGGCGTTGAAGAAATTGAAGATGAAGATGTGGACATTGGCTGTACCACACCAGTGATGAATGATGACTTTTGGGAAAGTCAGCACCCCAATTCTCCACTCTTCACTCCACTGCAGAAAATTCCTTAGTCCCCAGTCACTACAGTTCAAATGGGATCTGATGAAGCTCATGAAGACATTCCAGCCGCTAGTGCTGAAGAAAATGAAAATGAAGAATTCAAGAACCAGGCTGCCACTAAAGAGGAACCAGAAATTCCTCAGCCTGAAGAACCTGAGATTGCAATTCCTGATGTTGTGATGCAACTCACTAACACTCCTCTGCCCAAGCCAAAGGATCCATTCTCCAGGAAGCAAAAATTCAAGACTGATGCCTTCTTTGGCGAGCATGTATTCTTCACTGATTACAACCCTTATGACTCTGCTCGCATAAGGAAGAGGCGTTTCTGACTGCCAGCCAGGCAAATTTCTATTCCCCAGTGCTATTCAGCAAAGACAAAGTCTTCGATCATGAGCACATTCCTCACGTGGATATGGAATCTCTGCTGTGCTTCAAGCCAGTCCTCAGTGTTCTTCATGACGCTGGATTGTTAAATTTCTGCACTGACATCTGTGATTGGAATGAAGAACTTATTCTTCAATTTTATGCGACGCTGCACATCACCGGAAATTCTGAAGATGTGAACTCATGGGTGCTGGACTGGATGTCTGAAAACACTCACTACAAGGCACCAGCTACTGAATTGCTTTGTGCCTTACCTCTCAGTCCGCCCCTTGAAGGTGCTTGTTGCGTCTACAATGAACATGAGCTAACCGATCACTACATGCAAGTGCTGATGCAGCCTTTGAAGCCAGGTCAGGCCCCAAGAACAAAATTCCTTGTGAAGGAATTGATGTATGTGCCTCGGACTATCTATCGCATTCTGACGAAGACATTGAGTCCTATCAAGGGACACGACTCAAATGAAGAAGAAGTCGTTGGCATCATGAAGAATCTTCTTTTCAATATCATTCATGGCATTCCCATAAACTTCCATGATTTCTTCATGAGGACTCTGGCCAATGTCGCCATGTCACCATTTGAGTTGAAGCCTTATGCACCTTGGATTATGAGATTCATCAGGACAAGATCTTCACTCAACTATAAAGCTGATACACTGAACCATTGCAGCTACTTGCCCCCAATTGAAGTCCTCAAACGGACATTTTCCTCAGCTGATGAAAATGGCAAGGCTACTGCTGTAATTGATGAAGGCATTCGTCCATTGGATGGTCAATTTCGCAAGGCTGCATCCTACTCCACCAATGATGACTCTGCCACCCATGACTCTGCCACAAACGCACCCAAGCAAAGTCCTCAAGGCACAGCACCCAGGGTGATGACTGACCATGAGCTTCTCCTCAGTCTTCACCAGAAGGTTGATCGCAATCATAAATGGGTCAAGCGTCAGTTTGGTTCAATTCTTCACAACATGACTGCTACCCATAATGCAGTGAAGAAAAACCATTACTACCTTCATGAAACCCTCAACCGCACCTGGGCTGTTCTGTCTCAAGTCTATAGTGAAGAAGATCTGAAGAAAATGGGTCTCAAGGAAGATCTTGACTGGGTTGCACCTCCTCCGAAGAAGTACAAGAAGGTCAAGGTTCCTTCCTTGGTGGCCAGCTCCTATTCTTCATCACGTGACACTGATGAACATGAAGATTTGGACGACACTGCGGCAGGCCCTACATCAACAAACGACCCCAACAACGCTGACGCTCCTTCATCACCTTGATATTCTTCAGGGGCGTTAGTCCTCATTTTCGACCCTTTTGGCCATTTGATGACAAAGGGGGAGAAATTTGAGTTAGTCTTCAAGCGGGTCTATCTTATATGGGCGTTTTTTTCTCTCTAAGTTGCAACTCTCATTTTTTTGAAGACTTTGTTAGATCGAGTTGTAAACTTAAACTCTATGGTGACCTGATACTTTTGCTGTTTCTTCTGCATGCTTATTCCTCGTTAATGTTATTGCACGCATGTTGAATTACATCAGTCACCATATTTCATCATGCATTTCAAATTCATCATATATTATGTCAAATGCATGTATGAATTACAAGATATAGGGGGAGATCTCCATGATTCAACTCTTCAAGTGTGCATTGCTTCAAAAGCAAATTCCTCACTATGCACATCTTCAGGGGGAGTTCTTCTAGATCTTGCAATCAAATTCCTCAATATCAGTATTTACACTTCATATGTTTATCCCCGTTGAAAACTTAACCTATATTGTCATCAATCACCAAAAAGGGGGAGATTGTATGTGCATCTAGTGCCCCTTAGTGGTTTTGGTGTATTGAAGACTTATAGGTTAAGGGACTAATGTGTTTATGAGTGTACACAGGTCTATAAGTCTATGAGGAGTTTGATATTTACAGAGAAAGTCGACCCCTAAAAATGAAGTTCTTCGACTTAAGACTTTGGATTTCTGAAGACTTTCTGAAGACTTTGAAAGTGAAGAAATTGGTGTGACCTTGAAGACTTGGTATTCATTTGAGGAATATGAAGCGTGAAGACTTTTGTTTTCGTAGTTTCATTTTCTCTTTCTTGAGTCATAGGAAACACCGTACTGTTAAAGGGGGTCGAGGAAATACTAAGGAAAAATTTCCATGTGATGCTCAACTCAAAATCCTACACCTACCAATCCCTTCGAGTGAAGCCATTGGAAATCTCATACAGTTCAGTCATATTCTTCAGTGACAGAGACGAAGTTCTTCTGGTCGCTGAGGAATTTGTTCTAACTGAGGAGTTAGGAATTCACCAGTGCGGATTGCCTACACAGTGAGGAACATGATAGCCCTGAGGAATTTCATACTCAAATTTCCGACCGTTGCTATGCTATGCGCCAGCTGTCCCAAAATATCTACCCACCTAATGGTCATATCATTGAAGGGCATTTATGTCTTATCATGTCGGGATGCTCCCTAGGCTATAAATAGCTGCCCCCTGCAACCACTAGCTGGTTGGCTGCTCCGAGAGAAATTGACACTTGTCAATTGAAAGCATCCCATCCTCCAAGGACTTTGAGCGAAAATCATCAAGTGAGGAAAAACCCCAAACCCAAACACCTACAAACCCAAAGTGATTGAGCATCACTGAAGAGATTGATCCTGCGTGGATCCGATGCTTGTTACCTTTGAAGACTGTGCTTCTTCCAGACGGTTAGGCGTCATGGTCTAGAGCATCCAAGAGGAAATTGTGGATCATCGAGTGACCGAGTTTGTGAAGGTTTGGAAGTCACCTGAAGACTTACCATGAGTGATTGGACGAGGTCTGTGTGACCTTAGTTCAAGGAGAATACGGTGAGGACTGTGTGTTCGGGACTGGGTGTCCTCAGGTTTAAATACCTAGCCGCTCCAACTAGACGCACAACTGAGACAACAGTTGGAACTCGTCTACCAAATCATTGTCTTCGCCATGCCAACTGGTTCTATTTCCTCAACTCTTTCATTTCCTCATTACTTTGTTGTGCACTTGTTCATATCTGTGTTTGAAGACTTTGACTGAAGACTTTCTCAATTTCCTCAGTCTGTTTGTCTTCATCCTGTGTTATCCTGTGTTTACGCTTTCTGTACTCTGTGCTTGTTTTCATTTCATCATGATGACTATGCTTGTGTTCTGCTATGCATACTTTTGAGTACTTATTCCTCTACAAGTAGTTCTTCGCTAAGGAATTTCCTCACCCACAAATTCCTCAGTGAAGCATTCATAAAAATCGCCTATTCACCCCCCTCTAGTCGATATAACGCACTTTCAACTCTCAACAACTTTTATTCATCATACTCTTTATATGTGAAGTCATTACTCTCCATAAGATCAATATATGATCCTTTTATTTCTTTCTTTTATTTAATTCCCTCAAGATCATAGCAAGAAAGCAAAGCCCTCAACTCAAAATTATTATTTATTATATATAACTCACAGACTCGATTACATAGATAGAGATCGAAACAAAACTCGAAGCTAGATCATACTAAAAAAATTATTCTACTAGATCAAGATATAACCAAAATGATTGAGCTAAGAAAAATGATAAAGATAAAGGTGTGATGGTGATACGATACCAGGGCACCTCCCCCAAGCTTGGTAGTTGCCATGGGGAGTGCCCATACCCATGTATTTATGTCTCTTTCTTCGGAGGTGGTGATGATGGAGTTGTTGACGAAGTAGTGCCACACTTTGATCCTAGGAGATTCTCCAATTTACGAATAATGCTCTGGAGGGCGGTGATATGCTCTTGCAACAGATTGTTTTCACGAGTGAGATATTTATATTGCACACAAACTATTTCAATGATCTTGAAAGCTTGAATGTCAGTAGGGGTATGATAATTGTAGTATGGTTGAAGGATGTCTTCTTCTTCTGCTGCGAGAGCTTGATCTCCCATGGCCTTCTTGATCTTCGCATCCTCATTAGTTTCCCCAAGTTCTTCTCTCTTCATCTCTCTTCATCAGCCAAGCATCGTCGTTCCCATTGTTGGATGAGGGGGAAGACATGATGCCTGGCCTTGAAAACACTGGCAGAAAATAGCTCAAAATGAAAACATGAGATATTGTCGTGGTACGGTGGTCAAAACCTTTGGGAGATTATATAATGAATTTTTACCGACCAAAAGAAGTATTGTGCAAGAAAACGGAGTCCGGAGGGCACACGAGGTGGCCACAAGGCAGGGGGGTAGGGCGTGCCCTCCACCCTTGTGGTCTCCTCGTGCATCTTTCGAACTACTTTTAATTTTCCTAATTTTTTAAATATTCCAAAACAGAGAAAAATTGCTATTGGAAATGTTTTGGAGTCAGTTTACTTACCATACCACATACATATTCCTTTTCAAAGTCTGAAACGTTCTGGAAAGTATCCCTTATGTACTCCTCCGGTGATGGTATTAATAATATTGGTATCAACATTTATGGGAGTACCTAAGATATAATGTTAGATTCTTTAACCATTTACCACCTTCGGTTTTGTGCCTTCGGCGTTGTTTATTTTGATGGCACCGGAACGATAGACCTCCTCTATAATGTAAGGACCTTCCCATTTAGAGAGAAGTTTTCCTGCAAAAATCTTAAACGATATTTATATAGAAAAAGATGATCACCTATGTTAAACTCATGCTTTTGTATCCTCTTGTCATGCGATCTTTTAACCTTTTCTTTAAACAACTTGGCATTCTCATAGTCTTGGGTTCTCCATTCAACAAGTGAGCTAATGTCAAATAACCACTTCTCACCAGCAAGTTTGAAATCATAGTTGAGCTCTTTGATTGCCCAATAAGCTTTATGTTGTAATTCGAGAGGTAAGTGACATGCTTTTCCATAAACCATTTTATACGGAGACATACCCATAGGATTCTTGTAAGCAGTTCTATAAGCCCATAATGCATCATCAAGTTTCTTAGACCAATTCTTTCTAGATCTATTAATAGTCTTTTGCAAAATCAATTTAATCTCTCTATTGCTCAATTCTACTTGACCAGTAGACTGAGGATGATATGGAGATGCAATTCTATGGTTAACATCATACTTAGCAAGCAATTTACGGAAAGCACCATGAATAAAATGTGAACCACCATCAGTCATCAAATATCATGGGACTCCAAACCTCCGAAAAATGACTTCTTTAAGCATCTTAATAGAAGTGTTATGATCAGTACTACCAGTTGGGATAGCTTCTACCCACTTAGTAACATAATCAACAGCAACTAAAATATGTGTATACCCATTAGAGGAAGGAAAAGGTCCCATATAATCAAAGCCCCAAACATCAAATGGTTCAATAACAAGTGAATAATTCGTAGGCATTTCCTGATGTCTACTAATATTGCCAATTCTCTGGCAATGATCAGAAGAGAAGACAAACTTATGAGCAACCTTGAAGAGAGTAGGCCAATAAAACCAGATTGCAATACCTTGTGCATAGTTCTATCTTTAGCGTGGTGTTCTCCATAAGACTCGGAGTGGCACTTGTGTAGGATCTATTCCTGTTCATGCTCAGGTACACAACGTCTAATAACACCATCTATTCCTTCTTTATAAAGGTGTGGGTCATCCCAAAAGTAATGTCTTAAATCATAGAAAATCTTTTTCTTTTGCTGGTATGTGAAACTAGGTGGTATAAATTTAGCAACAATGTAATTAGCATAATCAGCATACCATGGAGTATTACGAGAAGCATTTATGACAGCTAATTGTTCATCAGGAAAGCTATCATCAATAGGCAGTGGGTCATCAAGAACATTTTCTAACCTAGACAAGTTGTCTGCAACGGGGTTCTCAACTCCCTTTCTATCAATAATATGCAAATCAAATTCTTGTAACAAGTGAATCAATCTAATAAGTCTAGGTTTAGCATCCTTCTTTTCCATAATATATTTAATAGCAACATGATCAGTGTGAATAGTTACTTAGGAATCAACAATATAAGATCTGAACTTATCACAAGCAAAGACAACTGCTAAAAATTCTTTTTCAGTAGTAGCATAATTTCTATGGGCACTGTTTGAAGTTTTACTAGCATAATGAATAACATTTAATTTCTTATCAACTCTTTGCCCTATTACAGCACCAACAACATAATCACTAGCATCACACATAATTTCAAAGGGTAAATTCCAATCAGGTGGCTGAACAATAGGTGCAGAAATCAACGCTTTCTTAAGTATTTCAAATGCTTCTACACAATCATCACAAAAAACAAAAGGAACATCTTTTTGCAAGAGATTAGTGAGAGGCCTAGAAATTTAGAGAAGTCTTTAATAACCCTCCTATAGAAACCAGCATGACCAAGGAAACTTATATCTTTGATATATTTAGGACACGACATCTTTTCAATAGCATCTACTTTAGCTTTATCAACTTCAATACCTCTTTCAGAAATTTTATGCCCCAAGACAATGCCTTCATTAACCATAAATTGGCACTTCTCCCAATTCAAAACAAGATTAGTTTCTTCACATCTCTACAAAACTCGATCAAGGTTGCTTAAGCAATCATCAAAAGAAGTTCCGTAACGGAGAAATCATCCATGAAAACCTCAACAATCTTTTCACAAAAGTCAGAGAATATAGCAGTCATACATCTTTGAAAGGTAGCAGGTGCATTGCATAAGCCAAAAGACATACATCTATAAGCAAAATTACTGAAAGGGCAAGTAAAAGTGGTCTTTTCTTGATCTTCTTTTAACACAGGTATTTGAGAAAAACCAGAATAACCATCTAGAAAGCAAAAATGTGTATGTTTGGATAGTCTTTCTAACATTTGATCAATAAAAGGTAGGGGGTAATGATCTTTTCTAGTAGCTTTGTTTAATTTGCGAAAATCAATTACCATTCTATAACCTATGTAACAATTCTTTGTGGAATCAATTCATTCTTATCATTAGGAACAACAGTAATACCTCCCTTCTTAGGGACACAATCAACATGACTTACCCATCTACTATCAGAAATAGGATAAACTATACATGCCTCCAGAAGCTTTAATATTTCATTTCTTCCCACTTCTTTCATCTTAGGATTTAACCGTCGTTGATGATCAATGATACGTCTGCAACGTATCTATTATTTATGAATTATTCATGCTGTTATATTCTCATCCTTGGATGTTATACAATCATTTTAGAGCAAATTTATATCATGTTTTGGGACAAACCTATTGACCCACTGCTTAGTGCTAGTTGTTGTGTTTTGCTTTTTTTTTACATCACAGGAAATCAATATCAAACGGAGTCCAAACACCGCGAAACTTTTTGTGGATTTTTTATGGACCAGAAGACATCCTGTGGGCCAGAGAAGCACCTGGGGGTGCCCCCACAGGGGCACAACCCACCAGGGCATGCATGGGGGCCCAGGCGCACCCAGGGGGGTTGTGCCCACCTCGGTGGCCTCCCGTACCCCATCTTCGCCCTATAAATTCTCAAATATTCCAAAAACCCTCGTGGTACCCTAGATCAGAAGTTCCACCGCCGCAAGGCTCTGTATCCACGAGAAACCAATCTAGACCCCGTTTTGGCACCCTACCGGAGGGGGAAATCATCACCGGTGGCCATCTTTATCATCCCGGCGGCCACCATGATGAGGAGGGAGTAGTCTACCCTCGGGGCTAAGGGTTTGTACCAGTAGCTATGTGTTTAATCTCTCTCTCTCTCTTGTGTTCTTGAGATGTCACGATCTTGATGTATCACGGGCTTTGTTAATATAGTTGGATCATATGGAGTTTTCCCCTCTCTATCTTGTTGTGATGAATTGAGTTTTCCCTTTGAGATTTCGTTTTATCTGATTGAATACTTTTATGGATTTGAGAACACTTGATATATGTCTTGCATATGGATACCTGTGGTGACAATGGGGTACCGTATTGATTCACTGGATGTATGTTTTGGCAATCAACTCGCAGATTCCCGAGGTGACATTGGGGTAATCTATGCATAGGGGTTGATGCAAGTTCTTGTCTTTGTTTCTCCAGTAGAAATATTGGGGCACTCTTTGAGTTTCTTTGTGTTGGATTGAGTATTATGAATCTGAAATTATTTGGTGTTATTTTAGTACGAACTGTTGGATAGATCGATTGGAAAGAATAGCTTCGAGGTGGTTTCGTACCCTACAAACAATTTCTTCTTATGTTCTCTGCTAGATAGGAACTTTGGAGTGATTCTTCATCGCACTTTGAGGGATGGTTATATGATCCAATTATATTAGTATTGTTGAGGGATTGCACTAGCGAAAGTACGGACCCTAAGCCTTATTTTCAAGCATTGCGAAACCGTTTGTGCTCTGTTTTATCAATTGCTACCTTGCTGTTTTTTATTGTTCCTATTAAAAAATCAATATCTACTATCCATATTACACTTGTATCACTATCTCTTCGCCAAACTAGTGCACCTATACAAATTACCATTGTATTTGGTGTGTTGGGGACACAAGAGACTTTTTATTATTTGGTTGCAGGGTTGTTTGAGACAGACCATCTTCATCCTACGCCTCCCATGGATTGATAAACCTTAGGTCATCCACTTGAGGGAAATTGCTACTGTCCTACAAGACTCCACGCTTGGAGGCCCAACATGTGTCTACAAGAATAAAGTTGCGTAGTCGACATCAAGCTCTTTTCTGGCGCCGTTGCCGGGGAGGTGAGTGCTTGAAGGTATATCTTTAGATCTTGCAATTGAATCTTTTAGTTTCTTGTTTTATCACTAGTTTGGTTCATAAAAAGGAAACTAAAAATGGAATTGAGGTTGCATCATATTATTCATCTTTATAATGTCTTTCCTGAAAATGATGGAAAGGAAAATTGTGCTCAATTGTTAGAAGAAAAATGCTATAAAATGTTTGGAATAAATGATGAGCATGATTGCAATGTTGTTAGTACGAATTATCTGAGTATCCATGGTACTAATGATATGCAAGGCCATAAGCTTGGAGAAGCTATGTTTGATGAAGATGGTATTTGTAGTCCCCCAAGTTTTGATGAGAAAAATTATTATGATGATTGCATGCCTCCTATTTATGATGATTATATTGATGAAAGTGGATTCGGAGAGGTCATGACTTTATTTAATGATGAATCCTCTATTTTGGAAGAGGTTGCAATTGATTATGACAACAATGTTGCTACCTATGATGATTATGGTGATGACATCAATAATATATTGAATAATGATAACCATGAAACTTGTCCTCATGATTTTAATTTTCACTCTCATGATAGTTATTTTGCTGAGTTTGCTCCCACTACTATTGATGAGAAGAAATTTGCTTATGTGGAGAGTAATAAGTTTTCTATGCTTTTGTGTCATGAAAAGAATACTTTATGTGATGGTTATATTGTTGAATTTATTCATGATGCTACTGAAAATTATTATTAGGGGGGAACTTTTGCTTGTAGGAATTGCAATAATATCAAGTTTCCTCTCTTTATGTTGAAAGTTTTGAAGTTGCACTTGTTTTGCCTTCCTATGCTAGTTGATTCTTGTTCCCATGAAATGTTTGCTCACAAAATCCCTATGCGTAGGAAGTGCGTTAGGCTTAAATGCACTTGCCATGTGTTTCATGATGCTCTTGTTATGTTTCAATTTTTATTTTTTATGTGAGCATCATTGAAATCCTCATGCCTAGCTAAAAGGCATTAAAGAAAAGAGCTTGTTGGGAGACAGCCCAACACTTTTACCTACTGTTTTTTTGTGTTCACATGATTGGAATTAGTTGGGAAAGCATTCCGTCAAGGATTCTATTGGCCCACAGCCCTCCAAGATGCGGTCGAGCTCGTCACGACATATGAAGCCTGCCAGTTCCATTCCAAGAGAACACACCTGCCTGCCCAAGCCCTTCAGACAATCCCTTTATCATGGCCTTTTTCGGTCCAAGGGCTCAACATCCTTGGCCCCTTCCCCCGAGCAATCGGGGGCTTTGAATTCTTGTTCGTCGCCATCGACAAGTTTACAAAGTGGCTGGAAGTGACTGCCGTGAGAAAGGTGACTGCTCAGTCAGCTATCAAGTTCTTGAAAGAGTTGGTGTGTCGTTTTGGTGTTCTGGCAAGGATCATCACCGACAACGACACCCAATTCACGAGCCACGCCTCCATGCAATATGTTCGTACCCTCGGATGCAAGATCTCATTCACCTTTGTGGCACACCCTGGAGCAATGGACAAGCTGAGAGGGCGAACGCTGAAGTGCTAGGTGGACTCAAGACAAGAACTTTCGATACGCTACAGAAGCACGGCAGGCAGTGGATCGAGGAGCTGCCGATAGTTCTCTGGTCCCTCAGAACGACACCTAACCGAGCTACCCATTAGACTCCCTTCTCCCTGGTCTACGGGGCAGAAGTAGTTATCCCCACGGAACACATTTACAGGTCCCCTCAAGTGCTTGCCTACGATGAAGTAGCGCAAGACAGCACCGGTGTGACAACGCTGTGCTACTCGAGCAGAACCATCTCCGGGCTGCTACTCGTGCTGCACGCTACCAGCAAGCCCTGCGCCGCTATCACAGCTGCAGGGTTCGTGCCTAGTGTTTTGAGGAAGGTGAACTTGTCCTTAGGCGCGTTCAGTCCGCCAAGGGTACAAACAAGCTATCACCAAAGTGGGAAGGCCCTTACCGAGTGGTACGAGTCACCAGACCCGGCGCAGTCCATCTGGTGACCGGAGATGGCACTCAGTTGCAAAACTCATGGGATATTGAGCATCTCCGTAAGTACTACCCGTAATGTGCGAGGCTGTCGGGCACTGCCCGGCAGCCACCCTTTTGACCAAGCGTTGCCTCAGCTGCATGTAACCCCTCGTACAAAGCCGGGCCGATGACCCTGTGCAAGAAAAAATAAAGAAGTGATGTACGGGGGGGCCAACTAAGATTGCATGCATGCATGAGCACACCAAGATCACCGCATAAGTATTTCATGAGCATTTGCATATAGATAGGATTGTATCCCGCATTCATTCTCATCTGGATGGAGTTGCAGGTTCCTGTCGTGAACTTGGCTTCGACATAGGACGAGAAGATTGCACGGCATAGCGATCCCCGGCAAAGACAAACAGATAAGTTTTACCTCTTGTCCATTAGTGTTCTGTAAAGCTATAACATTGCATGAGAAAACCTCGCCTCTCTTTTGAATCTTAGGTGCTCCCATCCATGACTCGAACGTTGCTTCAGTCGGGATGGTCGCAGTAGCCTTTGGTAAAAAGGAGCTGGCGGGGGGCTGGCCCCTCTGTCTATTCCCCTCGGATGTAGCTCTCCGGCAGACAAAGAGGGTGGCGGCAGGATATCCTGCCAGGGAAAACTCGTTTATTTTCATTAAAGAGGCACTCCACCTCTGCATGTACATACACATGCATGGGTTCCCGGCAAGGTTCATCTTTTTCATTCGTATGCTGATACAAATACAAGCATTACAGAACACAAAGATGGACTCGAGAGATTACATTATTTGAATTAAAATTTGGCAAGTGCTGGCTAGTTTAAGATTGAAAAAAGATAAATACCCTATAACCCCTCTTTTCCTTTCTCTGCTCCTCCTCCCCGGGATAGTGAAGCAAGAGGGAAAGGAGAATAAAAGGAGCATCTAGGAGAGGGCAGCGACAAAGAGACCGAGGGAGTGGTCATCCGCCGCGAGGTGGCGAGCACTCAAGAGCTGCGCAAGGTGACGAGCAAGGCCCGTCGCCCCTCCCAAACAAAAAGAATAGGGGGAGAAAAGAGGGAAGGGGAAGAAATGGTAGCGGCATCGCCCATAACGGGCATGCGACGCTACCATCGTTTCGGCGAACAGGAAGGTGCACCTCTCGTCAACAAAAACCCCAAGACTTCCAGGAGGGACAATGCTGGGATTACCAATGATCTCCAGCGCCGCCTCCCGGCCAAGCCTCGAAGAGACCAAGAGATTCACCATGCCAAGGACCAGGCTCACTCCCCAAGTGCCAACACCAGCATAGGGCAACAGTAGCCCCAAACAGGAGCCCGGGGGTTGGCCCCAGGCTCTTCTCTTCGGCATCGCCGGCAGAAGCAGAGAACAAGGGAAGAAGAAGGAGAACGCAAAGATGGATGACTCCGCCCTCGTCCGCTCCTCCCTTTTATAGGACGGGTGGGAATGGGCAGCTGCTCCATCAACGGGTGACCACCAACCTCCTCCGCCAATTCAAGGCTGGCGGACCCACTCCAAGATGCTCTCCCTCGCCATGCGCCTCCGTTACCTACCCCACGCGATGCATGCAGCATACGTGGCTAGGGATAAGGGCGTGCAGTGGGAAGAGTAAATTGGTAGTTTCTACCCCGTGCGTTAAAGTCATTACGGACCATCACTTGAGCAACCCCACAACTATTGGCTTTACACCACGCGCGGGGAAACCGGAAACTGGCCCGAGATCAAGGCTAACAAAGCAGCAATGGAAACCTCAAGGGGCCAACGCCTTAACCAACCCTGCCAGTGCACTTATTAGGCCCTACCCCGACGACGCTCAACAACGCGTTCAAGGCAGGCCCGGGGGCTTCTGTCGGTGCAACAAACCCTGGGTCCATTGCCCAGAATGTGCACAGGCACAAGATCAAGATTGAAGCACCAGCTTAAGTCAGAGATTGAAGGACCAAGAGATTTAAAGAACAAATATGTAGCTCAGAAGGACCAAGATCAAGCTAGGGGAGCAAGATATCGGCAAGAGAAGGGCCTCCCTTGCCGTGCAGGCGAGCCCAGCAAGGGTCGAAGCTACCACCAGAAGCAGGCAACCAAGGCACCCCGGCAAGGTCTGCCGGGGCTCGCGGGGGTAGAACCACCCCACCAAGCACTCAAGCACGACCCACATCGTTGATCGGTGCGGTGTCAAGCGGCAAGGTGATTAAGTGGCAGCCATTCACTACATGGCAGCCATTTCCTATAGAAGAAACCCATAGATGACACCCGTCCTGAGACGTGCCATGGGAACAGGCGCGGAGCTGGCGAGATAGCCCAGCAAGCCTTGTCAGGCAACCAGTGATGTGACACTAAGCAGTGCATTTAATGCACCCTGTCAGCCGACAGAGTTAGGTATGATAGCACTGTTTGCTATCATATCAGTGGATAATGACCACTTTGCAATTGTGGTGACCCCTTAATATATAAAAGGAGGCCCATGGCACCCGTAGGAAGGGTTGGAAAGTTGACGAACCCACACACCCATACGCGCGTAGTCGCTGCTCCCTACGGCAACCCCTGCCGGGCAAGTGTACTGCGTTTCACCATTCCCATTCCACCATCAATCCACTAAAGTAGGAGTAGGGTCTTATGCCTCGCGGCGGCCCGAACCTGGGTAAATTGCTTGTGTGCTCTCTGCCGTGCTGCTGTGCGCTGGTCTCCTCTTTGTGCAATACTTCGTCCCCCTACCGAACCAACAAGGGGCCTCCTGGTCCCATAGGTGGCCGTGGATATCCCGCGACAATCTATTCCTTTTTATTTTTCTCTTTTGGTAAGCATCATGTGGTGATGAAAGATCTAGGCACATATATCCAGTTGGATATGGGTAGCATGAGTTATTATTGTTGACATCACCCTTGAGGTGAATACGTTGGGAGGCAAAATTATAAGCCCATATCTTTCTATGTGTCGAGTTGAAACGTTTTGCTCATGTGTATGTGGTGAGTGTTAGCAGTCAGAGAAGACTATATGATGGTTGAGTATGTGGAGCTCTTAGTTAGGATCTGTTGAATAAGTTGAACTGCAATTGTTTGGTGACTAAGAATATAGGTTTTGAGTCTCAAGAGAATTCATTGTTTGAACCTGAACATGTGAAGGTTGCTACTTTGTCATGATGAGTTTATGAGAAAGAGTTGTTGTTATGATGCTAGGGAAAGTGATTGAAATTATCATTGATCAAACTTATGCACTTTGCTAGCATTCACACTTCATAAATTATTTCTTTTATCATTTACCTACTCGAGGATGAGTAGGAATTAAGCTTGGGGATGCTGATACGTCTCCAACGTATCTATAATTTATGAAGTATTCATGCTGTTCTATTATCATTCTTGGATGTTTTACAATCATTTTGTAGCAACTTTATATCAATTTTTGGGACTAACCTATTGACCCAGTGCCCAGTGCCAGTTGCTATTTTTTGCTTTTTTTTTACATCGCAGGAAATCAATATCAAACGGAGTCCAAACACCGCGAAACTTGGACCAGAAGACATCCAGTAGGCCAGAGAAGCACCTGGGGGTGCCCCGAGGGGGCACAATCCACCAGGGCGCGCATGGGGGCCCATGCGAGCCCAGGTGGGTTGTGCCCACCTCGGTGGCCTCCCGTACCCTCTCTTCGCCCTATAAATTCTCAAATATTCCAAAAACCCTCATGGTAACCATAGATCAGAAGTTCCGCCGCAACAAGGATCTGTAGCCACGAGAAACCAATCTAGACCCCATTCCGGCACCCTGCCGAAGGGGGAAGAATCACCGGTGGCCATCTTCATCATCCCGGCGTCCGCCATGATGAGGAGGGAGTAGTCTACCCTTGGGGCTCAGGGTTTGTACCTGTAGCTATGTGTTTAATCTCTCTCTCTCTCTCTCTCTCTCTCTCTCTCTCGTGTTCTTGAGATATCACGATCTTGATGTATCATGGGCTTTGTTAATATAGTTGGAGCATATGGTGTTTTCCCCTCTCTATCTTGTTGTGATGAATTGAGTTTTCCCTTTGAGATTTCGTTTTATCAGATTCAATACTTTTATGGATTTGAGAACACATGATATATGTCTTGCATATGAATACCCATGGTGACAATGGGGTATCGTATTGATTCACATGATATATGTTTTGGCACTCAACTCGTGGATTTCCGAGGTAACATTTGGGTAATCTATGCATAGGGGTTGATGCACGTTCTTGTCTTTGTTTCTCCGGTAGAAATCTTGGGGCACTCTTTGAGGTTCTTTGTGTTGGATTGAGTATTATGAATCTAAAATTATTTGGTGTTATTTTAGTACGAACTCTTGGATAGATCGATCAGAAAGAATAGATTTGAGGTGGTTTCCTACCCTATAAACAATTTCTTCTTATGTCCTCCGCTAGATAGGAACTTTCGAGTGATTCTTCATTGCAGTTTGAGGGATGGTTATATGATCCAATTATATTAGCATTGTTGAGAGATTGCACTTGCGAAAGTACGGACCTAGGCCTCATTTTCAAGCATTACAAAAATCAATAGCTACTGTCCAGATTATACTCGTTTCACCATATCTTAGCCGAACTAGTGCACCTATACAAATTACCATTGTATTTGGTGTGTTAGGGACACAAGAGACTATTTATTATTTGGTTGCAGTGTTGTTTGAGAGAGACCATCTTCATGCTACGCCTCCCATAGATTGATAAACCTTAGGTCATCCACTTGAGGGAAAATTGCTACTGTCCTACAAAACTCTGCGCTTGGAAGGCCAACACGTGTCTACAAGAATAAAGTTGCATAGTACACATCAATCAACAACTGGTTTAGCATCAGGCTCCAGATTAATTTTGTGCTGACATAGAGTGGGACTAATGCCCTTAAGATCATCAAGAGTATATCCAATAGCGGCATGGTGCCTCTCTTCAGAGTTTTCAATAATTTCTTTTCTTCATGCTGTGAAAGGTTAGCACTAATAATAATAGGATATATCTTCTTTTCATCAAGATAAGCATATTTCAAAGTATCAGGTAATTGTTTAAGCTCAAACACGGGTTCACCCTTGGGTGGAGGGGGATCCCCAAGGATTTCAACAGGCAAATTGTGTTTCAAAATAGGCCCTTGATTAAATAATATTTCATCTAATTCCTTACTTTCCTTCATAAAGATATCATTTTCATTGTCTAGCAAATATTGTTCTTGTCACACCCTGATTTTCATGCCACAACACTTAATCTAATAAACATGATAAAATGTGGTTTGACAAAAACTTTTGAATGTTTGGTCCTTGCTTGATTTGATTTTTGTCTGCTGTTAGCAAGTGCTCTAAAAAACAAATAAATCCTCCAACTCTTAACTCCTTCTCCTTGATCCCAAAACCTTGCCTAACGATCATGCTGTGTGTATAGGGCATAAAAATAATTTCTTACAAAAATAATTTGGCCAAATAAGTATTTTCAAAAATTAGTTTCCCAAAAACCCCTGAATTGAGATTTGCACTTCAAGTACTTAATTAAGGGTAGTAAAAATCTTTCCAAAAATATATTTAACTCCTATTAGCTATAGGAAAACCAGAAACCACAAAAATATAATTTTAAAGTTATTTTCCTATTTTATTTAAAGGCTTTTTCTTAAGACCAGAAATGGTATTTAATAGGTTAAAATTATTTTAAAGCTTCAAAAATATTTGGGAAAAACAAGGGAAACTCCTTGGACATATATTGTCCATATATAAGAGTTTCAACACATGGTCATGTTCAACTTATTGGTCAAACCCCTCAAAAACCCTTTCTGGATATTTCAAGCTTTTGAAATATTTACAAAGGAAATATTCCCCAAAAATTCCAAGAAAATTCTAGCATGTCACATATGACATGTTTGATGATCTTGCCAAGTCTCGTGTTATGGAGAATAGTATAACACCATGAAATCCCCTCAAAACCACTTCTGTCCTTTTTCAAGTTTGAAAAACTTTGCACTGTCAAACATGTCCAAATGCTCTCAAACTTGGTGCACATGCTCAAATGGTGTAATAATGCATCTAAACCAAATGGCACAAGTTGGAGAGAAGGTTATCTTGACCAAAGTGCCCCAAAACCCTCTCTGTCCAGAACCAAATTTGAACAACTTTACATTGGCAACTTTCTCCTTTTGATCTCAACTTTTGTGGACATGTTCAGAACCTGAAATGGTGACACTACACTAAGTGGTGCATCAAGGAGAATAGCTTTGCATGACTAAATCTTGAAAAGTCCATTTCTATTGATTTCTAGGGTTTACAAAAGTTGCATTGGCAACTTTGCCCAAATGAACTCAATCTTCGTGGAACCTCTTATTTTCTCATGCCATTTGACCCTGTCAAGCCTCATGACAAGGGAATTCCATTTGCTTGCCCAAACCTACGTCAAACACCTTCTGGCAGAAATTTAAAATGCATGTTTTGTCCATTTCCACTAATCTCAATGAGCTCAACTTTTTCCCACAACCTCATCTGGTCCTCCTCTACCTCCTGCATCTTTCCCTGCCCGAGGAGCCGTGATTAAGGGGGGTAGAACCCCATTTTTCTTCTCTGGGCAGCAGCATTCTCTCTCTCTCGCAACCTCTCTCTCCTTCCTTGACATTCCAGAGCATCCCAGGCTCTCCTCAGCTTTTGCCCATACCCCCTGCAGCTGCCAGACACAAGTGGACGCGCGAGTGCGCGTGGAAAAGCCGCGGATGCCGGCCAAAGACGCGCTCTGGAGCGCCTGGCAGAGCACCCGACCGTTAACGCCGCGCTCCCCCACCACCTCGGGCCGCCCTAGCGCGCCAGTCGAGGCCCTCGACGTCCGCACCTCGACAGCCCTGCTGGCCCCCTCCTCTCTCCCTCTCTATCACCTCCAGCAGCGCGTGCCCAGAGCCACCCGGCTCGGCCTATGCGGGCGCGAGTTCGTGGCTCCACCCGGAGCTCTCCCCGCTCCTTCTCTCCCTTCCCCTGGCCGTAGACCATCTCTACAAATGCCCCGGACACGCACACACGAGCCCCCGTGACCCCTAGCAAAGGCAACGACCTCGCCGGCGCACCCTTCCATGGTGCACCTCGCCCCCTTCTATTTAAGGCCACCCCCGAGCCCCCTCTCTACTCCTTTGGATTTCTCTCCCTATCGTGCACCCCCTCGACCGACCCACTTCCCTCCTCGCGCCCTCCATATCCCCCCATGGACGGAGAACCGCCGCCGGCCCCATGCTAAATTCGGGCTATCCCGAGCCTCTCTTCTCTCCCTAGCCACTCCAGAGCCCCCTTACCACCACCGCCGACTCGCCCCACACTCCATTTACTCCTCCCCGTGCCCGCCTCGCTGTGCCAAACCTCGCCGACAGCCTCCTCCGCGGCCATCCAGGCCATCGCCGCTACAGCCCTCCCCGGCATGGATGGGTGCGGCGTGGCCTCCTGAGCACGCCGGTGGGCGGAGCGTCACCGGAGAAGCTCTGTAGCGCCGGCAATCGCCGGCGGGAGCCGGTCCTCCCTGCGGCCGGAGCGCGCGCGGGAGGTTGAAGACGGCCTGCTGCTGGACCCCGCGCGTCAGCGACCCAGCAGGCGGGCCCGACCGTTTAAGTGGAAACGGCTTCGGCCGGATCCGCCTCCCCTGCGCGAAGGCGCACCCCCGCGAAGCCGCCTTCGACATCACCACCTATGCCCGCGCAGCCGAGCCACTGGGCCGGCCCACGGTCTATCTATCGCCCGTGCGCAGGATAAGGTTAAAGCCTTATTTCCTTTTCTTTTTCAAGTCAACTTCACAAATCCATAAATAATTCAACAGAGCTCCAAATTTGATTATTCAAATTTGTAGGAGTTCATAAATTCATGATCTATCACGTGGTGCTATTTGCACATTTTTCCAGAAAACTTTTCTTCACACATATTTCGTAAAACCCTATTTTCCTATTTCTGTGATGAACTTTAGAAAATCACAGAGAGCTCAAAATTGATCCAAATGCCATGATTCAAATTCCTAGACGCTTCTAAGTTCATAAGTTAGTTTATGAACACTTTTATTAATACTTTCTGTACCACACAAAATAATGAGCCATTTCTTCATATTTGTCAACTTTGCAAATTCATAGGAAAATTATTTGAACTCCAAATCCGGTGAAACCAACTCCTAGATGCTTCTAAAATCATGGTTTGTTAAATGGGTGCCTTTTCTCATTTTTCAAAAATATATTTCTGTACACTTCTTGCAAATCCATAAACCCCCTTGATTCCATCATATCAAAATGTTTAGAAATATCCACTGACCCAATTCCAATGAAACCAGTCTGGTTATTTTTCATAAAACCAGAGATGTCCTAGAAAAGTCAAATTAATATTTTAGAGCACTTTTATTTCCTGCCTTGTTGTGTTGCTTATTATGGTTGCTTTCAACGATAGTTGACGAAGTAGACGAAATGCTCAGAGTTGGACCAGAGATATTTGAAGACCTCGAAGACTTTGTTAAAGCAGGCAAGCAGCCCTTTGACCATGTCTATGAAACCCTTTTTATGCATGACATATAGCACCATATTGTTGTTGCAACGGAATCATGATGAGGTGGAACCACTTTGATGGTTTGCCTCCGTTACTTCCTCGTTGATACTTGCATTGTGCATGACCCTACCTCCTTATGAGGGTTATGCAGGGGGGACTAGATAGGATGCTAAAGCAGTTGCTACGCAAAAAGGGACGGTAATATGCATGGTGATGGAGACAAAGTATTTCCACAAGACTTTTTCGAAAACCCCATCGGGTGCCACTTATGCCCGAGAGAGATGATGAGTTGGGTAGCCACTTGTTGACGAAGTGGTGTACCGAGGCAACTGTGTGTGTTGTTCTCCAAAACGGATTGGTTTAAGTTGCGACCGTTATTCCAACCTTACATGCGCAACCACTCTACCCTTATATGGGAAAGGGGATTATTGATTACCTAGGCCGATACTAGCTTGGAGCCCGCATTACTAGTGACGGGAGAGTCGTTGTTGCGCTCTCTCGGGACGGGGTCGTGCCAGGTAGGGCGGCCATGACTGTTTTCACAGGGCACCGGACACACCGTTGGTACCCCGTGCTTGTGGTATGTGATGAATATGGGAGCGAGGCTCCACAATTTTAAGATGTGAAATGTTGGGCACGGGGGTTACTACCAATCCATTGGACTCTATGTTAGTGTCATCTAGGGAAAGATAGTGATCGGGTGCTTACCCCGGGTACTTGAGGTACCGCGGGTCGTGGATGACACGGAAGTTCCCCGGATCTTGTGGGTAAAGTGTGCAACCTCTGCAGAGTGTAAAACTATTCGAATAGCCGTGTCCACGGTCAAGGACAGTTGGGTAACCGCTCTTGGGCTACGTCCACATGTTTACAAACCAGTGTATGTGTTTGGATAAGTGGGAAGAACTACTTGGGTCAAGTCAAAGGACTTGACATGATCGAGTTGGGTTGATGCCCACTCTATTTATGTTGATATCTGTAACCTGTCCTCATGGTTACTTGAATTCTCCTGATGCATGTCTTACAAGTTGTTGAACATGTCATTGCACTCAAAACTAGCTTTCCGCAAAAATTTACCTATATCATGCATTGTTGTATCTTGAACCAAAACATGGGTTGCTTGCGAGTACATTCAAAGTACTCATTGTTGTATCTTGAACCAAAACATGGGTTGCCACTGGTTATTTTATTGGCCAGGCATGAGAGACAAGATATATTGAAGAGTTCTTTGGTGACGATCGTGCGAGCAAGGACGCTTCCCAGTTAGAATGCCTGTAGGGTTAAGGCAGATGGCATGGGTCCAAGTTATTGACGAAGATTTCAGCTGGAAAGTTATACTCAAGACTTGACCATAATGGTCATAATTTATGTAAGACGGTATGTATGGATGTAAGACTCTTGTTATATAGCTTCTGTGTGTTCAGTGAGCATTGATCTCTGGGATCACTGTACACGTGCATTCGGTGATCACGACTTATGAGTCGGGGTCCCCACAGTTCCAAAGGATCAGTAGGAGGCACGACAATAGAAGCAAGACCACTAATTTCATCCTTACTAGGCAATTCTTTATCGTGGGGTTGTCTACGAAATTTACAGAAATTAAAATCATGAGACAAATCCCCAAAACTTATAGTAACAATTTGTTTCTCACAGTCTATCTCACATTAATAGTATTCAAGAAAGGTCTACCAAATATAATGGGACAAAAATCATCTTGTGGGGAAGCAAGAACAAGAAAATCAGTCAGATATTTTATTTTCCAACACAAAAGACTTAAACATCTCTAACAATCCAAATTGGTGATATAGTATCTCTATTGGAAAGCTTAATAGTAACATCAATATTTTCTATCTCAGCAGGTGCAGTATCATTCATAATTTCTTTATATAAAGTAAAAGGAATTGCACTCACACTAGCACCCACATCACATAAGCCATGATAACAATGAACTCCTATTTTAACAGAAACAACTGGCATGCCAACAATAGGTCTATGTTTATCTTTAATATCAAGTTTAGCAATCCTAGCAGCTTCATCACAGAAATAAATAACACGCCCATCAATATTATCAACCAAGAGATCTTTAACCATAGCAATACTAGGTTCAACTTTAATTTGTTCAGGGGGTGTAGGTGTTCTAGTATAACTCTTACGAACCACAATTGAAGCTTTAACATGATCCTTTATTCTAATAGGAAAAGGTGGTTTCTCAATATAAGCAATATGAACAATAGGATCGACATTATAAGTAATAGTTTCTTCTTCAACTTTAATAGGTTCAACTAATTTAACTTCAATGGGAGGATGATATTTAAACCACTTATCCTTAGGGAGATCAACATGAGTAGCAAAAGATTCATAGAAAGAAGCTACTATCTCAGAGTCAAGTCCATATTTAGTGCTAAAATCACGACAGGCATCGGTATCCATGAAAGATTTAACACAATCAAACTTAAGGTTTATACCTGACTCCTTACCTTCGTCGAGTTCCCAATATTCAGAGTTGCGTTTAATTCTTTCCAATAAATCCCATTTGAATTCAATATCTTTCTTCATAAAAGAACCAGTACAAGAAGTATCAAGCATGGATTGATCATTACGAGACAGACGAGCATAAAAATTCCGAATAATAATTTCTCTTGAGAGCTCATGATTGGGGCATGAATATAACATTGACTTAAGCCTCCCCCAAGCTTGAGCGATACTTTCTCCTTCACGAGGCCAAAAATTATATATATAATTCTGAACACGATGAACCAGATGCATAGGATAAAACTTCTAATGAAATTCCATATTCAATCGGTTGTAGTTCCATGATCCAATATCATCACATAGCCTATACCATGTCAATGCCTTTCCCTTCAAAGATAAAGGGAAGACCTTCTTCTTGAAAACATCCTCAGGCTTAAATAATCCACAAACTTCATCCACATAGGTTAGGTGCATATCAGGATGTAATGTTCCATCTCCTGCATAAGGATTAGCTAGCAGTTTCTCTATCATACCCAAAGGAATTTCATAATAATTATTTTCAGTAGGTGCAGTAGGTTGAGGAGCAACTCTTTGCTCTTCCGGTCGAGGTGAAGATACCCCGAACAAGCCCCTCAAAGGATTATTTTCCATAGTAACAAGTGACAGTAAATTTCAGCACACTATATAAATGTTTCCTTACCAAATTCCACTTACCAAAGGCGCTTCGCTCCACGGCAACGGTGCCAGAAAAGAGTCTTGATGACCCACAAGTAACAAAAGTAAATAAGGTGCAGAAAGGTGGTCCAATCCATTTTCTAGCAAAGGACAAGCCTGGACGAACTCTTATATAATGCAAAGCGCTCCCGAGGACACATGGGAATTGTTGTCAAGTTGGTTTTTCATCATGCTCATATGATTCGCGTTCGTTACTTTGATAATTTGATATGTGCGTGGACTGGTGCTTGGGTGCTGTCCTTCCTTGGACAAGCCTCCCACTTATGATTAACCGCTCTCGCAAGCATCCACAATTACGAAAGAAGAATGAAGATAAATCTAACCATAGCATGAAACATATGGATCCAAATCAGCCCCTTACGAAGCAACGCATAAACTAGGGTTTAAGCTTTTGTCACTCTAGCAACCCATCATCTACTTATTACTTCCCAATGCCTTCCCCTAGGCCCAAACAATGGTGAAGTGTCATGTAGTCGATGTTCACATAACACCACTAGAGGAGAGACAACATACATCTCGCAAAATATCGAACGAATACCAAATTTACATGATTACTTATAACAAGACTTCTCCCATGTCCTCAGGAACAAATGTAACTACTCACAAAGCATATTCATGTTCATAATCAGAGGAGTATTTATTATCATTAAGGATCTGAACATATGGTCTTCCATCGAATAAACCAACTAGCATAAACTACAAGGAGTAATCAACACTACTAGCAACCCACAGGTACCCATCTGAGGTTTTGAGACAAAGATCGGATACAAGAGATGAACTAAGGTTTGATAGGAGATGGTGCTGGTGAAGATGTTGATGGAGATTGACCCCCTCTCAATGAGGGGATCGTTGGTGATGACGATGGCTTTGATTTCCCCCTCCGGGAGGGAAGTTCCCCTGGCAGAACAGCTCCGCCGGAGCCCTAGATTGGTTCTGCCCAAGTTCCACCTCAAGACGGCGGCGCTTCGTCCCGAAAGCTTCCTTCTGAATTTTTTCAGGTCAAAACACACCATATAGCAGAAGATGGGCATCGGGGGCCTGCCAGGTGGCCCACAAGGCAGGGGGCGCGCCCAGGGGGTTAGGGCGCACCCCCCACCCTTGTGGATGGCAGGTGGCCCTCCTCTGGTGCTTTCCACAACCAATATTTTTTATACATTTCAAAATAATTCTCCGTGAAGTTTCAGGACTTTGGGAGTTGTGCAGAATAGGTCTATAATATTTTCTCCTTTTCCAGTCCAGAATTCCAGTTGCTGGCATTCTCCCTCTTCATGTAAACCTCATAAATTAAGAGAGAAAAGGCATAAGTATTGTGATATAATGTGTAATAACAGCCCATAATGCAATAAATATCAATATAAAAGCATGATGCAAATTGGATGTATCAAGGATTGGTAGCCTGGTTCGGCGCTTTGTCTTGCTTGCCTTGCTCTGGGCAAGGCGTGTGCCCAGTAGCCAGATCTATGGTAGGTGCTACTGGAGGATCACGGCTTGCGCCAGAGTGGGTGTTGTGGCTGCGCCTGCGCCCACTAGTGCGGCTGGGAGGTAGAGACTGAACGTTTTCCCCGCCCGCGTCCTGTGGGTTTTGGTCGTTGGGATGTTTCTGATATTGCCCTCCCCACCGTCTTTTGCTCCAACTCCGACCATAGGGGACACAAGGACAGCGCCGCCTGCATTGGTCATGTCACCTATAGCACCCGCCTCACCCAACGTCGTCGCAGCGCCTATGGTGTCAACGGCTGTGTGCGAGGGGGCCTTCAAAGAAAAGGATGAACTGTTGCGCCAGGCTTATTCTTGGGCGCCATGGACGATGAAACTGATGATGAAGAAGACAATGATGAATATTGACACGCTGTTCACAACCTCGGATTCGCGCAAGCGCTCCCCCCTACCTGGGGCGCCAAAGATGTCGGGGTTGACACGATCACCTATAGGGCCATCGGCCCCTTGTGGTTCAGAAAGGGGGAAGAGCAAATTGCACAAAGAGCGCATGCCATGAAACACCACAACGACGGTGATGCTCCTGGTTTTTACCCAGGTTCGGGCCGCCATGAGGCGTAAAATCCTACTCCCGCTTTGCTGGAATTGATGGGAGAACTCAATGAACGCGCTACGCTCGAGCCCGACAAGGTGGCCTCGAGGGGAGCAGCTAGGCACGTACAAGTATGCAAGGGTCTGATGTAACATCCCCAACATCACGCTACAGTAATCTCCCCCTAATAAAGGTCATGTCATCATGATCATCATGCCTAAATGCCACTTGTCCAAAATCTACTTCAAATTCAAATTCAAATTGCATGTCAAATATTTGCTTCTTCTTTCATGCAATCGAAATACTTCACAATATGACAAATATTCTCTAAGTATTTTTCATGTTAAAACCAAAATCTTTGGAGTTCCCAAATTGCCCCTAGAAATTAATTAGTGTTCCAGCAGCATTTAAATATGCCATTCCCAATTTCCAAAATTCCTAGTCAAATCCTCTTGCCTCCAAACTATTTGTGGCAAGACCTAAAAATGTGGAGGAATTAATGGGCCAAGTCCCATATTTTTCCTAAATCCTTTGGATGCTCAAATAAATCTTTTCCTCTCTCTATTTTAATTTAAAAAAAATGAAAAGAAAGGAGAAAGAGCACAGGCCACTATGCACTGGGCCGAGTGCATAGTGCCTAGCCCGAGCCAACTGGCCCAGCTGGCCACCGCGCCCCCCCATGGGCCTCAGCCCGCCTGGCCGACCCAGGCCGCCCAACTCCCCGCACCGCACCCCCCTTCCTGTTCCTAAGTCGCGCGCCGCTACAGGGCGCGGTCGACCCGGACCGCCTCGTCGTCGACGACGAGGGAGAGGATAAGGGCGCCCCCTCCGGCTCCTCGAGTCCTCCACCCACTCCTCTCCCCCTCTCCTCACAGCCCTTCCCACTCAGATCCCCTTTCCTTTGGCCTCTCCCTCTCGCTCGGGTGCCCACCCAAGCATAGCCGTCGCCGCCGCCCTTCGCCGTCTCCGCGGCCACCGTGCCACCCACGCAGCCTAGCCGTGCTCGTCGGCACCGCCGTGGACCGCCAGGACCTCTAGTGCCGCTGGTTGGAGCCGGGAAGCTCCACATCAAGCAGATCGAGCGCTCCCCTCTCTTCTCGGGCTCCGACGATCTTCTCCGACTCCGTCGACCCGCTGCGCTCCTAAGCATCCAAAGGCCACCGTGAGCCGCACTGTAAGCTGCCACACCGAACCCCTCTCTTTCTCCTCTCTCCCGCACTCGCAATCGTCGTTTTTGTTCATGGCCGAACCGCCGCCGCTCGCGCTTGTCGCCGGCGTAGCCACGGTGACCCTTGGGCCCCGTGCGTGCCACCTTCATGCTCGTCGCGTCGCGTAGAGGCCGTCTGGCCTTTTATTTGCTCGCTAGCGCGCCCGCATCGCCAATCGTCATTGCTCCCGAGCGCTGCCGTCCACCGATGAGCTCGCCGTCGTCACCTCCGGCCTCGTAACCACTCCGGTTGGACGCGGCGTCTTCTTCCCGTTCGAGCGCGCTAAGTCGCGTGAAAAACGGACGCCCATAGGCGAATCCGACGCTCGCCTGGCCGCTCCGCCGTGGTTTCGGCTCGTCTGAGCCACTCCGCCGCCGACCGCCGACGTGGCACACCTGGGGCCACCCCCTGGGTCACTGCCAGTGGGGCCCCTGGTCCCCTGTTGAACAAGTTGACCTGCTCAACTGTGCTGACTAGGCAGGCCCCCGCCACTGACGTGCGGGCCCCACCGCTTAAATCCCCTAACTTAAATGTTCCAATAATTAAAACTGATCAGATTAGCTAATTAGTCTATGATAGGTGGGGCCTACCTGCTAAATATCTTTCTTTAGTTAGTTTTAAAACTCTGTTAGCTCTCTGTCTATGACATGTGGGTCCCACTGGACCCACTGGTCAGGTTTGACCTGGTCAGCCGCTCTGTTGACTACTGAGGTCATCAAGACGTCATGCTGACGTCATATTCCATTTTTGTTAATATAAATAAATCCAGAAAATGATTTAATCTTTGAAAATTCATAGAAAATAAACCATAACTCGGATGAAAATGTTTTCTACATGACAGTTGCTCAGAAAAATCCAGTGAATCCGAATACACGGTCTGTTCATCTGTCACATGCCCCTAGCATGCTGAACATGGAACTTTCCCCCTCTTTTCCTGTGTCCGAAATCTGCCTAACGCCGGGAATTCATCCTCGGATGTTTATCCCCTCCGTCTGCAACGTGTAGTACTACGTTAGGTCGACCCTAGTTCTGCTTCTCACCATGTCATGCTTAGTATTGCATATGTTTGCTCTGTATTTACTGTTTCTTCCCCCTCTTTTATCCGGTAGACCCCGAGACCGCTGTTGATGCCCTTGTGATCGACTACGTTGACGACGAACCTTCTTCCCTTTCAGCGGAGCTTTTAGGCAAGCCCCCCCTTTGATCATCCAAATATCGCCCATTCCATTCTCTCATGCTTGCATTAGATTTTGCTACTGTTATTGATTGCTCCTATTCTGATGCATAGCCTGCTTTTGTAACCTGCTTATTGTTACCTACCTGCTTATCCTTAACTGCTTAGTATAGGTTGGTTAGTGATCCATCAGTGACCCCCACCTTGTCCTTGTTGCCCTTGCTTCATCATTGAAGACCCGATCAACGGGATCGAAGACCAGGCCCCGGCACCGCACATCACTTTCCCCTTAGTTGTTCGACACTACTGGGTTACTATCGAGTGCCGAGGGTGAGACCTCTACAACACTTCTGATGTTAACCCTGTAGTGTAGCTATTCGGTCGTGGTCATCGAGGGTGATTCTGCCTTAACCACTTCCGATATGACTCTGTCGTGCAACCCCTCAAGTGTGAACCTCGGGGGTGGTTCCTCTTACGTTCACCTTGAAGATTACATTGAGTGGAATTCACCGGGGGTGATTCCTCGGGTTTTCCCCTTGATGTTTGGACACACGGATTGAAGGAAATATGCCCTAGAGGCAATAATAAAGTTATTATTTATTTCCTTATATCATGATAAATGTTTATTATTCATGCTAGAATTGTATTAACCGGAAACATAATACATGTGTGAATACATAGACAAACAGAGTGTGACTAGTATGCCTCTACTTGACTAGCTCGTTGATCAAAGATGGTTAAGTTTCCTAGCCATTGACATGGGTTGTCATTTGATTAACGAGATCACATCATTAGGAGAATGATGTGATTGACTTGACCCATTCCGTTAGCTTAGCACTCGATCGTTTAGTATGTTGCTATTGCTTTCTTCATGACTTATACATGTTCCCATGACTATGAGATTATGCAACTCCCGTTTACCGGAGGAACACTTTGTGTGCTACCAAACGTCACAACGTAACTGGGTGATTATAAAGGTGCTCTACAGGTGTCTCCAAAGGTACTTGTTGGGTTGGCGTATTTCGAGATTAGGATTTGTCACTCCGATTGTCGGAGAGGTATCTCTGGGCCCACTCGGTAATGCACATCACTATAAGCCTTGCAAGCATTGTAACTAATGAGTTAGTTGCGGGATGATGTATTACGGAACGAGTAAAGAGACTTGCCGATAACGAGATTGAACTAGGTATTGAGATACCGACGATCGAATCTCGGGCAAGTAACATACCGATGACAAAGGGAACAACGTATGTTGTTATGCGGTTTGACCGATAAAGATCTTCGTAGAATATGTGGGAGCCAATATGAGCATCCAGGTTCCGCTATTGGTTATTGACCGGAGATGTGTCTCGGTCATGTCTACATAGTTCTCGAACCCGTAGGGTCCGCACGCTTAACGTTACGATGACGGTTATATTATGAGTTTATGTGTTTTGATGTACCGAAGGAGTTCGGAGTCCCGGATGAGATCAGGGACTTGACGAGGAGTCTCGAAATGGTCAAGACGTAAAGATCGATATATTGGACGACTATATTCCGACATCGGAAAGGTTCCGAGTGATTCGGGTATTTTTCGGAGTACCGGAGAGTTACGGGAATTCATATTGGGCCCTAATGGGCCATACGGGAAAGGAGAGAAAGGCCTCAAAAGGTGGCCGCGCCCCTCCCCATGGACTGGTCCGAATTGGACTAGGGAGGGGGGCGCCCCCTTCCTTCTTTCTCCTTCTCCCTTCCCTTCTCCTATTCCAACAAGGAAAGGAGGAGTCCTACTCCCGGTGGGAGTAGGACTCCCCCCTTGGCGCGCCCTCCTCCTAGGCTGGCCGCCTTTCCCCTTGCTCCTTTATATACGGGGGCAGGGGGGCACCCCAGAGACACACAATTGATCAACGATCTTTTAGCCGTGTGCGGTGCCCCCCTCCACCATATTACACCTCGATAATATCGTAGCGGTGCTTAGGCGAAGCCCTGCGTCGGTATAACATCATAATCGTCACCACGCCGTCGTGCTGACGAAACTCTCCCTCAACACTCGGCTGGATCGGAGTTCGAGGGACGTCATCGAGCTGAACGTGTGCTGAACTCGGAGGTGCCGTGCGTTCGGTACTTAATCGGTCGGATCATGAAGACGTACGACTACATCAACCGCGTTGTGTTAACGCTTCCGCTATCGGTCTACGAGGGTACGTGGACAACACTCTCCCCTCTCGTTGCTATGCATCACCATGATTTTGCGTGTGCGTAGGAAATTTTTTGAAATTACTACGTTCCCCAACAGTGGCATCCGAGCCTGGTTTTATGCGTTGATGTTATGCACAAGTAGAACACAAGTTAGTTGTGGGCGATATAAGTCATACTGCTTACCAGCATGTCATACTTTGGTTCAGCGGTATTGTGAGATGAAGCGGCCCGGACCGACATTACGCGTACGCTTACGCGAGACTGGTTTCACCATTGCGAGCACTCGTTGCTTAAAGGTGACTGGCGGGTGTCTGTCTCTCTCACTTTAGTTGAACTGAGTGTGGCTACGCCCGGTCCTTGCGAAGGTTAAAACAGCACCAACTTGACAAACTATCGTTGCGGTTTTGATGCGTAGGTAAGAACGGTTCTTGCTAAGCCCGTAGCAGCCACGTAAAACTTGTAACAACAAAGTAGAGGACGTCTAACTTGTTTTTGCAGGGCATGTTGTGATGTGATATGGTCAAGACATGATGCTATATTTTATTGTATGAGATGATCATGTTTTGTAACCGAGTTATCGGCAACTAGCAGGAGCCATATGGTTGTCGCTTTATTGTATGCAAGGCAATCGCCATGTAATTGTTTTACTTTATCACTAAGCGGTAGCGATAGTCGTAAAAGCAATAGTTGGCGAGACGACAACGATGATACGATGGAGATCAAGGTGTCGCGCCGGTGACGATGGTGATCATGACGGTGCTTCAGAGATGGAGATCACAAGCACAAGATGATGATGGCCATATCATATCACTTATAATGATTGCATGTGATGTTTATCTTTTATGCGTCTTATCTTGCTTTGATTGACGATAGCATTATAAGATGATCTCTCACTAAAATTTCAAGATAAAAGTGTTCTCCCTGAGTATGCACCATTGCGAAAGTTCTTCGTGTTGAGACACCACGTAATGATCGGGTGTGATAGGCTCTATGTTCAAATACAACGGGTGCAAAACAGTTGCACACGCGGAATACTCAGGTTAAACTTGACGAGCCTAGCATATGCAGATATGGCCTCAGAACACTGAGACCGAAAGGTCGAGCGTGAATCATATAGTAGATATGATCAACATAGTGATGTTCACCATTGAAAACTACTCCATTTCACGTGATGATCGGTTATGGTTTAGTTGATATGGATCACGTGATCACTTAGAGGATTATAGGGATGTCTATCTAAGTGGGAGTTCTTAAGTAATATGATTAATTGAACTTAAATTTATCATGAACTTAGTCCTGATAGTATTTTGCAAATTATGTTGTAGATCAATAGCTCGCGTTGTTGCTTCCCTGTGTTTATTTTTGATATGTTCCTAGAGAAAAATTATGTTGAAAGATGTTAGTAGCAAAGATGCGGATTGGATCCGTGATCTGAGGATTATCCTCATAGCTGCACAGAAAAATTATGTCCTTGATGCACCGCTAGGTGACAGACCTATTGCAGGAGCAGATGCAGACGTTATGAACGTTTGGCTAGCTCAATATGATGACTACTTGATAGTTTAGTGCACCATGCTTAACGGCTTAGAATCGGGACTTCAAAGACGTTTTGAACGTCATGGACCATATGAGATGTTCCAGGAGTTGAAGTTAATATTTCAAGCAAATACCTGAGTTGAGAGATATGAAGTCTCCAACAAGTTCTATAGCTAAAAGATGGAGGAGAATAGCTCAAGCAGTGAGCATGTGCTCAGATTGTCTGGGTACTACAATCGCTTGAATCAAGTGGGAGTTAATCTTCCAGATAAAATAGTGATTGACAGAATTCTCTAGTCACCATCACCAAGTTAGTAGAACTTCGTGATGAACTATAGTATGCAAGGGATGACGAAAGTAATTCCCGAGCTCTTCGTGATGCTGAAGTCGACGAAGGTAGAAATCAAGAAAAACATAAGTGTTGATGGTTAACGAGACCACTAGTTTCAAGAAAAGGGCAAAGGGAAGAAGGGGAACATCAAGAAGAACGGCAAGCAAGTTGCTGCTCAAGTGAAGAAGCCTAAGTCTGGTCCTAAGCCTGAGACTAAGTGCTTCTACTGCAAAGGGACTGGTCACTGGAAGCGGAACTACCCCAACTATTTGGTGGATAAGAAGGGTGATTCTGCCTTAACCACTTCCGATACGACTCTGTCGTGCAACCCCTCAAGTGTGAACCTCGGGGGTGGTTCCTCTTACGTTCACCTTGAAGATTACATTGAGTGGAATTCACCGGGGGTGATTCCTCGGGTTTTCCCCTTGATGTTTGGACACACGGATTGAAGGAAATATGCCCTAGAGGCAATAATAAAGTTAGTATTTATTTCCTTATATCATGATAAATGTTTATTATTCATGCTAGAATTGTATTAACCGGAAACATAATACATGTGTGAATACATAGACAAACAGAGTGTGACTAGTATGCCTCTACTTGACTAGCTCGTTGATCAAAGATGGTTAAGTTTCCTAGCCATTGACATGGGTTGTCATTTGATTAACGAGATCACATCATTAGGAGAATGATGTGATTGACTTGACCCATTCCGTTAGCTTAGCACTCGATCGTTTAGTATGTTGCTATTGCTTTCTTCATGACTTATACATGTTCCTATGACTATGAGATTATGCAACTCCCGTTTACCGGAGGAACACTTTGTGTGCTACCAAACGTCACAACGTAACTGGGTGATTATAAAGGTGCTCTACAGGTGTCTCCAAAGGTACTTGTTGGGTTGGCGTATTTCGAGATTAGGATTTGTCACTCCGATTGTCGGAGAGGTATCTCTGGGCCCACTCGGTAATGCACATCACTATAAGCCTTGCAAGCATTGTAACTAATGAGTTAGTTGCGGGATGATGTATTACGGAATGAGTAAAGAGACTTGCCGGTAACGAGATTGAACTAGGTATTGAGATACCGATGAACGAATCTCGGGCAAGTAACATACCGATGACAAAGGGAACAACGTATGTTGTTATGCGGTTTGACCGATAAAGATCTTCGTAGAATATGTGGGAGCCAATATGAGCATCCAGGTTCCGCTATTGGTTATTGACCGGAGAGGTGTCTCGGTCATGTCTACATAGTTCTCGAACCCGTAGGGTCCGCACGCTTGACGTTACGATGACGGTTATATTATGATTTTATGTTTTTTGATGTACCGAAGGAGTTCGGAGTCCCGGATGAGATCAGGGACTTGGCGAGGAGTCTCGAAATGGTCGAGACGTAAAGATCGATATATTGGACGACTATATTCGGACATCGGAAAGGTTCTGAGTGATTCAGGAATTCTTGGGAGTACCGGAGAGTTACGGGACTTCGTATTGGGCCTTAATGGGCCATACGGGAAAGGAGAGAAAGGCCTCAAAAGGTGGCCGCGCCCCTCCCCATGGACTGGTCCGAATTAGACTAGGGAGGGGGGGGCGCCCCTTTCCTTCTTTCTCCTTCTCCCTTCCCTTCTCCTATTCCAACAAGGAAAGGAGGAGTCCTACTCCCGGTGGGAGTAGGACTCCCCCCTTGGCGCGCCCTCCTCCTAGGCCGGCCGCCTTCCCCCTTGCTCCTTTATATACGGGGGCAGGGGGGCACCCCAGAGACACACAATTGATCAACGATCTTTTAGCCGTGTGCGGTGCCCCCCTCCACCATATTACACCTCGATATTATCATAGCGGTGCTTAGGCGAAGCCCTGCGTCGGTAGAACATCATCATCGTCACCACGCCGTCGTGTTGACGAAACTCCCCCTCAACACTCGGCTGGATCAGAGTTCGAGGGACGCCATCGAGCTGAACGTGTGCTGAACTCGGAGGTGCCGTGCGTTCGGTACTTGATCGGTCGGATCGTGAAGACGTACGACTACATCAACCGCGTTGTGTTAACGCTTCCGCTATCGTTCTACGAGGGTATGTGGACAACACTCTCCCCTCTCGTTGCTATGCATCACCATGATCTTGCGTGTGCGTAGGAAATTTTTTGAAATTACTACATTCCCCAAAACGGATACTTGGACTTTACCACTGTTACTTGGAAAGGCGGGTCGACCCTGAGGGGTACCCGCGAGTGATGTGGAGACGGGTTGACCTGGAGGGTGCCCGCGAGATACTTACGTCGCGTGGCCGGACATTCTTAGCCCCTGCCGCAAGTCCTCGAGACGGGGCAACTGGGTCACATCTTTCGCGAGTCTCTGCTTGTTACCGTGCGTTCCTAATCCACTACGATTTGGATATTTGATCCGAGGGGCCTCTGGCCTGATAGCACTAACCATCACGTGGGGATAGTATGGGCGTTCTGCGTCGTATACATCAGCCGAAGCTTAATAGACGTCAGCGACTGAGCGGCGCGCGCCGGGTTGGACTACGTAAGCACCTGCCTTTTTGAAGGAGGTAGCTAGGTCTGCTCACCGGCCGCGTACGCAACGTGCAAGAGTTCCCGGGGAGATGGCCCATGACCCCTGGGGGCATAGGTTTAGTCCGTCATGCTGACCTCTCTATTAAGCCTAGGTCGGGTTGCGACGTATTGTTTGGCCGAGTCCGGGCATGACTCAGGAAAGTGTTTCCAGCCGGAGTTAATCGAGCGTGGTGGGTAAGTTGGTGCACCCCTGCAGGGAAGAAAACATCTATCGACAGCCTCTCCTACGGTAACGGACACTTGGAGTTGTATCCCGATCGATACAACTAGAACTGGATACTTGAGATGAGACATGGATATCAGAAATGGATAGTATGGCTCTGGGATTGCTTTCTCGCAGGGAGTCGAGAAAGGATCTCTGGCCAAGGTTGATAACACTTCTACTACTTTACTTTATGCTACTCTACTCCCTCCTGTTGCTGCAAGATGGTGGTTTCCAGAAGATGCTAGTCTTTGATAGGCTAGGCTTTCCCCTCTCTTCTGACATTCTGCAGTCCAGTCCACAGATACAACCCTTTCCATTGATACCGATGCATATGTAGTGTAGATCCTTTGTTGCGAGTACTTTGGATGAGTACTCATGGTTTCTTTGCTCCCCCTTTCCCCCCTTTCTTCTTCTTTCCGGTTGATGCAACCAGATGTCGGAGCCCGGGAGTCAGATGCCACCGCCGATGCCTGCTACTACGTGGAGACCGCTGACGACCAGGAGTAGTTAGGAGGCTCCCAGGCAGGAGGCCTTGCCTTTTCGATCGTAGATGCTTTTGTGCTAGCCTTCTTAAGGCATCCTTGTCTAACTTATGTCTGTACTCAGATATTGTTGCTTCCGCTGACTCTTGTGTATTCGAGCTTATGTATTCGAGCCCTCGAGGCCCCTGGCTTGTAATATAAAGCTTGTATTATTTTATTTTGTGTCTAGAGTTGTGTTGTGATATCTTCCCGTGAGTCCTCGATCTTGATCGTACACATTTGCATGTATGATTAGTGTACGATTAAATCGAGGGCGTCACAAGTTGGTATCAGAGCCGACTGCATGTAGGTAGCTCCCTTCCAACTCCTTGGCCAAAGTTGAGTTTAGTCATCCAAAACTGTTTTACTAACTTTGCTGTGTGGCTTACGGGCCCACGTCGCCAATGGGTGGTACTAGGATCTTTTATTCCTCAGCTATACTCTGGGATTCTGATCTCTCTTCTATTCAGGTTAAACATTTTACTAACTCCAACATTAGGTTCTCGTACCCACTTCCTCCCGGAGAGCCCCGACATTACCGATGACCGCCTGCTTCGCCAGAAGATTCTGCGGATACTCCTCGATGTTTCTCGAGACTCTGTGCCCACTGCCTTACAGTTCCTGACCACCGGTAACCCTCATGAATAATCTCCTTGCCGCTTGTACCTTCATCCCCAGTTGCTCATGTTGTTACAAGATACCCCTAGGACTCTCTGTTGTTTCGAGAATCCTTGTGCCTTCTGCTTTGCAGCTTCTTTTTGCACTAAGGATAATTCACTTAACCGGGGTCCACTCATCCCCAGTTGTTCATATACTTTTCAACATACTTGTAAATACTATCCGATCTTCTGAGAATCGTCTTCAAACTATTGCTCTGCAAATACTTGTCTGCTTGCATTATGGATGCTTTCCATATGTGTAGCAATATTCATTAGTATCCTTTGACACCATCATTTTGATCCTATCGATTCAACATGTGTGTGAAAGCACACAATCATCAGTTGATCCTTCTAAATTATCTTTCCGGCTCAGACGTCATTTTGAACATGAGCTGGTTCTCGACCAATCTATTTGTCATTGATTGTGCCCCTAGGTCTATTCTACTTATCCATCCTTGATCAGAGCGTCTGCTTCTGATCCCCCGAAGTGGAAATCATAATTCCTTTGCATTTAAGCTTTGGAATTATCAGATATTTCCAAAATCCGATGCGTCTGCATTATTTCTTCTTCTGATTGAATATCGATACTCACATCAGCTCCGTTGTGGATCGCCGGATCCATTATTGGATTATCATCCGACAATGTCCTTCATATTCAAAGAACCTCGTGAAGTTCTTTCCCAAATACATAATGCCTTAGGTAATTGTATCCTCTCCTTTTGTCAACCATGCTCTGCTTTCGAGCTTGTGTTGTTTACTTCTGAAGTTTGTGGAATAGGTTCCTAACATGCCCCTATGGGTTGAACCTATGCCTTACCTAATCCTTTTGAACCAGAGAGTTTTAACGAGTCTTACTCTTCTGGTGTTTTGCCAGATAACATGTCAACACTACAACTTCATTGAACGCGAGAAGTGAATGAAAGGTTATGCATTGGAGAAGTGGGAGTCGACCTTGAACTTTGTGTTCATGCCCATGGACCTAATGTGGATCTTATCATGGAAGCTTCTTGTGATATAATAATCCCCTTATTATTAGTTCTTACGGTATCTATGTTTGGTCCTTTGCAACCGTGGTTCTGACCATGATTTCCCCCCTTTTAATTCCATTTCTCAAACAAGTTAAAGCATTTGTCTTCTGCAGATCAATGCATCTCCGCAACCTCTATTTTGATCTTCCTTCGAGTATTACCCTCCGGTACCTCGATAATATCAAAGAACTGTGTTGCTTCCTATGAGTCTTCATCTAGTATTGCTTCTCACTGATTTCAGATTTCCCCTGGGATCTGAGTTATTAATCACTCGAGGACACCGATAAGTGAATCGGTTGAATCGATTACGCACTTCGATTCTATAACTCTAAGTAATTTTCATTACTTACGAGTTTAATAATCCTTCAAGTCATTCCTAGCCTGATCGGCTATATCATTATCGTGCTAAATTTTAACTGTGCTACCTGGTCCGTCTTTCCGGAGCACAATTTTTGAAGATGAGCTAAGCCTACATCGGTCTTCCTCGTCATATTTTTCGCCTTGAACAACAAGCTTGATTTCGAGTTTGTGTCGTACCCGTGGTTCTAATAACCTTTCGCTTCATCATTGCTTTGACTTGATGTCGTCGCCGTTTGCTTACATCTTCACGAAATCTCTCGACAAATGTGTCGTGATCATCATCAACATTCTGAGCTCTTCCAGGATATCGATTGAATTCATGATGAGAAATACCATCCTTGCCCCTCGATGATTTGTGTTATCATCGACAACATTCTTGCCTCCCCCAACACGAATTTGTTCACATAAATTTTGGAAATACATCCTTTTTGACATGTCGATGGATTTTTGCGGAAACCATCAGCCACCTCCTCATCTTTCCTGATAAAATTGCATGAGGTGTTCAAGTAATTCCCGATGGATCCTTTCTGTTCTCAAGGTCCGGCCTTTACCTGATGACCATGTCAATGCTATCCAAAAGTATGACTGTGTTACTCCAAACATCATTAAGGACATTGGAAGCGTAGTGCTAAATGTTTCTTGATCAAATATCCAAACACCGTTGTATGGGTAAACATCATGATTCTCCTTGCCCCATTAACTAAATTGATAAGTACATGATGTCATGTCTTGTATATGATGCTCTGTTTGTTCTTGGGAAGCATATACTCATAATACTTGTGTTTAAACACATTTACCTTTCCATTGGAGTGTTTAATCCGATAATCACATTTTTCCTTTCCATTGTTTTTTGTAATCTTTCTTGTGATCTATATGATATAAGCAGAAATATTTCCCTGCTTATGTAAACACCTCGGTGTACAAACTATCAGTAAGACCCTGTTACTATTGTGGACGACATTCCGGTAGCCACCGATGGATGAGAACTTTGCCTATTGGTCCGCCTCGTTCAACGAGCAGGAGAATGGTTCTCTTCGTCCCTCGCCCTTGGTACCGACGATTGTTGCCGACATAACTGGCAGGTTACCCTTTGACATGCCTTCCTATCATGACCGTGCAAAATGAATAGCGCCTTTCCTTCTTTTAACCCACATGGTGGGCCCATAACCCACAGTTCCATAGGATCGGAACCTGACTCTCATGTATATCCTTTATTCCGAAGTATCATTTGCTCTTGGCTTTGTCTATTGTCACGAGCCACCGTCCGAGAGATGATCTATTCCCGGTGCTCTGAACCCCCTTCTCACACTCTGTTCAGGTATCAATCGTTTGTCCATTCGCTTGAAACTTCCTATTGTACCTTCATACTTTGCTCTGGATGTTTATTAAGTTTCAACTCGAGACATACTTCTGCCTCATTCCTTGAATTGTTCACCAGATAACTAACCCTATAAGGGTCAGTTCTCCCGAAGTTACTCTTTACTTCCCCACTTAAATCTCGGGACGAGATTTCTTGTAGTGGAGGAGACTTGTAACATCACCAGCATCACGTTACAGTAATCTCCCCCTAATAAAGGTCATGTCATCATGATCATCATGCCTAAATGCCACTTGTCCAAAATCTGCTTCAAATTCAAATTCAAATCGCATGTCAAATATTTGCTTTTTCTTTCATGTAATCAAAATAGTTCACAATATGACAAATATTCTCTAAGTATTTTTCATGTTAAAACCAAAATCTTTGGAGTTCCCAAATTGCCCCTGGAAATTAATTAGTGTTCTAGCAGCATTTAAATATGCCATTCCCAATTTCCAAAATTCCTAGTCAAATCCTCTTGCCTCCCAACTATTTGTGGCAAGACCTAAAAATGTGGAGGAATTAATGGGCCAAGTCCCATATTTTTCTGAAATCCTTTGGATGTTCAAATAAATCTTTTCCTCTCTCCATTTCAATTTAAAAGAAAAAAAGAAAAGAACAGACAAAAGAGCACAGGCCACTGTGCACTGGGCAGAGTGCACAGTGCCTGGCCCGAGCCAACTGGCCCAGCTGGCCACCGCCCCCCCCTTGGGCCTCAGCCCGCCTGGCCGACCCAGGCCACCCAGCTCCTCGCACCGCACCCCCCTTCCTGTTCCTCAGTCGCGCGCCGCTACAGGGCGCGGTCGACCCGGACCGCCTCGCCGTCGACGACGCGGGAGGGGATAAGGGCGCCCCGTGCGGCTCCTCGAGTCCTCCACCCACTCCTCTCCCCCTCTCCTCGTAGCCCTTCCCTCTCAGATACCCTTTCCTTTGGCCTCTCCCTCTCGCTCGGGTGCCCACCCAAGCATAGCCGTCGCCGCCGCCCTTCGCCGTCTCCGCGGCCACCGTGCCTCCCACGCAGCCTGGCCGTGCTCGTCGGCACCGCCGTGGACCGCCACGACCTCTAGGGCCGCTGGTTGGAGCCGGGAAGCTCCACACCGAGCAGATCGAGCACTTCCCTCTCTTCTCGGGCTCCGGCGATCTTCTCCGACTCCGTCGACCCGCTGCGCTCCTAAGCATCCAAGGGCCACCGTGAGCCGCACTGTAAGCTACCGCACCAAACCCCTCTCTTTCTCCTCTCTCCCGCACTCGCAATCGTCTTTTTTGTTCATGGCCGAACCGCCGCCGCTCGCGCTTGTCGCCGGCGTAGCCACGGTGACCCTTGGGCCCCGCGCGTGCCACCTTCACGCTCGTCGCGTCGCGTAGAGGCTGTCTGGCCTTTTATTTGCTCGCTAGCGCGCCCGCATCGCCAATCGTCATCGCTCCCGAGCGCTGCCGTCCGCCGATGAGCTCCCCGCCGTCACCTCCGGCCTCGTAACTACTCCGGTTGGACGCGGCATCTTCCTCCCGTTCGAGCATGCTAAGTCGCGCGAAAAAAGGGACGCCCGTAGGCGAATCCCGGCGCTCCCCTGCCTGCTCCGTCGTGGTTTCGGCTCGTCTGAGCCACTCCGCCGCCGGCCGCTGACGTGACACACCTGGGGCCACCCCCTGGGTCACTGCTAGTGGGTCCCCTGGTCACCTGTTGACCAGTTGACCTGGTCAACTGTGCTGACTAGGCAGGTCCCAGCCACTGACGTGCGGGCCCCACCGCTTAAATCCCCTAACTAAAATGTTCCAATAATTTAAACTAATTAGTTTAGCTAATTAGTCTATGACAGGTTTGGCCTACCTGCTAAATATCTTTGTTTAGTTAGTTTTAAAACTCTGTTAGCTCTCCGTCTATGACATGTGGGTCCCACTGGACCCACTGGTCAGGTTTGACCTGGTCAGCCACTCTGTTTACTGCTGAGGTCATCAAGACGTCATGCTGACGTCATATTCCATTTCTGTTAATATAAATAAATCCAGAAAATGGTTTAATCTTTGAAAATTCATAGAAAATAAACCGTAACTCGGATGAAAATGTTGTCTACATGAAAGTTGCTCAGAAAAATCCAATGAATCCGAATACACGGTCCGTTCATCTATCACATGCCCCTAGCATGCTGAACATGGGACTTTCCCCCTCTTTTCCTGTGTCCGGAATCCGCCTAACGCCGGGAATTCATCCTCGGATGTTTATCCCCTCCGTCTGCAACGTGTAGTAGTACGTTTGGTCGACCCTAGTTCTGCTTATCACCTTGTCATGCTTAGTATTGCATATGTTTGCTTTGTATTTACTGTTTCTTCCCCCTCATCTCTCTGGTAGGCCCCGAGACCGCTGCTGATGCCCCTGTGATCGACTACGTTGACGACGAACCTTCTTCCCTTTCAGCGGAGCTTCCAAGTAAGCCCCCCCTTTGATCATCTCGATATCGCCCATTCCATTCTCTCATGCTTGCATTAGATTTTGCTACTGTTATTGATTGCTCCTATTCTGATGCATAGCCTGCTTTTGTAACCTGCTTATTGTTACCTACATGCTTATCCTAAACTGCTTAGTATAGGTTGGTTAGTGATCCATCAGTGACCCCCACCTTGTCCTTGTTGCCCCTGCTTCATCATTGAAGACTCGATCAACGGGATCGAAGACCAGGCCCCGGCACCGCACATCACTTTCCCCTTAGTTGCTCAACACTACTGGGTTACTATCGAGTGCCGAGGGTGAGACCTCTACAAAACTTCTGATGTTAACCCTGTAGTGTAGCTATTCGGTCGTGGTCATCGAGGGTGATTCCACCTTAACCACTTCCGATATGACTCTGTCGTGCAACCCCTCAAGTGTGAACCTCGGGGGTGGTTCCTCTTACGTTCACCTTGATGATTACATCGAGTGGAATTCACCGGGGGTGATTCCTCGGGTTTTCCCCTTGATGTTTGGACACACGGATACTTGGACTTTACCACTGTTACTTGGAATGGTGGGTCGACCCTGAGGGGTACCCGCGAGTGATGTGGAGACGGGTTGACCTGGAGGGTGCCCGCGAGATACTTACGAGGCATGGCCGGGCATTCTTAGCCCTTGCCGCAAGTCCTCGAGACGGGGCAACGGGGTCGCATCTTTCGTGAGTCTCTGCTTGTTACCGCGCATTCCTAATCCACTATGATTTGGATATTTGATCCGAGGGGCCTCTGGCCTGATAGCACTAACCATCACGTGGGCATAGTATGGGCGTTCTGCGTCGTATACATCAGCCGAAGCTTAATAGACGTCAGCGACTGAGCGGCGCGCGCCAGGTTGGACTGCGTAAGCACCTGCCTTTTTGAAGGAGGTAGCTAGGTCTGCTCACCGGCCGCGTACGCAACATGCAGGAGTTCCCGGGGAGATGGCCCATGACCCCTGGGGGCATAGGTTTAGTCCGGCGTGCTGACCTCTCTATTAAGCCTAGGTCGGGTTGCGACGTATTGTTTGGCCGAGGCCGGGCATGACCCAGGAAAGTGTGTCCGGCCGGTGTTAATCGAGCGTGGTGGGTAAGTTGGTGCACCCCTGCAGGGAAGAAAACATCTATCGATAGCCTGTCCTACGGTAACGGACACTTGGAGTTGTATCCCGATCGATACAACTAGAACTGGATACTTGAGATGAGACATGGATATGAGAAATGGATAGTATGGCTCTAGGATTGCTTTCTCGCAGGGAGTCGAGAAAGGATCTCTGGCCAAGGTTGACAACAATTCTACTACTTTACTTTATGCTACTCTACTCCCTCATGTTGCTGCAAGATGGTGGTTTCGAGAAGATGCTAGTCTTCGATAGGCTATGCTTTCCCCTCTCTTCTGGCATTCTGCAGTCCAGTCCACAGATACAACCCTTTCCATTGATACCGATGCATATGTAGTGTCGATCCTTGCTTGCGAGTACTTTGGATGAGTACTCATGGTTGCTTTGCTCCCCCTTTTCCCCCTTTCTTCTTCTTTCCGGTTGATGCAACCAGATGTCGGAGCCCGGGAGTCAGATGCCACCGCCGATGCCTGCTACTACGTGGAGACCGCTGATGACCAGGAGTAGTTAGGAGGCTCCCAGGCAGGAGGCCCTGCCTTTTTGATCATAGATGCTTTTTGTGCTAGCCTTCTTAAGGCATCCTTGTCTAACTTATGTCTGTACTCAGATATTGTTGCTTCCGCTGACTCTTGTGTATTCGAGCTTATGTATTCGAGCCCTCGAGGCCCCTGGCTTGTAATATAAAGCTTGTATTATTTTATTTTGTGTCTAGAGTTGTGTTGTGATATCTTCCCGTGAGTCCTTGATCTTGATCGTACACATTTGCGTGTATGATTAGTGTACGATTGAATCGAGGGCGTCACATCTGAATCCTTTGTTAGCTTGCCATGGCCCTCCTTTTATAGCTCAAGGGGTAACCACAGTGGCAAAACAATCATTATCTATTGATTAGATGGCTAATAGTGTTATCATACCTAACTCTGGCAGTTAGGACAAAGTGCATTAAATGCACTACTAGGTGTCATGCTGAGGATGTAGCACGTCAAGCCTGTCGTGCCGCTTAATCATCTTCTGCTTATCAGCTTGACACGCCTCTGGACTGGTGTCATATGAAGGTAATTTGTCTTCCAAATGGCTGCCACGTGCCGAGTGGAAGCCACTTAATCACTTGGAGGCTCGACACCACATTGATAGGTGATTTGCATGGTGGTGCAATGGAGCGGTGGGCCTTGGCGGGTAGATTTTCCCTTGGCGGACCCGGAAAGCCTGTCGGGGAAGTCTTGGACTAGTCCTTGATGCAGCCTCGACCCGGCCAGGCTCTCCTACCTAGCAAGGGAGGCTTTCCCAAGCTGACATCTTGCTGTCTTGGTTTGTCTTGGTCTTCTTGATCCGCTCCTTGATCTCTCAAAGAGCTACTTCTCTGGCTTGGTCTTGATTTGCACGTTGGTGCAGTTACTTGACGCCAACACGTCTGTGTACAAGTCTGGGCAACAAACGTAAATGTCTGTTGTACCGACACCTATCTCACGAAGTTTTGTGTGATTGAAGTTTTCAAGTTTTGTGTGATTGAAATTTTCAAGTTTTGGGAGAATAAGGAGTTTCAAGACCCTAAGATTGGGGATGCCCAAGGCACCCCACGATAATATTCAAGGAAGATCCGAGCAACTAAGCTTGGGGATGCCCCGGAAGGCATCCCCTCTTTCGTCTCCAACATTATCGGAAACCTCACTTGGAGCTATATTTTTATTTGTCACATGATATGAGTTTTTCTTGGAGTGTCATTTTATTTTGTTTATATTTGCTCGTTGTTATTTAGAATAATGTTTTTTATCTTTTATTTCGATAAAAATGTCAATTATAGCCTTTACATGCTTATTTTGCAAGTCTATATATGGCTGTTTCAAAATAGAAAGCTGGACGCTAGTGCATGAATTCTTGAGAAACGTCAGAACATGATAAAATCTTGAAATTTTTACACAGTGAGCTATAATAAATTTTCTACAGTGTGTTAATTTTTCAGAAGTTTTGGAGTTAGATAAGTATGAATCTTCTTGCATTCTTTACAGACTATCCTTTTTAGACAGATTGCTGTTATGTTTCATTGTTTGCATAGGTTTGCTTGTTTAATGATTCTATTTGAGGATAGGTGTATTAAATATGTAGAGGAATTTATTATGCAATGTTAAAGTATAATTTTAGTGATTTTCTATAGTAGAGAATGATAAGGGATTGCATTGATTTGTACTAACTTATATCACAAGTTCTTTTTGAGTTTTGTGTGGATGAAGTTTTTAAGAGTTAGGGAAACTGTGATATAAAAGGAATCAAGGAGACGCAAAAGCTCAAGCTTGGGGATGCCCAAGGCATCCCAAGATAATATTTCGAGAAGTCTAAAGCATCTAAGATTGGGGATGCCCCGGTTGGCATCCCACCTTTCTTCATCAACAATTATCGGTTAGCCTCGGTTGAGCCTAAGTTTTTTGCTTCTTCACATGATGTGTGCTATTCTTGGAATGTCATTTTATTTTGTTTTGCTTGCTGTTTTAATAAAATACTTAGATCTGAAATTTTTAAATGGGAGAGAGTCCTCACATCTATACCTAAAAATAAAGCAAGGTGCGTTTCTCCAATTTTTTCATCCGTTCACCACCGAAAATATTTTTCTTATATCCGAGGTGGTACTAAATTTTCGTGGTCCATCTGCTAAAAAATAAAAAGTTTTGTCCATAATTTCGTACGTGGGCCGCACGCACTAAGGCCCAGAAAAGCTACCCATTTATATCCTGCGCACGCAGCTGGGAAACCTTATTTGTCACACAGCGCGACATATAGTTGGAGCTTCGCATCGGTCGCCCTATGTTGGGCCGGCCCATTTCTATTTTTTCTGTGTTCTTTTTCTATTTTTATTTTTTATCTTCCAATTTATTTTTTCCTTTTCCCATAAATTAATTTTATAAATTTTCCAAAATTTCGGATTTTACAATTTTTTGTTGAATCTTAGAATTTTAAAATTTGTTCCCACATTTGGAAATGTAAATTTTTATTTTCGTTCAATATTTGTTTGAAGTTAGAAAAATGTTCGCATTTTTCAAAAAAAATTTGAAAGTTTTTCTAGATTTCTAAAATAAATTTCATTTAAAAAATCATAGAAATTCGAAAAATATTCATTTTATCGAAATGTTCATAAATTCGAAATAATGTTCGTGATTAAAAAGACATTTTTGAAAATTGATTTGAATGTTCAAAACAAGTTTCCATTTTATTAAATTGTTCACAAATTCAAAAAATGTTCGCTTCTCTGCCTTAAAAATGGTCCTGTTTTCAAAAAGTGTTTGTGAATTTAATAAAATCTTCCTATTTCAAGTTTTGTTTTACTTTTTCTAGAAATTACCTTTTTTCGAAAAAAATGCTCACATGTTTTAAAACAAATCAGGAGGTCACCACAACCTCGACAAGGAGGCGGGCCTGAAGGAAAAAGATTGCATGAATTGGGTAGTGACCGCCACTCCCACCAACCCCACTACTTTAAAGATCTCGCGGGCCAAACATGACCCGCGAGAACACCACAGCTCTCCGCTCTATCGCCGTACTATTGTGTGGAGACCATTTTGATGGACACATCAATTATCTCTCCCGATGCTTCTCGCAAAAAAAAATCTCCCATCGCAACGCACGGGCATATGTGCTAGTAGCTACCTATTTACTTAACTACTCACTTGATCTTCACTTATATCTTTTTGGAGTAGTTTGTCGAACACTCTCATGCTTCACTTATATTATTTTAAGAGTTTATAATAGTGATGACAATTTGCACTAGCTATGAAATTGGTCCTAATATGATGAATATCCAAGAAGCATATAATAAAAACTTTCACACAGATCATTGGATATGATAAGTTTGATTCCTTGCAATAGTTTTGCAATATGGAGATAATAATATGTGAGTCATGTTGGTGAGTAATTATGCTTTAGTAAGAATATTGGTGTTAAGTTTTGTGATTCCCTATGCAAGCATGAAAGTCAATAGTTATGCAATGAAGTTACATCCTACTTGTGGTGCATTATTCAATGTTAGTTATGTTTAATGCTCATTTATGATCGTTTTCGTTTCTTGGTTGGTTGCTTCTCAATCTATTTGCTAGACTTTCCTTGTACTAAGTGGGAATACAGCTTGTGCATCCAAAATCGTAAACCAAGTTTTTCCAAATGAGTCCACCATATCTACCTATATGCGGTATTTTCATGCCCTTCCAAGTAAATTTGTATGTGCCAACTCTAATTTTCAAAATGAATTTCCTTTTTGTGTGCCTGTACCACTCTTGAAACGACACGGGGTGGCCGATATTTTCCATGATAGGTATGTTATTCTCAAGATGAGTGTTTATTCACTTTTCATTGCACGAGAGTGTGGCCGGTAATAGGGATGTCCAGTCCCGAAATGTTTTTTTACTTTATGTTCTAAAATAATAATTTCCTGGAAAGTGTTGGTATGGAAGGCACCCGTGGATACGGCTAGCCATGGATTGCGAAAGAATGGTGGAAAAATGAATAAACTTTATTTTATGTTTGGGAACCGCCTATGATTTACCTAGCATGGAAGATATCGGGAATTCTCTGTCCATTTCGTTGACAGGAAAAACATGCATCCCGAAACAATTTTTATCTCTCAATTTAAGCTTTGAGCTCTGACACCCCTACAAATTGTTGCTTCCCTATGTGAAGGGCCTATCTATTTAATTTTATGAAATTTTTATTTTTATTTTGAGTCTCCATCTTCTCTTACAAAGCACTAACAAGGGAACATTATTGTCATACTTGTGCATTGGATGTAGCTAATATTTGAGTGAGTTTCATGAATGCATCAATGATTAAGCATAATGGGCTAGGGATAGCTTTGTTTAGCATTGATATTTTGAAAGACATGGTTGCTTATTAGTATGCTTGAGTATCGAAGTCTCCATGTCGAATTATAGACTATTAATTGCTCTGAGTCATTCAAGTCCAAATGTCCATACTACAAAAGAAAAGACTATATATATGATGAATATGATAGGTAGCATTCCACATCAAAAATTCCTTTTTCAATTGCTACTTTATCATGATGAGTTTTATGAGAAATAGTTGTTGTTATGATGCTAGGAAAAGTGATTGAAATTATCATTGATCAAACTTTATGCACTATGCTAGCATTCACACTTCATAAATTATTTCTTTTATCATTTACCTACTCGAGGACGAGCAAGAATTAAGCTTGGAGATGCTGATACATCTCCAACGTATCTATAATTTATGAAGTATGCATGCCATGTTTACTACAATTTTATATGGTTTGGGTGCAATTTTATATGATTTAAATGGAACTAACCTGGACTGACGCTGTTTTCAGCAGAATTACCGTGGTGTTGATTTTTGTGCAGAAATCAAAGTTCTCCAAATGCAGCAAAACTTTTTTGATGTTTTTTTGGATGAAAAGAGGCATTGGAACCTTTGTGGGAGGGCCAGAAGAGCCACGAGGGCTCCATTAGGCACCAGGACACGCCAGGATCGGGCTGGCTCGCCCTGGTACTTAGTGGGCCCCTTGAGGCCCATCCTCGCGTGAGACCGACGCCAAAAAATCCTATAAATACCGAAACCCCCAGAAAAAACCCTAGATCAGAAGTTCCGCCGCCGCAAGCCTCTGTAGCCACAAAAAAACCAATATGGACCATGTTCCGGCACCCTGCCAGAGGGGGGAAATCATCACCAAAGGCCATCTTCATCATCCATGCGGCCACCACGATGAGGAGGGAGTAGTCCACCCTCGGGGTTGAGGGTTTGTACCAGTAGCCATGTGTTTAATCCCTCTCTCTCGTGTTCTTAAGTTTTCACGATCTTGATGTATCGCGAGCTTTGTTAATATAGTTGGATCATATGGTGTTTTCCCCTCTCTATCTTGTTGTGATGGATTGAGTTTTCCCTTTGCGATTTTGTTCTTATCGGATTGAATACTTTTATCAATTTGAGAACACTTGATGTATGTCTTGCTATGAATACCCGTGGTGACAATGGGGTATCATATTGATTCACTTGATGTGTGTTTTGGCACTCACCTCACGGATTCCCAAGGTGACATTGGGGTTATGTATGCATAGGGGTTGATGCACGTTCTCGTCTTTGTTTCTCTGATAGAAATCTTGGGGAGCTCTTAAAGGTTATTTGTATTGGATTGAGTATTATGTATCTGAATTTTTTTGATGCATATCGTGTAATAAACTCACAGATACTCGTGGTGACATTGGAGTATCTAGGTGACATTAGAGTTGGTTGATGTGTATCATATGGTGTTATTTTAGTATGAACTCTTGGACAGATCAATCGGAAAGGATTACTTGGTGTTATTTTAGTACGAACTCTTGGATAGATCAATCGGAAAGGATAACTTTGAGGTGGTTTCCTACCCTACAAAAAATTTCGTCTGATGTTCTCCGGTAGATAAGAACTTTGGAGTGATTCTTCATCGCACGTTAAGGGATGGCTATTTGATCCAATGATAATAGCATTATTGAGAGATTGCACTAGCGGAAGTATGAACCCTAGGCCTTGTTTTCAAGCATTGCAATACCGTTTGTACTCACTGTTGTTACTTGCTACCTTGCTGTTTTTTATATTCCTATTACAAAATCAATATCTACTATCGTTACTACACTTGTATCACCATCTCTTCGCTGAACTAGTGCACCTATACAATTTAGCATTGTATTTGGTGTGTTGGGGACACAAGAGACTCTTTTTTATTTCGTTGTAGGGTTGTTTGAGAAAGACCATCTTCATCCTACGCCACCCACGGACTGATAAACCTTAGGTCATCCACTTGAGGGGAACTTGCTACTGTCCTACAAAACACTGCGCTTGGAGGCCCAACACGAGTCTACAAGAACAAGTTGTGTAGTAGACATCAAGGCAATATTACTGTATTATTATGTTTGCATTTTTATAATTAAGAGTTTATATTCTATGCTATAACTTCTATGATCATGGAATATGTGATTCAGTGCAAAACTCATATGCACGTGTGGAATGATAAACATTAAAATATGATTCCCAGTCTTGCCTCTAAGATTAGCTTAAGTGTTGTTGGTGATCTTGTTTTCTGGATGTTAGGATATGGTTAAGTGTAACAATAGTCCTAAAACAACACGGAGAATATGACGTTGGAAGAACGATCATATTGAATAGACCCAAACTTGTTTGTTATACTTTGAGATGCAATCGTCACAAATCAATTCTTATTACACGTAGAGTTAACATGTGATTTAGTTCCCTAGACCATGTAAGTATCGCAGTCACTTCTTACCGTACAATGGACTTTGTGGTTGCTTAAATATTATCTGTGACTAGGTGATTATAAGGATGACTTACAGGTGCATCAAAAAGTTTGACAAGCGACTAGAAATCTCGAGAGTGGAATTTTCTCCTCCGATAATGGAGAGATATTCTTAGGGCCCTCTCAGTGTGATGGAATCTATCATCTTCTGGCTAGACACAGGTGACTATACTAGTGCAGTGATGTTCTATATAAACAGTTTTTAACCCCTTTCCGTGACAGAGTTCTAAACCATCGCCTTGCCTATGTGTGCAATAGGGGGTCCTTCCCACATGACCCAGAAACCGTCGGCGATAGGCAACGCTGATGCAGATGCGTTGCCAAACGTAATCGTATGTGATGCAGGAACATGTCGCACACACTATATTATGGCACATGTGTGGGGGCTCAATCGGCCACGTCTCTCATGAGTCAAACATTTCTAATTGCACAGGGAGACCAAACGATGTTTGACATTCGACCATTTGCGAAATAGTACGTAAGGCACATGGGCCATCATAGAAACTGTGCATTATATGTGGATCATTGAAAACACAAGTGCTCCCTGGGTGATTTTGGTCATTAATGTCAACATATCTTTTGTTGGACTAATAGTTTTATCTAGTACTCCCTCTGTAAACTAATATAAGAGTGTTTAGATAACTAAAATAGTAATCTAAACGCTCTTATATTAGTTTTCGGAGGGAGTATATTTCAGATAAGTTCAACAGTGGAGTGGCAAGGACGAGAGGATGTGGACCCCCTCAAAATGCTAACGATAAAGATTGGCAAAGGCCCAATACTCTTCGTTTCTATTTAGGTGATCCAAGATCACATTGAGTCCATAGGAAAGGCAATACTATTAAAGGGGATGAGGTGTTGCTTAATGGTCTACTTGCTCAAAGTGCTTAGTGATATTGCTCCAAAACCCTCAGCCACTTTCTCCATCCAAATATGTCCAAACCCTAATTCCAAAGTTGGCCCATCGCTTCTTCCTACCCAGAGCCACCGAGTTCATTTGACATAGCCACTGGCAGAAACCCTAACAGTTCGGTCACACCGATATGTATCTCGGTCCCATCGAGATGGCCTTGCCAGCGCTCTATGGTATATTGCATTCACTTTGATCCCACCGAGTTTATGCATTCGGTCTCACCGAGTTGGCTTGACAGATTCTCTGTTGCTTATTGCTTCACTTCGGTCCCACCGAGTTGATGAAATCGGCGCCACTGAGATGAAGTTTGCCCTAACACTAGTGGAAAAAAAGCCTAGCTATGGCGTGGCAAAAGTGCCTTGCTGGCGTAGACACCCTACGCCAGCAATATGGCACCACTATTAGAAAAATAGTGCTGACGTGGGTGGCCACACCAGTAGTATTCTAAAGGTTGATGGCGTGCGAGATGAACAACGCCAGCACTATAACCACACAGGTAGTGGCATGGAGTGTACTTTGCACGCCACGAACGTTTCGACTAGCCAATTTTTTTTCCACCACCATATATAGCATTTAGCATTTCACATTAGAACTAAGCACATATATAGTAGCACACAGTAGAATCATACCAGCTATTAGACCATTAATTAGCAGTTAGTAATAGTGACAATCCATCACATACAGTAGTAGCTACACATATATACAGTGGTACGGTAATAAACGACACAAGTACTCACAAACACGAGCTAACATAGTTAACCAGTTCATTTCACATCAATGGCCCAACCACTTCTAAATGAGGTTGATGACGATCATCATCCCCAAGTCACGACACATGGTATTCGTAGCAGTGAGTAGGATGGCCTGTCCAACCCGAAGATTCTTGCCACGAAGGAACCTCTTCGACCCGGCCCGGTTGAAGACAGTGCGACCGTCTGTGTCCACTGTGCAGTCACAACTTGTGACGAAGCCCCTTCCAGTAAGGCGTAGTCCAGCTATGCCTTCTTCATCCGGCTCGATGCCACAACTCACAGTTAGCTTCTTAGGTAATTTCTGAAAATCATTAGATATGATAAATGAGCATGTCATCAAAGATAGCTTCTTAGGTAACTTCAATCCACATGTATCATCAGGTTCAACACTAAGCATATCATCTCACATCACTACACTACGCATATATTATCAATTTACTACATTAATTAAACATATATATCATCAAATTAAGACGTACACTAAGCATATATCATCAGATTATACTAGACACTAATTAAGCATATCACATTACTACAGTAAGCATATATCATCACATTATACTACATTATATAAGCATATCATCACATTACAACAGCATGCATATCATCTGATTACTAGCTACGTACACTAAGCTTGTCATCACATTTCTACTCTGCATGCACATTTAAATTTCTACACAAACCAATTTCTACACTAAGCATATATATCATCACATTACTACAACAAGCATATCATCCAACTACGTACTACACTAATTAAGCATGAATATATATATCATCTAATTAATTACTACACTAAGTAACATACCATGTCACTTGTACAACGAGCTGACATAATATCGCGGGAAACGACGGCCACCTGTGGGACCAGGAGGCCCCTTGCTGGTTCGGTAGGGGGACGTCGCGTTGCACAAAGAGCAGACGAGCGTGGGGTAGCACGGCAGAGATCACGCGGGCAGTTTTACTCAGGTTCAGGCCACCGCGAGGCATAAAACCCAACTCCTGCTTTGGTGGATTGATGGTGGAAAGGTGGTGGTGGAGCGTAGTACACTTGCCCGGTAGGGGTTGCCTCAGGGCGGCAATGACTACGCGCATATGGGGGTGTGAGTTATCCAACCTTCTAACCCTTTCTATAGTTCCACGTGCCTCCTTTTATAGATCAAGGGGTTACCGCAATGGCAAAGTAGTCATTATGCACCGATAAGATAGCAACAGTGCTATCATACCTAACTCTACGGGCTGACAAGGCACATTAAATGCACCGCTTAATGTCACATCGTTGGTTGCCCGACAAGGCTTGCCGGGCTATCTTGCCAGCTCCGCGCCTGCTCGCTTGACACGTCGCGACATGGGTGTCATCTATGGGTTTTTCCTGTAGGGAGAGGCTGTCATGTGGCGAATGGCTGCCACTTAGTCACTCTGTGGCTTGACACCGCACTGATCGACGACGTGAGTCATGGTAGAGTGGTTGGTGAGGTGGTTTAGTCTCGGTGAGTCCCGGCAGGCCCTGCGGGGACACCTTGGCTGTCTGCTTCTGGGGGTGGCCTCGCCCCTTGCCGTGCTTGCCTTCCCGGCAAACGAGGCCCTTTTCTTGATGATATATTGCTTCCCTGGCTTGGTCTTGGTCTCTCTGATCTGCATGTTGGTCCTTCGAATCTCTTGATCCCTTGTACATCTTGGGCTGGCGCTTCAATCTTGTTCCCGTGCCCGTCCACAGTCTGGGCAACAGACCCAGGGTTTGTTGCACCTACAAAAGCCCCCGGGCCTGCCCCGAACGCGCTGCCGAGTGTCACAGGTTAGGGCCTAATAGGTGCACAAGCGGGGTTGCTGAAGAGGCTGGCCTCTTGAGGTCTTCCTTGCTTCTTCATTAGCCTTGATTCCGGGCCAGTTTCCGGTTTCTCCATGTGTCGAGTAAAGCCAGCAGTGGTGGGGCCGCTCCAGTAATGGTCCGTGAATGGCTTTAACGCACAGGGTAGAAACTGCCAATTCGCTCTTCCCACCACGCCCTTATCCTTGGCCACGTATGCTGCATGCATCGCGCTGGGTAGGTAATGGAGGCGCGTGTTGTGGGAGAGCATCAAGGTGAGGGCCCGGTCATCTTGAATTGGCGGAGGAGGACGATCGCCGCCTGTTGAGGGAGCGGCTACCCTCCCCGGCCCACCTATAAAAGGGAGGGGCGGAGGAGGGCATAGTCACTCGTCCTCGCGTTCCTCCTCTCCTGTCTTCTGCTTCTACTGGTTATGTTGAGAAAAGGGATTGGGGCCATGCCTCGGGCTCCATCTTGAAGCTTTCCCTGGATCTGAAAGGGGGATTCGAGCGGCGCGGCGACAACGCTGGGGGCGCCAACCCTGGCGTGCACGCCGCCGGGCCGCCCGTGGCCTTGACTTTAGTGGGTGGGGACGCGAATGACACCACGTCGAGGCTCGAGGCGGGCATGGCGTGTGGTAGTCGATCGCTCCCCATTCTTCTTCCCTTTGCGGCGCTGGGGAGGAGTCACGGAAGAGATTAATTGCCAGTAGAGGCGAATCTGACTCCTCCTGGGCGCCGCCCTCCTGCCGTGCAGGAAGGCTCCTTGCTCTCATATGCGTCTTCGGGACGTGCGGTGGTTTCTAATGTGAGGGCTCCTGGGGATGACCATGCTCTCTATGGGAAGACCTAGAGAGCACAACGTTCGATGTGATGGCCACGCCGAGGTCTTCGGGTGGTAGTGATGCGGACGACAACGGCAACCCAAAGCGTGTCAAGAACAGGGATGACCGTTCCAAAGAGGCGTGTTTGCTGGTGACTCCGTGCCTCCCATCTGATCCTCCGGCAGTGTCACCATCCATGCCAACCCTCCGGTTTCTTCATCCTTGCTGTGGAGCGGCGCCGTACTTATCCCGGTGAGGCGCCGAATCCCAGCTGTGTTGGCCTCCGGCCTCTTTGACCTCTTCCTGTAGCAGATGGACAGGGGCAAAGGCATTACGGGGCACTAATCTTTTTTCAATCTTCAACCTGTCGGCACTTGCCAAATTTTAATTCAAATAATGTAATCTCTCGAGTCCGTGTTTTGTGTTCTGTATTGCCTGTACTTGGATGACATTATTAATGAAAAAGATGAACTTTGATGGGAACCCGTGCATGTATATGTCCATGCAGAGGCGAGATGCCTCTTTAATGTAAATAAACGAGTTTTCCCTGGCAGGCTATCCTGACGGCACCCTTTTTGTCTGCCGTAGAGCTACATCTGCCGGGTAACAGACAAAGGGACCAGCCCCCACCAACTTCTTTTCATCAAAGGCCACTGCGACCATCCTGACCGAAGCAGTGTTCGAGTCAGGGATGGGAGCACCTAAGTCTCAAAAGAGTGGCGAGGCTTTCTCATGCACAAGTTATAGCTTACAGAACAATAACGGACAGGAGGTAGAACTTATCTGTTTGGCTTGCCAGGGATCGTAGTGCCGGGCAATCTTCTCAACTCCTTGTCGAAGCCAAGTTCACGGCAGGAACCTGCAGCTTCATGCAGATGAGAATGAATTGAGGATGTGATCCTATCTATATGCATATGCAAATCTCATGAAATGCTTATGTAGTGATCTTGGAATGTTCATGCATGCATGCAATCTTGGTCGGGGGGCCCCCACTGCGCTTCTTTATTTTCTCTTGCACAGGGTCATCGCCCTGGCTTTGTACATGGGGTTACAGCAGCTGAGGCAAGGCCTATACAAAAGGGTGGCTGCTGGGCACGGCCCGACAGCCGCGCCTTACGGAACTTACGGAGATGCTCAATATTCCTTGAGTTTTGCAACTGAGTGCCATATCTGGTCTCCAGATGGACTGCGCCAGGTCTGGAGATTCGTACTACCCAGTAAGGGCCATCCCACTTCGGTGACAACTTATTTGTACCCTTGGCGGACTGAACGCGCCTCAGGACAAGGTCACCTTCCTTAAAACACTAGGCGTGAACCCTGCAGCTATGTTAGCGGCGCAGGGCTTGCTTATAGCGTGCAGCACGCCTAGCAGCCCGGAGACTGTTCTCCTCGAGTAGCACAACATCGTCACGCCGGTGCTGATCTTGTCCTACTTCATCGTAGGCAAGCACTCGAGGCGACCCGTAAATGAGTTCCGTGGGCATAAATGCTTCTACCCTGTAGACCAGGGGGAAGGGAGTCTACCCGGTAGCTCGGTTTGGTGTCGTTCTGAGGGACCAGAAAACTACTGGCAGCTCATTGATCCACCGCCTGCCCTGCTTCTGCAGCGTATCGGAAGTTCTTGTCTTGAGTCCACGCAACACTTCAGCGTTCGCCCTCTCAGCTTGTCCATTGCTCTGGGGGTGTGCCACAAAGGCAAATGAGATATTGCATCCGAGGGCATGAACATATTGCATGAAGGCGCGGCTCGTCAACTGGGTGCCGGTAATGATCCTTCCCGGAACTCCAAAAGGACACACCAGATCTTTCAAGAACTTGATAGCTGACTGAGCTGTCACCTTTCTCATGGCAGTCACTTCCGGCCACTTTGTAAACTTGTCGATAGCAACGAACAAGAATTCAAAGCCCCCAATTTCACAGGGGGAAGGGGCCGAGGATATCGAGCCCCCAGACCGAAAATGGCCATGATAGAGGGATTGTTTGAAGAGCTTGGGCAGGCAAGTGGGTTTTCTTTGAATGGAACTGGCAGGCTTCACATTTCATGACTAGCTCGACCGCATCTTGGAGGGCGGTGGGCCAATAGAATCCTTGCCAGAATGCTTTCCCAACTAATCCCCTTGAGCCAGTGTGGGAGCCGCACATTCCTCTATGTATCTCAGCCGACAGTTCCTTTCCTTCTTCCCGGCAGACACACTTCAATTTCACACGGTTGGGCCTCCTTCTGTACAGAGTGTCATCGACAAACTGATACATACTGGCCCTCCGGGCTACTTTTTCAGCTTCGTCTTGTTCGCCTTGGAAGCTCTCCGGTTTGGAGGATGTGGACAATGTGCTTTGCCCAAGTTGGAGCCTAGGGCTCGGCAACAAGAACTAGCGGCACCTCCTCTGCGACGGGAGCATAGGCCTCGTTTGCGGGGTCCATGGCCTGGCTGGAGGGGGTGGTCTGGCAAGATATGAGGAGTTGTTTCTGGTAGGGTCTCTGCCAGGAGCTGACGGCTCTACCGGGAGAGGCTTACCGGAGTCCAACTTTCTCCTTTTCCGGGCCATTGTTGCTGGGGATACGGAGGGCTGAGTGAGATGGAGAACAAAAGTCACTGGTTCCACAGGAAAGCTTCTGCGCATCACACTTTGAAAGATGATCAGCTATGCTGTTTTCCGCACGGGGTACGTGCTTTGTTTGCAATCCGTCAAAGCGCTCCTCCAATCTCCTCACTTCCTTGATGCATGCCTCCATCAATGGACTTTGGTAATCCTTGTTGACTTGTCTCACCACAAGCTGTGAATCTCCTCGAATGATCAGCTTCTTAATTCCCAATTCAGTTGTGATCCTCCGCCCGGCAAAGAGCCCTTCATACTCAGCTCTATTGTTGGTTGCTTCTTCTCGAGAAAAATGCATTTGGACAACGTACTTCAAGTGCTCCCCGGAGGGGGCGACGAGAAGCACGCCAGCTCCTGCACCTTGCAGGGAAAAAGCATCATAAAAATACATTATCTATTCCCGGGGCGATTCCTTGCCGGGGATAACCGTCTCTGTCACTTCCTCACCAGGGGTTGGCGTCCATTTTGCAATAAACTCTGCCAATGCCCTGTTCTGCATAGTTGATGTGCTCTCAAACTTCAAACAAAAGCTGGATAACTCCAAAGCCCACTCCACTATTCTGCCGGTAGCCTCAGGGTTTCGGAGTATCCTTTGCAACGGAAAATGAGTAACAACCGTGATCTCATGGGCTTGGAAGTAGTGGCGCAGTTTCCTTGAGGCCATAATGAGGCCAAAGATCAACTTCTGCACGCTAGAGTACCTCGATCTAGCCCTGTAACAAGGAGCTGACGAAGTACACTGGGCGATGCACCACTTTCTTCCTTGTCGCGTCCTTGGGGTTGCTTTCGTTGCCGTGCTCATTGATGTCCTGATCCTTCTCTGATTCTGCCGGTCCCTGCTCACTCTCTGCCTCATCCACTTCTCCTGTGCTACCAAGGCCGCACTGACCACTTGGTTGGTTGCCGCTAAGTATAGCAGCAACGGCTCCTGGGGTTTGGGAGCAACCAAGGTAGGCATAGAGGACATGTAGGCCTTCAACTCTTGCAAAGCTGCAGCCGCTTCCGGGGTCCACTTCATAGGCCCTGTCTTCTTTAAAATTTTGAAGAACGGCAGGGCATGCTCGGCAGACTTGGAGATGAATCTGCTTAGCGTGGCAACGCATCCTGTCGGACGCCTCACATCCTTAACTGTCCTTGGCGCTTGTATCTGCTCAATAGCTTTGATCTTGTCGGGGTTGGCTTCGATCCCGCGATGGGACACAAAGAACCCAAGCAACTTGCCGGAGGGAACACCAAATACACACTTCTCCGGTTTGAGCTTCAAATTGATCTTGCGCAGATTAGCAAATGTATCCTCCAAATACTGAATAAGGGTGGCTCTGTCCTTGGTCTTGACCACAATGTCATCCATATAAGCTTCTATGTTTCTGTGCAGCTGTGCCTCAAAACCAATTTGGACTGCCCTTGCAAAAGTGGACCCGGCACTGTTTAATCCGAATGGCATGCGGACAAAGAAGTACGTACCACATGGGGTGATGAATGACGTCTTCTCTTCATCTTCCTTGGACATGAAGATTTGGTGATACCTAGAATACTCGTCCAGAAAGGAGAGCAAATCACAACCTGAAGTGGAATCCACAATCTGATCAATACGCGACAAGGGAAACGGGTCCTTCAGGCAAGCCTTGTTGACATCTGTGAAATCGATGCAAAGCCTCCACTTCCCGTTAACTTTCCGGACTACCACTGGATTTGCCAACCACGTGGGGTGCAGCACTCCTCTGACAAGACCAGCTGCCTCAAGTTTCTCCCACAAACGTTACAGGCAACGTGATCTTTCCCTTAGGATGGTTCCTGCCGGGATTAACTCCTTGAAACGTGCCGGTAATCTCTAGCTCCTCCTCTGCTATCTGAAGTTTGCTGATAACTGCGGGGGAAATCAGATTCAACCCGGCCCCGCCGTCCACCAGCACCTTTGTGACCTTGAGGTTGCGAATCGTTGGGGGGACCAACAATGGCAAACACCCTACCGCACTGGTACGGCTAGGATGATCCTCCTCATCAAAGATGATGGGCGTATGGGACCATTTGAGCGGCTTTCGGGCCTCCGGCGCTTGTTCCACTGCATTGACTTCTCGCGCCCACCGCTTGAGTTGGCAGTGAGAGGTGTGCAGAGATGCACCCCCGTCAATGCACATGTCATTAGTGGCCTTCTGAAACTCCTGCTAACTGGTTTCCTCTTCATCCCCTCCATCACACTCATCATCACAGGTTTCCTTCTCTCGAACTCAGGCGGGCTTTCCTTGGTTCTGAAAGGGTTTGCCGGGGCGATTTACTTCACCACCTTGGCCCTTACCGCCAGTAACATTCTGACCCTTTTCCTTATCACGCTTCTCTTACTCTGCTCTCCGTCTCTTGACAAGCTGCTCAACCTGATAACACTCTTGAAGGTCGTGGCCCTTGGTCCGATAAATCTTGCAGTACGGCCCATCACCTTCCCTGGCTTTCTCGGCAGCAGCGGCTTCCCGGCAGTCAGTGCACACGACAGCTTCCTTGCCGGGGGACTTAGCTTTGGCCTTCTTATCGGTACTAGGCGCACCCGATCCTTCAATAGTCATCACTACCTTATCTCTTCGCTTCTTACTGCTTCTTGCTCTTCTTCTGACTGGTTGATTTATCCTCATCCTTTGAATCAACTGTCGGGGGTTGGGTGCGACATATGCCAATGGATGGCTTATCATGGTGGGAGCGAGTAGAACGTCGTCGGTGCCTGGAAGCGGGACGAGGCGTAGACACGAACGCCGGCGCACTTTACCTAGGTTCGGGGCTCTCCTAGGAGATAACACCCCTAGTCCTACTCTGCGGGGTCTCCGCATGATCACTAAGGCACTAGTGGGTACAATGGTGCTCCTCGAGCTGTATGCTAGAGGTAGAGGAAGGCAGGGCTCGCTCTCCTCTCCCCCTAGGTGCGAGTCTAATTCTAACAGGTTCGAACCCTTTGCATGGATTCCCTGGCGGGTTTATATAGGCCTACCCCCAGGGGTACATTGGTAATCTGCTGGGTGTAGGACCCGGCTGTCAGTGTCTCTGGTCGCCGGCTTCTCTGCCGGCTGCTGGGGCCCGCCGCCTGGTGGGCCCCGTCGACTGGTCTGGTACGGAGCCGACAGGCCAATCCCGCCGCTCGTAGGTCTTGCCGGCTGCTGATCACTGTAGATGTGATGCCAATGACACAGGTTTGGTCGGGGGAGTGTGGCTACAGTTCCGCCGCCTGGTGGGCGATCTCTGTAGCCACACCGTGTCTCATCTGTTTGATGGCGCACGGGGGCCGAGGGAGGACTAAGCCGCCCGCTGGAAGCCGGCCTCCTTCGGGTCCAGCTGGCATGGCTTCCTCCGTCTTCAGGGCTCTCACTGCTTGGTAGGGCCCACCGCCTGCAAGCCGTACAGATAGGCCGTCATGGGAACAGGGCTCCGGATGTCAGGAGTGACGTCTAGGGGGAAGTAGCAACACTGCCGTGTCGTGCGGAGATCTCCGCCTGTACGGGGCACTATGGCCGCGCCCGGCCCTAGATCCGGGGGGATGGGCTACGCTGTAGCCACACCCTGTCTTGTCTTCTTGATGAGGGCGTAGACTTTGAGGGCGCCACGGGCCGACTGCTAGGGGCCGGCCTCTCTGGAGGCCGCCCACAAGGAGTCGGCCTATCGCGATGGCTTATTCTGGAACTCGGCCGCCTTCTGACAGCCGGCCGTTCGGCCAACCGGCCGCCAGAAGGCGGAGATCTATCTTGACGTTTTGAGGGGTGCAGCCAGCCCCGATGTCTTATAAGGTTTGGGGACTCGGGTTAGGCTACCCGTGGCCCATATCTCTGACATCAGTCCCCGAAGCTGGTGAGGCGCCTCAGCAGCTTCCTTCTCCGGGTGCATCGGGTGGTAGCTTTGTCCGGCTTCTGGGAAGTCGGTCGGCATGAGTCAGGTGCGTCCAGTCGGATCTTTCAGAAATTTCGAATGCATCGGCGGGAACTAGGTGGCGTGCTTGCTAAGCCTCTCGGCCCGCCGCCCATCGTGGGCGTGCCACATGGCGCCAGCCAGCCGGGTCGGCCCACCAGCCCACGCGCGTGACGGGACACGACCGCAGGCCGGGCCCGCCACCATCGGGCCTCGGTGCGCGAGCGGATTCGCTGCGTCCGAGGCGGGCGGTTGGGTTTCCCCGCGGAGTTACTGCGCACAGTAACTCACACGGTAAAGGCGGGAGCATGGGGTTGTGGGCACAGTTAATCCCACGATCCCACGGCCGCCCCTCGGTTTCGTAGCCCGTAGGCTATAAGTAGGGAGAGGAGGGGGAGCGGCGAAAGCACGCGCGCCCCTCCACCCCATGCTCCCTCCTTCTCCTTCCTCTCGCTGCAGCGCCCCGAGCCCCGCCGAAGCGATTCCGCAGCTCGTCTCCGTCGAGCCCGTCCGTCAATCTCTCGCCCCCATGGCGCACTTCGGAGGCTGGGACGGCTCCGCGGTCCATGAAGACCACATCAACTTCCTCCGCCAGACGCGGCGGCTGCCCAGCAAGGACTACGTGAAGGTTTGCCTTGAGCTAGAGGGGGAGATCTCGCCGGCGCCGGAGGAGGGCGAGCGGGTCGTCTTCCGCTCGCACTGCCTGCACGGCCTCGGCCTACCGGCGAGCGGCTTCTTCCGGGCCTTCCTCGAATTCTACAACCTCCAGCCGCACCACCTCACCCCGAACATGGTGGTGCTGCTGTCCGCCTTCGTCGCTCTGTGCGAAGGCTTCCTTGGCATCCTCCCCACTAGCGAGCTTTGGGGGGAGTTTTTCTACACCAAGCTCGGCACCGTCATCGCGGGCGTGCCGGCTCAATGCAGCGCCTTCATCGCGGTGCGGAGGCCGGCAACCGACAATTCATTTCCTCCCATCACGCTGATCTAGTCGGTGAAGATGTGGCAGCAGTCGTACTTCTACGTGAAGAGCAACTTCACAGAGGCTTACGCAGCTGGCCCGCCGGCCGGGAGGCGGCCCACCTGGTCGTACCGGGCCAAGACGTTGTCGCCTTCTGGAGCAGCCGCCATCGCGCGGCTCCGGGTGCTGGTACAGTCGGAGGGCCTGACCGGGCCCGACTTGCTATCCGCCTTCGAGGCGCGCCAGGTGCTCCCGCTCCTGGGCCGCCCTCACATGATCTGTCAGATGAGCGGGCATCGGGACCCAAGCCGGCTGTGCACCAAGGAGATGCCTCACGCAGAGGTAGCTCATATGGTGAACTACCTTGCGAACTACATGCTCACGGAAGAGTGGCGGTTCGGCAAGGAGCCGTATTCTCCCGTCGACCCTCCGCCTATGGTAAATTACCTTTCCTTCTCTTTCTCTTTCTTGTTGCCGAATTTTGCTTCTCCAACCCGACCAATCGGCTTTTTGAACAGAGCCCCCTCCTCCAGCCGGCAGCCGGCGCCGCGGGCCCGGAGCGTCAATTTCTCCCCGACGGGGCGGAGAGCGACGTGGATGACCCCGACTTGGGGCCGGCGGCCTTGGAGGACGACGCTGAGGGAGGGGGCGGCGAAGCAGGCGGCTCAGGGCTCAGGGCTGGTAGTAGATTGTGTAGGGGGCCAAATATATGGCCCATTTGGCCACTCGGCCTGAGGCATCTCGGCTTACAATGATCTCGGCAAGTGGAGCTGTGCAGACCACAATGATTGGGTGCTCTTGGAAGTATGGCTTCAGCTTCTTGGCAGCAAAGTGCACACCATAGCACATCTTCTGGTAGTGGGGGTAGTTTTGCTTGGAGGCGGACAACACTTCACTCAGGTAATACACCGTTCTCTGGATGGGTAGTGCTTTGCCTTCTTCCTTGCGTTCGACCACTATGACTGTGCTGACCACCCGGCTGGTGGCGGCGATGTAGAGGAGCATGGGCTCCTTAGGAGTCGGGGCCGCCAGGACAGGCGGAGTGGTCAACATTTTCTTGAGCTGGAGAAAAGCTTCATCCGCCTTGTCGTTCCACTCGAAAAAAGTGGTCTTCTTCATGAGCTGGTACAGGGGAAGGGCCTTCTCGCCCAGCCGACTGATGAAATGGCTGATGGATGCCAAGCAGCCGGTGAATTTTTGCACGTCCAGCAGTCGGGTGGGCACCTCCATCCTCTCGATGGCCTTGATCTTCACAGGGTTGCACTCTATGCCACGTTCTGAAACCAGAAAGCCAAGAAGCTGGCAGGCTGGCACTCCAAAGATGCATTTCTCCGGTTTGAGTTTGATATGAAATCGGCACAAATTCTCAAAGGTCTCCTTGAGATCTTCTAGTAGCGTTCCATGCTTCTCCGTATTTACCACCACATCGTCCACATATACATGGGCGTTTCTGCCGAGTTGCTTGAGGAGACACTTCTGCATGCAACGTTGAAACGTGGCGCCGGTGTTTCTCAACACGAACGTCATGGTCAGGTAACAGAAGGCTCCGAATGGCGTGATGAAGGCGGTCTTCAGCCTGTCGGCTGGGTTTAGCTTGATCTGGTGATACCCTAAGTATGCATCCAAAAAGCTCAACAGCTCGCATCCGGCTGTGGAGTCAATCACTTGGTCGATTCTTGGCAGGGCAAATGGATCTTTGGGGCATGCTTTGTTGAGGCTGGTATAATCAATACACATGCGCCACTACTTGTTCTTCTTCAGCACTAGGACCGGGTTGGCTAACTACTCTGGAAAGAACACTTCCATGATGAAGCCGGCTGCTAGAAGTCGGGCTATCTCTTCTCCAACGACTCTTCTCTTCTCCTCCGACAGGCGGCGCAAGGGCTGCCTGACTGGCTTGGCATCTGACCGGACGTGTAGCTTGTGCTTCGGCGAATTCCGTCGGAACACCCGGCATGTCCTTGGGAGACCATGCAAAGATGTCCCGATTCTCACGGAGGAAATCGACGAGCTCGCCTTCCTATTTGCGGTCAAGGTTTGCACCTATGATAGTGTACCTCTCCGGATGCTCCGGGTCCAAGGGTATCTTCTTCATTTCTTTGGCCGGCTTGAACAAGCCCTCGGCTTATGACTCCTTGGGGTTGGGTGACAGTTCCGGCTGCTTGCCTGCCATTGCCACAACCTCGTCAAGGAGCCGCTTCTCAGCCACGATTATGAGGGACTCAGCCAACCGGCTGCTCTCTGCTACGCAGGCAGACTACTTCTTCTAGTCTCCTGCTATGGTCAGGATTCCCTTGGATCTCGGCATCTTCATCTTCAGGTAAGCATAATGGGGGACCGCCATGAACTTGGCCAGGGCAGGCCGGCCAAGTAATGCATGATAGGGGCTCTCAAGGTCCACTACCTAAAACCAGACTGGCTCTCGGCAGAAATGATTTTTGTCCCCGAAGAGGACATCTATCTGACTCTTGTCGATTGCTGAGCAGGAAGGGCCAGGAACTATGCCATGGAAAACAGTCCGGCTGGGCTGAAGATGTCTCTGCTTGATTCCCAACTTCTCCATGGTATCTTTGTACAGAATGTTGATGCTGCTGCCACCATCTATCAGAACTCGGGAGAAGCGAGCTGCTCGCCTCTCTGTAGTAAACGTGGCATCCAACACCAGGGCATAAGAGCCGGGATTGGGCATCACCTCCGGGTGGTTAGCTCTGCTCCAGCTGATGGGCTTCTCAGACCAATGCATGAACTCGGGGGTCTCTGATGCTACCGCATTTACTTCTTGTTGCTGCTGCCGTCTGCTGCGCCTGTCGTCGGCCATGCTGGTGAACACGACATAAGCTCCATGCTCTTTAGGATAATCATCTTGTATGGCGCCGACTAGCTGAGCCTCCGGCTGCTGGGGAGGAGGAGGCGGCGTGCCGGCTGGCGGTGGAGGCTGGAGTCCGTCACCCTTGGCGATCCTGGTGAGCCAGTGGCACTTCTGAGTGGTGTGATTGGACGGCTTCGCACCGCTATGGAACTTGCAAGGCGCATCAAGGGTCTGCTCGTACGAGAAGGCAGGCAACCAGTTGGGCTTGCGGCCTTTCTGGCGTTTGGGAGGAGGCTGCCCTTCTGGTTGCTGATCTTCAACCGTTGCCACCTGCCGGCTAGTGGAAGACGGCTCCATGGCCTTGCGCTTGTTGTCGTTTGATTGCTGTCACCGACTGGCGTCGCCAGCCGGGGTCCGTGGAGCTTGAGGGGCCACCTTGCCCGACACGTTGACTTGAATCTCTGCCTTCATGGAGGAGTCGGCCGTGGCGTACTTATCTGCTATGATTAGCAGTTCATAGAGGGTCATCGGCTCGTCGCAGAGAAGCTTTTGCTTGAGGAGGGTGCCCTCTCGGCACCCGACATTGAAGTACTCCATGGCCTACACCTTGTGCACACCCTCGCACGAGTTACGCAACTCGGCCCAGCGCGTGAGATAGTCGCGAGTCGACTCGTTGGGGCCTTGGACGCATAAGGAGAGTTGGCGAGGCTTGGGCGGCCGCTTGTACATGCTGGTGAAGTTGCGGATGAATGCTTCTGTGAAATCAACACAGCTGTTGATGCTGCAGGGCTTCAGGCTATTCAGCCACGTTCGGGCCGTGCCCTGAAGCATGAGCGGGGCATACTTCACGGCAACGCGCTTGTTACCGTTGGCAATGCTGACGGCTATGGAGTAGTCGACGAGCCAGTCCTCCGGCTTCACGAAGCCGGTGTAGTTGGGTGTGTCTCTTGGAAGAGTGAATCCTTTGGGGAAGGGCTCATCTCGGATGCGGGGGCCAAAACAAGGCGGACCCAGCTCATCTTCATCTTCTAGTGCCAGGGATCGATTGAGGCGATCGATCCGGTGGCGGGCATCGTTTTCTCTGATTCCTTCTCGACGGCCAAGGCGGTCGCCGAGTGATGGTTGATCAACAGGCGGCGGGGAAATGCGCCTCTCCCTGCGGGGAGGAGGAGGCGGATAGTTGTCTCGCCGCTGCACTGCTCTTGGGCGACCGTCTTGGTCGCGCTTGATGGTGATGTGAGTCCGGCTACGGCTGCCAGCCGGCTCCCTGTCTCTTCTATCGCAGATGCCACCAGTCGGTGTCCGGGATGTCGCGCCTTGGTCTCGTCGAGGAGGCGGATCGTCGTTTTGCCGGTTGGGCGCTTCAGTCCGGCACCCGGCATCTTGCTGCTCAGCAGCCGCGTCGAGGAGCTGCTGAACTCGCTCCGTCATGTGGCGACGCTCGTCGCCCTCGAGCTTATCTAGCTCGTCAGCTGCCGCCTGGGCAGCTCGTATGTTCTCCGCAGGCGTGGTGTAGACGGGATGATCTGTCCCGAACATGCTGGCGATGGTCGCGCCACACTGCCGGACCAAGCCGATGCGGCTAGGCCCACCAGGAGCCGGCGTGCCGCCGACGGCAGGGTCCATTTCCCACTGGTAGACCTCCGAAAGGCGTCTCATGCTGGCCAGCCGGTTGGCGCTCTCGAAGAGCTGGACGCGGCGTGCTTCCAGCGTCTCAGCGTCGGCGTCTTCCGGGATAGGCGTAGCCAGGTCTTGCATTGCCACCTGCAACGGATCCTGGCCACCTCCGCCAGAGTGCTCGTCGTGGCTGATGACAAGCACCTCCGTGACGGTGTTGCCGCCGCTATCCGCGCGAGGAAGCGGCTCATCATAGACCACCACGTTGGAGGGGAAGGCGTCAAGCGACGCTATGTCGGAGTCGACCAACATCGGGTCGGTGGAGCCAACCGACTCCAAGTCAGTAGCAGGCTCGCCGGCGACGTGGAGCTGATCGAGGAGGCTCACGAGGCGGCTCTCGGGGCCATTGGTGCCCACATCAAACGCGGGCTCGTCGGAGAGGCGAATCTCGCCAACAAGATCAGCGAGGAAGCTGGCCGCGTAGGCGACCTCCGTGCCGTGCAGCGCGTCGGTGCAGACGCCGTCTGGCGTGCCGGGCTGGCTGCGCTCGCCTGGAAGGAACAAGGTTCCCGTCCAGATTAGGTCTCCGGCAGACGGTGCACCTCGCCCCATGGTGGCGCCAAATGTCGGGGGTTCGGTGCGACATATGCCAATGGATGGCTTATCATGGTGGGAGCAAGTAGAACGTCACCGGTGCCTGGAAGCGGGATGAGGCGAAGACACGAACGCCAGCGCACTTTACCCAGGTTCGGGGATCTCCTAGGAGATAACACCCCTAGTCCTGCTCTGCAGGGTCTCCGCATGATCACTAAGGAACTAGTGGGTACAATGGTGCTCCTCGAGCTGTATGCTAGAGGTAGAGGAAGGCAGGGCTAGCTCTCCTGTCCCCCTAGGTGCGAGTCTAATTCTAACAGGTTCGAACCCTTTGCATGGGTGCCCTGGGGGTTTATATAGGCCTACCCCCCAGGGGTACATTGGTAAGCTGCCGGGTGTAGGACCCGGCTGTCAGTGTCTTAGGTTGCCGGCTTCTCCGCCTGCTGCTGGGGCCCGCCGCCTGGTGGGCCCCGTTGACTGGTCTGGTACGGAGCCGACAGGCCGCTCCCGCCGCTCGCGGGTCTTGCCGGCTGCTGATCACTATAGCTGTGATGCCAATGACGCTGGTTTGGTCAGGGGAGTGTGGCTACAGTTCCGTCGCTTGGTGGGCGATCTCTGTAGCCACACCGTGCCTCATCTGGTTGATGGCGCATGGGGCCCGAGGGAGGGATAAGCCGCCGGCAAGAAGCCGGCCTCCTTCGGGTCCGGCTAGCCTGGCTTCCTCCGTCTTTAGGGCTCTCACTGCCTGGTAGGGCCCGCTGCCTGCAAGCTGTACCGACAGGCTGTCGTGGGAAGAGGGCTCCGCCTGTCAGGAGTGACGTCCAGGGGGGAGTGGCAACAGTGCCGCGTCGTGCGGAGATCTCCGCCTGTACGGGGCACTGTGGCCACGCCCGGCCCTGGATCCGGGGGATGGGCTACGCTGTAGCCACACCCTGTCTTTTCTTCTTGATGAGGGCGCGGACTTTAAGGGCGCCACGGGCGGACTGCTAGGGGCCGGCCTCTCTGGAGCCCGCCCACTAATAGTCGGCCTGTCGCGATGCCGTCTTCTAGAACTCGGCCGCCTTCTGACAGCCGACCGTTCGGCCAACTGACCGCCAGAAGGCGGAGATCTATCTTGACGTTTTGAGGGGCGCAGCTGGCCCCGATGTCTTGATAGGCTCGGGGGCTCGGGTTAGTATACCCGTGGCCCATTACTCCAACATCAACATTAATGCAATCTTCCTCTCCAGGCAACTTTCTTCCCTCCTCCATCCGGGCACACTTATTCACCAACCTGTAAAGCTCCTTCACATTCTTGGGAAACTGTACGTTCATCTTGGAAGGGATCCAACGGTTGCGCACATTGGATTGGAAAGGCAGCTATTACGGCTGTCGGATGGATATTTGGGATATTTCTATGAACTTTGCTGAATCTCTGTAAATACTTACGGAGGGTTTCTGCTTCTTTCTATTGGAGAAGATGCAAGTCACTGGGCTTGCCGGGTTTTTGATGACCGCCAGTGAAGGCGCCAATGAACTCGTGGCACTGGCGGTCATCAAAAACCCGGGTCCATAACGAAATGGAGTTCTCCGGTAGGTGCATCAACCAAGACCTCACATTGGACTTGAGGGCCAAGGGGAAGTAGTTGGCAACCACCTTCTCATGTCTTCCCCCGGCAGCCTGAACAGCGATGGTGTAGATGCTCAGGAACTCTGCCGGGTTCAGCCTCCCATCGTACTTGTCAAGTATCTCTGGCTCGAACGTGCGGACGGATGGCCAACGGACTTGCCGCAGCTCACGAGTAAAGGCCGGGCAGCCAACCTCGAAAGGTAGGCACCCGCCAATACCGAGCACGGGCTCGTCGACGTAGGGGTCGTCGCACCCATCGGTCCCGCGAAGGTAGTCGCGGCGTTGCTCGACAACGAAGCGCGTTTCTCCTCTCCGCCTATCCTCCGGGGCTCATCATTGGCCTGGACATGCTCGAGGGTCAGAAGAGGCCATCGAGACGTCGTCGGGGTCTTGATTCTGTTGCGCTCGCACTGGTTGCCGTGGCGGGGACTGCATCGTGGAGATGGCCCCCTCCATACGGTCAGCAGCATGAGCTGTTGCTATCGCTTGGGGAGACCGCAGCGGGCGAGCTCGACATGAGCTCCCAGCTTTGGCGAAACCGAGCAGACATTGGATGGTGGCACGCCATTCGTCCATCTACTCGGCTGCTGGCAGAAACCTCAGCAGCAGTTGTGCCCGCGCCATGGCCTCCGAAGCTGTACTTGGCATGGGTGATGATGAAGTCAATCGCACCATCGCTTGGCTCCTGACGGTGCCAGCGGCGGCGGCACTGCGCCCCCGCTGCTCCTGCGGGGCGACCACCTGGATGTGGTGCAGCAAAGGCGCTCGAGGGCCAGTGGCTTCGTCGGGCGCAGTGGCTTGATCGACCCGTCCCGGAGGAGGTGCACGCGTTGTTGCCGCACCCATGGTGGGAGCGGCCGGAGGGCGGCGATTCGCCCCGGTCCGGGCTCCGTTGCTGCGGCTGTGCCCGTCGGTGAGGGAAAGGGGTGCAGATGGAGTAACCCCTTCACCTGTACCTTGGGGAGCATGGCCGTCGGGGTGTTGCTGATGCTGCTCTCCTCCGGTGTCTCCTGCTCCTGCGTCGGCCGCGAGGGAAGTGATGACGGTGCTGCCTGCTCCGACCACATCCCCAGCAGCGTTCGTGTCCGCGTGTGCCTCTACACCCCCTGCAACGTTAGAGGCCGCGGGCAGCAGAGCCTTCGAGGTGGATGGGTGTCGGTGTCAAAACCGGCGAATCTCGGGTAGGGGGTCCCGAACTATGCGTCGAAGGCTGATGGTAACAGGAGATAGGGGACATGATGTTTACCCAGGTTCGGGCTCTCTCTATGGAGGTAATACCCTACTTCCTGCTTGATTGATCTTGATGAATATGAGTATTACAAGAGTTGATCTACCACGAGATCGTAATGGCTAAAACCCTAGAAGTCTAGCCTGTCTGATTATGATTGCCTCTACAGACTAAACCCTCCGGTTTATATGAACACCGGAGGGGACTAGGGTTATACAAAGTCGGTTACAGAGAAAGGAATCTTCATATCCTAACACCAGGCTTGCCATCCACGCCAAGGAGAGTCCCATCCGGACACGGGTGGGAGTCTTCAGTCTTGTATCTTCATAGCCCAATAGTCCGGCCCATGTCCAACAGGCCGGACGCCCGAGGACCCCTTAATCTAGGACTCCCTTGGTAGCCCCTGAACCAGGCTTCAATGACAAGGTGTCTGGCGCGCAGATTGTCTTCGGCATTGCAAGGCGGGTTCTTCCTCCGATCACTTCCAAGTACCTGACTTAAAGAGGTGTATTCGGCCTTCCATTTAATGTCGCACCCATAGGCTTCTATGTCTCCACACCTTCTGCTTCCACGTGTCGAACGAATACAAGCAGTCGGGGTATTTTTGCACATAACCCCCTGGCCACATAATAAAGGCCTCTATTTAAAGGGATTGGATCTCAGATCCATTCCACACCCAGCAAAAAATCCCAAGAGTCTTGCCAGGGGAAACCATTCAACATGGCTAGCGTCCCCAGTTCCTCTTCCCGCCCTCACGGCAACGAAAAAGGCGATTGGGAGAGATGTTCTATATCCCATGAGCAATTGGTTAAGCTCCAAACACATGGATTCCTTCCCCCTGCGGATCTGGTCCATGTTTGAGCAGGATTGACCTCCTTCACAGGCGAAGTTCTAGCGGAAAATTTCCCCAATCCAACCAAGGGGGAACGGGTGTGCTTCGTATCCTACCTGTTGAGAGGCGTCGGGTTTCCAATCCACCCTTTCCTCCGAGGACTCCTGGAGTATTACGGCCTCCAACTGCACAACCTCCCGCCGGCCACTATCCTGCACATCGCGGGTTTTGTTGCCCTTTGCGAGCTTTTCCTGGGCTATGAAGCCCACTTTGATTTGTGGAGGAAGCTATTCTGCCTCGTTCCTTGCAACCAAGAGGGGTCGATATTCGAGGTGGGCGGCGCCGAAGTATGGCGCATAGCTGGGATCGGATACCTGTCTGGCACGCCGAAGAAGGCGCCCAAAGAGTGGCCCTCGGGATGGTTCTATATTTAGGACGTCGCTCTCCCCGACCCAGTTCTAATGGGTCTTCCCGAATTTTCAAATGCTCCGTTGAGGAAACGCCACAGCTGGCGCCCTCGGAGCCTCGAGGAGGAAGATAGCATGGAAGTCCGTCATTGATGGGCAAGATAAGGACACTTTCCCAATCCAGATTATCAATAATCGAGGTAATGGCGACTTCCATAGTGCGGGGGGTCTAGCCACTCCAATACAGAGGGCTTCCAATGTGGCACTACAATGGGGAAGATGACGCCTCACGCTGCGGTCGGAAGGTTCCGGACACCCCCGCCGCTTTGGCCAAAATATTGGCCGAACTGTACAAAGGGGAGAAAGAGGAGTTCACTCGTCTTAAACGTCGAGATGGATTTTCCATGTACAGTCCTCCTAGCTGGGTGAGTTCTAATCCCACCACTTCACTCAATCCTCTCCCTGAGTCACTTTCAATGGACTTTAACCCATCCATTTGTAACAGGAATGGTGGAAGGTTACCGAGGGGATCCATAGCCCCGCCCCACAGCCAGAGGATCACAACCGGGACCTTGACCCCGGATTCGAGGAGGATCCGGACATATTTGTGGAACTTGAGGATGGAGTGTTCTACCAGACGAGTTATGAAGGTACGGAAGTGGCCATCATCGCCGACTATCCCGGCCTCCTCCCTACCTCACATGTAAGTGATCAAGAGACACCTTCTTCGAAAGAGCTTCCTCATTATGTCTCACCCACCGCACTATTTCTTGCTCCAAAGGGGAGGCGCCCAACGCCTCAACGTGCGCCAGAGGCATCTCCTAAGAGAGCGGAGCTCGCGCCGACCAAATCTTCGAAGAGGAAGGCGAACGACAACACGACAGAGCCTTTATCAAAGAGGTATGGTTTCTTAATCATGCCCCCTGGCAGTCACATCAAACTGTGATATTATCGGTTGTGTCTTATCAAGAAAAGCGTTTGCCGGACTATGTCTGGGGATCCTGCCGGTCGCGCCTCCACAACTCAGGTTCCTAACCCTGCCTTAAAGGTGAGGGCAGATACGAGACTGACACCGGATTGTCCTTCGGCAGATGATTCGGATGATGTATCCGTCACAAAATCTAAAGTGGAAAGCGCCATGAATCATCGGCGCCGGTGGGCCACTCTTCGGGACCTCGGCTTTACAAAAGAGGGATTCAACGCCTTCAGCTCAGCTGATGCATACATCCGAGCTGCTCGAGACGGGCTTACCAGAGCCACAGGCCAGTATTTGAAACATATGCGAGTAAGTACACATTTGTACAAATATGATAATTATATACCAGCAGCCCCCGAAACTTGAAGCAGTTGATACAACTGATTTAAGGATCCTTGTATAACCAGGTGCTCACAGAGAAGAACATCTTGTTGTCTCAAGAGCTGCAAAAGTGTCGGACCCAGCTAGCTGCTGCTACCGCCGAACTGGAGAAATCCAACAAGGCATCGCCTGGTAATGTTCCCCTCATCGAGAAAATATAATCATATACCAGCAATATTAAAACTTTTTGTACTCCTCATGGCAGGATCGTCAGATCAACTGAAGGAGGCCCTGCAAGTCACGCAAGCGGGGGAACAAGAGGCCAAAAGGCAACTGGCCGCGGGCGAACGTGTTTACACGGGTCAGGGATGAGAAAAATAAGTTGCAGGATTCTAACACTCTGCTGGGCGAAGAACTAAAAGATGTGCGAGCCCAGCTAGCCGACTCCATGAAGGAGAATAAGAGGCTACGAGGCGGCATATTCAGTATGCTTTTAGAACTTGCCTCCATATAATTTGGCAAGGACAGGGATTGACAGATTTATGTCTGCATGTATGCTGACTGGCCGTCCCGAAGAGGAAATGTCCGGATCTCAAGGCGACCTGCTACAAGAGCTGTCCCAAATGCACGAGCGAGCTCGGCAAACAATGCAGAGTGTTGCCAAGGCTTTATGGCCATCCACCTCTCCTCCAGGAAGTATGGCGGAGCTCGTGGAGCTATTCAAAGGAGCACGGCGGCGTATTCGATTATGGAAGATATCAGCCTGCCGAGAAGGTGCGCGGGAGGCCTGGGCCATGGTGAAGACATGGTACACCAAGCTTGATCCAAAACGTTTGGACCGGGTTAGACCTCTAGGGTCGGACGGAAAGGAAATCCCCGTTAGTTCGGTATATGACCAAGTAAAAGTAGCCGCAAAATATTCCAACAGGATTGTAAGTTAGACAGCCTGTTAGACGGCATAGAGGAGGAATTTTTTGAGTCCAAGTGACTATGTACTTTCCTTTTCATATTTGTCCCTAGCCGTATTGTAAAACGATTGTCATGGCAGACCTTTTTGCTTCGACCACTGGACCCGAAGGTATGGAGTGTTTCCGAATACCTGAGCGGCAAGATAGACCGGGGTATGCGTGGAAACCAGGCGTAGGGGTCATAGTTGCTTAAACAGACAAGTTGTATCCGGCTAGCTATGTTATATTACATTGTAATTGTAAGAAACATCTTCCAGAGAGAATAGATCCGTTAAGGGTTCCTTTCCCTATGTGAACATGCGTTAATGTGCATGCCCGAACTGTGATTGAGAAATCGCAGTATACATAACATCTGGGGTTCATAGTGTAATGAGTGTGAAAACATCTTTAGTCCGCCGACCGAATATTCCCTTAATAATGCTAGCTTTCGGCTTCACCCAGTCTGAGGTACACATCTGGATGACCCGGCAGTAACAATCGTAGAGGTGCTCCCTTTATGCCCTAGCCGAACAAACGGGAACGTAGGGCATAAGCACAGGTGCCAGGAAACCCAGCTTGGCCAAAACTTAAGTCATAACGATGCATATAATGGCGAAGAAAAGGTACAGATGAGGAAAAAACACATATGTGGTGAGCTTGATGCTCGGAAAATAATAAGCTTCTGTACAAGAAGCCCCCATGTATTATTGGCGTACATATTTAAGGATGTGTACATCATAGGTGCACGGTTTATCCGCACGAGAGCTTAAAGCTAAAAAAGAACGAAAGAGAGGAAAAAGTAATGGAATAAAAGGGAGAAGAAGACGAACAAAGAGTTCGGCTCTAGGCGTAGAATCTTTGGAGTATGGCAGCGTTCCATGGGTTCGGCTCTAAGCGATTATCTAATGCATCATGCAGGGGGTACGCTCACTTGGGCTTGAGTTTGTCCTTTTTCTTCTCTGGCAAGCGTAGAACGAGTTCGCCAACATTATACGTCTTGGCCCGTACTTCTCTGCTTTGATATCTGCGAGCCTGTTGTTGATACAGTGCGGAACAGGCTTTTGCAACGTCGCGCTCCTCCTCCAGGGCGTCTGAACTATCCTGCCAATCAAGCTCGGCCTCTCTCTCTTCATACATGCGCACTCGAGGTGAGTCGTGAATAATGTCGCAGGGTAATACGACCTCTGCACCGTACACCATGAAGAACGGTGTGTATCTGGTAGTACGATTGGGCGTGGTCCGCAGCCCCCAGAGTACGGAGTCGAGCTCCTCAACCACTACTTGTCTGATTCTTTCAAAGACCGCACTAGTCTAGGCTTAATGCCGCTCATAATAAGACCATTAGCTCGTTCGACTTGACCGTTTGTTTGCGGGTGATAGACGGAAGCGTAATCTAGCTTAATGCCTAGATTAGCACACCAGGTTTTCACATCATCGGCTGTAAAATTGGAGCCGTTATCGTTGATGATGCTGTGTAGGACACCATAACGGTGCACGACACCGGATATGAAGTCTATCACTGGTCCGGCTTCGGCTGTTTTAATTGGTTTGGCCTCTATCCACTTAGTGGATTTATCTACCATGACAAGCATATATTTTTTCTTGTGGCTTCCTCCTTTAAGGTGTCCAACCATATCAAGCCCCCAGACCGCAAAAGGCCAAGTAATGGGGATTGTTTGTAGAGTGGTGGGTGGCATATGGCTTTGGTTGGCGAAAAGCTGGCATCCGACACAACGTTGGACAAGGTCCTGTGCATCTGCTCGGGCCGTCGGCCAATAGAAACCTGTACGGAAGGCCTTACTTACAAGGGCCCGAGCCGCTGCGTGCTGACCACCGAGACCGGCATGAATTTCGGCCAAGAGCTGCCGTCCCTCTTCTTCAGAGATACATCTTTGAAGTACTCCGGTAGCGCTTTTCTTGTAGAGCTCTCCGTCATGGACCTTGTAGGCTTTCGAATGCCGGACAATGCAGCGAGCCTCATTCTGATCCTCAGGGAGCTCTCGCCTATTAAGGTAGGCCAAGAAGGGTTCAGTCCATGGGGCAATTACTGCCATGATAAGATGGGCCGATGGTGTTATTTCGGTGGCTGAGCTCCCGATGATATCATATTGTGTTCGGGATCTGGGGGTGTAATCGGATCCGAACTGGTGTTGCCACTCTCCCCTTGCCACACCACGGACGGCTTGAAGAGACTTTCCATAAAGATGTGAGACGGGACGAGGCCACGCTTGGCGCCAATGCGGGCGAGGACGTCCGCCGCTTGATTACTTCCTTGAGCAACATGAGGGAACTCGAGTCCCTCGAACCGAGCCGACATTTTGAGAACGGCGTTACGATAGGCCGCCATCTTCGGATCCTTGGCGTCGAAATCTCCATTTATTTGGGATATTGTGAGGTTTGAATCCCCGCGCACCTCCTGGCTTTGTATGCCCATGGAGTAAGGCATCCGAAGACCATATAAGGCCTCGTATTCGGCTGCGTTGTTGGAGTCCGTGTATAATATTTGGAGTACATACTGAACTATATCTCCAATGGGGGACGTTAAGACAACGCCCGCTCCTAAGCCCGCCTGAACTATATTTGGAGCCGTCAAAGTGCATGACCCAGTTGGAATATGTGTCGAACTCTTTAGGGAGTTCGGCCTCTGTCCATTCGGCGATGAAGTCAGCCAGTACTTGGGATTTAATGGCTCGACACGGTTTGTATGTTATGCCGAATGGAAGGAGCTCAATGGCCCACTTGGCAATCCGGCCCGTGGCATCGCGATTGTTTATTATTTCATTCAGTGGTACTTCGGAAGCGACCGTGATTGAACACTCTTGAAAGTAGTGTCATAGCTTCCGGGATGCCATGAAGATTGCGTATGCTATCTTTTGTTAATGAGGGTACCGGGATTTGCATGGTGTGAGGACAGTGGATACATAGTATACCGGCTTCCGAAGCAGTAATTTGTGTCCGTCCTCCTCTCGTTCAACGACAAGCACCGCACTCACGACCTGGTGTCTTGCCGATATGTATAATAACATGGGTTCGCCGATGTTCGGTGCGGCCAGGATTGGGTTGCTCGCTAAAAGAGCCTTTATTTCTTCCAGTCTGGCTGTTGCCGCATCCCTCCACTCGAAGTGGTCGGTGCGTCGGAGAAGGAGATAAAGTGGCAATGCTTTTTCTCCTAGTCTGGAGATAAAGCGGCTTAAAGCTGCCACACATCCGACTAGTTTTTGGACCTGTTTAAGGTCTGTTGGTGTGGCCAATTGTGACAAAGCTCGGAATTTGGCTGGATTTGCCTCAATTCCTCTATTGGATACGATGAAGCCCAGCAGTTTTCCAGCGGGAACGCCGAAAACGCACTTTTCCGAATTGAGCTTGATGCCATATGTACGGAGGTTGTCGAATGTGAGACGCAGATCATCTATCAATGACTCGACGTGCCTAGTTTTGATGATGACGTCATCCCCATATGCTTCAACTGTCTTGCCGATCTATTTCTCCACGATGTTTGAATCATGCGTTGGTAGGTGGCGCCGGCGTTTTTAAGTCTGAAGGGCATAGTGTTGAAGTAGAACAGCCCATATGGGGTAATGAATGCCGTTGTGGCTTGGTCGGACTCCTTCATTATGATTTGATGGTATCCGGAGTATGCGTCGAGGAAACACAGTGAGTCGTGTCCTACAGTAGCATCAATAATCTAATCGATGTGAGGGAGGGGGAAGGGATCCTTAGGGCAGGCCTTGTTGAGGTCTTTGAAATTGACGCATAGGCGCCAAGATTTATCCTTCTTTGGCACCATCACCAGGTTTGCGAGCCAGTCCGGGTGTTTTATTTTTCTGATGAATCCGGCCTCGATTAACTTGGCTAGCTCCCCCCCATAGCTTGTCGTTTGGGTTCGGAAAAGCGCCGCCGTGTTTGCTTGACCGGTTTATATCCCTTCAATATTTTGAGGCTATGTTCGGCCAACCTAGTGGGATTCTTGGCATATCAGAAGGGTGCCAGGCGAATATGTCCCAGTTCTCGCGCAGCAACTCTCGTAGCGGCGTCAACCATTGGGTCCAGCTGTGCCCCGATGGATGCTGTCTTCTTGGGGTCCATCGGGTTGACTATTTCATCTGCTGGTTTAAAGGAGGTGGATTTGGGTCTCTTGTTGAGGATTACGTCGTCCCTATCCACCGTGGATCATATCGCGGTTAACTCTTCAGCCGCGAGGGCTTCAGACAGTGCCTTGAGGGCTAGGGATGCGGTTTTGTTTTCAGCGCGGAGTGCTATGTCTGGATCACTGGCAAGAGTGATAATACCATTGGGCCTGGGCATCTTGAGCTTCATGTACCTGTAATGAGGTATATCTTAGAAGCATGTGAATGCATCTCGCCCCAATAGGGCGTGATATCCACTGTTGAAAGGGGCCACTTGGAAGGTTATCTCTTCGGACAGATAATTCTCTAGTGTGCCGAATACCACGCCGAGCGTGATTTTTCCTGCCTCCTGACTGGGAATGATTCCTCGGAAGGTCGTGCTACTTTGCTCGATGCGGCTCCTGTCTATTTCCATTTTGTTGAGTGTGTCCTCGTAGATGAGGTTTAGTCCGCTGCCGCCGTCCATGAGCACTTTGGTGAGCCAAAATCCGTCCACAATTGGATTGAGCACCAAGGTGGCTGGTGCCCGGACTGTCCAGAATTTTGGTTCGTCACTGGCATTGAAAGTTATGCCCGTGTCATTCCAGGGTTGTTTTGCTGTGACTTGGCAGACTTCGGCGAGGTCGCGGAGGTCCCTTTTGCGCCGATTATTTGAAGCGAAAGTCTCAAAGACCGTCAATACGCTGAGGTCGTCGTCTTCCGGGGGGTGTTGCTCTGAGGTATTATTGGTGAGGATATCCTCGCTGCTGTTGGCCACTTGCCGGAGTATCCAACATGCTCTGAGGATGTGGGTTGGTATGGTATCTGGTGTTGTGTGTATTTTGCATGGCCTATCGAGCCATCCCTCTACAACGGTTCTGCGCCCGGTAATGGTTTAGATTTCTTTACTATTGGGTCGGACGCCCCGCGAGGGTGCATCCATTTTGCCCGGGCGAGGGGTTGAGTGGAAGCCGGTGGTTCCCAGCAGAATACTGAGATCGCGTCTTCGTCGCAGCAATCTTTAATCTTGTCTTTGACAAGGAGGAATCTGGCTCAAAAGTGATGGACTGCTTCCTGAGACCGCTGTCGTATGTACATGAGATCGCGTATATCTAGGTGGGTGGGTGGCCTTAAATCCGAACCCTGACCCAATTTGGGATCTAGAGTTTGAGAAACTTCCGAGCTTAAATGTTCGGGCTCCAGGATATCAACTGATTTGTCAGGTCCATCATCCGATTCTATGTTCGGAGGACAAGGCATGTCGTTCCGCGGATAGAAATTCGAACATAGTTCGTCGTCAATATAGAGGAAGAGTTGTTGTTTTGCTCCTCTACTACCGCTATCTGATGGGTGATCGGCAGTGATTTGATTCTCTTTGATCGGGTTTAAGCCCAATCCGATCGTAGTCCGTAGCGACCCCCAAGGCGGCGATGCGATCCAGGAGTTTGTTTAAATACGACAACTCCGTCAGATCCATCCGTTTGGAGTATTTGGAGTCAACGCGGAGGCAATTTTCGATGACCCGAGAATTCATCGCCGGCTTAACGGCTGGACGGGCGATCATGGTAAAGCCGCCCAGCCGGAGGGTTTGGCCTGAGGCAGGGCCCCTCCGGAGGTGATACCGTCCTTGATAACAAGGCGAGCTATCAATCCTGTCTTCGACATCACAGCGGAACTCACAATGAAAGCAGCAATGTCCGTGTCAAAATCGGTGGATCTCGGGTAGGGGGTCCCGAACTGTGCGTCTAAGGCCGTTGGTAACAGGAGACAGGGGACACGATGTTTACCCAGGTTCGGGCCCTCTCTATGGAGGTAATACCCTACTTCTTGCTTGATTGATCTTGATGAATATGAGTATTACAAGAGTTGATCTACCACAAAGATCGTAATGGCTAAAACCCTAGAAGTCTAGCCTGTATGATTATGATTGCCTCTACGGACTAAACCCTCAGGTTTATATAAACACCGGAGGGGACTAGGGTTGTACAAAGTCGGTTACAAAGAATGGAATCTTCATATCCAAATTCCAGACTTGCCATCCACGCCAAGGAGGGTCCCATCCAGACACGGGTGAGACTCTTCGGTCTTGTATCTTCATAGCCCATCAGTCCGGCCCATGTCCAACAGGCCGGACGCCCGATGACCCCTTAATCCAGGACTCCCTCAATGGGTGAGTCGAAGGACCGGGATTCTTCTTGGGCGCCATGGTCGATGGCGTCGTCGAAGGTGAAGACGGTGATGAAGATGATGCACTGCACACGTGTTCAGGTTCACGCAAGTGAGCCCCCTACCTGGCGCACCAAAGATGTCACAGGAAACCATGGCCACCTATGGGACCAGGAGGCCCCTTGCTGGTTCGGCAGGGGGAAGTCGCATTGCACAAAGAGAAGACGAGGGTGGGGCAGCACGACACAGATCGCGTGGGCAGTTTTACCCAGGTTCGGGCCGCCATGAGGCGTAAAACCCTACTCCCGCTTTGGTGGATTGACGGTGGAAAGGTGGTGGTGGAGCGTAGTAGACTTGCCTGACAGGGGTTGCCCCAGTGAGGCAGTGACTACGCGCGTATGGGGGTGTGAGTTATCCAACCTTCTAACCCTTTCTGCGGTTGCCATGGGCCTCCTTTTATAGATAAAGGGGTTACCACAATGCCAAACTAGTCATTACGCACTGATAAGATAGCAACAGTGCTACCTAACTCTGCGGGTTGACAGGGTGCATTAAATGCACCGCTTAATGTCACATCGTTGGTTGCCCGGCAAGGCTCCTCGCCTGCTCGCTTGACATGTCGCGGGACGGGTGTCATATGTGGATTTTTCTTGTAGGGAGAGGCTGCCATGTGGCGAATGGCTACCACTTAGTCACTCTGCGGCTTGACACAACACTGATCGATGATGTGAGTCGTGGCGGAGTGGTTGGTGAGGTGGTTTAGTCTCCGTATGTCCTGGCAGGCCCTGCCGGGACGCCTTGGTTATCTTCTTCTAGGGATGGCCTCGCCCCTTCCCGTGCTCGCTTTCCCGGCAAAGGAGGCCCTTCTCTTGATGATATCTTGCTTCCCTGGCTTGGTCTTGGTCTCTCTGATCTGCATGTTGGTCCTTCGAATCTCTTGACCCCTTGTACATCTTGGGCTGGCTCTTCAATCTTGTTCCCATGCCTGTGCACAGTCTGGGCAGCAGACCCAGGGTTTGTTGCACCGACATATACAAATAGTTTTTAACCCCTTTCCACAACGACATGTTAAACCGTCGCCTAGTGAGTGTGGGAGATAGGGGTTGCTTCCCACACGACCTAGAAATCATCGGGGATAGGCCCTCCGAGCACACACGCTACACAAAATGAGCTCGTGTGTGATCGGGCTAGCCATCTCATACAATTATACAAGCCCAATCATTTCCATTCATAGGTACGTCCCACATAGTGATTCCCAGAGAAGCGTTTCCCTTCGTTTGCATAACCCACACAGTCAATCCACGAGAAACATTTCCGTTTGTCTACATATCCGACACAGTGAAGCCCAGAAAAATGTTTCCGTCCGTCTGCACATCCCACAGAGTGAATCCTAGTCAAACGCTTCCGTTTGTATATACATCCCACATAGTTTTATGTATAGCCTCGTGTGTGATAGGTGTAACGACCACACACGCTCTGCCTCCGTTAACCGTTTGCTTTATTCAACTACATCACACAATTTGATGAAGAAAATTGTATGGCATTGGGCTATCCATCACAACCGCCTTTACTACTAGAACCGTTTGCAAAGTTCTATGACCCATTTAGCATGTTTATTAGTTGACAACTAATAATTCCAGTATTACGCAAATTCACATTTCATATCGAATAGTTGTTTGCCAATTTCATATCAGACACATAAATATATTTTAACATCATAGTACGGTAGCTACCTGAAAACCGCACAGTACATAATATAGCTATTTCAATTTCATAACAACAATATTAGAAGAATATATTCATTTACCTAACCGACTGATGCATGATCAGCCTGGTTCGTCTTCTTCACATCTGGTTTCAGTTCAATAAGAACCTGTTTTGCACTATCCAACTGGGAAAGTGCCTCCTCCTTCGCCAACACCATCTTAGCAAAGTCGAATTAAAAAAATCTGGGCTCATTCTCCATTTTCCTCTTTTTCAAGCATCTTGAAATATTCTTCAGCGTTGACACACTTTCTCTAAGCCTATCTCTGTTCTCTTCCTCATACATGCTCCAGAGCTTTGCTAGGCACATCTTCAAAGACCGTGTCCACTCTTGATCAACCCACTCCCGGTAAGAACACTTCCGTTCATCCTATAACATTTAAAACTAAATCAGTAACAATTTTAGGGGAAATGGGTTTTTAGCAACATAGAAAATCACCAAGTACATATTTTGAAAAATTGAAGAAACAGGTTAATTATGACATATCTTCTCAAGAAGATCAATGAGCAAATGAATTAATTGCTACTGAGACAACAACCAAATTCTGAAATATCAGAAGCTATAATTAACTACAACAATGATACAAGTTCTTAGTCATGTACAATAAATAACAAATTGAAAATTTTATGAGGAAGCTATATATAACTGCTACCGCATAGCGATAGTATTTTGATGACATCAAGTTGATACTAACAGGTGTGTACATGCACAAATTTAGTAACATAGAAGTAATAGCACTAAGGCCATCCATATGTATGCCAAAACCGGTGTCAATACACATGTTGCTACATTTGGCACCGGTGCCCTGCACTGGCGAGCCGATGTGGAGGAAAAAATCAGGGAAGAACCGGACTCCGGAGCACCTAGTTGCTCCGATGCCTAGTTCCTTTGTGCCATAAAGTTTTATTATTTTAATGCTTGGCCGCTCGCATGTGTGGACCAAAGTTGGCTGCACAAACTGCTGAAGCAGTGCCAAATAATTTTCTAATGGCACCGCTGATGAGATGACAACATTTCTAGATACTAGGTAGAAACTATGACATTGTCTTAATCACATCCAGAATAACATAGCACAGTGACTGTGTTTGAATCACATCTAACAAATGATTTGTAACAACAAAAGTGGAGCTGACCTTCTCTACACATGCCAGAAACTTCCTCCCACTGTCCACAAATTCAAACGCAACTAACTTCACGCATGGAAATTGATGGTGACATCGAGCGGGCAAATCTTCAGCCACCCCGCTCCATTTGATGCAACTGATGGTCCTAGGGAGCTACAACAGGAAGAAGTGACTCAAATCGACCGCTGGGTTAAAATCCTTCATTCCAAATCATAACCCGAGAGAGAGAAGGGAGGCATACCCGGGTGGTGAAAGAGTCTTCGTTGAAGGAGGAACCACTAGAGAAGTCATTGAAGAAGACCATGGCGACCGCGGCGGTCGGATGCGAGACGGTGAGAGTGAGGAAGCAAGCGAGGAAGCGGCTATAGCTTCAGAAGGATGGAAGGACGAAACAGGGGAAATGTGACTTGTGGTCAGGGAGAAAAGGGGGTAGGAGGGGTGGTGTTAGATATTTCGGCGGTAGGCCAAAAATTTGGAAAGGTGGAGGAAACTTTGCGCGGGGTGCCGCTGGACACCATTCACTTTGAACGAATGTGTGCATCGCAAACGATTCTTCTGCTTTACATGCATGGGATGAGTTTGATCATTCAAATTTTGGTGGAAATTTCCCTGGGTAACGTTGTCATCCACGTTATTGCATAATTTTACATCGCTTGCTAATTTGGGGACACAAAAGAGCCTACAACACACATACCACACTTACTTGGCTAATTTGGGCCATCGAGCAATTTTAGTAATTAAACAGAGCCAGTTGACCTAAACATTGTTCTAACAAAATACTAATGTTATAAACAAAGGCTAAGTACGCATAATTTTAACAAAGCCGCCGCCGCACTAGCGTCAATGACTTGTCCTGGTGACATGCCACTATTGGTGGACTCCGTGTCCCCCCGGCTGAAGTCCACTGAATCCTCGTCCTCATCCTCGGCGCCGCCCTCAAGGTTGTAGTACTTGTAGTAGGGGCTGCGCTAGAGCTCGTGTTGGTACTCCACCACCGATTCCTTGACGGATAGGCTCTTCTCTACCTCGACCTCGGCCATGCGCAACTCCTCCTCCCGGCGCTCCTTGATCTCTGCCACCTCCCGCATGCTGCATCTCCAGCTCCCGCTCAGTGATCTCATGAGGAAGCAGGTGTTCCATGGCCTCCGCCGCCTTTCCGGACGTGGGTTGTGAGGGAGTCCATGATTAGGGGGTCCTCGGACAGCGGGACTATATACTTTGGCCGGACTGTTGGACTATGAAGATACAAGATTGAAGACTTTGTCCCGTGTCTGGATGGGGCTCTCCTTTGCGTGGAAGGCAAGCTTGGAAATTCGGATATGTAGATCTCCTCCCTTGTAACCGACTTTGTGTAACCCTCGCCCCTTCCGGTGTCTATATAAACCGGAGGGTTTAGTCTGTAGGACAACAACAATCATAATCATAGGCTAGCTTCTAGGGTTTAGCCTCTACGATCTCGTGGTAGATCAACTCTTGTAATACTCATATCATCAAGATCAATCAAGCAGGAAGTAGGGTATTACCTCCATCGAGAGGGCCCGAACCTGGGTAAACATTGTGTCCCCCGCCTCCTGTTACCATCCGCCTTAGACGCACAGTTTGGGACCCCCTACCCGAGATCCGCAGATTTTGACAGCGACATTGGTGCTTTCATTGAGAGTTCCACTATGCCGTCACGATAAAGGCTTGATGGCTCCTTCGATCATCGGCAACGATGCGATCCAGGGTGAGGTTTTTCTCCCCGGACAGATCTTCGTATTCGGCGGCTTCGTACTGCGGGCCAACTCGCTTGGCCATCTGGAGCAGATCGAGAGCTACGCCCCTGGCCGTCAGGTCAGGTTTGGAAACTTAAACTATACTGCCGACATCCGCAGAGACTTGATCTTCGACGGATTCTAGCCCATGTCAGGTGCGCCGCACAGTCACGACGAGCATGACTTAGCTCTGCCATCGGACAGTGTTCAGGAGATCACACCTGTGGCTACTCCAACCCTCAATCCGGAGCAGATTGCGCCGTCCGAGGACGGGTGGATGGACCCCGCCACGGAAGCCGCACACTCAGCGGCGATAGAGCCGAATACTGACTTCACATCCTACGAGACCTGTGTCGCCGGACCCTTGGATTCGTCCCCGGCCACGGGCTCCGAACCGCCTGCGTCCGCGCCTATCGAATCTGATTGGGCGCCGATCATGGAGTTTTCCTCCGCGGATATCTTTCAGCACTTGCCCCTGGGCGACGTGCTGAATTCATTAAGGTCTCTCTCCTTGTCAGGAGGCCCTTGGCCGAACTATGTCCGGCACAAGTGGGAAGCGGACGACGAAGAAATTCGTTCCCCACCCACCACCCACTTAATAGCCACTGTCGACGACTTAACCAACATGCTCGATTTCGGCTTCGAAGACATCGACGGTATGGACGACGATGGAGGAGAAGAACAGGAACCACCGCCCACAGGGCGCTGGACTGCCACCTCATCATATGACATATACATGGTGGACACCCCCAAAGAAAGCGATGGCAATAAGGCAACGGAGGATAATCCCCTCGAGAAGCAATCTAAGCACCGGCGTCATCAGCGCCGCTCTAAGCCCCGCCATAGCAAAAGCAGCGATACCGGCACAAGAGACAATAACACTATGGATAGTGCCGAAGACGAAGACAATCCCCTCCAGCCAGGCTTCGAGCGGGAGGATGGGCAAGCTAGCCCTAAGGAATCGGCAGCAGACGGAGAATCACAGGATGACAATTACATGCCTCTCTCCAAAGATGAAGTGAGCCTCGGTGACGAAGAATTTATCGTGCCTGAGGATCCCGTCGAACAGGAGCGCTTCAAGCGCCGGCTTATAGCCACAGCAAAAAGCCTGAAGAAAAAGCAACAATAGCTTCAAGCTGACCAAGATCTGCTAGCGGATAGATGGACTGAGGTCCTGGCGGCCGAGGAATAAGAATTCGAACGCCCAACTAAAAGTTACCCAAAGCACAGGTTGCTACCCCAACTCGAGGAGGAAGCATTAAAGCCTACACTACCAGCGTATGATGCGGCTGACCGGCCGCCCCGTGGCCGAGATAAAGCGGCATATCAGCCCGAAGTCTAGCCCGCACCACGTCGCCAGTCAAACAAAAACACCAAGGCCCAGGGAAACACGCAGGACCTACGAGACGTATTGGAAAACATAACAGGACATAAAAGATCGATCTACGGATCATGGGGGCACGCCCCAACGCGTGACGACGACCATCACGCTGGATATACTAAAAGCAAATCCGACCGGGCCGAACACAGCAGACAAGAATCGTATGAACTGCCTCGTGATATAGCCAGGCACAAAGGCGCCGCACACCCCCTATGCTTCACTGATGAAGTAATGGATCATGAATTCCTAGAAGGGTTTAAACCCGTGAGCATTGAATCATACGATGGTACTACAGACCCCGCGGTATGGATAGAGGATTTCTTCCTCCATGTTCACATGGCCCGCAGGGATGATCTAATCGCCATCTAGTATCTCCCGCTAAAACTCAAAGGGCTGGCTCGGCATTGGCTGAATAGCTTGCCGGCAAACTCCATCGGAAGTTGGGAGAACCTGGCAGACGCATTCCTGGACAACTTCCAGGGCACTTATGTGCGACCACCGGATGCTGATGATTTAAGTCACATAACACAACAGCCCGGAGAGTCAGCCAGGAAATTCTGGACTCGGTTCCTAACTAAAAAGAACCAAATTGTCGACTGTCCGGATGCTGAAGCCCTAGCGGCCTTTAAGCATAACATCCGTGACGAGTGGCTTGCCCGACATCTCGGCCAAGAGAAGCCAAAATCCATGGCAGCCCTCATGACACTCATGACCCACTCATGACCCGCTTTTGCGCAAACCCCAATGCAACAAACACAAGCGCCGCAAAAATGGTGAAAACGCCGAAGATACGGCAATCAATGCCAGATTTAGTGGCTCTAAGTCCAGTCAGCGGAATGGGCCACTCAAAAAATGACAATTCGGGTCCGTCCAGTCTGGACCGCATACTCGACCGCCCATGCCAAATTCATGGCACCCCAGGAACACCAGCCAATCATACCAACAGAGAATGCTGGGTCTTCAAACAAGCCGGCAGGTCAGGCGCCAAAAACAAAGTTAAGGGGTCTCAAAGCGATGACGGCGACGAGGAGCCCAGATCACCGAATACAGGAGGGCAAAAGAAATTTCCCCCACAAATCCAAATGGTGAACGTGGTAAACGGCACCCACACTCCCAACCCGGACCGGATGCGCACCCTTAGGGATGTCGACTTAACGGAACCAGTTGTCCCACAATATAAACTAGGGCCAATCACCTTATCCCGCACAGGTCGTCCGGTTAACACCAATCAGGGCAATCCAGCCGCACTAGTCCCTGACCCAATAATTGGCGGGTTCCACCTCACACGAGTCCTTATGGACGGAGGCAGCAGTCTAAACCTGCTTTACCAGGACACAGTGCGCAAGATGGGCATCGATCATTCGGTGATCAAGCCCACTAAAGCCACCTTCAGAGGTATTATACCTGGTGTGGAGGCCAGCTGTACAGGCTCCATCGCCTTTGAGGTAGTCTTCGGATCACCAGACAATTACCGTGCCGAAGAGTTAATCTTCGACATCGTCCCCTTCCGCAGTGATTATCAGGCACTGCTCGGATGAACCGCGTTCGCTCGATTCAACGCGGTGCCACATTACGCCTACCGTAAGCTCAAGATGCCCGGTCCACGCGGCGTCATCATGGTTAATGGCAAGGCCGAACTTTCCCTCGGCACCAAGGAGTATACCGCTGCTTTAACAGCAGAAGCAACAAGTGGCACCTTCCAATCGAACCTCGAGTCGACGGCCAGGCTCCGGGACACCTCCAAAGGACTCCGAACTACTTCGCGGCAGGATAGCCCGGCTCGTCCAGAGCTCAATTAAACACTCCGGCGAAGGCCAGGACAGGCCGCATACCGCGGCTCCACCGCTCTCCGGCACACAAACATTTCTTACATTTCCTTTGTAGGTTCACCCTTGCGCCGACCCGGACTGGCAATATGGAAGCAGCTCGAATGCGCAAGGGAATCCTTAGATATTCCCCGCAATGACCATCCAACTATACTCCGGATCCACACACAGCTTCTTCCCCCCTGGTCTCAACAGGTTCCATAGTCATATCTCTTTTTTATCACATTACCTGTACTCGTACGCATCGACGTACCATTCAAATACAACATGTGGATTTATATGACGCTTATCTGCTGTTATTTCTTATTGAAATTATTTTGTCAATTGGCATCCATACACCGCGATATGCCTTAAATATGCCAGGGGCTACGTGTTACCCACAATACGGCAATAAAGTCCGAACACCTTCATGGAAGTTCGGCACCCCGAACTTATAGCATTTTATGCATCAGCTCCGAATCATGTCTTGGGTCAAATGTTGGGTTTGCCCGGCTCCCATGTTTTGCTGCCTTACGTTCTGCTATATCGGCTAAGGCGGCACAGGGAGAACTACTGCGATTGTGTCCCGGTTCTTCCGGACGAGCACCTCAGTAGAGAAAGCCAAAAACTGACTGTCATGATACGGCGAGAGCTGGTCAGATGTTCGAGAGGTTGTAAAATCCTTAAGGATTTCTCCCACATAATGCCACAACCAATGCAGCATGCGATGGATCGGTTTTTCTTCCGATCAGGTGCTTATAGAGCCCCTCGTGCGGTCTTCCGAACACCAGGGGCTGCTCCTACCTTCCTTTCCTAAAGCTCCTATGGCTAAGTGGGAGTGATAAAGCCCTATAGTCCGATTGCCTGGTTCGTTGTGCTGAACACCTCCTTCGAAGGACCCAAAACTGGGATAAAGAGTGATTAGGTTTATCCCGAACACCCCCGTACTTCCTACGTGGGGGCAGAAGCCGACGACTGGCCAACTCTCAGGATTAATATATAAAACGGCCGTGCAGGAGGATAAACTTTTATACAACAGGCAAAAAAAATGACCTTGTTCAACATTACAAAGGACAACATGATTTGCATTCATGGAAATATAACATCCTTGGTGCATAGCTCCACCGCAAGTTAGGATCCTTTCAGGACACATTCATACTATAATTCGGGCTTGCAGTCCTCCTTCCCCTCTAGCGGTCCCTCGGTCATTAGCTTTTCAGCATCCATCTTCCCCCAGTGCACCTTTGCGCGGGCGAAGGCCATTCGTGCACCCTCTATACAGACCGACCGCTTGATGATGTCAAGTCGAGGGCAGGCACTTACGAGCCGCTTCACGAGCCCGAAGTAGGTGCTTGGAATCGGCTCGGCGGGCCATAGCCGGATAATCAAATCCTTCATGGCTAGTTCCGCCGCCATATGCAGTTCGATCAGCTGTTTCAGTTGATTGGCAAAAGGCACCGGATAATTCGATGCCAGATACTACGACCAGAAGAGCTTATCCGCAGTGTTCCTTTCTTCGGCTCGGTAGAATTGGGCGACATCCGATATGCTGCGGGACAGTTCCGCAAATACCCCTGGAGAAATCCGAACTCAAAATTAGAAACATGATTTTCTCCTCAAATACTTGCTTTACATGAAAAAAAGCCTTACCCGCTGCGATCTTCCTCGCCTCTTGGATCTCTTGCATGGTGCTTTGGGTTTCCCCCCGGGCATCGCGCGCAGCCTGATGAGCCCTGGTGAGTTCGGATTCTTTCTCCGTTAAACTCTGCTCCAAGGTCTCGCATTTCTTCACGGCCTCTTGAAGCTCCTGCTCAGCTTCAATAACCCTGGCCTCGTGCTTCTCACGAAGAGCCTGCTCTGCGGCTGCCTTTTTCTCGGCCTCGGCCACAACCTTCTTATGAGCCTCGACTTCGGTCATCGTCCCTAGCGCAAATCATGAAACATATTTTATCATAATGGAAATTTGTTCGCACTGAACACGAACGAGGCTTGCGCATACCTTGTTTATCTTCCAACTGCCTTTTCAACTGGCCAAGTTCTTCTTTGGCCCGCTCCAGACTTTGATTCAGTCCGGAGACCTCCGCAGTATGAGAGGCAGCAGCCGCTGCAGACGGCTACTAATAAAAGAAGAGAGATAGATGTCATCAAATGAGTGTTCCTGCGAACATAAATTCGATCCTCTGTCCGGTTCTTTCTTTCACCGAACAGTGTATCAGGGGCTACTATCCATACTATGACACTCTTCGAAACCTCATAAAACATACCTCAAAGCCTTTTATAAGGCTGATACAGGCTTCATTGAGTCCACTCTCAGCAGACTAAATCTTCTCAATCACAGCACCCATAAGGGCATGGTGTTCATCGACGATGGAGGCGCTCTTCAGCGTCGCCAACAAAGCATCCAGCACCTCTGGTTGGACAGAGGTTGTCGGTGGAACAGGCATGCCCCCTCCAGCCGAGGGAGGCCGCCTGCTTGATTCTGGAGCCGTATTGGTCTCCGGAATTGTGTCCAGCTGGGGGTCGAATTCAAGATGGCCCCCGCCGTCGATTCCCATGGGAATCATCTCCCCCATGTCTCCGGCCCCTGAAGTTTGACCTCCAGGCGCCGCCTTCACCATATTCCCCCCTCCTTGGCTGGGGTCCTTCTGGGACGAAGCCTCGGTGTTATTCACATATTTGGGGGAAGGGCCCTTCGGGGGCGTCCCGCTCTGCATAGCATCCGAGCTCAGCAAATCCTCTGACGAGGATTGTCGGTGCGGGACCTCGCCGGACTACAAAAAATATGGCTCAGGTTAAAATATTATGCCATGATGAGTCTGGACGCATAAACGTGTTCGGATTTTATATACTCACGAGTTCACCAGGGGCTGGGCCCTGGGATCCCACGCTGGGCTGCTGTCGGCGGCGGCAGTGGACTGTTCCGGAAGAGGAGCTTTTCCCCTTTTAGGCGACTCGGCCTCCAAGTGTATGGAGGCCATCCTCTTCTTTGTTCCCCCCGCTGGGGATTCGTCTTCCTCCTCCTCCTCGTCCTCTTCGGAGGCAAAACGTGCGTTGGAGCCTTCGGATATTGTGTCCGAAGTGCCACGGCGACGAAGGCCGCCCCGGGTCTTTTTGGCCTCCTTCTCGGCCTTCTTCTTCGGCGCCTTGTAAGGCGCCGGGACCAGCATCTTCGTCAGAAGTGGGCCGGCCGGTTCTTCGGGCAGCGGGGCCGGACAGTGGATCCGCCCCGCCTTCTTCGTCCAGCCCTTGGAGAGTTGAGGAAGACACATTAAGCATTTCCCTTGGGTTATGCGGATAAAACGTATAATAACTTAGCGAGTTTGCAGGGCGGGAAGTTGGTACCCACGGTCCTCGGCCGAGTCTGGCCATGATTTGCTGGACTTGAAAAGCACCTTCCAAATGTCTTTGTGCGAGGAGCCAAAGAGCTCTCGCAAGGTCTGGTGCTTGGCCGGATCGAATTCCCATAAATTCCAAGACCGTTGTTGACAAGGCAGGATCCGGAGAACTAACATCACCTGGACTACATTGAAAAGTTCGATATTCTTGTCTTCCATATCCTTAACGCGCGTCTGGAGCACCGACAGTTCATCGGACGAAGACCAGTTCAGGCCCTTCTTAGGCCAGGACATAAGCCGCAGAGGGGCTCCGGATCGTTACTCGGGAGCAGCGGCCCATTCCGTGTCGCGCGGCTCAGTGATGTAAAACCACTGCTGTTGCCACTCTTTGACGGAATCATTAAAAGTACCTGTTGGCCATGTGACGTTGGGCATCTTGCTCACCATAGCGCCCCCGCACTCGGCATGCTCGCCGCTCACTACCTTTGGCTTCACATTAAAGATCTTCAGCCATAAGCCGAAGTGTGGCGAGATGCGGAGAAAAGCCTCGCACACGACGAAGAATGTCGAGATGTTGAGGAAGGAATTGGGGTTAGATTATGAAAATCGATCCCGTAATGATACATGATGCCGCGAACGAACGGGTGTAGGGGAAACCCTAGCCCGCGGGCAAAATGAGGGAGGAATACAACCCCCTCGTGGGGTTCCGGAGTAAAGACGATCTGTCCCGCCGTCGAGAGACGGTGGCTGATTTTCTTGGCCAGGTACCCGGCCTCCCGAAGCTATTTGATATCCTTCTCCTGGATGGTAGAGGCCATCCACTTGCCTCCTGCTCCAGATCCGGACATTTTCGGAAGCCTTTTGTGGGCGGAGAAGACGAACGCTCGGGCGCTGGAGCTCGAGCGAAGGGGAATGGATCGGGAAGAAGAAAGTGTGGGTGTGAAAGGGAGTCCTTATCCCCTTATGAAGGCAACAGGGATTCTGCGCCTCCCCACTTGCCTGGTAAACTCGCTTATTCCCCAAGCGCCGTGATTGATTGCGCGGTTGGGTTACCCACACCCGTATTGATGAGAATCCCATGATAAGGGGGACACGATCTCTGCTTCGACAAGACGTGCCAAGAAAACCACCTCGCAATATGTGCAGTAGCTGGTTGAGAAAAACTGTTCGAATAATGACCGGGCCATGGCGTGATGTCACGCTATGAAATTTGTCAGCATATTAGATTTGTGGGATATTGTACTCTCTATGGTGGTATGTGGAATTTGTTTTGCAGAGCCGAACACGATCCTTGTATTCAAAATCTTCTATGGAGTATACGGAGGAGGAACCCGCCTTGCAATGCCGAAGACAATCTGCGCGCCGGACTCATCGTCATTGAAGCCTGGTTCAGGGGCTACTGAGGGAGTCCTGGATTAGGGGGTCCTCGGACAGCCAGACTATATAGTTTGGCCGGACTGTTGGACTATGACGATACAAGATTGAAGACTTCGTCCCGTGTCCGGATGGGGCTCTCCTTTGCGTGGAAGGCAAGCTTGGCAATTCGGATATGTAGATCTCCTCCCATGTAACCAACTCTGTGTAACCCTAGCCCCTTCCGGTGTCTATATAAACCGGAGAGTTTAGTCCGTAGGACAACAACAATCATAATCATAGGCTAGCTTCTAGGGTTTAGCCTCTACGATCTCGTGGTAGATCAACTCTTGTAATACTCATATCATCAAGATCAATCAAGCAGGAAGTAGGGTATTACCTCCATCGAGAGGGCCCAGACCTGGGTAAACATTGTGTCCCCCGCCTCCTATTACCATCCGCCTTAGACGCACAGTTCGGGACCCCCTACCCGAGATCCGCCGGTTTTGACACCGATAGGTTGCATGCTGGATTCCGAGTTGGCCTGGAATATCATGGCGTGTGCGTCCTTGATCTTGGCATGGATGTCCTTGACCCGGGCCAGGGCAACATCGGCGGCACGGACGGCAGCTTCTGCACTCTCGGCGTTTGTAGCCGCCGTCACAATAGCTTCTGCAGCCGTCTCGGCTGCTGTAGATCTCCTGTTGGCTACCGTAGATGCCCTCTCAGCGGATGTAGACGCGCTTAATGCGGATGCGGCGGTGCTCTCTGCGTAGGCGGCCGTGCTCTCAGCGCAGGCGGCGGCGCTTGGGGAGGACGCGACCACTGTATAGGCCCTCACGAAGCTTTTCCATGGTGTCATTCTTTGCAAAAAGGGGTTGCGGGAATGGGGATCAGAGATTCGTGGATTCGGGGTTGACAGGCACTAGAGCAGACGAAGCCGGCGAAGCTTATGGAGGAAGACTTAAATAGACCCACGAATTTTCATCGCAAACGGTTCCTACAACAAACTGTGTGTGACGTTGTTGATATTTTGTATTAGCTGTGAAAGACGGATTTGGAGTATAGTGGCAATGGATGGTGTTTTAAATGTACAATAAAATTTGGATTATTAATACAACTGTCATGTCAAAATTTGAAAAAATTCAGGAGTCATTTGACTTTTTAAGATTTAAGTGATTTTCTAGCCATTTAATAACCGTAATTCAAATTTGAACTACATGTACATGAAACAGCTATCCATAATGGTTTGAAAAGTCATATTGTATACTTGTGTGCGATTTAATTCCATGTGCAGTAAATTTGATGGAATTTTCAAACATATTGGTGTCACGACATGGACACAAAGCATGAAGTGCCATTGCATTTTAATTCCAAAAAATTCAAAAATGATCAGAGTAACATGAAACCTTGCTGGTCGTAATGGCATGGCACGAAGATGGTGTGGTAAAAATATTGGCATGTTTGACGAAACTTTGGACACACACCCCTCACAAACCGGAGCAACTCAGTAGAAGGCTCGTGATTCCGAGAAGGGCACAATGCATCTTTGATGACGAACCGGCGATAGCTTCCTCTTATGGCCTTGAATTTTTTTCTACAGTTCATGTGCACTAATACAACTGCCATGTCAAAATATGGAAAATTTCAGGGGTCATTTGACCTTTTTAAGACATTTAAGTGATTTCCTAGCCATTTAATGACCGTAATTCAAATTTGAACTACATCTACATGCAACAGCTAACCATATGGGTTTGAGAAGTCATATTTGTATAATTGTGGGTGAGTTAATTTCATGTGCAGTAAATTGGACGGGATTTTCAAACATATTGGTGTCCTGGCTTGGACACAAAGCATCAAGTGCCATTGCATTTAAATTCCAAAAAATTCAAAAATGATCAGAAACACATGAAATCTTTCTTGACGCAATGGCATGGCACGAAGATGGTGTGGTAAAAAATGGGTCTGTTTGACGAAAGTTTGGACACACACCCCTCACAATCCGGAGCAACTCACTAGAAGGTTCATGGTTCTGAGAGGGAACAATGCATGTTTGATGACGAACGGGCGATAGCTTCCTCTTATGGCCTTCAATTTTTTTCTACAATTAACGTGCACTAAGACAATTGTCATTTCAAAATTTGGAAAATTCCAGGGGTCATTTGACCTTTTTAAACATTTAAGTGATTTTCTAGCCATTTAATGACCATAATTCAAATTTGAACTACATCTACATGCAACAGCTAACCATAACGGTTTGAAAATTCATATTTATATACTTGTGTGCGAGTTATTTCATTGTGCATTAAATTGGAAGGAATTCTCAAACATATTGGTGTCACGGCTTGGACACAAAGCATGGAGTGCCATGGCATTTAAATTTCGAAAAATTAATAAATGATCAGAAACACATGAAACCTTGCTTGTTGTAACGGCATGGCAGCAAGATGCTGTGGTAAAAAATTGGCATCTTAGACAAAAGTATGGACACACATCCGTCACAATCCGGAGCAACTCACTAAACTACTCGTGGTTCCGAGAGGGAACAATGCATGTTTGATGACGAACGGGCGATAGCTTCCTCTTATGGCCTTTAAATTTTTTCTACAGTTAACGTGCAATAGTACAACTTTCATGTCAAAATTTGAAAAATTCTAGGGGTCATTTGTCCTTTCTAAGAAATGTAAATGATTTTCTAGTCATTTAATGGCCGCAATTCAAATTTGAATTACATCTACTTGCAACAGCTAACCATAATAGTTTGAAAAATCATATTTGTGTACTTGTGTGCGAGTTAATTCCATGTGCAGTAAATTGGAAGGAATTTCCAGACATATTGGTCTCACGGCTTGCACACAAAGCATCGAGTGCCATGGCATTTAAATTCCAAAAAATAAAAAAATTGATCAAAACCACATGAAACCTTGCTTGAGGTAATGGCATGGCACCAAGATGGTGTGGTAAAAAAATTGGCATGTTTGACGAAAGTTTGGACACACACCCCTCACAAACCGGAGCAACTCACTAGAAGGCTCGTGGTTCCGAAAGGGAACAATGCATGTTTGATGACGAACGGGAGATAGTTTTCTCTTATGGCCTTCAAAATTTTCTACAGTTAACTTGCACTAATACAACTGTCATGTCAAAATTTTGAAAATTCTAGGATTCATTTGACCTTTTAGAGACATTTAAGTGTTTCTCTAGCCACTTAATGGCCGTAATTCAAATTTGAACTACATCTATATGCAACAGCTAACCATAACGGTTTGAAAAATCATATTTGTGTAGTTGTTTGTGAGTTAATTCCATGTGCAGTAAATTGGAAGGAATTTTCAAACATATTGGTCTAACTGCTTCGACAAATGCATTGAGTGCCATGGCATTTAAATTACAAAAAATAAAAAATTGATCAGAAACACATGAAACCTTGCTTAATATAATGTCATGCCACCAAGATGATGTGGTAAAAAATTTGGCCTATTTGATGAATGTTTGGACACACACCCCTCACAAAGCGGAGCAACTCGCTAGAAGGCTCGTGGTTCCGAGAGGGAACAATGCATGTTTGATGACGAACGGGCGATAGCTTCCTCTTATGGCTTCAAATGTTTTCTACAGTTAACGTGCACTAATACAACTGTCATGTCAAAATTTGGGTAATTTCAGCGGTCATTTTACCTTTTTAAGACATTTAATTCATTTTCTAGCCATTTAATGACCATAATTCAAATTTGAACTACATCTACATGCAACAGCTAACCATAACAGTTTGAAAAATCATATTTGTGTACTTGTGTGCGAGTTAATTCCATGTGCAGTAAATTGGAAGGAATTTTTAAACATATTGGTGTCACGGCTTGGATACATGCATGCAGTGCTATGGTATCACAAAATAAGCATTCATGCCTTATATGAGGAAAGAAAATGTAAATATCTGGTGTTCAAAAAAGAAAATGTAAAGATCTGGCAAGACAACCGAGCCCCACATGATTGGCAGTCTATTTCGCGCCTCGAGGGTTGGAAGGTGAGTGGCACGGGTTATTAATCAGACGTGGTTCTCTATTGGAAACCGTCAGCTATTAAGTTCACACCAGGCTGCTGCGGAAATCATGTGCAATTCATACTATAGTACTCGTAAATTCCGGTCGATCTAGATTCCGGTCGCCAATAAATACTATCTTGCTCATGTCGTCCGGCCTGCATTCTCATCTACATCCTCCCCTCACTCGCCCTCTCTCTCTCTCTCTCTCTCTCAAACCTCTGTCAGGGCGCAACCAATCTGCCCACGCGCCTACAAGGAGGCGCCACTGAGGGAGTCCTGGACTAGGGGTTCCTCGGGATGCCGGCCTATCTCACATGGGCCGGACAGTTGGGCCGCAATAGGGATGCTAGTGGACGGATCTATGGAGGGGCCTTGTATCTGGACGGGAGATCTTTTGTGCCTTGGTGTGTGCTCCAAGGCAGGATGGAACATTTGGCATGCATGTTCCCTTATTGTAACCGACTATGTGTAACCCTAAAACCCCTGGTGTCGATATAAACCAGGGGACTATGTGTAACCGCCATCCTATTAGTTTAGGGTTTAGTTCCTCTAATCTCGTGGTAAATGAACTCTGTAATCCCCATACACACAAGAAATATAATCAAGCAGGACGTAGGGTATTACCTCTTAGAGTGGGCCCGAACCTGGGTAAATATCGTGTCCTGCGTCCCTTGTTCCCCATTTATCCAAGATCTACAGTTCGGGACCCCTACCTGAGATCCGCCGGTTTTGACACCGACATTGGTGCTTTCATTGAGAGTTGCGTTGTTAGGTCGCTGAAAGATCGATGGCTGGACTGATCATCGGAGACGGCATCAACACCGGGGGCATCTTCTCCCATGGGCAACTTTTCACGTTCGCTAGCATCGTCCTGCATGCCGACTCGAGCGGTCATCTCGACTAGGTCGACAGTTTCGCCCCTGAGCATCAGATCAGATTTGGTAACTTTCAGTATGTCACGTACGCCCGGGGCGATCTGATCTTCACTGGCTTCTCAGCCTCACCAGGAATGACCACGGCCTCTGAAGCATTAACTTCGGGGCCTCTCCCTGATCTGATTTCCGGATCGGCCCTTACCGCACTATCGGCCTCAAGCACGGAAGCGACTCCTACGTCCGAAGACCGGGAATCAATACTTTCCGGACCTGCCCTCCTTACTGTGGATCCGTCCTTGAGCTTTAACGGGAGTTCGACGTCCGTAGATGGGGAGTCAACCCCCTCCGGACTCTCCCTCTCCTCTTCGGATCTAGCTTCGAGCCGTCATACATCCTCGGCATACAAAGACCGGGAGCTAGTCCTGTGTATCAGTGCCGAATATGTGAGGAGCATGGGTCCTACGAATGTCTCATCATTAAACAGCCTACTAGACCGGATTCCCGCCATGGGGCTCTCCAGCGGCCAGCCTTCGGTTTGCGAACAGATCGGGCTCAAGCCCGACACAGGGAAATTGTTACCCCACCCATCACACACTTTGTTGCCACCATTGAAGAGTTGGCCGAAGGCTCGCAGTCTCTGAAACTTAAAACAAACTATGTTCGGGTCAGCAGCGACCTTGTCCAAGCCTCGAGCCGGAGAACTGATTTTCACCCTGAAGAAAGCCTGGGGCTAGACCTCGATTCGGAGCATGATTTCGTACCTGTGCATTACCCAGACAATTCGGCATCCGAACTTGGCGTACCGGATGTCCCCGAGATAACCAACATCACCATTAAAACCCTAGATGCGCCACCAGCCAAAGCATGCAGTTTTTTACTATCCACCCACCACACGGCATATACCCCAAACCCCGGAAGCAATGTCGCATGGGATCTGATGTACGTTAAGCAGCAACCCAGAGAAACAGTCCATTACTACTAGGCCAGATTCCTCCTGGGAAAGAACAAGACGACGAATTGCTACGATCAAGAAGCAATAGCAGCCTTTATACATAAACGCCGCCGCCGCGTCCGATCTTCGTGGGAACCCTATCCCGAGTCAACCCCTCGCCCAAGCCTCATGTCCTATAAAAAGTCACGACCCCTCTCGACCAATTCCCCTTGAAATCCCTCGCCAAGTCCACACCTATAGCTCGTACTCGTCGTTCCAATCTAGCCGAAACGCTGCAGTTCATCGCTGTTTTCCCACGCCGGTGAGCTATCGCGAGCCTTCTCCTTTTGTGTCTCTATGACTCTCGATCCCTAGTTTGGTTTTGACAAGGTCTTGCATCCCCTCTCCATCTACAGAAGCCGTACCAACCTCGCCGTCTTCGCCGAAGCACCCCGGAGCACAGTGCTTCATCACTTCGTTCCATCGCCGTTCGTCGTCACCGACCCTCTCCGACTTCACCACCGGACGAGCCACTCTCCGCTACAACCTCCCGACACCTCCGTCGCCACCCACGATCGCCAAAGCCGCCACCACCACCACACCCGAGCGCCACCCAAAGTACGTGGTTCTCTGTAAGCGTTCAGTTCGCCTGTTCATTTCAGTTAGGAAAAAAAGTTTCTTTATTTAGATCGGTGTTTATTTAGGTCGCTTTAGCATACGGTTTATTTACGGTTTAGTCGGTTAGATCAAACCGGTTTGTCGGTCTTCGTTTAATTAAACACGCGTGTACGTTTTAGTGATCTTACGCCCAAGCGCTGTTTAGCTTTGGATCGCACACCCCTTGGCCCAATAACAGCATGCCACTTTGGATCTGGCCACAATTTATAGTTTTAGAAAAAAGAATCCGTTTTCAGATTTAGATCCAATTTTGTTTTTATTGTATCTTTACTTCTACAACTCCGATTTTGATGATTCTTTTTGCTACAGATTCACAAAAATCCCATGTATCTCGTGGACCAAACAAAAAATATTTTTCAACTATTTAAATTTCAAATTCAAAGAGATTTGTTACAAACACTAGATTGCTAACAACTTTTATTTCAAATTAGCATTTTGATTAATTCTTTTTGCTAATGATCACTTGATCTTTTGTCTAGACAGTAGACTTTGGCAAATTAGGTTTGTTTATTTTAAATTAGGGCTTTGGGCAAAACATTCCTTTTTACATAGTTTAGGGTTATTTTCTTTTCCTTTATTATTTATTTGTTTTATTCTAAAACCCTTTTTGTATTTTTGAAAAATTTAGTTTTGTTTCTGTTATTGAACAGTAGACAATTTTATTTTATTTTAATTTCTTTCCTTAGTTTTATATGAAAACTTGATTAGGTCATTAATAGAGTTATATAGTAGTTTTTTATTTGTTTCTTTTTGCAAATAAAATTTTATGAGAAATACTTTATGTTAACTTAGTTGTTTTACATTTTATTTTCTATTATTTTATTAGTTTAGTATTTTCTTTGCGGTTAAGTTTAATTAGGACAAAAACTATTTGGTGTTGTGTCATAGCAGTTTCTTAGTTGCTTTTCATTGTAGTTTTCTTTGAATTTTATTGGGTTTTTATTTGGTTTCTTATTGATTTTCTTTGTTACTTTGATTTCCCGATTGTTAATTTGAGTGCTAGGATTTGCTTGCTAGAATGTATGCTTATGTGACTGTCATGTTTTTTATTATAGATTTCATCGGTAGCGAATAGTGTGATCAAGTTTATTGAGAGCGATATTATCTTCATCAAGTAATACCATGCAAGTTCACTTTGACCATGATATTCATACCTATGTTTTTATTGCATCTAGTGTCACCATTCATAATCCCTCCAGTAGTGACAATGCCTTCTTTTAGTTGAGTATAATGCATGAGGTAGGAACCCATCTCCCTGTTATCAAGCCCGGGACGTTATATAGTTTTAATGCCATGCTATAGTAGACGGGGTTTGGTATGAGTGCTCGGGAGTGGTGTGAATAAGGAGGACGACAACTCCATGATGGCATCTGCAAGGACTGCATCTTCAAGGCCTCAAGACTTCAGGACTCAAGACAAGAATTCAATATAGCTTTGGGTGGAGAATTGTTAAGAAGGGTACATTCGTGCGCCTAGTACTCAGTGACTCCTGAGAAGTGACGTGATATCATGCGGAAAGCTCCACCCAGGCTCAAAGAGACGGAAGAATACTTCATGCCCGGAAGCTTAACTGTGCAACCGCAAGTAACTATGGGTTCTGGCTTGGTTGACCCTAGTGGTGACTCTGGCTGGGACGGTGCCAGCAGATGTAGAACTATGGTAGGATTGGATGGGCACCGGATAGTGGTTAGAGGAACTCTTTGGAAGACAATGTTTTGATCGTCCTGTTCTCAAACGATCTGAAGTGCGAGGATGGAAATGGGGCATCGAATCTTGCGGGTAAAGTGTACAGACCTCTACAGAGGGTTAAAACCTAATCGATTAGCCGTGTCCCTGGTTATGGACAATTTGAGCCTCTGGACTAGGATCTATCTCAGAACCCTCAACACCATATTGAAAACATAATTGTGGGCAACTTATGATGATATGGGCTATGAGACATCGGTTGGCGGAACCATGTCATGTATAGGTATCTCCTTTGTAGTAGAGATTCCTGGATATTCCTTTGATGTAGGGAAAATAAAACCAGCTTTTACGCAAAAACCTCAGACACAGAGCCACCAAGCCATGTTGCATATAGTATAGTTTTATCATCTGTTTTTCTTACAGTGATATTGCCGGTACATTCAATGTACTGACCTACACGGCTGCAACTTATCATGTTGCAGGATTTTCTACGACGAGTGAGTTCTCTTGCAGGGTTACGGCCTACACTCAACTTGCCGATGGCGTTGATAGGACTCCATAGCCGTTTGATTGTTTCCGCTGAGACTTATGAGGTATATATCAGTCTTACGTTATTTATACATGTGATTGCACTCTTATATATACATTAATGTACTGTGTGTGCCAACATACTGATCCAGGGATGGCACAGATTACACAGAGGCTTGATAGTTTGAGGTCGGGTCGCTACAGATATGGTATCAGAGCACATGTTGATTGTAGGACGTGACCCTAGAAACTGGAAAGCTCTGGGGCAATATACATCTAAAACTTTTTTTCAAAAAATATCATTTACTTCTCATCTTTTTATGATTTTTGAAATAGCCCCTTACCTCAAATAGTTAGAACATAACCCTTTCTCTTTTGACCACATAGAGGATCAACTGAAGGCACTCTAAGAAGGACAACATATCGGACAACTGATGGCCTCTTCAGAGTAAAGAGGATTTCACCATGCATTAGAAGAGTTGAAGCTACAATAGTTGATGACATCGAAGACTTGAAGAATTTGAAGACTCTGAAGATTTATTTGAACTTTAGAAGACCAAACCCCTGTTATATACTTACGTTAGATCTGATGATTTGTGAGATATCATTGTTTGTGTTTTCTCGACAGCTTCAAAGTTAAACCCATTCTCAAAACTATATTGTTTGTATTGTGGGCTTCCCTCTCTTTTTTGTTAACTCATCCCAAAACCCTTGGACCAATAGATGATGAATGAAGATGGACTTGTGTTCTCTGGACCGATGACTCCGCCAGAGGTGGAGCTATGGATTCGAAACATGGAGGATCACTTCAGGAAAAAATTGATTGCAAGGAAGTATGAGGTTCAATACACACTTCAATAATTTACAGAAAGTGTTGTGATACGTCCATTCTGCATCATGTTTACCTACTGTTATTTACTATGTTTTTAGGCATAATAATGCTTTTTGGAGTAATTCTAATGCCTTTTCTCTCATAATTTGCAAGGTCCACACAAAGAGGGAGAATACCGACAACTGGAATTCTGGACCTGGAAAAGCTACGTCAGAGTGACCTATTATGCACATCTCCAAATGAGCTGAAACTTTACGGAGAATTATTTTGGAATAAAAGAAAAATACTGGAGCAAATAACTACTGGAGGAGTCCCACCAGGTGGGCACAACCCACTTCGGTGCGCCAGCCCCCAGGCGTGCCCTGGTGGGTTGTGCCCTCCTCGGCCCACCTCCGGTGCCCCTCTTCTGGTATATAAGTCATTTTGACCTAGAAAATGTAAACAGAGGACTTTCGGGACAAAGTGCCGCCGTCTCGAGGAGGAACTTGGGCAGGAGTTCTTTTGCCATCCGGTGGAGTGATTTTGCCGAGGAACTTCCCTCCCGGAGGGGGAAATCATAATCATCATCATCACCAACAACTCTCCCATCTTGGGGAGGCAAATCTCCATCCACATATTCAACAACACCATATCCTCTCAAACCCTAGTTCATCTCTTGTGTTCAATCTTTGTATCGGAACCTCAGATTGGTACCTGTGGGTGACTAATAGTGTTGATTACATCTTGTAGTTCACTACTATATGTTTATTTGGTGGAAGATTATATGTTCAGATCCATTATGCTATTTAATACCCTATGATCTTGAGCATGATTATCACTTGTGAGTAGTTACTTTTGTTCTTGAGTTCACGGGAGAAATCTTGTTGCAAGTAATCATGTGAACTTGATATGTGTTCGATATTTTGATGGTATGCATGTTGTGATTCCCTTAGTGGTGTCATGTGCACGTCGACTACATGTAACTTCACCATATTTGGGCCTAAGGGGATGCATTGTGAAGTAATTATTAGATGATGGGTTGGTAGAGTGACAGAAGCTTAAACCCCAGTTTATGCGCTACTTCGTAAGGGGCCTATTTGGATCCAAATGCTTAATGTTATGGTTATATTTTATCTTAATACTTTTCTCGTAGTTGCGGATGCTTGCGAGGGGGTTAATCATAAGTAGGAAGTTTGTTCAAGTAAGAACAACACCTAAGCACCGGTCCACCCACATATCAAATTATCAAAGTAGCGAACACGAATCAAATCAACATGATGAAAGTGACCAGATGAAATTCCCGTGTACCCTCAAGAATGATTTGCCTATTATAAGAAACTGTTTTGGCTTGTCCTTTGCCACAAAAGGATTGGGCTACCTTGCTGCACTTTACTTACCATTATCGTTACTTTCTCGTTACATATTATCTTGCTATTAACCTATCTGGTACTGACAATTTCAGTGCTTGCAGAAATTACCTTGCTGAAAACCACTTGTCATTTCCTTCTGCTCCTCGTTGGGTTCCACACTCTTATTTATCAAAAGGACTACGATTGATCCCCTATACTTGTGGGTCATCAAGGCTCTTTTCTGGCGCAGTTTCCTGGGAGTGAAGCACTCTTAGTAAGTGGAAATTGGTAAGGAAAAATTATTACTACGTGTTGAAATTTATTGTCACTTGTTACTATGGAGAACAATCCTTTGAGGGGTTGTTCGGGGTATCTTCACCTCGATCGGAACCACAATTAGTTCCCCCTCAACCTACTACACCTACTGAAAATTTTGGTTCTGAATTCCTTTGGGTATGATAGAACAACTGCTAGCTAATCCTTATGCAGGAGATGGAACCGAACATCCTGATATGCACTTGATATATGTAGATGAAATTTGTGGATTATTTATGCTTGCATGTTTACCCGGAGATGAAGCTAAGAATAATATTTTTGCTTTATATTTGAAGGGAAAATCATTGGCATGGTATAAGCTATGCGATGATATTGGATCTTGGAACTGGAATTGATTGAAATTGGAATTTCACAAAAAAAATATCCTATGCATCTAGTTCATCGTGATCAGAATTACATATATAATTTTTGGCCTCGTGAAGGAGAAAGTATAGCTCTAGCTTGGGTGAGGCTTAAGTAAATTTTACATTCATGCCCCAATTATGAGCTCTCGGGAGAAATTATCATTCAGAATTTTTATGCTCGGCTTTCTCGTGATGATATATCCATGCTCGATACTTCTGGTACTGGTTCTTTTATGAAGAAGACTATTGAATTAATGTGGGATCTTTTAGAAATAATTAAATGCAACTCTGAAGATTGGGAACTCGATGAAGGTAAAGAGTCGGGTATTAAGCTTGAGTTCGATGCTACTTCTTGAGCTTGCGTTGGTTTTTCCCATGAAGAGGAAAGGGTGACGCAGCAAAGTAGAGATAAGTATTTCCCTCAGTTTGAGAACAAAGGTATCATCCAGTAGGATACAACGCACAAATCACCTAATACCTGCACAAACAATCAAACAACTTGCCTCCAACGCGATAAAGGGGTTGTCAATCCCTTCATGGTTACTTGCAAAAGTGAGATCTGATAGAGATAGATAAACGATAAAGTAAATATTTTTGGTATTTTTGGTTTATAGATCGGAAACTAAAAGATTTCAAAATAGTAGATCAGAAACTTATATGATGGAAAATAGACCCGGGGGCCATGGGTTTCACTAGAGGCTTCTCTCAAGATAGCAAATAATACGGTGGGTGAACAAATTACTGCCGAGCAATTGATAGAAAAGTGCAAAATTATGACGATATCTAAGGCAATGATCATGAATATAGGCATCACGTCCGTGTCAAGTAGACCGAAACGATTCTGCATTTAGTACTATTACTCCACACATCGACCGACTCGTGCCTGCATCTAGAGTATTAAGTTCATGAAGAACAGAGTAATGCATTAAGTAAGATGACATGATGTAGAGTTATTAACTCAAGCAATATGATGAAAACCCCATCTTTTTATCCTCGATGGCAACAATACAATACGTGCCTTGCTGCCCCTACTGTCACTGGGAAAGGACAGCGCAAGATTGAACCCAAAGCTAAGCACTTCTCCCATTGCAAGAAAAACCAATCTAGTTGGCCAAACCAAACCAACAGTTCGAAGAGAATTACAAAGATATCAAATCATGCATATAAGAATTCAGGGAAGATTCAAATAATATTCATAGATAAGTTGATCATAAATCCACAATTCATCGGGTCTCGTCAAACACACCGCAAGAAAAGTATTACATCGAATAGACCTCCAAGAACATCGAGGAGAATATGGTATTGAGAATCAAAGAGAGAGAGAGAGAGAGAGAGAGAGAGAACAAGCCATCTAGCTACTAGCTATGGACCCGTAGGTCTGTGGTACACTACTCACACTTCATCGAAAGGGCAATAAAGTTGATGTAGAAGCCCTTCATGATCGAATCCCCCTCCGGCAGGGTGCCAGAAAAGGTCCCTAGATGGGATCTCACTGGTACAAAAGGTTGCAGTGGTGGAAAAGTCTTTTCGTGGATGCCTCTGGTGGTTTGGGGATATTTGGGAATATATAGGCAAAAGAATTAGGTCAGGAGGGTCACGGGGAACCCACAAGGATGGGGGGCGCACCCTCCATCCTTGTGGCCGCCTCGTAGCTCCTCCAACTTCATCTCCAAGTCTCCTGGTTGTCCTGTGATCCAAGAAAAATCATCACGAAGGTTTCATTCCGTTTGGACTCCGTTTGGTATTCCTTTTCTGTGAAACTCAAAAACAAGGAAAAAACAGGAACTGGCACTGGGCTCTAAGTTAATAGGTTAGTCCCAAAAATAAAATAAAATAGCATATTAATGCATATAAAACATCCAAAACAGATAATATAATAGCATGGAACAATCAAAAATTATAGATACGTTGGAGACGTATCATTCGATTGTGTTAAATCTTTTATGAATACCGATGCTTTTCACAAGTTTAGCACTAAATATGGACTAGACTCTGAGATCGTAGCCTCTTTCTCTGAATCATTTGCTACTCATGTTGATCTCCCTAAGGAGAAGTGGTTTAAATATCATCCACCTATCAAAGAAGAAATTAAAGAACCGGTAATAGCTAAAGAAGAAACTATCATTTCCAAAGTTGATCCAGTTGTTCCTACTGCTTATATTGAAAACCACCTTTCCCTGTTAGGATAAAGGAACGTGCTAAGGTTTCAACTGTGGTCCGCAAAAGTAATATTAGAGCACCTAAACCTGCTGAACAAATCAAAGTAGAACCTAGTGTTGCTATGGTCAAAGATCTCTTGGTGGAAAATATTGATGGGCATGTTATTTACTTCTGTGATGAAGCTGCTAGAATTGCTAAACCCGATGAAAAAGATAAACATAGACCTGTGGTTGGCATGCCTGTTGTCTCAGTCAAAATAGGAGATCACTACTATCATGGTTTATGTTATTTAGGTGCTAGTGTGAGTGTTATTCCGTTTACCTTGTAGCAAGAAATTATGAATGAGATAGCACCCACTGAAATAGAAGACATATATGTTACTATTAAAGTAGCTAATAGAGACACCATCACACCACTTGGGATTGTTAGAGATGTTGAAGTCTTGTGTGGGAAAATAAAATATCCTACTGATTTTCTTGTTCTTGGTTCCCCACCAGATGACTTTTGTCCCATTATCTTTGGTAGACCTTTCTTGAACACTATCAATGCTACTATAGATTGTCATATTCAAACTGTCAGTGTTAGCTTTGGTGACGAGTCTCGTGAATTTAATTTCTCCAAGTTTAATAGAAAACCTCATAAGAAAGAATTACCTAGTAAGGATGAAATAATTGGTCTTGCTTCTCTTGTCATGCCTCCTACTGATCCACTAGAACAATATTTGCTAGACCACGAAAATGATATGCATGAAAGAAATGAGATACATAAAATGTTCTTTGAACAACGACCTCTGCTTAAACATAATTTGCCTATTGAAACTCTAGGAGGTCCTCCTCCACCTAAAGGTGATCCTGTGTTTGAATTAAAACAATTGCCAGATACTTTGAAATATGTTTATCTTGATGAGAAAAGGATATATCATGTTATTATTAGTGCTAACCTTTCAGAACATGAAGAAGAAAGATTAATGAAAATTCTAAAGAAGCACCGAGCTGCTATTGGATATACTCTTGATGATCTTAATGGCATTAGCTCTGTCAGCATAAGATTAATATGAAACCTGATGCTAAACCTGTTGTTGATCACCAATGACGTTTGAATCCTAAGATGAAAGAACTGGTAAGAACTGAAATATTAAAGCTTCTTGAAGCAGGTATAATCTATCCCATAGCTGATAGTAGATGGGTAAGTCATGTTCATTGTGTCCCTAAGAAGGGAGGTATTACCGTTGTTTCGAATGATAGAAATGAACTCATTCGACAAAGAATTTTCACTGGCTATAGAATGGTAATTGATTGTAGAAAATTAAATAAAGCAACTAGGAAAGATCATTACCCTTTGCCTTTTATTGATCAAATGCTAGAAAGACTATCTAAACCCACACACACTTTTGCTTCCTTGATGGATATTCTAGTTTTTCTCAAATACCTGTTTCACCACATGATCAAGACAAAACCACCTTTACTTGCCCTTTTGGAACTTATGCTTATAGACATATCCCTTTTCGTTTATGCACTGCACCTGCTGCCTTTCAAAGATGTATGACTGCTATATTCTCTGATTTTTGTGAAAAGATTTTTGAGGTTTTCATGGATGACTTTTCCGTTTACGGAACTCATTTTGATGATTGCTTAAGCAACCTTTATTCAGTTTTGTAGAGATGTGAGCAAACTAATCTTGTCTTGAATTGGGAGAAGTGCCACTTTATGGTTAATGAAGGTATTGTCTTGGGGTATAAAATTTCTGAACGAGGTATTGAGGTGGAAAAAGCTAAAGTTGATGCAATTGACAAAATGATATGCCCTAAAGATATTAAAGGTATACGTAGTAGTTTCCTTGGTCATCACTAGAAAAAAAGACACATCTGTGACCTTTTGGGCCGAACGAATTTTTTTCTGTCATGCTTATGACACTTCTATGATGATAACTGTGACAAAACCCGATATCATCATAGATGTGGTGGGCTCCTACTTCTATGACAAAAAATCATGACGGAAAATGGGCTTTTCGTCCTGGGCGGGCCGAAGACGCACCTGCATGACATTCTTTGGGCCGTCCATGACGGAAAAAACGGTGGTAGAAGCGAGGGAGAGGAAAATATCAGGGAGTTCCCGGTTACGGTGGGTGGTCGGGGCCGAGCGATGCATGGAGGTTTGCGCGTTTCTCTCGTACACGTACGCGCGTGTGTGCGAGGCATTGCGCTCTAACTGAACCCGAGCGAGGCGTTGGGCTCCAACTGAACCCTAGCGATTGCGCTGGCTACGTTACTGGACCCCGATTGATCCCTTGCTGTTAACTGAACCCATGTGATTCCTTCACTACCGCTGCTAACTGAAGCCGATCGATGTTGCCTCTTGATGAACAGTGAGCGTTGTTGGGGGGGTTGGATGAACAGTCCCCGGTGGGGGTGGATGAACAGGACCCCGTGGTAGTAGAGGTCATTGCCGCTGGATGAACAGGACCCCAATCGATCGAGCCGGTTGGGGGTGGATGAACAGGACCCCGTGGAGGGCTGGATGAAAAGGACGACCCCGTGGAGGGCTGGTTGAACAGTAGCCGGTGGAGAGCTAGATGAACAGTAGCCCGTGGAGGGGTGGTTGCACAGGACCCCGTGGAGAGGGCTGGTTGAATAGTAGCCAGTGGAGGAGCAGTGGACGCTGATGAACAGGAGCCCGTGGATGAACAGTCGCATGTGGAGGCTGGAGGAGGTCAACGGTGGATGAACAGTAGCTCGTGGAGGCTGGAGGAGGTCGACGGTGGAGATGAGAAGTATTCCGTGGAGTCCCGTTTTGCGGTACGCCACACCCCTCATGATGAACAGGACCCCTGTTTCGACCGTAGCGCTCCAACACAACTCCGTTTCCTCCATTTTGCGGTACTCCAGACCCCTCCCGATCAAGAGGACCCCGTTTCGACCGTAGGAGGTCCAAGCGAAGTCTGTTTCCTCCGTTTTGCGGTATGCCAGACCCCTCCCGATGAACAAGATCCCGTTTCGACCGTGGCTGGTCGAACACAAGGTCGTTTCCTCCGTTCTGCGGTGCGCTAGGCCTTGTTTCGATCGGCTGTTCCGTCCAAGCCGGTTGGCTCCCGATGAACACGACGTATTCCGTTGCCTCCCGATGAACAATATGTAGTCCGTTGCCTCCCCATGAACACGACGCAGTTTCTCCGTTCCGACCCAGCCGGTTGGCTTCCGATGAACAACCTTCTCGATATCAGCCTGCTTCAAGATGAGCTCCCGCTTACGCTCAGCCAGCTCGTCCTGATCAGCTTTCAGTTCTTCCCGAGCCATGCCAAACCAGGCCTGCGTCTCAGCGACGCGCCCCTCAAGATCCGCCTCCACCTTGTCCACGACCGCCAACCTGGATTTCGCCTTGTCGAGACGGGCATGGTGGAGCGCCTGGAGTCTCTGAAAGTTGGTGCCCATGGCCCGGAGAAGCTGCTCCTCTTGGGAACCGCTGTCGTCGGGGCTTGGTTCATCGACAACCTGGAGCCCGGCGGTGGCGAGCGCCTCGTCGTCAAACACCTCACCCTCGGCCGATGCCCTGGTGCCCGCCGTCCCTGGAAGGTGGACGAACAGGCCGTCGCCCACCTTCAAGAACCTGCCCGAGGCGGGGGCCGGAGGGGAGGGAGGTTGGTCATTGGCCTCCTCCTCCTCGGCGGCAGCCCTATCGGCCTCCCCAGCGGCGGCCTCGCTGGCCCCTACGGCAGCGGCCTTGCCGGCCTCCCCGGCAGGCCCCTTGGCGGCCTCCTCAGCGGTAGCCTTGGCGGCCTCCTCGACAGCGATCTTGTCGGCCTCGGCCTCGGCATCCTTGGCGACCTCCTCGATGACAACGTCGATTTCCTCCTGGTCCGCCAAGGGATTGACTGGAAGCCAGGAAGAAGAATGAGACGAAGTCGACATCAAAGATCAGAACTCAGAACAAGGAAAAGAACAGGGACGGAAAGCAAACAACTTACCCCCGCCGGGCTGGGGAGAAGTGGTGCCCTCCCCGCCAACATTTGTTGCCGGGGCGAAACCACCGGCACCCAAGCTCGCCCCCTCCTCCTCCATGCGTGTGGGCTCGGTGGTGGATGCCCTTGCCGGGGACGCCCCTGTGGGCGGCGTGGTCAACAGGGGCGGCGTGTTGGGGGTGACCCTCGGCGGCTCCTCCTGCTGCCACTCTCCTTCTGCGAACCCGGCAAGGTCAGCATCAAGAATCCACACCCTGATGCTCATTAGTGAAGAAGTGAGTAATAAACTAACGCTGGGGGCTGAAGCGGGGGCTACGCTTGGGGCTGTTGTCCGGGCCACCACCACCGGCGTGTGCGAGGTACCCGCCGGGGGCTTGTCGCCCGTCAAGGCTTTGGCCCTCTTCGCCGCCCTCTGGGCCAGCGTCTCCGTGTCCCTGTGAAGATAACATCAAGTCAAAAGAGGATAACGTAGGCATGAGGTCAGGAGATGATGGGGGTCGAAAAACTTACTCGTTCTCCACCTCCTCCTCCACTGGCTTCCTTTTCCTCTTCGGGCTAAAAGACCCGAGGTCGAACTCGGCCCCCAGGGTACTGTCTGAAGGGGGGGAGAAGGAGATGGGGTCCGACGTCGCTTGGATGAAGAGGAGGCGGCCGCTTTCTTCTTCGCCACCGCCGTTTTCACCGCCTTCTTCGCTACTGCGGCCTTCGTCGCCGCGGCTCTGGTCTGGCGCAAAGGGAGGAGGCAAAGTAGCAAGACTACGAGAGCAGCGCTCAAGACCAGAAGCATGAAGAGCAGAAGGGCGAGGTGAACTCCCCCGGCAGGGCCCTTGCTGGGGCGGCCTTCGCGGCCCAGGCAAGAGCCTTGCCGGGGCAACTTGCCCAACACCAACGAGGCCGCCACCCTTGAGCCTGAGAGTTTCGACGCCATCAACCACATTGGAACCAAGGCTCGGGAGGCGCCTCCATGGTGGCATGCAGATCTTTGTGAAGACAAAGGGCCTACAAGGCCTAGGTAAGAACCAGAAGACAAGACAACAGCAAGGCTCCTTGCCGAGGATGCCCACGAGGCCCCCGCAAGGCTCCTTGCCGAGGACGCCCACGAGGCCCCGGCAAGGCTCCTGCCGAAGATACCCATGAGGCCCTCGTAAGGCTCTTGCCGAGGGCGCCCGCAAGGCCCCGGCAAGGCCCTTGCCAAGAATATCAGCAAGGCCGCGGCAAGGCCTTGCCGCCCCGTCGCCGCCCCAGCTCGGCGGCCGACCCACCAACTAAGCAGGTACCCTCGTGGCAGTACGTGGTTCCTAAGCCAACTAGTCAAGCACCTACGTGGTGGCATGAAGATCTTCGTGAAGACCAGTCCACCACACCAGCTCAGCAGCCCGCCAGCCTACATGGCGCTGCATGCCTTGTTGGCCTGGACGCGTGTCGGAGCAAGCCGAAGCGGCGACGGACGAGACGCGCCTCGTTGCCGTCCCCGATAAAGTAAGAGGACACCTAAGTAGCGCATTTAATGCGTTCGCCCTATAATGACATGCGATTAGCTTGTACGCTGTACAACTTTCCACCTCCTGTGTGCCACTGTGGCAGCCCCTTTGACTATAAAAGGAGGCCCGCGGCCTATTGAGAGACGATTCAGACTTTTTGGACCCTGCATGCCTTGTAGCTAGTCCAAGAACACCAGATAAACACAAGCCAGCAGGAGTAGGGTATTACACATCACTCGTGACCCGAACCTGGATAAAATCTCCCGTGTTGATCTCTTAAACCCGCTCTTTCCACAACCCCCGCGCCCGCCGACCGTAGAAGGGATTCCCCGTGGTCCCATAGGTGTCGTTTCCCCCGACAGCATGCGTAGAAAGTAAATTACTACAACTGTTTTTTTGGTTTTTCTAAAGGTTTTCAAACACACAAGAAGAAAGCAAGAAAACGAATCTAAGCATGGATGATAGAATAAAAAAGTGTGAGCACCAACAAAGGAAATGATATACGTGAACATGAATATAAAGTCGGTGAGAAACACATACTCCCCCAAGCTTAGGCTTTTGGCCTAACTTGGTAGTCGATCAGAAGCCTGGAGGGTAGTAGGGATCCTGAGGAGTAGGCATCCACTCATCCCACTGCTGAGGCTCCTCCTGTGCTGCCTCCGCAGCAGCCTGAGCGTTCCGATAGGCGATGATGTCCAAGCATAATCCTATATCCTCCCCGGCAGCAGAATCAAACAAAGCAGGTGCTGGCAAGGGAATAATATCACGAGTTTTAACGCTAAAGACCAGGTTATAAGGAATGGGGATGTTAGGATAATCTCGTGCAAGAAAATGATGGTGTTCCATGGCTGCACGGTCTAAGTAAACCTTGGTCAGCGGGTAATCATGAGGGCGTATCTCAACATTGAAGCGAGCCACCAAACGGGTAGCAAAAATCCCACCATGTATTTCACCCTGGGATTTATTAAGATGGAGGCGACGAGCCACAATAGCTCCCAAGCTATGAGTGTTATCGCCCTCTAATGCTCGGCGTAAAATCGCAAAGTCTGGTGCGCTGAGCGCACCTACTTTCTTTTTAGCAAGCAAGCACTTAGCAACAAATAAAGCAAAGTAATGTACAACAGGAAAGTGTATGCTAGCAGCCGTGGTGGCTGACACCCCTCTCTCATCTCCCACTGTCAAAGTGCGATAAAAGTCCTCAAACCCAGCCAGTCTAGGCTCGGCCAAGCTCCCATCAGAAGGGATCAGGCATATGTCACAAAATTCAGTAAGTGGTATCTGATGGTTTTCAGCATATAAATCAAAGCTCACTTCAGGAGGATTATTTCTAGGTAGGAAAGTAAAACTCTGAACAAAGATGTTTGTGAGGATTTGGTGTTGGTCACACTCATCTGCGATGAAGTCGGTGAGGCCAGCATTGGCAACCTATTGTGTGAACTCCTCAAGAATTACAGCCTCTTCCAGGAACGGGGTGTGCGGCCATTCGCACGGCCGTACCTCCGCCATCCTGCGAGGGTGGAGATCACTGTCAGAAGAGTCCCCAATAAAACCCTTGGAGTTCTTCATAGAGCCAAACTTCCTGAAGATATTCATGTCCACGTACAATTTTCTGAAAATAAAAAATCTTGGGGTGACAATAATTTATCAATAAAACTTTATAAAATTGATAGCAACTACTCATAGGGATACATAGAGGCCATAGCAAGCATTCAAGATACTTAGAACACTAAGAATTCAACATGCAAGCTCAGATACAGCAGCACCAAGAGTAGCTAATTATTCAAAATATAAACCACTAAAACAAAAACTAATTGGATAAATGGTGGAGTCACATACCAAGCAACAATCCCCCGAAACAGTTTCGGAAATGGAGCTTCGAGCAAAGAGATTGAAATCAGCGGGTTTGAGAGCAAGAACACAGGAGAGAGAGCAATGGAGATTTTTTTCTGGAGGTAAGTGATGATGTGGGATAAAGAGGTAAGTGAGGGGGCCCACGTGGGGACCACAACCCACCAGGGTGCGCATGGGGGTCCTGGCGCGCCTAGGTGGGTTGTACTCACCTGGTGCACCTCCCTCTGATATTATTTGCACCAGAAATTCAGAAATATTAAAAAACAATCGTATAAATTTTCAGAGCATTCTGAGAACTTTTATTTTTGGGTCATTTTTTTATTGCACTGGAAATTCAGAAAACAGACAAGACATGGCATTTTATTTTATTTAACTAGTAAAAACAGAAAACAAAAAGTGACCTTTCGTAAATCACTAAGTTACCTCAATGGAGATATGCATTTCCCCAACAATAAGCATTTCATATTTCTTTTTGACAGTAGGTAGAGGTATTTGAAAACTTCCAATAGTGATTGTCTAAGATTTTTCAATAACATTAATACCATTCACTTGGAATTGTTTTTTTGGAAAGTGCACCGTATGCTCATTACCATTGATATGAAAATTGACCTTGCTTTTATTGCAATCAATAACAGCCCCTGCAGTGTTCAAAAAGGGTCTACCAAGGATAATTGACATGTTGTCGTCCTCAGGCATCTCAAGTATAACAAAGTCAGTCAAAATAGTAACATCTATGACATATAAAAAGTATTTGACGGGTTAACCAGAAAAAAGAAATTTGGCTAGAAATTACCACAAAAATTAGAAACATCTAGCCATTAATTTAATACACAAAAAATTATATAGCCATTAGATTAGATTTAACTCAAAATTTACCCACCATTGCCATTATAATGGACTAGACCGTCCTTTCCTTGCCTAACTTTTTTTCTCTAAATAAACCAACACGTAACTAACTTTTTTCCTCTAAAAAGTAAACCATGCAACGATCTAGGCTTTCAGCCTACATCCTTCCTCATTTGATTTTAGGTATGCAAAGAAAAGAAAGACCCAAGCAGATGGCACATGCCGCCTCCTCCGAGCCCGAGGTGGCTCGTACAGCGCAGCATGAGCAGCGGCCATAGGTAGGTACGTTCATCGCTTCTCTCACATCCAGCCCATGCATGTCCTTTTTTGTTTCCGTATCCTATACACTCTCAGGATCAATTTTACCATCCATGCCATGTTCTTCACACCAAACTTACAATCAATCTCATGGTCCAAAAACAAAATTCACGATTGATTGGACTCATATATCCATGACACGCAATCCCAGCTTTTTTACTTGCCGTTCTTACAGATGATGTAGCTATTATTCTAGATCAATATACACAACTATTATTCTAGATCAATATACACGGTCATGATGGCTTTCCCTAAAAACAAGAACTCTCACTAGCGAGTGCCCAAATCTCCTTGATTGTGCCATCGGCTCCAACGAGCGAGCAGTACACCTCCGACAAGTACCATCTACAGAGATCATATAGAACTGACATAAGCTCTAATATTTTCTCAAAAACAATACTTTTTTGGGTATGACAGTTCAACTTACGTCCTCAATTCAAGGCATGACAACACAATCAAATAGCTTTTTAATAATGTCCTAAGTTCATGTTGATCATGTCCTAAGTTCATGTTGTGAGTTTTTAGTCGTTGTTGTAGATCAACTTCGCATTCTCGATTGTAATCTTATCATATTCTTAGAGTTTCATCTTTCTCAACAGAACATAATCAGCACTACAATCCACGTCCTTAATTTCAGGTGTCACAACACAATCAAATACTGTCTCTGTCCATTAATATAAGATGTTTTTTATACTTTCCATATAAAACATCTTATACTAATGAACAGGGTCAATTGTTTTAAGTTCAGACAGGGCCCTAAGTTCACCTTGCAATTTTTCAGTCGTCATTGTACATGAACTTGCCGTCCACAATTGCAATATTACTCTTCACTAAACATATGATTTTATGGACTTGCATATAACTACACCACTGGGGTAAAATGTACTCACAATATTTGTCTTTTCAAATGAAGATTGGAACTTAACATCCACTGGTCCTGGAAGTTGATCTCCTTTACTTCTACAAGAAAGATGAAATTTTTGTATGCAGAAAAAACTACCAAAATCATAAATCTTCATAACCTTGAGCAGTACTCCATAACAATTTTACAATATCTCATCTTCTTCAGTAATATGTGCATTCTCCATTGTGCAGGAAGAAACAAAGGAAATAAAAGGTGGGCTTCATAGCAAAAATGTGTGAAATCTTCCAAGTTGGTTAAAAGAATCAAATATGCAATACAACAAGCTGATCCATTACTAGCCATGATCTTCAATAGGTGGCATCATAAGAAGAAGAAAATAAGCTTGGATTTGAGATTCAAGTAGGCACATGTGGGTTTGTGATTTATGCTTGGACGGGGGAAATATTTCAAATTATCTCTTACTGATGTCAATCCAGTCAATAAACAATGAAAAGTTAGACCGGAGAATGAAACTTCATAACTAGAAAAAGAAAAATATCAATCATACATGGAGATGTGCCAGACTGAGCAATTATGCCAAAAGAAGAACCTCTGAACCACGTGCAGGAAGAAAATCTTTACAAACTTATTTCCTTATGTGTATTATCATCCACTATCTTTACTTACTTTTCTGAATTCAACTGCTAAACTTCTCTTACGTGATGCACAACTGTAATAAGGTATATTCGAAACAGTATTATAGCTTGCTTCTGCTTTGTACATCAATTGTGCTATCTATGTGTTCCCTTCTTTGCATGCTTACAAAAGTTTATTGAATAACCCAGTATATTTGATGTACAAATATCTGATCTTACGCAGTTTACCGTACGCAAATGGTTATCACGCCCGTCGGCCTATGCATTTCCATATGATCTACAGCTAATTTAAAGTGGTGTATTAATGTAAAGAAAACATGTTACATTTGTTCTTGCAAAAATACTATCAATTATTTCTTTGTCAAAAAAAACATGAGGACAAATTTCCATGTAGTATGGCTTAACCAAGACAGAGGCAAAATCAGCATTTTTGAATTCACGCAGGGGACCATATCATGTATAGGCATTCAACATGGACATTGACAACTACTACAAGTAATAAATTGCACATGTCGCATAAAACTTATCTCATTTCTAATAAATGGTATTTATGTTTATGCAGGGCTGGTAATTCAACTGAGATAGCTAGATATGTAAGACTATATGGGAAAAGAAAAAATACAAAGAAAGAGCAATGCAGAACCAGTGACACAAATGCATTCAATAATAAGTCAGGCTGGTATGACTAAGAGGTAAGTAACAAGAAAGTTCAATCAAGATCTACAATTGGATATTCATGAACCTGGTATTTCTTTTATGCACGCGTACAGGACTAAAAGTAACACAAGGTGTACAACATAAAAAACGAGGATAGGGAAAGAAACTCCAGAGATGTAAGTTCTATGAAATTTGTTTGTTTAGTATGAAGAAGAACCAGACATTACAAACATTTAAATTGATGCTGAATTCAAAAACTTGAACAGGTCATCAGAGAGGACGAATATGGAAATTCGGCAACGTCAAAAACCCAAGCTGCAAGTGTGAGTGATGTGATGCAATTCTTTGTTACGAAGAAACAACCTCAGGTAGAGCGAGAAGCATGCCATCTTTCGGGCTATGCTGCCAACGGGGCAAGGTTGACTTGCCACCATCAGGAGAGCCGCCGTCTAACCGTACGAAATTGTTAAGGAAACACAACGGAAGGAGGTGGAAAAACTACATGCAAAATATAAGTTTGAAAAACTTCATGTTCGCTTTCACGTCATTGGGAGGAAAGGTAGACACAGAAATAAACAATGGCCGCGGACGTTATATATTTGTAATGAATGGCCAAAAATACCACAGAATAGGTACTCTATTACCTGAAGGTAAGGACGAACCACGCACAACGCAGTTGTACACATATGACGCTACAAATGAGGTAAAATCAGGATTGACACGTCAACATCAGAAGACAAAAGGGAGTCAAGAGATCCTCACTTTGTCGGGGGCCTTAAAAAATGTTGGATAGAGATAATAGACTAGCAAACACACGAAGAATGGCAAGGGATAAATTTGAAAAGGTGACTATTACAACGTGAGATTAATACGACATGGCATGCCATCTGCAACTGTAGTTTCAGCCTTGATTGTGAATGATACAACACATAATAGAAAAGGACAGGACAACATTGTTCACTACAAAGACATGAGACCGAAGAATATCAGAGAACTATTCAACATTCATGCCTATGCAGTATCAATTATTATTCCCCAGCGGAGAAGATTTGTAGAGAGAAAATATACATTACACATTAAAAGAAGGTGCAAAGTTTTCACCGTTTTCACTTGGGGAGGAAATTTCTTCTGTCCTCCTATGTTCAGTGGCCGGGGCTCCTCCTCGTCGTCACTATGCAGCCCCTTTTCCTTGTTTTCGGCATTCAACCTGCCGTCCTGTTTGAACACCCAGCATTCTCTGTTGGTGTGGTTGGCTGGTTTAACGGGGCTACCGTGAATTTGACACGAGCGATCGAGTATGCGGTCCAGACTAGACGGGCCCGGATTGCTTCTTTTGAACGGCTTTTTTCGCTGACTGGATTTAGAGCCACTGAATCCGGCATTAACTGTCGTGTCTTCGGCTTTGTCGCCGTTGTTGCGACGCTTGTGTCTGTTGCGACATGGCGTGCCGTTGCTATCTTTGGCATCTGAATTGCCAGGGTTTCTTGATGGGTTGTTGCTGCGAGCCAGCCAGCTGTCCTCGCCCGCACAAAAGCGGGTCATGAGTGTCGTGAGGGTTGCCATGGACTTCGGCTTCTCTTGGCCGAGGTGTCGGGCGAGCCACTCTTTGCGGATGTTATGCTTAAATGCCGCTAAGGCCTCGGCATCCGGACAATCGACAATTTGGTTCTTTTTAGTCAGGAATCGAGTCCAGAGTTTCCTGGCTGATTCCCCCGGCTGTTGGGTTATGTGACTCAAGTCATCGGCATCCGGTGGTCGCACATAAGTGCCCTCGAAGTTGTCAAGGAATGCGTCTTCCAAATTCCCCCAACTACCAATGGAGTTTGCCGGCAGGCTATTCAGCCAATGCCTAGCCGGCCCTTTGAGTTTTAGTGGGAGGTACTTGATGGCATGTAGATCGTCACCGTGGGCCATGTGGATGTGGAGGAGGAAATCTTCAATCCATACTGTGGGGTCTGTTGTACCATCATATGATTCAATGTTCACGGGTTTAAAACCTTCTAGGAATTCGTGATCCATTACTTCGTCAATGAAGCATAGGGGGTGTGCAGCGCCTCTATGCCGGGCTATGTCACGACGCAGTTCATACGAGTCTTGTCTGCTGTATTCGGCCCTGCCGGATTTGCTTTTAGTATATCCGGCGTGACGATCGTCGTCACGCGTTGGGGCGCGCCCCCGTGATCCGTAGATCGATCTTGCATGTCCTGCTTTGTTTTCCAATACGTCTCGCAGGTCCTGCGTGTTACCGTGGGCCTTGGTATTTTTGTTTAGCTGGCGACGGGGTGCGGGCTGGACTTCGGCCTGATATGCCGCTTTGTCTCGGCCACGAGGTGGCTGGTCAGCCGCATCATACGCTGGAAGCGTAGGGTTTAATGCTTCCTCCTCGAGTTGGGGTAGCAACCTATGCTTTGGGTAACTTTTGGTTGGGCGCTCGAGTTCGTATTCCTCGGCCGCCAGGACCTCAGTCCATCTATCCGCTAGCAGATTTTGGTCAGCTTGAAGCTGTTGTTGCTTTTTCTTCAGGCTTTTTGCTGTGGCTATAAGCCGGCGCTTGAAGCGCTCCTGCCCGACGGGATCCTCAGGCACGATAAATTCTTCGTCGCCGAGGCTCACCTCATCTTCGGAGAGAAGCATGTAATTGTCATCCTTTGATTCTCTGTCTGCTACCTGTTCCTTAGGGCTAGCTTGCCCATCCTCCCGCTCGAAGCCTGGCTGGAGGGATTGTCTTCGTCTTCGGCACTATCCGCAGCGTTATTGTCTCTTGTGCCGGTATCGCTGCTTCTGCTATGGCGGGGCTTAGAGCGGCGCCGATGACGCCGGTGCTTAGATTGCTTCTCGAGGGGATTATCCTCCATTGTCTTATTGTCATCGCTTTCTTTGGGGGTGTCCACCATGTATATATCATATGATGAGGTGGCAGGCCAGCGCCCTGTGGGCGGTGGTTCCTGTTCTTCTGCTGCATCGTCGTCCATACCGTCGATGTCTTCGGAGCCGAAATCGAGCATGTCGGTTAAGTCGTCGACAGTGGCTATTAAGTGGGTGGTGGGTGGGGAACGAATTTCTTCGCGTCCGCTTCCCACTCGAGCCGGACATAGTTCGGCCAAGGGCCTCCTGACAAGGAGAGAGACCTTAATGAATTCAGCACGTCGCCCAGGGGCGAGTGCTGAAAGATATCCGCGGAGGAAAACTCCATGATCGGCGCCCAATCAGATTCGATAGGCACAGACGCAGGAGGTTCGGAGCCCGTGGCCGGGGACGAATCCAAGGGTCTGATAACACAGGTCTCGTAGGAGGTGAAGTCAGTTCTCGGCTCTATCGTCGTTGAGTGTGCGGCCTCCGTGGCGGGGTCCATGCACCCATCCTCGGATGGCGCAATCTGCTCTGGATTGAGGGCCAGAGTAGCCACAGGTGTGATCTCCCGAACACCGTCCGACGGCAGAGCTAAGTCATGCTCGTCGTGACTGTGCGGCGCACCTGACATGGGCTCGAATCCGTCGAAGATCAAGTCTCCGCGGATGTCGGCAGTATAGTTCAAGCTTCCGAACCTGACCTGATGGCAAGGGGCGTAGCTCTCGATCTGCTCCAGATGGCCAAGCGAGTTGGTCCGCAGTACGAAGCCGTCGAATACGAAGATCTGTCCAGGGAGAAAAACCTCACCCTGGATCACATCGTTGCTGATGATCGAAGGAACGATCAAGCCTTTATTGTGATGGCACAGTGGAACTCTCATTGAAAGCACCAATGTCGGTGTCAAAACCGACGGATCTCAGGTAGGGGGTCCCGAACTGTGCGTCTAAGGCGGATGGTAACAGGAGGCGGGGGACACAATGTTTTCCCAGGTTCGGGCCCTCTCGATGGAGGTAATACCCTACTTCCTGCTTGATTGATCTTGATGATATGAGTATTACAAGAGTTGATCTACCACGAGATCGTAGAGGCTAAACCCTAGAAGCTAGCCTATGGTTATGATTGTTCTTGTCCTACGGACTAAACCCTCCGGTTTATATTGTCACCGGAGGGGGCTAGGGTTACACAGAGTCGGTTACAAGGGAGGATATCTACATATCCGAATTGCCAAGCTTGCCTTCCACGCAAAGGAGAGTCCCACCCGGACACGGGACGAAGTCTTCAATCTTGTATCTTCATAGTCCAACAGTCCGGCCAAAGTATATAGTCCGGCTGTCCGAGGACCCCCTAATCCAGGACTCCATCACTTACTCTTCCATGTCACATACATCTTGGTGGAGCACTCAAAATGAGAGAGATTGAAAGCATGCACTCATCACCAAGCAAGTGAATGATCATATAAGGATATAATAGATAGTATCAACCAACAAGCATTAAGGGTAGCATATGATCAAACAAGTATCTCACAAGGACATAAAGTATCTCACACAAGAACACAATAAAGAAGTTCAACCAAAATAGCAAGAGAGATAAAAAGCAACACTTTCTCTCGAAGCCTATGATCTATATATTTTTGTCCCCCTTTGGCAACAAGTTACCAAAAAGTTCAAAAAAATGCATAGTGCTAAACGTCTCTCAGGCTTGATCTTCGGGAGGTGGTGTAGATAGAACTCCGAGGATGAAGGCATAGGTTGAAGTAGTTGGAGCTGGTGGAGTGGCTGCTGGAGGTGGCACTGGAGCTGTAGCTGCTGGTGCTGATGCGGTAGCTCTATTATCTGTGAGTGGCACTCCAGCAGACCTCTGGCTTCGGGGCACTCTAGTAAAAGCATCTGTAGTAGACTTGCCCTTCTTCTCCTCTGCTTCCTCCTGAAGCTGCTCAACTGCTGTCTGAATCTCAGTTACCTTGATATCAAGATCATAGAATTTCTGCTCAATGATCCTCTCCAAGCTCTCCTGGTTTTGAGTCAAGGTGGCCAAGCCCTTCTCAATCTTCAAGGTGGATTGGATCAGATATCCAAGCTGATCTTGCTTGCTCTTCAAGAACACTTGAGATGCCTCTTCAGTAGTTGGCATCCTTGCAGCTTTCTCTGCCCTTGCCTTCTCTCTCTTTTCATGTGCTTGCACTGATGAAGGATCTTCCTCAGTCATGACTACAATGTTGTCCTCAAAGTCTGGCCTAAGGTGTAAATGCTCTTTGTCCAATAGATATGTGCCTGTGCCCATCTTAGAGTTGATGAGCTCCTGAATTTGTGGAGCATACCCACAAGATCTCTTCTGATCTGCAGCTGTCCTCTTGATTGTTTCTACAATCAGACTCATCACATTGAAATTTTGAGGGACATCAAATATATGCAGCAAGTTGATGGAGTGTCCTCTGATCATTCTGTGATCACCTGACTTTGGTAGCAATGTGTTCCTTAGAATCCAGTTGATTATAGGCAGGCCTGACAGTAAGTGCTTCACTGAACCGAACTTGTGAGTCTCCAGGTCTGCATCAGGAATCTCCTTGTACATGCTAGCCATTGAGTTGTGATCCTTCTTCTTCTTGGCATAGACATCCAAGTCATCTTCATGAGCTTCTAGAGCATTGATCAAACTAGCCCACTCATCAACTGTAGACTGGTACCTTGTACCCTCTGACATCCATACAATTTTGCCATATGGATAAAAATGAGCAGTAAAATAGAATTGCATGATCAGCTCATCATTCCACTTGGTGAGCTTTTGGCCAACATACTTGTCAACCTCACAAGCCTTGAAGCTGTCATAAACTCCTGGAAAATGATCTTCATTTTCTTTGATGTATTCCCAATCAACCCATCTCATGTCACAGACAATGGGCTTCTTGTCAAGCAGGATAGTCTCATAGAAATCTTGCTGTTCCTTTGTGTGGAACCTGTAATCCACAGCAGTTCTCCTCCTGACAGCATATGGATCAGACTTTCTCGACAATCTCAGTCCTGAATCCTTTTTGATCCTCATATCTTCTGCAATAGGATGTGCATCATTATGGCCAGGGATCTTTGGCTTCAACTTTCTCAAAACAAGTGAATCATCTTCCTCAGGCACTGGGGCCTTGTTCTTTTCTTCAGCTGGTATACTTCTGTTGTTCCTCTTGGGTTTTGGGGCTTTTGAGTTTGAGCTTTGGGAGCAGACTTGGGCTTTGATGGAGCAGCCCCTGATCTAATTGCATCTCCCATAAGCTTCTGAGCTTTGGGTGCTGGTGCAGCATCCTCTTCCTCTTCATCATCTGATCTCACCATTGAGGACTTCCCAATAACTCTGCCAATGGTCTTCTTGACCCTTTCTTTCCTCTTCTTGCCTTCACCTCCTTCTTTGGGTTCAAGAGTGAACTCCATTGTCTCTTGATCAGAGGCTCTGGCCTTAGACATAGGAACTCTTCTTGCTGGAGCCTTTGTTTTCATTGCAGGCTTTGTTGCAGCAGCTGTGCGACACTCCTTTTTCAGCACCTTTTTCCTTGAAGTGGCCTCATCCTCAACAACCACATAATCCTCATCCTCAGAATCTGAGATTCTCTTCTTCCTTGTTCTAGTAGCTGCCTTGGGCAAGTTACTAGGTGTGCTCCTGCTTCCCTAATCATAGCCGCTTGAGGGACTAGAGCCCTCACTCATTTGAACCTGCTCTTCAAACTTGTTCTGGCTATCACTTTGATCAGACATCTTGCAGGCAATCTGTCAGCACACCCTGTGAATAGGTTGTAGATGAGGTAGAGTAGATGAGCATCACAAAGTACAGAGATTTTGCAAAACAATTGAGTCAAAAAGCTTAGTTTTAGTTCTCTACAGAAGTGATCTCGGAGCTACCGAATTGAAAAACTCGGTGATACTGAAGCAACACTTGGAACCTAAACTAGTGAACTCGGTTGGGCCGAGTCACAGTTCGGTGGCACCAAGATTGCTAGGGTTTCACAAAATCTTGAACTCGGTCACACCGATTTGCACGTTTCGGTCAGACCGAAAAGCGCATGTGCAATGGCCTAAGCCGAATTGGTGAGACCGATTTCTACATTTCGGTCGGTCCGAGATGAGTTCTGCGGAGAGCTAACCCTAAAATTTTCGAATCAATCTAGACCTAAGGAAGTTTTAGCTAGACAGGATGATTTCATACATGGCAAGAATCATGGCAAAGCAATGTGCTATGAATCAGAGTTAAGGAATAGCACAAAGGATCAAGTTCATACCCTAATTCGGCGGTGAACTTGCTACGACGGCAACGGCGGGGCAGATTGCCGTTGACGGCGGCGGAAACCAGCGGCGGGAGGTCGCTGGCGGCGAGAAGACGATCCGGAGACCCGAGGCGGTAGAGCAGGATATGCGCGGGCTGAGAGGTTTCGAAGGAATTTCCAAAATCTCACCCGTGGGTTTATATATTCCGACCGTGTCGGTGTGACTGAGTGGAACAACTCGGTGGCACCGAGATGCAGAATCGCAAGCGGTTACTGCAACTCAGTGTGACCGAAAAGTTCAAATCGGTTGCACCGAGATTGAAAACCTAGATCAACTTAGTGGTCTCGGTGTGACCGAAATGGATGACTCGGTCATACCGAAATGCACAAAGAGGTTTTGGAAGTTTAAGTCTATGACGAATCGGGGACTCCGAGTGCTCCTCACACAGAGTGGTTCGAATATGACTTGATCAAACTTTGTGATGTAGCATGAATAGGGGTTGAGACGAGAAAAGCATTGATAGCTAGAGGGAGTTCTTAGGCATTCTTGTCCATCCATTTGGCCAAAAGAGAAAAAGCCAAACAATCAAAGCAACAAATGGATGTCCTCGAATGAGTAAAATATGCATCCAACATGCTCACACAATAAAATGACAAATGAAATATGTGACAAAGCATGCAGAAACACTCTAGCATCTATCAAGCAATTTGGCGATGACTAGGTCATCTATATATGAGTATATTGACTTAGGAGTCAAATGAGAACATTTGATCATAGGTCATACTCATTGTTTAAGCACAAGTGGGGTTACCACTTTTACATAAAGCATTGTTGTGCTCACACCATTAGAGTTGCTTTAGCTCAATTGATTAGAGTAAAGCTCCCCCTAGATGTGATATCCCCCCTAAGAGGGATGAACTAACCTTGGGTTTTGTCGATGATGACCTCGTGTCGGTGTTGAAGATGTGGGTGCTCAATGTTGATGTAGATCATTCGGAGCAATCCTTTGGAGTGAGTTGCACTTTCAATACCTACACGGGTTACTCCCACAAGGAACAAGCAAGGATATACATAGACATAGAGTGATGTTCACACAAGATGATGTCCATGAAAGCATGAGGTTACCTTGTCCCTTGTCTTACCAACAAGAGGGTTTGTGACTCCTTGAACTAGTTCAAGATATGGAAGTTGTTTGCACTTGTCATTGCCAAAATGATAAGAGTGAAGTATGTTGGCGGAGTCACCCTCAAGAACTCTCTAGTTCTTCTTCTTCGGCATCCACACCATCTTGATGGGAATCCTTGGAGTTGTAGACATACTTGATGAAGTAGAACTTGATGTAGTCTTGGGAACCCACTTGACCAAGGCCTTAGGAGCTTCTTCAAATGCATCAATCTCCTCTTCAAGCTTGTCCTTGCCTTTTTTGCTTGTGGTCTTGTGGTGGAAGATCATCTTGAGCTTGTGTTCCTTGGAAAGAAGTAGGATCATACTTCTCTTGTTGAGGAACAAACTTCGTCTTGGGGTATTCATCTTCTTCCCACTCAACTCCATTGGCATTGAACTTTCGTTCAAAACCAACACCTTGATTCTTCCGGTGTCTTCCTTGCTTGCGTACAATTTCCTCAAATTGCTTACTTCCGGCAAGACTCTTGTAAACACCTTTCTCTATAATTCCCTTCAATAAGCTATTTTCTTGCTCAAGTGTAACTTGGCTAAGAGAATCATTAGTGGAATCAAGAGAACTACTAGAAGCAACAATATTGGATTTTGCAGGATTGTTGTTACTACTAGAGGAAGAATCTTTCTTGTTCTTGTTGCTAGATTTAACTTGTGGCATGTAAGTAGACATGAGTAAACGCTTGGCAATGTAAGAAGAACTTTTCTTGCGAAGATCATCATTGATTGCTTTTAAGAACTCATGCTCTTGCTCAAGGTTGACCTTTTCAAAGCGTAGCTTCTCATGAGTCTTTAAAAGTTCTCGATGATCTTCCAAGGTAGTTTCATGAGCTAACTTAAGAGTGTTTAGTTCTTTAGTTAGACGCTCAATCTCCTTCTTATCATCGTCATTCGTTTTATCTTGATTATCATGATCAATAGCAAGTTCATCATATTTTTCATAACTAGAGTTGTTAACAAGTAAATCATCATCTCCTAGCAAATCATCTTCATCACTATTGAAATCAACATACTCGGCGTGTGTTACCTTTGGACCTTTAACCGTAAAGCATCTCCCAATTCCTTCATTTGGTGAGTCAAATATGTCGTAGGAGTTGGTTGTCACAAGTGCTAGTCCGGCAACACCTTCATCTTGAGTATATTCGGAGTCGGAGTGATAACTTCTTTCGGAGTGTTGGTCGGAGTCGGAACCGGATACCCATTCACCAACATGAGCTTGATGTCTTCTTTTTGTGTAGCTCCTAGATGACTTGTCCTTCCTCTCCGAATCCTTGCTTCTCCGAGAGGGTCTTCATTCATAACGATAATCTCTACTCCTTCTCTCTCTTGGTGGTGATTCTTCTCTCCTACTCCTTTTGGGAGAATCTTCTCTTCTTTTGTAGGGAGCCGTACACTCATCGGAATAGTGTCCGGGTCTTCCCCAATTGTAGCAATTAGGCTCACGACTAGAAGATCTTTTGTCATTGTAGGACCTTGACTTGGAGCTTCTTTCCTTGCTTCTACTCTTGTAGAATTTGTTGAAGTTCTTCACCATTAGACTCAACTCTTCATTGAAGGTTTGCTTCTCACATGATGATGTGGGGGCTTCACATGAGGCTTTGTAAGCACCACTTGACTTGTTGTGGAGCTCTTCCTTATCCTTGAGTGACATCTCATGAGCAACAATTCTTCCAATGACTTCCGTTGGCTTGAGATCTTTGTAGTTGGGCATCATTTGGATCAATGTGCACACGGTATCATATTTTCCATCCAAGGCTCTTAGGATCTTCTTGATGATGAATCTATCAGTCATCTCTTCACTTCCTAAGCCGGCAATCTCATTTGTGATGAGAGCAAGCCTGGAGTACATTTCAGCGACACCTTCACCATCCTTCATTTTGAACTTGTCTTGTTGACTTTGAAGCACATCCAATTTGGATTCCTTGACGGAGTCGGTACCTTCGTGCATGTCAATCAAAGTATCCCAAATTTCATTTGCATTCTCAAGACGGCTGATTTTGTTGAATTCTTCGGGGCACAATCTGTTGAAGAGAATATCACAAGCTTGAGCATTATATTACATCATCTTCAACTCTTCTGCGGTAGCTTCACGGGTCGGTTCTCTCCCATCAAAGAATTCACCTTGCAAGCCAATACACACAATAGCCCAAACGGCGGGGTTATGTCCAAGAATATGCATTTTCATCTTATGCTTCCAACTAGCAAAATTAGTACCATCAAAGTAAGGACCTCTACGGTGGTAATTTCCCTCACTAGACGCCATACTCTCCTAGGTTTTGAAACCAAGGCTATGGCCACCAAAAGCTGTGGAAATCAAAGCAAATGGAGAGCAAAGCTCTGATACCACTTGTAGGATCGAAAGTATGTCCAGAGGGGGGTGATTATACTACTTGACCAAATAAAAATCTAGCCTTTTCCCAATTTTAATTCTTGGCAGATTTTAGCAACTTAGCACAAGTCAAGCAATCAACCTACACATGCAATTCTAAGAGTATAGCAGCGGAATGTAAAACAATTGCATATGAAGGTAAAGGAAGGAGTTTGTAGGGAGCAAACGCAATGTAGACATGGAGATTTTTTATCTGTGGTTCTGATAGGTGGTGCTATCGTACATCCACGTTGATGGAGACTTCAACCCATGAAGGGTAACGGTTGCGCGAGTCCACGGAGGGCTCCACCCACGTAGGGTCCACGAAGAAGCAACCTTGTCTATCCCACCATGGCCATCGCCCACGAAGGACTTGCCTCACTCGGGTAGGTCTTCATGAAGTAGGCGATCTCCTAGCCCTTACAAACTCCTTGGTTCAACTCCACAATCTTGACGGAGGCTCCCAAGTTACACCTAGCCAATCTAGGAGACACCACTCTCCAAGAGGTAATAGATGGTGTGTTGATGATGAACTCCTTGCTCTTGTGCTTCAAAATGATAGTCTCCCCAACACTCAACTCTCTTTCATAGGATTGGATTTGGTGGAAAGATGATTTGAGTGGAAAGCAACTTGGGGAAGGCTAGAGATCAAGATTTATGTGGTTGGAATGGAATATCTTGACCTCAACACAAGTGTAGGTGGTTCTCTCTCAGGAATTGTATGTTGGAAGTGTAGGCATATTCTGATAGCTCTCTCCACGAATGAAGAGTGGGTGGAGGGGTATATATAGCCTCCACACAAAATCTAACCATTACACACAAATCACCAAACTCGGTGGGACCGAATCAGAAAACTCGGTCAGACCTATTTAGTTCAAAATGTGAATGTTAGGATTTTCGATGGGACCGACATGTCAACTCGGTGGGACTGATGTCATTAGGGTTAGGGCATAACGTAATCTCGGTGAGACTGATTACACAAACTTGGTTGGACCGATTTTGGTAATAAGCTAACCAGAGAGTTGGTCAGGCACACTCGGTGGGACCGATTCGCTCATCTCGGTTGGACCGAAACGTTATGAAGGGGAAACAAAGAGTTTGCATTGCAATCTCGGTGGGACCGATCGCTCATCTCGGTTGGACCGAAATGTTACGAAGGGAAATAGAGAGATTACAATCCCATCTCGGTGAGAACGAGATCCCTATCGGTGAGACCGAAAAGACTAGGGTTTGTGGCAGTGGCTCTGTCAAGTGAACTCGGTGGCGCCGGATAGATCAAATTGGTGGGGCCGAGTTTGACTTTTGGTTTGGGATATAAGTGGATATGAGAAAGTAGTTGAGAGTTTTTGGAGCATATCACTAAGCATTTTGCGCAAGAAACTCATTAAGCAACACCTCACCCCCTCTTAATAGTATTGGCTTTTCCTATGGACTCAATGTGATCTTGGATCACTAAAAATAAAATGTAGAGTCTTGTGCTTTGAGCTTGAGCCAATCCTTTTGTCCTTAGCATTTTGAGGGGTCCACTTTCTTAACCCATGCCATGCCAATCACTGAGCTTCCCTGAAATATTTATCTTGAAATAGCATTAGCTCAATGAGCTATATGTTGTTAGGAATTACCAAAACCACCCAGGGATAGTTGCACTTTCAGTGATGATGAAGATTGAAGAGACCCCTCTCCAGATGTAACAGCCTGGCTTTTGGCCCTTTTCTTCTTCTTTTGATTTATTTGGTTTTTGCTCTGTTTTTCTTTTTGGAGTAGTTCTGTGGCCTTGCCACCTGGGAAATCATCCTCATTCCCTCTCCCAAGTGGCTCATCATTCTCCAAACCTTGCCAAGATCATGTCACTTCATTCCCTGACCAAACCTTAAATCTTTTTCTAGGGAATATTCCTTTCTTCTATGAAAGGAATAACCCTATCTGCCCTAGGTTGTGAAGCAACCTATATTTTTGTCCATCCAAAAATACCCAAATAATTCTCAAAATTCCCTTGGGTCATATATTGCTCAAATATGCCCAAACTTTCCTGTCCTAGCCCAAGAATAATTCCCCAATAATTATTCTCCTATTTTGCCCAGAATGGCACTTTGTGAAGGAAGTGTCATTTGTACTTTCCTAGTTGATCCCAAGCTTTTTGGGCATGCTTATATATCCAAATAATTGCTCCATGCCAAAATTCAACTTTATTTTCCTAGCCAATCTTCCTCAGAGATTTTTCAAAGTTTCTGTCAGACAGAAGGCTTTGTGAAGGAAGTACTAGCTAGGAGTATCCAAATTCGTTGAACTTTTGCACACTCCTTCATGTGCTCATAATAGCACACCCCTCCAAGTTTCAGCTCCATCCTATCATCTATGTGAGCACAACATCAAATCTTTGATTCTGCTAATATTTTCAGGTTGTGAAGCAAGTATAATTTTTATTGCTTCATTAATTCTGAGAAATTACCAGATTGTGCTCCTACCCTAATAACATCTCTCCACCAAATTTGGAACCATTTCACTTAGCCAGTATTTCTCTAAAATTATTGCAAGTTTCTCGTACAAGGATGTTTGTGAAGCAAGTACCATTTTGGTGAATCCTATTGGTATGAAATTTTTACAACATCATTGTATGAACAAATCATCATCCTATGCCAAATTTGAGCTCAAGTTGATGCTTCATGTGAGTGTATCATCTTGCTTTATTTTCTGACCAGATTTGGCAGTTGCTTAGCAATCATATTAAATCTTGATCCAAATCTCCTCAAACTCTTCGGGATTATAGTCCTTCCTAAACTAATCACCCCAGACAAACTCTTTGGCTCCAATCAAGTTCCCGTTGATCACTAGTGCACGGCCAAGTTTACTACAGTAAACTTCGAACGTTGATTACCATTTAACCACAGAGTCTTTCATCGAGCTACCACCTCAGTTGCAACCTCCACTAGATGGACTACACCCTAGACAACCTTTGCCAGCCATTTGTCTCCTCCTCATGCCAGTCGCATCCAGAACATCGCCTAGCTCCGGCCCAGCCCCCTCTCGCCGTCTTTGCGCTCGTGAGTGTGTCCATCGGGTTCCCCGTGTCATTGCCGTCCTCCTGGGGCCATCCCCCCGTCCGCTTCTCCGTCGGGGTTCGTCGCCGCGTGCCCACGAGCGAGCTGTAGCCGACAAGGCATTAATGGCGTTCAGATGCTTCTCCCCTGCGCCACTCGGCCCCTCCTGCCCTGTGCACCTATGTAGCTCGTCCGCTATCTCCCTCGCCGCGTTCCTGCACCCTCCCATGACCCCTGAGCGCGCCAGAGCATCGGCCGGACGTGCACGGGGCAGTCACCCTCGGCCATCCCCTCCCCCGCCTATATAAGGAAGCCTCTCAAATGAGCTCCAGATGCTCTTCTTGCCGCTCATCACCGCCATGGCCGCCGCTCGTCTTGTCCTAAATTAAGTCAAGTCGACGCCTCTCCCACCCTCTCTTCACCACCACGAGTTCTCCCGTGCTCCGGCAAGTCTCCCCTGCCCATCCCCTCGTCGCCACGTCTTCCCCAGTTGGTCGCCGCCATCGCACTCTGCCTCCACGTGGTGCCGCGGCCACGCTCCTCCCCGGCGTCTGTTGCTGCTCCAGGCGGGATCAACACCTCCTCCCGTGCTTACCGGTGGCTTTGCCCCTGCTGGAGGTGGCCGGAGCCGCCGGTCGCCGCTCCACTCCTCTGTTCTGATCGGGGGCAGGGTGAGGAACAAGACGACCATGAGCCAAGCGGGCCCCACGTCGTATCGGCCCCACCGCTCAGCCGCACGGGCATTGACCCCGCCCTGCACACGTGGATAAGTGGCGGGTCCCACCTGTAAGTCTCTCGTGTTGACCAAGTGGCCCCGCTGACTGTTTTTAGTGAAGGCGTATTCTTGGAAATACGCTTTTCTTTGAAGAAAACGCATTCTGTTTCTCCTTCAGCTTAAAATACGTTTTCACTCTCTGAAGACGTAATCTGAGAAATTCGCTTTCTGTTTTTCAGCTCAGGGGCCTGTTTGTAGAGTTATTTTTACAAATTGGTCCCTGAACTTCGTCGGGCTATAACTTTTTGCTCCCAACTCCAAATGAGGTGATTCCAAAGCCCACTTCTTCATTTCTTCGATCCCGTTCTGTCGGTATCACTTTAACCATGTGTTAACATTCTGAAAATGACCATTTTTCCCTTACGCTTAATCAGCCCCCTTCGAGAGAGAACGTTTTCCGGCGATTCTTTCCGCGAGCTTCTCGCACGTCTTCCCGGTGATTTGTTCCACCCCAGGCAAGCCACAACCACCATTTGCATGATAGCCGTGCATTAGCATTGGTTTTCAACTTGAATCTTTAATAACTTTATGTTGGTTTTGCTACTTCTGTCATTATTTCGGTTATGCTTGTGGACCAGTGGTTACCGTCATGCTATGTTTCCTTGCACTCTGTTATGATGAACTACTTGCTAGTATTACTTTCATATTGCCATGCTTGGTAGTAGTACATGTTGGGTTGGTCATGTTCTTCGGTGCATGACTGTCATCGGTTATCGAGTACCGGTGATATGCATTGTTCCTTGTTGTTAGTTGGTTTAGTGTTTACTCGATTATGTTATTGCGGTGTTCTTGCATGGTACTTATTATTGATGCTAACGGTCATGTTATGCTTTGAGTAGTATTGTACTTACGATATTCCGGCTCGTCAATATGCCATGCTCAGATGGATATGATTCATTGTTGATATGGTTGATAGTTATGTTGTACCCCATGCTTATATCATGATCATGCATTGTAATTGCATCATGTTATTTTATCATGGCTCAGCATATTTGCATTCAAGTTTAACCGGACTAAATTGAACTTGAACAACTATTGGCTGAGCCATGGTGCTACCATATCGAGCTGACCAGTGCAACCACGCTTGCCTTTATGGGAAGGTCCTAACTGGGTCTATTGTCATGCCTCTCGCCGGTGCCTCCAACAAGGGAAGGTTATGGGTGTGCGCTACCCTTGTGTGCCCGTTGTTGTTGTTATGGTACCTTGTCCCCGTTTGGGACCGTTTTTGTTTTGCCACGACGGTGGCCGTTGATGCCTTTGGTAGGCACGGGGCCACCCAGGACTTATCCCAGAGGGGAGTTTGTCAGAGTGGCCAGGAGGGTGTCATGGCAGTAGGACGGTTTTGTCGGAATGCCGTTGGTCCACCCGAATGGGAGTGCGAGCCCATGGGTTCCGTGGTGTGGGTAGAGTGTGCTAACCTCTGCAGAGTGTGTATTTAATCTATCGATAGCCGCACCCGCGGATAAGGGCCCAGTTCGTAGTTGGTCACACTATGGGTCAACAGCAATAATAATGATGTGCTTAATAACAACCCCGGTTCAATGATGAGATAAGTTGGTTATGTGATCCGTGAATGATCAATGTTTGGTTACGAGGTAACCCGTTGAGCCAAGAGTGGTTCCGTTTGTGATCCGTGAATGATCACCGTTTGGTTACGAGGTAACCCGTTGAGCCAAGAGTGGTTCCGTTTGTGATCCATGAATGATCACCGTGGTATCGAGGATACCGAGTTGTTGGATATTCGTGATGTTGTGCGAGAATCATGGGTAAAGATCAAGCTCCTTGTGGTCATTTAAAGATTACTACGGTATTGTTTATACTAAGCTTGATTTGATCCTGAGATGATCGTGTGATGTCCGAGGTTGGTAAGTGATGCATGTGTTGGTTACGAGGTAACCCGAGCAGAATAAGTGGTGCATATAGTGTCATCATGTTGCATGCTAGTATCGTCAGATTTATATGTTCATGCCATGCTCATATTTTTCTAGCTGTATCATGTTCATGTTGTTCATGCCATGTTATCCTGATGATCCCATGATAATTCCTGCTTAACCTGTAATTGCCATGCTGTGTTTGTCTTGAATGCTTCTAGTTATTGTGAGCTTGCAAGTACATTCAATGTACTGACCTGGCGTGTCATGCCAGTTTGCAGGTCATGCCGGATTTGATTGCTTGTTTGTCGTGGATTCCTTGTTTGTGAGCTAGGATAAGCACTCCAGCCAGAGTCCCTGCGGAGTGGAGTTCATCACCGTCGTCGCTGTTCCACAGCTAGAGTTAATCCGCTGCATCGTGTTGTTGTGTTGCTTGCATAGACCAACCACGGTAGGCGTAGTTTCGCCGTGCCGATGTAATCCCTTTGTACCCTTATAGCTTGTAATAAAAAGCTAATTTGTTCTATGCTAAGCAGTGTCGTATTCTAGAAGACTTCTCCTCGATCTTTGGGCTGGAATATGGGGCGTGCCGGTTTCTCTGAGCCGGGGTGCCACACCGGAGCCCCAAACGGACTCAAGATCTGCCCTCTCGAGGAAGAACAGGGCTTGGCGGCGGCTCCGTCTCGTGGAACACGATAATTCTTTCTCCTTGATTTTTTTCGGGAATAATGTGATTTTATAGCATCGGAATTAGGGTTTGCGGGGCCACCAGGTGGGGACAACCCACCTGGGCGCGCCAGGAGAGGGGGCGCGCCCTGGTGGGTTGTGCACACCTAGGTGCCCCTCTCCCGCAGGTCTTGGCTCCAGAAATTCTTATTATTGATATAAAAAATCCTCACAAAGTTTCGTTCCATTCCGAGAACTTATATTTCTGCACAAAAACAACACCATGGTAGTTCTGCTGAAAACAACGTCAGTCCGGGGTTAGTTTCACTCAAATCATGCAAATTAGAGTCCAAAACAAGAGGAAAAGCGTTAGGAAAAGTAGATATGTTGGAGACGTATCAAGCACTAGCAGAGTTTATTGCAGAGAGGACGCCTACCCCTGAAGAAGAAGTGTTGGAAACATTTATCCCCGGTAAGGAAGCGCGCCAAGAATGGATCATGTACTTTGATGGTGCCTTCTCCCTACAAGGTGCAGGAGCTGGCGTGCTTCTCATTGCCCCCACCGGGGAGCACCTTAAGTACATGGTTCAAATGCACTTCCCCCGGGAGAAGGCTACCAACAACACTACAGAATATGAAGGACTCCTTGTCGGGCTCAGGATTGTAGCAGAACTGGTAATCAAGAAGTTGATCATCTGTGGAGATTCACAAAATGTGGCGAGGCAAGTAAACAAGGATTATCAAAGCCCATTGATGGAGGCATACATCCAGGAAGTGAGAAAGTTGGAGGAGCGCTTTGATGGATTGCAAATAGAGCATGTGCCACATGCGAAAACAACATTGTTGATCATCTTTCAAAGTGCGTTGCGCAAAAACTCCATGTGGAACCAGGAACATTTGTCTGCATCTGACTCAACCCTCCGTATCCCCGGCAACAATGGCCAGAAAGAGGAGGAAACTGGACTCCGGCAAGCATCTCCCAGCAGAGCTTCCCGAAGCCCCCAGCAAAGAGCTTCGCTGGGACAACTCCCCTTCGATCGGTGAGCTGCACCCTCCCGCCAAACAACCAATCTTTGAAGTTGAGGCATGCGCTCCCATGAATGAGGAGGTGCCGTAAATCCTCGTTGTCGAGCCTCTGGCTCCAACTTAGGCACGACACATAGTCCATTTCCTCCAAAAAGGAGAACTTCCCGAAGAGCAAGAAGAAGCTGAAAGAGTAGCCCGGAGGGCTAGTATGTATCAGTTCGTTGACGACACGCTATACAGAAGAAGGCCCAACGGTGTGAAATTGAAGTGCGTTTGCTAGGAACAAGGAAAGGAACTGCTGGCAGAGATACACAAGGGTACGTGTGGCTCCCATATTGGATCAAGGGCCTTGGTTGGAAAAGCTTTCGGCAAGGTTTCTACTGGCCCACGGCCCTCCAAGATGCAATTGAGCTAGTCACCAAGTTCGAAGCCTGCTAGTTCCACTCCAAGAATATCCATCAGCCTGCTGAAGATCTCCAAACGATCCCTTTGTCATGGCCATTTTTGGTCTGGGGGCTCAACATTTTAGGGCCCCTTCCCCCATGCTACCGGGGGCTTTGAATTCTTGTATGTTGCAATCGACAAGTTTACAAACTGGCCAGAAGTGGAGCCCGTCAGGAAGGTGACCGCACAGTCAGCTATCAAGTTCTTGAAAGGATGGGTGTGCCGTTTTGGAGTACCCACTAGAATCATCACTGGCAACGGCACCCAATTCACAAGCCACGCCTTCATGCAATACGTTCATGCCCTCGGAAGCAAGATATCATTTGCCTCTATTGCCCATCCCAGAAGCAACAGACAAGCTAAGAGGGAAAACACTAAAGTGCTGCGAGGACTCAAGAAAAGAACATTTTATAGGCTGCAGAAGTGTGGCAGGAGATGGATCGACGAGCTGCCGGTGGTTCTTTGGTCCCTCCGTACGACACCAAATCGAGCTACCGGCCAGACTAACTTCACCCTAGTCTATGGCTCAGAAGCAGTGATCCCCACGGAACTCATATACGGATCACCTCGAGTACTTGCCTACGATGAAGTAGCGCAAGATCAGCACCAGCGTGACGACGCTGTTCTACTTGAGGAGAACCGTCTCCGGGCTGCTACGCATGTTGCATGCTACCAACAAGCCCTGCGTCGCTATCACAGCCGTAGGGTTCATCCCCGGAGCTTTGAGGAAGGAAACCTTGTCCTTAGGCGTGTTCAGTCCGCCAAGGGTACAAACAAGTTGACGCCGAAGTGGGAAGGCCCTTACTGAGTAGTACGAGTCACTAGACCCGGCGGAGTCCGTCTAGAGACCGGAGATAGCATTCAGTTGCAAAACTCATGGAACATTGAGCATCTCCGTAAGTTCTACCCGTAAGGGGCGGCTATCGGGCCCTGCCTAGCAGCCCCTCTTTTGTACAAGCCTTGCCAATGTTGCATGTAACCCTTTGTACAAAGTCAGGCGCAGACCCCGAGCAACAGATAAATAAATGAAGCGCTGGGGGCCCCAAAGAAGCTTGCATGCATGCATAAGCATATCATGAGCATAGCATGATCATGTAGATAGGATCACATGTAGCTCTATTTTCATCTGCACTAAGCTGCGGGATTCCTGCCGCGGACTCGGTCCCAAAGAGAAGAAATTAAGATGAGCCTACATGACGGTCCCCAGCAGGCCAAACAGATAAGTTCCTCCTTATCCATACTCGTTCTGTAAAGTGAAACCTGTGCATATGAAAACCTCGCCACCTTAGAAACATAGGTTCTCCCATCCTTTGACTCGAACGTTGCTTCGGTCAAAGATGGTCGCAGTGGCCTTTGACGAAGAAAGGTTTGGCGAGGGGCTGGTCTCTCTCTTATAGTTTTGTGCCCGGCAGGCCTAGCCCCGTGGCAACAAACTGAGGGTACCGGCAGGATAGCCTGCGAGGAAAACTTGTTTACTTAAATGTATAGAGGCATCTCACCTCTGCATGGACATGGTACATGCACAAGTACCCGATAGACTTGTCTTTTTCATTAATATGCTAATAAGCAACTACAGATCTTACAGAACACAAACATGGATAAAGAAGATTACATAAATTAGACTAAAGTTTGGCCAATGCATATAGATTTTATACTAAAAAGGATAAGTGCCCCGTAATCCCTTTCTTGTCCCTCTCCTCCTAGGAACTACAGTGGGTGGTGAAGAGGGCAAAAGGAGTACCTGGGCAGAAGCCCAGCCTGACCCTGTCAGGCCCCATGGCAAGGAGCCTGACAAGATCGGGAGGGCGCGTGCGAAGGTGATGGTGAAGAGAGCGGCGGAGACGACCCCCTGGTCACCGCCACTAGGGCCAGCAGGACGCGGCAGGGTGAACAAAGCCGGAGCCCACGAGGAAGCCTACCGGGGTCTAGCTGGTAGGCTGCTGGAGGAGCCAGAGGCACCATCTGTACCCCCACGTCCAACTCCCTGGCAAATTGCCTTGCTGGAGAGGAGGTGCAGGTGCAGATGGTGGTGCTTCCGCCTGATGGTGATGGTGCAGCTGGTGTTCAGCTAGAGTCGGAGCCGTGGTCCTCTCCGTCGACGTCGTCGTCATCGCCGTCACAGTCCTCCTTGTCGCTATCGCTCGAGGAGGAGCTTTTGTCGTCGGTTGAGCTCTCCGCGCAGCACCCTAAACTAACACCCGAGCGTCCAAAGACTTTGACGGAGAGAATGGTGGCCTCCATTAAATTAAAATGGCGGACATGCCTAGCCGCCAAGCTATGGGCACGAGCAAAAGTCTTCCAACTGCGCCGGAGAAGCATAACATGAGGGGCGGGGAACTCCACGCCCACCCGCGTGCTGCCATTACAGCAGCCCCTCATGTGCAGCCTCAGCCCCGGCGGCTGCTCGACCTCCATCACTCTTGCAAATGGAGTAGGGAGCCGAAGACAGCTGCGCGGAGGCCCTCGCAGCTTGACGATGAACTCTAGCGGCTGATCTCCGACATGGCCTTCGTTCGTGTCCTGAATGGCCGGAGGAGGTGCGATCAGTACACCGCCCCGTCCTCCTCAACCTCAGGCGCCACGGCGACCGCGTCCCCGTCCTTGCCCGGCTCCCCTCACGGCGGGCTCCGCCTCCACGTCCCCAATGGGAGGAGTGGGGAGCTGTCGAGCAGAAGCCCTCGTCGCCGCTTCTGGAGCACCGCTACGTCCTCTGCCCCTCACCATGACGAAAGAAAGACGCCAGAAGAAAGGAGGAGACAGGTGTGAGCTTGCACCCCCGCCCTCGTTCCCTTTTATAGGGAAAACAAGGCCGGGGGCTGGCCCCTCACACAGGAGAACCAACCGCCCTTCTCCGCCAATTCGGCTCCCTCCCGTGCCGCCAATGGCTCGTGGAGTCGAAGTCGCCCCTTTGCGCCAATCCATGGCGTCTGGGTTTCTGCCATGGCACGCATTTCCGCGCTCTTCACATGCGCCACCAACCGAGCGCAATGCATGAAGCACACGTGGGAGAGACGCCAGAAGTGGGGAAGATAGTGGAATGCCAGCTACCGCCCCGTGAACGTGGGATGTGGGTAGCCCATGGATCGTGGCTCATTAACTCCCCCACAACGTCTTTCACGACACACGGAAAAATCAGAAATTGACTCAAGCATAGGTTAATGAAGAACCAAAGAAGATCTCAAAGGGTGAGCTACCACAACTTCCTCGCCTGTGTACTAGACAGGGCCTACCCAGACGACGCTCGGCAGTGCGTCCAGGCTTGGCCTGGGGGCTCCAGTCGGTGCGACAAACCCCATGCATATGTTGCCCAGACTGTACACAGGCTCAACAGCAAGGCTGCAACATCCAAGACAAGGCCAAGCCGGAGAGATAGCCCTTTGAGAAATAAAAGGGTGGATCAAGAAGACCAAGACGAGACCAATGAACATCACTAAGGAAAAACCTCCCTTGCCGGGCAGGTGAGCCTGGCGAGGTCGAGGTTGCCCCGAAGACAAATCTCAAGACTGCCCCGGCAAGCTTGCCAAGGAAGCCGAGGGCAGATTGCCCCGCCAACGGCTCCACCGCTCCACCTCACAACAACGCAAGTAACTTAGCGGTGCAGTGTCGAGCCCCCATGTGATTCCACAAGGGGCGGTTGGCCCATAGGTGGCCATGTTTTCCCATGACATGGGCCTTGTTGCGTACAACTTGTCCATCTTCATCTTTCGTATTCCGAAACACCCATTTGGTTCCAATGACATTGTGCTCGTCGTTGGGCTTTTTAACCAATGTCCACACTTGATTCCTCTCGAAGTTGTGTAGCTCTTCATGCATAGCATTCACCCAATTCGGATCCTCATGAGCTTCTTCTACCTTCATAGGTTCAACACACCCGGTTTGAATATCGTCAAAGATTTGTTCGACAGGATGGTCTCTTGTGACTCATGCTCTAACTCGTGAGAGCTTTTGTTTGGGTTGGGGTGGAACATCCTCTTCATTGTCTTCTTCTTCTCCTCCCCCTTCATTGTTGTTGGAATTGTCATTCTCTTGTGGAGGTGGAGAGGGAGGTCGAGGTGGTTCGTCTTGTTGTACTTCCTCATTTCCTCTATCTTGATGTGTTCCACTTGTGGACTCCTCCAAGTCAACTTGTGGTTCACCTTTATGTGAAGTTGAGGCTTCCACATGAATAGATGAAGTACTCTCCTTCACTTCCGTTGGGCGAATCTTGCCAATGGACAAATCTTAGATTGCTTCCGAAGGATCTTTGTCTCCTACATCAATCGGCAATTGCTCTACTTGAGAGCCGTTGGATTCATCAAACTACACATCTACCGTCTCTTCAACCTTTCGGGTGAAATTATTGTAGACACGGTAAGTGTGAGAGTTTGAGCCATAACTGAATAGGAAACCTTCATGAGCCTTAGGCCTTGTACAATGCAAGGTGCTTAGGGGAGGTGCTTAGAGAAATAAACCAGACATTCCTCAAGCATCGGTGCTTATTTGTACAGGGTAGTGATGACCCAGAAGTATAGGGGATCAATTGTAGCTCTTTTTGATAAGTAAGAGTGTCGAACCCAACGAGGAGCGGAAGGAAATGATAAGTGGTTTTCAGCAAGGTAATGTCTGCAAGTGCTAAAATTGTAATTAACAGAGTAGTTTGATAGCAAGATAATTTGTAACGAGCAAGTAACGATAATAGTAGCAAAAGTGAAGCAAGGTAGCGCAATCCTTTTGAGGCAAAGGACAGGACAAAACAGTCTCTTATAATAAGCAAAGCGTTCTTGAGGGTACACGGGAATTTCATCTAGTCACTTTCACCATGTTGATTCGATTTGTGTTCGCTACTCTGATAATTTGATATGTGGGTGGACCGATGCTTAGGTGCTGTTCTTACTTGAACAAACCTCCTACTTATGGTTAACCCTCTCGCAAGCATCCACAACTACGAGAAAAGTATTAAGAATAAATTCTAACCATAGCATTAAACTTTTGGATCCAATCGGTCCCTTACGGAATAGCGCATAAACTAGGGTTTAAGCTTCTGTCACTCTCGCAACCCATCATCTAATAACTACTCCACAATGCATTCCCTTGGGCCCAGATATGGTGAATTTTCATGTAGTCGATGTTCACATGACACCACAAAGGGAATCACAACATATGTACTATCAAAATATCGAACACACATCAAGTTCACATGATTACTTGCAACATGATTTCTCCCGTGACCTCAAGAACAAAAGTAACTACTCACAAATGATAATCATGCTCAAGATCAGAGGGGTATTAAATAGCATAATGGATCTGAACATATAATCTTCCACCAAATAAACCATATAGTAATCAACTACAAGATGTAGTCAACAATACTAATCACCCACAAGCACCAATCTTTAGTTCCGGTAACAAGATTGAACACAAGAGATGAACTAGGGTTTGAGATGAGATGGTGTTGTTGAAGATGTTGATGGAGATTACCGTCCCCAAGATTGGAGAGTTGTTGGTGATGATGATGACGATGATTTCCCCTCTGGGAGGGAAGTTCCCCCGGCGGAATCGCTCCACCAGAGGGCAAAAGTGCTCCTGCCCAAGTTCCTCCTTGAGACGGCGGCGCTCTGTCCCGAAAGTCATCTCCTTATTTTTTTCCAGGTCAAAATGACTTATATACCAAAGCATGGGCATCGGAGGTGGGCCTGGGTGAGCACAACCCACCAGGGCGCGCCTGGGCTCCCTAGCGCGCCCAGGTGGGTTCTGCCCACCTGGTAGCCTGACGTAGCTTTTCTAGGTCCAGATTTCCAGCTGCCGGAATTCTCCCTCTTAGTGTGTACCTTGCAAATTATGAGAGAAAGGCATTAGAATTACTCCAAAAAGCATTATTATGCATAAAAACATCATAAGTAATAGTAGGAAAACATGATGCAAAATGGACGTATCAACTCCCCCAAGCTTAGACCTCGCTTGTCCTCAAGCGAAAACCAAAATCGAAAAACATGTCCACATGTTTAGAGAGAGAGAGAGAGAGAGGTGTCGATAAAAACAAAATACGGACACAGAAGCATCATGTAGATTATTATAACAGGAACACATTTAAACATAAGACTTTTATCATAGAACTTTTATCATAGACTTCCCATGAATAAGTGACAATTCATCACACAATTGAAGTATAAAGCATAAATAGAAACCAACAAACTATGTTCTCTGTCAACTTTGCAACTACAATTCATCATATTTTCAGGAAGGGTCACGTATCGGAGCCTTTAGGCAAGTCCAGATACTCAACCATCATATAGTCTTCTATGATTGCTAACACTCACTGCATACAAATGAGCAAAACGTTTCAACCGGACACATAGAAAGACATGGGCTTATAGTTTTACCTCCCAACGTATTCACCTCAATGGTGATGTCAACGATAATAACTCATGCTACCCATATTCAGCTGGACATATGTGCGTAGATCTTTCCTCACCACATGATGCTTGCCAAAGGAGAAAATAAAAAGGAATAGAGAGAAAAACATTGACTCTTTGCATAAAAATAAATACATAAAAGTGAAAGATAGGCCCTTCGCAGAGGGAAGCAGAGGTTTCAATGCGCTTATTTGTTTGTATGCTCAACCCCTTCGTGCAAAAGGATGTCACGTTGTATTGCCCCTTGTGATGGCAACCTTTATTATGCAGTCTGTCTCTTTTATTCTTCACCATCACAAGTTCGTACAACACTCAATTTTCTCTTACACTAAATGATCTCACACTTTTAGAAGCATTTTTTATTGCCTTATTGCACCGATGACAACTTACTTGAGGGATCTTGCTCAATCCCTAGGTAGGTATGGTCGACTCTTGAAAATAAGATTTGGGTTTTAGGGTTTTTGGATGCACAAGTAGTATCTCTACTTGGTGTGGAATTTTTGGCTAGCAAAGATAGGGGGCAAGCACCACATGTCAAGGATCTATGACAATATGACTTCTATGTGAATATGAACAAACATAAAGCATTAAGTTGTCTTCCTTGTCCAACGTCAACAATTTTGCCATATAATATTTTGATGGGGGCTCACAATCACAAAAGTTTTCTAGGATAGTGTCGGGGATATACCCCGCGGTATCATCCGGCCGAATATATGACCCGGCTGGGACTTGGCGTTTCATTGGTAACCCGCCGTAGGATGGTGACTCATGAGTCCGGCGGCTCACTGGTCTGACGACTCACGAGCCTGGCGACTCACTGATGGCATAGAGGAGTAGGCCCAAGGCCCGGAAGGCCGGCTCATGTTATGGTGGGCCGGCATAAGAGGAAAGCTTAAGGAATATTCCCTTACAAAGGAAGCAAGACTAGGACTCCACTTGTGATAGAATGATCCTAATCCTACTAGGACTAGTCATGTAACCCGCCCCTTCAACTTATATAAGGAGGGTCAGGGCACCGCAAGACAAGGGAAGTAATCTCGAGGGCTAGAGACAAATAGAGGAGAGCCGGTTTATGCAGCATTCTCCACCATGAGCATAATGAGACCTAGCCACGAACAGCATGTAGGGTTATTACCGGATGATGTTTCCCGAGGCCCGAAGCTATCTAAACCCTTGTCTTGTGTGTTAATCCTCCTTGCGTTTTCTCATCCCGATCAACCCCTCTCAAGCTACCACATGGATGCATTGGCCTCAAGACTAAGTCCTCACACTAAGGACATCTGCCATGACAAATCCACGACAGTTGGCGCCCACCGTGTGGCTCACGCACGGTGGTGTTGAGTTCTTCGAGGGAATTCCTCAGGAGTCGAGAGGTTCGCAATTCGTCGGATGGAAAAGAGCCGGCTTAGAAGATTCTGCATCAACTCCGGTTTCATCAGATTGCTATTGAAAAAGTTTTAATATCAGATCAAAGTCGGAAGGCAACTTTGACAGCGATGGCAGACACGCCCGTCCTCTATGCACGCGACCAAAGGATCGCCCAAACGTCAAACAGGGATGGCTACGATGGAAAATTTGAAGTGACACACATGGTGAAAACAAGATCCACGATGCCCTGGGACTCACACTTACTTTTCTTGCGTTATGGGATGATGAGGATCATGAGTCACCAACACTCTTCAAAAGTTCTACCGTCGGATGGTCAGGTAATTCTACTGAGTACGATTCTAAGTTAGATTGAGCCTGGCTTACAACAAAGTTCACGCAAGATGCTGGAAAAAAATACGGACTCGTTGGACCACCCACGAGTCGGAAGCAGATTCTCCACATGTTCGGACTCCTCTTTTGACCCGCTCCGTTGACCCGCCAAGCTGTACCCCGAGTAGCAGCGACGGGGCCTCCACTGCCACGCTCGTCGGCTATGCCCCGCTTGCCTCCGCTCGACTGCGCCGCCTGCCAAAGGCCACCGAGTCGCTGCACTAATTTGCCTTGCTAGGATCTGTCCTGTCGAGCCGCCATCGACTCAAAGTGGCCCGCCACCGCTGCAGTATCCCTGCCGCGTGCCCGTCCCGCGCCGAGGCCGCCTCTACCTCTGCCAAGAACCACCGCTCGGGTGCTAACCTCCGCCAATAAGGGCTGCTCCGGCCAGGTCGCCGCAGGCCAATTTCTTCCTCTGCCATGGCTGGCCCTTGGCCTCAGCGGCTCGTTTCTGCAGACTTCACACCGGCCTCCAAGCAGCCTCTGCGAGACTCGAGCTCGAGCCGCCGACCACCGCTGTCGTTTTCCGGCTTTACTCCGGGCCTCCCTAGCTTTCGCCGCGCTAGGCTGCCATCGCTGCACTGAACTGCTACCTCTTGAGCATGTGTTGGTTTTCCCTTGAAGAGGAAAGGGTGATGCAGCAAAGTAGCGTAAGTATTTCCCTCAGTTTTTGAGAACCAAGGTATGAATCCAGTAGGAGATAATACACAAGTCACATAGTACCTGCACAGACGATCAAGAACCTTGCAACTAATGCGATAAAGGGGTTGTCAATCCATTCACGGTCACTCGCAAAAGTGAGATCTAATAAAGATAGTAAGATAAATATTTTGGTATTTTTGTTGTATAGATTGGAAAATAAAGATTGCAAAATAGTAAAGGAGGTGTGATGTAAATAAAAGAGATGCAATATAATAAGAAAGAGACCTGGGGGCCATAGGTTTCACTAGTGTCTTCTCTCAAGATAGCATGTACTACGGTGGGTGAACAAATTACTGCCGAGCAATTGATAGAAAAGCGCATAGTTATGAGAATATCTAGGCAATGATCATGAATATAGGCATCACGTTCATGTCAAGTAGACCGAAATGATTCTGCATCTACTACTATTACTCCACACATCGACCGCTATCCAGCATGCATCTAGAGTATTAAGTTCATAAGAATAGAGTAACGCATTAAGCAAGATGACATGATGTAGAGGGATAAACTCAAGCAATATGATATAAACCCCATCTTTTTATCCTTGATGGCAACAATACAATACGTGCCTTGCTGCCCCTACTGTCACTGGGAAAGGACACTTCAAGATTGAACCCAAAGCTAAGCACTTCTCCCATTGCAAGAAACATCAATCTAGTAGGCCAAACTAAACCGATAATTCGAAGAGACTTGCAAAGATATCAAATCAGGCATATAAGAATTCAGAGAAGAACCAAATATTATTCATAGATAATCTTGATCATAAATCCACAATTCATCGGATCTCGGCAAACACACCGCAAAAGAGTATTACATCGAATAGATCTGCAAGAACATCGAGGAGAACTTTGTATTGAGAATCAAAGAGAGAGAAGAAGCCATCTAGCTAATAACTATGGACCCGATGGTCTGTGGTAAAGTACTCACACATCATCGGAGAGGATATGGTGTTGATGTAGAAGCCCTCCGTGATCGATTCCCCCTCCGACAGAGCGCCGGAAAAGGCCCCAAGATGGGGTCTCACGGGTACAAAAGGCTGCGGCGGTGGAAAAGTGGTTTTGTGGCTCCCCCTGATGTTTTTAGGGTATAAGAGTATATATAGGAAAAAGAAGCACGTCGATGGAGCTCCGTGGGGAACACGAGGGCGGGGGGCGCGCCCTCTTGCCCCGTGGCCGACTCGCGGAGTTCCAGACTTCAACTCCAAGTCTTCTGGATTGCTTCGTTCAAAGAAAGATCATCGCGAAGGTTTCATTCTGTTTGGATTCCGTTTGGTATTCCTTTTCTGCAAAACACTGAAATAGGCAAAAAAGACAGAAACTGGCACTAGGCCTTCGGTTAATAGGTTAGTCCCAAAATAATATAAAAGAGCATATTAAAGCCCATTAAACATCCAAAATAGATAATATAATAGCATGGAACAATAAAAATTATAGATACGTTGGAGACGTATCAAGCATCCCCAAGCTTAATTCCTGCTCGTCCTCGAGTAGGTAAATGATAAAAACAGAATTTTTGATGTGGAATGCTACCTAACATAATTTTCAATGTAATTCTCTTTATTGTGGCAAGAATGTTCAGATCCATAAGATTCAAAATAAAAGTTTAATATTGACATAAGAACAATAATACTTCAAGCATACTAATAAAGCAATCATGTCTTCTCAAAATAACATTGCCGAAGAAAGTTATCCCTACAAAATCATACAGTCTGGCTATGCTCTATCTTTATCACACAAAATATTTAAATCATGCAGAACCACGATGAAAAGCCAAGAAATTGTTTCATACTTTTGATGTTCTCAAACTTTTTCAATCTTCACGCAATACATGAGCGTGAGCCATGTACATAACACTATAGGTGGAATAGAATGGTGGTTGTGGAGAAGACAAAAAGGAGAAGATAGTGTCACATCAACTAGGCGTATCAACGGGCTATGGAGATGCCCATCAATAGATATCAACGTGAGTGAGTAGGGATTGCCATGCAACGGATGCACTAGAGCTATAAGTGTATGAAAGCTCAACAAAAGAAACTAAGTGGGTGTGCATCGAACTTGCTTGCTCACGAAGACCTAGGGCAATTTGAGGAAGCCCCTCATTGGAATATACAAGCCAAGTTCTATAATGTAAAATTCCCACTAGTATAAAAGTGACAACATAGGAGACTCTCTATCATGAAGATCATGGTGCTACTTTGAAGCACAAGTGTGGTAAAATGATAGTAGCATTGTCCCTTCTCTCTTTTTCTGTGATCATTTTTTTCTTTTTTTCGTCCGGAGTCTCATCCCGACTTGTGGGGGAATCATAGTCTCCATCATACTTTCCTCACTCGGACAATGCTCTAATAATGATGATCGTCACACTTTTATTTACTTACAACTCAACAATTACAACTCAATACTTACAACAAAATATGACTCTATGTGAATGCCTCCGGCGGTGTACCGGAATGTGCAATGAATCAAGAGTGACATGTATGAAAAAATTATGAACGGTGGCTTCTCAAATACGATATCAACTACATGATCATGCAAAGCAATATGACAATGATGAAGCGAGTCATAATAAAAAGAACGGTGGAAAGTTGCATGGCAATATATCTCGGAATGGCTATGGAAATGCCATAATAGGTAGGTATGGTGGGTGTTTAGAGGAAGGTATATGGTTGGTGTATGATACCGGAGAAAGTTGTGCGGTATTAGAGAGGTTAGCAATGGTGGAAGGGTGAGAGTGCGTATAATCCATGGACTCAACATTAGTCATAAAGAACTCACATACTTATTGCAAAAATCCATTATTTATGGAAACGAAGTACTACGTGCATGCTCCTAGGGGGCTAGATTGGTAGGAAAAGCCCATCGCTCGTCCCGACCGCCACTCATAAGGAAGACAATCAATAAATAAATCATGCTCCGACTTCATCACATAACGGTTCACCATACGTGCATGCTACGGGAATCACAAACTTTAACACAAGTATATCTCAAATTCACAACTACTCAACTAGCATGACTCTAATATCACCATCTTCATATCTCAAAACAATCATAAGGAATCAAACTTCTCATAGTATTCAATGCACTTTATATGATAGTTTTTATTATACCCATCTTGGATGCTCATCATATTAGGACTAATTTTATAGGCAAACAAAATTACCATGCTGTTCTAAAATACTCTCAAAATAATATAAGTGAATCATGAGAGATCAATAATTTCTATAAAATAAAACCACTACCGTGCTCTAAAAAGATATAAGTGAAGCACTAGAGCAAAATTATCTAGCTCAAAAGATATAAGTGAAGCACATAGAGTATTCTAATAAATTCCGATTCATGCATGTCTCTCCAAAATGTGTGTACAGCAAGGATGATTGTCGTAAACTAAGACAAAAGAATCAAATCATACAAGACGCTCCAAGGAAACACATAGCATGTGGTGAATAAAAATATAGCCTCAAGTAAAGTTACCGATAGACGAAGACGAAAGAGGGGATGCCTTGCGGGGCGTCCCCAAGCTTAGGCTCTTTCCACTCCTTATTCCAAAATCCATCAAATCTTTACTCAAAACTTGAAAACATCACAACACAGAACTTAAACAGAAAATCTCATGAGCTCCCTTAGTATAAGAAAATAAACCACCACTTTAAGGTACTGCAATGAAATCATTCTTTATTTATATTGGTGTTAAAACTACTGTATTCCAACTTCTCTATGGTTCATACCCCCCGATACTACTCATAGATTCATCAAAATAAGCAAACAACACACGAAAAACAGAATCTTTCAAAACAGAACAGACTGTAGCAATCTGTATCAAACAAATACTTCTGGAACTCCAAAAATTCTGAAATAAATTGTTGGACGTGAGGAATTTGTCTATTAATCATATGAAAAAATAATCAACCTAAAAGCACTCTCCAGTAAAAAATGGCATCTAATCTCGTGAGCGCAAAAGTTTCTGTTTTTTACAGCAAGATTGCAAAGACTTCACCCATGTCTTCCCAAAGGTTCTATTTGGCACAAACACTAATTAAAACATAAAACCACATCTAAACAGAGGCTAGATGAATTATTTATTACTAAACAGGAACAAAAATCAAGAAACAAAAATAAAATTGGGTTGCCTCCCAACAAGCGCTATCGTTTAACGCCCCTAGCTAGGCATTGATAATTTTAATGATGCTCACATGAAAGATAGCAATTCAAACACAAAGAGAGCATCATAAAACACGTGAAAAACAAATCTAAGTCTAACACGCTTCCTGTTCATAGGAATTTTATAGGGACACAAATTAGCAAGGCAAGCAAGATGTAGCATATGCAAGGAATAAGAAAGAAACAATAGCAATCTCAACATAACGAGAGGTAATTTAGTAACATGAAGATTTCTACACCTATATTTTTCTCTCTCATAATAATTACACATAGGATCAAACTCAAATTCGACAATATATCTATCACATAAAATTTTCTCTTCATGATCCACATGCATGCAAAGTTGACACTCTTCCAAAATAGTGGGATTAACATTAACTAAAGTCATGACCTCTCCAAACCCACTTTTATCAAAAATTTCATAAGATTGAAAATCCTCCAAATAGGTGGGATCTAAAGTTGACACTCTTCCAAACCCACTTCCAATATTATTGCAAACACTATTATCAATCTCATATTCATCATGGGGCTTAAATAAATTTTCAAGATCATAAGAAGAATCACCCCAATCATGATCATTGCAACAAGTCGTGGACATAGCGAAACTAGCATCCCGAAGCTTAGGGTTTTGCATATTATTAGCACAATTGACATCAAGAGAATTAATAGTAAAATCATTGCAATCATGCTTTTTATTCAAGGAGCTATCGTGAATCTCTTCACAAATTTCTTCATCACAATTTTCAGATTCACGAATTTCAAGCAAAACCTCATAAAGATAATATAGTGCACTCAAATCACTAGAAATTGGTTCATCATAATTGGATCTCTTAAAAATATTAGCAAGGGGATGAGGATCCATAAAATTTTAGCAAGCAAAGATGCAAGCAAAAAGAAGGCACATGGTAACACAAGATCGAACGGAAGGAGGGCGAAGAAAAGGCAAAGGTTTTGAAAATCGTTTTAGAAGTGGGGGAGAGGAAAATGAGAGGCGAATGGCAAATAATGTAATGCGAGGGAGAAGAGTTTGTGATGGGTACTTGGTATGTCTTGACTTGAGCGTAGATCTCCCCGGCAATGGCGCAAGAAATGGCTAGTTGATGGGAGATCAAATCTTGACTTGACTTGGCGCAAATCTCCCCGGCAATGGCGCCAAAAATGGCTAGTTGACGGCAGATCAAATCTTGACTTGACTTGGCGCAAATCTCCCCAACAACGGCGCCAGAAATCCTTCTTGCAACCTCTTGAGCATGCGTTGGTTTTCCCTTGAAGAGGAAAGGGTGATGCAGCAAAGTAGCATAAGTATTTCCCTCAGTTTTTGAGAACCAAGGTATCAATCCAGTAGGAGATAACACACAAGTCACCTAGTACCTGCACAAACAATCAAGAACCTTGCAACCAACACGATAAAGGGGTTGTCAATCCCTTCAGGGTCACTCGCAAAAGTGAGATCTAATAAAGATAGTAAGATAAATATTTTTGGTATTTTTGTTGTATAGATTGGAAAATAAAGATTGCAAAAAAGTAAATGAGATGTGATGTAAATAAAAGAGATGCAATATAATAAGAAAGAGACCCGGGGGCCATAGGTTTCAGTAGTGGCTTCTCTCCAGATAGCACGTATTACGGTGGGTGAACAAGTTACTGCCGAGCAATTGATAGAAAAGCGCATAGTTATGAGAATATCTAGGCAATGATCATGAATATAGGCATCACGTCCGTGTCAAGTATGCCGAAACAATTCTGCATCGTCTACTATTACTCCACACATCGACTGCTATCCAGCATGCATCTAGAGTATTAAGTTCATAAGAACAGAGTAACGCATTAAGCAAGATGACATGATGTAGAGGGATAAACTCAAGCAATATGATATAAACCCCATCTTTTTACCCTCGATGACCAACAATACAATATGTGCCTTGCTGCCCCTACTGTCACTGGGAAAGGACACCGCAAGATTGAAACCAAAGCTAAGCACTTCTCCCATTGCAAGAAAGATCAATCTAGTAGGCCAAACTAAACCGATAATTCAAAGAGACTTGCAAAGATATCAAATCATGCATATAAGAATTCAGAGAAGAACCAAATATTATTCATAGATAAACTTGATCATAAATCCACAATTCATCAGATCTCGGCAAACACACCGCAAAAGAGTATTACATCGAATAGATCTCCAAGAACATCGAGGAGAACTTTGTATTGAGAATCAAAGAGAGAGAAGAAGCCATCTAGCTAATAACTATGGACCTGAAGGTCTGTGGTAAACTACTCACACATCATTGGAGAGGCTATGGTGTTGATGTAGAAGCCCTCCGTGATCAATTCCCCCTCCGGCAGAGCGCCGGAAAAGGCCCCAAGATGGGATCTCACGGGTACAGAAGGTTGCGGCGGTGGAAAAGTGGTTTCGTGGCTTCCCCTGATGTTTTTAGGGTATAAGAGTATATATTGGCGAAAGAAGTACGTCGGCGGTGCTCCATGGGGCCTAGGAGGGTGGGGGGTGCGCCTACCCCCCTGGGCGCACCCTCCTGCCTCGTGGCCGCCTCGCAGAGTTCCAGACTTCAACTCCAAGTCTTCTGGATTGCTTTCGTTCCAAGAAAGATCATCGCGAAGGTTTCATTCCGTTTGGTATTCCTTTTCTGCAAAACACTGAAATAGGCACAAAAAACAGAAACTGGCACTGGGCCTTGGTTAATAGGTTAGTCCCAAAAATAATATAAAAGAGCATATTAAAGCCCATTAAACATCCAAAGCACATAATATAATAGCATGCAACCATATAAAATGAAAGATACGTTGGAGACGTATCATGAACCACCTCTACTACATGCGGGCCTACGTCGGCCACTTCGGCCGCCTTCGCGCTGAGTCGCCTGATGCACCATTGCTGGCTTCTGTCTCTGCTACAGCGCTGCCCAAAGCTGCCCGGTGTTGACCCGCCGAGCCGCGTTCGCCGCCTCTGAGCCCGCAGGGACCGTCTTGAGTCACCATTTTCCACTGAGCCGCTATCATCTTCCGGCTCTGCAGCGCTGTTGTTTGCTTTTACACCACTGGTTCACTGTTGTGACCCGCCGCACCTCTGTCGCGGTCTGCACGACCCGCCACCAAGTGCTCTGACTTGCTGCTGCAAGCCACCGGCGGTCTTCTACCTCGAGCCGGTCGTCCGCGAGGCCGCTGCGGCCTGCCCTCGCCGGTCATATTCACTCTGAGCCGCCCCCAACCTCTGCTACAAACCGGCCGCGGCCTCCACCGATGAAGCCTCGCCTCCAAATTACTTGTGGGCTGCTGTCTCCACCCGCACCATTGCTGTAGCTGGACGCTGCTTTGCAATGGTGGGGCTGTCCGTGGAACGAAAGAGAAGGGGCAAGATTTAAAAAAATGGTCAACATGACCCGGAGGATCCGTTTTGAGCTGTCCGTTCCGCTATGGTATCAAGACTCTGCCTTTGTTGTGGCTGCTATGACATTGCGCTGAGCCACCCCCGACTGGCGTTGTCCTGAGCCGCCACGCGTCCGTTGCGAGCGGCCTCTACATCATCATCCACGATCTCGCCTTGAGCCGTTTTCACCACTGTGGCGCGCCGCTTCCACTATGGCGTTGGGCGAGTGGTTAACTCGCTGTCGAAATTACTGGAGCTGATCTATGGACAAAATGTATGATTTCATCGATCATCCACATGAATCAGGTGATATCCATCCAAGTTTGTTTTATTAGCACATATTGTTTTTGTCGTAAAACAGTTTATCTTTGCCTTGTTTTGCAATATTGTTTATGCAGGACAATTGTTCATTGCAAGGGCGATGGTCGTGTCATGGATGTATAGCTCGCGCCACCATTATCATGCGCTAGCATCTGACCGTGCCATGATGCTCGACGAATATTTGTGCAAACCGCCGGTTTTATGACCCAATTTACATCAATATGACGTGGTTGATTCTCTCGTCCGGCTGCTTACCGCGCCTAATTGCCTCGTCCGTCCGCGCTGGCTTTCAACGCCGCAGCCGGCTCATCTGTCTGCTCCCGCGGCCGACTCGGCCGTGATTGATTTCAGCTTCACCGTGATGATCATCAACTCCGCGATGGATAATTTCTGACCTGACATATCAGGTGAAATCCATCCAGTATATTTTTATATTACATATTGCTTTCTTTAAAAAGAGCAATTACTCTGGCTTGCAAGTTCTCCAATGAAGGATAAGTTGTCTACTGCAAAAGGGACTATTATATCACTGAGCTGTTGAATGACTCATACCGGTTTATATCATGGTCAAATATGGAGAATCTCAAGACAACTCCACGAGTCGTCTTAAGACTCGGGGTCTACAATGACATGACTCGGGGAAATTGGCCAATTTCAGTGAATTCAAGAACTCCGGGTCATTGGAGGGAAAGATAACCTGGTCCCGGAGACTACTGCCATATTGATGAAAATTTAAAGGCCGTCAGAAAATTTCCGGCCTAAAATGAAGGATTCTGGTTTAAAATCCGGCTCAAGGGAAATCTGTCTCTCACAAAGCTTTAAAGCTCTCAATATCCGGTTTAAAATCCGGTTCAAGAGGAATTTATTTCTCGCAAAGTTCAAGTTCTCAAAAAAATTATAGGTTGCCCAAGAGAACTTGCTCCATGATGTGCAGTTCAAACATGGGTATCCTGCCTTATTGGCTAATCATATCATGGGTCACTTGGGGGCTTCTTGTTCATGGAGCATAGCTATGATTACCCTTTAGATCCGGCTTGTACGCCATGATTGCAAAATACTTGGGGGCTTCCTGCTCATTGAGCATAGCTATGATTACCCTATTGATTCGGCTTGTACGCCTGGAATGAAAAATTACTTGGGGGCTCTTTGTTCAACGGACAAGAGTTTTTATGACCCTTGTAATATGCTTGCAAGCCAGGTGTATTCACCTAAAAACCCGGGTTATCCTGCCTTTTTAAGTCTGCCACTCCGCCCAGATTGACTGGAATGACTCACCGTAATTTTGACAGTCAATCTTATACAGACCCTGAACTTGTCAAAGTTAAAACGACGATTGGTCATGTGAGGCTCGGCTTATAAGGTTGCATGAAGGTTTAACTCCGCGGCTGTGCGGCCCTTTGAAAGCACTTGATTTGAAGGTTTGGCAGCCTATGAAAGCCTTGTTTTATGCTTTTTAAATTTATATTTGATTTGAACATTTTTTGGAGTTCATCTCTTGTGACAAGTTAATACATGGTTGAAAACCGATGCGGGCTATGTTGCCTTATGGTTCATATATGAATCTATCCGGAGTTTATTAACCCGGCCTGGCTTTGGACGTTAAGTCGCTAGCGTATGATGATTATGTGCTTGGAGTTCTGGCTTTAAGCTTTGAGATGTTACCCCTTACTACCTTTGGCTTTGTAAGACGGCGGTATAAAAAAATTGAATAGAGCGTTGTGCTCTCTATATTTGGGTTGTAACCCTTATGATGAGTCGGCAGTGTTAACAAATTTCACACTCGCCAGTATCATTTGGATTGCGCCATTGGGATTATGCACTTATAAATCTTTGGATTATTACCCTCACTGGATGTGGCGCTATAAGCCGCCAATTTGAGCCAATTCTCCAGGTATGTTTTTAAATTGTTGGATGAATGTGTGCGGTTTGATAACCCGCTCTGCTTTGGACATTAATTCGCCAGTATATTTTGGATTGTGCCTTTGGAATCATGCGCTTATAAATCATTGGATTGTTACCCTCACTTGGTATGGCAATGTAAGCCAGCAGTATAAATCAATCCTACAGGTATGTTTTCCTGGTTATATGAATATGCGAGGTTTGATAACCCACCCTGGCTTTTGGCTTTAAGTTGCCAGTATGTTTAGGCTTGAATGGCCTTAAGGCTAAGTCTTTTCTGTAATTGCATAAGACTATATTATATTTGGGCTGTTACCCGCCCTGGCATTTGACGATAAGTCGCCAGGGCATATGTTGTTTAAACCTTGTGAAGAACATGCAGAGCTATGGCTTACATAAATGATTAAGTTCAAAGCCCACTATCAAAATTGGTGTTTCAAATGGGCTATTAGTTCTTTATTTTTACAAAGGCTATAAGCCGCCGGGTTACGAAAATTCTGGTTTACAATGAATGCGTGTTAAGTCCCCATCGGCCAAGAGCCGCCGGGTATTTAAACTCTGGATTTACTTGTCAACCGATAAGGTATTCAAATCTTTAATAGCCAAAATTGGCTGGATTTTCATGATGATATTGAATGATTGAGGTTTTCATACCGGCTTATATTATTCAAATATGGAATAGCCAACATGGTTGGATTTTTATTATGGTTATCAATATCCAGTATTATGATTGAGGTTTTCAAAGTCGCTTCAGCGCAATGGCTATTATTTCTTTATCAATGGATATGATTTATTCTACAATGGAAGGAATAGTCCCGAGTCGCTACAGGCTTACGACCCAGTACTTGGGGGCTACATTATTCAAGGCATGATTATACAAAATATGGAAGTCCCATGTCGCTGCAAGCATGCACCATGACACTTGGGGGCTAATGCAAGGTCATTTTTTACTTGCCTTATTGAAGACCTGACTCATCACATCATAATGAGCCGGCCCTTGGGGGCTACCAATTGCTCCTGTCAAAAATTCAAGGTACACAAGCCTTAATCCATTATATTGAAGGGTCCACTGCTCAGTTGGTAGAGTACAAAGCTCTTAACCTTATGGACGTGGGTTCAAGCCCCATGGTGGGGGTTACATTATATGATGTTATTTTCAATGAAGTATATATAAAGTTCCAGTTCAGTATTATCTTACTGAGCCGGCCCTTGGGGGCTAAACGTTGCTAATCAAGTCTACATGATCATATCTACAAAGTCCCTGCTCATTATTGTATAATGACCCGGCCCTGGGGGCTACACTGGTTGAAGTTTCTATGAGCATAAGGAACTTACAAGTCCCAGCTCGCTGCTGCAAGCATGATAAGCCGGCACTTGGGGGCTACATATGTGGAATATTCAATTTTGATTAGTGACTGAGCTGAACAAACTTGGATTTCTCCAAGATTGCAGCATTTATATTGAAGCAAGTCTTAAGCTATTACTACACTCCCTTCTTAAGACTTGGGGGCTACAAGTGATATGCATATAAGGGAGGTAAATTTTCAAGCTTGATGTTAGCAACAATTATGACCCGGTGCTATTAATATTTACAAACCGGATATTTTGGCAATGATAAACCGGAAAGTTCTACATCTTCAAGCCAGTTGAAAATCAAATGAGTATTTCAAGAGCAATATTTTTGTTAAGGATTGGGAGCTAAATCAAATGAATTATTCTTCACAATATTTTTCAGTGAGAAACCAATGTCAGCAAATTGATTATGAAGCTGGCCTATTGACCCAGAATATTTAACCCGGAGCACAACCTGTCAAATTTGTTCTTAAGTTATTTTACAGGATCAATTTTACATGGATAAATCCAAATTAAGCTGGGGGCTAATGTCGGGGATATACCCCGCGGTATGACCCGGCCGGATATATGAACCGGATGGGACTTTGGCGTTTCATTGGTAACCCGCCGAAGGATGGCGACTCACGAGTCTGGCAGCTCACTGGTCTGACGACTCACGAGCCTGGCGACTCACAGATGGCCCCGACGGCGGGTCAGATAGAGGACTAGGCCCAAGGCCCAGAAGGCCGGCTCATGTTATGGTGGGCCGTCTTAAGAGGAAAGCGTAAGGAATATTCCCTTACAATGGAAGCAAGACTAGGACTCCACTTGTAATAGAGTAATCCTAATCCTACTAGGACTAGTCATGTAACCCACCCCTTCAACTTATATAAGGAGCCGCATGGCACCCAAGACAGGGGAAGTAATCTCGAGGGCTAGAGACAACTAGAGCAGAGTCAGTTTATGCAGCATTCTCCGTCATGAGCATAATGAGACCTAGCCACAAACATCATGTAGGGTTATTACCGGATGATGTTTCCCGGGGCCCGAAGCTGTCTAAACCCTTTTCTTGTGTGTTAATCCTCCTCGCGTTTCTCATCCCGATCAACCCCTCTCAAGCTACCACATAGATGTGTTGGCCTCACGACTAAAGTCCTCACACTAAGGACATCTGCCGTGACAAATCCACGACATATAGTATATTTATATGTGAATATTCTCTTCCCTTATTAACTCTTTCATGAGTTGCATCATTGACTAATGCTATGTTTGCCAATCTCTAGTAAAATTTTCTACTTATACTTTTCCTTATGTGGTGTCATCACCTAGCATTAGATTAGTATATGATCTTTTTCATTTATTTCCTTTCCTTTTATTTATTGCAACAAGAAAGTAAAGAAAAAAAACACTCAAACTAAACTTTATTATATATCTCTCGCACACGATTACAAGGATAGATCACTAAGCAAACTTCTGAAAAGAAAGGATTGAACTAAAATTTTATTCATCTAAGGCAAAAGATAACTATGGGTCGAACTAAAATAAGTAAAGGCAAAAGATAGTTGCGTGATACGATATCGGGGCACCTCCCCCAAGCTTGGCGGAAGCCAAGGGGAGTGCCCATACCCGATACTCAATTTTCTTTTGGTGATGAAGAAGATGGTGGTGGTGATGACGAAGAGATCTTGTCCTCGGGTTTCCATGGTAGAGGTCCACCATCATAAGAGGAGGAATGAGTCTCACGGGTCCTGCAACCGCCAGCCAAACTCATACCTTTAAACCTTGCCTCATATTCAAAGACTTGGGTTTGGAGATCGTAGATCTGGCTTTGGAGGAAGTTGATTTGCTCCTTGAGGGTGAAGACGATGTCCTTCACGGACTTGCCATCCACCTTGAGATCACGGGAAAGGTCCGTGATCATGAGGTGATTGGCATTGAGCCCACGCTCCACCATCCCCTTGCACGTGAAGACCTCCTGGTCCATGGCTTCAAGCCTGGCCTCCACGGTTCCCGTCCCCTTAGGACCTGGCACATCGCGGAGGTGAAGCACCCCCTCATGCATCTAGATGACTTGAGGATGCTGCACCACCTCACGCAAATATGGGTTGATGATGTTCTTGAAGAACTTGTCCTTGGAGGAGCTTGAAGAGGCCATGGTAGATGGGATCTGACAGAAAACATCAAGGAAACGAAAACAGAAGATTTCTCCGCAATACGGTGGTCAATAGGTTCCGTGGGTTTATAAAGATTTTTTATCTTGGGAAACAAGCAAACTGTAGAAAAACGGAGTCCGGAAGGTACCCGAGGTCCGCCGCGATCTTGAGACCGGCAAGCAGCCCCTCGTATTCAGCAGTGTTGTTTGTGGACATCTCCCTGGGAAAGTGCATCTGGATCACATACTTGAGGTGCTCTCCGGTGGGTGCGACAAGTAGCACACCGGCACCGGCGCCTTGCAGCGAGAAAGCCCCATCAAAGTACATGATCCAGTCATGGCTTGCTTCCTTGTCGGGGAGAGCGGTCTCCTGGATTTCTTCATCGGGCGTCGAGGTCCATTCTGCAATGAACTCCGCCAAGACTCTGCTCTGGATTGTCGAGGTACTTTCAAACTTCAACCCAAAGCACAACAACTCCAAGGCCCATTCCACAATCCTTCCGGTCGCATCTGGGTTGTGTAGTATCCGTTGCAACGGGAGGCGAGTGACGACAGTGATCTCGTGGGCTTGGAAGTAATGACGCAGCTTCCTCGAGGCCATAAGGAGGCCGAAGAGCAATTTCTGGACACCGGAGTACCTCGACCTAGCCCCCCGCAAGAGGGAGCTGACAAAGTAAACCGGGTGCTGCATCATCTTCTTCTTCTGCACCACTTCACTTGACTGCGCGGGCATTGCTCCGATGGCGTCACACTCTGCCGGGGGAATCTCTGGCTTGCCATCCGCCGGTCCTGTCGTTGCCACTGCCTCCTCGTCGACCTCCTTCTGTGCTACCAGTGCGGCGCTGACCACCTGATTCGTCACCGCTAGATACAACTACAACGACTCTTGTGGTTTAGGCGCAACCAGTATTGGCATGGAGGAAAGGTATTTCTTCAGATCCTTCAACGCCGCCTTGGCTTCTGGGGTAAACTCCATTGGGCCTGCCTTCTTCAAGATTTTGAAAAAGGGGAGGGCGCGCTCGGCGGGCATGGAGATGAATCGGCTCATGGCGGCAACGCAGCTAGTGAGCCGACGCACATCCTTGATCCGCTTGGGCGCCCCAATCTGTTCAATAGCCTTGATCTTGTCTGGGTTTGCCTCGTTCCCATGCTGCGACACAAAGAACCGGACAAGCTTGCCAGACAGAACACCAAAGATACACTTCTCAGGGTTCAGCTTGAGGTTGATCTTGCGCAGGTTGGCAAACGTCTCTTCCAGGTCTTGCACAAGAGTTGCCCTATCCTTGGTTTTGACCACTATGTCATCCATGTATGCTTCCATATTTCTATGGAGCTGGGGTTCAAAACCAATTTGGACCGCTCTTGCAAACGTCGAGCCAGCACTCACATGGGGTGATGAATGCTGTCTTCTCTTCATCTTCTCTTGTCATGAAGATCTGGTGGTAGCCCGAGTAGGCGTTGAGGAATGACGACAGATCACACCCGGGCGTGGAGACAACAATCTGTTCGATGCGCAGCAACGGGAAGGGGTCCTTGGGACAAGCCTTATTGATATATGTGTAGTCAATACACAGCCTCCACTTCCCATTTGCCTTGCGCACCACCACCGGATTGCCCAACCACATCGGATGGAGCACTCCTCTCACCAAACCTGCCGCTTCTAACTTCCTGATCTCCTCTGTGATGAACTCCTGCCTTTCCAGAGCCTGCTTCCTGACCTTCTGCTTGATGGGCCGCGCATGAGGACAGACAGCTAGGTGGCGCTCAATCACCTCCCTGGGAACACCGGGGATGTCGGATGCTTGCCATGCAAACACGTCGACATTCGCCCGCAGGAAGGTGACGAGCGCGCCTTCCTATTTGCTGTCAAGGGTGGAGCTCATGGTGAAAGCCCCTCCCGTTCCATCCGCCCTAACAGACACCTTCTTGGTCTGCGGCGGCTCAGCTCTGGATTTCTTGCTCTTGCTGGTGGAGCTCTCTGGCACGTCCTCGACGGTAGCACAACACTCCGAAGAGGTGCGCTTGCCGGAGTGGGTGCGAGAGGTCTTGCCAGTCTTCTTCTTCCCTCCCGGGGCTTCAGCGGCAAGAGCAAGTGCCTTGGCGGCAGCTGCTGCAACTGCTTCCCGGTAGAGTAGGTCGGCGCAGATCAGCGCGTCCTTCTTGTCGGAGGGGACGGTGATGATGGTCATTGGCCCAGGCATCTTCAGCGTGTTGTAGGCATAGTGCGACGCCGCCATGAACTTGGCCAGTGCCAGTGGCCGAGGATCCCGTTGTAGGGTAAGGGGATCTCGGCTACATCCAAGACAATCCTCTCTGTCCTGTAGTTCAACTCTCCTCCAAACGTCACGGGCAGTGTGACCTTCCCCTTCGGCTGGCTCCTTCCCGGATTGACCCCTTGAAACGTGCCCGTTTCCTCGAGGTCTCCATCAGGAATTTGCAGCCTTTTGACGGGCCAGATCAAGTTCAGGCAGGCCGCATCGTCAACCAACATCTTGTTCACCTTGAGGTTCCGTATCGTTGGCGAGACCAACAACGGCAAACACCCGACCGCGGTTGTGCGGTTAGGGTGGTCCTGGCGTCAAAGATGAGGGGCGTGCTGGACCACTTCAGCGGCTTCTGAGCGTCGAACGACGGCTCCGCTGCTATAATCTCACACGCCCACTGCTTGAGCTGGTGGTGAGAAGTATGTAGTGAGGTGCCACCATCGACGCACATGGCCTCCGTAGCCTTCTGGAACTCTTGCTCGCCGAACTCGTCGTCTTCGTCATGATCATCGTCTTCTTGCTTCTTGTCACGGCTTCGGGCGGGCCTCTCTTGCTGGTTGTCCTTGCCGCGGAGGCCTCCTTGGCCGCCATGCTTCTTGCCGGATCCCTCGGCACCGTCTTGACCCTTCTCCTTGTCCCGCCTCTCATACTCGGCCTTTTGCTTCTCAGCAAGCAGCTCGACTTGCCTGCAGTTTTGGAGGTCGTGGCCCTTCGTGCGGTGGATCTTGCAGTACTGCTTGTCGGAGCCCCCTGGCTTCTCGGCAGCGGCCAAGGCCCGGCAAGCGGCGCACCCAGCAATTTCCTTGTCGGGGTCGTCTGCCTTGGACTTCTTGGCAGTGACGGTGTTGTCGGATCCCTCGATGGCAAGCATGGTCTTGCCCTTGCATTTCCTGTTGTGACGCCGACCCTTCTTCGTCGGGACGGCGGTGTCTTCATCAGTGGAGTCCGTTTCCGCGCCGGCGTCCTCGCCGGGGTACTTCCTTCCATCCTCAGCCCGGGCGCACCTATCGTAGAACATAGAGTTCGGCCACATCCTTAACCTTGGTCATCGCCAGCTCTTCGCGCATCTTGCGGTTGCGCATGTTCTGATGGAACGCGTTGATCACGGCGGCGGGATGAACATCGGGGATGTTGTACTGCACCCGGCTGAACCTCTGGATGTACTTGCGCAGGGTTTCCCCTTCCTTTTGGGGAATGATATGTAGATCACTGGCCTGGCCATGAGCTTGGTGGCCTCCTGTGAAGGCACCAACGAACTCATGGCACATATCCGACCAAGAAGAAATGGAATCCGCCGGCAAGTGCATCAACCAAGACATGACATTGGGCTTCAGTGCCAACGGGAAGTAATTAGCAAGCACCTTGTCATTGCGAGCTCTGGCAGCCTGCATCGCGATGGTGTAGATGCTGAGGAACTTTGACGGATGGGTCTTGCCAGTGTACTTCTCGCCGATGTCGGGTTTGAACATGCGGTGGGACGGCCACTGGAACTGCCGCAGCTCACGGGTAAAGGCTTGGCAGCCCACCTCGTAAGGTAGGCCGCCGGAGCCGCCCGGTGCTGGGTGGTCCATAGCGGGTCCCGCCCGCTTGTCCGACTGGTGGCGTGTATCACGCCGGCACTCGATAGTGGTTCGAGCATCTTCGTGAGCTCGTTCTCGGAGAACTTGGCGTTGGTCGCGGTGGGTCCGTGGGTCGGACGAAGCTATGGAAATATTATCACAAGCGTCATCGCGACAGACCGACACCCGCGGTGGCTGGAGTGGAGGAGGAGAGTGCACCGTGGCCGCAGCACCCTCGGCCCCTCCACCGCTGGCATGCGATGGTTCGACGGAGCGCCGACCTGAAGGCCCCGCCGGTCGCGGATCATCTTTACTGGCGACGGCGACGAGGCTCCCGATGGTGGCTCTCCACTCGTTGAGCTTCTCCGCAGCAGGAGGTAAGTCGAGGAGCAGTTGCGCGCGCGCCAAGGCTTCCAGTGGCGTGGGTGGTGGTGACAGCTTCGTGGACCGTGGCGCGCTTCGACTTCTAACTATGTTAGAAGGAGCTCTACCACGGCCTAGCGGCTGCGTGCCATTTTCGCCAGCACTTCGGCAAGCATGCTAGACTCCTTCGTCTCGCGGACGATGCACATGGCTCTTCCCACGGCGGTGTCCGGGGTCTCCAGCGTGGTGGCGCTGCTCGTCGCGCGCACCCTGGGAAGAGCGCGCTGTGGGCACCGGCATGGGCGTCTTGGAGGTTGCTGCGCCGCCCGTGGGCGGCACAACGACACTCCTGGAGGGCCCCATGCCGCTTGCGGGGGCCCCAGCTCCGTCTTTGGATTTGGCGGCGTGCGTCTTCTCTTTTTTGCTCTGCTGTGGAGTTCTTTGATGGTCTATCTTCGCACCTGGCGCTTCTGGCGCTTTCTTCCTTCCACCTTCCTCTTGTACTCGACTCTTCCCCGATCACTTCCCAACACTGGCCCGCTGCTCGTCCGCACTAGCACGGGCCGTTCGGCTCCCGATGAGCCGACCGCCATGATCGTCTTCTTCTTGGGAGCCATGGCAATGAATAAATGCTAGGCTAACTACTAGACCAGATTCTCACAATGGCGCCCCCTACCTGGCGCGCCAAAGATGTCGGTGGGAAACGACACCTATGGGATCACAAGAATCCCTACTACGGTTGCCGGGGCACGGGGTTGTGAGAAGAGCAGGATTAACAGTCAGCACAAGGATCGTTTACCCAGGTTCGGGCCGCGAGGATGCGTAAAACCCTAGTCCTGCTTTGGTGTGTATTTGAGAGAGTTCTTGAGCTCTCGATATGGTGGTTGCGTAGTTCAAAAGAGCCGAATCCCGCTCCAGTATGCCATGGGCCTCCTGTTATAGTCGAAAGGGGCTGCCACAGTGGCACACAGGAGGTGGAAAGGCCTACAGTACTGTGAGCTTATCGCTCGTACTACAAGATAAGACGCATTTAATGCGTCGCTTAGGTGTCCCCTAACTTTATTGGGGACGGGGAGCGAGGCCCGTCCCGTCCGTCGCCACCCCTCTTCGCTTTGACACGCGCCCTGGCCAGCGATGCATGCGGCGCCACATAGGCAGACAAGTAGTTGAGGTGGCGCGGTGGTAGGGTCTTCACGAAGATCTGCATGCCGCCACGCAGGCACTTGCTGATCTGGCCTGGAAGCTGCATGTTGCCACACAGGTGCCAGCCCAACTGGTCGGGCTGGCAGCTGCATGCGAACGGCGGTAGAAACTTGGCTGGTGCGGGCCTGGCAGTGGCCCCGCTGATATCCTCAGCAAGGGCCTTGCCGGGGGCCCGACAAGGGTCTTTCCATGGAGCACAGTCGTCCCAGGCAAGGATCTTGCCGGGGGGGGGGGGGTCTTGTGACCTTCCTCGGCAAGGATCTCGCCGAGCGTCACCATCTTCTGGTCCTCATCTGATCTTGTGTGTTTATGTTCTTGACAAAGATCTGCATGCCACTATGGAGGTGCCTCCCGAGCCCTGGTCCCAACGTAGTTGGTTGGGTTGGAACCTGTGGGCTCAAGGGTGGCTCACTCCGTTTGTGTGGGCGAGCTGCCCCGGCAAGGATCTTGCCGGGGCCGCTGAGGCTGCCCCGGCAAGGGTCTTGCCGGGGGAACCTGCTTCGTCCCTCTGCTTCTTTATGTTCTTGGCCTTGGCATTGTCTTGGGCTTCGTCTTCTCTCCGGCCCCCCTCCTCTGCCCTGCTTAGTGTGTCTGTGGCGCGCGGCTCCAACTGCTCGTGCACAAGTAAAGGGGTACAAAGGTGTGCCCCTACTTTTGTAGACCGACACATTTGATCAATAAAAGGCAGAGGGTAATAATCTTTTCTAGTTGCTTTATTCAATTTTCTAAAGTCAATTACCATTCTATAGCCTGTAACAATTCTTTGTGGAATAAGTTCATTCTTATCATTAGGAACAACAGTAATACCTCCTATCTTAGAAACACAATGAACAGGACTTACCCATCTACTATCAGCTATAGGATAGATTATAACTGCTTCCAAAAGTTTTAAGATCTCCGTTCTTACCACTTCCTTCATTTTTGGATTTAATCGACGTTGGTGATCAACGACGGGTTTAGCATTAGGTTCCATATTAATCTTGTGCTGACATAGAGTGGGACTAATGCCCTTTAAATAATCAAGAGTATATCCAATAGCAGCTCGGTGCTTCCTTAGAAATTTCAATAATCTTTCTTCTTCATGTTCTGAAAGGTTAGCACTAATAATAACATGATATATCTTCTTTTCATCAAGATAAGCATATTTCCAAGTGTTTGGCAATTGTTTTAATTCAAACACATCATCACCTTTAGGTGGAGGAGGACCTCCTAGAGTTTCAATAGGCAAATTGTGTTTAAGTAGAGGACGTTGTTCAAAGAAAATCTGATTTATTTCATGCATATGTAAATCATTTTCATGGTCTAGCAAATATTGTTCTAGTGGATCAGTAGGAGGCACAACAATAGAAGCAAGACCAATTATTTCATCCTTACTAGGCAATTCTTTTTCATGAAGCTTCTACTAAACTTGTAAAAATTAAACTCATGAGACTTATCACCAAAACTAACACCGACAGTTTGTTTCTCACAATCTATCTTAGCATTAACGGTGTTCAAGAAAGGTATACCAAAGATAATGGGACAAAAGTCATCTTGTGGGGAACCAAGAACAAGAAAATTAGTAGGGTATTTTATTTTCCCACAAAGGACTTCAACGTCTCTAACAATCCCAATTGGTGATATAGTGTGTCTATTAGCAAGTTTAATAGTAACATCTATGTCTTCTATCTCTGCGGGTGCTATGTCATTCATAATTTCTTGATATAAGGAATAAGGAATAGCACTCACGCTAGCACCTATGTCACATAAACCATGATAACAGTGATCTCCTATTTTAACTGAGACAACGGGCATACAGACAACAGGTCTATGTTTATCCTTTTTATCGGGTTTTACAATTTTAGTAGCTTCATTAGAGAAATAAATAAAATGCCCACCTATATCTTCTTCCAAGAGATCTTTAACCATAGCAACACTAGGTTCTACTTTAATTTGTTCATTGGGTTTAGGTGTTCTGATATAACACTTGTTGACCACAGTTGAAACTTTAGCATGTTCCTTTATCTTAACAGGGAAAGGTGGTTTCACAATATAGGCAGTAGGAACAACTGGATCAACATTATAAATTATAGTTTCCTCTTTAGCTAGTACCGGTTCTTTAATTTCTTCTTTAATAGGTGGGTGGTATTTAAACCACTTTTCTTTAGGGAGATCAACATGAGTAGCAAATGATTCACAAAAAGAGGCTACTATCTCAGAGTCAAGTCCATATTCAGTGCTAAACTTTTGAAAAGCATCGGTATTCATAAAAGATTTAACACAATCATACTTAAGCTTAATACCTATCTCTTTACCTTCATCGAGTTCCCAATCTTCAGATTTCTATTTAATTCTTTGCAAAAGATCCCACCGGAATTCAATAGTCTACTTCATAAAAGAACCAGCACAAGAAGTATCAAGCATGGATCGATCATTATGGGAATGCCGAGCATAAAAATTCTAGATAATAATTTCTCTTGAGAGCTCATGGTTGGGGCATGAAAATAACATTCACTTCAGCCCCCCCCCAAGCTAGAGCGATACTTTCTCCTACACGAGGCCAAAAATTACATACATAATTTCGATCACGATGAACTAGATGCATGGGATAACACTTTTGGTGGAACTCCAATTTCAATCGATTCCAATTACAAGATCCAATATCATCGCATAGCCTATACCATGACAATGCTTTTCCCTTCAAAGATAAAGGGAAAACCTTCTGCTTTACTTCATCTCCGGGTAAACCTGCAAGCTTAAACAATCCAAAAATTTGTTCCACATATATCAAGTGCATATCAGGATGTTCGGTTCCATCTCCTGCATAAGGATTAGCTAGTAGTTGTTCTATCATACCCGAAGGAATTTCATATTCAATATTTTCAGTAGGTGCAGTAGGTTGAGGGGTAGCTAATTGTGATTCCGATCATGGTGAAGATACCCCGAACAAGCCCCTCAAAGGATTGTTTTCCATAGTAACAAGTGACAGTAAATTTTAGCACACTATATAAATGTTTCCTTACCAAATTCCACTTAACAAAGGCGCTTCACTCCCCGGTAATGGTGCCAGAAAATAGCCTTGATGACCCACAAGTATAGGGGACCAACTGTAGCTCTTTTAGATACGTAAGAGTGTCGAACCCACCGAGGAGCAGAAGGAAATGACAAGTGGTTTTCAGCAAGGTAATGTCTGCAAGTGCTGAAATTGTAAGTAACAGAGTAGTTTGATAGCAACATAATTTGTAACGAGCAAGTAATGATAATAGTAGCAAAAGTTTGGCAAGGTAGCCCAATCCGTTGGAGGCAAAGGACAGGCCAAAACGGTCTCCTATAATAAGCAAAGCGTTCTTGAGGCTACACGGGAATTTCATCTAGTAACTTTCACCATGTTGATTCGATTTGTGTTTGCTACTTTGATAATTTGATATGTGGGTGGACCTGTGCTTAGGTGCTATTCTTACTTGAACACACCTCCTACTTATGATTAACCCTCTCGCAAGCATCCGCAACTATGAGAAAAGTATTAAGAATAAATTCTAACCATAGCATTAAACTTTTGGATCCAATCGGTCCCTTACGGAATAGCGCATAAACAAGGGTTTAAGCTTCTGTGACTCTCACAACCCATCATCTAATAACTAATCTACAATTCATTCCCTTAGGCCCAAATATGGTCAAGTGTCATGTAGTCGACGTTCACATGACACCACTAAGGGAATCACAACATGCATACTATCAAAATATCGAACACACATCAAGTTCACATGATTACTTGCAACATGATTTCGCTCGTGACCTTAAGAACAAAAGTAACTACTAACAAATGATAATCATGCTCAAGATTAGAGGGGTATTAAATAGCATAATGGATCTCAACATATAATCTTCCACCAAATAAACCATATAGTAATCAACTACAAGATGTAATCAACACTACTAGTCACCCACAAGCACCAATCTATAGTTCCGTTAACAAGATTGAACACAACAGATGAACTAGGGTTTGAGATGTGATGGTGATGTCGAAGTTGTTGATGGAGATTGCCCTCCCCAAGATGGGAGAGTTTTTGGTGATGATGATGACGATGATTTCCCCCTCCGCGAGGGAAGTTCCCCCGGCGGAATCGCTCCGCCGGAGGGCAAAAGTGCTCCTGCCCAAGTTCCGCCTCGAGACGGTGGCGCTCCGTCCCGAAAGTCCTCTTCTTATTTTTTTTCTAGGTCAAAATGACTTATATACTAGAAGATGGGCATAGGAGGTGGGCCTGGGTGAGCACAACCCAGCAAGGCGCGCCTGGGCTCTCTGATGCGCCCAGGTGGGTTGTGCCCACCTGGTGGGCCCCCTCTGGTACTTATTTGCTCCAATATTCTTCATATATTCCATAAAAATTCTCCATGAAGTTTCAGCTTGTTTGGAGTTGTGCAGAATAGGTAGCCTGATGTAGCTTTTCCAGGTCCAGATTTCCAGCTGCCGGAATTCTCCCTCTTGGTGTGTACCTTGCAAATTATGAGAGAAAAGGCATTAGATTTACTTCAAAAAGCATTATTATGCATAAAAACATCATAAATAGCAGTAAGAAAACATGACGCAAAATGGACGTATCAGGTAGACGCTTAATTAGGCGTCTCTCATGTAGAAATAGGCACTGGCGCTTCAGAAAAATCCAGTTTATTTTTCTAAGCATCTCCCTAAGCACCTAGCATTGTACAAGGCCTTAGGAGCAAATTTTGAGCGGCGATGGTTATCAAGAATGTAACACTTTGAGACAAATACTTGAAAGTATTCAATTTGGGGTTTGTTACCGGTGAGAAGCTCGTATGTCGTCTTGCCGAGAAGCTTGTGAAGATATAGTCGATTCGTAGCATGACAAGCCGTCTCAACCGCTTCCGCCCAAAAGTGTCTTGGTGTCTTGTATTCATCAAGCATCATTCTGGCCATCTCGATAAGTGTCGTGTTCTTCCTCTCAACAACTTCATTTTGTTGAGGCGTGTATGTAGCAAAGAACTCATGTGAAATTCCTTCTTCGTCAAGAAAGGTATCCACATTGGCGTTCTTGAACTCTGTTCCATTGTCGCTTCGAACCTTCTTGATTTTCACATCAAATTGGTTTTGGGCCTTCTTAGCAAGGTTCTTGAAGATCTTTTGGACCTGCGATTTGTCATCAAGAAAGAACTTGTGACATTTTGGGCTGAACGAATTTTTTTGGGCTGAACGAATTTTTTTCTGTCACATAAACACTATAAAAAAAGACACATCTGTGACATTTTGGGCTGAACGAATTTTGGGCCCACGTAAACACTATAAAAAAAGACACATCTGTGACATTTTGGGCTGAACGAATTTTTTTCTGTCATGCCTATGACGATAATTGTGACAAAACCCGGTATCATCATAGATGTGGTGGGCTCCTACTTCCATGACAAAAAATCATGATAGACAATGGGCTTTTCATCCTGGGCGGGCTGGAGATGCACCTGTGTGACATTCTTTAGGCCATCCATGACGGAAAAGATCATGGTAGAAGTGAGGGTGAGGAAAATATCGGTGAGTTCCCGGTTATGGTGGGTGGTCGGGGCCGAGCGATGCGTGTTTCTCTCATACACGTACGCTCGCGGGTGCGAGGCATTGGGCTCTAACTGAACCAGAGCGAGGCGTTCACCTACTAAACCCGAGCGATTGCACTGCAGGCTACGCGTTACGGAACCCGAGCGATCGGTCGATCTGGCTGTTAACTGAACCCGATCGAGCGATTCCTTCACTACTGCTGCTAACTGAAGCCGATGAACCAGCTGCCTCTTGATGAATAATAAGCGTTGTTGGGGGTTGGATGAGCAGTTCCCGGTTGGTGGGGGTTGGATGAACAGGACCCTTTGGTAGTAGAGGTCGTTGCTGCTGGATGAACAGGAACCTCATCGAGCCGATTGGGGGTGGATGAACTGGACCCCATGGAGGGCTGGTTGAATAGTAGTCGGTGGAGGTCTGGATGAAAATGTAGCCCATGGAGGGCTGGCTGAACAGGACCCTGTGGAGAGGGCTGGTTGAATAGTAGCCGGTGGAGGAGCGGTGGAGGCTGGATGAACAGGAGCCCGTTGATGAACAATAGCTGGTGGAGGCAGGAGGGAGACGCCGTGGATGAACAGTCGCAGGTGGAGGCTGGACTTGGTCGATGGTGGATGAACAGTAGCCCGTGGAGGCTAGAGTGAGGCAGTAGACGGTGGATGAACAGTAGCCCGTGGAGTCCCGTTTTGCGGTACGCCACACCCCTCCTGATGAATAGGACCCCCGTTTCGACCGTAGGAGGTCGAAGAGAAGTCTGTTTCCTCCGTTTTGCGGTAAGCCACACCCCTCCCGGTGAACAGGATCCCGTTTCGACAATCGGGGGTCGAACACAAGGCCGTTTCCTCCGTTCTGTGGTACGCCACACCTTGTTTCAGCTGTTCCGTCCAAGCCGGTTGGCTCCCGATGAACACGACGCATTCCGTTGCCTCCCGATGAACACGATGACGCAGTTTATCTGTTCCAACCCAGTCGGTTGGCTGCCGATGAACAGGACGCCGTCGCTGCCCTCTCCATGTACACGAGCCCTGGCTGTACGTATGCGCGAGTAGGCGTTCGAGACCCCGCCCGTATGTACGTACGTGGCCGTATTTACTTTCTTGCACCCTGGCTGTACGTACGTGTACATGCTACCTCCGCGCCTCTACTATGACACGTGCCCTTCCTTACTCAGCCATGGTTCATCGCTGCAGCCTGCAGACAGACCGATCGACCAGTATGTACATACACGTCCGTGACCAGAATGACAACACTATGTACGCTTCGACCAGCTGGGTCCCGACTGTCAGGGAGGATAAGGAGGCACTTACTTGCGTGCGAAGATGTAGCTGGTGGGTCCCAGCAGTCAGGGGGGAAATGTTTTTTTCGGGAAATACGGTGGCCCGTCCGGTGGGTCCCTGTTGTCAGGTGGAGGAATCATTATTTTGCGTGTAATAAGGTTGCACTTCCTTGGTGCGATCGTGGATCCAGCTATCAGCCTCTCCACGTACAGTACTCTTCCAATGGAAGTCGTTCCTTGATCACATTGACCACGCCGCACCGAGTGCACCAAGGCGGTGGACGACGGTGAGGCCTAGGAAGGGGACGACACAGAGCCGAGGAAGACGCGGCAGTGGATGCCCACGCGGAGAGGAGTACGAGGGTTGACTAGTTCTGCTGCGGTGCGAGGTTCCCATCGCCGCAGAATAACAGGGGGTGTGGATGAGTAGAGGGATGGCCTGGCCAGCGGTGGGAGTAGTAGGGGCGGTGAGGCCTCCGCGGCAGCATAGACGGCCATGGGAGGCAAGAGCAGGAGGCACGACCGGCGCTCATTTGGGCGGCTAGAGCAAGAAGACCAGAGGTTGAAGAAGCACTACGGCCGTTGGATGGACATCGTACGGTCACTGGAGCTAGAATCGTTCATATTGACTAAGTTGACAAAGCCCTCCATCCGCGTCAACTTAGTAGGCCCACAAGTCTGCCTCCCACTATGGTGGGTCCCAGCTAGCAGGGGGAGTATACATTTTATGGTGCGTAATAAGGAGGCACTTCCTTGCGTGCGAACATATAGCTGGTAGGTTCGAGCTGTCAGTGGGGGGAACGTTTTTTTCGTAATAAGGACACACTTCCTTGCGTGCGAAGATGTAGCTGGCGGCTCCCTGCTGTCAGGGGGAGAAAACATTATTTTTCAGGGTAAAAAGGATGCAGTTGCATGCATGCGTCGATGGGCGTGGTGCCTCCCCACTGTCAGCCTCTCACATATAGTCATGTTCCGATGACTCTCGTTTGTTCACCACGTTGACCACACCGTGCAGAGCTCACCAAGCCGGTGGACGACGGTGAGGCCCTAGACTGGAACGCCCGGGAGATGGGGATGATGCGGTAGCGGAGTCGCAGACGTAGAGGAGTGGGAAACTTGACTGGTTCGGGTGCGGGGTGGGCCTACACTCGGCAGAGAATAACAGGAGTTGCGGAGGAGTGAGGGATGGCCTAGCCGTTGGTAGGGTCACGTTTCTCTGCGAGGAGCGCAAAACAACGTCGCTGGATGCTGGAGGCTGAAGCAGGCAGTCCCGCTAGCGGTGGGGGAATAAGACGAGAGATTGAAGAAGAATGTCGGCCGTTGGATGTAAATCCAATGCCTTGCTTAGGCTTTGACCTTTGTATTTTTATTTTTTGCGGAAGTGCATAGGATTCGACCTACTGGCCCACATGTCAGCCAGTCAATTTGTTTTTTAGCCATTTTGTGGGCTGGGTGAAACAATGATGTAGCGCCTATGCAGCCCGTTTATATATTATGGTAGAATTTAAAGCCCATTTGAATTTTTCTCGAAATCCGCGGACTTGCTGGGCTAGGTGAAAAATATCATGTTGGGCTGGATGGAGAAACGTTATAAAAACATAAACACATGATTGCACGTCTATTACTGCATTGGTCAGAAAAATCTTTGCAAGCTTATGTACGCAATCACCAGGAGTTGACTTGCCAAGTTATATATAAACAATTATTATTATTATTTTGTAAGAACTTTGGATTTACAAATAAAAATATTGTTTTAATTTGATGAATTAATAGAACATGGGGTATTATTATTTTTTAGGCTAGACGTGGGACAGTTGAGTTGGTTCTAGGGAAAACTACCGGGAGAAAACTCAGATTACATTGAAAAGGAAAGTGGGAGAAAATTTGGACATAGGATTAATGAAGACAAAAATAAAGGAAGTGGGAAGGTCTATAAAATGGTTGGACAAAAACAGGTTTAACGGAACCTTATGTTGTTTATATTATATATATGTAATAAAATAAGATATAAATATAAATATATATACTATTATAGAAGGGAAAACATAGGTTTAGTTTTGCATTCTTATAGAAAAATAGAACTGAGCTGCGCGTCGTCTTAAAAAAACAAACATAACTTGGGCTGCTGATGTTATAGAGAAGCTAGGCTGGGAGGCCCAGAGGCCGCTTGATACCTGCTAGATCCAAAAAAAGTTGAAACATGTCGTGGGCTGCGCATGTTAAATAACAAAATCTAGGCCATGGACTTGGTGGTCCCGGGACTGTCAGCCTCTCAACGAACAGTCGTCTCCCGATTCCTCTTGTTTTGCTGACCATGTTGGGAATGACAGACAGCGGCGCTGCAGCGAGAGCACCAAGGCGGAGGTCGACGTCGAGACCTCGGACCGAATGAACCGGAGCAGGGGAAGACGCAGGCGGAGGGGAGTACGAGGGTTGACTTGTTCGGGTGCAGGGGCCGATGGAGCTGCCGCCGCCGGACAATGCGTGGGAGTAGAGGGATGGCCTGGACAACGCCAGACTATGATGGGTCACTGAGGCGTGCGTGGCAGCACCGCCAGCCGCTGTATAGGAAGAGGACGAAAGATTGAACAAAATATAGAAATACAAATAGATAGGTGGTTGGTCCCAGATGTCTGTGTACGAGACCTGCTGGGTCCAACTGAGTAGGGGAATATGTTGGGAGGAAGGAGATTCAAAGCATGGCAGCCCAGTGAACTAGTTACATACATAAGAAAATAGACACTAAAAAACCGGTTAATGGGTTCTTATACGAAATATTTCGGACAAAACAGAGAATTACGACACATAGGCTAATGCATGAAACACTCAGATGATAAAGGTGCTTAAACAGAGAAAGTACATAATCTAGACCTTCCTGGCACGCTTGATCATGACGCTGCGGTTGTCCATGTACTCGTCGGTTACGGGAAGCAGAGACGCCCTCATGTCTAAGATCCGCTTGTACATGTCGTAGCATGTGTATGCGTCCTTGGCCGTGTAGGTTATGTAGGCTAGATTCAGACCTCCCACGCGTTCAGGTCCTTGCTATCGTTGTCTTCTTTCATGTTAGCGTAGCAGGGGTCGATGATGGTCTCGGCGAGGTCAACGACGGAGTACTTCTCCTGCCCGTTGCCGATGATCTTGTATTGCTTCTGGATGTCGACAAGCTTGTTGCACCAGATGGCCGAATCGTCGCGTTCTTCCTTCTCTCCAGCGTAGCAAAGGTGTAGTCGGCACTGCCGCTGATACGGGTGAATGCTCTAGAACCTTTGATGGCCCTACAGCAGTGGTAGATGAGAACCTCGTCCCGCATGCATACATGGGCGACGACGATCCATTGGTCCCTGTCAGGAGATGAATGGATGGGCACAAGGTCTAGTCCTACGACCTTGTGCTTTCTCGTCCTATAGGTACTGCTTGAACTCGGCGAGGCAGAGCTTCACCGAGTCTGGATCGTTGCTGTACATCACATTCAACTTGGTCCAGCCATGGGACTGAAGGACGAACTCAAAGGTGAACTCCTTGCTGAAGTCCATATCCAGCACGCTCACCCCTCGGATCGCCATTAGAGTCTCGTCAAGTGAACGAGTGGGTAGGCGGCGGCAGCAGTTCATCTTTAGCTCTTGGGGAACTGGATTCAATACTAAACTGAGTGTGTACAGGCAACAACAATTACTACCCCTCCCTCGCGCACTTCATGCACGGCAGAACATGCACCCTCAGCGCATTCAAATGCCTCCATTGAGAAACCTATTCCGTCCAGACGTCGGTTCACGAGCGGGTCTGTATTGGTACTGTAATAACAAGCGTTAGTGGTCACTTCACTTAAATTTAATTAGCTTTAATTAAAATGTATTCTTAAAACAAGCAATGCATTGGCTCGTTCTATCAGTCCATAAGATCAACATGCACAACAATTAGAATTATTATTCTCAGGACGCACACGATCAGCACATTTGTCGCACGTTCACACAGATAATACTACCAAGTTTGATCTGTTTGTTATGGTTGTCGTCCTCTGCATCATCATGCCGTGTTTCCCAGCTTGCAAGATTCAGAACCAACAAATAAGATCCAAATAATAAGTACAACAAAGATGCCTACACATCTCATTGATTCCTAGCTTACAAGATTCAGAACCAACAAATAAGATTCAAATAATAAGTACAACAAAGATGCCTACACATCTCATTGATTTCCAGCTTGCAAGATTCAGAACCAACAAATAAGATTCAAATAATAAGTGCAACAAAGATGCCTACACATCTCATTGATTCCCAGCTTGCAAGATTCAGAACCAACAAATAATATTCAAATAATAAGTACAACAAAGATGCCTACACATCTGATTGATTCCTAGGTTGCAAGATTCAGAACCAACAAATAACATTCAAATAATAAGGACAACAAAGATGCCTACACATCTCATTGATTCCCAGCTTGCAAGATTCAGAACCAACCCGTTAGTGCCTATCAGGATTAAATCCATCTTGGCTAGCCGTGTCATACAACCCAAGAACTCGGTGAATGCTCTTGACCATCACAACATCTGTAGTAGAGTATTCCTATTTGCACAGATAAGAAAGAGCATGATTAATAGTGGCACTAGTGGAAGTCAACCTGCAGCTCCACTCGATGATTCAGTTCATGCGACTTTTTCTGCAGTTCACCTGAAAGGAAGCAAAGATTGCATCATTCAGCTAGCAAGAAGTACTTGCTCTCGTGAGCTGGCAGGTTCTTCTTTAGTAGTTGCACTAAAATTGAGCGACATTAAGGTTGGCTGTCCGGCTCATGTAAGGTGCAACTATAATTTGCTTATCCTTTTGTGCAGTTCCACTAAAATAAAGTGCCATTGTGGTAATAGTGACGGCTCATCTTGCAAAGTATAATAAAATGCTGCACGAGATTACCAGCAGAATTTGACGGAGATTTTTGAAACTCCAATCATCATTTTGTGCAGTTCCACAAAAATTGAGAGATGTTGCCCACGTGACATTTTAGTTGAACTGCATAAGACACTCATTCCAAAAAAAGTGTTTTGTGCAGTTCACCAAAAGGTCACAGTAGCAACAAGGTGAAATGGATATCCCTATCTGCACAAAAAGATAGGAAGAAAATAGTTGTTGGTCAATAACAAGATACAAAACATACACGAAATGAAAAGAAGCATCTTGATTATGTTCATGGAAATCACGCAAGGATGGTAGAAATTTTAAAACGTCAGCAATGCTTCATGTTACCAGAAGCATTACGATCAACAATGACATTCGTCAAATATGGGATTACTTTAATGGTGGTATTGCTTGTTTACCAGATACAGTAGATCAACATCAGCTAAAGAATTTGATTAAGGGCATGGAACCGTGGGGACACCATGACACTGATACGCACTGGTACAGATCAGTCCTAAACAAATGGTTTTTAACCCCTTTCCGCGAAGGATTTGGAACCGTCGCCAAGCGAGTGTGGGCGATAGGGGGGTCCTTCCCACACGACCCAGAAATCGTCAGGGATAGGGCCCCTACAGTACTCCTACTCATTTCTGCTCGCATTGCCATCACAGTCGGTATACTGTGGTGCTACGTTTACGATGCGCAGCCCATCACAAACGGTTCAATATTATAGAACGTGTATGATGCGCGGCCCATCACAAATGGTTCACCATTAAGAAGATTAGCTAATCGTCGTACGAGTGTCGGACAGGATTACGAAACGTCGGACCGTCGTAACATCATCGTACACGACAACTATCACACACGCTATTCTATGGTGCAACGTTTACGATGCATACTTCATCAGAAACAGTTCATGGTTGTGAATCGTGTACGATAAGGCAACTAACAAAAACATTTAGTTTGCCCGCACCGTTTGTGATATTGTCTGACATTGCACACGCTTTGCAAACGGCAACTGTGTGCATGCTTGCACATGTTTCCTCTCTGTGAATCGTCTCGGATTATGGTGCATATCGCAAACGTTTCTGTTTTACCAACCGTGTGTGCCGTAACAACCTGGAGAGCGTAATTTCACCGTAATTTAATTGCCGCTTTTCCAGATTGTACCGGATTTGGATTTGAATTTGAATGTATGCTACAGCTTTACTCATATCCATCAGGTTCAAACAACCAATGCATTATTTGATTCATAGGTACATATGTTCAACAATTACATAAAAACCAAATAAAGAATGATGAACTACAGTTGTATACTTGTACCATTAAAGATGGTAAAGAAAGAGGCAAAATATATTCTGGTTGCTGAACAAGGTGAAGTGGAATGCCCATATTGTGGCCTCCTCCATGCAGAAGGCACGCACGACTCTAGTCCAACCCCTTGTGATGGCCAACCGCCCATCCTTCACGGTCTTCATGAAAACATCTAGATAATCATCGTGTTCTGGTAGAAATACTTTAACCTTTGCATGCCCACCAATCATGTAGTTTGAGAGGTAATCTTGAGTAAAATTCTTTGGCAACCACTTCAAAGGAAAAAGATTCAGACATTGTCATCTAACACAACTCATTATGGGCAGTAAAGAGAAGGCTGCAGAGTTCTTACTTACCATCCTGCAGTTCGCTGTTGTCTTGGATAAAGTGTAAACAAATAGTTTAATTGCCATCTTTGGACCCATTTTACTAACAATCTTTATCAGCTTCCTCACTTGATGCTGGTTCATCGATATCTCATTGCCCCATATGCAGAAAGGGTCAAAACGCGGATCTTTACCAATGACATATGTACCTAAAAGCACCAAGTTAATATTAGAAGCTAAACAGCAATTGCACAATGATGTACTACAACACTCTTTTATAATATGTCTATATACATCTGTATGTGATAGTCCATTTGAAATCTCTAAAAAGACAAATATTTAGGAACGGAGGGAGTATCTTATAACATCCAATATACTCACATATTAGATGAATTAATATCTTATATTATTGGCCGGAAGGAGTTTAGTTCATTCTTACAAATTATCGGCTGATTAACTGCTGTTGTATCCATGGGTTACAGTTAGTTTGAGCTAGTTCGGGCTCAAATAGCCCTACAGTATATCTAAACATGAGGGCTAGTTTGAGCTAGTTGCATCTATAACCCACCCAAAAAAAATATCCAACCCAAGAGGTTCTAATTGGAGCTAGTTCTCCTAGTGCATTTATTGTCAATCTAACCCTGCCATCCAAACAACTCTTTGGATGGAGTTAGTTCAGGGTTAGTAATGAGCTAGAAACTAACTATAACCTCTAGCTAAGTTGAGTATCCAAACAGGGCTGTGTTGTTGCTGTTGTTGCTGTTGCTCTTCTACGTATATCTAGACATCATTAGAACATTAATGTAACACTCTTCCTTGTTGATATGTAGCCTAGGATTGCATATTTAGACATTAAGTACAGTGCATGTTGCTATGCAGCTTCAGATATATTACATATGGCCCTAGTTAACCTAACGAAAAATGGGTTGCAGATATATTCAGTTAAAAGTCTGATTCACCGATTAGTCCCTTATCAGCCGCCGGCCAATATGGTACCAGCTACCGATATCCTGAACAGTGAGCAGATATAAGCCAAGGGATGAAACTAACCTCGATGGTAAACAGCAGTCCTTCCCAAAATTGTCCTGTGTAGGTACATCGAGAAGCATGTTAAGCACAACAGGCTAAACATCAACCAAAATTATACATGGCAGACAAAATAATCTCCAAAAGACAGCTTCAGTGTGCAGCTTTAAGCACGCTAGTAAAGCAAAACAAGTGGAAAGGTGTGCTAACTGCAACAGGCCTAACATTTAACAAAAAGAAAAAATAGTCATTCAAACTGGTATTGTGCCAGTCTAAGTACACTGGTAATGGTTAAATAAAAATGGAAAGGCGTGTTAACTAGAAGATGCAGCAACCAAATGTAGCCATTCATAGTGGTATTGTTGAAACTGGTACTGATGAAATTGAACTACACAGTTCATACTTGCACATATAGAACATCACGTTGTGAATAACTGGAATACACAAGGCATACTACGAACAACCAAAGATAGCATTTGAAACTGAACATATGCTAAGTACAAACAAACGAACAATCAAAAAACTTTAAAAGAGGCATATGCTAGCTATAACAGGCTTAATAGCAAGAAAATATATGCATTCCTATCGGTATGTTTAAAACTGGATTGATGAAATGTACTGCACAGTAAATAATTTCACATATAGAGCATCACATTGTGAACAACTGAAATAAACAGGGCATACTGCAAACAACCAGATATAGCAATTAAAACTAGACATATTCTCAGTACACTACAAAAGGGACTCGACAAAACAAATCATGGGTTTCCCCCCTGCGAAGAGGCATGGCAAAACAAATCATGGGTTTCCTCACTTGTCACAGATGGGCTAATTCCTGTGGGAAGAGCACGGACCCTAGATGCACTCCTTGTTGTCGCAGATGGGCTCCTTCCCTTTGGAAGAGCACGGCTGTAGGGTGCCCTCCCTGATGTCGCAGACGGGCGCTTTCCCCTTGGAAAGCCAGATGGACTCTTTCCCCTTGGAAGAGCCAAAGAGGGTGCCCTCCTCGTGGTCGCCGTCGATGAGGTCTGACTTGGATGCTGTGGATCCCAAGCCAGGGTTGAGGGAGTCCTGGACTAAGGGGTCCTCAGGCGTCCGGCCTGTGATCCATTGGGCCGGACTGATGGGCTGTGAAGATATGAAGACCGAAGACTATACCCGTGTCCGGATTGGACTTTCCTTGGCATGGAAGGCAAGCTAGGCGACTAACTATGAATATTCCTTCCCATGTAACCGACTCCATGTAACCCTAGACCTCTCCGGTGTCTATATAAACCGGAGAGCGTAGTCCGGATAGGCAGAGACTCATTACTATAGTCATACAGGCTAGACTTATAGGGTTTAGTCATTACGATGTCATGGTAGATCAACTCTTGTAACACTCATATTCATGAGGATCAATCAAGCAGGAAGTAGGGTATTACCTCCATAGAGAGGGCCCGAGCCTGGGTAAACATCGTGTCCCTTTTCTCCTATTACCATCGATCCTAGACGCACAGTTCGGTTCCCCCTACCCGAGATCCGCCGGTTTTGACACCGACATTGGTGCTTTCATTGAGAGTTCCACTGTGCCGTCTGCAAAGGACTCGATGGCCCCTTCGATCGTCAGTAATGACGTCGTCCAGGGAGAAACCTTCCTCCCCGGACAAATATTTGTGTTCGGCGACTTCGTACTGCGGGCCAACTCGCTTGGCCATCTGGAGCAGGTCGATAGCTACGCCCCTGGCCATCAGGTCAGATTAGGAAGCTTGAATTACGTCGCGGATATCCGTGGAGACTTGATCTTCAATGGATTTGAGACCGCGGTAATTGCTCCCCCGCGCTCCAATGAACATGACTTAAATCTGTTATCGGATTACGTCCAGGAGATGGATCCTGTTGCTGCAACGGCTTCAGAACCGATGCAGATCATGCCCTCCGAGGCCAGAAAGTCCGCGGCGTTGGAGCCGCACACGGACTGGACATCCTGCAACGAGCGCATCAATGGAACTCCGGACTCGTCTCCGGCTATACGTTCCGGATCAGGTGCGCCTGTAGACACCGAGCTGGATCGGTTATCGATTTTCGAATTTAGCGCCGCAGACATGTTCCAGCATTCACCTTTGGGTGACGTGCTAAACTCTTTAAAGAACTTGTCCCTAGGGGAAGACTCACAGCCGAACTATGTTCGGTTTGAGCTAGAGGCGGATGACGAGGAATTTTGCTTCCCACCCGCCACCCACTTCATAGCCACCGTCGATCACTTAACCGACGTGCTTGACTATGGCTCTTAAGACATCGACGATATGGACGACGATGCCAACAAGGAGCAAGGCCAAGACCCGCCATTCACTGGATGTTGGACGGCCACCTCCTTGTACGGCGTGTACATGGTTGATACACCTAAAGGATCTGGCGACGACAAAGAAGAGCCAGACGCGAATAAACCCTCTGAGACACAATCCAAACGCCAGCGCCCCAAACGCCGCTCTAAGCCTCGTCGCTCAAAAGATAGCAATATTGGCACCGGAGAAAATAGTACTCCGGGCGACGCTGAAAACAACGAAGACCCTATCGGAGCTACATCCGAACAGGAGGAACATGACAACAGGCAAGACAACCCTGATGAACAGGCCATTGAAGATGACTCGGAGGACGATAGTTACCGTCCACCCTCCGAGGAGGAGACAAGCCTCGGCAACGAAGACTTCATCGTGCCCGAGGATCCTCTGGAGCAGGAGCATTTTAAGCTTCACCTCACAGCCACTGCTAGGAGCCTAAAAAAGTAACAGCAGCAGCTTCAAGCTGAACAAGATCTGCTCGTCGACAGATGCACTGACGTCCTGACAGCTGAAGAATATGGCCTCAAGCGCCCAGCCAAGAGCTACCCGAAACGCAGACTCCTGCCTCAATTCGATGAGGAGGCGCCGGAGCACATATCTCCCTCACGTAATGCGGAGCGACCACCACGTGGTCGAGACAGGGCGGCCGACCGGCCCCCCCGCGGTCGGGATAAAGCGGCAATTCAGGCCGAACAGCAGCCTGCCCCACCGCCCCGTAAAAATAGTGACGGAAGAGTTCGGCGTCACACATACGACCTCCAGCAGATCCTGGACAGTAGAGCAGGACATACAAGATCGATCTAAAGATTGCGATGACGCGCCTCGACGCACGATGACGGCTACCTATTCGGACGTGACAAACCTAACCATGCCCGGGCCGAATGCCACAGACGGACTCCATCAGAGCTACGCCGCGATGCGGCCCGATATAGAAGCGCCGCACACCCTCTCTGCTTCACAGATGAGGTACTGGATCATAAATTCCCCGAGGGGTTCAAGCCTGTCAACATTGAATCATACGACGGAACAACTGATCCCGCAGTACGGATCGAAGATTTTATCCTCCACATCCACATGGCCCAAGGAGACGACCTCCACGCTATCAAATACCTCCCATTAAATCTCAAAGGACCAGCTCGATACTGGTTAAATAGCCTACCTGAGAATTCCATCGGCAGCTGGGAGGACTTGGAAGAGGCTTTCCTTGATAACTTCCAAGGAACTTATGTCCGGCCACCAGATGCCGATGACCTAAGCCACATAGTTCAACAACCTGGAGAATCAGCTAGAAAATTCTGGACTAGGTTCCTAACCAAAAAGAACCAGATCGTTGACTGTCCGGATGCCGAAGCCCTAGCGGCCTTTAAGCATAGCATCCAGGACGAATGGCTCGCCCGCCACCTCGGCCAGGAAAAGCCGAGGTCCATGGCAGCCCTCACAGCACTTATGACCCGCTTCTGCGCAGGAGAGGATAGTTGGCTGGCTCGCATTACAAACACAGCAAACGACACAAGCCCCTCTGAGGCCAAAAACAGCACCGGCAAGCTCCGGCGCAATAGACACAAACGCCGAAGCAATGGTGATAGCACCAATGACACAACAGTTCACGCCGGATTCAGTGGCTCCAAGTCCAGCCAGCGAAAGAAGCCCTATAAAAGGAGCAGCGGAAGACCATCCAGCTTGGACCGCATACTCGATCGTCCTTGCCAGATACATGGCACCCAGACAAACCGGCAAACCATACTAACAGAGATTGCCGGGTCTTTAAACAAGCCAACAAGGTAAACAACAAAAACAAGGAATCATAGAGTGAGGACGATGACGAGGAGCCCCGGCAGCCGAGCACTGGGGGGCAAAAGAAATTTCCCCCTCAAGTCAAAATGGTGAACATGATATACGCCACACACATCCCCAAAAGGAGCGTAAGCGAGCACTTAGGGACGTCTACACGGTAGAGCCAGTCGCCCCAAAATTCAATCCGTGGTCATAGTTCCCGATCACCTTCGATCGCCGATATCATCCAACCAGCATCCGCCATGGCGGTTCAGCCGCACTGGTCCTCGACCCAATCATCGACGGATTTCACCTGACACGAGTCCTAATGGACGGTGGTAGCAGCCTCAACCTGCTCTATCAGGACATAGTGCGGAAGATGAGCATCGACCCCTTACGCGTTAAGCCCACGAAGACTACCTTTAAAGGAGTCATACCAGGCGTAGAGGCCCGTTCTACGGGCTCAATAACGCTGGAAGTAGTATTCGGCTCCTCGGATAACTTCTGAAGCGAAGAACTAATCTTCGACATCGTCCCATTTTGCAACGGCTATCACGCCCTGCTCGGACGAACCACATTCGCTAGATTCAACGCGGTGCCACACTACGCTTATCTCAAGATCAAGATGCCCGGTCCACGTGGCGTCATTACAGTAAATGGAAACACGGAACACTCCCTCCGTATAGAGGAGCACACCGTCGCCCTAGCAGCAGAAGTACAGAGCGGCCTTCTCAAGCAGCATTATAATCCGGCTGCCGAGCCCCTGGACATCATCAAGAGGGTCCGGACAGCACTGCAGTAGGACAACTCGGCTCGTCACGAGCCAAATTAGCAATTCGGCCTCCGTCCCAGCCCCGATGAGACAATGGCATCACTACCGCGCGTACATAAACTATGCACTCAAATCCCCATGGGTATTGACGGAGGCATAACTCGTTCGCGGTCCACCGTACGGCTTGACCGACCCTGGGATTCGCCCGCTTTTACTTTTTCTTTTTATTGGTTTTCTTCTCTTTTCGAGGTCTATACGGACAACCCGCTTGCAGAACACACCAAGGAGGCAAGGAGCTTTGGCGTACAAGGGAACCCCTAGGTGATCTCTAATAAATGATTACCATACTTGTTTTACATACCCACACGCAGCTCGCCCTTGGTTACGGCTTGTTGAATAGCCTTACTCGCTTATCGCAATACTTGTACAAAGTACGCCTCGACGTACTAGTTACATCACAATGGTGAATACACGGTAGCGTCAGTTTATTATTTCATTTTCCCGTTTCCTCACCTCGGTATTAATTACTCATTGCACACGTACACCATGGTACGTATTACTACGCCAGGGGCTTCATTACACCCAACACTACGGCAATAAAAAGTCCGAACACTTTTATAGTATAGTTCGGCACCCCGAACTTATAGCATTATATGCATCGGCTCCGAATCATGAGTTGGGTCAATAGTTGGGTTGTCCGGCTCCTGTGCTTACTACCTTACGTTCCGCTATATCGGCTAGGGTAGTAAAGGGAGAACTACTGCGATTGTGTCCCGGTTCATCCGGACGAGCACCTAAGTAGAGAAAGCCGAAAACTGACTATCATGATGCAGCGAGAGCCGGTCAGCTATTCGAGAGGTTCCAAATCGTTGGAGATTTTTTCCGCTTCTCACGAAGAATCGGTTCTTCCGATTAGGCATGTATAACGCCCTTAATTCGGCCTTCCAAACACCAGGGGCTTCATCAACCTTCTTAATTGTCAAACTCCTATGGCTAAGTGAGGGCGGTAAAGGCCGCATAGTCTGATTGCCTTGTTCGTTGCGCTAAACACCTCCTTTAAGGACCAGAATGTGGAGTAAAGAATGTTTAGATTTATCCTGAACACCCCCGTACTATCTACGTGGGGGCAGAAGCCGACGACTGGTCAACCCTCAGATTTAATAAACGGCCGCACAGGAGGTAAAATTTAAATCATAAATATTATACTACAGAACATCATTGTTCCACATTACAGGGCAAGGTAATATACATGTTCTCATGGGAATATAACATCCTTCGAACATTGCTCCGCCACAAGGCGGGACCCCTCCAGAACACCATCAAAATATTGCTCGGGTCGACGATGCTCCTTGCCCTCCGGCGGTCCCTCAGTCATTTGCTTCTTGGCATCCAGCTTCTCCCAATGCGTCTTGACGCGGGCAAAGGCCATGCGCGCACCTTCAATACAGACCGACCGCTTCACGACTTTGAGCCGCGGACAGGCACTCACAAGCCGCTGCACAAGTCTGAAGTAGCTGCTAGGTATAGGCTTGGCAGGCCACAGCTGGACTATCAGGTCCTTCATGGCCAGCTCTGCCAACCTGTGCAGCTCGACCAACTGCTTTAGCTGGTCGCTGAAGGGCACGGGATGTTCGGATCCTAGATATTGGGACCAGAATAGCTTCTTCGTGGACATCCCTTCTTCGGCTCTATAATGCTCGGCAGCATCTGATACACTGTGCGGCAAATCTCCAAATTCAGGATAAGTACAAGGAATGTTTCTTCTACATACTTGCGATGCATGATGACAGCCTTACCCGCCGTAATCTTCTTGGCCGCCTGAATTTCCTGGAGGGCGCTCTGGGCTTCGGCTCATGCATCCTGCGCGCTCTGGTGAGACTTTGCCAATTCGGACTCCTGCGCCTTATAATTGCGCTCCAAGGACTCAAATCTTTCTATCGCACCCTGGAGCTCTTGCTGCGCCTCGCCGACCCGGGCCTCGTGCTTCTCGCGCGAGGCGCGTTCCTTGGCCGCTTTGTCCTCAGCCTCGGCTAGCGCCTTTTTAAGGGCTCCCACCTCGGTCGTGGCCCCTAGTAAATTTTATGACACTTTAGTCCGGTCGGACTATTCATTTTTTCTAAATGTACCCACAGGTTACTGCATACCTTGGTTATCCTCCAGCTGCTTCTTCACGAGGCCGAGCTCCTCCTCGGCCCGCTCCAGTTTTTGCTTCAGTCCAGAGACCTCCGCAGCATGAGCAGTAGCAGCCTGCAGCGATACCTGCTTATTCATATAGACAACTCATGCTAGACACCTGCAATATTTATTTTTGATCCTATGTTCGGCTTTTCTTCCCGAACACCAAACAGAGCATCAGGGGCTACTGTCTATGTTATGATATTTTTCCTACGATCACATTACTCACCTCAAAGCCCGTTAGAAGGCTAGTGCAGGCTTCGGTCATTCTGCTTTTGATGAACTGAACCTTCTCTATTACTGTGCCCATAAGGACACGATGTTCATCCACGATAGAGGCGCCTCGTAGCGCCTCTAGCAGATTATCCGGGGCCTCTGGTTGGACAGAGGTCACCGGTGGAATAGGCACATTCCCTCCTTGTGGGGAATGCCGTTCGTTGGACCCCGGAGCCGTGTGGATCTCCGAAATGGTACCCGGTGGAGGTCCGAATGGAACTCGGGCCCCGTCACCAGTCCCCGTGGGGACTTTTTCCCCGTCTGTCCGGCGGCCGAGGAGCCATCCTAGGGCGTCACCCCGATGACCTCCGGAATCTTCCCCTGGCCTGGGAAATTCTTTTTGGACACCACCTCGTCATCACCCTTGGGTGAGACGGAATGAGCAGGTGGCGGAGACATGCTAGCCATCTCCTTCGAATCCAGCGAATCCTCTGTCGAGGATCGCGGGGAGCCATCGCGTGCCGGACTGCAGTGACAAAATTTACAATATGTCAATATTACAAACCAGGAAGGCCAGGCGTTTGCAAATTCTGGTACTTACGAGGTGGCCTGAGGCTTGGTCCGACGAGGTCGCTCCGGACTGCTATCAACATCCCACACGGAGTTATCCGTGAAGGAGCCTCTAACCCTCTTAGGCGCTTTCGCCTCCGGAATTGTGGGGGCCGCTCTCTTCTTCCTCCCCACTTCAGGTGGGGAGTCGTCTTCTTCTTCGTCGCCGTCATCAGCAGACGGAGAGGAAGTCTCGCTTCCGGACGTCGCGTCCGGAGTGCCTTTCCGGTGAAGGCCCTTCTGGGCCCCTGTGGCCTCCTTCTTAGCCGTCTTCTCCGGCACCTCATAAGGTGCAGGGAACAACATTTTCATCAGTAACGGGAATTCTTGGTCTTCAGGCAGCGGAGCCGGACAGTTAATCTCCTCCGCCACCTTGATCCAGGCCTGAGAAAAGGGGAAGGAAATCTTAAGTTTCCTCTCAAAATATGCTAGTAGAGGGTACTCCTTGAAAACATTAAAAGAACTGACCGGGTTAGCCTGGCGTTTTAAGCTAAGCCCGCGATCTTCGATCGTAGGCGGTGGCGTCTGGCCGGCCTTGAAGAGCACTTTCTAGATTTCTTCGTGCGTTGTGCCGAAGAGCTCTAGTAGCGTCTGGTGCTTGGCCGGATCGAACTCCCACAGATAGCAAGTCCGGCGTTGGCACGGAAGGACCCGATGAATAAGCATGACCTGGACCACATTGACGAGCTTGATTTTCCTGTCTATCATGTTCTGGACGCACGTCTGGAGCCTAGTCAGCTCGTCCGAGGGACCCCAGGTTAGGCCCCTCTCTTGCCAGGAGGTGAGCCGCATCGGGATTCCGAATCGGAATTCGGGGGCCACCGCCCAGTTGGCATCGCGCGGCTCGGTGATGTAGAACCACCCCGATTGGCATCCCTTCACCGTCGCCGCGAACGAGCCTTCAGGACAGGTGACGTTGGGCATCTTGCCCACCATGGCGCCTCCGCACTCTGCTTGTTGGCCATTCACCACCTTCGGCTTCACATTGAAGGTCTTTAGCCGCAGGCCGAAGTGAGGTGGGATGCGGAGAAAAGCCTCACAGACGACGATAAATGCCAAAATGTTGAGGATGAAGTTGGGGGCTAGGTCATGAAAATCCAGCCCATAGTAAAACATCATTCCACGGATAAATGGATGGAGAGGGAATCCCAGTACACGGACAAAATGTGTGAGAAACACAACCCTCTCATGGGGCTCTGGAGTAGGGACAATCTGCAACTTGGCCGGGAGTCGGTGAACGATCTCCTTGGCTAGGTATCCGGCCTCCCGGAGCTCCTTGATGTCCTTCTTCTTGACAGAGGAGGCCATCCACAAGCCACCAGCTCCGGATCCGGACATGTTTGGAGTGCTTTTTTGGACGAATAGAAGCTGAAGCTTGGGCGCTAGAGCTCAAGGACGGAAGGGCTGCGAGAAAGAAAGGGCGTGGGTGAGAAAGGGGAATCCTTACCCCCTTTATAGAGGTCGCGAATATCAAACGCCTCCCCACTCACCTTAAACTCGCCTATTTCCAAGGGTCGTGTGAATGACATGGTTAGGTTATCCACGCCCGCATTGAAGAGGATCCCGCAATAAGGGGACACGATCTCTGCTTTGACAGGACGTGGCAATTACAACCGCGTCTCGAGACGTGGGATGGCAGCTAAAAACGGTTCGAAATTATGACCGGAAAGATGTGATGTTGTGTTGCAAAAAAGCTGTCAACAGATCAGATTCGTGCAAATATATATTCTCCCTGCGGTTGTGTGTGCTATGCGTTACAAGTCCGGATATAATCATCGCATCCGAAGACTATCGTGGAGTTCGGAAAAGGAGAACCCGCCTTGCAATGCCGAAGACAATCTGCGCGCCGGCTCCTCGTCATTGAAGCCAGGTTCAGGGGCTAATGAGGGAGTCCTGGACGAAGGGGTCCTCGGCCGTCCGGCCTGTTATCCATTGGGCCGGACTGATGGGCTGTGAAGATATGAAGTCCGAAGACTATACCCATGTCCGGATTGGACTTTCCTTGGCGTGGAAGGCAAGCTAGGCGACTAACTATGAATATTCCTTCCCATGTAACCGACTCCATGTAACCCTAGACCTCTCCGGTGTCTATATAAACCGGAGAGCGTAGTCCGGATAGGCAGAGACTCATTACTATAGTCATACAGGCTAGACTTCTAGGGTTTAGCCATTATGATCTCGTGGTAGATCAACTCTTCTAACACTCATATTCATCAAGATCAATCAAGCAGGAAGTAGGGTATTACCTCCATAGAGTGGGCCCGAGCCTGGGTAAACATCGTGTCCCTTGTCTCCTATTACCATCGATCCTAGACGCACAGTTCGGGACCCCCTACCCGAGATCCGCCGGTTTTGACACCGACAAGCGTCACAGAACGTGTCCTTCAGAAATGACAAAAGGGGCTCGATGGCGATGTAGAATGGCAAATTGTTGACAGTGAGCCAGAGGAGATCAGCAGCGGGGCCATGGATGAGATCGACGGCGGATGAACCCGAGGGGTTGGGGGTGGGGCACTTAACCTGTGACACGGCCCGCCTCAGGCTGTCGCTGTCGATGACCTCGATGTCGTAGCCGGTGGCCGAGACATGCCTGTATACTCTAGCCCGCTGCTTGAGTGCCTACCGCCCGTAATGGTCGTCAGCTTCCTCGGCGACCTCAGGCGAAGAGACCGCTATACACCTCTTTTGGGCCAGTCGCTCCTCGAGCTCCACGGGAAGCGTAGCCGGGCTTAGGCTGCGACGCTCTAGAGTGGGGGATGGGGATGGGGATCTGTGGGAAAGGGAGCGTTTGGCAGGCGTCATCTTGGAAAATCAGGGCGGCCTGGGTATGGAGATCGGTGGGTAAGCTGCACGGGCAAACCGGCAGATGTTGACAATGGAGGCCTTGCGGCAGCGGCGGCGGGGACCTTGCTAGGGTTTCGACAGAGGGAGGGTGTGTGTGTATGTGTGTGTGTGCGCATGCCCGAGCAGGTTTTGGTGTGTGTGTGTGTGTGTGTGTGGAGGGGGGGCGCAGGGTGTTTGAGGAAATGACGCGGGTACTGAAAATTTTACTACCCGGGAGTCAAACGCGGGAGTGAAATGCCAGGCTATTGAAAATTTTGATGTAGTGCATCGCACACGGTCCGGAGGTAACAACCGTATGTTATGAAACAGAAAAACGCTCGACGCGGGCAGATATTTTCTAGGGTTGCAGGCGGGATTGGGAACAAGAAACATCGCACACTGTCCGGAGATAACAACCGTGTGTTATGAAATAGAAAACTGTCGAGGCGGGTAGTAATTTTCAAGGGATGCAGGCGGCATTGGGAACAAGAAACATCGCACACGGTCCGGAGATAACAACCGTGTTTTATGAAACAGAAAAACCCTCAAGGCGGGTAGTTATTTTCTAGGGATGCAGGCGGGATTGGGAACAAGAAACATCGCACACGGTCCGGATATAACAACCGTGTGTTATGAAACAGAAAAACCCTCGAGGTGGGTAGATATTTTTGAGAGGGGTAGCCTCGTGGAGCCCAATGTACTGTGTGGATGTGTGGGTGATAGGTGCACCGGCGTGGCACACAGTTAGTTTGAGTGAACCGTGTCTGTTGCGTCATCCGACTTGTCTAATATTCATAAATTTGGCGAAAAATGACGCGGGAGATGGTTAGAAGACGAACACACTTGCATGTGGACCAAATTTAGGTATCAAAAGGGTGGTTTGATTTTTAAATACCAAATGCAACTTCGATGCGGCACCTCTCTCGCAAAGCGCACGGTATTGCTTGCCAAACCCCCTCGTGTCGGCACAAAGGGAAGCCTAAGCTATGAATGCATGCCCCCTCCCCCCCAACCGAGGTTCACCTAGCAAAGTGCGAAGTAGCTAGCAGCCACCCCTCCCTCATGTTGGCACAAAGGGAATCCTAAGTTATGAATGCATGCCCCCCCAACCGAGGTTCACCAAGCAAAGTGCAAAGTAGCTAGCAGCCCTCCTCGTGTGGGCACGAAGGGAATCCTAAGCTATGAATATGCATGCCCCCCTCCCCCCAACCGAGGTTCACCTAGCAAAGTGCGAAGTAGCTAGTAGCTCCCCACCCCCCTCGTGTCGCCACGAAGGGAATCCTAAGCTATGAATGCATGCCCTGCCCCCAACCGAGGTTCACCCTAGCAAAGTGCGAAGTAGCTAGCAGCCACCCCTCCCTCGTGTCGGCACGAAGGTAATCCTAAGCTATGAATGCATGCCCCCCCAACCGAGGTTCACCTAGCAAAGTGCGAAGTAGCTAGCAGCCCCCCCTCGTGTGGGCATGAAGGGAATCCTAAGCTATGAATATGCATGCCCCCCTCCCCCCAACCGAGGTTCACCTAGCAAAGTGCGAAGTAGTTAGCAGCTCCCCACCCCCCCTCATGTCGCCACGAAGGGAATCCTAAGCTATGAATGCATGCCCCCCCAACCGAGGTTCACCTAGCAAAGTGCGAAGTAGCAACCCCCCCCCCCCACCGCCCACACACTTTCAGTCGGCGGGCCAGAGAGGCATATATCTCACCAAGATGGATCGTAAAACAGAATAATCTAGAATAATCCACCTTGGTCGTACAACCTCTCTCTTGTTGTTGGTCAAAGTGATGGACGTCCATGCGACCCCGGAGATAGGCTAGCTCGCCAATAATCATGCAAGTAGCTAGTCTCCGAAGACAACCACTTCATGCGTGTGGCCCAAACATATGTATGGAGAGGTGTGTTTTTGAGTAACAATGGAACAACTTTGATGTGGCACCGTGATTTCGAACTAGAAATCCCCACACTAGGTGAGGGTTAGGTTGACGATGCATATGTATGTTACACCACACTTCAGGCTAACGACGGGGATTCATGCATGCATGCATGCATAGTATATGCGCTCCAACTTAATTAGGTTTTAATCTCACGATGACCTATACTACGATAACACGAACCAAATGAAGAATTTGCCATGGTAACCTATCTTGTTGTTGGTCAAGGTGATCATGGATATCCACACGGGCCCATGAATATATAGGATTGTCGCCGATAACCACGCGAGGGAGTGTATCATTCGAAGGCAACCACTACATGCATATGTATGGAGGTGATGCGTGCATGCATGTTTGAATACACAACATTGATGTGGCACGTGTGTCAAAAATCATACACTAGCTCCCCACACAGAGCGAGATCGGGTCATGATGTGTCGTTGTACTAGCCACTTCGACTCGATGGGAGGGATTCATGCGTACACATGCATGTGTGTGTGCTCAAACTGTATCATGCATGTCATCCTAGAGCAAAAATAATAATCCCCTCCTAAGTCAAATTAACCTCTCTTGTTGTCAGGCAAAAAGTAGTGATGGACCAAGCGGGCCCACAGATGGAAAGCGTCGATATCGCTGATAACCGCTTAAGTGGGTGCGAGAGGACAACCACCACCGCTTTGCATGTGGGCCAAACATATATATGTTGAAGACCCAAAATGCACAACTTTGATGTGCCACATGCCTCAAAAACCGTAAAACCATGCACCCACACAGAGTGAGGTTCATATCAAGCATACTACATATGATGGTTCCCTTCCCCCCTCTTCACTGCATACTATATGCTCCTGCCGTAATATATGTACAACCCAAAAGAATCCTCATCGATGGTGAAATTATTAACCTCTCCTGATGTAGGTCACAGTGATGCATGCATGCATCGACGATGGCCTCATGGGCCCACAGATGGAAGCTTCACATGTGAGTGTCCTAGCTAGGATATGCATGTGGCCCAAAAAGGTGTGTTGTGATGTTTGAATAACTAATTTCACAATTTTGATGTGGCACGAGCCTCGGTAACCAAAAAGTCCCGACACTGAGTGAGGTGTACTTGTTCACGGACGTGTACGCATAGTATATACCACCATAACACAAACAAAAAAGATTCTACCTTGCTGGTCAAATTAACCTCACTGCCGGCTGTTCGTCAAAGTGATGGACGACGACCTCGCGGGCCCACAGAAAGCGTCACACGCGAGTATCGAGTGTCATGTAGGACAACCATCGACTGGATGTGGCCAAAACATTTATGTATGAAAGGGCTGTGTAATGTTTTAAATAACGATTTCACGACTCTGATGTGGCACCGGCCTGCCTAACAAAACGGCCAACACACATGGTGGCTCACAACTCGTAGTGTACTGCGACCCACCCGCCACCCCCAGACGCACACACCCACACACACACACCGGGAATCCACCGCAACTACGATGCATGTTACATTAAATATCCCGCCGTGAACATACATGTTACCAAAGAAGGGACGTTTTAATTTCAAAAAAATCACAGAGATCACTAAGATGTTTTAGTACATTGATTAATTGATTTTCTACGGGTATAATGTGAAAAAAATCAAATTTGAGCTACATGCACACGTGACAGTGCACCTAAATGGATTGCAAAAACACATATGTCTCACTGGGTGCATGTTTACTCCCCATGCAACAAATTTGAAACATTGAGAATCTTGATTTTTAAATTCTAGTACATCCAAAACTTATTTGAAGTTTGTGAAACTTATCGTGTTGCCATATGGACACCAATACAAAGTGGCATTGTACTTTTTTTGTCAAATATGAGACCAGTTTTCATGTAATCTTTATCAAAATACAGACGGGAGATTATTAATAATTGGGAACCAATATCCCAAATGGATTATTTATTCGAACCATGAGCGTTAGACCAACAATGTATACGTGCCATGCTTCGGTTAAGCAGTAAAGTGGCAGCATTAATCATCCAAATAGAAAAACAATATACGTGCCGCCGCGTGACCCGTGTGGCATGTGAGCAGGCGTGAGTTGACGGGACGCATGCGAGCAGTCCACCGCGCAGGCAGACGGGGAGGCGTGCGTGCAGGTGTGTGAATTGACGGAGGCGTGCTCGCTGCACAGGCTCACGGGGAGGCGAGCCATCGGTTTGAACGCGGCCTGCCTCTCTCCCACAACTCCCACTACTCCATATTAATGGTGCGCCTGAGCGGCCGCACCCCCCATCCTCGCTACGCACACACAATCCTCTCTCTCCACTTGCATCCTCAACGCCGCTCTTAGTCCTCGAAGCCGTCAGTGTATGAGGATGTCGCCGAAGCTCCCCATCGGAGGGAGTGGCGACGTCGGGGCTGCTAAAGCACCAGAGCACGGCGTGGACATGGAGACAGAGGTTGTCGTCACCGCCGGCGAGTTATCGCTGCACCCTGACGTCATCGATGGCGTCGAGCTTCCATAGCCGGAGGCGGAGTTCCACACCGACTTCGACGACCACTCCGGCGATGACTCCGACGACCACTCCGGCGATGACTCTGACGACCACTCCAGTGACGACTCCGATGACGACGGATAGTTGGTTAGTCATCTATACCCATTTATGTGTCAAATAGATCATAGGGTTTCTCTGGTTACTCCTGCCTCCCCCTTTTTGGAATAGAAATCCTATGGTTATGTTCTCCCAATCCATGAAATATGAGTAAGTTTCATTAGATCCATGTAGTGTATTGATTGTTTGAAAGGTACAGGTGATAAGTGATTAGTTGTTTCATCTGTGCAAATGATTTCTGCTAGTAATCGGACTAGGATTAGTGTTCGTGCTAATAATTCCTAGCCAGGGCTTGACAATTGATTTTGAATGACCTACATATTTTTGTGCCATTATTTTCTTCAAGATTGGTCTGTACATAGATGAGTGTGCTTAAAAATCGAACCACAATCTCTGGATATATATAAATAAATAGCCATAAATTTCTAATCCTACTTCAGGGCATGTAAGCATTAATTTGATGCCAAATTTGTTTTACTATTTGTATAGGTGCTGTCTGACGATGTGGACAGCGAGGATGAAGATGGCCAGAGGAGGTACAAGAGGCAAATCCTGAGGGAGCTTTATGCGGGAATGCATAACACGCGTATTAGGACCTAGAACGGCGGCTATGGATGCCCATTTTGCAACCAGATGCTTCATGACGTTTATCTAAGTGTTCTGGCGCATGCAAGAGGACGGGCCGCTGGCTCCTTCAAGCAGAAGTATTCTCGCAGGGTGGCGCACGGCGCGTACGCCAAGTACCTGGAAAAGCTTCAGGATCGTGCCGGCCGCATGTGAGATGAGATGTGGGATGGATCAAACTATGTACCCTTGAGTATGCTTAATGACGGTTGAACTATGTACTTATGGTTGAACTATGTACCCTTGAGTATGTTAAATATTTCGCCAAATTTTGGTAAAAATTATAACGGGGGACCAATAAACCAGGACGGAGGTAGTACGCCAATCACACACGGTTCCCAAAATTGGAACCGTGTGCAATGACTTTCATTTTGCCTGCTGCGTCAATCACACACGGTTCGCTCTAGCAAATCGTCACCCCCAAAATTCTTTGTTGGACAGAAAACCCTCACCACCCAATTCAAAAAAGAAAAAAGAAAACGCTCACCATCCCCACGTCAAAAAAACCGCACCCCGCCCGCCACCCCCTCGGCCCCTCCGGTACGTTCCCCGTTCACACCTGCACAAGCAACTCCGCGTCTGTGCCATGGCACCGCCTATCACAGCGGTAAACACTTAGCTCGACGCCTGCCGCCGTTGCCAGGCTGCCGGGAAAGCCCACCGCATTTCGCCACTTCCGCTTGCCGCCGCCTATCACCATCGACTTTCTCGACGCTGCTCGCGGTCGACCCAGCTCTGCTCGGTTGGGGAATCTGCCGTACTGAGGGTTCTTTCTCATGGAGACAAGGTAACTAATTTAACTACATATTATCTCATCTCTTATCCAAGTTCATCTGCCTCCTTTAATCACCCGGCGGAAATCACCGTGAATTCATTTTTATTTGAGCTGATTTGAGGGTTTTCTTTCATTCATAGAATGTACAGTGCCCCGACACTTCAGGACTTAGCGATCGCCGCTAGAGATTCCATCTCTCTGTACCAGATAACTTGAGGACACACGTGGTATGTTCAATCTCACCTAAATCGGTTGGCATGGCCTACTTTCCTAAACATATTATAAATATTGCTACATTTGGATAAAAGGTGCCACATGCACCATATACATTAAAGGGGATTTTCCCCTCTTCTTTCTATATTAGGCAAATTAGTGATGTATTGTTCTTTCGATTACTCTCATTTTTCCATGACATCATGTTTACCCTATCTGTTTAATTATAATTTATGTCCTTCGATTTCAACTGTTGTACAGTTCTTTCAATTTGGGCTCATATTTGCATGTTACCATATTTTGTTTAACAATCCTACCATTTTCTGCAGGACATCCCTTGCTATGCAACAGATTATGTAGTGCACAATTTTTCGCTTTACATAGATCAAGGCTCCACGGATGTCATACTGCACACAAACCATGGATTTACAATTGTTGCTACTGTAAGACTAGATGAACATGGTGACTCCTATTTTGGCACTGGCTTTTGGAATGAAATTGCAAACTTCTATGTACTAAAAGCCGGCACTAAAATTGCACTGCACATAAGAGGGCCTGGTCATGAGATATATGCTAAATTCCCTGACAAAATCATCCATCCAGACTTTGTTCGAAGTAAGTTTTCTTTTCAACTATCTGCATATGTTGACTTACCCAGCAATGTCAAATGAATTTTGTAGTAATTAAGCAACCAATTGTTATTCCCTTTTCTTACTATATTCCTACCTAATAACTTCTAGTTACCAATACACTTTTCTATTGCCCTGTTTTAACTAATTATTCCTTGTACTCCCACTTCTATCAGAAAGCACTACTGACAAGGAGACTCCGGAGGTGGAGAACGGGGCTGCCAACAAGCGGAGGCAGGGCGAGCTAGAACCGCAAGCGACTCCAGCAGGCCTAGACTTAATCAGCAGCCTCCCTGATGATATGTTGAGATTCATCATCTCCCTCCTCCCAATCAAATATGGGGCGCGGACAACCGTCCTTTCCCGGCGGTGGCGCCCCCTATGGAACTCCAGCCCTCTCGACCTCTTCGACACCCACGAGCTCTGCCATGGCTATCGCAAAAGCTTGGATGCATTCTCCAAGATCCTCGGCAGTCACCTTGGCCCAACCAAAGGCCTTAGAATGGGCAAGTTCCGTTCCAACGGCAAGGACCGAGCTAAGCTTGACGATTGGTTCCGATCCCCCGCCCTAGATTAGCTCGAGGAGCTCACTTTTGATGATGGGCATATGCCGTCGCTGCCAACGTCCGCACTCCGCCTCGCGCCCACACTGCGCGTCGCCAAGTTCAGGAACTGCCATTTCCCGCCCCTTCATGACGCGCCCGCTCTTATTCTACCACAACTGAAGCACCTCGAGCTCGTCGCCGTCTTCCTCTCAAAGGAAGACATGGAGCGCCTGCTCCGTGGCTGTACTGCACTCGAGTACCTTCGTCTTCAGGAGATCAATGGGTTGAGTACCTTCCACATCACCTCCATGACTCTCCGGACTATTTATGTGTGTTGCTGGTGCGGCAGGAAGACATCACAAGATGTGTACCACGGTATGGTCATCCAGGCCACACCTGCACTTGAGAGATTACTTGTAGTTGATCAAGAAGGTCCAACAAGAATCAATGTCATTTCTACGCCGAAATTGATAGTGGTGGGCTACTCGTCTGACAAATACTCCGAACTTGTTATTGGATCCACACCCGTTCAGGTACAACGACCGCCTTCTACCTCTCCTTCTACAAATTAACATTATTTCTAATTTTGAAGATGTTTGTTCATCTGTCATTCAGAAAATGATTCCGACAAGCTTGACCCCGAAACTATGCACAGTGAAGGTCTTGGCACTAGAATCTATCTGGCCCGACCTGGAGCAAGTTGTCAGTTTCCTGAGATGTTTTCCCCGCCTGGAGAAGCTATATATCGAGGTGATGTTCCTTTCCTGTTAAATGTTAACCATAAGTGAGTTCAATTTGTGACACCTTTTTCCAAGTTTAAATGACAATGTACTACGATTTCGGAAGGTTCTTTTGGAGGATTTCATTACATACATGCCCCCCATATTGGTTGCTTGATCCATATGGTTACAATAAATAAGCATTTCTCCTTTTGATTCATCTATACTAGTTTTCTTAGGGAACTTTTCATCCACTCCAACCTCTTGTGAAGAAGGCTACATTTTTTCAAATGCCCATGTTAATCATGTCAGATCGAAGATGGCATGTTAGTGCATTTTACAAATCCTGCAAACCAAATAGCTAGGCCTGTAGTAATGTTCAAAACTGCATGTAGGCACTAACATGTTTTCTTCTTTTGCAGATAAGATTAGGCCCAGTGGTGGATAATGTGATACAATATAACAATCACATCGAATGCCCAGATCTGCATCTCTCAGAAATTACTTTGAACTCCTACTGAGGGACCTTACCGGATATTATATTCGCCAGGTTCTTTGTTCTCAGAGCAAGGGTGCTGAAGGAAATGAGGTTTTCCCTGCATTTATTTGCAAAAATGAATGGTTTGTTGATCAGCGCCAGCGCCTGTGGCAGAATGGAGTAGGCTCCAAAAATGTTGAATTTCATTTTGGAACTTCAAATGACAGAGTAATCGGAAGTCATCGTGTCAACCCCATACATGACTTCTCAGTGGCTGACCCCTTTGCAAAAATTGTGAGGTTTCGAAGCCAGACTTAGAAGCGGTGATATTAGTTTGAACCTCTCTGATATCCATGTTCAGCGGATCAGCGCGAGCGTTTGCAGCTGATGAGCTTAATTTTATTTCTAATATCAGTTTGAACCTTGTAATCTTCGAATTTGAGCCATATAACTTTGGAATTTGAACCTTGTAACATTTTGAGCTTTTGTGGTACAATCGTTGAAATGGCATCGTATGAGACTCGTATATTGCTAGCACTCTTTTGACCTTAATATGCAATGGTCTTAGATTTTATTAACCATTCTCGAATCTGTTTACCTTGTCAATCTCAAAGCACACGATCTGTATAGCTAACTCGACTGCGATCTTCGACATTATTGCACACAGTTGGTTTCTTCCACCGTGTGCACTATAGAGCACAGAATTAATTATCGCACTCGAGTGTCCATCATCACCCTTCTGTGTAACTTTGACCTCATCACCCAAGGGTAAACTTATGACCGAAGTCATTCCATACACTTCATCTTTACAAAGCTTTTTGCCAATAAACGCCCATGATTTGTCCCTCTTCTAGCCGGTCGCGTGGCCAAACTAGTCGGGCAGGAAGCTTGCGCGGTAAACAGCGCGGTAGCGCGGGAACAGGCTCACCGACGATACATTTGGCGCCTCTTCGAGCCCACGCGTGCGGTGCGGTGTTGTCAAGCGTGCACTGGAATCCTCCGCTATGAACGCCGTGACAAGACCTGATGATTACAGGACGGCCGGCTCCCATTTATTACAACGGACATTTAACCTACCCGTGTGTCTCTTCAACCTTTCGATCGCGCCCCACCACCATTGCAAGAAGCACACCCACCATGAGAAATTCTTAGAGGGTATCCTGCGCGGCTGCAATGGCGCTCCGAGCGGCTGCCGACGACGAGCAGCAGTTCACCATGCGTGCCGTGGTGGACACCCATAGAAGGTTCATGGACCTCTCGGTGGTGTACACCAATGACCCGGCCTGGGTGGAGCACTCCATCCACATCATGGAGTTGTTGCTTGCTGAGGAGAAGTACAAGGTGGTTGGGTTCGACCTCGAGTACACCCGCGCTCATGCCGGGTCTCGTCACAAGGTCGCCATCGCCCAGATGTGCATGCGCCACCACGTCCTCGTCTACCACTACTGCCTGGACACAAGGCCTTGCGAGCATTTCGCCAGGTTTGTAAACATCCCCCACTACATGTTCGCTATGGTGGACATCACCAACGATGTAAAGGCGCTCGAGAATTCGGGCATCGCCTGCCAGAATCTTGTCAACATCCAGGGCCAATACAAGATCTGGGGCAGCAAGGAGCATGAGAAGGACTCACTGGTTCACCTCGCCGAGGCCATCATCGACCCCTACTATAGAGACATGAAGGATTCGTGCAACAAGGACAAGCGTGGCTGGCACTCGGCCTGGATGGAGAAACTCGACAAAGCTCACGTCGTGTACGCGGCCAAGGAGGCGTACACGAGCTACGACAAGTACAGGCGGATCATTGACATGAGGAAGTGCCTCCTTCCCCAAAACGGCCATGAATCTAGCCGGAAGCAGAGCAATGGCATGCGTCGTTGCAACAATAAGTAGATGATTAGATCCTCGTTTCTCCTACTTTAGTATGCATGTAATTGCTTTCTTTGGTGTGTGGAAATGTTATGTGTGTAGTCACTTGTGTAATTGTATGCTTAATTTGGTTGTGCAATGCTGTCTTTTTAAGTGTATATGTTGATGCTCTGTAGACAGAGCGTAGATGTTGTGCGGGGAAAGAAAATCACATCTGTCGGATGTGGGGTTCCGGCAAACCCTTAAGGTTCGAACACTAGGGTGCGCGCGAAGTCTTTCCCTCCTACCGATCTACGCCCTAGCTCGCTACAATCTCACGGACGAACTCGACGAACTCGCAAAACAGAAAGACACGAGATTTATACTGGTTCGGGCCACCGTTGTGGTGTAATACCCTACTCCAGTGTGGTGGTGGTGGATTGCCTCTTGGGCTGATGAAGAACAGTACAAGGGAAAGAACAACCTCCTGAGGTTGAGGTGTTCTTGTGCTTGGTGAACTTAGTGGATGAGAGCTGGATGAACTGCTCGATGCCCCTACTGTGGTGGCTAGCTCTACTTGTATAGGCCCTGGTCCTCTTCCCAAATATTGAGCGGGAAGGGAGCCAACAACGGCGGGCAAATTCGAAGGGGGACAACTAGTACAAGCTATCCTGACAAAAGTGGTCTTCGCATGCGAAAGGCTCTGGTGGTGACGCCGTCTTGGGCTCCACGATGACCTCCGGCTTGTCGTCCTTCTGGTCTTGGTCTCGTTGCACCGATATGGCAACCTTTGCCTGATGCCTCGGTACTCCTCGCCTACGCCTGCCTCCTTAGCACCAAAGAGGAAACAAGGATGCTGCGTGCGCTAGCGCCCGCCTGGCGCCCGCCTGGTGCCGATCGTCATGGCGAGAGCCTCGTGAGGTTTGCCCCGCCTTGATATCTCTGCTCCTCGTGAGCCTGCCTGACTAGGCCACTCCTGAGTAGGTCTTGCGTCGTCCGCCTCACGAGGCTTGGCCCCTCGCGCGGGTCTTCAATGCTTCGTTGATGAAGATGGGCCGTACGGCCCGCTGGCCTAGCCACGCCGTGGGCCGCAGGCAGGCAAGTCTGGGGACCCCCTTTCCCAGAACGCCGACAGTAGCCCCCAGGCCCAAGGCGCGCTCGGGCTTGGCTTTGCGGCGAAGCCAAGGGTCATGTTCGGAGCGCCGCAGGCCCCAAAAGCCTGCGGCCTCGGTTGACGCATGGCGGTTGAGTGGACGTGGGCGTCTCCGCTTCCCCACGCTGCCTAGGCAACTGCTTGACCTGACAAAAGCCTGGCATAGGCAGTACTTTCCTTCATTGCTTCTTCCTCGCCTCGCTCCAAATCCCCTTTCTTGCAGCTTGCCACCGCTACCTCCAGATCCGCTCCAATCTCATCCTGCATCCGCGATCCATGGCGCCGCGCAAGGTCAAGGCTTCCTCAGCACCGGCTTGGTATGAGCTGGCCCTTGAGGCGCCCACCGTCACGGAGAAGAGCCTCGCCTCCGTGCGCCTGCTTACGGCGGGTGAGAGCAATGTGTGGGGGGAGACCGAGCTCTGGCTTGCCTCCGACGTGCCAGAGCCCGAGGAAAGCACCTTCTTCCCCTTCTTCTCGAGCAGTGTTGCTGTCGGGTTGGTTCCTCCCTTCTCCGATTCCTTTTATGAAGTTCTCCACCACTACGGGCTGCAGGCGTTGCATCCCCATCCCAACTCTATCCTCCTCCTGTCCATCTTCGCCTACTACTGTGAGGCGTACCTGGGCGTGATGCCATCCGTGGCGCTCCTACGCCATTTCTTCTTCCTCCGTGTCTGTGTGGGTCACATCTCCGGATGCGCTAACTTTGTCGCATCCGGCAAGGCCAACTCGATCTCGAGCACCGGGAAGAGGGCTGACAACATTCGATCCAAATGGGTCATGATGGACGCCAAGCGCACCAATCCGCGTCTGGTGTTGCCTACGATGGCGCCCTCTTCCAACGGGGGGTGGCCCAAGGCGGAGCTTGCCGATGAGCTGTGACGCCCGGATAATTAAGCTACAGTGAACCTCTGCTAATGATGCCACGTCACCTCGGTTACTATTGATAAACTCGCGTTGATTCGAAACCGGTTCAAATTTAAATTCAAAATCAAGTCAAACAGTAAAGCTTTTCAAATATTAAAACTAAATTGTTCGTGTTTTGCCAAATAATGCATAGGTAATTATGGCAGAGAAACCACACTTTTGTAAAATGTCTAAATACTCTAAAATGAGTAAAACAGTAGCAAAAACAATTATTTAAATGCTTTTAAAATGATAAACAATTACAAACTGTTATATTCAGGTGCCAAGTTAATTGTGGCAGTGGTATAATTATTATTACTAATTTAGGAGCTAGCTATATGTTTTACAAAACTAAAACAATTTGAAAGATGAAATAAACAGAAAAGAAATTGAAGGATAAAAGGAAAACAAAAAAAACCAAAAGGATAAACCCCCACCCCCTGGCCCAACTGGACCAGCCGACCCAGCAGGCCACCATGGCCGGCCCAACTGGCCCAACCGGCCACCCCCTCTTCCCTTATCCAACCACCCGGTGAAACCCTAACCCCCCACCGACGCCCCACTCGCCCCCCACTCCCCCACGATCCCCTTCTCCTTCCCCATCATCTGGATCAGGATCGAGGTGACCTCGCCTTGTCCCCATCGCCCCCGACGCACGCCCTCTCCGTCGCCCCACTCCCCCAACGCCACCATTCACCGTCTCCGTCGTCACCTCGCCGGACGCCTCCTCATCTCCTCCCCGATGGCCTCCTCCTCGCCGCGACGCCGACGCTGCCCGGGACCCTGCCGCAGGAGCCACGTCGCCAGAACGCACCCTCGTCTCCCCCCCGAGCAGCCACCTCGAGCCTCGCCGCTTGTTCCCCTGCAACGTGGGGTGAGGAAACCCCATCCTCGTCTCTCTCTCCCCTCTCTGACCCAGCGCCCGTGGCGTCCTCGCCGGCGATGACCGCGCCCCTCTAGCCCGCGCTCAGGCCGCCCCGTGCTCGCGCCCCACCGGCTGCGTCCACTGCACCGCCGTGGTCGCACTCGGTCCATGCGGTAGCTCGTCGCACCTGCGACGGCCCTGCCCCTCGCGCCCGCACGCGCTCACCCAGTTGAGGCCGCGCCGCTGCGCCCCTTTGCCGCCCTCCACCGCTGCTGCCGCGCCCCGGCGCCGCCCCGCCGTGGCCACGCCACTGCCGCATCGGGCGGCCGGCCTCGCCGTGCCCTGCTGTCGCCGGCGCCCCCCTGGTGGCCTGGGCAGACCCCAAATGGGCTGGGCACCCGGCACCCTTTACACCCGCACCCTGTGCCCGTTAAGCCCCCGGGTCGCTGACGAATGGGGCCCACCAGCCCTAGAACGTTTTTATAAAAAAAATGAAGAATTAAAAAAAATAATGAAAATAATTAATTAATTGATTAATTAAGGAATTAATTAACTTAATTAATTTTTATTAATTAAACTAAACTACTAATTAAGCTAATTAATCATGATTAGTTAGTATAGTCAATGACGTACGGGACCCACATGTCAGGTTGACCAGTCAACCCCTGTTGACTGCTGACGTCAGCATGACATCATGGTGACATCATAAATGCAATTTCGAATTAAAATAATCTGCTAATTCTAGAAAATGATTAAAAACTTTAGAAATTAATATAAAAGAATCTGTAACTCGGATGAAAATACTTTGTACATGAAAGTTGCTCTGAACGACGAGACAAATCCGAATACGCAGCCCGTTCGTCAGCCACATGTCCCTAGCATAGCAAACGTGCAACATTTCACCTCCGGTTCATCTATCCGAAAACGCGAAATGCCGGGGATACTTTCCCGGATGTTTCCCCCCTTCGTTGGTATCACCTACTACCGCGTTAGGGTGCACCTAGCACCGCGTATTGCCATGTTACGCTTTGTGATGCTTTGATTGCTTTGTTATTTATTGTGTTCCCCCTCCGTTACTTCTTTCCGGTAGACCCCGAGACTGCCGGCGACCCCCAGTTCGACTACGGAGTTGACGACCCCTCCTTCTTGCCAGAGCAACCAGGCAAGCCCCCCCCCCCCTTGATCACCAGATATCGCCTATTCTTCTCTATACTGCTTGCATTAGAGTAGTGTAGCATGTTACTGATTTCGGTTAATCCTATTCTGTTGCATAGCCTCTCATTGTTGCTACAATTGTTACCCTTACCTGCTATCCTACTACTTAGTATAGGATGCTAGTGTTCCGTCAGTGGCCTTACACTCTTGTCCGTCTGCCATGCTATACTACTGGGTCGTGATCACTTCGGGAGGTGATCACGGGTATATACTATATACTTTATATACATGACACATGTGGTGACTAAAGTCGGGTCGGCTCGTTGAGTACCCGCAAGTGATTCTGATGAGGGGGCTGAAAGGACAGGTGGCTCCATCCCGGAAGAGGTGGGCCTGGGTTTCTGACGGCCCCCGACTGTTGCTTTGTGGCGGAGCGACAGGGCAGCTTGAGACCACCTAGGAGAGAGGTGGGCCTGGCCCTGGTCGGCATTCGCGGATACTTAACACGCTTAACGTTGGTATTTGATCTGAGTCTGGCCATTTGGTCTATACGCACTAACCAACTACGCGGGAACAGTTATGGGCACTTGACGTCGTGGTATCAGCCGAAGCCTTCGTGACGTCAGCGACTGAGTGGCGCGCGCCGGATTGGACTGGAACGCCTACTAGGCTAGGTCTGCTTTCGGCCGCGTTCGCAACGTGCAGGTGTGCAATGGGCGATGGGCCCAGACCCCTGCGCCATAGGATTTAGACCGGCGTGCTGACCTCTCTATTGTGCCTAGGTGGGGCTGCGACGTGTTGATCTTCCGAGGCCGGGCATGACCCAGAAAAGTGTGTCCGGCCAAATGGGATCGAGCGTGTTGGGTTATGTGGTGCACCCTGCAGGGAATTTTATCTATTCGAATAGCCGTGTCCCTCGGTAAAAGGACGACCCGGAGTTGTACCTTGACCTTATGACAACTAGAACTGGATACTTAATAAAACACACCCTTCCAAGTGCCAGATATAACCCGGTGATCGCTCTCTAACAGGGCGACGAGGAGGGGATCGCCGGGTAGGATTATTCTATGCGATGCTACTTGGTGAACTTACCATCTACTCTCTTCTACATGCTGCAAGATGGAGGTGGCCAGAAGCGTAGTCTGAGATAGGATTAGCTATCCCCCTCTTATTCTGGCATTCTGCAGTTCAGTCCACCGATATGGCCCTTTACACATATACCCATGCATATGTAGTGTAGCTCCTTGCTTGCGAGTACTTTGGATGAGTACTCACGGTTGCTTTTCTCCCTCTTTTCCCCCTTTCCTTTCTACCTGGTTGTCACAACCAGATGCTGGAGTCCAGGAGCTAGAGATCCCGAGGATGATTCTACACGGAGTTCGGCTTCGAGGAGTAGTTAGGAGGTCCCAGGCAGGAGGCCTTGCCTTTTCGATCGTTGCTACTTTTGTGCTAGCCTTCTTAAGGCAATCTTGTTTAACTTATGTCTGTACTCAGATATTGTTGCTTCCGCTGACTCGTCTATGATCAAGCACTTGTATTCGAGCCCTCGAGGCCCCTGGCTTGTATTATGATCCTTGTATGACTTATTTATGTTGTAGAGTTGTGTTGTGATATCTTCCCGTGAGTCCCTGATCTTGATCGTACACATTTGCGTGCATGATTAGTGTAAGATTGAATCGGGGGCGTCACAAGTTGGTATCAGAGCCGACTGCCTATAGGAATCCCCCTTCCACACTCCTTGGCCGAATTCGAGTCTAGACTTTACAAAACTTTTGTTAACATGGCTGTGCGGCCCATGGGCCCACGTCGCCATTTGGGTGGTATTAGGATGTTTTATTCCTCGTCTATACTCTGGGATTCTAATCTCTCTTCTATTCAGGTTAAATGATTTTCTAAAAATCTAACTTTAGGTTCTCGAAAACACTTTGTCCCGGAGAGCCCATCAGTCCAAATGATCGCCGGCTGCACCAGAAGATTTCGAAGTTACTCTCCGATACTCTTTTGAGACTTTGTGCCAGTTGCTTTTGCAATTCCCTACCACCGAAATATCCCTATGGATTAATACATACACTTGCCGTTCTTACTTCTATTCCCAGTTGATCTCGTTATTACAAGATACCTTGAAATCCTTTCTATTGTTCCGAGAATATTTTGTGCCTACTGCCTTGCAGTTCCTTGCCACCTGAATACCCCTACGGATAGTTTCTTGCCCTTATCGAGTATCTGTTCATCCCCAGTTGTTCATGTGTTTCACAATGGTCTTCGAAATACTATTCGATCCTCCAAAAATCCTTAGTAGCTTATTTATCTACAATACTTGTCTGCTTGTATTATGGATGCTTTCCATATGTCTGGCAATATTCGTTAGTAACCTTAGGCACCGGCATTTTGATCCTATTGATTCAACATGTGTGCGAATGCACGCAACCATCAGTTGATCCTTTTAAAATTATTTTTCCGACTCAGACATCATTCCGGACATGAGTTGGTTCTCGGCAATTCAAACCTTCATTGATTGTCCAACTAAGTGTTTTCAACTTATCCATCCTTGATCAGAGCGTCTGCTTCTGATCCTTCGTTTTGGAAACCATAATTTCTTTCTATTTAAGCATCAGACTAATCAGGTGATTCTTGAATCTGATGCCTCTGCATTATTTCTTCCTCTAGTGAGTACCGATACTCACATCAGCACCGTTGTGGATCGCCCGATCCATTATTGGATTGTTATCCGACAGTGTCCTTCATATTCAATCACCTTGTGAGTCCTCTCCCTGATACATAATGCCTTTGGTAAACTGTATCCTCTGCTTGGCCAACCATGCTCTACTTTCGAGCTTGTGTATTTACATTTGAAACTTGTGGTATATGTTACTAAGATGCCCGATGGGTTGAACCTATGCCTTCCCCTAATCCGTGAGAACCCGAAAGTTTTAACAAGTCATACTCTTCCGGTGTTCTACCAGATAAAATTCCAACACTACAGTTTTATCAAAGCGAGAGGTGAATGAAATGATATGCATTAAAGAAGTGGGAGTCGACCTTGAACTTTGTGTTCATGCCCATGAAAATGATGTAGACCGTCTCGGAAGCTTCTTGCAAATAATTACCCAGCTGTATGAT